>NC_073312.1:41066770-42436657 GCF_027595985.1 Sorex araneus
TGTCTGGAGGCATCTCTGTAATTTGTTGTTCTCTTCCAAGATTTATTTGTGAGTCTCTAGATTGTGGCCATTAATGAGCTTAGGCAGTTTGTGGGCATGAGTACGAGGCTCCCAGAAGAACAGGGAGATGGGGGGCGGTTCCCCATTTCCAACTCCATGAGAGCCTGGAGATTTCGGACCAAGACCTTTTTTAGATGCCTGAACGAGAGGGAGCGATTCTAGTAGAGACTGACCCTCAGTGTATCTATCTGCTATCATGAGCCCCCTTGGTATTTTCATGGTGTATGAGTATATTTTATTGTAAGTAAATATCTCCTTGCTAGTGACACCATGGGACTAATGAGTCTAGTCATCAAACTCTAGGAAGGACAACCTAAAGCTAGCACAGACTTCAGAAAGGTGGAACAGCGTCTGCTCCCTCTTCTGCAGTTGCATCTGATGTTTATGATCAGTAGGTGGGATGCCTTGGTAGCATCAGGATCCTCTGTGAGCTGTATTACAGGTTCATCACCAGGATCTCACCGTTCTATAAGGAAGTGATCATTGACATAAAGAGAGGGTTTCAGCAGGGTGATACCAGTTCACTGAAACTCTTCAGTGCCACCCTTGAGAACGTCATGTGATGACTGGAATGGGAAGGAATGGGAGTGAAGATAGGCGGTCGGCAACTACACCATCTCCGCTTCACTGATGACAGCATTCTCATAACACCAAATATCAGCCAAGCGGTATGAATGCTGGCCAGCTTCGATTGTGAGTGTGGAAAGGTCGGAATGCAGCTAAATCTCACCAAGACAATGTTTATGAAAAATGAACTAGTCCCTGACATTCCATTTGCTCTCAAAGGAATGAATATCTCTGAATGCACCAGGTATGTGTACCTGGGTTGAGAACTCAACCTGAGGAATGACTTGGCGCCAGAACTGCGCAGGAGGAAGAGAGCAGTGTGGAATGCCTTCAAGAGCGTTGAAGAAGTGGTTAAGAAGACAAAGAACCTCTGGCTCCGTGCACATCTTTTTGACTCCACCATTCTTCCTACACTAACATATGCCTCAGAAACCTGGGCCCTACGAAAATAGGACGAGAATGCTATTTGGGTATCCCAAAGAGGAATCAAAAGAGCTATGCTTGGAGTATCACATTTCACTCAAGTGAGAGAAGGAATCCGGAGTTTCAACCTCCATCGACAATCAAGAATCAGGGATGCTGTCTTGTGTTTCCCAAGGTGTCGAAAATCAGATGGGCGGGACATGTAATGTGATTCAGAGACGACTGCTGGACTAGAGCTGTTACTGACTGGATTCCACAGGACGTCAAAAGACTGCATGGCCGCCCACCAACAAGATGGTCAGACTTCTTTGTCAAAACCCTGGACAAATGGTTTGAGGCTCTTCGTGTTCCTGGAGCGAGCAGTTACCATTGGGCTACATTAGCACACAATAGGGACGAATGGAGATGTTACTGGTACCTGCTAGAGCAAATCGAAGATCAACGGGATGACAAGTGACAAGTGACAAGGTGGGATGCCAACGTGTCCATGAATCCAAGTCCTGAGGATCTGCCTGGGGACCAGGCCAGGTGCCTGTACCTCTGCCTCACATTTTATCCTCACCTTTTTCTGGAGGGTGTGTGAGGGAGGGAGGGACTCTCCTGTCAAGAGGCCATGTGAAGTACAAGGAGTTGGGAGTCAAGTAATTTCAGAAGGCTGGCCCAGCTCTCCCTATGTGCCAGGCATTTGTTATATTTTCCTGCAGCTCCCAACCATGTCAGTGGCCTGCTGCCTGTTGTTCTGGATTCTGGGGATACAGCTGTGGATGGGAATGACTACATGAGCCTATCTCGTCATTCTAAGCCATGGTGACATTTCAGGGCTGGTGAGGAATGCGGAGAACTCTCAGCTGGGTCCAAGTTGAGTTCTCTATAAAGTGCCGTGGAAGAAGCAGGCTCTATGATGCCATAGTTGTGACCCAGCATAGCTGCTTCTCACGTAGACATCACCATGGGTATCAGCAAAGCAAAGTCTCTAACAAGTCCCACAGAAAAGAAGCCTGTTCCCTTTCATGAACAGGCTTCACTTGAGGCTTCATTTGCAGGTTCACAAATGAACAGGAACTTTCCTTGGCAGAGTCCCTAATCACATCTTGTGTAACTACTGCTTTCAAAAACCCACTTTGGAAATGCCACGGCAGCATGTTGTGAACCCCCCAACCCCTGCTAAGACACTCAGCGATCTCTCCCCACTTTCCTGTCTCAAGAAGACACCGGAACCAAAAAGATCCTGGCTATCTGTAGGTCAGTGTGGTAGAGCCGACAGGAGCTACCACATTCTCTGGGCTTAATGATTACAGCAGTGAGAGTCAAAGTGAGTTTATTTTTTTAAAAAGGGAAAGAAATTATTTCCTCCATGCTCTGCCCAAGTGGGACTTCATAAATATCACAGCAGGTTGTGTTGGGTACTGTGTGCAGCTCCTGGCTGGGAAACAGCCGTGTAGAACACTGTCCAGCAGCAAATACTGGCGTCCTTGTTAGCAGGATGCACTACCCAACTGATTTCCTTTTTAGAGCTGCTGACTGGCCTGGTGGGTGGGTGGCAGCAGGTTTAGCAGGTCTGAGCTGTGGAAGAAGCATCCCTGCAGCTGGGTTCGAGAGGAGTGGCAGGCAAGTCAGGGATCTGCAGACCCAGCCACACCTTTAGTCTTCCAACTACGGTGCAAAGACCAGGTCACAGTTCACTTCATTGCAACATGAAAACTGTCAAGCCCAGCACTGTGTTCACCTTGGAAGTAGGAACTCCATCTTTTCCTCACCCTGCGTCCTCCTAACTTAACACAGGTGAACATTGGAACCGGGTTTTTAGGGAGTGAACAAGAGTTTCTTGTGCACATAGTAAGGCCACTCTAGGACGAGAGTTTTTCCATGTGGACGAATGCATGGAGTTCTAAAAAAGCCTGGAGTGTGACATGAGCAGTGAGTGTGAAAGGACAGAAAATGGTGTTCCCACCAGTTGGTCAGGGAGGCCTTGGAAATCTGCTTCCTGGGCCCAAGGAGATGCCAGGAAGGGAAGCGTGTGCAGAGACAAGTGTGGTTCCTGCCTCACCCCACTCTGGAGAACCCACTTTGAACTGGTTCACTTCATCCTGGCAGCAGCCGCAGCAGCAGCAGCAGTAAATGATGGAGATGGAACGTGTTATTTTAATTATATACTTTCTCCACCTAATTATAATTTTAATTGATATGTGAGCAGGTGCTGTGCTCTTCAAAGAAGTTTAAGGCAGGCGATTTCCCTGGAAAAAGGAGCACGGGTTTTGCTAGTCATTAGTCAAGCAGATGGATGGACTTAGGAGGGCTGGGCGGGGGCTGGGGGCCGGGATGCTGAGGGGTAGGGAAGGATTCCTTGCCTTGGGTAATGCGGGAGGTGAGGGTCTTCCCTTGGATGGGCATTAGAGGAGTGGAGGGGCGGAATGGGAGGCGGAGGCGAAGGAGATAATAATCCAATGTTACAGTGAATTTATTGATTTATTTATTCATTTACACTTAACAAACATTGATTGAACACTAGCAGGAAGCTCTTTGCTAAATTTAGAGAATTGCAAAATGATTCTAACACTGTACATGATTCCCTCCTTCAACATGCTCTTGGTCTGATGCAGGAGTGGGGGAGCGGTGGGGAAAAAGAATACATAGTTCATAGGGTAAGCGGGAAGTTATCATAGAAGCAGTGTGTACAGGAGAGGAGGATTTTATTTCAGTGAAGTCAGAGAAGACTTCCTGTTGCACTTGGGGATTGGGGTTTTGAAGTGTGAGTAGGAGTTGACCAGAATGCCTAAGGTTCAGGAGAGCAGATGGTGGGGGATAGGACTTCTAAGCAGAAGTAGGAAACTTGGCGGAGGGGAGGGCTATACGGGGAGGGGTGTGCATGTTGGGCTGTCGAATCGTTTCTGGGGCCCTAGTGCAAAGATCTGATAGGAGGTGAGGTTGGAGACTTTGAGTGGTGGATGGGAACCAAGGACAGGAACAGGACCCCAGACTGATGGCAGAAGGGAGCACTGAGGAGTTTGAAGCTGGGATGACGTGGGTCCTGGGAGGCCATCCTGGTGGAAGGTGGATCGAGGAGACTGCGGGGCAGTGGGGGAGAGTGAGCTCAGGAAGGAGGCTGGATTCTTGGTATCTGAGTGAGCAGAAGGAAGGGCCAGTGTGAAGGCTGAGTTCAGAGCCCGGATTTCGGGGTGCCCAAAGTGAGATGGGGAGAGCAATGTTGGGCAGGGCTTTGGGATTCACTGTAGGAGGCAGAGAGGGGTGCTCTGAAGCCCCAGAAGGGGTGAGGCAGGGTCACAGGAAACAAATGTTGATTCTTCGTCTTTTTTGACGTATGTTAGGCACTAAACCTAAGTATGTGCAAAACTTGCTCATTACCACTGAGCTATATTTCTGCCCTTAAATGAAGGTTTTTCTTTTGTCTTTTTTTTCGGGGGGGGGCACTCTACTATGTTCAGGACTGACCTCTGGCTCTGTGCTCAAGAATCACTCCGGGTGGGCTCAGGGGACTATATAGGGCTCTGGGGTGTTTGTATGGAAGGCAAACACCCTGCCCATTATACTATTGCTCTGGTCCTTAAATTAATTTTTTTCCTTCTTTGGGTTTGGGCCGTGCCTGGCAATACTCAGAGGTTACTTCTGGCTCTTATGGTGCTTGGGGGACCATAAGGGATGTTGGGATTGAACCACGGTCGGGCAGGTGCAAGGCAAATGCCCTACCCACTGCTTTGTCCCCTTTACATTAATTTTCAAATTTATTGTGCTAAGACCATGAGCATGAGATCTTCTCTCTTCATAGACCCTCCCCTTTAAAAGAAGGAAAGTGGGGTAGAGCGATAGCACAGCGGGTAGGGCATTTGCCTTGCACGCGGCTGACCCGGATTCGATTCCCAGCATCTCATATGGTCCCCCAAGCACCGCAAGGAGTAATTCCTGAGTGCAGAGCCAGGAATAACCCCTGTGCATTGCTGGGTGTGACCCACAAAGAAAAATAAGAACAAATAGAAGGAAAGTGATGACGTTGGTCTGCAACTCTCAATAGGTCTCAGGTGTACACCCTCAGAACCCAACAGGCCTTATGTCAGCCACCAGAATACCGCTTTGCAGCCACCACCAGATGGTTGAGTCCCTTTCCCCACTACTTCCTCTTCCCTCTGGTAATCACCATTTGCTCTTACAGTCTCCAACACTGCATTTGCTTTGTTTGTTCATTTGCTTCGTTTTCTTTACTCCGTGCGAGTGAAATCATACCGAACAGATTTTCAAGTGCACATCACGGTGTTATTAGCCACAGGCGGAGCGCGGCACTGCAGCACTCTGCAATGCTCTCATCCTGCATCACGGAGCTGAGAAAAACGTTTCTCACAACATTTTAAGTGTTTTGATTACCATACAAATTTGGCAGTTCAAGTGAAACCTTTAATACTTCTGCTTTGGGCCGGAGAGAGAGTGTACAGTGGGTAAAGCACTTGCCTTGCCCATGGCCATCCTGGGTTCAGAATCCCTGCTCCTCAGATGATCTCCTGAGCCCTGCCAGGAGTGACCCCAACTGAATGCAGAGCCAGCAGTAAGCCCAAATTCTGCTTTGATTTTACTTTAAGCCTAAGCCATGTGTTCGGTTAACTAAGGTAATAGCACATCATACTACCCCCACAGATGGTTAAAGTGATTAGTAATATTCAGAAGCATATGAATAAATATGTATAGATAATAAAATATATAAAATGAATATATTAAATACTTGAAACAGGACTCCATACATTTAATATTGTTTCACTTAACTACATGATGCCACTTTAAAACACACTAGTTGTGCATTCTTTACTGTATTTGTGAGTTGGGATGGTGTGTGCCATAATTTATTTGTAGCACTTTTTTTCTTTCACAGTAATGACAATGCACATGTTTCCAACAGTTGACGGTATCCTTGGTTCAATAAAATTATTATTCTTATTACTGGTTTTATTTTTCTCCAATATATTTGAGTATTTTACTGTTATTTTTCTACTGCAAAAGGTGATTACTTTTCTGCCCTCTCATTGTTAAATATCTATCTCATGTTTTATTAAAAAACTACAATAGGATACCGCCAGCCTCCCCTCACCACAGAACCCCTTCTAGGACTGTTAGGGTGGAAGTGATTTGGGGATAAGTAAGATTTCAGGTGACACTGAGCCTATTTATTATACCTTAGGAACTATTTGACAAGGGATATGAATTAAACAACAAATTAATCAGAGGAAAGACTCCCAGACAGGTGTGATAAGAAGGAAAAAAGTTGCTGTTGAATAATGAGCCTCACAAGTACATAGATGTTTCTTTACCACCATCCATGCCATCATCTTGCTGAGTTCACTAATCTCCATTCTTCTGAACATCTGTGGTACAAGCCTTGGGTACATGAATCTGTATCAATTCAGGGGAGTTTGGTTACAAGCAACCAACTCTTGCCAACTTAAGCAGAAAGGGAGATTTTGAGTGACTTGGATCAGCAATGAGAATAGATTCATAGGACTGAATTCAGAAATGACTGAAGTAAGAAGTATAGAGAACAGATCCATTTCCCATGCAGTCTTGCGGTTGAGGTATGTGCCAAATGGGCGAAGAGGGTCAATTCTCCAGTTATAAAACAAGATGGGGATAAGATGTGTAGCATGGTGACTCGTCAAAAACATAACTGCATATTTGAAATTTGCCAAGAGAGTAAAATCTTACATACTTGCATCATACAAACAAACTTTTATTGTTCTTATTGACCTCCAGAGTGTTGAACTACTCCCCGCCACCCCATTTGCTTTGTCCTTGTCTTGTATCCATTTGAGGTATTAAAATTGTAGTTTGGGTAGCATGGTTGCAATCATATTAACTTTCCTGGTTTTGCTGAACAAATTTGTTGTACCTTTGTCACCACCAAAGAACGCAAGACCTTCCACCACTGTCCTCGTGCTACCTCAAGACTATCTCTTCCTTTTTCATTTCCCCGCATTATTTGGTAATCTCAGTTTTGCATATACAGGCCAAGGGTTTGTCCTCATTTGACGCTGTTTATTCCCTGTTTTATTTCTCTATATACCATGGATGAGTGAGAACATCTGTTATTTATTCTCCCTCTGGTTTATTTAATTTAACATGATTCCCACCAGTTCCACCCAAGTTGTGGCAAATGATTAAATCTTTTCTTATGGTTGTGTATTTCATCATAAGAACTTCCTTATACAATCATTGTTGTTGGACATGTGGGTTGTTTTCACATCCTGGTCATTGTTCACTGCAGTGAACATTGTTATGCCTACATCTTTTTGAGTGAATGTTTTTGCATTTTTGGGATAGATGCCAATAAGTGAGATTTCAGGGTCCTATGAAAGCTCTGTTTTAACTTTATAAAGAAGTCTCCCTGCAGCTTTCCATGAGGTTGAATCAGATGACATTCTCACCAACAGTGAATGAGGGTTCCTTTTTTTTTTTTTTTGCTTTTTGAGTCACACCCAGCGCTGCTCAGGGGTTACTCCTGGCTTTGCACTCAGGAATTACTCCTGGCGGTGCTTGGGGGACCATATGGGATGCCGGGGATCGAACCCGGGTCGGCTGCGTGCAAGGCAAATGCCCTACCCGCTGTGCTATCGCTCCAGCCCAGAGGGTTCCTTTTTTACCTCATCCTCGCCAATACCAGTGGGTCTCAGTCTTTCTGATACATTCCATTCTCACTAGTGTAAGATGATCCCTTATTATTTTAATTTGCACTTCCCTGGTAAGTGACAATGAACACTTTTTAATATGCTACTGGCTGTCCGTATGTCGTCTTCAGGGAAGTGTCTTAATCCCTTCCGTCATTTTTTGACGAGGTTATTGTATTTTGGTTTTTTAGCTTTCTGAGTGCTTTAAATATATTGGATATTAGTCCTTTGGCTGATTTATGATGTGGAAATATTTTCCTTTTTAAAAATTTTTTGTTGTTGTTGTTGAATCACTGTGAGGTACAGTTACAAAGCTTTCATGTTTGGGTTTCAGTCATACAGATCAAACACCCATCCCTCCACCAGTGCACATTTTCCACCACCAATGTTCTCAGTATCCACCTCCCATCTCATTCCTCCCCCTGCCTCTATAGCAGACAACTTCCCCCCATAATCTCTCTACTTTTGGGCATTATGGTTTGCAATACAGATACTGAAAGGCTATCATGTTTGGTCCTTCATCTACTTTCAGCACACATCTCCCATCCCGAATGATCCCTCCAACCATTGACTTAGTGATCCCTTCTCTTTCCCAGATGCCTTCTGTGGAAATATTTTATATTCAGTAGGTGCCTTCTAATTTTAGCATGCATTTTTTTTTTGTCATGCAAACCCTTTTTAGTTTGATATAGTTGTGTTTGGTTTTGTTCTTTTTGCCAATGGATTCAAATAATTGAAGACACTTCTGAGATCTGGAATTTGCAGCTTTTTCACCTATTTTCCTCTATGCATTTTATATATTCTAATCTTGAGGTCTTTAATCCACTTTGAATTGACTTCTGTATATGATGTGAGACATGGATCCAATTATATTTCTTTGTATGTGACTATCTAGTTTCAACAATACCATTTGTGGAAAAAACTATCATTGTTCCATTTTATGTACCTGGATCCTTTATTATCGATAAACTATTCATATATTAAGGGTTTATCTATGGACTCTCAATTCTATTTCATTGGTCTATTTCAGTACCACATAGTTTTGATTATCTTTGTAGTATTTAAAAGTTAGGGAATGTGATATATCTTATCTCATTTTTCTCCTCAGAATTGTTTTGGCTATTTGTAGAGTTATATGCTTTTACATAAATTTTAGTAACATTTGTTCTTAGTCCTTGTAGAATGCCATCTGTATTTTGATGGGAATTGAGTCTGTATAATGTTTTGGGTTAGCATGGTCATTTTGACAATGTTAATCTTTCAATCCATGAACGTGAAATATTCTTGCATTTCCTGGTGTTCTTATTTTAAAAATGACTTACAGTTTTTGGTGTATAAATTTTTTACCTTTGTTAAGTTGATTCCTAGGTACTTACTGTTTTTGGACACTACTTTTAGTAGAATTGTCTTTTTGATTTGTTTAACTTTTAGTTCATTGTTTGTGTGCAGAAGTACAACAGATCTTTGTGTATTGATTTTTAGCCTGCTACTTTGCAGTTTTCACTTAGATTTTTTTGGTCAAATCTTTATGATTTTCTATGTATATTTTCATATACTCTGCAAATAATGATAGTTTAACATCTCCAATTTGAGTCCAGTTTTCTCTTGAGGGATATATTCTAATTTTTAGTTTTTCTTTTTCTGGGCAAGTACTCTGCTGCTGAGCCAGCTCCTTGACAGAACAATTTTATTTTGTTTTGTTTTGAGGCCATAGCCGGTAATGTTCAGGGACTACTCCTGGCCCTGCACTCAGGGATCAGGTATACTCAGGGGACCATATGGGATGCTGGGGATCAAACTGGGGTTGGCCAGTGCAAGACGAGTGCCCTACCTGCTGTTACAATATCTCCAGCCCAAGAACAACAATTTTGTAACTGTATGTGGACATGTATTTTAAACAAATTAAAGTCTAATTGACATATGACATGTTAACTCCGGGTTACAACTGTGATTTGCCATTTGATACAGTGTGAAATAATTATCACGTCTATTTCTCATCTACTTTTAGTATTCTTTTTGAACTAAGATTTGTAATACAATCTTTCTTGTTTCACTAAAGCCTTCTGCCCATTGAACGGCAGGTTATCATTTCCCCCTCCCCTGGGAATCCACCTTTCCTCTATATTTTTCTCTTAGGTTTTTTATTCATATGGCATTATACTATAACAGGTTTATTTCTCTTAGTATAATGTCCTCAAGGTTTACCCATGTTGTCTCCATACAACACAACTTCCATTTCTCTAAAGACTCTTTAAATAGTACTCCATTGTGGATATGTGCATACTCCATGCTCCACATTTCCTGTATTCATTCATCCTTCCACTGACCCATCCATCCACATCTGCCCATTCATCCATCTATCCATGGGCTGTTGTGAGGCTGAGTCAGGATTGATTCAAGATTGATTGTTTCCACTTCTTTTTTATTTTTCTGGGGCCAGGGATGGAACATACTCAGTGGTGCTCGAAGCTTACTCTTGCCTCTATCAGGGATTACTCCTGAAGCTTGGGGGACCATATTGTACACATTGAATAGCAAGTGCCCTGACTGCTGTACTTCCTCTCTGGCCCCTGGCATATATTCCTAGAAATGGATTCACTGGATTATATAGTGGTTCTATTTTTTTAAATTTTAAGTTTAGACTCTATAGTTTAAACAATATTGTTAATGATGTGGTTTGCATGGCGCATCCCAGCACCACTCCCTCCAGCAGTGTCCACTTTTCTCCACCATTGTTAGTGTGATCCCTGCCTCATATCCTTCCTTCCTTCCTTCCTTCCTTCCTTCCTTCCTTCCTTCCTTCCTTCCTTCCTTCCTTCCTTCCTTCCTTCCTTCCTTCCTCCCTCCCTCCCTCCCTCCCTCCCTCCCTCCCTCCCTCCCTCCCTCCCTTCCTTCCCTGTTTTACTTTTTTCATTTTTTGCTTTTTGGGTCACACCCGGCGATGCACGGGGTTATTCCTGGCTCTGCACTCAGGAATTACTCCTGGAGGTGCTCAGGGGACCATATGGGATGCTGGGAATCAAACCCAGGTTGGCCGCGTGCAAGGCAAACGCCCTACTTGCTGTGCGATCGCTCCAGCCTACCTTCCTTCCCCGTTGTAAGCTGCCTAATAGAGACTAGTAGATCAGTTCTCAGGTTCTGTTTTTTTTTTTTTTTTTGTGTGTGTGTGTGGAGAAAACTTTGCACTCTGTATCATAGCAGTGCCCTGTTTCCATTCCCACTAGCAATGTGTAAGAGTTCTGATTTCCTAACATTTTATCCAGACATTTTGATAACAGCCATCCTGATAGTTGTGAGGTTATAACTCATTGTAGTTTTGATTTGCATTTTTCTTATGATTGATGATGGTGAGTACCTTTTCATGTAACCATTTGCTCATCTTTTAGAGAAATGTTTATTCAAGTTCTTAGCTCACAACAGGGGCCTCTTCAGCAGACTGTTTCGGGTGCCCAGACCTGGGACCACCCCTGGTGATACTGACTCTGGTGGGCTGAGTGATATAGTGATAGTTGGTTTGGCAGTTCTGGGGGCCACTAGGGTTATACCTGGTGGTGCTTAGTGGGGGGTCACATTGTTTGGGTCTCAAACTTGGGATCTTGTCTATTCAAAGTATGCCTCCACCTTTTTGAGATATTTCCTTGGCTTCTTTAGTCCATTTTACATTGGGTTATTAGGGGTTTATTTTTGCTTGGTTTGTTTTTTGAAATTGAGACATATAGACTGATGGAGCAGAGTCGAGAGCCAGGAATAAGTCCATAGTTAACTCATCTTTGACAGGGGTACACTCTATTAAAAAACAGTGCTGGCAAGGGAGATGAAAGGAATTGGTGATTTGTTTCTGTAATCTAGACCAATGTTTTTCTAGGGAAGGAGAAAATTGGAGGGGTCAGTAATTAGAGAATGCCTGGAAGGAACAGAGGGGCAAAGGCCAATTTTTTTGTGAGTCTTGAGCTGTGAGTCTTGAGCACTTCTGGGACTCCTGGGCAGTGTGTGGCAACTTGTTGCCCTACCCGCCAACCTCGAAATAACAACAGCAGCAGCAACAACAATAACAAAACCAAGCGGTGGCTCTGGTGAACTGGGTATCCATACACGAAAGATTGAAATCAGACCCTTATCTGCTCCCATATAACGAAATCACTAGTTCAGTTCAGCTCAAAGTGGATTAAAGAATTAAATGTAAGACCTGAAATGCAAACTCCTACAAGGAAGATATTCTGCCTTGTGCCCTTAGAGTGCCCTGTGTCTGGGTGGCCCTGCTCTTGTCTACAGCCCTCAGTGCACCTTCCTAGGGGTGCCGTGGCTTAGGGAGTATATGAGTATACACATCCTGTTTCATGTACTATTTTTCCCTTCCTTTTCATTTTTATTACATTTTTATTATTCTGCTATTCAGAAAGCTTTTATTTACAAAGTTTTCATGATAGAGTTGTTTCGGGCATATAATGTTTCAACATCAATCCCGGTGTTCCCTTCCTTCTACCATGTCCCCAGGTTCCCTCCCGCCCCCTGCCTTAGAAGTCAGATAATAAATTTATTTCCTATTACTTGCTCCAACAAAACTTGAAGGGATGGAAAATGGAATTATAAAATAAATCAATGAAAGTCAATTTGTGATGATTGATTGCTAAGCGATTTGAACCAATATAAATAAGGCATCAACCCATTATCGAAAACATATAAAATCCCTTGGAAACTAAACTTACATTTCTTAATCTAATAGAGGGAAACCATATATGCCATTAGTGAGTGCCACACTCAGTGCCACAAGTTGGGAAATTTGTCCTGTCCTTTGGGGAAGCTCTTTAAATGCTTCTTGTGAAACTGGTTTCAAGTCAACGAATTTCCTATGCTGTTGTCTGTTTAGCCCTGTATTGTTCCTTCAGATGTGAATAAGAATGTAGCTGGATAGCGCATTCTTGGTGAGGTGTCCGTTTTGATGAGGTTTTGTATTTAACCTTCCATACTCTTCTGACTCACAGAGTCTCACTTGATAGATCTGCTGTATATCTTACAGGCTTTTTTTTCTTTGTAAATTCCCTCTTTTGATTTTGCTGCTTTCAGTTTTGTGTCTCTATTTTAGATTTTGTCATTTTGAACACGATGTGTCTTGAAGTTTTCCTAGTTGAGTCCATTTTCACTGGGACCTTTCTGGTCTCATATTTCAGTGCCCGCATTCCTCAACTCTGGGAAATTCTTATCGATAATTTCTTTAACTCTTGTTTTTTCATCACATTTGCCTTCCTGTTCCTCAGGGATTCCTGTGATCCGTATATTATTCCTCTTGCACCTGTACTATAGTTCTTGGGTATACTGTACTGTTTTTATCTTTTGACTGTTTTCCACCTTCTGCTATTTCTTCCTTGTCATCTTAGAGTTCCTCTATCTTTTGTTCAGCTTTGTTACTCTGCTGTTCAGAACTTCTATTGACCTTTTACTATCACCTACCATGTTCTTCATTTCTGTCACTGATTGTAGTAATTTTTCCATTTTGACTTGTGCACTGTCTTGTGCTTTGCTGACTACCTGTGCTATCATTTCTTTGACCTCATTGAGCATCTTCATCATAGTGTCACTAAAGACATTGTCTGAATATTTAATGGTGTTGGTTATGTCCTCAGTGATAATGTTTTTGCTCACTGAGCTTAGTGGGTTTCTATGCATTTTCCCCATTGGTTTTCTAGTGTTCTTACTGTACCGGGGGCGAGTCTTTGGACTTAGACTCCCTGGAAGATGCTGAGGAATTAGGCTGGGATTGCTCTTTCTTCTTTGCCCATCGTCACTAAATGACAGAAAGAATAACTGTGAGCAGTGTGGAGTTTGTTGAATAGATCTGTTACTTCAGGAACTGTGGTGTGGACCTGTTTTTTTATGATACCAGTGCAGAGGCTGCTGGGAGCTAGCTGGGAGGGAGGGGCTGGAGGCAGGCATCACTTGGAATGGTGGAGCAGCAGGCACCTGCATTTGTAGATGCCCCTCTGCTCCCTTGCCCCCACCATTCCCCAGGCTACTCAGGTGTGAGGCTCTGCAGGAAAACCTAGCTCCTGGGCTGTTCTGGGTGTTTCCAGCAGTCCGAGTCTCTTGTGGTTGCCAGACCACATGAGGATCCTTCTAGCTGCTGCCTCACCTGGTCGGGCGAGGGCAGCCTGCAGGGGCACTCATGGAGGCTCAGTCTGCCTTGGGAAGGGCCTGTAGGGGTGGCTTCAGGTGGCTTCACTGTGTGTGGGCTTGGGGAGACCTGCTCAGCCTGTTGATACTGTCAGTGTGCTGGACCAAGGCCAGGGTACCCTCTGTCCTGGTGTCCTGTGCCTGCCTGGGGACCATTAAGGGGAGAGTGTCCCCGCACCCATGGAAAGAGGATGAGGGCTGGTGGAGGAAGGGAACACTGGTGCACCCCCCACTTCCACTGTTTGGGGATGGTGAGTCTGGGTTGGGGGTCTGGTTGGGCCCTTGTTTTGTTCACTGATCTGTGAAGAGTCCCCCTTACCTGGGGACTCAGAGGAAACTCACTTGGTCTTGACCTGGGGGAGCTCACGTTGCAATCTCTGATTTAGATCCCAGTGCCTGGTCCCTGCTGGGAGAGGGGCAGGGGGACTTGAGGGGGTTGGGAGGGCCAGGCCTGTCATGGAGGTGGGGGTGCCATCACAGAGGCCAGTGGCCAGGCCCTGGGGCTGCATCCCAGAGGTTGCACTGAACTGAGGGCTCTGAGGAGAGTGGGAGATCCGGCTGCGGCTGGGTCCGTGTTATGGGAAGCCCCGGCCATACCCAACTTCTCCAGGAAAATCGAAGGTTGCAGATCTGTGAGGTTGAATCCTGAGTTGTCCACAGTGTCGAGGAGATGGAAGGCTGAGAGGAAGTGAGGAGTCTGGCAGGCTCCGGTGTCCTGGCGCCCGGCAGCGCAGCTGGTGAGTCAGGGGTTGGCGTATTGCTGGCAGGTACCTGGCATTTGGGCCAGTCTCAAATGGGATATTTGAGTCCCAGAGTGGGGTATTTATTCCCATCTTCTGCCCAAAGACCGAGGTTCCCTTGTCCAGTGCTCTTCCAGGGAAGGTGCCCACACCCTTTGGTTCTTGGACATCTTCCTTTCTCCTGCTTTTCACCTGGTGCTCCTGGTGGTGCTTGGCATAGACTGTATGCTGTGCCAGGGATTGAATGGGCTCGGCCATGTGCAGGACCTGTGCTTACCTCCTGTGCACTCTCTCCAGCCCTTGCTTGCCCTTTGTAACCACAGCACAGTCCCTTGACTCAGGGTTCCTAAAGTCCTGATCTGTTTGGGGGTGCTCAGGGTTGTGGTGGGGTACTCCAGGGAGCAGAGGCATCCCAGCCTTGGGAGCCGGGTGGAGCCTGCAGTGGGCAAGGCGCATGTGGGAAGGCAGGGTCAGCATCAGCCCTGCAAAGGGAAGGTGACATTGACAGGTGTTTGCTCAGACCCTGTGCCTTCAGCCGGGCCTCCTTGGATTTGTCCTCCTCTTCCAGGGTGACCGGACTTCAGAGAAGTCCCCACTCAGTCCCTGAAGCCTTTGAGGTGTATGTTCCAACTCAGTTTTCCCAGGTCTTTTTTTTTTTTTCTTTTTGGCTCACACCCGGCGATGCACAGGGGTTACTCCTGGCTCTGCACTCAGGAATTACGCCTGGCGGTGCTCAGGGGACCATATGGGATGCTGGGATTCGAACCCGGGTCGGCCGCGTGCTAGGCAAATGCTCTACCCACTGTGCTATTGCTCCAGCCCCTTGCCCAGGTCTTTGTCTCATTTTCTTACAACTGCTTGGCAGTGCAGGTTGTTTCTGGACCCAAAGACAGGTAGGGGCGAGCAGATCAGTTTCCCAGAGATCCCAGGGAGAGACAGAAATAGCATTTAAGAGTCTCACACAGCGAGTCTCAAGCCTCTGGTGTCTCGTGGCTCCAAAGATGGGGAATCTGAGGGGTCCTGTGCAGGCAGTTGGGGTCTTGCAGGTACATACAGGGTATTAGCCTCCCCATTCCCCACCCCTTTATCTCTTGGAAACTGAGAGCACTTGAGGGGGAGATCTCTCTGTGGGGGAACAGTGGTCATCTGCACACAGGAATGCTTCCTAAAAACTTCCAGGTGTAAGAGCAGTGCACTGGCATCCCGCAAAAAGTAGGACACCGAAAAGCACAAGAAGTAGCTCAGCCTTGCCAGGAAGCCAACCGTGTGGAGCACTTCTCGGCCCAGCCCCTGCCTCATCTCTTGGCAGGCCTCTCACGTGGCTGAGCTCACACTCTTCGCTTGGTTTCCTCTTCAACCTCAGCACCTCCGCTTCTTTAAATGTCACAATACATAAATACATCTCATTAGAAAACATTTTAGGGATGATTAAAGGAAATAAAAGACCTGTTTTCTTCCTCAGAGGAAAAACAAAAATCAGGTTGCTCTAGATCCTTCCAGAACTTTCTTCCATGCTTCCGTTTATGTCCATACATAATGAATGGGACACAGTTTTGCTTTGTGTATCTTGAATATATAAATAATGCTGACTATACATGTTATATTTTACTTTGCTTATTTTTATTCAGTGTTATGTCTTGGAGAGCTTGCTGTGCTGTCTCATAGATAGCGACTGTATTTCAAACAGAATCTCTAGCATATTTCTCTGTTAATAGCGATTTTACATATTCCCTTCTTAAGTAGGGAGTAGTGCTTTAGATTATTTCTGATTTTTCACAATTACACAACCATATTGTGATAAAAAATTCTCATATGGATGCTTGTGAGTGTTTATCTGATTCCAAGGTGTGGAATTGCTTGGCTGAACTGTATGTACAGTTAAATATTTTAAAATAACGTCTGCCAAATTGCTCTTTAAAAAGCTGAATTGATTTACACTCCTACCCAGCAGAGTGGAAAGAGCATCTACTTCCTTGTGTTCTTGCCAACACTTGTTATTATCAGCCTTTTCTTTCTGGTGATCTGATGGCTAGTAGGTGATGCTTCATTGTTATTTTTAATTTGTTTTTCTAATTACTAGGAGACTTCCCCCCCTCCATGTTACTTACATAACATAAGCCATTGTTGCATACCTTGGTTTGTGTGTGTGTGTGTGTGTTTTGTAGGGGTGGGGTACACCCAGAGGTGTTCAGGGTTTACTTCTGGCTCTGTGCTCAGGGATCACTCCTGGTGAGACTTGGAGGGCCATTAGGGGTCTGGGGGATTGAACCTGAGTCAGCTGTGTGCAAGACAAGCACCTTACCTGCTGTACTATCTCTCCAGTCCTGGATCAGATGGTAGTTCAATGCTCAAGTTACTGAGAAAACATCATCCTGTTTTTCATAGTGACTGTACCAGTTTACATTCCATCAACAGTATACAAGCTTCCCCTTTCTCCATATTATCACTAGTATTTGCTACTTATATTTTATTCCAGTCAGTTTTTTTATTGCAGTATTGTATCTTTTAATATTGTTGTCTATGCTTACAGTGACACTACATTACACCTACTGTTATTTATACAGTAATCTGTTGATGGAAATTCAAGCTGATTCCAGACTTTTTCTAGCCTAAGATTTTTGTTTTACTCTGGTGGTCTTACTTGAACTGCCTCCTGTTATTTAGTCATTCCCCCCCTTTGATTGCTTGAGTTTGTCCATATAGTTCAGACTATTTTAGCCTTTTAAAAACTTTCAAACGTTTGATTAAGTAAATATGTACTAGGAAAAAGAATGTAATTCTCATAAATAATCATTACTGCTTGTCACCCAGTGGTGTTGGCAGTTATAAATGAAAAGGTGTGCCTGTCACTGGATGCTTTGAACATATAGATTAATAAAGCAAGAGCTATATTTTCATATACTGCTATTTATATACAGGGACATAATGTGTCTCTTTTTTTAGTCTTTTAATGCTTTTAGTAAAGTTTTACATTTTTCTTCCTCTAGGTATTGCACATTTCTTATTAAATTTATCCTGAGGGAATTTATAGATTTTTTTTCTGATATGAGTCAGCTTTCTTTTGAGTTACATTTTCTAATTGGGATTGCTGGCTTACACAAATGATATTGACTTTTGCATATTGATTCTATATTGAGTTTAACTGAACTCATATGAGTTTTGCCTTTTTTTGTTGTTTGCATGTTTGCTTTTGGATCATACTCAGCTGTGCAGGGCTTACTTCTGGCTCTATGCTCAGGGATCACTCCTGGCAGGCTTAGGAGACCATATGGGGTGCCAGGGATTGAAACCGGGTTGGCCATGTGCAAAGGCAAATCCCTACCTGCTGTACTATTGCTCTGACCCCATATGTCTTTAATAGTTTGTTAGTTGATTCTTTTGGAGTTCACAGGTGATCATCTTCATATTTCCTGCAAAGGATCACAATTCAGTCTCTTCCTTTTTAATATTTGTCCTTTTTTTTCAGGTTTTATCAGATTGTCTAGTTAGGGCAGTGCTAAATATTGGTGGTGGTAGAATTTTCGAAAGTTTCACACATGATTAATGCTTTCTCTAGCTTCCCAGGAGATTTTTATTTTTAGTGCTTTATTAGATTAAGTTCCTTCCTTTTAATCTCTTGTTTACTGAGTTACTAAGAGTTTTACTTAGATTACTATTTTGGTCAAATCCAATAGATACTTAAGTTCATATTTATTTATAAATAGCTTGAGATTTCCATTGTCATGTTCTCTTAAGCCTGTAGTTAGAAAAAGTTTTTTTTTTTTTTTATTTTTGGGTCACACCCAGCGATGCTCAGGGGTTACTCCTGGATCTGCACTCAGGAATTATCCCTGGCAGTGCTCAGGGGACTGTATGGAATGCTGGGAACTGAACCTGGGTCAGCCACGTGCAAGGCAAATGCCCTACCCGCCATGCGATCGCTCTAGCCCCAGTTAGAAAAAGTTTTAATAAAATTATTAACTACTTTTTAATTGTATGTACTAGTTATTATATTGCCACTTATTATTGTTGGTTTATATCACTGTAAGGCCTTAGGTATACCAGGCCTTGTCTCTTCAAATATGTTATCTCTCACCAATGTATTTGTTTCTATTTTTTATTTTAATTTTTAATTTTTATAAGGTTGTTCACAATAACTTATTAAATTCAATATTCTAACATCAATCCCAGCCCACTTATTACTTATTACAATTTATTACCACTATTAAAAATTTCGCACCACCATCCAAGCCTGCCCCAAAGGCAGATGCTAAATAGTTTATTTTATATTGCTTCACCAACATACTTGTGACCCCCCAGTCTGCTGCCTTCTCTGGGAACATGGACCCTGCAGCCAGAATCCAAGGGTTAGTTTTGGTTTTGTTTCAGCCATTCCTTGGTTTCGTTCTTTTCTATTCCATGTCTGACTGGAATCTGGTATTTGTCTTTCTTCCTCTGACTCGTTTTGTTTACTAGAATCCCCTCAGGTTTCCTCTGTGCTGCAGATGCCAATATTTCATCTAAAAATCATGTTTTAAATTTTCTGAGTAGATAGAATGAGAAGGGCATTTGTTTTTCAAATTGTAAATTCCTAATCTTATTGCTTGGAGTTCAGCTGATGCACAGTACATTTTTGACTTCTCCCTTACTAGTTTTACTGAGTTATCTACTGTGGAGAGCTGGGTGTTCGTGGAAAAGACAGTGCTGTCCTCTCCTCGTGAGGGGGGCGGAAGGGGGCTTGAGAGCGAGTCGGGAGTGAGTACCAGGACTTGACCAGAGTCTCTTACTGGCCCAAGAGTGGTGTTGGGTGGGCATTGTCTTCATCAGTTATAAAATGGTCATCATCATCATAGTGCTTCCTTTATACATTGTGTAAAGCACTAAATTGGTTAATGATGCAAAACACTGAAACAATGTGGAGTATAAGTATTAGCAGAATCAATATTTTAGATAAGTTTATAGATGAGATAGGAAGGTTTCTCATATTACTGTGTGCTTGTTGAATCTGACATGAAAGTGTTGAAGTTACCTTTAGGATTGTGGGACGTCAGCTTCCCCTTCAGTTACTGTGGGTTTTATTTATTCTGATGTTATGTTCTAAATGTTTATAAAATACCCCAACTGCTATATATTTTTGGTGTGTATTGCCTCTTTTACCAGGATGAAATTTCTCTTTCCTTGGACTGTTTTTCATTTTGAATTCTGTTTTGCCTGATTCACACCTTTTTGTGGCTTACCTTCTGCGTGGTATTGCTGTTCTTAATCCTGTTATTGCCAGCCTTCCTGGGCATTAATCTTTGCAACTTTTATAAAATTTTAAAAATAATTGAATTCATTTTTGAGACATTTATTAGGGAATGAGCCTAAATATTTTTGATGAGGTTACTGTTTTCTTGGGCTATTTTTTTGCCACTTGAAAATGTGTTTCTCATTTACTATACTTTCTTGTACAGTTTCTCCCCTTTCTGCCATTTCTTGGATTTATTGGTTTCTTTTTTTCAGTTTTGATCCTTAAAGCAGTGTTCTGCAGGGATATTCTTGTCACTAGAGGTAGGACTGAGAATGAGTTCTTTTTTGTCATGGAGGACATTTAGCTTCTTGGCTCTGACACCCCATTTCAGTAGATCCTGGTACATTATGTGACAACCCTAAGGTTCTCTTTCCTGTCCTTCTAGTGATTAACCATCTACTAAGGCTTCATTAGAATACAATGTATTTTTCTTTCCCAGTGGTTATTTATATTTTAAAGATATATATTTGTCTGAACCTCAGATGGGACCACTTAGGATTTGAGTTCCAAATTTTAGTATTTAATAATCAATAAATAACTTGTAAATAGTAATATTTTTTTCTCCTTAGGGCCAGAGAGATAATACAAGGGTTATCATGCTCACCTTGTATATGGTTAACCCTGGTTTGTTATCTAGCACCGAATATGGTCTCCTGAGGACTGGCAAGAGCTATCCCTGAGCACAGAGCCAGGAATAAACTTTTGGCCCCAAACCCTTCTTTCTCCTTTCTTCCCCACAAACCTGCTGCTGTTGTAGTCCACATCCTGTTCTTGTTTGTTGTTGTTATTTATTTTATTTTATTTTATTTTGATTTTTGGGTTGTACCCGGTGATGCTTATGCTTAGGGGTTACTCCTCGCTCTGCACTCGGGAATTACTCCTTTCAGGTTTGGAGGACCATATGGGATGCCGAACTTGGGTCAGTCGCTTGCAAGACAAACACTGTATCCACTGTACTATTGTTTCCACCCCAAACATCCTTTTCTTAAATTATTTTTTTTGTTGAGGTAAAATTCACATAGCATAGTTCCTGATTCTAACCACTTTAAAGAGTGCAATTCAATAAATTCCAGTACGATATCACAGTATTGTACAACTATCACTACTCTACTCTAATTCTAGAAGACTTTTTTTTTTTTTTTTGCTTATTGGGTCACACCCAGCGATGCACAGGGGTTACTCCTGGCTTAAGCACTCAGGAATTACTCCTGGCAGTATTGGGGGGACCATACGGGATGCTGGGAATTGAACCTGGGTCGGCTGTTTGCAAGGCAAATGCCCTACCCGCTGTGCTATTGCTCCAGTCCCAATTCTAGAAGATTTTTTTTTTTTTTGCTTTTTGGGTCACAACCCAGCTATGCTCAGGGGTTACTCCTGGCTTTACACTCAGGAATTACTCCTGGCGGTGCTTGGGGGACCATATGGGATGCCGGGGATCGAACCCGGGTCGGCCGCGTGCAAGGCAAACGCCCTACCCGCTGTGCTATTGCTCCGGCCCCTAGAAGATTTTCTTAACTCCACAAAGGAACCCACCCCCACTAGTGATCATTGCCCTTCCCCCAACCCTTAGGAACCACTCATTTATTCATTGTTTGGATTCATTTTTTTTTTTTTTTGTTGGCTGCTGGAGCTCACCTTCAGTAATTCTTTCCAAGAGAGTTTTTGGGAAGTGTAGTTTCTGTGCATTCAAATGTCTGAAAATGTCTCTTCCCTTCCTAAGGATTGAATAGTGATTCCAATTTTTTTCCCCCGAGTTCTTCTAAGACACTGGTTTGTTAACTCATGTGCTTCTGTTCTCCTGATGGCACGGGCTCTGTCTTTAGAGTGGTTGCTCTGTGCAAGGCCTTCCTGCAGGCCAGCTCTGCCTTCCATGCCCGGAGGTCGCGCCCACTCCCCACATGATGGATGGGGACAGTGAGGTGTAGTGAGAAGCAGCCCCACAGCTTGGAGAGAAACAGTGCCCAGACTCTGAGCCCCTGGTGCTCAACAAGTCGAATCACTCTGCTGTTCCCTGTAGGTGGCCGATGTCACTGTTTCCCTGGAAGAATTTGACATTCCTCCCTTTTCTCTTAATTCTAAAATTTCTCCATTCTGGGCCTAACTACCCTATTGTAATGTAAGCCAGCTTTTCATGCAGTGAATGCTTTTAGTCAGAGAGCTTGTGTTTCTCTAGAATTTTTTATTTCACTCATTCCCTGTACTCTCTTTGGTCTCTGGTTGGGACTTTAGATGTTGGTCGGGGTTTATAACCTTCATTTCCCTTTACCTGACTTTTATCCTTCCCATCTTGGGAGCTTGTGCCGCCATCTGGGAGAATTCCTGTCTGTCTCCAGGCCACTAATTTGATCTTCATCTGCTCCATGCTGTTATTCAGTCCCTTTGTATATTTTAACAATGACTGTCTGGTTCTTAGATCTATTTCATTCACTTATTAAATTAAAAAAAAAGTGGGCCCTGTGATTTGCAGTACTGTTAATGACAGGGCTTCAGCATGCAGCGTTCCAATACCATACTCTCACTAAAGTGTCTCCCCACCAATGGCCCCCCCCCAACTTAATAAGCAAAGTTATGTTGACCAGTTTTCACATTTTGTTGTCTTTGGCCATTTGTTATGTTCTTATTATGTTTCTTTATATCCCACATGAGAGAGATCATTCTATATCTGTCTTTCTCCTGGCTGACTTCTCTCAAAATGACACTTTTGCAATCTATCCATGAAGTAGCTGTAGGATATCATTGGTTTGTCCTTTCTCCCTTGCCATAGAGAGTTTAGGTTTATCTGGTAATAATCTCTAAACATTTTAAGACAGCATTGGTATGTCCTGTTCCCTTTACCACAAGAAGCTTAGGTTTATCGAGTCACACCCATCAAGGTGCTCCCGAGTCACTCCCATTCCTTTGTCTATTTGTAACCACTTCTCTATGCTCTCTTCCCCAACCAGTTAATCAGCTTCTCCCCCTAATCAGACTGTGTTAATTTGTAAGGTCAGATATTTCTAGGACACTGAACTTGTATTGTAAGTTAATATTTCCTTTCTCCTCTCCTTGTGTCTTTTGAATAGTTTACCTTAGAGCAATGTCCTTTTTATATGGACAAAGAAAGACAGTTATTAATATGCTTTTGTAACATGGGATTTAATTGGCTTCGAATATTATTCACTCCCGGGCATCTGCTTTCTCGACTTAAGCCTCAGCTGCCCTTACTTCCAAGCACCTCCAAAATCTGGGTCCCAACGAGGGACGGGATGGACCCAGGGCAAGCGGTGAGTTATGTGCTACCCTGGCATCGAGATGGGCCTGGCCAGAGTGCCTAATGCTTAACTATAAGTTAAGAGCTTGGTCATGGACAAATGCTGTCATGATCCAAAAGTAACGAACAATGAGATAAAGACTCTGCTAGGGATAGGAAAGACTAATCTGGCCTGAGCACTGTAGTCTGAGATCGAGATGACCCCAGGAGAGCAATTCTATAAGCTTAATGCATCTCTTGCTGTGTCCATACAAAATGATTGATGTTATGAATGCTTATATGTTAGTTGGACAAGCGGAGGAGAAACACACCCATGGGACTCTGCTCTTGGGTGGGTCGTCCTGCTGGAAGAGAATCTGTCCTAGAAGAAGCGTCCCCTGAGGGAAAGAATTTTACCCCTATTGATTGTGACCACACCTATGTGTAAGCCCCGACTCCTCATGCTGGGGGATTTAACTAGGCTGAAAGAATGGGCTGAGGGCAGTTCCAGTACCAGATCTGGAGAAGCCAGATCGAGATCCAGATCCAGAGGAGAAGAATGAAGTAGCATGGGGGAGGAAGAAGCAGGAGGAGAATCAGAGGAGAATGGAGATGGGAATGGAATAAACTGCAACTGAGACCAACCAGCCTGGCCCTCGTTCCTTCCTTCGCCTGCCTCATCAACCTCCCTGGGGTGGGGGAAAGCGGCTGGAGACTACTGAATGCGGACGATGGGAGAGATAGAGCACCGCTGCCCTGTGCCCGATGTGCGCCCCTTTTGTGTGTGTTTACAGTAGCAAATTGTGTGATTTCACCTTTTTTAATTTTTTTTTTCTTTTTGGGTCACACCCGGCGATGCACAGGGGTTACTCCTGGCTCTGCACTCAGGAATCACCCCTGGCGGTGCTCAGGGGACCATATGGGATGCTGGGATTCGAACCCGGGTCGGTTGCATGCAAGGCAAATGCCCTACCCACTGTGCTATCACTCCAGCCCCATTTTTTAAAAATTTTTCATGAGATTTTAAAAAAATTTTATGATTTTTATACATTTCATTTTTATAAAATAATTCACATTAGTTCATTACAGATAATATTCAAACACCCACCCAAACAGCGAGCATTTTCCCACCACAATAAGAGGGAAGTGTGTGAAGGTTGTTGTATTTCATTCTGGGGCCACTTAAGCCCATAATATACAAGAATATAAGCAAGTATGTTAAAACCAAACACGTGTGCTACTTTAGGTATATCAGTGGGCTAGAGTACAAGAGGTCCAGGAAATACTGCATTGCTCTCTTCTGGAAGCTTTATTTTATAGTCCCTGGATCTTGGCCATTGGTGAGATTACATGGCGGGAAGAGGACGGGGGTAGGGAGCAGTTTGTGGGTGTGACTATCGAGCTACTGGAAAACTGGGAATCTGGGTGGAGGAGGCCCAGTTCCAATCTGAGCAGGCTTGGAGATCTCAGCCCCGGGTCCCGCATACCTGGGTTCCTCTGTCGGTTCCTTCATGGATGAGGCTTCTCTGAGCATGTGGAGAGTGGTCTTAAGCATGGCTGTGGCTGGGTTCTGGAGGTGTTCAGCTGCCGCAGCTCTGCTTAGGGCAGGGAGGGAAACTCAACCTGCCTTCCTCCGAGGTGCCCTGGTGAAGACAGCCTGGCTTGGGGTCAGGAGATTCTCAATTTCACCTTTTCTTGTAGCCAAGTAATATTGCATTGTGTATTTATATCACAATTTCTTTATCTGGTCATCTTTTCTTGAATACTTGAGGTTGTTTCCAGATTTTGACTATTGTGAATGGTGCTGCAATGAATATAGGAGGGCAAATGTCTTTTTGGAACCGAGATTTTGGGCCTTTGAGGCAGATACCAAAACATATAATTGTTGGGCTGTATGGAAGCTCAATTCCTATTCTTTTGAGTGTCCTTAAAGGTTGAACTAGCTGACATTTCCACTGGCAGTGGATGAGGGTTCCTTTTTTCCCACACTCAGGCCAACACTGTTTTTGTTCTTTGTGACCTGTGCCATTCTCACTTAACTCCTTTTATTTTAAATGGATGAGATAACTTCTTTCATTGCTCTGAGTTTCTGCTCTCAGTGTGGTTCTGTTTTTCCTGCTACTTCTGTCTTGATGTATACTTGGTGAGTTTAGTTGACTTATTTTTTTTTGTTTGTTTAGGAAAACTTTATTATTACTATTTAAAATTTTTTTTATTAGAGAATCACTGTGATGTACAGTTAACTTACAAACTTATGAACTTTTGTGTTTGCATTTCACTCATACAGTGATCCTTTACCCATCCCTCCACCAGTACCCATTCACCTCCACCAGTGATCCCAGTATCCCTCTTACCACTCCCACCCATCCCCCACCACCCCACCCTGCCTCTGTGGAAGGGCATTCCCTTTTGTTCTCTCTCCTTTTGGGTGTTGTAGTTTGCAATATAGGTATTGAGTGGCCTTCATGTTCGGTCTATAGTCTACTTTCAGTTTGCATCTTCCAACCCGAATGGGTCCTCCCAACATCCTCTACTTGGTGTTCCCTTCTCTATATGAGCTGCCTTTCCCCCAGCATTTGGTTGACTTCTTGAGGTGGATGTAGAGTGTGGGAGTTCCACTTTTTTCCTGGGTGTTGGTGCTACTCTAAGACTGCCTGACCCTTAGGAATGAAGGATTCCTCCTGGGCTCTGTGAACTGTCACTACTGATTTACTGCCCAGCATCATGGGGAAGGGACAGCTATATGCTTCTCCCACCAGCAGCCACCCTCACATTAGATCTGGGGTTTCCTCTGTGACCTCATTTCCTTGACTTTTGACTTGGAGCTGTTGTCTTCACAGCTCTCCTGTGCTTTGGACCAATCTGGGCCCATTAGCTTTCTGCTTTTCAGGGGTTCCCCATAATTTCTGTTCTATTAAGAACCTATTCTGGGGGCTGGAGCAATAGTACAGTGGGTAGGGTGTTTGCCTTGCACTCGGCTGACCTGGGTTTGTTTCCCAGCATCCCATATGGTCCTCTGAGCATCGCCAGGAGTAATTTCTGAGTGCAAAGCCAGGAGTAACCCCAGTGCATTGTTGGGTGTTATCCAAAAAAAGCCAAAAAAAATAGAACCTATTCTGGGGGCTTAAGCAATAAATAGTACAGCAGGTAGGGTGCTTGCCTTGAATGTGGCCAGTCTGGGTTCAATATTTGGCACCTCATATGGTTAGTCTGCCAGGAATGAACCCTTAATGCGGAGCCAGGAGTAAGCCCTGAGCACAGCTGGGTATGGCCCCAAAAACAAAACAAGCAAAAAAAAAAAAAGACTATTCTGCTTTTTAGCACTGTTACCAAGCTTTAAGGATTAGTTATCTTTGTCATTTTAGAGGGTTTTTAAGTTTGTGGAGTGATTATATCCTCTGGTCCCATTCAGTCTTTGTTCTAATCTCTGTTTTTTTTTGGGGGGAGGGGTGGGGTTTTTAGGGGGCTCTGGGATCATTCCCAGAGGTTGACTGGCTTAATGCTGGGATTTAGCACTACGGTGCATCTTGGGCAGTGATGTGGTAGGCCCATGGTGCTCAGGGGACTCTACATGTTGGCGCTGTGAGGTGCCAGGGGTCAAACTTAGATCATCATGCAAACAAGGGGTGCTCCTGACCCCTGAGCTTTATCCCAGCCCTCTGACCTCCTTTCAGTGGACTGCTTGTTCCAGAAGGCTTTACAAGGTTGCACACAGTTCTGTATAATTACCATGACATGGTAATCATTTTCTGGATCACTGAGATTTTGCGGGTTATCTCTATTTAATTACTGTTTCCTATTTCTTCTAGTGGCTATACCTTAATTGACTTGACCATTCCCCTTTACTTCTCAGTTTCTTACCATCCTAAAAAATGCTGCCAAGAACCTTGCGTACCTGAAACTCTGGGACTGTTTTCCTAAGGTTGTATCTTCAGGGATATGTGTGTGTCTTTGTGTGTGTGTATACTGTGGCACCATTTACATAAGTCAGCTGAGCACTTTGCCCATTTCCATTTGTTCATTTTGGTGACCTGAAGCACTTTCCCCATCATTGTGTAACTATCTGCTCATCACTTCCAGAACCTTTTCACTGTTTCAGAGAGAAACTCCTTTCTCAATAAGCAGCAGTTCCCAGGTTCCCTCTGCCAGCTCCCAGCTGGTACCATTCTGCGTTGCATCGCTAGGCTTGTGGCTCCTGGATCACTTCTAGAAATGGAATCACATAGTGTTTGGCCGCTTGAGACTTTCCTAGCACAGAAATTCCCAGGTGCATGCTTGTAGTCAAGGTGTTTTCTCTGGGTAGGAACAGGACTGTATGGACTGTATGGAATGAGGACAAACTATTGACTTTTGCACACGAAGCTGAAATTACCCAGCTGTTGGGGTGGGTGGAAAGCATGAGGTGAACTAGAAGTGACATAAGGTCAGTGGTGCGGGATTTCGGGCACTTTGGTGGTGGTGAAGGTGCGGTCATGTACAACGGAACCATAAAGGCATCCTGACTTTACCCACGTGATCTGCAAGGACCATCAAATGCACTAAAAAATGCCCACTCTGCCCTGTTCCCCTAGGGGGCGCCCCCCAGGCAGACGTTCGTGTTTGGGAGTCATGGGTGTCCTCTCCTAGGAAGCCGGGTTTCTCTCTCTGTTCATTGCACAGGGTTTTCCTGGAGACTCTGCTGTGCGGGTTCACTTAACGATTCGGCTCCAAGCTGGGGCCAAATGAAATGAAATTTCGTTCCCAGCAGGGCTGGTTTGCAAGTTTACGCGCATAAACTTGCCTTACCGGGAACCTGTACAGTGAATACTTTTGTGCTCTGCCTGCTCTCTTCCTCCTTCCCGTGCGAGCTGTGCTGCCACCAGGACCCAGGCGCCCCTGGGTGAAGGAAGGCCTGGAGGTATCTGTGGGGTGGTGACAGGGAGCGAACAGCTGAAACGTGTTCTTGCGTTTTAGTACTGGATTTCCTCCGCTGCCAGCCCTGAGGAGTGGTGTGAGGGGCTCCGGGAACATGTGCTTGCCCCTGCAGTTCTCGCTTTGATGCCTGACCGTGGAGGAGGGTGTTGGGGTGAGAACAAGGGAGCGGGTGGGAGGGGCAGTGCTTGGAGCATTAGGGCCACCAGAGCCAGGGGTGCTCCTTAGAGCTCTCAGCGCTCTCTAGACTGCCCGGGTGGGGGTGGGGGGGCAGGACAGCTGGAGTGCCACGAGCCTGGAGTGACAGAGCTTGGGGGTGGGGGTGGGGGGTGATCCTTATCTCTCTGCCTATGCACCCTCGCTCCTAACCTCCGCAGCAGGCCTGGAACAGACACGAGCTTGGCTAGTTCAGGCACCTGCTTCCTACCTGCTCGGCCCCGGGGCTGAGCCATGACAGGGCGCAGGGCAGGATCCTGGAGGCACGAGCCCAGGCCCAGATTGGGTTCTGGCTCTTCGATCCAGCTGGGGATGCTGGGCCCGGTGATGTGGCCCCAGTCTGTGACCGCTAGGGCCCTGGGACTTTTGGTAAGGTCCAGCTGTGATTCTGCTCCCCCACTTCTGTGCTCCCCGTACAGCTTTTCAGAGCCATTGAAGACAAAACAGGTCCCATCACACTTGTGCTGCTGGTTTCCCATCCCAGACCCCCATTTCCCAGGCGCTGAAACCTGCCAGGCCTCTCCATCAGTGAATTCTCCCTTAGATCTTGGGCCTCTCTCCTTCCTTCTCCTTTCTTCCCCTCCCCTCCTCTCCCCTTCTCTCCTGTCCCCTCCTTTCCCCTCCCCTCTCCTCCTGCACCCTCTGGATACAGACAAGATTGTCGGGGAGAATCAGACCCTCCTCCTTGTTCAGGAACAAGAGGCATCTGGAAGGTGGGGTAGGGATCGAGTCCAAGACTAGTGACAGGCTGAGCCCCTCGCTGTCTGCGAGAGGTTCAGGCGCCCTGTGCCAGGGCAGGCTGGGGAGAGGCTGACACAGCAGAGCGGTCAGGGGAGACGACTGTTAGGGCCCCTCTGCCCTTGGGGATTTCACTCCTGCAGAGTGGACAGTGGGGAGAGACGCCCCAGGCCCCCATACTCAATTGCTGCTCGTACCTCTCCGTGTGGTTGGGGGCCCAGCCTCTCTCAGCCTTCAGAGAAGCAGGTTGACAGCTGGGCCAAATGTTCCAGGCACCAAGGGCCTTTTATTTCCACTCGGGAATCCCAGCCTGAACTTTCAACCCATGTAAGCCTAACAGACGTGACTCAGGAGAGATCCCTTAGTCTCCTGCTCCCTGGGCTGGAAGCCCGCAGGCCCACAGGCCCGCATGACCCTGCCAGGAGCCCCGGTTGTAGGGTCCCTGCTTTGTGCCAGCACAGCACAGGCTGGGGCTGAGAATGCAGATGGATGCTCCCGAGGAAAACGTGGTGTGGAAAATCCATTTTCAGAAGGTGAGATGTAATTGTGGGTAATTGAAAACACAATCAAGCTATTTGTCATCATTCTTACCAGTGCTTTCTCTCCAGCCGTTCATCACAGGAGTGGAAACTTTGCCTACAGGGTACTCCCTCACATACGTGTCTATGCTGCATGTAGTCTTGTTCAGAGTGGGTGCGGGGTGGAAGGGCGGGTACTGATGGGGGACCAGCTCAGTAGGCAGGAATGGGCGAGTTGGGAAAGGTTCTGGATTGGGGACAGGTCTGAGTAGTGGTGCAAGGCACAACCTCATTCCAGCAGTGAGCTGTAAGCTCAGCAGCTCCCGTGAGGAATGGAAACATGGAGGTGGGAACAGAGGGACCGGCAGGTACACTTAGGTGAGCCCCCAGGCCAGGCCCAGGTGCCAGACTCAGTCTTCCATGGGGAGGCAGGGGATGCAGATGGAGGAATTTCTTCTCTGAAAAGGTTAGATATATTCTGTACTCCGGTGAGTGGTTGGGGCCATCTCAGGAGAATCACCAAGGACAAACTTTTACACTGATTGCTGCCCCTCCCAGCCATAGCCAGTCTGGGGAGGGGGTACGGGGGAGGTAGGGGAAAGGGCCTGTGTAGAGCCTTGTGGTTCCAGTGCACACTGCGGAGTGAGAAGCATGGACTTGGGGTAGGTAGTTCTGAGCTTTAGTCCACTGCTGGCTCAGAGAAAACCACACAAGTGCTGATAGGTGTCTTACCTCGAGGATGAGCAGGTCTGTCAGTTGGGGGCTTAGTATTATGAGCGATGCCCAGAAAAATGACCTCAGAGGGGTAGAGACTGGTATTCTGGAGCTTTGGGTTTCATGCACTCAAAGTCCTTCCTGATCAGACCTTTTTTGCCAACCTTCTACTGGGTTTGATCCATCTGAATGTGGAGGACTTATTTGTACTGTTCCAACATGACTGGCAGGGGGATTCAAAAGGGCCACTGAGCCCAGTATTGGAAAAGGGCTTTTACTTTTATAAATTAATTTTTATTGAAAACACTGTGATTTACACAGTGAGTCATTATACAGTTGTTTCAAGCATTTAGTGTTCTAACAGCACCAGTGTGACCTTCCCACCACTGATGTCCCCCGTTTCACTCCCAATCCCAACCTGCTCCCTTAGGCATATAACAAATTTACCTTATATGCTTATTCCAACAAAACTTTAAGAAATGGCAAATAGGGGCTGGAGCGATAGTACAGTGGGTAGGGTTCGATTCCCAGCATCCCATATGGTCCCCTGAGCACTGCCAGGAGTAACCCCTGTGCATCGCCAGGTGTGACCCAAAAACTAAAAAAAAAAAAATAAAGAAATGGCAATTAGAATGATCATAAAGTAAATCAGTAAGAAACAATTTGTGATTACTGTATACTTTTGACCTATGTAAATAAGAAAACTAAAACCATTTAATACAATATAATAAATTGCCTATTCCCGTTTACATATATTAGTTTTCAACTCTGGAGTCTAAAGTATATTACATTAAATTTTATTTTATACTTGGATCACATTATGGTGATGATTATGTCTCACATGTCATTAATAAAACTTTTTTTTTTTTTTTTTTTTTTTTTTTGCTTTTTGGGTCACACCCGGCGATGCACAGGGGTCACTCCTGGCTCATGCACTCAGGAATCACCCCTGGCGGTGCTCAGGGGACCATATGGGATGCTGGGATTCGAACCCGGGTCGGCCGCGTGCAAGGCAAACGCCCTACCCGCTGTGCCATCACTCCAGCCCCATTAATAAAACTTTTAAAGCAATTCCATAGGAATTTACGTGAAATGGGTTAAAGCTCAAATATGTAAAATTTCCCCCTACACTTAAAGTTTTCCCCTAAACTGTGGTTTACAAAGTTGTTCGTGATGATTTGTTACAGGCACTCAATATTCTAACACCCACAGGGAAGGTCTTTTTATCTGGATTTGGAATGGGATCCTGTCTGAGACGCCAGGTGATGCTGGAGGCCAGGAATCTGTCTTGGAGATCTCTCCAAGATAGGGTGGGGAGCAGGCATCCCGTAGTATAATAATTTAAGGTTATAGGGGTACTGAACTGGATGGTGGGTCAGTAGAGACCAGAGAGATGGTAGGACAGCAGTGTCTATGGAATGAGAGTCTCTCAAATTGCTTTCTCTGACACATTTGCTCAGTTATTGCAGAAGAGTAGGAGATTGGAGGTTGACTGCATGTGTGGGTGTGGAAGGGTAGGTGTAGTGAGATGGTTGCATAGGTGCTAGGTGGATGAGTAGAAGGCACTGGTATAATTAGAAAGATGGGTAGAGGTATGTATCACTTGTATCACTTATCCCGTTTTTTGTCGAGTTGTTCGAGTGGGTGCCTATAACATCTCATTTGTCCCTGTCGCATGCTAGTGTAGCCCAATGGTGTCTGCTCTCTCCAGGAACACGAAGAGCCTCAAACTGTTCACTCAGGGTCTTGACGAAGAAGTCTGACAGTCTCGTAGGTGGGCGGCCATGCAGTCTTTTGACGTCCTGTGGAATCCAATCGGTAGCAGCTCTAGTCCAGTGGTCATCTCTAAATCACATTACGTGTCCAGCCCATCTGATTTAAAAAAAAATTTATTTCAATTTTATTTACATAAAGTTCACCATATTTGTTTACATTCAATATTTTAACACCAATCCCACCACCATTACACCTTCCCACCGCCTTTATTTCAGATTTCCCCACCACCATCCAATCCTGCCCTATAGGCAGATACTAAATTATTTATTTTTTATTTTATTATTTTTTGTGTGTTTTATTTTATTATTATTATTTTTTAATTGAGTTACCATGAGAACAGTTACAGGGCTTTTAGGATCGAGTCTCAGTCATACTATGCTCAAACACCCATCCCTTCACCAGTGCACATGTTCCACCACCAATAACCTCAGCATACCCCCTCCCCCCCACTGCTGTGTGGCAGATGATTAGCACTTTACTCTTTCCTTACTTTGATTACATTCAATTTTCGACAGGAAACTCACTATCATTATTTGGTGTTTTACCCCCAACAGTCAGACCTGTCGGAATGACATCATTAGATTGTATGTTTTCTATCGTTGGTAACAAAGAGCATATGATGTTGTACAGTTGAGAAGTGGCTGCCCAGATGTGGAATTCTGATATTACCAGACCATCTGATTTTTGATGCTTTGGCAAATGAGACAGCATCCCTGATTTTTTAAAATTTATTGAATCACCGTGAGATAGTTACAAGCTTTCATGTTTGGGTTACAATCACACAATGATCAAACACCCATCCCTCCACCAGTGCAGATCCCCACCACTGATATCCCTGGTATACACTCCCTTTCCCACCCTCCCCCCGCCTCCATGGCATACAATATTATCCATATTCTCTCTTCTACTTTTGAACATTATGGCTTGCAACACAGACACTGAGAGGTGTTTGTTCCATTATCTACTTTTGGCACGCATGTCCCATCCTGACTGATTCCTCCAGCCATCATTTTCTTAGTGATCCCTTCTCTATTCCATTTGCCTTCTCCCCTCATGAAAAAGTCTTCCAGCTATGGGGCAGTCCTCCTGGCCCTTGTATCTACTGTCCACAAATGAGTGCAGTCCTTCTATGTCTGTCCCTCTCTTTCTGACTCATTTCACTTAGCATGATACTCTCCATGTTAATCCATTTATAAGCAAATTTGATGACTTCATCTCTCCTAACAGCTGCATAGTATTCCATTCTTGTTCATAGACAGAGGTCAGAACTCTAGATTCCTTCTCTCACTTGATCAAAACATGATACTCCAAGCATAGCTCTTTTGATTCCTCTTTGGGATAGATACCCAAATAGCATTCTCATCCTGTTTTCATGGGGCCCAGGTCTCTGAGGTGTATGTTAGTGCAGGAAGAATGGTGGAGTTGAAAAGATGTGCCCGGAGCCGGAGGTTCTTTGTCCTCTTAGCCACTTCTTGGATGCTTTTAAAGGTGTTCTACACTGCTCTCTTCCTCCTGCGCAGTTCAGGTGCCAGGTCGTTTGTCATGTTGAGTTCTCGACCTAGGTACACATAACTGCTGCATTTGGAGATGTTTGTTCCGTTGAGGGCAAATGAAACATCAGGAACTAGTCTGTTTCTCATGAACATTGTCTTGGTGAGATTCAGCTGCAGTCTGACCTTTCCACACTCACGATTGAAGTTGGCCAGCATTCATACCGCTTGGCTGATATTTGGTGTTATGAGAATGCTGTCATCAGCGAAGCGGAGGTGGTGTAGTTGCCGACTGCCTATCTTCACTCCCATTCCTTCCCATTCCAGTCATCGCATGATATTCTCGAGGGTGGCACTGAAGAATTTTGGTGAAATGGTGTCGCCCTGCCGAGGTAGGTATAAATGAACAAAAGCTTGAGTTTGTAACTACTGACTAGCTGAATGGGCATTCAGTGGGAGGACAAGGAGAGGCAGACTGATGGGTAGAGTTGGATAGATAGGTGGATGAAGTAGAGGATGGGGATGTCTGGATAGACAGAGTAGAAGGAAGATATATGGATGAGGGGATGATTGGCAGGAGATTAGATGAGTGACAGAAGGAAAAAATGGATGGGGTGTATATATATATATGTAGGAAGATGGGTGGATGAAGGGTAGGGCCATTGTGTAGAGGAATCTGAATGGATGGCTGTGGGGGGTGGGGTGGAAGGATACGTTGTTGGGCAGGAGGCAGTTTAGGTGGATGAGGAGGCTCAGTAACATAAAATTAATTAACCTGCAGCTCAGTATGCAAAGACCCAGGTTCTGTGGGTGACTCAGAACTGTAGTGGTTCTGAGCAGAGCTGGCCAGCCATAGAGAGAGCAGTGCTATACCCCGCCGGACCATGAAGATCTCAGCCTACCTGAGTGTCAGCCATCCAGACCTAGTGGTGCTTTGGCTCTCTGGAATCTCAGCCAGGCACCTGGCCAAGCACTTGACTGTTTCTTCCTCATCACAGTGTAGGAGACTGAAACCGAGGGGGGGGTGCAAGGTCACACACCTGGACCGGAGCAGAGCCTGGGGGCGTGACAGAGGCTGGGGGGCTCCAAGCTAGAGCTAATGCTGTGGATGCGATCAGTGGTGGGTTTGGGGCCATCTTGGCTAGGACAGATTGGGCAGATGGTCCTGTGCAGACCCAGGCAGAGGTGTGTCCCCTGAAATGCTTCCTGTGAGGGGACCCTTGGTCTTTAGTCTGGGTCCCGCACCCTGGGACCTTCCTGATGTCCCTGCATTATGTTTGTTGAGCTGAACAACTCTCAGAAGTGGCGGCCTTACATTCCAGCTAGTACAAAGGTCCAGGCAGCTGGCATGCCCAGGAGAGGGGCTGGGAGAGAGAACTTTTGGTCAAGGTTAAGGCTGTTTCCAAGGAGGCGCTGTCTTTCGAGAGCTGCTTTTGCAGGGGGTCTTCTCCTGGTGCTCAGCAGGAGCTTTCTGCAGCCCACTGACCTCTGAGAACACCATAATGATTTCCGAATGGTGTAGTAAGCTTGACCTGGCAAAGCCATCCCCTAGAGTGCAGGCTGGTCGTCTGATACCTTGTCGTGCTGGACCCCTTGGACACCATTGGCTCCATCTGACGGCTCAGTGTTTGGGGCTGGGGGAACCCAGGGCTGCTGGACAGGGCTCCAGTGATGGGTGGTGGTTCAAGGAATGGTCACCCCCACACCTCCTGTCCTCCCTGGAATCCCTTGGGATCGGTCATGTCCCAGCACATATGTGCAGCTTCTTTTAGGTGGGTTTCTGGCTGGACAGGTTGGCCCTCATCACATCAGAGCTGTGCACTGGTTGAAGTAGCCAGACTCACCTCTTTGTTGGTGAACTCCAGGGCCGGGGAAGTGGGACTTCAGAAGTGAAGAGCAGGAAGCCCCCACGTTTGGGAGGCAGGAGAGAGGAAGATGGACCTGAGCAGGCCTTAGCAAAGAAAGATAAAGCTGGAAAAACAGAAAAGTAATTTTAGTGCATTAAGCTGGAGATGGGAGAATGTTTACGCATCATTTAGTTTACGGATGGTGATAGGTTAGTGGTTAGATTAGCAGGAAGCCAGTCGGCTTGAAAGGAGGGAATTAATTTATGAGACTGCAAAGGGGAAAATTGTTTGCAAGAAATACAGGGGTTTTGTTGTAATGGCATCAAGTTTAGCAGAAACAACAAGCACTGACAGGCTTGGCTGTCCATCAGGGCTCCAGCAGCTGCGAGTGTTAAGTCTGGGGACTTAGGCGGGGATGGAGCAGAATGCCAGCTGATGGCAGCCCACATCCCCCCTTCTCCCAGGCCAGGAGAAGGCTGTGCCTGTCTGTAAATTTCCTGACTTTCTGTATTGAGATCCTGGAGTGTGGAACTTGGATTGGTGAGAGGGATGACTCTGAGGTGTGGTGACGGCTGGGCCGAGACCCAGAATGTCCAACAATCCTGGGATATAGTGGGTCCCGAACCCAGGAAAGATGGATCCTAGGTGGCTCTCTCTGGTAGCTCATCCAGTTCATGGGCCACATTGTGACCTGAGAAGGAATGCCCAGAGGCCCAGAGAGAGAATCCTCTGATCATTGCATAAATATTCTTTTTTTTTTTTTTTTGGGTCACACCCGGCGATGTACAGGGGTTATTCCTGGCTCTGCGCTCAGGAATTACTCCTGGCGGTGCTTGGGGGACCATATGGGATGCTGGGAATCGAACCCAGGTCAGCCGCGTGCAAGGCAAACACCCTACCTGCTGTGCTATTGCTCCAGCCCCAGCATAAATTCTCTTACTCTCAGCTCATGTGCCCAGAGAAGGACTGGACTAGAGACCCTGGGTACTAATCCCAGCCAGGGCACTTGGGGAATTGGTGGAGCCTTTCAGAACAGTGGTGTCTTCATCTGCCAGCACCCCTGGGTTGCCATGGGAGAATGTGAGAAGCTGCATGTCAGTAGCCTGGCCCCAAGGCCAGTCCCTAGTGAGGGCAGGGGGTCATGCCAACCCTCAGTGTGATCCTGGTGTCATTTGTGGTTGGGGAGGTCAGCAAAGCTTGTCAGGCCCCAGGTTCTGGAGCCTTCCCCCTGGCTTCTGTCCTATTTGTAGGAGGTAGCTCTTGCCTGGTCTCTGTGTCCGGGGCTGCTGCCTCTGCTAGGACAGCCCAGGTCTGGCTCGGTGGCGTCAGGCGGTGCTTGGGGAGGGAAGCCCTGGGCTTGGCATCCTGTGTCTTGGTTTCCCATCCCACAGGGGCACTTGGATACCCCATGGGTCCCCTGGGGACATTCAAAGCAGATGGGCTATTGCTGGTATGCTCACAGCGGCACACACCTGGGCCACACTCCCTGCAGTCTAGATTAGTGGGAGCCCTGGGGTCCCGTTGGCAGCCTGGATGGCATGTAGCAGCTTATGAAGGCTTCCTTCTCCGGGGTCACCTTGAGGGATGTGCAGGTGAGGAAATGGAGACCAGAGAGCGGGACATACAACTAGCCAGTGGGGAGCCAAGACCCGAACCTCCTACTGAGGCCACACCCCCCACCTGCCTTTTCCAAGGGCTGAGCACCCTAAGGGGAGGTCCCCACCTGCCTCCACTCTGGTAGGACTCACTGCTGTGGGCAGATTGAGTGAAATCCCTCCAAGGAGCCACAGGGAGGAAAGGAATCCCCTTCCTCCACTGCTGCCCAGTGCAGGACTCGGGGGCAGCCCGCTCCTGGCCCACCGTCCGTGCTCCTGTGACCGGCTCCATGGGGAAAAGGGCAGCTGAGGTGGGTGCTGGGCGGCGAGAGAGCTTCCTCCCTGCAGCCACTTGGAAAGGCGTTTTTCCAGGTTGAGGAAACAGCTGCTTTGAAAGTGAAATGACTCTGATGTCACCTGGGCTTGAAGGAGCCAACCCACCCGGAAAGATTGGGACAGCGCCTGCTCGGTTTTCCCCCACGTTTAGCTTCACCCTGAGCAAGGCGGGCTGAACTTTCCCGAAGTGCTGCTCTCAGCAGAAAGCGCCTGCCTGTGGCGCCCAGCCAGGAGGCATTTTGCACAAATTACAAGGGCTGGGAATGGAGGCCGGCCCCCGGGGTGAAGCCGGGCTCCCTGCTTGTATCTTGGAGAGGCACTGCACAGTGCTGTTAGGGACCCTCAGAATGGCAGGGGATTACAGCCTAGACGTTTTACGGCTGGAGACAGCTCAACGGGCTGAAATGCCTGCTTTGCATAGGGAGGCTTGGGCTCCATCCCCAGGCACCTCGGGTGGCCCTCCGAGCACCTCTAGGTCCCAAGCACTGAGCCAGGAATAGTCCCAGAGTATCAGGTGTGACCCCCCAAACCAAACCACAGTAACAAGTATGGCTGCCAGTTTGGTATTTTTTTTTTTTTAATAGTGGGGCCATACCCAGCAGAGTGCTGCTTGAGTGTTGCCTGGTGGTGCTTGGAGGCAGTACTGGGGGCCACTAAGCTACCACAAGTGGAGTCAGGGAGCCTTGGGGTGCCAGAAACAGGATCAAGGCTTGTACCTGACAGCAAGGGCTTTTTCATTTGAGCTATTTGCATGTTCTGCCACAGAGAGGGGGTGTTTTTTGCAACCAGGAAGCCCCCGGTAGCTCTCTGGTGTTGTGTGGGAAAGCTGTGGTCTGCATGTTTGTCCTACCTGACTTGGGCTATTAGTAACACCCTGTCACTTGGGCTTTGATGGAGAGAAGCTTTGGGGTATGTGTGTGTGTGTGTGGGGGGGTGTTACTCTTATATGCCTGATGTGGATCATTATGGGGCAAGCATGTGGGGGACACTGGTTTGCTGGGATGGGGTCTTCTAGCTCCGGGAGGCTCCCACTGCATGTTAGAAATGACTTTTGACACTGGAGAGAGACTCGGGCTGGTCTGAGTTTGCACTTTTTGCGGTGTGACTTCAAGCATGTTTTTAACCCCTCTGACTCTCCGTTTCCTCAGGAGGGAGTAAGACCTGCGTGCAAATCTCTTAAAGGAATGGAACAAATGTCTGCGTGCTGTCTTAGCTCCCCGTCCGGCACTGAGCAGGCACCGGAAAACACGAGCATTTCTCCTCTCCTTCACGGCCCCCTCTGGTTCCTCTGCCCCCTCCTCCTGGGGCTTTTCCTCCTTCCTGCTCACCCACAAGGCTCTCTCTGGACGGAGTGGCTGGAAATCTGTCACGCTCACCTTCCTGTACCCTCTGCTGTCGGGGACGGAGAGATCTGAGCTCAGAGATAACAGGCTATTACTGTGAGGGCCACTGCATGGTGTTAGCAAAATGGGCCAAGTTGTAAATTTCTCTGACTTTGGCTTTTTGGAACCCTCAGAGATAAACGCGGGGACAGCTCGGGCTTGAGCAGATGGGAGTGCCCGTGGACTCACTGGGAGCTGATGACAGAAAGGCAGCGAGTGTGTCTGCTGGGGTCTGGGTGGCCTCACCGAAGGGGCTCCTCTGCAGTTTCTGAACTCTGTAGACTGTGCAAGGAAGGCAGTTGGAAATCAGAGTCTCCGGTCATTCATACCTTACATTTTTTTGGTGGAGACAGGGCTGGAGCGATGGTTCAGTGGATAGGGCTTTTGCTTTGCACATGGCCAGCCCAAGTTCGATTCCCGGCACCGCATTTGGTCCCCTGAGCCTCTCCAGGAGTGATCCCTGAGCACAGAGCCAGGAGTAAGTCCCAAGAAACATCAGATGTAGCTTTAAAATCCAAAAAATACATTTTGGGTCATCCATGGTGGTGTTCAGGAGCCACTTTCACCTGAGGGCTCTGGGGTCTCCCCTGGTGGTGCTTGGGGGGAGCATATGGTGCCAGGATTGAAGCCAGGTGCCCTACATGCGAAGCCTGTGCTCAGTGCGTTAAGCTATCTTTCTACCCCAGACATGCCCCTTTTAGTATCACTGAGACATCTGCGTCGCTGTGAGGGCATGGGTGGGCTGATGTATAAAACCGTGATTGGGGTCTTGGTGGGGTCAGGCACGGGCAATGGAACCCTGTTGCCATTCTTGCCCACAGGGCTGGGAGATGCTCTACATCTGCTGGTTCTGATAGGACTGCTGGCGGATCCCGGGGTGTTGGTCTAAGTGCATAAAAACACTGTTGGGAAGGACTAGAGCAAGACAAGACATGAGGCATGGGGATGTCTCTTCACGGTGGGCGTTCATGAGTGGCACTGGGTCTGCTTAGATGCATCTCAGCTTGGAGTTGTGGGATGGGATGGAGGGTGTAGGGCTGCCCCAGAATTTCTCTGGAACAGGCCAGGGACTGGAGAGTCAGGTAGGAGGCCACTGGTCTGTGCACTGAGTTCTGGCTCCGATGAGACAACAGAAGTGATCGCAAGCTGTGCAGATTGTGAGCTGGAGGCCACAGACAGTGGCTCGTGGCCTCAGGATGGCCATCTTGGATCCCTGGTGTTACGCCAGGACAGAGCTGGCAGTGAGCTCTGAGAAGATGGGTGGGGGAGATAGAACGGAGTCTTCTTGGTCCTGGATACTTGCATATGGAGGGTAAAATTGAGCTCTAGAGGCCGCACTCATCGGCCATTGACTTCTGAGATGCTTTGGAGAGGATGGATTCTTCCGGCCAGGGGGTTTTGTTGGAGGAGGAATTTCAGTGCAACGGTGCTGTGCAAATTGCAGCTGTGTTTTACAAGGAAGATTATTAAAGGATATTTTCCTGCTCTACTGGGGTTCACTTGGGTGGATTCTTTGATGACATACGTGCCAGAGGCCACAGTGGCAGTGATTCAAGCCCTTTTATGAGCCTAGCCAGGAGAAAAACTGCTGCTCTCTCCTCTCTAAGGTTTCTTTCCAGATGGGGGAAGATGTAGTACTGAAGGGCTGTGTTGGCTTCTCTGATTCATTACTCTGATCGAAATTGTGCCCACAGGGAACACGATAGGAAGATGCACCGTGCCCTGAGGTCCCTCAGACACAACAGAAGTTCGTTCCTTTAGCCCTGGATATACTTTGTCTAGTACTCAATTCCTCCATACTCTAACCCAGTCCCTTCCTCAGGGTGGTTCTAAAAGGACAAAGCATTTTCCATTACTTTACTACTTTGGCTCTGCCATGTGGGCAGGATACTCTCGGTAGCTTACTGGGCTCTCCGAGAGGGATGGAGGAATTGAACCCAGGTCAGCCACGTGCAAGGCAAACACCCTACCCACTGTGCTATCACTCCAGTCCTTATCCCAGTATTTCTTTGGCTCTGTTGATGAACTTTCATCAGCACCGAGAGGGGGCGCCCTCTATGGGCTATTGAGAATGGAGCCTGCGTACTTCACCTTAGATGGAATCTTTTTTTTTCCACGTTGTCAAATCCAGCTGTAGTTAGGACTCGTGTTATTCCGTGGCCTCAAGAAAATGAATGTTCTGTAGCTTCCTACTGCCTCTCCCCCAGTGACTTTATAAATCATAAATTCTAAGATAGGTACTCCTAAATCTACTAATTTCCTATCTCACCTTCTTACAAATGTAAAGTATAGATTATTTCTAAACATAAATAACCGCATAATTATACCTTTAGAACCCCTCAAACCAAATGTATTTTATACACTAACCACTCAACCCAGTGCCACCCCTTTTCCAGCGCAACATATTTCTCCTTTAATCAATACAACCATCCAGGAGGACTTATGACTTATGAACAGTGACACAAGGTCACCATGAAGCTGGCTATTTCTGTTCTCATTCCATTAATAAATCTGAGCATAGACATCCCAACCCGTCAGAATGTAGAGAAGCTATAGCCTGTTGGAACCAATCAAATAGCCACAGATTCTGGAAGTGTCTCAGGGGTTGCTTCCCAGGCGCAGAGTCTACATTTTAAAGTTTCACAGGCCTTCGTTTCAGGTCTGAGGTTAGAGTGACATCACTGGTCACTTAGAGGTCAGCTTGGTTCCTGGGTCTGAAGCTGAAGAGAAGCTCATTCTGGGACCGAGCCCAGAAACGCAAAGTTAATTCTCTAAGGAGGTGAGCAGGATAGAAGGAAGTGGAAGATCTGGTACCTGACCTCCTGACAGTAGGAATGACACCAGCGTAGCAGCCAGGTATGGAGATAAAGAACAGTGCTTCTGGCTGGGTGGAAGGGATAGTGTAGTAGGTAGGGCACTTAGCTTGCATGCGGCCAACCCTGTGTTCAGTCACTGGCACTCCATCATGCTCCCTGAGCCCTGCTAGGAGTCATCCCTGAATGCAGAGCCAGGAGTAAGTCCTGAGTACTGCTGGGTATGCCCCCCCAAACAAAACAAAACCAAAACAAGAAAAGAATAGTGGTTTTTTTTTTTCCCAAAAAATTTATTTTTATTAAAGCATCGTGTATTACAAAGTTTTCCATAATTGGGTTTTTGACATGCTGTGTTCTATTGCCAATCCTGCCAACAGTGCCTCCACTCATGTTCCCAGGTCCCCTCTCCCTCCCGCCCACCCCAGCCCAGCCTGCCATCTTTTAAATTTGGTTTTTAAAGTTTGGGTCGCGATTTCAGTGTCATTGACTCTGTGGTAGGAATAAGAAAGGTGGTTCTCGGTCGACAGCTCTGGTCAAAGTACATGTCAGGGGGCAGGTCAGCAGCTCGGACAGCGAAAGGGCAGTGCACCATTATGCTGAGTAGTCTGACTTAGAACGGCGTGGTTCCGGGTCCGAGACTGCCCTGGGAACCCTGTCTTCTCCCTGAAACAGCTGCAGCTGTTCGGATACCAGGGCGTCTCTTTATGGCAACATGGTCTCAAGAACTTTGGTTGTCCCTGCCAGGAAATGCTCTTATAATCTGACTTGGGGAACAAACAGGTCTTCTTTCTTTCTGTACCTCTTGTCCCCTCTTTCTTTTTCATTGTGGTGCTGGTTGTCATTTGGAAACCAGGCTTGTGATAGAGACAGGGGGAAGGTACCGGAGAAAACTGAGCCTGTACACAAGGGGGTCTTGCCGTCTTTCAGTTACCAAGTCACCACAAGCGTTTCCAGAGGGTCCCTCGGCTTCTCCCCACGGTGGGGAGGTCTCCCTGAGGAGGAGAAGGCTGTGCCAGCTGTGGCGAGGTGCTGTTTCAGATGGGCCAGAGGAAGCGGACTGGGGACGGTTACTTGAGCAAAGAACTTGATTCATTGGTCTTAGCTCAACAAAGCTGTAGACAAGCGCCAGTGCCCGTTCCCACACAGCTCTGCGGGAGCAGTGCCTCAGCAGGGACCTGGGACTCTAGCAGAGAACCCCATAAGCTAGGCTTTGGGGGAGTGGGGAGAAGGACTCTTGAGTTTTAGAGAAGAAGCAGAGGTCCCGTCCTTGCCTAAAGGGCCTCAGAGTTGGGAAGATACCTGAGGGCATTTCCTCTGCTCACAGCTGGGAGACAGCTGAGAACAGAGCATTTCTAAATGCAGTCAGGGCAAATCTAGGGTCACGGATAAGCCCCCCAGGTGATGGCATGCAAAATTGGGCTGGAAATAGGAGCATGTGTTATCATAGTTAGGTTTTGGTGGGGACACGCCCAACAGTGTTTCTGGGGGTGAGGGGCTCCATCTGACACAGTGCTCAGGGATGCTCCCGGTAGGCAGTGCTGGGACCGCCCAACTCCAGGACTGCAGAGCACAGGCAAAGCATGCACTACAGCTTTTTCAGCAACCTCCCCAGCTCTGTATCTTTATTTTTTGAAAAAAGGGACTGGCTTCCCCAGCGGTGCTCAGGGGTGTGGGGGCCACTCCTGGTCTTACTGTGTCCTGCAGTATGAGCCTGGCAGTTCAGCACCCAGGCCCACGAGGCGCTGCTGTTCAGATCCAGGGGTCCTGGGGACCGCCAGGGCTGTGCCTGGCAGTGCTTCGGGAGCCATGTGGTCAAAGGGATCCCACTTGAGGCCTTTCACACGCAAGTCATGCACACTGCTCCCTTGTGCTCTCTCCCTGGCCCCACAGGAGTCAGAGCAGGACTGTAAACAGGACTTCCTGCTGTCTTGCTGTCGGGCCTTTGCAAAGAGAGCTGGTGACAAGCCCTTGAGCACTGGAAATGGGTAGAGCGCTGCCTGCCTTGAGAAGTGTTGTGAAGATTAGAGATGAAGAAATGAAAGTCCTCAGTGGGGACTCTCAGCTTCCCTTCTCAGACATTCAAGACTTTGTGTCCTCGGCTTTTCTGAAGTTCCCTGGGGGGCTTCAGCTGTCTTCTCTGTGGGAAGGCTTCTCTGGAATTCTTAATTCTTATTGTTTCTGGGAGCCTGGGGCTATTGCTACCTCCTCCCCCGCCCCCCACCTGCGCGCGCGCGCGCGCGCGCGCGCGCGCACACACACACACACACACACACACACACACACACACACACACACACACACACACACACACACACACACACACTTCTCTCTGCTGGAGGAGCTTGCAGAGGTGCCTCCAGCTGTGGTGACACCTCTGTTCTGTCCCAGGGCCTTGGGACACCTTTCAATGTGAAGGTTGTGCTGCTTCCTAAGGAAAGAGAGAAGGAGGAATGGGGGTGGGGGTGGTGGGGGTGAGGTTTGTGAATCACACAGCTCTTGTGAGTTTTATCCAGCCATAAACCCATAAACCTTGGGTCAATCAGTGACCATGTCAGGTCCTGTCACTGTAGAGGAATAAAGAAAGGGTTGTGGGACATACCTCTGGGGAGGCACCGGCTCTGCGCCTCTGCCTGCCTCCTCGCCAGCTGGGGTGAGGGCTCCACCCGGACTGTGGTGCTGTCAGGATTCTACAGAGAAAGACAACCTATAAGCTTGCTTCTTTCTCAAATTGCTGTCTATCCTGAGGCGGGGAGGGAAAGGGGAGAATGGGAGAGACAGACAGCCAGACAAATCTTAAAGAATTAGCTCACTCGATTGTGGGTGCTGGAAAATCCAAACTGTGTAGAGCAGGCCTGCAGGCTGGAGGTCCAGACTTGATGCTGCCATTAATAGTCTGAAGCAGTCTGGAGACAAAAATAATTCGGTGCTTCTCTTAAAAACTTCAACTCATCAAATAAAGCCCATTCACACTATGGAAGCTAGTCTGTTTTTTTAAAAATTATTTTTTGCAAATGTTAATTACATTCCAGATATCTTCATAGAGTCCAGGGAAATAGCTCAGTGGTAGAGCAACTTGTTTTGCTTGGATGGGTCCCTGGCTTTGATCCCTGGCATGGCAACAAACAAACAAACAAACAAAGAAACAACAGACAAACACCTTCATGGCAACAGTGTTGATGAAACAACTACCACCTTTAAAAATTATGACTTTCATTTTTGGTTTACAATAATGGTTTCTCATGGAAATAATTCCCACACCACACTCATCACCAGTTTTCCTGTCTGGTTACCAGCCCCCTTCCCTCTCAGCCCTCCAACTCAATTATTCCCCCATCACGTTGCCTTTGCATCACTGATGCTACCTTGCTGTTATCTTTAAGTCCTGCATATGAGAGAGGGCATTCTGTGTCTGTCCTTTTCCTTCTGACTGACCTCACTCAGCGTGATATCCTCCAGTTCCATCCATAACAACTGCATCTTGGTCTCACCAAGTTAACACATGAAATTACTCACCATTGATGGAAACAGTGCCACCAATGGCTTAAAAATTGTGGTCCAAGTTCAAATTTAAGAGGTTCAAGTTTGTGAAAAATTCCCTGTCTGACTATGGGTTTGTAAGTCTTTGTCTCAGATTTTTGTGTTCCCACATTCTTGGCAGTGATAGAGCTTCCTTATCCTTCACTGAGCCTCCATCTTCTCATCTGTCAACGGGGAAAATACTTTGTATTTGGCACATTTCTTGGAGATTGGCAAGATCACGGATTGTAGAGGACAAGTTAGAATGTTAGTCTCCTCCTGATTTTCATTCTTGCCTGTGGGGCCTCTTTCTGCAGCCCTGGCACCTGTCTGCCCTCTGGGCTGGGGTAGTAGTCAGAGAGAAAGTCATGGGGGCTCATCGGGTGTCATAACATTCATGTCAAGGGCAATGAGCAGATGGAACTTTCTGTGGGCCCTGAGGAGTGGCATTGGTGAAAGTAGGGTGGGACAGAATTCACCGAGTTAAGTGTGGCAGCTGTGAATGGGACTCATGGACCATGAGTTCAAATTTGGGAAGGGGTGAGAAACCCTTATCTTCATCAGTCCCCTGCTTCTACCATCCTGCTCTCTTGTGCATCTTCAGCGCGAAGCTTCTGGGCTTCTGGGGAAGGTCATGAGGTGGGCCCGAGCACAGCCTGCCTGGAAGAGTGGTTGAGGACACCTGGCATCGCATCTCCCCGTGGCCGGCCAATGGAGGCCCTGGATGAGCGCCCTGCTGAGTGGAGAGAAAGTAGCACAAATGGGAAAGGGCAGTGTTACAAGAAGTAGTGACCTGAGACTAAGTAGGAAAAACTTGTTAGAGCTTTAAAAGGTCAGCAGCTGTGAGGTCAGTTAGGCCGGAGATAACTTGCATACGCACGTCACAGAGGGAGTATGCGGAGAGATGTCGGTGTGGGTGGGAGAGCTTGGGATGAAGCACACCTGCTTTGCTGCCAGCAGCTTGGTGCCTGGAAGTGAGTGCAGGGGTGGCTTCTCAGATAGCTTCCCGTCGAACCAGGTGAACTGCCAGTGTGTGGGAGAGGACAGGGATTTTCACCAAAGTCCCGACAGAGCAGCTGTGTGATGTGAGGTGATGTGGCGTCCTCCAGCAAGCTGGTGTCCTGAGATAAATGGGGATAAAAGACCCACACTCAGGGCCAGAGACATAGTACAGTGAGTAGGAGCTCGCCTGGCGTGCGAACAACCCAGGTTCAATCCCTGGCCTATGGTCCTTCGAACACTGTTGGGACTCTGCATTCAGCAATTACTCCTGCCTCCCTCACCCCAAATCACTTTTTTTTTTTTGCTTTTTGGGTCACACCCAGCCATGCACAGGGGTTAATCCTGGCTCTGCACTCAGGAATTTCTTCTGGCAGTGCTCAGGGGGCCATATGGGATGCTGGGATTTGAACCCGGGTCGACCGCGTGCAAGGCAAACGCCCTACCCGCTGTGCTATCGCTCCAGCCCCCCAAATCACTTTTGACTGAAGCTTTTCTATAGGAAATTAAACCACCACAAACATTTAAAGACAGCCCACTGACAAGGAAAAGATTTTTGTACGCTGTCTCAGTATACAATTCAACTAATATTCAAAACATATAAAAGGCTAACTCAGCAACAACATGCATAACTCAGCAAACAAGGTAGTTAAGAATTGGGTAGGAGAGAGAGAGGGAGAGAGAGAGAGAGAGAGAGAGAGAGAGAGAGAGAGAGAGAGAGAGAGAGAGAGAGAGAGAGAGAGAGAGAGGGAGAGAGGGGGAGAGAGGGAGGGAGAGAGAGAGGGAAAGTAATGCCTGCTTCTCTATGGGTGGGGTGGGGGATGGGATGGTGGCAGGAGGGAAACTAGAGACATTGGTCATGAGAAATGTATTACGGTGAAGGGATGAGTATTAGAACATTTAATGACTGAAACCTAATCATGAATAACTTTGTAACTGTGATTCTCACAGTGATTCAATTCAAAAAGAAAAGAGAGAAAGGAAGGAAGGAAGGAAGGAAGGAAGGAAGGAAGGAAGGAAGGAAGGAAGGAAGGAAGGAAGGAAGGAAGGAAGGAAAAAAATTGGGCAGAAAATTTGAGTGCACACTTCTCCAAAGAAGATATGCAGATAACCATCAGGCACATGAAAAACTGTTGCCCTTCACTTATCATCAGGGAATGGACAGTATCCAGTGATAATAAACCCTTCCACTTTGACTGTAAAACTGACTTTGTCAAGCAGAGGATGTAAGAGGAGAGTAACTGGGCAGTGGGTGGGAAAGGAAGAGGTGGAGAAGTGATACAGGACAGTGGGGGTGGATCTATGGCCCTTTGGTGATGGTTGGAGGTACAGGAGTTTTGTCACCAAAAACGTTAGTGCCAATGTTAACACTATTGTGACTATTCAACTGTCCCCCCATATGAATGGCATTTCTTTATATAATAACATTATCATGCAAACATCATAATATTCATTTCATAATCTAGCAATCTCTATTCAAGTTTTCTTAGTTGCCCCCAACTCTCTTGAAGCAGATAGATTCAAGTTAGGATTCAGACAAAGACTGTATATTGGTATCAGTTGTGATTTCTTATAAATCTTTTCTCATTGGCTAATTCTACCTATTTTCTAATTTTCATGTGTGCATACAAGTTATGTGGATGGAAAAAATTTCAGATTTGGGTGGCTACAGAGGGTTTCAAGCTTCTGCATTCTGTTTTGTTTTGTTTTGGGGCAAAACCTGGCAGTGTGCAGGGCGTACTCCTGGCGCTGCACTCAGAAAGCACTCCTGGTGGTCTCAGCAGCCATATGGGATGCTGGGGAGCAAACCCAGGTTGGCTGTATGCAAGGCAAGCGCCCTACCCACTGGACTATCACTCTGGCCCCAACTTTTGCATTCCCAGCAAACTTTTCCGTGCTGCTGGTGGAATACACTTAGAGTAGGCAGGGACTAGAACACTTCTTTTCCGTTTTTTTTTTTACTTTTGCTTGTAGAGCACAAGTCACTTGTCCTGGCAATATTTCCTCTCTGAATCTAACTGCTTGCTGCCTCATGATGTCATTTCTCCTGTTCATCTACCCTCCAAATTGCCTGCAAACTGGAAGTTAGGTGTGGAGGCGGGAGACTGGCTATGACTTTGTGGTGACAATACATCATGGGGGGGGGGTTGTTGAATGTTTCTTATCACATATTACGAACAAAACAATTTTTCTTAGAAAAAAATCTTTCTCTGAAATTCACGGGTGGGCATCAAAGAGTCCTTGGTGATTTGGGTGCTTCTGGAGACATGGGGGCACATTCATGAGTCACATTGGAGCACAAAGTGGCGTTAGCGCTTTTAATTTATGACAGATTTATCAGAACTGTCCTCACTTCCTCCCCTACACAAGTGCTACTGCGAGGGGGTGGATAGTCTTCCTTTGCCATATATATATCTCCCAAGGAGCTGTGTTTGCATCTGTGGAGTCCTGGAGAGGAACATGGTCCCAGCACCGCTGTTGGTGTCCAGGAGCCACCCTCAGAAACCCTGACTGGGGGTGGTGCCTGCCACACGCCAGGGTCAGGGGAGACTAAGACACTGATGGGGAACTGTGCAGAAGGCCGGGAGCAAAGTGGGAGGGAAGGGGAGGCCGGTCAGAGAAGTGGCTCAGGAGAGGTGGAGTGACCTGCTGGAACCCACTGAGCTGCATGAGGATGGCCCTGATGGCTTCTGAGCAGATTCAGGCACCACACAACCTAAGACCCCAGCACTTGGAGACCCCAGTTTATAGTTTCTGAATCCCAGAGTAGCTGTCATCTGAACGCTGTGAGCAGCTGCCCTCCTTAACAGTACAAAAGGGCACAGACCCTGCTGGGGGCTGGGGCAAGGGCATCTTCAAAGGGGTCAGTTATTGGAGATGATTGTCAGCTCCTGGGATTAGTGATACCAGTGGTTTAGGAAAATACTGCTCAGTGGCATAATAGGAGGGAAGGCTCTCCCCTGCCTAGGTTACTGGGGTCCCCACTGTCTCTTCTTATGGAAGAGGGGGGATACCAGACTAGAATGGTACCCTGTGTTTGAGGGCTCATCGACTGGGTTTGTGGGTTCCTGGACAAACATAGTAAAATCTGGGTGAGTGTTATGTTGGCTTCCATTCTTAAAGACCCTGTAGAGCTGGAGGGGGGTGGGGGGGAGAGAGAGACAGAGAGAGAGTGAGAGAGAGACAGAGAGAGAGAGAGAGAGAGAAGACAGAGAGAGAGAGAGAGAGAGAGAGAGAGAGAGAGAGAGAGAGAGAGAGAGAGAGAGAGAGAGAGAGATGTGCGCAGGCTCCGGGGAGAGATAATGCTATATAATTTTATATCGTTTTTTATGCTGTGGCTTAGCCACACACCATTAGCACAACAGGAAGGAAAATGAACGGAAATGAAGGGTGTCAGTGGCAGAGATAGATAGATGGGGCTGATTGATTTGGGGAGTTTTTCTGCAGTGTAACCCGAAGCAGGAAGTCTGTGAGCTGTGCGGAGCCAAGCTCTGCGGGAAGCCCCCAGATCTGAGTTCCGCCCTGCTTAGCTGTGCCCCGCAGCCTGGGTCCCCATGTCCCAGCAGACCCAGACTTCTGCTTCCGTTGGGGCCGGGGGTGTTTTACTTTTCCAATCAGCATTTACTCCCTTTGCTTTGGAGGGCAGGGAGCCTCGTGGTCGAGCTGCTCTGAAGGGACTAGAGCAAAGGCAGAGCGATGCCCCTGCCCGCCACATGCTCCCGGACACAGCACCAGCTGCTGCTGCTGTGGAGGTGGAGTTGGAACCACCTTCCTGCTGCCGAAACGCCCACTCTCTTGTGCCGGACTATGCTGGGTGCCTTCTGCGGGGGGGCCCTCTCCAGACCCCACACGCCTTCTCCAGGTGGGGCTGGCGTCTGCCAGTGGTGCTCGGAGTTCCACGGGAGAGGCTGCTTCCGGCTGGCCTGGGTCGTTTGCTGTGCGAATTCCCAGGACTGTCGCATGACAGCCCCACCAGAAGGCATCAGACCACAGACGTTTGTCCCCCAGTCGGGGAGGCCGGGCGCGTGAAGTCAAGTCCCGCGGCTTCCTCTCAGCGCCCAGGCAAGGCTTCTTCCTGCTGCTTCCCACCTCCTGGTGGCTGCCAGCCTCCCTGCTCTTCTGTGGCTTATAGTGGCTCCTTCTGGCCTTTGTTCTGTCCACATGTGGCCTCCTCCCCTTGTGTCTCGTGTCCTCACCAGCAGCCGTGATGAGGAACTTGGGCCCACTTGGATGTCATCTGACTGCCTCTTGGCCAGTCACATCTGTAGACACTCTTTCCCCCCCAAAAAAAAAAGTTCACATTCTGAGCTTGCACTGGACCTCTTTTTGGGAGGATGCTTCCAAAAAGTCTTCTCTCTAGCCTCTCTGTCTGGATCTAGGCTGGAGGTGCGACAGCCCAGGGAGAGGTGGCTTAGTGGTACCAGCGTCTCTGTGCCCTCTAGATCAGGTTCAACCCTGAGGTCAGACCCATCATCGTCTGTGGTGGCCATGGAGACTGTGAGTGGACCAGTGAGGCCTTGGGTTTCTGAAGGCAGGGAAAGTGGTTTGTGGCCCTGTCCGGGGGGGGGGGGGGGGCGGGGGGAGGCAGGGACAAGCCCTGGATTTTGCTGGGTTTTTGCTAAGCCCCCACAATCCGTATTAGCAAAGTGCTATTGAGTTCTTACTGCTCACGTGGAAAGCCAGTCCCTGTCCTGCTGGTCTCCGTGAGGTTGGAGGGGAAAGGCACCCCCTTTGGAGCAACAGCCATGCTTTTTACACACTGGCTTCTATGGTTTTACCTCTCAGAGTGCATCAGGGCCACTGTAAATTGGAGGTGACAGTATTCCCTCCTTGCAGGAATCAACTAGGATAAAACATGCACACTTGGAGCTAGAGAGATACTACAGTGGGTAGGGCACTTTGCACACGGCTGACCCAGATTTGGTCACCTCATAGAGTCACCGGGACACTGCTGGGAGTGATGCCTGAGCACAGAGCCGGGAGTAAGCCCTGAGCACAGCCAGGTATGGCCCCTGAACCAAACCAGGCTGAACAAACAAAAAACAAAACCCAAAAAACCATGCACACTCGCCCCACAGTGCCACATCAACTCACTGATGATGAAGCTGTTAACGTCTAGGAAGCGGAACAGTGCCCCTTCCTCCTGAGTGCTTTTCTGTGTGTCCCTGGAGTTTGGTAAACAGTTGGAGGCTGCTGATGCGTGGACAATGAACAATCCTGTACTAGTCTCTGCTCCCCAGGCTGCATGGACAGAAGAAGCACTGCCTTCTGGGAGTGAGGACGCATGCCCTGGATTGCAAGTGCTGTGTGCAGGAGTTGGTGTGGGTTCAGTGAGGGATCTGGGGAAGCACCATGGAGCACGTTGAGCCCCAGATGAATTCTGAAACAGGAGAGTTTCCCGAGGAGGTGGAAGAGGTGTGCCAGGTATCCTGGGTAAGAGCAGTAGAGGTTTAGGGCTCCCAGGGTGCTTGGGGGGTGGGGTGAGGTTCTGGACCCTGACCAAGACTCTCCAGGGGATGCCACGACCCCTATGTTCCAGCACACAGTTTCTGGAGCGTAGGAATGAGAGTAGATGAGCCCGACTGTATAGCCAGAGAGTCCTTTGTCTGAGTTTTTATGTAATGCACACAAAAAAATGCGATTACATTGGAATGGAAATAATAGAATCCAAACCTGTGGTTCTATTTTCATTTTCTCTATTCCCTTCCAATCCTTGGTCCATAGGCATATTTTTAATCACAGCAAAGCCACAGTTTTGTTTAACAGCTTTCTTTATTATACTGTAAACATTTTTCACTATAGCTGCAGAGTTTTCATAATTATCATTTCAATGGCTGTATAAATTGGCCATTAAGTTGATGTTCTTTAATTTATTTAAACAACCCCTTTTGTTGGCGGTTTAGATTGTTTTCCATTTCTGGAGATTATAAATCACGTAATGTTGAACATCTTCTTGATGTTCCACATTATTTTCTCAGAAAGAGTGAGATTATCGCGTCAAAGACTATAGGCGTTTTCATGGTACCTGAAATTGGGAATGCCAGATTGTTTTCAAAAGACTTATCTCCTATTTAAGCTGTGTGAGCAGAACCCATTTTACTCCACGTGAACCAGGACAGTTGGCATTGTACTGACAAACATTGGGTTTTGTTTCATTTTAATTTTTGGACCACACCCAGCAATACTCAGGGGGTAACTCCTGAATCGGCACTCAGGAATTACTCCTGGCAGTGCTTGGGGGGACCATATGGGGTGCCGAGGATTGAACCTGGGTGGGCCGCATGCAAGACAAGTGCCCTATGCTCTCTACTATCTCTCTTACCCTGGTTTCTGTTTCAATATATGACAAATGACTTCATCTCCTTGCTAGAAAGAAGGGTCCTCCTCCTTGTCCATGTGTTTGCTAAGGGGATGGCCTCCCATCGGGTTTGTAGTTCACCCATTCATCTTCTAGTATCTTGAAGTTTTCATAATGCTTTCTGTGAATTATTCATCTTACTGAGTTATCAACACTTTGCCTGACACATAGTTACAACTATTTTTCCTAGACTACTTTAATTTTAGTTATCTTGTTTCTTTTCTACAAAGCTTTTGTACTTTCATATTGTTGAAGCTGTTATCTTTTCATTGGTACTTTCTTTTTATCAATATGAAACTTGAAAAGTTATCACTCCCTCCAAAGAACGGATATTTTCTGCCAAGTTTTTTCCCTTCATTTGACTTCTCAATTTGATTTTTTGATCTTTCCAGAGATTTTTTTCCTTTATTTTCTGTTGTGTAAGGTAAAGTGTTTCTGAATTAATTATGTTTCCTCAAAACCATCCATTATCACAGAATAATTTATTAATCAAGAATTTCTTTCTCTATTGTTTGGTGATGCCTATTTTGTAATATGTTGAGTGCTTCTGTACAATTAGCTCTATTCCTGGCTTTTTAATTTAGATCTATATTTCTATTTTTGTGCCAGTTTCATAGTACTTTAATTACTATTGTTTTACAATATGTTTTACATCTAGTTTCATCTCCTCTTTTTTCTTTAGAGACATTTGTTTAATTTTCTCATCTGTTTATTTTCAAAATGATTTTAGAATAATTTTATTTAATTCCTTGAAGAAATTCTTTTGAGAATTTTGAATAGGATTGCATTAGATTTATAAAGTAACTTGTGAAATTGACATCTTTATAACAAAATCTTCTTATGTGTGAACAATTATTTTATTTATTCATACCATCTTTTATATCTTTCAGTAAAGTTTGGTTGCTTACTTTAGGAGAGCATGCATATCTCTGTTTTAAATAGTTGAGTTCTTTGTTACCTCAGTGAATAAGATTTCCTTTGTTACTTTCCTATTTATGCCTGTCTAGACTATAGTAGTAGGAAAAATAATTTTTCTTAAAGTATGCTCTTTATTTATTGCTAGTCATGAAGGCATTGACCATTACAGAATTCAAAATACAAAGACAAAAATCAGGGATTAACCCACAATCTCACCATTTTAACGAACAAATGGCGTTAATTGTTCTATGACTCCTAGGACTTATTCACAAACAGATGTTATGCACAGCTGTAATGACAGTGGAGATCTGGTTTTGAATCCCATGGCTTTGCTAATATTATATCATAAACTTCCCCCTCCCTTGCCTTGGAGTTTTGCTAGTGATCCTGGTCCATGGTGAGCCATGGGAACTGAGAGTCGCTCTCAGATACCCTGAGGGGTGTGTGGGTGCTTGGGCAATGGGCTCTGTTTTGGGGTGGGGTGGAAGTGTGGTAGTATAGTAGTTTGGAGAGTGCTGTGATTAGCCTGGGGACTGTGGAGTGCTGACCAGACCAGGAAGGCTTCCTGGTTCCTAGCAGGTCGTGCTCAGATAGGTTGATACCCACTCGGTGAGCTACCCTGAAAACAGGAGCACAGTCTTGGGAGCATGATCTGTAGAATAAAGGGCAACTTTGGAATCAAGAGATTGAAATTGCCTTCTGCACCCTTGACAAAGAGCAGACTTTCCAGAACAAATTGGCTTTGGTGTCTAGCTGGGGCCAAGCCACATCTCACTGTCGAGTCTCTCTCCCCAACACTTCTTCTCTCAAATGTTTCTTGACTGCCTGTAGAATGTTGTTAGGAATAGGAGGGACAAGGCAGCAGCAAACTCCCAACCTGCTTCTGCCAGGGGAGAAAACCAAACACTGGAGCTGACAGTCTCATGTTGGGTCAAGGAGATGCCCACTAGCTCTAGCTCCATCATACTGTACCTCACCGGTTCATTCCTTCTCTCATTGCTTTGCACCTTCTCTTTCCAGATTGCTAATGACTCTTGTCCACAGTGTCTCTTTCCCACCAGCAGAAGACTTGCTGCTTCCTGCAGATTTTGTTGAGAGAAGAGAAGTCAGCAGAAGAAGGCTTGTGTTCATCACTGCATCAGCCTGTCCACTGCACTGTCCCTAAGCGATACGCCTGTTCCTACTCAGGCAGCCTGTCCCCGGGACCACCCCAGCTTCCCCTCTGCTTGCTGTCACAGGCCCCCCTCCTTTCTCTCCCGCCTCTCTTCCACTCTCTCCTCATTGGGTTTCTTTGCTGCTCACTCCCAGGAGCTTCCCCTTGGACTGTGCTCTCTCCTGCCGTAAGAGCCCCTTGCTGACTTCCTGTCCTCTCATTGACTGCCCCACTGTGCCCTCCCCTTAGAGTGTGGTTCTGTATTCTCTGTCCCCTGAATCTGCTACAGTCAGGTGCTCCCCTCACTGTTCTACCAGAACTGCTCCTGTGAATATCCTAATGATCTGGTCTCTGGTCTGGTGGTCAGTCATCTCCTTACCTGACCCGTCTGTAGTGTTTGGGACCCTGGATACTGCCTTTCCTTTGCTACCTGATGAGTGGGGGTTGGTGGGGCCAGGCTTTCTCCAAACTGTCCACTAGCCTTTCTTCTGGTCCTTTTTTATCTCCACGATCACTGGTCCTTTCAGACCTTGACTCGTCTCCAGTTCCCCTCTCTTTCCTGGGACCCTTCTCACGCCTTTACACACACACACACACACACACACACACACACACACACACACACACACACACACACACACACACACACAGAAGAGACCCTTTTGTTTCCATCTCTCCTCAATTCTGGGCTCCTTTGTCCTGCTGCCTTCTCTGCCGATGGCTAACAGACTTTTCATACAGTCGCGTTCCCAGCCATGCTAAGTTAAGGTCCACTTTTCTCTACTCCCAGCAGCTGTTCCAGTTTGCCCCACCAACCACCTCAATGGGTGTTGCTCCGGTCCCAGCTGCCCTGTTGCACTCCCACATCCCCAAATTATGGGACAGGTCTCCTAACAGGTGTCCCTGCCTGTGCTCTTCCCCTTTCAGTCTATTTTCAACCCTGCGGCCAGTGTGATGGTGATGCCAGCATTAGATCCCTCCGCTGACCACCCCCCACCCCCACCTCAGTGATCCCTCATCTTCTCACCTTCACCAGGATACAAGTTAATATTGTGAGGTGAGAACTGGCTTTCCTAGAGCTTGACTTCTCTGGCTGGCCCAGCTGCTGCCATCCCTGGCTCACTGCCTCCAGTCACACCATTCTTGGCTACCCTCCAGCACAGGATGCCTCGCCCCTGGGGGACTCGCTGCAGGCACCTCCCTTAGGAACTTGACCCCGATGCTTCTTCCCCGGCCTTCTGGGTCTTTGCTCAGGAATCCCCCTCCTGGCTTCCCTGGCTTCCTCTTATTACTCCTCCTCCAGCCGCAGTGTCTGCTCTCAAGATCCACTTTCCTTACTTCATGCACAACAGCGACCAACTGTATACTCCACGAACTTGGTCATTTTCTACTGGCGTGAGGAGAACTCCAAGGCAGCAGAGTTCTTTGTACAGTGGCGCCCACCACAATGCCTCGACCAGATTGCTTGCAGATGAGGCTTGGGGAGTAAGCCAGCGATGACGCAATAAGTGCATTTCCTTCTTCCTTCATCCTTAGGTTATGCGCGTGTCTTCTCCCTCCTGCAAGTGATAAGACTCCACTAAGGGCAGCATCTTTTGGAAACTTCTTAAGGGAGCGGCAGGTTCATGCCTCCTCTTTTGCCTCCTAGGGATGCTGAATCCCTGAACCCAGGCCCTGGAGCTTGCTGTGGAGCGGGGAGGGGAGAGCACAAAAGGATTTTGCTCTGAGCAATGGTGTAGGGTTTTGCTTGAAATGTAATGTACAGAATAATAACAATAAAAGAAAAAAAGTCTTTAGCATGTAAATGGCTCTGTTTGGCAGAGCCAAGTAATCAAATCAAATGGCTTCTTTTTTATGCCCACCGAGATTCCCCAGGCAGTTGCAGGCACTGAGTTCCTTGGAGCTTTGTGAGCTCCTGGGGGTGCCTGTGGGGACTACAGCTGCCTCACGCCTTCCCTCAGGGCCTCATGGATACCCCCTGGGTACCAGGCAGGATGCCGAGAGGGTGGCTATGGCTCGGTCCTCCCACCTGCTTTGGTGTGTGATGCTAGAGACTGTAGGTGGCTGAGGAGGCTCCAGGGAGGAGGGTGATTGCATACCTGTGGCAAAGCAGGGGGCCTCTGGGTTGCATGGAATTTTTCTACAATTGCCAGCGACACCATGTGTGTGTATGTCCATGGCAGTGGGCACCATGCAACGGGCAGAAGCTGATCACAAAGGGTGGATCTGCAGCAGGCTGCTTTGGGGGTGCTGAAGCCTGTGGTTTTCACAGGACCCAGGCCCTGTCCACAGTGTGTCCCTAAGTTCATCAGTCCCTTCTGTCACATCACACTCTCACACTCACATCCACTTACACCCCCCCCCACGCCACCACCCCTGCACCCCTTCACCCACTCACATCCTCATATACACCTCCATTCATGCACCACATACCCACTCAGACACATGCTCACCTGCATTCACACTCATTCCCATGTGCCCATGTTCACATTCACACCAAGCTCAGGTACCCCCCCCCAACACACAGCCCCCCCCTACCCCCACCCTAACACACAGGCCCGGTAGGAGAAGGGTGGGTGGGGAGCAGGGAGAAGGGATGACGCTGCTGCAGGGCATTCTCACCTGAAGGCCTGGGCCTGGCCATCCTGTCGGCCCTTTCTGCTCAGGGCAGCAGACCTGTGCTCTTGAAGAAGTGCACGCTCAGACACTCACATGGGAGCCCTCAGCAGCCTCGCCCAGCAATGCAGCAGGCCCTTTCCTTCCTGGGGACCCTGCTTCTCCTTGCAGTAAGGTGACACTTCTCTGGGGCGCACCTGCCTGCAGGAGACACGGGGCTCCATTTCCCGTCACTCTCTTACTCCCTGCACCGTGGCTACGTCAGTCCTCGTGTTCTTCCAATGGGGCTTGAAGCTGTGCCATCCCCGAGCATGTGGCTGGCCTCTCCCTGCAGTGCTTGTGCCAGAATCTGGGCCTCCTTGCATACACAGGCCGGCATGCATGCTCCCCACGGCCTGCTCAGGGAGGGAGGGATGACAGCGGAGGGGTTTCCCCGGCAGGCATGCCTCCTTGCAGCCTCCCTCTGTGCCCTAATTCTAGGGCTGGCAGCCCCAGGTTCCCAGTGGTGATGACAGTGAAGGAGGCGGGCAGGAGGAGGTTTCTGGGTTTGAGTCCTTGTTGGGGGCCCCTGGCTGGGTCACTGCCTTTGACTTTCTCTGTCAAATGGAGACACTGGGCCCACAAATTAGCTTACTGCACTGGGCGTGTGCTTTGCGTCCAAGAGATCCGGGTTTGTTCTGTGGCACTACATGGTACCCTGAGTACCACCAGAGGAGGTGTGGCCCCAAGACAACAATGAAACAACAACAACAAACTACCCAAGAAGCCAAAGGAACACGTGGGGCTGCTGCCCACTGCATTTGGGCTGGTGCGTCTTGGAACTCTACTCATGCCAATAGGAAAAGACAAAGTGCATAGAGTGTACAGTTGATCCCTGTTGCACGTTAAGTAAGGAAAGTGGATCTTGCGAGCGGATGCTGTGGCTGGAGGAGGAGTAATAAGAGGAAGCCAGGGAATCCATGAGGGGGATACCTTGCACGTCGTGTTCCCGCCACTTCTCTTGCCAACAGGGGGCTGTGGTCTGTGTGTTTCAGCCCCGGGGTGTGGTCTGAGCATTTGCTCAACAGCACTTTGCTTCATTCCCATGGGGCATCTTGTCTGTGGGGTATCAGACTCAGAGCCAAGAGCTTTAGCCTCTGCCGTCTGTGTATCAGCAGAGATGTGCAGGGGGTGGGGGACGGGGGAAAGGATGACAGCTGTGAGCAGCCTCAAGCTGCTGACCGGTGTTGGGGGGGGTGCTTCCTGGAGGAGAATGGCCTATTTTGAGGTCTAGAGAGTGAGCGTCGGGAGACTCCGTCCATGTCCCTGGGTGGAGGCAGGGTAGGGCGGAGAAGGCATCGTATGGTGTTTAGCCCAACCCGCCTCTGTCCTGCTTCCCTTTCCCTGTCCTCAGTGACTTTTCTTCCAGCAGCTTCTCCTGTGATCTCTTGGTCCAGAGTCTTCCAGGTCTTGGGAAAGGGGCGTGGGACCTCATCCCTCCCTGTCCCCACTAGCCGTGCAGGCCCCTGGGCGCAGCGTATCTCCTTCCTACACCACTGTCCTTATGGGACTCGTGGCCGGGCTCTGAGTTCTGGCTAGTGGAACTGGGACACCCGTGAACTCTGAATTGTCCCTCTGGGGCCAGGCACCTCTGCTGTTCCTCCCTGACCTTGGTGGCTCTGGGAACAGGCGGATGTGACTCGGTCCACCCCTGGGTGCTGCCTTTCCAGGGCTGATCTTGGGCTGGCCCCCTGGTGCATTCTCTGTGTCCTCTCTCAGCTGACCATGCAGTTCATTCAGAGTGGGTCCCCCCTCTCCCCCCCCCCCCCTCACTCACCCCACAGCAGTGCTTCCTGCCTCCCTGACGACGCCTCACTCAGTTGTGCCTTTCCCTCAGGGAAGAGTGACAAAAGGCCCGGGACATGGTGCGCTGCGCTGCCTTACGTCTGCCCTGCCTGCACGGACACTCGTTGCCATTAGTTCCCGGTGAGTTAGTGTAAGGCCTGACCCAGTCCCTCAGGAATACCTGGGAGAGGTTGGTGATCCTTTAATTCACGTGGAGTGTCCACTTCTGTCTGGCATCACGTCCTCTGCCTCCCTGCAGCTCTGTCCCCAACCCTGCTTCTGTGCCCGGATGAAGAATGAATCAGTGCTATCCGGGCCTCTTGTGCCGCCCTCCGGAGTTCACCTTCTCATCCTTGAGGGTCCTGCTCTGAGGAGCCCTCTGGCCCCTGGACAGTGGGGTCACTTTGTCCTGCTCCTGTACCAGCAGTAGTCATGCATTCCCTCCTCCTGCTGCAGCCAGGAGCTCTACGAGGAGAGGACAGCATGGACTCTATGTGCCTGCTTTAACTCAGTAAACCCGAGAGGCTGTGGCTGGACACCAGGAACTCTGCAGGTGTCCGGGCAGTGGTGGCTCAATCCAGGACAATTCATACTGCAGACGGGTGGTCAGGGCCCTAATTTCCCTTCTTTGATTGTCCCTGTGGCCCCTGATTGCTTCCTAGTGACAAACGAAAGTTAAGCTGCACAGGGAACCTTTGTGGGTGACTGGCCCTGAGCCGGGAGCCTTGGGGATTCCGTCCACGGCGTGGGAACTGCTGGCATCCTGGCTTAGGACTGTGGAAGCCAGGTTCTAGGTCATGGGACACTTTCGTGGTCTTGTCGGTGGTGCCTGGCTCAGCTGTGACTTCCTCCTGCATCTGTCTGATTCGATTCCAGGATCTTAGCCAGCCACTGAACTGCCAGCAAGTCCTCGCTTCTTTCCCCTTGTGGCGCACACTCGTGCTGTGGATTCCTGTCACTATCTGGGACTCGGTCTCGTGAGGGCGGGCTGGTGCCATGGAAAGCCCAGGGAGGTTTCCGTGAGCCCAGTGACAAGGCAGGAGAGGGACAGATCCCTTTCGGCCCAGGAATCTTTTCCCTATGACAGTCATGGTGACTGCCTCTCTCTCTATCTCTTGACCTTTGTCTGCGTCCCCATGCATCTGTCCTAGGTCCTTGATGAAAGCAGGCTCCCAGGCCATGGCTGGATATTGTTTGTTTTTGTTTATTTTGCTTTCTGGGTCACACTCCGCGATGCACGGGGGTTACTCCTGGCTCATGCACTCAGGAATTACTCCTTGCAGTGCTCAGGGGACCATGTGGGATGCTGGGAATCGAACCCGGGTCGGCCGTGTGCAAGGCAAACGCCCTACCCGCTGTCTGTTGCTCCAGCCCCAATGGCTGTGTGCTGATCTGGGCTCCCACAATTCTTATTTCCTCTTCTGTAAAATGGGGAGATTAACTGTTCTTCTGCTTGTCACATTGTGGCAAGGACTGAAAAAGCCTGTGTGCATCCACCCCTCTGTGCCTATATCTACGTGTCTTATATCTGTGTGCATGGCATGCATGTGTATACCTATGTATATAGTCTGCACCTGCAACTGTACCTACATCTCAGCTGTAACTACAGGGTAACTGCATTTTTTTGGCCTGTTTTCCCATGGCCGTCCCTAGCTCTGTGCTGAAGAGTCACCCCTGGCAGTGCTCAGGGGACCATATGTGTTGCTGGAAATCAAACCAGAACTTCCCGAATGCAGAGCAAACACTCAGCCCGTTGGGCACCATCTCCAGCCCCTGCACCTGCATCTTTACCTGGCTCACAGCAGTGCCGCAGGCGGTGATCACCGTGCACGTGTTGCTGTCTAGTGATCGTCGCCGAAGGCCGAGTGCTGAGGCTGTCTGAGGGCCTGGACCGGACCTGCTTCATGCCGCTCCCCATCTTGCCCTGTCTCCTCCTTGGCCTGCAGTGCCCCCCACCTGTATACCGATGATGCAGTGCCCATCTCCTGCTCTGTGGGCTTGGCTCGCAGGGCCCTGGGCCTGGGCATTTCAGCAGTGTGTTTGTTAGAAGCCTTTCCTGTTGTTTCTGCCTCTGAAGTCTCTCTGGCCAGATCCTTTCTGTGGGCCATTAGGAATGTCACATTTGGTTTCGGCGGCTGTGTCACTGCAGAGCTTGTCCGTGAGCATGTGCGCAGGGCAGTTCCAAAGGTTCCAGCTGGGAGCTTCCTGTGCCTGCAGGCTGAGAAACCATGGAGGGAGGGGGGTGGTGCTGGCATCTTGTGTTTGGGTTTCGGTTTGGGAACCACACCTGGCAGTGCTTGGGGGCTGCTCCCAGCAGTGTTTGGGGGGCCCTGAGGTGCAAGGGATGGAAACCTGGACTTCTAGCTGCCTATCCTGCAAATCCAACTCTTTGTACTATCCCCACACTACACACATACACACACACAGAGTCATTAAAAAAAATCAATTTATGTAATTACTGTGAATCACAAAGTTACAGAGTTGCTCGTGATTGAGTTTCAGGGGTACAGTGTCAAAGCACCCATCCCTTCATCTGTGTCCACATCCCTTCACTAGTGTCCCCAGTTTCCTTCCTGCCCCCCAGTCTGCCTCTCTGGCAGACTCTTTTTTCTTTTCTTTTTTTCTTTCTGTTTAGGCTCTGTGATTTGTAATCCCGCTACCGAGAGGGTGTCATGCGTCCTTTCAGCACCCAGTCCTCGTCCAGAGTGACCGTTTCCCTCTACTGTGGTAATGATGGCTGCAGTGTCTGGCTCAGAGAATGCAGGCTGTTGAGTGTGTCACTGCAGGGCATCACTAGGGGACAGTGCTTACAGGAGCACCCAGACCTCGGCCCCAGCCTGTAGGGGCAGTGGGTGCCTGGCTAGCAGGAGGTCCTCGTCTCCCTGTCCTGACATCTCCTTGATGGGAGAACCAGGGAGTGAAGGTCTCATGGGGCTGAGTACAGGTGCAGGTGTGACCTTGTGGCACCCTCCAGCCCAGACTGTCGAGGCCATAGTGTCTCAGGACTGAGCCAGACCCGAGTGATCACACACCAGCTGTGCTTCCCCAGTAACAAGGTGCCCCTCCCCGGACCCACCTGCCACCCACCACCTGCATTCACTTGTTACTGTGACACTGCCTGTCCTCTAGACTGTGCAGATGCGGGTACCTCCTCGTAGGGGGATGCTGCTTCCCTGATAGCACCCCTTTTCCCTGGAGGACTGGGCTTGGCCTTCCTACTTACCACCCTCATAGCCTCTTGGACACCTCTGTGGCACAGCCCAGATGGCCCCGGTCTGTCACTTTGGGTCTGCTCCGTGATGGGACTGGTTTGCCTCTTTTTGACCCCTGCCCTGGGAGCTGATCGAGGAAGGTTCATCCCAGCCATGTCTAGGGTGGCCCCGGCCCAGTGCTGTGGAAGTGGGTGCTGTTATGTGAGTGAGTACTCTGGATCGGTTCAGAGAGGAGCACTTGTGGTCTTCACTTGAAACCGGAGCTTCTTACTAGATGGGTGTGTCCACGAAGCAGTCTGGTTAAAAAGTGACTGGGCTGCTGGAGGAGTTTCCATCTGTAATTGAAATGTAGTCGTGACCAGAGAGGGGTGGACTGTATGTGTGAGCATGGGCGTGTGTAGAAGCAGGTGTGTGAGGGTAAGTACACGTGTCAGAATATGTGCATATTTGAGCAGGTATGTGGAAATATGTGCATGTGGGTGAGAGAAGGTGTGTATGTGAGGACATATGCGTGTGTGAGCAGGTGTTCGAGGGTAGGTGTGTATGAGCAGATGGGTATATGTCTATATGTTGAGGTAGACAGATGGGAAGGAGGCAGGTTGGGGATGGGTTTTGGCAGTGGATCTCATCATCCAAATAGGAATTTCTGCCCCCTGCATTCAGCAGCAGACTGAGTTCAACCCAAGCGTAGGTCTGGATCCCACCAGAAGATGATTCAGAGGTAACAAAAGACCCTGATAAGACCAAGTGGAGACCACCTGAACTCAGAGTCCATTTTCCTTCACACTGTCCTAGCAGTGGACTCTTACTTGCACAGAAAGCCTCAAGCGAGCATAGCTGAGAAAAGTCCTATAAAAATCTTGGCTTTGCAGAGGTCTACTACACACCATCTGGGGCCCCTGAATCCCAACTTTTGGCGTGCAGTTCTTTTCTTTCACTTTTGGTGTGCAATTCTTTTCTTTTGGTGTTTCTCTTCCGTCTCTGGAGAAACCTGCTTTCTCTCCTAAATGAATTTCTTTTCTCTCTATTCTCTGCCATATTCTTTAATAAAATTATTCGGTATCTGTTTTCTCCCAACATTTTTTTTTTCTTTTTGGGTCACACCCGGCCTTGCACAGGGGTTACTCATGGCTCATGCACTCAGGTATTACTCCTGGTGGTGCTCGGGGACCATATGGGATGCTAGAAATCTAACCTGGGTCGGCCGCATGCAAGGCAAATGCTCTACCTGCTGTGCTGTCGCTCCAGTCCCTCTCCCAAAATTCTCTGCTGCAAGAATTAACAACAACCCTAGGAACCTGGATGGAGGTCAGAACTGACTTTTCATCATAGTCCTGACCTCACAAGGTTGGGGTGGACCAACCAGGAGGGTGTAGCCCTCCCCACTGGGGCTCCTTTCTCCCGATTCTGGCTCCCCCACTCACCTTACTGGCATCAGTGTGAAAGCAGGTGTATATGGAAAAGCAGGTTATGTGTATTTGATGTGTCATGTGTATATAAAATTTGTCCTCTTCAGCTCATTGACTATGTTTTTCTTTGAGCTGCTTGAGCACATTGAAGAGTTATTTGTTTGTTTGTTTTTGGGCATGCCTGTGGTGCTCACGGCTCACTCCTGTCTCTGTATTTAGGGATCACTCCTGGCAACGCTTGGGGGACCATATGGGTTGACAGGGATTGAACTTGGGTCGACCTCATGCAAGACAAATGCCTTACTTGCTGTACTAAAGTTGTTTATGTAACAAGTTTGATGAATCCACAGGATGAATACTGTGAATTTAATTTTTTGATTTCTTTTATTTTTATTGCAACTGTATTCATTATTGCTGAAATTTGAAATAAGAACCCAAATTCCATTAGTTAACCACTATTTAATGAAAGAAAGATGGAAAAAAGACCAAGTTAGTAATTTCTGTCATGATCATGATTTTGACTGTTGTTTTAGTTTTCAGGCTACACTCAGTGGTCCTAGGGACTACTCCTGAGTCAGTACTTGGGGTTCATTCTTGGTAGTGCTGGAGGACGATGTGTTGGGAATTGAATCAGGGCCTCCCACATAAAAGCAGGTTCTCCAGCTCTGTGAGTTATCTCCCTAGCCCTAATTTGTTATTTTAAATGGGCTGTACTTTTAAGTTTCTTTGTAAGCCTTGTGATTTATTGCTTTCGAAAACTGGGACATTTAAAAATGTAGTGACTCTGAAAAGAAAATCATTTTCTTTTCCCAGAATTTGGTATTTTTTAAGCTGTTAAAGATTGTCTATTGTTTAGTGATTTTCCCAACCTATTTTTGAAAAGACTTGTATCCTTTGCTTTGTGTGGTCACGGAAGTTTTTTTCCCCTTATCTTGTGTTCGGCTCATGGTTAGATAGAATTTTCCCTGCATGCCAGGAGTTAACAGCAAAAACAATGCAAAGAAGCAGCAAAAGCAAAAACAATGCAAAAAAATAAAACCCAGAAATTTTGAAAAGCAAAAAGGAAAAAGCCCAAACATTCTCTCTCTGTGCAGAGTGGGTCCTTGCTAGAATTTACTTTCACTGTTTAGCCAGCTTGCACTGAGTCTAGGGTGCGGTGAAATCTTCTGGTCTACTTGGCCCTTTTCTCAACATATATCTTTGCTTGTGGGTAGTATGGCTTTTCAAATTCTGCCCTGTGAAATGGCTTTCACTGAATGTCCTAATTTCCCAGAGATTCACCCCCAATCTTAAGTGGCCCAAAAGACATTTTAGCTGTATCTTTTCCCAGGTTTCCATGAGGTTTAGTTCCTTTGTGATGTTTCAACCAGTGGCTACTTTTGGGTCTAAATTCTGAGTTACCTGTGACCCCAAAGAGTGTCTCAGATGCATTCTTCAGGTAGCCCCCAGATACCCTCTGTCAGTCAGGACCATGTGTGTTGTGAATGCGGTACTTCCTTCCTTCTCAGTTAACCTGTGGACATGAGAATTGGGGCTCTACACTGGGAGCCTGGGGCTGCCCCCACAGGAGATGACTGTCTTGCCGAAGCAGGAGTGAATCAAGATAGATAAAAATGACACAAACTTCTCTACTGTTTTCAAGTTGCTGCTTCTTGATTAAGTATTCTCTTGGCTGCTATGAACCTTGGACTCTTCTTCCAGAGTTCTGCAAAAGTTGGTTCTGATAGTTGCTGTTTAAAAAGTGCTTTTGTAGGGAGATGAGCTCTTAGACCTCCTCGTTGCTGTATTTCTCCACCTTAGTAGTTTATAGGATATTTCTGCAGGGTATAAAAATCTAAGATGATAGTTAAAAAAAAAAGTCTTTCAGTACCTTATAGATATTGCCATTATCCTCTGTTTTATGTTGTTTAAAAAACAAGAAATTTGGGGGCTGGAGTGATAGCACAGTGGGTAGGGTGTTTGCCTTGCATGCGGCCGACCCAGGTTCGAATCCCAGCATCCCATATGGTCCCCTGAGCACCGCCAGGGGTAATTCCTGAGTGCATGAGTCAGGAATGACCCCTGTGCATTGCCGGGTGTGACCCAAAAAGAAAAAAAAAAACAAGAAATTTGTCCTAATCATTATTATTTTTTTTAAAAAAGGAAAAGTATGTTTTATGTACTTTTGGCTTAGTCACCATGATTTACAATTTTGTTTAAATAGTAATGTTTCATAAATACAGTATTGCTATACCACCCCTACCACCATTTCCAGATCTCTTCTTTCCAGATCTCTTATTACCTTAAACCCCCACTTAGCAAACTCAGTTCTTTAGAAAGACTCTCAGGATATGTCTTCATTGGCCTTTTAAAAATTTACTAACTATGTTTATTTATATCACATATATAAGACGGGTTATTTGATCTTTGCTTTTCTCCCTTTGACTCCATTCAGCATGGTAGACTTTAGTTCCATCCAAGTTTCAGCAGACTTAAGGTATAATCCTAATCTTAATTCTCTGCACAGTGTCTTATTCCTCTGCCTATTTTAAGATTTTTGTCTTTATACTGGTTTTGAATATTTTGTTATGATGTACCTTGGTGTTGTTTTCTTCTTCATGTTTCTGTGTTTGGAATTTCCTGAGATTCTTGGGTTTTATGAACAATAAAATTTGAAAAATTTTAATGAATTATTTCTTAAATTTTTTTGTGTTCTTTCTCTCCCGTTCTCTCACTCTGTAATTAAACACATTAGACACCTTGAAATTGTTCAGTATTTTATGAATATTATTTTCTTCTATTGGCTTCCTTCCTTCCTTCCTTCCTTCCTTCCTTCCTTCCTTCCTTCCTTCCTTCCTTCCTTCCTTCCTTCCTTCCTTCCTTCCTTCCTTTTTTCCTTTCTCCTTCCCTCCCTCTATCCCTTCCTCCTTTCCTTCCTTTAAAAATATTAAAACCTTCACCAATTATTTCTGAATGGTGGTCTTTTTATTTATTTATTTTGGTTTTTGGGCCACACATGGTGGTGCTCAGGGTTTACTTTTGGCTCTGCACTCAGGAATCACTCTTGGTGGGCTCAGGGAACCATGTGGGATGTGGGAATCAAACCCAGCTTGACTGTGTGCAAGGCAAGTGCCCTACCCGCTGTACTATAACACCAACCCCAGTCTTTTTCTTTTTAATTATTTTTAGTGCTGTGGATTGGACCCAAGGTTTCATATATGCAGATGCTTTACTGATGAGCAGTAAAGCACATCCCCAATCCCTCTTACCCTCCCTAATGTCCTTCCTTCCTTCCTTCCTTCCTTCCTTCCTTCCTTCCTTCCTTCCTTCCTTCCTTCCTTCCTTCCTTCCTTCCTTCCTTCCTTCCTTCCTTCCTTCCTTCCTTCCTTCCTTCCTCCCTTCCTCCCTCCCTCCCTCCCTTCCTTCCTTCCTTCCTTCCTTCCTGCTTTTGCCATATCTTCAAATTTGCTGTTTTTCCCTGTTATAACTAAACTGACATTAATCCAATTTCATTTATTTTTTATTGCAAACTTGTAGTTTGTATTTCTAGAAGTCTAATTTGCATCTCCTTTTAAATCTTTCATGTCTCTCCTTAACTTTTGAGCATATGGCATATAGTAATAATGACTATTTTAATATCCTTTCCTGCTACTTCTGACATCTGTGCCAGTTATAGTTTGGTTTTGATTGATTTTTCTCTTCAATCTGAGTGAGTTTTCCCTCTTCTATACAGATCTTGTAAGTTTTAATTATATTAGGACATTATGATGGATAGTTTGTATTCCTAGAAATATTCTTGAGATTTAGTCTGGGTTGTAGTTAGTTACTTAAATAGTTTAATCTTTTGAGTCTTGTTGCCCCTTGTTGATCAGATATACAATTATAACTTCAGAGATGGTACCTTTCTGTGTAATCTATCTAGAGTCTTTCTGAATCGTGTGGTTTTTCATTCTGGCTGTACATTGACACTATTCTTGGTCTCTTGTGAAATCCCTTAGGCCCTTCAAATATTTTTGAGTGGTTATTTTCCTGCCTGGCCTTATAAAATGTCCCCCTGCTAACTTTTTTTCCTTTTTAGGTGGGAGGTACAACCAACGATGGTCAGAGGTAACTCCTGGCTCCTCACTCAGGAATCACTCCTGGCGGTGCTTGGGGGATCGTATGGGATGCTGCAGGTAGAACATGGATTGGCCGCGTGCAAAGCAAGTGCTTTACCCTCTGTAATATATCACTCCAGCTCCTCTCTGCTGATTCTCCCTTTTTAAATGACAGTGAGATACACAGTTAAGGAATTGTTCATGATTGGGTTTCAGTCATATAATCTCCCAACACCCCTCCCTTCATCAGTGTACATTTCCCACCACCAATATCAGTGTTCCCAGTTTTTCTTTCAACATCTGCCTCTCCTGCCTCTATGCAGGTACGTTTCTTCTCTCTCTCTCTCTCTCACTCTCTCTCTTTTTCCTCTCTCTCTCTCACTCTCTCTTGTATTATGGTTTGCAACACAGGGACTGAAAGGTTATCATGTATATGCCTCTATCTACTTTCAGCACTCATTTCTTGTCCAGAGTGATTATTTCCAACTATTATTGTCATGCTGGTCTCTTCTTTTTCTTTTCAGTGTAGGAGTACTGCTATTTATTCAGCCATTGATTAAGCTAATTGAATTGGGCATGAACTCCACATTACTTTTTTAAATTCAGAGTATTAATTTTATTTTGTTATTATTGTTTAAAATCACCATGAGATACAGTTACAAAGCTTTCCTGTTTAGTTTCAGTCATACAATGATCGATCACCCAACCTTCCACCAGTGCACATCTTCTACCACCAAGGTCCCCAGTATCCCCCCATCCCACCCCTCCCCCTGCCTCTATGGCAGACAATCTCCCCCATACTCTCTTTTGTATTGCTTATTATGAATAGCATAAGATGTCGTGTGGCAGCAAGACATCTGCATGCTCCTGGAATTCTAAAATTTTAGATAATTATAGAGTCTGGAGAAATCTCAGTAGCGAGCTGCTTTCTGGACTATGATTGTTAAGGAGCTTAAGTATCAGCCAGAGGCAGTTTGTGGGCGTGACCTCCAGGGTCTCATGGGGAATGGGGGGGAGATGAGAAGGACTGGCCCATCCCCTATCTCTTGAGGCCTAGAGTTTGCCATCACTGAACCTGCATACCTGCACTTCTCATTGGGTTCTGGAAATTGGTGGCCGCTGGGTTTTTTAGGGGGGAGTTGGAGGGATCAATGCTTGCCTCCGCCTGAGGCACCCCAGTGAAGTCGGCCTGGCTTAAGGTCTGGAGGCATCTCTGCAGTGAGTTGCTCCATTTGGAGATTCTCTTGTCTGTCTCTGGATCATGGTCATTAAGGTGCCTTAAGCAGTAATCAGAGGCAGTTTGTGTACTTGACCTCGAGGGTCCCATGAGGATGGGGGGGGGGGATGAGAGGTCCCTTCTTTTTCCTAACTGCCCTTTGCCTCCCACACACTTGTGCTGCGCTTCCAACCATTGACCTCTAGTCCTTGTTTTTTCCTGGCCTTGGATATTGGTCTCATACTAATTTAATTTTTTATATCCCACAAACGAGTGCAGTCATTCTATATCTGTCCTTCTCCTTCTCTGCTGACTTTTAAGTATGGGTTTCTCTACTGCAGATTTCTCTCCCTATTTTCATCGCACTTTTCTCTTGTTACTCTTCCCTGTGAACTCTGTCTGCATTGTACAACTTGAACTCTGAGGTTCAGTTCCTGCTCTCAGAGCATCTGCTGGACTCTGCCTGTACCTCACCGTCAGCTCCCTTGTATATTTATCATCTCTCTGATGATAATACACTGAGGGTGGATAGTATAAGTGCTAGAAGGCATGCCTTGCATGCGCCTGATTCCAGGCTTAACATGGCCCATGCACCTGATGACCTCCAGAGCACCCCCAAGGAGGGTTCTGAGTAGGGTGAGGTCCCCAGCACCACCGTGTCCAAGCAGCTCCATATCCTGGACACTAGTAGTGAACTGGATGGCAAAGAATCACTGGGAGTGAGTCCTGGGTTCCCTCAGCTCTTCTTGGAAGGAACCTTCCTCAAAGAGAACAAAACAAAGTTAATAAATGGAGGCAACCACAGAGGTCAGCTTGTTTTATTTCAGTCCCTTGGGAATCACTATTCTTTGTTCTTTCATATCAAGTTTCTTCCAAATCATTTTTTCATGTATTTCACACCATGTTTGGTCTGCATTAGAAAACGTATTTGCTCTTGTGTTTCATCTTGATTAAAAGCAGAAGTCCAAAGTAGTAGTATTATTTTAAATATTGATAATTCCTGCTTGTTTAATGATGGAAGAAAGAGTAGGATAAAGATGTGAGGGAAGATGAGAGGAGACAATTATTGGGATGAGGTGGGGAAGGACAATTTAATTCATTAGCCTTCTTTTGATCAATAGTGTTTTCCAGGCTCCTGGGGATATTGGCTTTAAAAACATGCCATCAGAGGGGATGGGGGGAGATAGTTTCAGTTGTTCTAATCAGGAAATGCAGTTGCTAAGCCCAAGATGTTTTATGTTTCTGAAGCATAGAGAATTAGATTCGTTCAGATGTTTTTCACTGAATGAATTACAAATGGTTTCTAGGAAGCCCTACAGATCAGGGTAGATTTGTTCAGCCTTTAAGGCAAGAAGATGGTTAATTTTATGCATAGGCTATAGGAAGGCACGTGGGATCTAGGGTCAGGTGGCCCCTAGATCCTGCAGGAAGTCTTTGTGTTCAAATCTCAGTAACATGGGTTTAGGGCAGGCGTATTGCAGGGTTTTCATGATGTCTTCATATTAAGCACACTGATGGGTCATCAACAAATGTGGTTCCCATGGGTTTGTGCAGGAGAGTGCTACATCCTTCACAGTGTGACTCTGATGGGTATTTCCTAATGCTCTGTATCTGTCAGATCTGGAGTCTCCTCACTCAGGAGCCTGGGGGTCTTTTGTAGGCTTGATCATGAGCAACTGCTTCTCTTCTTCTTCTTCCTCTTTTTTCCTTCCCTTCTTCTTCTCCTTTTCCTTCTCCTACTTCTCCTTTTCTGTCTCCTCCTCTTTCTCCTTTTCTATCTCCTCCTCCTCATTGTCCTCCTTCTCTTCTTTCTTCTCCTCCTCCTCCTCCTATTTTTCCTCCTCTTCTTCCTACTCTTCCCTCCCTTTTTCTCCTCCTCCTCTTTCTTCTCCTCCTCCTTCTTCTCCCCCTTCTCCTTCTCCTTCTTCTCCTCCTTCTCCTTCTCCTCCTTCTTCTCCTCCTTCTTCTCCCCCTCCTTCTTCCCAAAACAGTTAAGCATAGGGCTAACTGTAGCCAGGGAAGAAGAGAGGAAAGATCAGGAGAGGCCTGAGGACAAGGGAAAAAGCCTCCCAATGAAATAAGGGTCATACAGATTAGGGTGTGAGTGACCTGGAGGAGACAGAAATGGTATCTCAGAAGGCTGTTTTGTCTATGGGGGACATAACCCCAGCACTGGCTAAGTTACCATAGTGAACCCAGCACCCTAGGAGCTTGGGGCTTTTCTCTGCCCTGAGTGGGGGCCATGTAGCACTTTGTGGGGTCCCAGGTTGTTCCTAGGAAGACACAGATGAAAATTTGCATAAATAAAGAGCCAATCAAGAGACTCAGAGACCAACTGATAGGACAGGATGGGGGCTCTGGAGGGAACAGGGATGTAAGGGTACCATGCTCAGAACAAGGTTGACAATCATTTGGCTAATGATGCCTGACCCTGAAAACGCCAGGGCTTAGAGCTCGGGCTGACTTCTTCTGCTCCTTAGTCCCCAGGCCTGTGGAGTGAGGCATAGAAACTAGCAGCCCTGTGTGATAGTGGACTCCCAACGTGTCAGGCACTTATGGCAGTGTTGGTACCACAGGTCACCCAGGAATGCACTGGGAGGTAGTTATTGCTGAACCAGTTTTATCTTCAGGAAGCTGAGTTTCACAGATGTGAAGGCAGCTGTCCAAGGCCATGGATGTGTCTTTGCTGGAATTCGAGTCTAAGGCTGTCTGCCTCCAAATCAGAGTCTTCCTCTTCTTGGGTATAGTCATGAATGATCAGCTAGCACAGAATGCCAGCCAAGGAGGTTCTGTGCCATCTTTCAGAGTCCTGGCATTGGAGAGATAGCGCAGTGGGCTGAACCCATGCTTTGCATACAGGTTTGATCCCCAGCACTGTAGGATTTCTGCAACACCACCAGGAACAACCATTGAGCACCACTGGAGTGTGACTACAAGACTGAAATATGAAAGCAACACCAAGCATAAAGCTGGCCAGGGCGGCTCTAGGAGCCCTTGCTTCTCCTTGCATAGTCAGGGTGTGTGAGCTTATGTGGCAGTAACAAGCAGACTGGGAATCTTGGTGACTGATTTCTCTCCCAGCTACAAGTCCATCATGGGCTGGCCGGAGACTCTGCTGACCTATTTTAATCTCCATCCAAAGATCTATGAGGACTGTTAGTGGAGAAGCAAGAACCAGCTCTGAACTGTCTGCCTGGAGGTAAGTGTGTCACAATGCTTGCCTCCCATTGGCCAGAGCAGCTCCCCTGCCAGGACAGTGGTGCTGGGGAGTGGATGGCGCACTGGAGACAGTAATGGGTTACTTGGATCCTCTGTGCGTCCCATCACTGAGGGCTTTCAGCCCGAGGCACAAGGAGACAGAGGGCTTGGGGCCTGTGTGTTTAAAGTCCAGGGCGCTAGGGAAATGGAGTGGAAAGAGGAAGATGCTGCAGACGGAAGGGCCAGCTGTGAGGCTGTGTCCTGACTGTGGGCAGAAGAATGTCATCCCCTTTGCTGTCTCCCAGCTCGTGGTGGTGGTGGAGTTCCGGCCAGTGGGTCTAGTGGATACTCGGAAGGCCTAGCGAGGCCGCCCTCCCCGCTGGCGTGATCTCAGCCGGGGAAGCCAGTGCTCTAGACCCAGTTCCCTAGCCGGCAGTCTCTGCGGCTCACCCAGGGGGAGGAGGAGGGATGAATCAGCTCCATTCTTCAAGAACAAAAGCTCCTGGGTTGCCAGGGAGATGCAGGGGCTGCCGCCTGCACTTCCTGGAGCTGCAATTCGGTGTCAGGAAGAGTGGGGGCCACAGTGCGGAGCAAGCCCTGGCCCTGCGGGGCGGGGCGGTCTTGAGCCCGTCTCCTGACGTCATCCCTGTTGAATGGGGCTCTCTGTGCGTCAGAACTGAACCGAGGCTCAAGAGCAGCTCAGACCCGGGGCTGAAAGAGGTTCTGCCAGCTTGTATCAGTTTAGTGCTCCCCCCGCCCCCCCCCCCCAGTCTGCCCTCTGGTTCCTCAAATGGTTTGGGGGGTAATGAATCTCAGCTTGCAGGGGGAGCAGAGATAGGATGTGAGAAAATGGGTGGAGCGCCCTCCTTCTGTTCAGTTTTAATTTGGCTTGGTTTTGCTATGCTCCGGGATCCCCCCTGGCGAGGCTCAGGGGACCATATGGGGTGTCAGGGATCGAACCCTGGTTGGTTGTGTGCAAGAGCCTTCCCTGCTGTGATGACTCTCTGGCCCCAACTGTTCATTTATTCAGTACGTGTTCATTGCTGTCCCCCGACAGTGCCAAGTGCTGTCGGGGCCTGGATCCCTGCAGTGACGTGAGGCGGATACAGCTCCTGGCTGAGTGGGTAGAGGTGGCACTGTGTCAGGGCTAGGGAGGCCACAGCTTGTAGATCCAGAATATCAGCTTTGGGCTTGGGAGGGGCAGAAAGGGTGCAAGAAGAGGTGCTGGCTTAGGTTGTGAGGAGGAGGAGTGAAGCGAGGGGTGCTCCCGTCATGCTGGAGAACATGTGGGGCCCCTGGGAACACCCAGGGTATGCAACCTCTGTCCTGATTGAGTCCAGACTCGGGGTCCCAAAGGACTTCCTGAGCAAGGAAAGCTGCTGCCGTTGTCTTTGGGGCCCCCTGTGAGGTCACATCGGTGAAGAGGCCTTCAGGGGGCCACAGAGTTAGCTGTGGAGGCTCAGCTGGAAGTTTGGAGCAGATCCAACGCCCTCTTGAGGCTGCAGGACCTAGGTGGGTAGGGGGAGTCTTGCACCCCGCTGGGCAGCACTGGGTCCCCCTAGTGGTGTGAAGTGTGGGGAATCCACACAGTACAGTTGGAGGCCAGGTGGGGTGTTTGGGGGATTGTTGATGCCGTTTGGAGGAGTCAGGATGTCTTGTGTATGGTGGAGTTTGCGGGTGTTAGAGATAACGCTTGGAGCATTCCAGGAGCGGCTGTTCCTGCTGTGTGTGGAGACGCTGGCAGTCGAAAGGTCGGTGCCAGGACTGCTGGTGTGTCAGGGAGACCACGTGGCGGGCGATTTGGAGAGAATTCATGATCAGCAATTAGGGGTGGGGCTCTGCAGGCGGGTAGGTCCTGTCGGCTAGGGGTGCTTGTCCCAGAGGCCCTCGATTCAGCTGGAGTGTCTGTTTCTTGTCTCAGGACTCCAGGGGGCAGGCTGGGTCTGAGGGTTCCCAGACAGGAGGACTCTCTCTGGACTGGGGGCTGGGGTCTCTTGAAAAACAAGGGCTCAGAAAAAAAGGGGGTGCTGGAGTGATAGCACAGCGGGTAGGGCATTTGCCTTGCACGCGGCTGACCTGGGTTTGATTCCCAGCATCCCATATGGTCCCCTGAGCACCGCCAGGAGTAATTCCTGAGTGCAGAGCCAGGAGTAAACCCTGTGCATCACTGGGTGTGACTCCCCCCAAAAATAGAAAAACAAGGGCTCAGGAAAGAGGAAGTGTAGAGGCAGGGACATGGGGGTCAGGGCTGCTATTCCCAGACATTTCCCAGGGTTGTTATGGAGGAAAGTTCCAGCTTGAAAATGACCTCCTGGAAACGAGGGATTTATTTGCTGTCTAGCCAGAAGCAGATTTTCATTGCCATAGAATGTGCATTTCCTCTTCATTATGAAAGGCAGGCACACCCCCCTGCCCCACCTCCTCCCACCAAAAAACCTATAGGAAATGTGGCCTGCACTCCCCAGTTCTTCTCCCACTTGCCTCTGTGGCATGGTGGCAGGAGAGGGAGGCAGTGTGCAGTCCATTTTTGAGGCAAGGACAGCTCTATGAGTACGGCAGGGATGGGGTGGGGTGGGGGTGGGGAAAAGGAAAGGGAAGACACTTCTGAATTCAAATCCAGGCTGTGCCACTTGGAAGCTTGGGCCCCTGGGCGAGCCTCAGTGTCCTTGTCTATAAACTGGGTGGGGTGGTCCCAGCACCAAGCACAGTGCCTGGCACAGGTTATTGGTGGTGGTGGGGGGGAGGGGGCTAGGCTTACGGAAATGGTGAGAGGCTGGTGGGATCGAGGCTGGACTCAAGTCACATTCTTAGCAGCAAGATCAAGAGTGAGCATGAAGGCGGGGACATGACAAGGATGGGAGAAGAGATGAAGAGATGGGCAGTCAGGAAGTAGTGAAGGAGGGGAGCGAGGGCTGGGGGCAGCCCGGGGGAGGGGGAGACACGTGCCTCCTGGGAGCTGGGCAGGGCAGGCCTTCCAGCCTCAAGGAAGGTGGAGCCGCGCCCACCTGCACCCGGTGTGTGGCAGGGGGCTTCTCTCTCTGCAGCACCGGGACCTGTGCTGTGAACCAGGAAGGAAGGGGCCGGGCTGCACAGCAGCAGGCGGTGTGCCAGGGCCGTGCTGGGTGGGTCAGGAAACAGCCCCTGGGAGCTCGAGAGGCTCAGGTGTGCAGGTGGGAGGGGCTTCCTGTTCTTTGGAGGAAGGGGCAGCAGTGACCAGCAAGCGTGTGGGAGGTCTCTGTGTTGGGCGTCTGTCTGCCCGCATGCCTGCCTCTCTGTTACTCGGAAGGAGGCAGGGGCTGGGCCTGCAGCTGCCTGGGCAGAGTGGCTCCTGCGTGGGACACAGCTCCTCTCTGCTCCCAGACTCACTGCTCCGCCTCGAGAGTCCGCCTGAAGATTGTGCAAGTCTCCATCTCCGGGGGCGAGGGACGACCAGCTCTGAGGGAGTTTTCAAGGCAGGGGCACGGGGTAAGGGTGGGGGGTTAGGGGGCACAGCAGCTCCTGGAGGGGTGTGGTGGGTTTAGGTTGGATGTGAGCGGCCTCTACAGTTGTCTGGTGGTAGTGCAGGCTGTAGGGTGCCCCCAGGGGCCAGGCTCATGCAGGGGAGCAAGCAGGAATCTAGGGTGCCCAGGGGCATGCAAGCTATAGGGCGGTCAGGTCATTAGTCCGGCAAGTTTGCAGGGGAGTGATTCTGCAGAGGACCTGAGGGGGAAAGGAAGTATCAAATGAACAACTGGTCAGCAAGGCGTGACCCACTGCAGAGTGGGGCAAGGTGAGGACTGAGGGTTACAGGATGCTACTTGCCAGGGGTGCTGAGCAGGGAAGGGTGATGGGGGTCCTCAGCAGGTGTCTTTTGGTGGGTCACTGAAAGTGAAGAGTGGGAATCTCAGGTCCTATGCTGCGACTTCTCCCCCCGAGTCACAGCCCCGAGCAGACATTAGATCCGGAGGATGGAAGGCCTGGATCCTGTTCCCAGCTCTGCCAGGAACTTGCTGGACAAGACTCTTTCCCTCTGTGGTTTCCAGTCTGCCACTTTGTAAGCTGCAGGCTGTGGCGTGGGGAATGGGCTTGCAAATGTTCCCCAGCAGCGGGACCTGTTGTTGAGGGTGTGGTCGCTGAGGCTCCCTGTCAGCGGAGTGGGTCGGGGTGGGGTGGGGCTGGAGGCAGGTCAGTGATCTGGTCTCTCCCCTGCTGCAGGGCACATCTGAGATGTCAGGGTCTGGCCCCTCTCCAAAGCCCCGCTCACACACAAATGCAATATAACAAACAGAATTTAAAATCAACTTTTAGGGACTACTCGAGATGTGTGCCAGGCACTGTTCTAGACACTTTGTAAATAGGCGTTTATTTAGCTCGCACAGCAACCTAAAACAAGCACAGAGGTGACATCTCAAGGACAAACAGCTCGTGAGTGGCACAGCCAGGATTCCAGCCCAGGTTGTGTGTATGTGTGTGTGTGTGTGCGTGTGTATCTGTGTTACTGTCTGTCTATGTGTATGTGTGTATGTATGTTTCTATGTGTGTATCTTTATATGTGTGTATGCATGTGTATGTATCTTTATATGTGTGTATATGATGGTGTGTATATGAATTTGAGTGTGTGTATATTGTGTCTGTATCTGTGTGTATCTATCTATTCTGTATATGTGTGTGAATGTGTTGGTATATCTATGTGTGTATGAATTTGAGTATGGGTATATATGTGTCTGTGTGTATCTCTGTGTGGGTGTGGTTTGAGCATGTATGTGTCTGTGTGTGTCTGTGTGTCTATGGTGGCGGTTTGAGTCTGGGTTTCCCCCACTATATCCTGAGATGATTGTGGTGGAAGTCGCCCCAGTGGTGTGTGGGGCTGTTGGGGCATGCTGGCCCTGGGATGACAGCCCTGGAGCTCTGTCCCTGGAGCACTGTGCTGGGCCACAGGGCTGTGAGTGGGGGTCCCCGAGGCAGCCCTCTCCACTTCCCAGCTGGGACTGCCGAGACCCCGGGATGTCAAAGGCGAGTTTATAACTGGCGACCTTGCTGGCATTGGCGCGGAGGAAATTGAATGCAGGAGTTTCTCCGCCAGGCACACACTCTAACCACCAAATTTATTTAAGCAGATAAAATGCAGGGGGTGTAATGTCAGATTAATGGATAAATAACCGTTCTGGTTTTTGGCACGATGGCGGGGAGCGGCAGTGAGAAGCCTCATTATGTGCCGCTCTGCCTCGAAGAACAAGCCCCGCGTTGCAACCCCAGCACCCGGGCCTGCGAACAGAGCATTAAATTGTTGGAAATGGCTCCCCTTCACTCGCAGAACAAAGATGTTTTCTCCAGAATAAATTGACTCCCTCTCAGCGCGCCGAGCCCCGCTTTCCCACAAATGCAGCCTATGCTCAGGGCTCAGCGCGCTGGGAGAGGGAGGGCGGTGTGGGCCTGGGAACAAGACACGTGGGGCGCTTCCTGCCGGCCCCGCGCTGGCCAGGGGCTGGGGCTTCTGGGATCTCGGCCTGCAGGCGCTGTGGCTGGCAGGGGGTGGGGTGCGGGCGGAGGCTCGGGAGATTGAAAGTGGCGTGTGTGTGTGTGTGTGTGTGTGTGTGTGTGTGTGTGTGTGTGTGTGTGTGTAGGGCGGACAGGGCAGGGGGAAGGAGCCAACCTCTAGTAGTGTGGACAGTGCGGGAGCGGGGAGTCTCTGGACGCTTGGGGTTGGAATTGGGACGGTGTGGTTAAGGTTTTGTGTTTAACATCATGCCCGTGGGCTCCCCAGATGTGAATCATGAATCTTTAGGCGAGTTATTTACCTCTGGGAGCTCAGCTGTGATGAGTGACTCGGGGATTAGCGGCCCCTTCCGATTTGGGAGATGTCGCCGGTGATCAAGAAGGACCATGGACAGCGCCCCTCTGAGCCAATCTTTGGGGGCAGAGCCCTGGGCTCAGTCCCACCCAAGCCCCGCCCCCTTCCTCTGCCGATCAGATGCCCTAGGGCAGTGGTGGTGGTGGTGGTGGTGAAGGGGTGTGGTGTGTCTGTGGTGGTGAAGGTGTGTGTGTGTGTGTGTTTGTGGTGTGTGTGGTGAAGGGGTGTGTGTGTGTGTCTGTGGTGGTGAAGGTGTGTGTATATGTGTGTGTGTGTGTTGGGGTAGGGGCAGACAGAGGAGATTCTCAGATCCCCCATCCGGAAGGAAGCTGTGGTTCTGTTGGGCCTTCACTAAATCCTCGCCTCTGGACTTCCCAGGGTTGGCCCAGTGCCTGGCTGGCTTCTGGCTTGGGACCAGAACCTTAGGAGACACCTAAGGCTTTGCCCTGGGCTAAAGGCAGCTCAGACCGTGATCTTGAGGGCTGCCCTGGCTGCTCCCCCTGCTCTGCAGACGAACTGCTTTCTGCACCAGATCAGCCTTTTGCTTACTCTCCTTCCTCCTTCTCGAGTCGCGTGAAGCAGTGGAAAGAGCTCAGGGCTTTGAGACAGTCTCACTTCTGCTGTCCCTCTTGATAGCTGTGTCACTCCGGGCAAAGGGCTTCCTCTCTGAGCCTTAGTCTTGCCGTGTGCAAGACTGGCTCTAAAGCGGAAGTTGCGGGGGCAGTGCCTGGCACACGGTCTGCTCCTCGGGTAGTTGTGCTCCGTCACAGAGGTTTAGGACACACCTGTGCTGTCCCAGGCTCTGGGCTGGTCTCTGAGATCTGTGGTGACAAGGCAGCATGCTGTGGCCTTCGGGATATTGGATGGGGGAGCACAGTTGCTGGTGGCTTCCTGTGCCATCTCTCCGTTAGCACTACCTGCGCGGCCCTGCCCAGGGCCCCCACAGCGGGCAGGGCTTGGCTTGTGGGGCTGGGCCTATCTATCTTCTCCCTCTTCCTTCACACCTTCTCCGTCCTCCTTTCTGCTCCACCAGGATTTCTGAGGCCTCCAGCTCAGATGTTGGAGAAGGAACGTAAAAGTTGAGCAAATACCCGGGCTTGGTCAGTGAAGCCTGCCGTAGGGACAGAGTCAGGTGCAGATGATGCGGGTCCTCTCAGAGCTTTGGTAAACGATGAGTGCCAGCCCTCTTCTTGTGCCAGGCTCTGTGCTCATGTGTCTTGCATTCAGCCCCATCATGGAGTGGATGTCTGTGGGCAGCTTGGCACTGTCCCCTCTAGTACTGGTCTTCTCTGTGTCCTCCATCCATCCTAGGCTCTGTCCTTCCTCCATAGGCTTTATCCTCACATCCTCCTGGGAATGGTGCTCCATCTTTCCTAGGCGCTGTGCTCCCTCCCTCCTAGGTTCTGTCCTCACCCTCTCCAAGGCTCTGTCTTCACTCCCTCTAAGGGACTGTGTTTCACTCCCTCTAAGGGACTGTGTTCCATCTCTCCTAGGCTCCGTGCTTCTTCTCTTCTAGGCTCTGTGCTCCCTCGTAGGGTCTGTGCTCCCTCTCTCAGATCAGTCCTCCCTCTCTCTGGGGATCTGTGTCCTTCTCTCCTAGGGACTGTGCTCCCTCCTCCTAGACTCTGTCCTGCATCTACACGCCCTTTCTCCTAGACTCAGACCTCATTCCTAGGCTCTGTGCTCCCTCTCCCCTAGTGCCTGTCCTCCCTCTCGCCGAGGCTCTGTGCTCCCTTTCACCTGGTGCCTGTCCTCCCTCTCACCTAGATGCCTTGCCCCCTCTGGCCTAGGCTCTGTGCCCTCCCTCTCTTCTAGGGCTGGGCTTCTTAAGCCTTTCCCACTCCTGACTGTTTCTGCCCGAATTCATGACGCCATTGATGGTGAATGAATGTGTTTGGTCAGTGTGCGTTCAGAAACCTGGTATTTGCACACAGTGTTTCCATGACCCCCACAGTGAGTTTCGTGATCCATCTCTGGGTGTTCCTCATGGTTTAAGAAGGGGGGGGGGTCTAGGGTTCCAGAATCCCAGTCTGGATAGGGGTCTGGGATGAAGACAGGATAGATTGGAACATGGCTCTGTCCTCTCTTACCTTGCAAGTCACATAAGCAGTCCGACTGGGGTTGCGACAGCAGAGACCGGGGTAGGTGTGGGGGGGATCGGGACGGGGCAGGGGGCTTACCCATGGGGGCTGGCCCAGGCACACCCTGGCCCAGGGTCTTCAGCTTTGTCCAGAGAGGCGGCAGTGTGGTGTCCGCTGTTGCCTGGATTCTGGAAGCAGGTCTGGGAGTTTGGGAGGGCTGAGCTGGCTCCACAGGCAGGGCGCTCTCTCCCACCTGCCGGGTCTTTGTTTAGCTCCAAATTAAAGCCGAAGCAGAAAACACAAAACATTTCCTCCACTGTGAGAAGGAACTGTCTGTCTTGTCAGCCCCAAAGCTGCCTGTGAGCGCTCGGCCGCGGGTAATTGCGGACTCTGGCTGTGGGGCCTCCCCTGGGAGGCTCGCTTTCCATCACTGTCCATGTCTGTTATCATGGTCATCACATTCTCTGCACACGCTGCCCGGTGATTTTCCATTTCCAGGATGCGCGGCCCCGACCACTGCTCGTGTGTTTATTCTGGGGCCCAGCTCCTTCTGGGCCTCCGGCTCTCACCGCGCACCTGCTTGGTATCACCTGGGAGTGGTGTCATGCCTTTGGCCTCTGTCTGCACTGGGGCCATGAGCTCGGGCTGACGTGCTCTGCGGGCACCACAGGAGAAATTTTGATGAGAAGGAGTGGAGGGGCAAGAAGCAGGTAGAACACCCATGTTGGGGGCCGACCTGGCTCCTCAGTCACTTACTGGGCTACCTTGGGAGAGTTCCCTCACCTCTCAGAGCCTTACTTTAGCTTAGTGCTGGGCACTTTGTTGGTGCTCAGAAATGCTGGCTGGAGGACAGGGTCTGAGTCTCCTTGTGGCAGGTGGAGCCAAGCACGAGGCATGGAGAGGGAGTGGGGGTGGTCCCGGCCACGCTGTACAGGTGCTCACGGGGCTGGGGGAGGGCTCCATGGGTTGCAGATGAGGCAAGGCTTCTGGTAATTGCAGAACCCAATGGGGACCGATGCACACTCAGCTCATTCGAGAATGGTTTGGGCTGAAAACACGCGGCATCTGAACTCTCTGGGAGAAGCCCCTGCCTGGACCCTGTGCAGAGAAATGTCGTGGGGAGTCCAGGCTCGGTAGCTTCTCCCGGAGTCAGGTGGGTGGAGTCTCACAGCCCCATCCCCCCTTGACTCCCTCTCTGTGCTCTAAGACTTCTTTTTATTCTCCCCCCCCTTTTTTTTTTGGCGGGGGTAGTTCTTTAGCAGTGCGTAGGGGGCCCAGGGTCTGGGGCTCACACCTGGCGATACTCAGACCAATGGGCTGGATGGTTGAGTGCTCAGGACTGGAGCTGTGCTGCTGCTTGGGCCTTGTGGTGGCGGGGGGCCACCAGGGCTGCCTAGTGGTGCTCAGGGAGTCGTGCAGGGCTGGAATAGAACTCGGGGCCTTGTGCATGCGCTCTGTCCTTGACTAAGACCTTCTTTCTTTCCAGATCAATTTTTATCGATAAAAATGGATGAAATGTTGTGTATGAGAGTATCCAAACGGTTACTGTACGCTTGCAGGGCTGCTGTCCCGTGCCTGCCCCCGCAGTGCCCACGTCCCTCCACTGTTACCCCGAGGTCCTCCCCTCCTCCTCCGTAGCATCTGAAGATTCCAGTTCAGACGTTTCTCAGGGTTTGTTTCCATTGGGGATGTTCTAATCCCGAGATTTTTCTCTTTATGTTCTGCATATGAGCAAGATGATGTGCTGCTTGACTTTTCCCCTTCTGATTCACTTCCCCTGGCCTGATAGAATTCCCAGTTGCAGCTTCCCGCTAGCTGAGTCATATTCCATTGTGTGTGGAGACCACAGTTTCTTCGTCTGTTCACCCGCTGCCTGTGGAGACTTCCTGCCCAGCATCCAGAGCTGGGAATTGTTTGGGCACAGACCGGGTCATCTGCTCTGCGAAGAACTCAGGCTGTGGCTCTGAGTGGGTGTTCTCTGGGCCGCGCTTCCCTTCCCAGACTTGTCCATCCTTCTCCTTCCTGTTTCTTACCTTCTGCCTCCTTTGCCTCTCTCTGTCCCTGACCCTCCTCCCCATGTGTGCATTTCCTCAACCACACAGAAGAGCATTAGTGGGAATTCCACTCCAGCTGGGCTCAAGGCTCGATTTGAAATTGAAAATGACTCTTTTTTTTCTGATTTAAAATTTAGATTCCCCCCCCCCCCTTTCCCCACGTTGTCGGGTTCTCAGATGTTCTTTTTTTCTCTTGTTCTTCTTGGGTCACACCCAGCAGGGCTTACTCCTGGCTCTACACTCAGGGATCACTCACCGCCGTGCTTGGGGGACCATGTGGTGTGGGGGATTGATTCAGGGTTGGTTGCTTACAAGGCAAGCGCCTTCCTGCTGTACTAGCTCTCTGGCGCAAGTTTTCTGTTTTTTTTTTTCTTTATAATTTATATATGGCTATTTATATTTATCTAATGTAACATATAATTATGTGTATTGATATCACTTAATAATGTACTTTAGTGATTCAGAGACATTTTGTTTTCTGCATGCAAATACTACATTTCACTGTATAATTGGTTTGGATTTAAATGACAGCTGTGTGCGCGTGCGTGCAAAAAACAGTGGTTACAGCCATTATGTAAAGCTTTTAAAGAAAACGTTACTCCAGTATTACTGAAAAAGTAGGGTGCCATGACTGTGTCATCAGTACTGTAGTTTGTGGTTGGAGAGGCACTAGGACATTCTCAGCGAACATGGGTAGAGGCACACGGAAGAGAGACAGGAGAAAAAGACAGCCTGAGGTAAGGAGCAGCCGTCTTCACCTTTTGGGGCTGATTCTTGATCTGATAGCTTGCAAGGTCGTCAGCCTGGGTTTTCTACCCTGGACAGGGAGCTGGGTCAGCAAAGGAAGGAAATTCACCGATGATAGTGTCTCCTGATGCTTTGAGGGCCCACCTGTGAGAGACACATTGGCTGTATCCACCCATCTCCACACACCTGCCCACATAGGGCCACAACTGCACCCTTGAGCTCATCGGAACGGCTCACCCTTCTCTTCCTCTACAATGTTAACATAGGCATGAAACTCAGCATTGCTTTCACGCATCACCCTTCCTTGCCTGCGTCCTTTGGTTTCTTTACTTAGGTCTTCAGTTCCACTATGATCCACTCTTGGCTTTCTTTTCTTTACTGATAGGGGCTGGGCCTGGCAGTGGTGTTCTAGGGCTGGCAGTGCTCCGTGGTGGTGCATCCGTGGCCTCCTCATCTGCAATCTGTTTCCTGTGTCTTCTTTGGGAACTACAGCCCCTAGAGTTGGCTTCTTCCTGCATTTTCTCCTGTATTTGTCATCTTTCCTGTATGAAAAGAATCCTCTGCTCATATATTTTGTTTTCTGGATCTGTGTGGTAGTGTTTTCCTATTCAAAATATCCACTGTTTCTCGCTGTGGGAGGACGTACAGGATGACCAGAAGAACTCCTCTCTGGTCACATGACTTGTGTGCCCACACCTGGTTCATCTGGCCTGGCTGTGTGGGACACACACACACACACACACACACACACACACACATACATACACACTCACCCCAGTGCCATGGAGTAGAACTGCAGTCAACTTGCAGTGTGAGGGGGAAGTGACCTTTGTTGATTTAAGCCACTGGGCTTTGGGGGTTACTTGCTGTGACAGCTTATTCTAGCTTACATTGTCGAATACAGTTCATGCATTGTCCCCTGTCCTCTGACCTGTGATTTCACTTTTTATAGTTTCAGTGACCTGAGGTCGGTCAACCACGATCCAGAAATACTACGTATAATAAGGTATTAGGAGAGAGAATGTGAGTGAGAAAGTGTGAGTTCACATTTTTTTATTATGGTCTGTTATACTTGTTTCACTTTATTTTTGTTGTTAATCTCTTGCTGTGCCTCATTTATAAATTAAACTTTATCATAGGTTCGTAGGTACAGGAAAAAATATAGATACGTGTTTTGGTACTCTGCTGCTCCAGGCATCTACTGGAGGTTTTGGAACACATTCCCTCTATAGGAACGCCTCTACAGTATAGGGGAGCTTCTACGAATGTTTCTCAAATGTATATTTTATTTTCTTTGGCTGTACAGTTTAGGGGCCAGGACCAAGTCAGTTTGTTTTCTGCTTCCAACAGTGGTTTCTTAGAACCAGAGATTAATTTTGTTCTGGATGTCATTGTTCAGTTTAGGTAATGTGTCATTACCCAAGGCACCCAGCCTCCACATTGAGAACAGTTCACGTCTTTCTGGACTCTTAAGATCTGTACCTGAGTTTACTTTGGAGTTGGCCATGACCCTGAAATTGTACTCTTTTTGTTTTAAATTGAACTATGGAGATTGTCTCTATTTACTCATATTTCGTGTTCTCAGTTGCTCCTTCCCTTTTGACTGACACGTATCTTTGTCAAGGTAGGAAGCTGGTCAGAGACCTGAGGGGGAGCGCCCAGGTGCGTAAGAGGGAGGAGGCAAGAGCTGGCAGGCTGAGCCTGTCTCCCTTGCTTTGTTTCCATGATTGCAGACGGCTTTAATTGGGTTAGAGCAAGCCCTTGGCTCTGCTTTCTGGCTTGATCTTTCCGAAGATGATCCCTTCGGTGTCAGCAGCTGACCTTCCCGTCACCTTCTCACTGGGTTCACTCGGGTCCTCTCAGCCATGCTGCATGAAGAGCTCCCAGGTCCCTGTATTCATTCCCAGCCTGGCTATCCCCTGCTAGGCTCCCGTCCCCACACAGTAGAGAGCCACAAATGGAACTGGGCTCTCTGCTGACAGCCGGCCTATTCAGAGGGGCCCTTGCCTCCTTATTCTGGGGGTCCTAGTGTTGATTCTCTCAGTAGGAGTGAGAACAGTCGAGAAATTGTTGGCAATTTCTCAAGGCAGCTTAAAGTTGGTTAACCTGTCTGTCTTCCTCAAGCTTCTTAGGAATCTTCTCCTCTCCTAACCTTCTGCCTTCTGAACCTTTGAGCTTCCCTCTCTTTTTGTTGAGTTCTATTTGGCTCAGTGCAGTCATTTCTCCCAGGTGATTGAGATTCATTTTGGATTCCAAATACTATCATTCAGGGTATAAGTTTTCTCGGTGTTGGGATTAGTGGCAATCACTGTCCTCTGCCAAGTCACTCATAAAAATATCGAATGGACATGCCTGAAGACAGTCCTCATGTTGTATGTTGTGGGTTGTTAGCCATGATCTGGCTAATTCAGTTGCAGAATCCACCTAATGATGCTGGCATCCAGCCCACCTCAGAAAGGCCTGCAGAGTACTTTGCTGAAATCTAACTCTACATCAAAGCCTAGAGATTCAGATGACCCAGGTGAATTAGCCACTGTTGGGTAAGAAACTCTGCATTCCAAAGGGGCATTGCGCAGAGTTGGACGAGTTTCCTTTCCTCAGCCAGGGGTAGAAAATCACTCAGGCACTTGTGGTCCGGGGAGCTGTACCATCCATGGACCTGAAGGCTCAGACTCAGGCTCAGGGCCAAGGGCAGAGCCAGTACACTGAAAGAGGGATGCAGCGGACAGAGAAGGGTGCGCCGTGGGAGCTGTATCTTCAAAAGGAGAAGCAGAGCCACCACAAACCAGTCCAGCCCAGCCTCCTGGTCTCCTGATGCTTCCTAGCTGCCAAAAACAGGTAGAAGTGAGAGAGAAGGGAGGCCCAGAGATGGGCAGTAGGGTAGATCGAGAGTGTAGGGAAGAGCAGCTTCCCGGGTCAGGCTGCACCTGCGTCATCTCTACCGAGCACTGTCTCATCTGTGTGTGATGCTGCTTGCAGTTACTTACTATGCCCCAGACGATGCAGTGAATTAAGTGCTTACTTGGGGGAGGAGGTGGGCAGGAATGAGTCCAGAATGGAGAGAGAACTTCTTGGTCTGTTGTCATCTCTGTGTTTTCTTGCCTATTCATTGCATTCATGGGGATTTGATGTTTACAGCTATTAATTAATTATTATTATTATTTAAAAATAGAATGCCCATAATAGCCAGTTGGGACATTCCTGGGGGGGTGCAGAGCCCCTGCCGTGGCCAGAGCAGAGATGGAAGAAGAGCAGGCTGAGCCCCCAGGGGTGGGCAGGGATGACTGGATGCCCGTGGAGCTCTCCTCTGTGGGGGTCGTCCTAAACGGGCCATGCAGACAGAACACACACGGACATATGGGTGGGGCTGGAGGAGCACTGTCAGCTTCTGAAGAGCAGGGAAGCTTCTGCTCCACACATGTTCCTGGAGGGAAGGACTTGAATAATCCTGGTTTCCTCTCCAGGAGCCCTGGCACCAGCTGTCGCCTGCACCATTGGAGTGGGGACTGGTGTGTCCTGTGCTTGGCGGCACCATGGTGCTGTGGGAGGAAATATTTGGTGAGAGCACCAGGGCCCTGGCTTAAGTTGTCCACCTGCCAACAACATCCAACATGGCTGAGCCGCCATGACCATCTCTCTGACGGCATCACTCAGGGCTTTGCCCAGCAGGACCAAGTCACCCTTTTAGGGAGACAGTGCTGAGGACACCCCAGGGTCCCAAGGGGACAGTGTGAAACCCCTTTGAGATCCAAGACTGGGTCCTAGTCAAGAAAAGCCGGGGTGATTTCTGGAGTTGTTTGTTTGTTTGTTTTAGGGCCACGCCTACACTGGTGCTCAGGGCTTACTCCTTGCTCCATGCTCAGGAACCACTCCTGGAGGGGCTCAGTGTGGGGGGCCCATATGTGGGAACAGACTAGAACCCAGGTGAGCCATGTGCCAGGCAAGCATCATATCTGCTGTAGCCTCTCTCCTATCTTGAGAGCTGGTGAGTTCTGGAGGAGAAGGCCCTCCTACTAATGGGTGCTCCGAGCTTACTAAGGGTGCATGGGCCAGGCATCCCCAGGTGTTCCTGACGGGAACAGGCTGTTGTGTCTGTTCATGCCTGTGCCTGTGTCCTACTGTGTCTGTGTGTGAATGACACTGACCTGTGCCGTGAGGTATGGAGACAGTTTGTTTTAATGATTAATTCTAGTGTGTAAAGGCAATGTAATTACATGACAGAATCTCCGAAAAAGAAAGAAAGGAAAAATTACTCTTACTCCTACGCACTAATCCAAGTAGGGCTGCCTGGTGGCTTGCTTCCTGCCAGGTCTTTCTTCAACATTGGTGATTCCTCAGGAAGTGGAGGGGAAAGTCACCTTGAGGTGACACTCAGGCGGGTAAAGCGCCCATGGAGGAGGAGCTAAGGTGGGAAGCGGGGAGGCCTGGCCGAGGCGTGGCAGGAGTGGGGCCTGGCACTGCTGTCCTGTGTGGCTCTCGAGGCTGGTCTTTCCCTGCGCTCCCTGCAGCTTTCCTGCTGCTGCTGGTGGCTGTTGACGAGGGCATGAGTGGTACCCATGCCCACCAGCAGCCTGCGGACCTTGACTGGTGCATGAGCAGGTGCCTCCATGGCAGCACATGTGGGCTCAAGCATGTGAGTTCCCAGAGTCTCTGATCTCTGGGAATTCTGGGGACCCCGAGAGGAGCTTTTGGACCTCAGGGAGGAGATGGCCAGGGTCAGGCCTTCGGTGGCTCTGCCGGTGGTATAGATGGGAGCTTGCTGGAAAGGCCCTGCCATTCCAGAGGTGCTAATGGAGCCAGAGTGTGCCTGTCAGCCCCAGTTTTACTTTGTTTCCAGCGACCGCTGCATTTTGCGGGACTTGTCCTAGCTTTTAGGGTTTCAAAGAGTTGATATATTTGTTGTTTAGCAAACTGATCATCAGAGTAAGTCTAACTAACATCCATCACTTCACACAGTTAGTCTTTGTTTTCTTTTCTTTTTGGTTTTGGGCCACATCCAGTAAGTGCCCAGGGCTTACTCCTGGCCTTCTGGCTCTGTGCTCAGGGATCACTCCTGGTGTAGCTCGGAGGGATGTATGGGGTGCTAAGGAGTAAATCAGGCTCAGCTGAGTGCAAGGCAAGCAACTTACTCACTGTACTATCTCTCTGCCTCCAGTTATGCTTCCCCCCCCCACTTGTAGTGAGTGAGAATTGTTTGCTCTTAAGGCTACCCTTAGAGACACTCAAGTGCACTCCTGGCTTGGTACTTGGAGGACTATGTGGTGCTGGGGATTGTGGCTGGGGCTCCCTCATGCAAAGCGTGTGCTCCAGCCCTTTGAGCCATCTCTCCGGCCCTACGATGAGAACTTTTGTTTTTTGGGGGGGCTTGGTTGGTATCATTTATTTATTCATGCAGTTAATAATTCATACATACAACATTGCAGATGCTCTATTCTGTGCTAAGCACTGAACTAGGCACTAGGAATACAGAAGTGAAAGAAGAGAACTTTTTTTTTTTAAATTTATTTATTTTTAATTAGAGAATCACCGTGAGGGTACAGTTACAGATTTATACACTTTTGTGCTTATACTTCCCTCATACAAAGTTTGGGAACCCATCCCTTCACCAGTGCCCATTCTCCACCACCCGTAAACCCAGTGTCCCTCCCACCCTCCCCAATCCCATCTCCCCCCCACCCCACCCTGCCACTGTGGCAAGGCATTCCCTTCTGTTCTCTCTCTCTAATTAGCTGTTGTGGTTTGCAATAAAGGTGTTGAGTGGCCACTGTGCTCAGTCTCTAGCCCTCATTCAGCCCGCAACTCCCTTCCCCCACATGGCCTTCGACTACAATGTAGTTGGTGATCGCTTCTCTGAGTTGACCTTTCCCCGGAACGTGAGGCCAGCCTCGAAGCCATGGAGTCAACCTCCTGGTACTTATTTCTACAGTTCTTGGGTGTTAGTCTCCCACTCTGTTATTCTATATACCATAGATGAGTGTAATCTTTCTATGTCTGTCTCTCTCTTTCTGACTCATTTCACTCAGCATGAAACTTTTCATGCCCATCCACTTGACTACAAAATTCTTGACCTCCTTTTTTCTAACAGCTGCATAGTATTCCATTGTATAGATGTACCAAAGTTTCCTCAACCAGTCATCCATTCTGGGGCATTCGGGTTTTTTCCAGATTCTGGCTATTGTAAACAGTGCTGCGATGAACATACATGTGCAGATGTTGTTTCGATTGTACTTTTTTGCCTCTCTGGGATATATTCCCAGCAGTGGTATTGCTGGGTCAAATGGGAATTCAATATCTAATTTTTTGAGAGTCATCCAAATTGTTTTCCAGAAGGGCTGAACCAGTCGGCATTCCCACCAGCAGTGAAGAAGGGTCCCTTTCTCCCCACATCCTCTCCAACAGCGGTTGCTTTTGTTCTTTTGGATGTGTGCCAGTCTCTGTGGTGTGAGGTGGTATCTCATGGTTGTTTTGATCTGCATCTCTCTGATGATTAGTGATGCAGAGCACTTTTTCATGTGCCTTTTGGCCATTCGTATTTCTTCCTTGGTAAAGTTTCTGTTCATTTCTTCGCCCCATTTTTTGATGGGGTTGGATGTTTTCTTTTTGTAGAGTTCAACCAGTGCTTTATATACCATTGATATCAACCCCTTATCTGATGGGTATTGTGTAAATATCCTTTCCCATTCTGTGGATAGTAGAAGAGAACTTTTTAAGCTCTATTTTCTTAGCAACTTTCCAGCATACAGCTCAGAATTGTTGACTGCTGCCTTGTTGAAATCTGTCCTCCACAACCTGTGTACCACCTGTGGGGCAGCATCAGTGAAGTACCCTTACCAGCTGGGACAGCCCTCCATCATTGCTGACACATTCTCTCACCACCACTGGGGCATGCCAGCACCACTGCCCAGAGCTGACACTTGCCTTCCCCATCTGGAACAGGTGACACCTGTCCACTCTACCCGAGACAGGTGACACTTGCTCTGAGAAAGGTGATACCTCCCCCCCTCCACCTGACAGAGGTGACACCTGCCCTCAACACCCAGAAGTAGCAGGGCCCACCACCCATCACCTCCTCTAAGCCAGTGGTCCTCTGAAAGTGCTCCCAGCACAAGCATCTTCTGGGAACTTGTTGGAATTCAATTACTTGTAAGTTCAGGTCCCATCCACACCTGAGAAATCAGTCTGTTATGGTTAGGCCCTGCCTAGTTTTTTTAGCAAGGTTTTTGGTATTCTCGGGACCTTAACTTTGAGAACCACCACGGCTAGTCTTCAGAATTGCCTGGAGAGATGCTAGATTAGTGGTGCTGAGGAAAGTGCCGGCTCTATGTGGAGGTAGTAAGTAAAGAGCTGCTTGTCTCAGAGAGGGGAAGGGATCCTGGTAGCAGCTGGTGCACTGAGCTGCCGGCATGACATGTGGGGAGCAAGGGGCTATGGGTCACAGGTGGAGAGGGAAGGGGCTGCCCTCCAGTGGGCTAAGGTGGCAGCGGCGCCGTTTGCCACTGGGCCTGAAGCAGCCTCTGGCTCCTGGCTTCAGTGAGTTCCCTCACATTGCTGCTTCCTGATGCCCCGCCTGCCCGGACGGCCCCCCGTGCTGCCGTGCAGAGCCAGACACCTCATCCTTCAGGGCGAATGTGTTTTTCGGCCAACTATGGGCAGAGAGTTAAGGTCTAGCGGCATTAAAAAGGAAGCGTCAGTGCAGGGCAGTGTGGTGGCAAGGTGCTGTGCACAATAGCTCGCTGGCTATAAATAATGCATCCACCACAGACGGTTGGCCCCAGGAAGCATCACTTCCGGCACACATGCAGGAGGCACATTTCAATGCAGAAGCCGCAGGAAGAGCGTCCTCATCTCCATCTTTTCTCATCAGTTTCCAATCTCGAATCACAGCAGCCCGTGTCCTGGGGCTCCGGCCTGGTGCCCCTGGGGAAAACAGCTCTCCCCAGAGTCGTCTCTGGAGTCGGCAACATGCAGATGAGCCACTCTCTGGGGGGAAAAGACAGAGCTGTCAGCTCGCAGGAGTCTGATGTCCCTCGTTTCTATAGCTACAGTAAATGTAATTACCAAGGAGTAACCCTTTGCGGATTTCATTGTAACCTCAGATAGCTAATGACATTTACTGGGTTTCTAGCAATCTGGGACAAAATGCTCATTTTGAATTTAACATGGGTAATGCCATTTTCCATCTTAGTTAAGTACTTTGTGTCATAAAAGAGTTATCTGCACAGAGCCCCTGGTCCTGTCAGTAAACATATTACAAATATTATCACCACTTATTTTCTGGATGAAAGATGTGGCGAAGGCCTAGAGAAACACCCCTCCTTTACATTTATGACTCTGCTCGGAGACTCAGCAAATTCAGCATGAAATCATCGTGGAGGCAATTCAGCCTGTGTGCCAATATCTCACACTCAGCCGGAGGCCCTGGGAGACGGTAATGTTATCTCAGGGAGCACAAACTGTGTAAATACATCCTTCCACCACCTGGCCACGGTAGGCACCAGACAGTGTCACTGGGCCACCAACACAGATGACGGGGGCCGAACAACGTGGGTCGAGCAAAATGGAAGTCGCTGACGGCAGCTTGTTAGGGGGAAGATGTGTTTTCCTGGCTGCTCCTGGAGACATATGGAATTTGCACTCCAAAGAGGAGCTGGCACCAAACTTACGGCATCATTTCTTCATCCATTTATTCATGCACCTTGCAGATGCACTCACACAGCCCCAGGAATAATCATTACTGTGCCGTGTGGGGATTTTTCTGATGGAGGGGCGGGTACTCAGAGGTTTGAAAGAGAGCGGGTAGGGGTTTGCTGAAGGACCCTGGGTGGTTAGATAGGCCGAGGGAAGTTCTAGGCCAGAGGCTGGAGAGAGAGCACAGTGGGTAGGGCTTTTGCCTGAGTTCGATTCCTGGCACCCCATATGGTCTCTCAAGCCCACCGGCAGTGACCCCTGAGTGCAGAGCCCTGAGCACAGCCAGCTATGAAAATAAAGTTCCAGGCTGGCTGTGAGAGCCAAGCTATTCTTTTTCTTTTCTTTTCTTTCTTTCTTTCTTTTTTATTTTTAAATTTTGGCTTTAAAATTTAAATTTTGTGCACCGGCAATGCACAGGGGTCACTCCTGGCTCTGCACTCAGGAATTACTCCTGGCGGTGCTCAGGGGACCATATGGGATGCTGGAAACCAAACCTGGATCAGCCTCGTGCAAAGCAGACGCCCTACCCACTGTGCTATCGCTCCAGTCTGCCAAACTCTTCTTGCGTTGAGCCCAGAGCAGTGTCCTCCTGCCTCCCTTTGGATCCTGGGCACTGACGGAAGAGCCTTAGCTGACTAGAGACTCAGCTCTGCCCCAGCTCTGTGTCTGACTTGCCACTAGTAAGGTCAGAGCCTCAGTTTCCCCTAGGGTGGTGGCGAGGATGACACAGGTTTGTACAGGTGCGGCTGCTGATCTTGTTTCAGGCACCCACTGGCTTATGTCCACAGGAGGTTTATGCTCACAGGGATTTCCAGGGTGGAGCGTGGCCTGGTGCCAGCTCCCGGCCCTGAACCATCAGAGAATGCTGAGAACAAGGGGAATGTACAAATTCAGCATGGACTGGGTGTGGGGGTAACTGAGTGGGTGCACAGGGTGTGTGTGCCCTGGTCCCTGCTGGTTCCACTGAGTGTCCTGAGACTTGCAGTGATTGAGGGCCTGTTCCACTCTGAACTTGGTCTGGCTTTAAGTCTCATTGACAGTGAAGACAGACAAACCCCAAAGTGTGAGTGACCTCTGGAGGAGAAGGTCTGTGAGTTAATTATTCTATTTTTTTTTTTTTTTGGTTTTTGGGTCACACCCAGCGTCGCTCAGGGGTTACTCCTGCCTCTGCACTCAGGAATTACTCCTGGAAGTTCTTGGGGGACTATATGGGATGCTGGGGATTGAACCCAGGTCAGCAGCATGCAAGGCAAATACCCTACCAGCTGTGCTATCACTCTGGCCCTGGTTTGCGAGTTAATTGAGTGGGTTCAGATGACATTGCCCACCCTCACTGCCATTCTGTCTGCGGTTAGACATCTGGGGAGCCAAGAAGGGTGCAGATCTAGACTTTTTCAGGAAAATCTGGGGTGGGGTGGTGGACAAGCTCTGGCAGAAGTGATAAACCCTCAGGTTGTGTGTAATTTGGAAGAATTTTGCCATGTTGCATATAAAAATGTTTACGGTTCCAGATGCTCTCAGGACAGTCTGTTGAGTGTCCAGTTAGGGAACTGAGATGTGTACTCTTGTGTGAGGTCAGTGTGGAGGAAGTCTGAGGCTCAGCGCCCTGCTGCTTTTCACCATTCTCTGTGGCCTGGGAAGACATGGCCATACCAAGGCTTTATTGAACTCCTTTCCTTGCACGGCGAATGGAACTGTGGACAGCAGGCGGGGGAAGCTGAATGCTGAGGTGATGTGATCTCACCCACTCCTTAGCATTCTTCTGTGTACACATTCATCTCCTCCTCCCATATGCCTCTGCATAGGGTTGAATGCCCTGAACAGAGGGAAATGCACCGTGTTCACAGTCTGGTGGAGACTCCTGTGCATGGAGCGAATCCTGGCCCCAGGAGACAACATCCACACTGGCTTATGCCTGTGTATTTTCTTCATGAGCCTTTCTTGTTGAACCAGTTTCTCTATCCATTTATTCATCATTCATGCATTCATTCATCCATGCATTGATCCGTTTATCCATTTATCAAACATGGATGAGGATCTTTCATGACCCAGAGCCCATACCAGTATCTGTGGATTGGAGAGTCTATTCTGGGGAGACAGACATATAGCAGAGGGTAGAAGATGTCTGTACACTCAGTAAGTGCTGTGGCAACTGAAGGGCTTCTCAAGAGATGAAACCCGGTTTGTGTCTGAAACTAAAGTGGGCATTTGGCAAAGAAGTGGTTTGAGGAAAGGCAGAGGAGACTCTTCTGGGCCTAGGCAGAAAGGGCCAAAACCCCTCTACAATTGAGGGGTGCAGGTAAGGAGGCAGAGGTGCAGTAGGATCAGTGCAGGACAAATGGAGGTATTGGGTGATGGGAGGAGGTCCTCAAAGGAAGCAGGAGTGTGTGATTGTTGGCTATTAGGTTCGAGGGCCCAGTGCGGGTACCATCAGGTTCATCTTCAGGGTGATTTGTCTGATGTCAGAGGTGAGATGGGAAGGTTGGAGCAACAAGGGCCAGGTAGAGAGAGGGAGCTCTGGATGAACCCCAGCGGGACCTTGAAGGTAGGACTGATGGTGGCCCAGTTCGGCTGGTCAGGGAGGGGTATCTTGGGGCTTCTCTCCTTACCTACAGCTTGGGGGAGGCCTGAGCCTGAGACCCTCCACCATCTGAAGACATCAGCAGGGGATGTCCTGGGGGCCCTTGGGGCTGCTTCAGCAAGAGTCAGTGCAGTTACCCCTCTCCCCGTGCCCCTGCCTTCATAATCCCAGCCCCTCCTGCAGAGAGGGGCAGGTATCTGAAATAGATCTTCCCTCCGATCTTCAGGTGCTTCTCCAAGGCTAGAATGTGGAGACTGTCATCCCCATTTTACAGAGGGGGACCGAGACTTAGAGATTGGCTCAAGGAGACATAATTCTGCTTTCTTCACGTTCCAGATATCGAGGCCACATTGCCAGACTCCCTCCTCTAGTCCGATCACAGGAGAACCCCCAATTCTTTCCATGCCTGGATAGGTCAGTTTGGCCTCACCTGGACCTTGGGATAATGCACGTCCGCTGCCCGGTCATGCCCAGCATTGTGATCATCAATGGCTTATTTCTGTAGATGCCAGGGTGACCTTTGACCCTCAGTGTGATGAGGATCACATTTGGGCTTGCGCACAGACCGGGAAGTACATTGACACGGTGCCACCCCTTCATGCTCAGGGTTCAGCACTGGACCAGGTGCGGGCCCACACTGGGCTTTTCAGACTGCCAGACTGCCAGACTCTTCTGTGGTGCAGTCTGGTCCAGCCTACCCTGGCTCATCCACCCTCCCACCCTTGAGCTGCAAACCTTGAGCTGAGATTGGGGGGAGCAGGTGGAAGCCCACACTGGCTGAAGGATGTTGTCAGTGGGGATTGACTTTGGAGTGGTGGCCACTGAAGGGGAACCGGGGCCTTAACTACACCTTTACGTGGCATCAGAAAGATGAGGGCTCATGAGGTGGGTAGGGACACTCAGGGAGAAGCGGCAGACCAGGGGAGGCAAAGGCAGGGGGATGGAACTTGGGGTGTTGTGTGGGGACTGGGAGATATCATTGAGGGAGACTCAGTTCCCTGGTCGTGCATGGCTAGTGAGCCCCACTTCACTGCTCTGAGCACTGGCCCAGGGTGGCAAGATTTGGGGTATAGAGAGCTAGTTGGGAGGAGTCATTAGAAACCGCTCTGCTTAATTCTTTTGAGAATCCACCCCCAGCCTGGGCTGTTCCTAGGCCTGTGCCAGCCCACTCCTCTTCTGGAAGGCCAGGGGACCAAGGAGGGGTGGCCAGGCTGGACCTCAGAGGGAGCAGGAGGGCGGTGCTCTGGGAGCCTCTGACTTTGCCTGAGCAAAGGTTGACAGGCAGTGGCATGGTCAGTGAGGAGAGGTGAAGGTGAGGTGACCTCTGTCCTTTGGGCTGGCCCTGAGCTGCATCCCAGAGAGGCCTGAGGGTAGGATAGCTCTGGTCCCAGGTTCTGTGCTTGGCGTGTGGGACATGTGTGAGCTAGAGTGTGGCAGGGAAAGCCAGCAGGCTCAGGGCTGTGACAGCAGTAAGAGGAAGTCTTGGGAACCTGTGACTGTTTGGGGGCTGCATGCTTCTCCCCAACACATCTTGGTGTCAAGATGGGAGCTTCTGGGGTGGGGTGCAGCATCCTCATCTCGCAGGACACAGGGCCCTCTGGTCCCCTTGCTCTGCTTGTTTTCTGTGTAACACATCCAGTGAATGGATGATGATGTCTTCTCTTTTTTTTTGTTTTGTTTTTTTACTTTTTGGGTCACACCTGGGATGCACAGGGCTTACTCCTGGCTCATGCATTCAGGAATTACTCCTGGCGGTGCTTGGGGGACCATATGGGATGCTGGGAATCGAACCCGGCTCGGCTGCGGGCAAGGCAAACGCCCTACCTGCTGTGCTATTGCTCCAGCCCCAGTGATGTCTTCTTTTATCCCTGACGGGAGAGGAGTGTCCTGGGGCTGGGTCTGCCTGGAACTCCAGGCCCTGCACCAGATGAGGTTCCTAGTGCCCAGGGTACCTGTCATTTCCCAGACAAGAAAGGAAACAGTAAAAATGCTGAATCAACGACACAGGGCTCTAATTACCCTGGGTGGCATCAAGGCTTCAATTTGGGACCCGGGTGCTCCTTTAATTTGGGGTGTTTAAATATTTACCTGAAGTGGAGGGAAAAAATCTTTTGGACTGCAAGGCTATCCTGGCAGCATGGCACTGAGAAATTCATTAAACCACAGTTAATTAGGGGATGAAAGATACATATATAGCTCATTAGTTCAACCCACATAATTTACATCTCTGAGGATATTCTAGTAGCTCAGCTCAAGCTCATGGAATTGATGGGTTGAAACCCAGCTTTGTAGCATGGCTGCTTCTCTGGGCCTGTCGGACGAGGGGGCCAGGCCAGTACTTCTGTCCATCCCAGTCCAGAAGAAGGGGGGTCTGCGGGCCTTGCTGCCCCTCTGGAGTTGCGCTGGGGCGGGCGGGGGCCCTGCTGCTCCTGCTCCTGCTGCTGAGATGATAAATGAGGCGGCTCAGCCCCCTCACAGCCGCGCTGCTTAGTATAATGGTGCGGTGTCTGAGCAGATTTTAAGCTGCATCGAATCTAGTTCCTCGATTGGAGACATTATCCCCGATTTAATCTGCAGCAGTCAGAGAAATCAGGGCTGGAGCATCAAATCCACTCGTCGATTTATTGGACAATAATTCTTCTGGTGTCTGCCTGGGTATCGAGGGTCCCAGAAGGGCCTGGCCTTTTTGAGCACCCTGTCTGGACTTGAGTACACCCAGCTGGCCCCTGGCTAGACCCGTCCCACCAATGTGGGGTTCTGATGGGATCACTGACATTGCCCAGGGAGCCCCTGTAGCTGCTGTCTTTTGTGGGGTGGGGACTTGTGGGACTGGTTTAGAAAAGTCTCTCTCCTGGGTTTACCATCTAATGCTCACCCTGATTATTCCTCCAAATTGGAAAGGGTGGGGCTGTGTATCTGTGTGTGCATGTGCCTGTGTGCACCAATGCATGTATGTGTGTATACCTGTGTGTGCCTGTGTGTATCAGTATATATGACTGCCTGTATGTATACCTTGTGTGCATGTGTGTGCATCCCTATGTTAGTGTGTGTCTGTGTGCACCTATGCATGTACCTGTGTATACCTGTATCTGCCTGTGTATATACCTATATATATGACTGCCTGTGTGTACCTGTGTGTGCATGTGTGTGCATGCCTGTGTAGGCATGTATGTGCTTATGTGTACCTGTATGTGCCTATGCATGTACCTGGGTGTGCCTATGTGTGTTCCTGTGCATACCAGTGTATATATGACTGTATAATATGACTGTATATATGACTGTCTATTTACCTGTGTGCATGCCCGTGTATGCATGTGTGTGCCTGTGTGCACCTATATGTGCCTATGTATATGTGTGCCTGTGTGTATCTTTGTGTACCCGTGTGTTTGTGTACCTGTGTGTCTGTGTGCTTGTCTACCTGTGTGTGCATGTATGTGCCTATATGTGCATTTATGCATCTGTATGCGCCTGTGTGCACCTGTGTGGTTCTGAGTATGCCCGTGTGTAACTGTCTGTGCCTGTGTGTGTATGGGTGTATATGACTGCCTATATATGTGTACCTGTATGTGCCTGTGTGTCAACATGTGTGTAATTGTGTGTTTCTATGTGTTTGTGTGTCACATCTCTCTTCTGGGGTGTTGTGTTTACAGGGGATGAGCTGAATTTCCCTAAGATGGGGTGCTGGTGAGGGTGTGGCCTGCTCCTTCCTTGTGTCTGGGGTTCCCCACTCCAGCATCTGCACATGGGAGGTGCTTCTGGCAATTCTTCTCAGCTCAGCACATCACCAGCTCCTGGGCCGTGGCCAAATTGCATCTGGCTGGGGTGTCTCTTGCTCCCTCTGGGGCCAGAATTTGCACACCCTCACCCTTGGGCAGTATGTCCAGCCTGCTGGTGTCCATCTGCCTGACGCTCAGGGCAGGACACCGAGGACTGTGCACTTGCACATTCATCACTAATTAATAACGTTATGGAATAAAGGCCCACTTTCGCTGCTCACTGATGAGAAAATTAAAGATCTATTGATACTGCAATAATTAATTGAGCAAAAAAATGGAAATAAGTATGAAAAATTTGGGGCTCCTTCAGAGGTGTAAATTCCTCCATGGGTTGAAGTTCAGACCCATGATCCTGGTCGCCCATCTGGGAAGGACTCTGCTAGTGCCACTCTGTCTGGGTGATGCTCTCCAACTGAACTGGGCCTGTGCCTATGGCAGGGGTGGGGGGCGCTCAAAAGGATGCTTCCTTTAGACATGTCTGAGATGGGGTGTGGGTGGGAAGTTCCCCACCTCAGCTCTGAGGCCTGGGTCAGACAGAGGGTGGAAAGTTCCCTAAGAAGGGCTGGGTGGATACTTGAGGGCCTCTCAGCATCTGTATTGTAAACCATAATACCCAAAAGGAGAGAGAGGGAGAGAGGGAGAGGGTGTGTGTGTGTGTGTGTGTGTGTGAGAGAGAGAGAGAGAGAGAGAGAGAGAGAGAGAGAGAGAGAGAGAGAGAGAGAGAGGAAGAAAAGTGGCTGCCATAGAGGCAGGATGGGGGGATGTGGGGTGTGGCAGGAGGGATTCGGGGGATATTGGTGGTGGGAAATGTACACTTGTAGAGGGATGTGTGCCTAAAGCTTTGTAATTGTATCTCACAGTGAAGAAGAAAAGAGGGCTGGGCGGAGCCTGTCACTGTGGGAAGTAGTGGGCTCAGTCCCCCTCTCCCACCCTGCACAGGCCGGCCAGAGATGGCAGGAGGCTGAGTACCACGAAAGTGCTGTGGCTCATGCAAAGCAGAGCCCCTCCTGAATGCTTCTCCCGACCTCACCACCTTAGCAAGGATTTCCCAGGGGTTCCACCATGGCTTCGGTCTGCTGAGAGCCACTCCTCTCTGCCCTGTCCGTGTCCCGATGGTGGGGTGGCCACCATGTCTGGATCTCCCAGAATGTGCCCTGTACCTTGTCATTCTCCGTATTTGTGTTTGTACCTGCCTCAGTGCTGGGGAGTCCTGTCATCCTCCCCTGCTCTGTATCCCTTTGAAATTGTCCTTCTGTCTTGGGGTTCACACAGGGTCCTACTCAGTGCCCTGCACTTTGCTTTGCATGGACCAGGACTGGCACCTCTGAGGATGAAAAGGATCTGGGGAGAACGTGCCAGAGGATGCAGCATGGCTGGGTGCTCAGCCTGGGCAAGGTGCCCCTCTATACCACACCACACTCTACCCCGGAGTAAAAGACTTTTGCTCTTTGAGTCAGCGGCAAGGATGAGAGCTTGGCTTCCAGGGCTGAGGGCGGTTGGTGATGTTGGCTCCTTGCAGTGGTGGCTGACTGCAGCTGATCTCCTCTCGGGCATTATCCATTCCCATTCCAGGTCTTTACCAGAGACTGGCAAGGTGTTATGATAGCTTTGTTTTCTAGATGAAGACTTTGAGAGGTTGAAATACTGCGTCAGAGGAGATGTTTGCAAATCCCATATTTCATAGTGAATTTGTATCCAGAACACATAAAGAACGCCTACAACTCAATAATAGGAAAATAAATGACCCAATGCAAAATGCACAAAGGATTTAAAAGCTTCATCAAAGATTTACATATTGCAAATAAAAACACAAAAAAGATGCTCGCTGGACATTGAGAAAATGTAAATCAGAATATGAGTTGCCACTTCACCCGACGGGGGAGGCTGTAATAAAGACAGACAGAGCCAGCATTGGGAAGTGGTGGAGCAACTGGAACCTTCATCCGCTTTGCTGCTGGCGGGAATGTAAAATGGAGCAGCTGCTACAGAAGACAGCTTGACAGTTTAAGAGGCTAAACATATACTTAACCATATTGTTTAACTTTCTACTCCTAGGACTCACAGCGGTGGAAGAGGGGGAGAGGATTGGAGACATTTCTCCATACAAAAACTTGCCCTTACATGTTTCTAGCAGTGTTGTTTATGACTACCCCCAAATTGGAAACTACCCAGATGTCCATCGATTGGTGAATAATTGGCTCTGTCTATTCAGTGGAATACTCAGAGATACAGTGGATCGAAGCTCTGAGACGTGTGGCTACATGTGGAAGTTCCTCAAACACACTGTAAGTGAAGGAAGCCAAGCACAAAAGAAGACATATGATCTGATTCAATCTCTTTCCAGAAAAGAGAAATCTATGGAGCTAGAAAGTAGGTGCATGGATGCTGAGAAGTGGTAGCAAAGATTCATTGCAAACAGGCATCAGGGAACTTTTGGGGGGAATCACAGGAGCGTTCTTCCTCGTGGTAATGGCTCTCCAAATGTATTACTTGCTGAGACTCAGAGAACAGCAACTTGAAGGTGGATGAGTATGATACGTGAAAACTAACATAGGCAAAGAGGCCCAACCAGTGTTGCTGAGGATCATACAGCTTGTAAATGGCCACGACAGAATTCAAATTGAGTGGCATTTTCCCCAGTCCCTCCAGAGCCAGACAGAATGGTCATCTTGGGCAGGACTGGGACCTCGGGCCCTCTCCTGTCTGCAGGGTGACAGCCCCAGGTGGGGTTACAGTGACGTGTGGCAATAGATGAAGGACTGGAAACTTGACAAATGGCTCTTTTTTTTTTTTGGTGGGAGAGACTATATTTTCATATGTGCATCTATATGTGCACGTAGATGCAGGGGTATGTGAGGGCTCAGACTTAGTGGTGGCTGAGAGGGCTGATCCCAAAGCCCCGGGTTGTTTCTGCAAAGCCTGTGTCTGTGGAGCTGTTCCTCGCTCCCCCTCAACCCCCTCCTCTGGCCTTTCCCTATCGCTGTTGATTGGCCTGGTGGTTCTGCCATCAGAGTACCTGCAGGCAGCCAATGCCCGAGTAGGGCTCTTCCTGAGGACTGCATCCTCGGCTCTTTAAGGGAGCCCAGGGCCGCCTGGCCTCCTGAAGGAAGCTGTTGTATCTTGCTGATGGACTGAGCCAGCTCAACCATGGAGACTCCTCCTTCCCCTCCCAGTCCGGTTATTAGTATTCCAAAAAGAGGGAGGGGGAGAGAACCCAGCCCGGTGCTTGCTGCCTAAATATTTATTGACTACTGCTGGGGTCAGAGGACTAGCACAGCAAATGAAATGAAAGATTTACACTGAAATAGCAACTACCAGTGGAGGGCTTGGGCCACGGCTTGTTTTCTGCATTGCTCAGAGAAAAGATTTCCTTTTTTTCCTTCCAAGAAACTAAAGTTTTTATAGATTTTTTTTTGAGCAAAATGCATGAAATTTTAATCAATTGCCTCACATTGCATCTTCATAAAGTCGGTAGTCACCGAGGAGCGGGTGCACAGAGTGCAGGCACTTGGGCGTTGGGAAGAAACAATTCCTTTGCCTGGCTCTAATTTGAAGAACCTTGCTGGGAGGAGGGCCCACCATAGTAGCATGGTAGCATGAGGAGTTTTGCTTTGTGTAAGGCAGATTCGCTGGGGAAAATATAGGGGAGCTGGGTGGTCTCCATACCCCGAGAGCATCTGCCTCTGTCTCTGATAAAGGCTGTTTTATATCCAAGACGGCACAGTGAGGGCATTTCTTCCTGACCTTTCAAGGGCTGGCTTGGAGAATGACGGGTGACTTCACGAGGGGGAATGGGATAGAAGGTAAGGGGCCAAGTCTCTGCCAAAACTGTGATCATGGTGATGGAGTCCAGCTGAGCTTGGCTGATGCATCGAGGCTAGAGATATAGGGGAGCGGTTTCTCCCAAGGGAGCAAAGTGAGGGAGCAGTGGCTAGACCACAGCAGGCAGCCATGCCACTACCAAGCCATCTAGAAGGGCACCGGGAAAGAGCTCCACCATCTGCCCTCCCCCTTGCGTGTTTCCCACCCGATCTCCATTGGCCAGATCCCACCAGAAGCACAAAGAGAGGAAGCCCAGTTCCTGTTGCGCTGTCCAGGGTGGCCCTGGTGGGAGGGACACGTCATCTCTGCTTGGCTTCTCTTGGAGCAGAGCCAGAACAGGGGTTGAGTGTGTGATCTCTTCAGCAGGGCTTTGCTAGTTTTCTTCTCTTTCTTTCTTTCTTTCTTTCTTTCTTTCTTTCTTTCTTTCTTTCTTTCTTTCTTTCTTTCTTTCTTTCTTTCTTTCTTTCTTTCTTTCTTTCTTTCTTTCTTTCTTTCTTTCTTTCTTTCTTTCTTTCTTTCTTTCTTTTCTTGGCAGGGGCACATGCCTGGTCTGTGCCTAAGGACTATTCCTGGCTCTGTGGTCAGGGACCCAGCCTGGCTCTGTGCTTGAGGGACTGTGTTTGGAGCTGGAATTCCAACCATTGTTGTGGCCACAAGTGCATGCAAGGCAAGTGCCTTAATATCTGTACTATCTTTCTAGGCCCCCTTTTTGTGTTTCTGATTTTGGGAGGGTCACATCCACCAGTGATTGGGAGGGGGTTCTACGCTGTGTAAGGGATTATTAAGCCCGGACTCTGGCATGCAAAACATGTGCTATAGCCCCTGTGTGTGTGTGTCTACTGAGGGTGGGAGGAGCCCAGCAAGTATGAATGCTACTCAAATCCAGCCTACACCACTGAGGAAACCCTGGGGCTTAGGGTCTTTCCCTCTGGCCATAAGCAGGCAACAGCCTTCCCTACTACAACAGACTTGGGACAATTGGTCACTGTCTATGAGTGCCCACAAGCAGGTGTGGGACTTCCAGGCAAGGGGCCACCTCTAGATGAGGAAGGCAGTTTGTTGGAGGAGGGGGTGCCTCAGCACCCCAACACTCTGAGCAGGTGGGAATGGGGGCAAAGAGGGGTCGCCACACCCCAGCATGACACCATCAGCAGATGCTTCTGGACCTTTGAAATCGGTACTTGGTTTCCAGGCCTCTCACCTGGTAGGGATGGGGCGGGGTGGGGGGGGGATAGGATGGGCTGGAGGAGAGGGGGAGGGGACTAACTCTGAGCTGAGTTAATGCAGCAGCTGCACCCCGGAAGTTTGTGGAAACAGAGTGGCACCCTCCCTGAGGTGGGCAGATTTCGAGCTGGGCTGGGCTGGTCTGGTCTCACCTCAACCCTCCTGCCTTCCTGTGCCATTGGCCTCACTTCCCATTCCCTGGCCACCGACAGACTCGGTGGCCTCTACACAGGTCTGGCTGAAGGGTTTTCCCTGGCTAGCCAGAAAAATTACTGAAGGGTGCCTGCAAGTGAAGCCTTTTAGATGAGGCTATTTGTCAAGCCAAGCATAAATAATAAATGCAGAATGATTTTTGTATTAGAGGAGTCACAGAAATGTGGCCGCTCCAACTTTTTAACTCTTTGGAAAGCTCCAAGTTGCAGGCCACTGGGCGGTGGTGGGGAGGTGTGGGGCCAATCAGTCCCTATTCATATGCAAAGCACTCGCTTAGCTGAGTTCATCAAAATTCAGTCTTTCTTAAAAAAATATTTATAGACTTCCCTTCCTTGCAAAGGACTGTGAGGAAGATGGATTGTGAAAAAAATACAAATTGTTAATACCTGAAAAGGAAGCGTTGAGCTGAGCCCTGTTATGCATTCCCTAGTCTTTGAGAAAAAAACTTAAAATGGGCATTTGTGCTCTAGCATTCTCTTCTCCCTTTAGTGAAACCTTCCTCTCCCTTTTCTTATTCCAATTGCTTCTCAGTGTCTGTCTCCTTTGATGGCTAGCCTGACTTGTCCTGGGGGTGTCATGTCGGGGGTGGGTACCTGGAGCTGGGATGGGATGGAGGAGTATCAGGTTCTGTCCTGATAGTGCCAAGCACTTTGCAAAACCGTGTTAGGTCTTTCCATCAATCCTGGAGGCTCAGCGTTCTGCTTGGAGATTGCAGAGAGAGAACCCGAGTGATCCAGTTCAAGAATCCAGAGCTGTTCAGCTTCCCTTCTTTTGCTCCCAATCCCATGGCTGTTCTGTTATTCTGGGGCCCTGCCTGGTTTCCTAATTGTGCCATTGTTTTCTTAGGAGGGGAATTAGGTTCGCACGACCCCTTTATTTATCCTTCCTTAACTATTTTTTATCCCAGGCACAGTGGGAACAGAACACTCGAGTTGTCAGGAAGAAAAAAAAATTCCCTGTAAAGGGCTGAAGAGTTGGGCTCTTGCCGTGCATGTGGCCAACCCACATTTGATCCTGGCACCCCGTCGGGTCCCATGAGCATCACCAGGAGTGATCCCTGAGTACAGTGGGTGTGTCCCCCAAACCAAACAGAATTCACCACAGAGAGATGGAGGATTTGCAATAGGGAAGGTAGCCCTGACTCCCCCTCTTTGCTGCACAAGTGCCTGTGAGGTGTGTGTGCCAGCACAGGCAATTGGGGCTTCATGGGTGGAGTAAGTCCTAGACTGCCTGCTTCCTTGGAGAGGGAACACTGGCAAATGCAGATTACTTTGGGGGACTTGCTGAGGAATCAGTGAAAATGGGGTCTTCAAAGGAAGCGCAGAGGCACTTCAGCTCTGAAATGGCGTTTTAAATTTCTGGGTGATTGGAATTGCTGCCCATTCTCTGCTGCTTCCTGTGATAGCAGATAATCCCTTTAGACAGAGTGGAAAGGTTGGTGTCTTCCTTTTTGTCAAGTGGGAAATCGGAGTCTTCTCACTCTGCAAAGCTTAAGGTGTGGCATTACTTGGCCATCTACCCAGGCGATGGTCTCGGTGGGCACTTGATGGAGAGAGACTGGCAGAGCAGTAGGACTTGCGGGCCTTTGCAGGCATGGTCGGCTCCTGACTCAGGGTATAAGGCTTCACAGAGTGGCTGGAGTGGGGTGACAGGTGAGTAGGTCAAGGCCCCCCCCCCCCGAAGCAGAGAAGCTGTCCTTGGTGCTGAAACACATGTTCCCACTTCCTAGGCAGAGAACTGAGCACTTGAGGATCCAAGTGAGAACTGAGAGGGCAGAAGAGCATCTCTGCCCTCCCAGGAACCAGCTCTGGGCCCGCCACCCCTGGCTAAGAGGTGCTCTCTTTAGATTTTCATGAAAATTAGCAGGAACTTGAACAAACGAACCATCTCCATTTCGAATTGGAAATTGATCATGGACAATTTTTTGACATGCATGTCTCTTGCCATTTGCAAAATGGGCATCAGAGCCCCTTCTGCGTGTCCAGATGGGAGTGATGCTTCCTCCTTCCCCAGCCTTCTCTGTAAGTTTCCAGGAGTGACTGGAGGTAAGTTTCCAGGAGTGCCTGACACAACTAAGGCTGTGTGTGGATACCTTGCACAGAGCTGGTTCTCAAAGGGTTGGGCTTCAGGAAAGCCTCAGGGAACTTGAGATGGCAGCTTAGACAGGGTCCTTTCCACTCTTTACACTTGAGGGTAGAGGGGAATGTGATCATTCATCCACATACTGTCAGTGGAGCCTCTCTGTCAGGGCTCCTTCCTGCCAGCTCTGGACAGGGGTTGAGCACTGACTTGCAATGGGACCCTTCCTGGAGTCCCTCACCGGTCAGAGTGGGAGGCAGTTCTGGGAACACAGAGAAGGGATCTGGGATAAATCAGGGAAGACTTTTTGAAGAAGGAGATAACTGCTGAGAAAGTTCTTGAAGTCTGAGTAGGCATTTCGAATGGCTGAGGGAAAGTTCTGCCAACAGAGGTAGTGGCAGGCATAAGTAAAGAATTTGGCCAAGTTCAGGAAACCTGAGACATTTGGGAGTGGAGAAGGAAGGGAAGGCAGAGTTCATGGATCTGGGCTGGGTGCTGAGGGTGACTCAGCCAGAATCAACCAGAAGCTGCCACATGAGCTCTAGCTCCTACCTTCCATTCCACGTCCTGTTGTCTAGTGGCTTCTGGGAGTGGTGGCACAGAAATTCCTGGTGGGCTTGCTCTGACTTGAAGACTCATTTCTTCACATAGGAGGTGGAGATTGTAATAAAAACTCCCACCGGTGGGGACCAGAGAGAGAGTCTGAGGGGTGACACACACAAGCCTTATAGGCAGGAGACCTTGGGTCCGATCTTCAGCTCAGGTTTAGCCCCTGAACTACACCTCAGGAGGTGGCCCCTATCAGACGCAGTGGGGGCCAGAGACAGCACATGGCAGGGGTGAAGGGCTGGGTGCTGCCATTGGTGCCTGAGTGATGGGCAGGGAGGAGGAGGGCCTCCCATGATGTGGGTGTCCTGAGGGTGGGGCTCTGTTCTTACCAATGACTGTTTGGCCAGTTGACAACTACCCAGAGGGTCTGCTTGGAGCAGGCTCTTGGTATTGGGAGGTGAGCCACGCAGGGTGAGGATGTCCTGAGATAGTGCCCCAAGGACAGGGCAGAGATGCAGCCCATGCAGCCTGATGGGGGCCTGGGCAGGTCAGAGAGGGTCCTGAAAGAAGGGGCGTCCAGGCAGGGCCCAGGAAAGGGAAGTGCCTGGCCTGGCCTCACAGCATTGGTCCCTGTTCTGGCCATTCTTTCAATGAGGCCATGAGGGCGCTGGCCCTTCTTGCTGCCCTGCCCTAGGCAGGTCTCCCGGAGGGTGCCAGGATGGAGGAGTGGGGGGGACATTCGAGAGTGGCACCCCCTTAGCAGAATGTGACTTAGCACCTTTCCGGAACGCCCATAGCCTCTAGAACCTAGATAGCTCTTGGGCCCAGACAGGAGGAGGAGATAATTTGGATAATCCCAGGCTCTGGGCACTCACCAACCTGCTGCGGAATGAAGCTCCCAAGGCCTGTGGCATGACGGCTATGCTCACTCCCAGAAGTGCCCGCCCTGCCACCTCCAGACGGCTGCTGACGTGCAGGGAGGGTGTCCCGTGAGTCAGGCTCTGCCTGGAGCCTTCACACTATTTACTCACGAGCCCTGGGAGCTGGGGCTATTATTAGCCCCTTTTGCCAGTCTGTGAGTGAGGTGCAGAGAAGGGCCTGTCCAGTCTGACATCGCACAACTCTCAGTGCTAGAACTTGGCCTTGGCCGCAGCACCCTGGCTCCTGTGCCCTTGCCCGAGCTCCTCCCTCTCTCCAGGCTTGGACCCAGGTGTTGAGGAGGCTCTTCGTCCCTTTTGCAGGGAGGCCTAGAAGTACTGGCTATGTGGGCCCCATCGGAGTGATAGTGCGGGGTCGCTGAAGCTGGAGAGGCTGGAGGGGGTGGGAGTCATGGTGAGAGGCCCTGAGAAGATGACACAGGGAACCCTTGCCTGAACTTTAACTCATCCTTCTTCCAAAAGTTCTGAGCCCTGCCCTGCCCAGAGTGACTCTGCACCAGATGGACCTGTTTTCTCCATCTTACCCACCTCATTTTGGGGTGCTCCTGGCTGTCTCCATTAGGAGCGATAGCACAGCGGTTGGGCTTTCGCCTTTCACGTGGCCGACCCGTGTTCAATTCCTCCGCCCCTCTCGGAGAGCCCGGCAAGCTACTGAGAGTATGGAGCCTGCATGGCAGAGACTGGCAAGCTACCCGTGTGTATTGGATATGCCAAAAACAGTAACAGTAAGTCTCTCAATGAGAGACGTTACTGGTGCCCGCTCGAACAAATCGATGAGCAATGGGATGACAGTGACAGTGATTATTATTATTATTATTATTATTATTATTATTGTTGTTATTATTTTGCTTTTTGGGTCACACGTGGCGATGCTCAGGGGTTACTCCTGGCTTTGCACTCAGGAATTACTCCTGACGGTGCTCGGGGGACCATATGGGATGCTGGGAATCGAACCCAGATTGGCCCGCATGCAAGGCAAATGCCCTACCCGCTGTACTATTGTTCCAGCTCCAAGTCTTCTTGATCATTCTGAGGGGACAGGCTCATGACCCACATAGTGGTTGGGGTGCTGTTGTTCCTTTTTCACACTTATGAGGCTTCTCCTTCCAATCTGTTAAGGCCTTATCAGTCCCTACTCAGGTGCACCCCCTGCTCAGGTGACATGTTGCATTGGATGAGTGTGAGAGGAGAGTGACTGGGAGCAGAGGGGACCCCCAGGTCCCTTTCCTAAGGTGGTTCAGCTCTCATGTTGATGCATGGTCTCCTGGGATCTGCACACTCTTCTCTGAGTGTGGCTCCTGGGCACAGGGACCCTTTTGGACTCAGAGGACTCAGGAGGGTGACATCCTCCTGGCCTTGTCTGAACTAGCCCAGTCCCCTATAATCCCGCCTATGGGGCCCCTTTGACACCTGGCAGCGCCGAGTTGCCTGGTCGGGGTGTCAGGTGGAATTAACTGGCAGCAGGGACAGGTGGGTGTTGATTGAGGCTGATTGCTGGGAGGCAGCGGCTGCTGGCTGCACAGAGCTATTTCCAGCCGATCCAATTGTATCAAGGAGGCTTAATCCTTCTAAGTGCCTTTGTGCTCTGGCTGTGTGGAATGAGGGAGGGGGACCAAGGCCAGAGCAAGGTCAGGCTTCTCTGGTTGTCTGCATTTTCTCTTCCTCCTGCCCACTCCCACCACACCCACCCATCCACTCCTTCAGCATGGATACATCCATCCACTTACTGGTCTACCCACCCACCATCCACCCATCCATTCTTCCATACATTTATCCATCCACCCACCCATCCACCCATCCATCCATCCATCCATCCATCCATCCATCCATCCATCCATCCATCCATCCATCCACCCATCCATTGATGCATGCATGCATCCATCTTTCATCTTCCATCAATCATCCATCTATCCATCTATCCTCCTGTCATTCATCTATCTATCCATCCTCCCATCCATCTTTTCATCTGTCTCTCTGTTGTCATTCATTCATTCCTTGCCTCAGTTTTCATGCTGTTTTGGCCTTGTGCCAGGACTGAGGTCCAGACACTGATGTAAGGTATGGCATACACCCTCTGGGGCCCCACAGACTTGTGTAGACAGAGCACCTGGAGCCATGGTTAGGGGGAGCATGGTCACAACAGGGTATTACTTTCTTTGGGAGATAGGCTGTCTTCAAATTGTGTCTTGAGGACTGAGCAGTACTTCAAGAGGGACATCTCTGCTGACAGTCATTCAGGCAGGGACAGAAAGTCAAATGTGTGGTGCCATGAGGGAAGGGGTGCATGTGGGGGAGCTGGGTGAGGCTCATTCCATGGGCATCTTGGGTCAAGCTGTAGAGCATTTTAGGGCGGCTGGAATGGAGTGGTGCTGTCGCTACCCCTGACCTGTCACCTCTTTCCCTTGGCGCTGCTCCCCTGGCTTCTCCCTGCCCTGGGCTTGGTCTTCCTTTCCATACTCTCTTTCCCTGTGGTTGGGGACCCTCTGCAGCTGTGCCCAGGAGTGGGGCAGCCAGTGGAGGCACACCCCAGATACACCCCACCCTCCTGGAGGTTTGGAGACAGCCAGGGCTGCCTCTGCACAGCTCAATATTGAGCCTTGGGATGCTGCCATGGAGAGTGGGCACACAATGGCCCGAAAGCACCCAGAGCAGTGGCACCTGCTCCCTGCACTTGGGACCTTTGTTGGCTCCGTTTTGGCTCCGTTTCTTAAGCCTCTGTGAGGCTGAGCTCGCCACCTCTAGTTTAGGGGGCCGGGGGAGAGGTGGGGTCTGGGGTGTGCGATAAGTTTGTTGCAGGCTATGTGATGGTGTGCTTGTATGGAAGACGTGGGTGTGTACACTGTGTGTGTGTGAGAGAGAGAGATACACAAACACACACGTGTGCTGTGAGCCAGGGTGTCATCTGTACTCAGGGGGCGCAGTAGGAGAGGCCCCACAGGTTCTGCTTCTCTCCATCCTCATGCCCTTGCTGCTGTGGCGGGGTGTGTCCTTTGCCCCCTCTGCCCACCCACTGCAGGTGTTGGCTCCTTCCTCAGATGGTATGTGCTTGAACCAGTCTTGTGGAATTGCAGAGGCCCACTGAGCAGGTCCCGGGGCGGGCGGGGGCACAGCTATCTAGAAAGGGGTGCAAAGCCATGGTGGCTCCCAGCCTGGTCTCTTTCCTATGTCCCTCACAGAGTCTCAATGCCATGTGAGCAGATCATGTGAGAATATGTGAGCCCTTTGCTGGTGACAGATCAGCTCATGGGGAATATTCTAGTCTGTGGGGCTAAAGATGCAAAACCTCAGGACAGAGCTGTTTCTGAACTTAAGAAGGGCCCTTTCACCTGTCACTCGAGCCTTGAGGACAGATGGTTAGCTGGTCTTCTGCCTCTCTTCCCCAGGGGCCCCAGATCCTCTTGTCCCTTTTTTAGGGAGGCATCTGGTCAGGGGCTTTCCGGGCCCCGCTACCTCCAGACTTTTGCAGCCCTCTGAATAAGATTATGCTTAGACACCACCAATATTCAAAATTCTCATTCTGCAGCAGTGCTTCCCTGGGTGTCATTTCCTTTTAAAAACCACCAGTAAAGTCAGCCACTGAAAGCAAGACGTGTTTTTGCTTTCAGTGGCTGACTTTGGGCCTTTGCCCAGGGCACGCGGTGGAGTGTGAGAGGCACTGCTCTCTGATATCAGTCCTGTGACCACCAGGGGTCTTGGGCTCACCCTCGGGTCATGGGAGGGACTAAAATAAGCGTGTTCCCCCTGTCTCCCTTCCAGCTATAGACCAGGGTCCTCAGCTGGAAAGCTGAGTCACGTCTGGTGGGGCAAGACTTCACATCATTTCCCTGTGAAACGGCCTCTCGGCAGCCTGACTTCAAGCCACCTCATCTGGAAACATTTCCCAGGCACCTGAGCTTTGGGACCCTCGGTGTGGCCTTGATAGAGCCCTCTAGTAGCTCATGGTTTGGGGCAGGGATGGGGGGATCACTCAGTGGCGGGTGCAGGCAGAGCTGAGCTCAGGTGTGAGGGCAGGTGCCCCTGGGGTACCTGTTAGCTCCTGGGGGCATGATGGGGGTAGAGAGTTGGAAGTCACTCCTGGAGGTGGGGCCTTTGGGAGCGATGAACCGAGGCTGTTCCATTTGTGGGTTCTCCATATACCCCATCCTACCCCGTGTCTGTGTGGCCCTGCCAGAGCAGAATTAGCAATACTGGGAGGGCACAGGGAGGTGGCCTAGTACTGACTGTGACAGGGCTGGGTGACTGCCCTGGGGCTCCTTAGGTTTGAGGTGTAGGGAACATCTTCCTATTATCCATAATAGGAGTTTGGGCAGTTCTGTCTTTGAGAGGACAGTGGGGAAGGTGAAGGAGGTGAGAAATGCTATCATTCTCTGGAAGGTTCTGTCCAGGTAGGTGCTGGCATCTGGGTTCACTCAGTACCTTCCTGCTACTGTAGTATCATAGATAATATAAATTCGTGAGTTTGTGACAGTTGGGAGGTGGGCTGGAGGGTGGGCATTCTGGGGTCTCAGGGAGAGTGAAGGGGGGCATAAAGCTTTATTAATGGGAGCATGTGTCTGGACAGGAGCAGAAAGGTTTTCTTTTTCATGGGACTGGGACCACTACCTGTCACCTGCTGGACCTTAGTGCTTACCTGCTGTTGCTTTTTCTCCCCACTGTCCTTTTTTTTATCACGTGTTGGTGCTCAGGGCTTACTCCTGGCTTTGTTAAAGGGTGGGCTTTAGGTGATCTTGGGGGACCAAATGTGGTGGCAGGGATTGAACCCAGGTCAGCCACGTGCAAGGTAAGTGCCCTACCTTCCATACTGTCTCTCTGGTCCCATGGTCCTGGGTACTCACCTGCTGGTTCTTGGTGCTTACCTGCCGATTCTTGGTACTCAACTGCTAGGTTATGGTCTTTACCTGATAATCTTTGCTACTCGTTTGCTGGTCCTTGGCCTTGTCCTGTACCACCTGGGCAAGTGGGCCTAGGAGGATGTGTGAGGTTTGAGCTCCATCAGTTTCTTGCAGTGCCATCTTGGAGGCTGAGGCTCATTGTTTGTCTGAACAGACTCAGACCTGTGAAGGACTGTCCTGGCGCGTGGGCTTACAGGAAGAAACCTGCTGGCTTCAGTGGCTGAGCTGCGTGGCCTTTCACCAGTCCTGCAGGGAGTCAAAGCAGGTCATGGCACCCGGAAGTCCCCCGGACTGCCCAGATTATCCTGCAATGATTGCCTGCCCAGGTAGGGGCTTGTCTGCATGCACACGTGCAAGGCCACAGTGGTGTGCGCATGTGTGTTCTGTGGGCCAAAAGATGCAGCAACTCTGTATCTTCTCCCTCCCTCCCTCTTCCGGTGCACTGGTGGCTGTGTCCTCTTGTGCCCCTCCAGAGGAGGTGTCGGGGTAGAGGACAAGTGGGTGCTGCCTCTCTTGCCCAGGACAGGACTGGTGACAGGAAGCACTTTGACCCACCCTTACCATCTTGGCGTCCACAGAGAGCCTCTTCCCTTACAAGATGCCTCGCTGGAACACAGATCATGACAAACAGCGTACCACATGGCCCTTTGAGGCTTGGGGGGTGATTCTTATTGAGTCCTAAAATTCTCCCACCTAGGTCGATGCCCTACAGTGTTCCCTAATGCCCTGTAGAGATGTGTGTCCCTTGGCCCCTGTGGCAAAGAGCACTCCCCGCTCGGGCTGGGCAGCTGGCATTCATCCCCACTGGTGGCAGTGCTGTTGCACCTGCGGGGCTGACCCTGCCGTCTTCTGCGTAGTGTCAAGGGAGTGAGGGGGCTGGGTTCAGGGAACGCTGTGTTGGGGGGCCATCTCCCGGGGGCGGGGGCCCTGACCCGGCTCGCAGGCAGTCTTCTTGTGGCTGGAAAGGGACCTGCCAGAAAAACTGAACCCTATGCATTGGGTTTCTCAGAAGTTCTTCTCTGGCTTGCGGATTTTGTTGTACTGTTTTTCCGTTTTCTCTAAGCATCTGCTACTGTGAAAATTTTCATTATCACTGGCAAAGCTCGCCTCTCATCCCCGCTGGCTGCAGGAAAGCTCTGATTTCTCTGCTTGGAAGCAGTCGGAAGCAGAGCTGGGTGAGGTATTTAGGCCAGTTGGACTCACGAGAGCTCGGGGCGAGCCAGGCGCAAGCAGGGCTGCCCTGACAAATCAGGTGCCACTGGGCACCTGTATCCCGAGGACTTTGCCAGGACACGGGGCTGGTCAGGCCAGGAAGCTGCCTGGAGGCCAGGTGAGCAGACTCCTGCTGTGCTGGTGAGCACTGCAGGCTGTAGCTGCCAGGAGTAGGGGCCGCCACCCTCTGGGAAGCCATCCTCTAGAGCCACCTCTCTCTCTGCAGCTTGGGAGGGAGGGGAGAAGAGTAGTGTCATGAGTACTGTTAGGCCAATGGCTGGGGTCAGCAATCAAGGCTGTGCAGGGCCTTGGGGTGCAGAAGAAAAGCATCCACAGGGGCTGGAGAGAGAGTATCGAGGTCAAGGTGCTTGCTTGCATGTGGCAGACCTGGGTCTGCAGATGCTCCAGTACCACATGTGGTGTCCTGAGCTCCGCCAGGAGTGATTCCTGAGCGCAGAGCCAGGAGTTGCCTCTGAGCACTTCGGGGTATGACCCAAAAACAAACAGACAAGAAAAGCAGCTGCGGGCTTTGGCAGGAAGAACCCAGGCGGGCGCTCCAGTGCTGGGCCCGCTCAGCCCTCACCTGTGGAGCTGCACCTGGGCACCCTGCTAAGTGCGCACACAGGTGAGATGTGCCTGGCCTGGAGTCCAGCCCCTGCCCTGATTTTCTGGTTTTATTACATTTCATTTAAACTAATTATCATTTTTTTGATTTTTTTTTTTTGGTGGAGATAGTAGACTGCAGAGAGGAGGGAGTACAAGGTATGGGATTTTTTTTTCTTTTTTCTTTTTTAAAACCAAGTCACCATGAGATACACAGTTACAAAGCTGTTCATGATTGGGTTTCAGTCATACAAAAATCCAACACCCATCCCTCCAGCTGTGTCCATTTCACACCACCAATGACCTCAGTTTCCCTCCTGCCACCTCCCCCCCCACCACTCCTTGCCTGTCTCTATAGGTCTATGGCAGGCACTTTCCTTCTCTCTTTCTTCTCTTTCTCTCTCTCAGCCTTGTCTCTCTCTTTCTCTTTCTCTTTCCCTCTCCCCACCCCCCCCTTTCTGAAACACAGATACTGAGAGAATGTCATGTTTTTTTCCTTTACTACTTTCAGCACACAGTTCCTGTCCAGAGTGAGCGTTTCCAACTATCTTTGTCATAATGGTCCCTTCTCTATCCTAATTGCCCTCTTCCCCCTGGCACTTGATGCGGGCTTCCAACCGATTTCTTACTTTTTTTGTTGTTTTAAGTAATGTAGTTGACAAAACTGTTACTGGTAGGGTTTCATACATAAAAATTTTAGCAGCACCCACTAGATTGTCCACCTTCCTCCACCACTGTCCTAGTGCCCCTGCTGTGGGGAGCTAGTTACCCGAAACCAGTTCTCAGTTTCTGTTTCCTTCGTGCATCTGTTTCCCCCCTCCATGTTTCTTTATATTGCACATATGTGAGAGATCATTTTATGTCTGCCCCTCTCTTTCTGGCTAACTTTCACTCAGCATGATCCACTCCAGATCCACGCAACTAGTAGCAAATTGTGTGCTTTCATTTTCTCTCATAGTCAAGTAGTGTTGCATTGTGTATATATTGCTAAAGTGCATGAAAATGCATCACGTATGCACCAGGGAAATGCAAATCAAAGCAACATTGAGATATCGCCTCTCACACCACAGAGACTGGCACAAATCGCAAAGAACAACAACAACCAGTGTTGGCACGGATGGGAGGAAGAGGCTTTCCTCATCCACTGCTGGGGAGAATGTGGACTGGACCAGCTGTTTTGGAAAACAATATGGACACTTCTCAAAAAACTAGGAATTGACCGTCTGTATGTCTCAGCAAACCCACCTGCCCCAAGCGTCCCCACGGTTTTGAGCTTGGCTGGTTGTCTCTTGCCTGGGTTTGCTCACTTCTCTTGCAGTAGGTGGCACATGGCCTATCCTGACTGCTGCCCCCCTTGCCCTTCATTGATTTTCCCTAGTGTCCTGAGACGTAGGCATGAGGGTGTGGATCTCTTAGGATGCAGAGCGGGGCTTGAGTCCAGGTGGTTCAGTGCGTGGGCCTTTCCTCTCACCACTGGCCTAGTTCCTCTTCCCAGATCCATCTTCCTCCCAGGGAAGGAGAACTTTGCTTCTGTGCGAGTCCTCTGTCCCCCCAGGGCTGGGACAGCAACCTGTCCCAGCCCTGACAGGTATAGCACTTAGTGCAAACGAGTCTGAGAGTGAGGTGGGAAGCTCTTGGTAGGTGAATGAGTGAATGGCTCTTTCCAAGGGGAAGCAATTCTCATCTTCTAATTTATCCAAGATGTGTTTTGTACCGGAGGCTTTTTTGTCCTCCTGTCCCATGGGAATCCAAGGCAGTGTGAGCTGTGTCCCCTCTCCTCCTGCCAAATCAGAGACTGACCTTCAGACAGGCTGAGTGACCAGGGACTGAAGCCAAGATGCCTGGAAGGAGCAACAGCGCGTGGACGCCTGGAAGTTCGGTAGAGACAACTTGTGGGTTTTGTTAGGGCCATATCCTGGGATCCCCTGAGCTCCCAGGAGAGCGTGAGCTGCCCTGATCCCCCTTGCTCTCCTTCCAGGCTGTTCTGCTGGACTCGGGGCCTTGTAGACTCATTGTCCCAGTCTGGCTGCCTTGGTTGGAGGAACCTCAGCGCGGTGCTCTAGGACTCACCATCGCTTTCTCCAAAGGCCCTCATTGTTTCCCTTTCACCTCTCAACAGTCCCTCCGTTTGGGGCAGAGTGAGATGGAATGAGTCTTCCAGCCCAGCTTGGCTCACCCCTGCAGGGCTTAAACTCTGAGCCCAGTCTTAGAGTTTTGAAGCCCCAGATCTTTCTTCTTGTGCTGCCCCTAACCCTGCTTTTGAACTGGCAGCATTTCCCTTTGCTTCCTTCCTTTAATATTTCAAATCTTTTTTTAGTACATGCACATCACACATACACCTTCCTTCATCCGGAACCTTCAGAGGATCTCTGTCTCCGGTCCTATATCTGAAGTTTAGGAAAGTCAGGAAATGCACTCCCTCTTCTTGGGATGAGGTCTGAGGTCAAATATTACACATACGTTAGAACAAAACTTCTCTGGGACCTATAAGGTTTGCCTGGCAAGGGGAGGTCGAGGGAAATTCCATAGAGAAGGGAGCACTTGGGATGGGTTTTGGGGAAGGAGTAGGAGTTTGAGAGGCATTGATGAGGAGGTAGGGTGTTTATAGAATAGGGAGGCATCCGGAGCCGAGTTGCATGGGTGTGGACATGGTGATGCGAACAGAGCCAGAGCTGTAGGAAGGCTGCAAAAGAGGCCACTGTCGTGCTGGTGTGTGAAGCTGAGATTCTGGGGGACAGTCACCAACTAGACTTTCTCTCCGGTGCCGTGGGGAGCAGAGAGCCCCTACTTTGGAGACTTGCTTAAGTCTGGGCCGTGGGTTGGAGATGGAAGGAGTCAGTGGCAAGGAGAACAGTGGGCTAATCGCCAACGTGGGCAGATGCAGTGGGTGAGTTCGGGATTGGGGTAGGGGAGTCTGGAGGAGCGTTTGGGGCTGCCGGCTGAGACGCTGAAGGAGGGCTGGGTGCTCTGCTGCTTTCGAGGTTCTTTGCGTCTCCCTGGACTCGTCACTATCCTGATTTCACTTTTTCCCCCTGTAGCGTCTGTGTGAATCCAGTCCCGGGAGCCTGGCGTTCCATTGGCAGAGCAGTAAAAGTCATTAACGGGTAGCTGGAGAGCTATAAATAAGCCAGCACGATCCCACCCAGTGTTCCCTGTGCTTCCAGTCTGCGGGAGCAGGGAATCAGTTTTGATTCATTAATTGGCAGAGGGATGAGGCCCCAGAGAGTGCCCTGGTGCCACCAGCTCTTCCTCACCCGTCCTGCTTGCACCAGCCTCTCACTGCTTGCTGCCTGGGGCTGTGTCCATTGCTCAGGGGCACCCTGGATCCCTGCTCCAGTCAGTCAGCCTGCGCTGGGCTGAGTGTGAGGCTGGAGGGATGTGGAGCTCCCAGCCCGGGACGGTCCAACAGAGAGGCCCATTCATGTGCTGCTGCCCAGACCCCGCCAACTCTCCCCCTTCTGTGAAAAATACAAATGCATGTGTGGAAGGGTGATGTGATATGTGTTGTTCGCGGGCTCTTGGGGCAGCTCTCTCTCTCTCTCTCTCTCTCTCTCTCTCTCTCTCTCTCTCTCACCACTCGTGTTTGGTGCTCTCGAGCTGCTGTGTATATAGATCGGATCAGGATCGCTTCTCCTTGTGCCCGCTTCTGTGTGTGTTCCGCTGTGCTCTCTTTTGCCTGTCTCTTTATCTCTGTCTCTGTTTGTCATCTCTCTGGTCTCTTCCGAGACTCCCTGATTCTCTTTCTCTTTGTGCTCTGCTTCTGTGTCTTTTCTCCTGCTTCTGTGTCTTCTTTCCCCCCGCTTTTGTGTCTTCCCCCATGTCTTCTGTGTCTCCTCTCTCACTTCTCCTACAGTCTTAGTTTATATGGCAATCACATAGGGTGGTAACACAAAGGTGGGGTTGAACATTAACAAATCAACAACGAGGGGTAAGACCACTCCTCCAGGAGATTAACAAAATTTCATCTAAAGAGATTACTCCAGATTACTAGGAGATCCGCTGAAGGGCAAGATCCCATCCAGGGTGTGTCACTTTCTTCTTTCCTCAGCTAGTAATGCACTTAAATAGTTATAGTAAATTTACTTCTAATATTTCTAGCAATGTCATTCTGTATGAGCATAGGTAAGAAATATATCAAACTTGAAGTTTGGTTCTTCCTGAGGACATTCACTATATATTCCAGACCACAGTCCTCAGGTCAGGTTAGTCTTCCTAACCCCAGCAGGGTCCTAGTCTCGTCGTTACTTTTGGATCATGACAGTATTTGTCTATGATCATGCTCTCAACTTACAGTTGAGTATTGTGGCTCTTTGGCCTGGCCCATTTTGATGTCAGGGTAGCTCACAACTTGCCCTCATTGGGACCCTGCTTTTGGGGTGCTAGGAACTAAGGGCAACTGAGCTGAGAAAGCAGATGCCCAGGAGTAAATATTATTAAAGTCAATTAGCTCCCAAGTTACAAAGCATAATATTAACTGTCTTCCTGTGTCCCTACAGAAGGGACATTGCTTTAAGGTAAACTAAATTCCCTGCAGCAAAGCTGAAAGGACAAACCCCATGTTATCCTACATCCTTCCAGTCCACCTTGTCCATAATGAAGCCCACCTTAGAGGAGAGGGTCAGCTTCATGGCCTCTGTGAGATACAGAAGGTTCCTTCACTTCGGGGGATCCCCAGGCTGTTGAGGACTTTGGTAAGTTTGCAAACTTGGTCTCACCTGTGAAATATGGACAAAAGAGAATGTTCAGCTCTTGGAGTGTTAGGACTATTAATTACACTGTTGTACTGTGCCGTGCAGGTACCGGGCCAGGCACTGGAAGGGTCAGCAGCATTCAGGAGGGAAACTAGCTGACAGCTCACACAGAGTATCGTCCAGACCGAGCAGCAGTGAGTGAAGTGGTGTTCGTAGTGTTCTGTAGATGGTTAGCTACAAAAGGACACGAGGAGGGCCTTGAGATAGTGCAGGGAGGTGCATACAATTCATACTGCCAGATCCGGCTCATTCCCTGCCATCATGTGGTCCCTCAGTCACTGCCAGGTGTAGCTCTGGCTGCCCCGCACACTGGCTGGGTGTCGCCCTGGAGGTCCTGGTGCCCTGGGTAATCCCTGGCAAGGCGGGACCAGAGTAGCACCACATTCTCAGGTTGTGGCATTTGAAGCATTGTCCAGTTGGCCTGGCATTGCTGTGAGGGGCACCACCACTTGGGTGGACCCACCTGTCAAGAAGTAATGCTAAACCACAGTGCCTAAAAGGGAGAGAGAGTGCGCGTGTGCAAGAGAGAGAGAGAGAGAGAGAGAGAGATAGACAGAGAGACAGAGAGATAGAGACAGACACAGAGACACAAAGAGAGAGACACAGAGAGAGGAGTGAAGTATCTGCCATAGAGGCAGTTTGGGGGTGAGGGTCAGGAGGCAAACTGAGGACAATGATGTTGGAAACATACACTGGGAATGGAACATTGTATGACAAAACCCAGTCATGAACACCTATGTAATAGTGTATCTCTCCGTGATTAAAAAAATTATTTTTTAAATCATGCAAAATTAGCCAGCTAGATGTAGGTGGGTCATAGCCCTGGTGACTCCGTGGAAGGGTGAATTGCAGCTAATGCAGATTTGAACAGGGGACAACCAACAGTCTTGTTGGGGCTTCACAACGCCACTGTGGTGTGTAGTGGATGGTAGGTTGGGTCCATGTGGGTCCAGTGGAGTGGAGGAGAGTTGAGATTCAGGTCTCAGAGATCAACCTTTTTGGACCTGCCATGGTGAGACCAGGGAGAGAGAAGGGACAAGGACCAGTGGCTGGGCAGGGGTGACCCTTCCTTGTGATCAACATCCCAGGAGGGCAGAATCCCACCCTGGGGAGCTCCGTGCTGATGCATTCCCTAAGGGAAACCTTGACTGAAGGCCAAGAGCCCAGCGAAGGTTGGGGATTGGGGTTATCACCTCCCACAGGGCTGGGCTTTATGTCTCTGGAAGGTCCACAGAGAGAGGATGGTGAGTGACAATCTGGGTCTGGGAGAAGGCGAGGGACAGGAGCATCCAGGACTTGGGAGCAGGGTCAGTCAGAGCAGAAGCTCTTCAGCCTTCAGGGCACTCAGCACAGGCGCAGATGCCTGTGAAGATGTGCTGATGGGTCATGGCGAGAGGGGCGAGAGGGGCCTGGTGACGAGGCGGGTTCCTTGGGTGAACATGTGGGCCAAGCCCGGAGGTGTGAGGAAATGGGCCAGCGAGGCGGAGGAGTGAGCATCAGGTGGGCAGCGGGGAGAGTCCAGCTGAGATTGATGTGGACCTCAGACCCTGGTGAGAAAGAGCAAGAGAAAGAGCAAGTGAGAGAGAGGGAGAGGGAGAGAGAGAGAGAGAGAGAGAGAGAGAGAGAGAGAGAGAGAGAGAGAGAGAGAGAGAGAGAGAGAGAGAGGGAGGGAGGGAGGGAGGGAAGAGAGAGGGAGGGAGAGAAGAGAGAGAGAGGGAGGGAGTGAGGGATCGAGGGATGGAAGGAGGCAGGGAGAGAGAGAGGGAAGCAGGTGGGGATGGAATCTGCAACAGAAGGATGGATTTGACTGATGATGCTTGGGCAGCTAATCTGGGCAAGGGTTGGAGTGAGGGCAAGAGAAAGTCAGTGGAAGAATCACTTCAGCAGAAGGTCTGCAGGGCGAGATGCTCATCAACCTTTCCTGTGCAGGAGGGCGAGCAGGTAGCCCACTTTCCAGTGAGTAGACCGAGTGGACGGGAGGGGACAGCGCCCTGGGCTGCGGCTATTGCTCTTGGCTGTGTGTGGCACTGCCAGCCCCTCCTTCCCCATTTTATGGGTTTGTTTACCTTTTCAATGTCTTAATAAAACATGAAAAATATTTATCCCCCACCGATCAATAATTTACCATGAGTTATGACAATAGTAAATTCGGTCAATTATTCATTGACTATAAAGTATTTATAAATGCTATCTTAATTTAAAGCATTAGCCGTTAGAACTCAGATATTAATAAAGCCGGTGCCAGTCTCCAGGTGCAAAGGAAGGGCACAGTAAGAAGGGGGCCTGGGCCAGGGTCATTGCTCCTGCGTGCAGAGATGGTGAGTGAGTGGGAGTGCCAGGGTGCCCTGTGGGCAGGCAGAGCTGGAGTGTCCAGTTCCTTCTGGAGAAAGCCCACAGCTGCCCCGAGCTGCCTCTTTCTCTTGCCACCTGCCAAGGTGTGTCCTCTTGCCTGACACAGAGTGAATCCTGTCATTCTCTAAGGGGCGACCTGGAGGCCCCTGAACACATGTGGCTGAGTGTTCTCAGAGGACCAGGAGCAGCAGGGGCGTCTCTCTCCTACCTGGGGACCCCCCTGGTCCTCCTGGGGCGAGATGCCTTCTAAGAGGCCTGGTGGTAGGAGGGTGACCCCAGGAATCGTGATGCTCGGCCAGTACATGTTTCTGGGGTTTGGCTTTCTTCAGTTTGCACTCGAGAATTTTCAGGAATCTGCCTGGGGGCGTCTAGAAATCTGTGCATGGGTTGGGAGCAGTGCTGGGGCGGCCTCATTGTGTAGGGAAGCTTGATCTCTTCGGAGCCCACCTATAGGTGCTGTGTCTGGGTTGTTCTGGGTCCTCTGCCCTCTGCAGTGTACAGGCCTTTCTCTCCTTCACCCATGTATGAGGTCCTGTCCATGCCACCCTCTCCCATCCAGAGTACAGTGGCCATGGCCTGCCCCATGCTGGACTTGGCCCAGTCAGTGCCCAGTTCCTGAGCCTTTGGTCTGCAGCTGAAGCCCTGTGTCTTCTGTCCCCTGGCACCTCTGCCTGCCCCAGAGTCTGTCACTGGACTTGCCCTGTCTGCCTCTTAACTCTCTCCCTTTGCCTTTTCTTTGTTCTCAGACCCCTCTGGTGAGAACTGCTGCTCTCCTGCTGCCTGCCTGGGCACAGTGGAGGGGTCAGGGAGAGACTGGGGTGATGGAGGCAGTGGCCTGACCTGTGTTTCCCTTGTGTCACTATTCCCGCCCCTTATCTGACTGGCATATGTAATAGACCAATTGTCTTTCTGGTGTTACCTGCTTCTCCCTCCCTCTCCCCCTTAGCAGTTTCCTCCTTGGCTGTGTGTCCTTGGGCCATGGGGCCAGCTCGCTCTATGCCTCAGTTTCCTCATGAGGGCATTGGAGGACTCGCCTGAGACGAGCGTTTGCGGGATGCCGTCTGTCCTGTGCTGGCCCAGTGCCGAGCCAGGTGTGGCCTGCCCGGAGGAGCAGAACTTGCCCATCTCAGGGATGCCGACGGAAAGGTGGTCACGGGGTTGTTGGATAGGTCAGGGCAGACCCTGAACTCTGAGCAGTTGTTGCCTCCCAAGTTTTGGCAGTTACCCACTCTCTGTTCTCTAAGGCCACTGAGCGGGGCTAAGAGGGGCTTGAAGCTGCCTAAGACATGCGCCTCCTCCTGGACCCACTTGCCTGGCTGATGAGCTGTTCTCAGGAGCCCTTAACAATTCATCCAACCTGCATGAGAGAGCGAGAGAGAGAGAGAGAGAAAGAGAGGAGAGAAGCAGAGACAGAGAAAGAGGAAGAGAGGAGAAGCGAGACAGAGGAGAGAGAAGCAGAGACAGATAAAGAGAGGGAGAGAGAGAAGAGAGAAACAGACGGAGAAAGGAAGAGAGGGAGAGAGAGGGAGAGAAGAAGAGAGAAGCAGAGATGGAGAGGGGAGAGAGGGAAAGAGAGGAGAGAGAAACATAGATAGGGAGAGAGAGGAGAGAGAAGCAGAGATAGGGAGAGAGGAGAGAGAAGCAGATAGTGAGGGAGAGAGAGAAAAGAGAGAAGTAGAGGCAGAGAGAGGGAGAAAGAGGAAGAGAGAGGGAGAGAGGAGAGAGGGAGAAGAGAGAAGCAGAGATGGAGGGGGGGAGAGAGGAGAGAGAAGCATAGATAGGGAGAGGAGAGAAAAGCATAGATAGAGAGGGAGACAGAGGAGAGAAGAGAGAAGCAGAGATGGAGAGGGGAGAGAGGGAGAGAGAGGAGAGAGAAGCAGAGGTAGTGAGGGAGAGAGGTAGAGAGAAAAGAGAGAAGTAGAGACAGAGAGAGGGAGAAAGGGAGGAAGGGAGAGGGAGAGAGAGAAGAGAAAAGCAGTGATGGGAGGTGGGGAGATCTTTTCATGCCTGCTTGATATTAGTGGCCAAGAGCGATAACAAAGGCCGGCGGGTTCCAGCGGGTTCCAGCGGGCTCTGTTCCAGGGAGCAGTGACTTCTCAGCTCCTTCTGCCTGCCCGGCAGGACCCACGGCCCTGCGCACAGAGACCTTCTTCGGGTACCCTGCGATGTGGGCCCCTCTCACCGCCTAGGACCGGCCTCCGACCTCGAGCCCCACAAACCCTGTGCCGGGCTCCAGCACCCTTCCTGCCCCTGGGCCGTGGGTGCTGTGATGTCCCAGCCCACCCCAGGAATGATCCCCCAACCTTGATGAAGCTAATAGCTGAGCTGGCTTTGATCTGATGTATTTTGATCTTATTATTTTTATGTTAGAAGCCTCTAAATAACCATCAGTTGACAGTGCCCCAATTAGCAGGCCATTCACAGCGGATTGGAAATTGACTTGCTTCAGGCCTCTCCATTAGCGCCTGCGAGAGGCTTCCAGCCTTAATTACCCGCCCTGTTCCTGCAGGGTGGTGGAGGGCGGGAGACTCTGCAGGTGGCCCCGAAGGGGGGTGGACCCAGGGTGCCCCCACTTGGCAGGGACAGCTGTCAGACTTGTAACTGCTGTTCCTTGGGCTCCCAGTTCCACGGTGGCTGTTGACGGGGAGTGGTGTGGAAACTGCCATCCATCTCTTCAGCATCTGATTTGTGATCAGCACAGTGCCAGCCCTTACAGCCCAGCGCTCCCATTGCCGTGCCGGGCGGAGGGTCTTGGAGTAGGTGGGAGAGGTGGGGAGTGGTGGGGGATAGTAGACAGGACAGAGTGTGCATGACAGTCTGCCCACCCAATTCTCCAGTTTTCCCCAGTGAGGTCGACCATGAGCACGGCACATTGCGGTTGGGTGTGGGGGTCCCACCAGCCCTACCAGGTCGCTCTCAGGCTTGAGGTTCTTTTGGTCTATGGTAGAACTTGGTTGGTCTCTACCTCTCAAGTTATTGGGGAGCCTCAGGCTGGAGGGAGAGATTGCCCTGCCCAGTTTTGCACGGTCATCTCAACCTTCACAGGGAAAATAAATTTTAGGAGAAGAATGGTGAAATAAGAATAGTTGCATTTAGGAAATAAGAGGGGGAGGAGGCGTCAATACATTTAAGAGAGAATTCAGTCTCTTCCAGGGGGGAGAGGCAGATATTTGCTTTTGCAATTTTTTTTTCATAGGTTGTTTCCCAAACTGCCCTGGCTTTGGGCTTTCTGCCAGGGTACTGTCAGGGGACAAAAAGGACTATGAAATTTGAGTGGTTTCAAGAATAGTAGAAATAAGTACCAGGAGGTTGGCTCCATGGCTTGGAAGCCTGCCTCACATGCTGGGGAAAAGGCAGTTCTGATAGAGAAGTGAACACCAAGTAAAATGTGGTCGAAAATCCTGCATGTGAAGGGAGATGCATGCTGAAAGTAGACTGAACACGATGGCCACTCAACACCCCTATTGCAAACTACAACACCCAAAAGGAGAGAGAGAACAAAAGGGAATACCCTGCCACAGAGGCGGGGTGGGGTGGGGGGGGTGGGAGGGATACTGGGTTCATTGGTGGTGGAGAATGGACAGTGGTGGAGGGATGGGCTCTCAAACATTGTGTGAGGGAAACACAAGCATGAAAATGTGTAAATCTGTAACTGTACCCTCACAGTGACTCACTAATTAAAAAATAAATTAAAAAAAATAGAGTGGTCGGCTTTCAAGTTCTTATTCTAGGGTCTTTTGTTCCTGCTGAAGTTTGTCCTCATTGGAGGGGGTTCAGCCTTTTTTGGAGTATTTGTTTTTTGGTAGTGGGGGGGCAGGTTTCTACTTGGCCATGCTCAGGAATTACTTCTGGCGCAGGGATTACTTGTGATGAAGCTTAGGGGACTATATGCAGTTTTGGACGGAGATTGGCTGTGTGCAAGACAAGTGCCTTAATTTCTGCACCATCTCTCTGCCCCTCCCCCCGTCCTTTTTGTTACTGTTGTGGTGGTAGTGATGGTGTCACCAAGGGTTGGGAGGCATTTAGGAGACTAGATAGAGAATGTGTGGCTGCTGTCTCCCTGATTCTCAGGGTGGCCCAGGGCCTGCAATCTCCCTGCCTGCCACAGTCCTGTCACCTTTTTAATGGAGAACAGAGGCTCAGAGAAGCTGTGGCTCTGATGGAGAAAACCCGGCTGAGACTCCGACCAGTGGTACGGGAGAGTTCAGACTGTCAGGCCAGACTGGAAGCAGGTATGACTGGCTGCCAGCATGGCTAGGGCAAGGGGGTCCTTCAGACCTGTGTGCTTGTCACCTGTGCCCCTCATGTACGCAGCTCCTCCCCATCTCCCTGGTCTGACTCCTTCTCTTCCTGGGAAGCCTTGGTGCCACTCTCACTAGAGTCTGCCCTTCTCTGGGCCCTGGGAGCTTCCTCCTTCCCTGAAGAGGCTGGAGCGAGAAGCCAGGCCCACTCTGGGTCCAAGCCGTGGGGTAAAAGAGTTTGCCAGGAGAGCAAGATGGTTGAGGCAAGAGCAAAGCAAGTGTCCTGCACAGACTGACATAGTGGAGGGAAGGAGGGAGGGAGGGAGAGAGAGGGCGAGAGATAGAGAGCGGGTGAGTGAGTGAGCAAGAGAGGGAGAGAGAGAGAGCAAGAGAGAGAGAGAGGGAGAGAGCGAGCGAGCAAGAGAGAGCATTAGCCCTTAGTATAGCTTTGGAAAGTCTTTTATTTGGTGTCTCTGGGCTGCTTAGGGAACAAATTCTTGCTTTGCCTTTTTCTTTTTTTTTTTTTTAAAGCAGACTCCCATTTCAGTTTTTATTTATTTAAAAAATAATTATTTTTTAATCATTTAAAAATAATTAAATAGTTATTTAATTATTTTTAATAATTACCTGGTGGTGCTCAGGGGTTACTCCTGGCTCTGCATTCAGGAATTATTCCCGGTGATGCTTGAGGGACCATATGGGATGCCAGGACTCAAACCTGGGTCAGCCACATACTAGGCAAATGCCCTGCCCGCTGTACTCTCTCTCCGGCCCTGGAAGTTCATGCTTTCTATCGATTAATTATGTGTAGCAGTTCTAGGAAGGGGGTGAGTTGCCTTTAAATGTTCTGAGCCAATCATGCACTAAGAGGGAGATGTATATAAAATAACCTGGGCCTGTCTGGGAGGAGAGTGGCGGGCCAGGTCTAGAAACTGAGTGACAGTGGGAACGCCGAGGGTCTCCTGAGACAGCTGCTTGTGCTAGCAGAGATATCTCAGCCTTCGAGGCACCTTTGGCATGGGAATTAAATGCGGCATCTTCTTTTAAAAAAAAAATTTTTTTTTATTAATGAGTCACTGTGAGGGCATCTTCTTAGGGAGCTTACGCAGAACCACTTCACTCCTCACAGGCTGAAATTGGGGGGCTCTTTCTTTCTCATGGCTGCTCAGGCCTCAAGGATGCCTTTGCCATCTTGCTTTTGGCTCCTTCTTCCCAACCCTCAGTGCTCCAGGAAGGGGTTTACAGGTAGGCGGTGGGCTAAGAGGGCACGTGAAACATGCAGGAGGGAAGGACCCCTCCAGAGGGAGGCCCCAGGTGGGGAGGCTGAGGCGCAGAGACGGTTAGGGACTTCAGGGCCCTTTGCTCATGGGGTGCGGTGAGGTGGGGGTAGGGGCACAGGGCTGGCCATCGGGGGTCAGGAGATGACCTGGAGGGAGCTGGGGATGGCTGAGCTCATCGGCTTTCTCTCCAGCGTAGGATATTGGCCTCAGACCCCAGGGAAGTACATTTTGTCAGATTCCTTTTAACATCTTAAATGCAGTGTCTCAGTTGGAACATACAAGGGAAGAAAGAGGAAACGTCCATCATCCCATCATCACAGCTCCTTAGCTTTGAGTGTTTTTTTTTGCCTTTCCCTAAAGATGCATTTTGCCTCGTGCTAACCACATGAGCATATAATGGCGCGCCCCGGACTTTTCACTTAGCTTCCCCTGAGAAGTGCTTCAAAGTGGGCGGGAGCTCAGTCCAGCCCTGCCCATATAAGTGGTGGCCTCTGAGCTTATCTGGGAGTTGGACACAAGGACAGCACTGAACATGATTAGGGGGAGGTCACAAGCACAGCGTTCAGGCAAGGGTTTGACACAGAGAAGAATCTTCTGGAACAGGCCTGCCTCCCACATAGCTTCTCTTGTCTCTGTGGTTGGAGACACTTTCTTTTTCTAAAGGAATGAGCTGTTCAGGAGATGAAACCTTGGCCTGGTTGAAGAAGAAAAACCAGTCCAGGCCTCTGAGAAGATGTGGTCACTTTTCTAAAATGAAACTTTGCAACATTTCTGCCTTATGCACGTTGTTTTATTTAATTGACATCATTAAATAGATACAATTTTGTATTACTCGCATAATGATTTTATGAGAAACACTTCCCTGTGTTACGGTAATATTTTCATAAAAGATTTATTTACTTATTTATTTTGGGGGCCTCCCGAGTGGTGTTCTGGGGGCTCGGGGGGAGGGCACAGTGGGGGGATCTCTGGTGATTCTTGGTCAGTGCTGTGCTGCTCAGGCCGTGCCATGCTGGGGTTCCCTGGGTGGTGCTGGTGGGTGCTCAGGGAACCATGTGGTGCTCAGGACCGAAGCAGGATCAGCTGCATGCAAGATATGTGCCTTAAACCCATACCATCTCTTGGCCTTCTCTCCCACCAGTTTAGAGGGTACGGATGCATTCACCACCCGGGCTCTGTCAGAACCCCTTGCTTGTTTACATCTCTTGGGTTGTTAGCCATCTCTCACGAGTATAAATAGGCAGCCCTTGGGCTCTCGGGCCAGGCCTACCATCCGGACAGGTGACCGAGACTTGAAACTGTCCAGGGTTATACCAGGGTCTCAACAATCTTCACTGGCTGCCATGAGCAGTTGGGAGAAGGATGGTGAGCAGCATGGGGACAGCCCTTTGTCTTTCTGGAGGTCATCTTGGAGAGACTGAGGGGCACCAGCGGCAGTTGAGGCTGAACTGGGGAAGTGCAGAGGAGGCGGCGCAGGCAGAAAGAGGTCCTTATCCTGTCAGTGTGCAGTCTGAGGTGGGAAGAGTGAGCATAAAGGTTCAAGAGGCAGCCGAGAAGGTGAAGGACTGGAAACAGGAGGGTGACGTGATGAGCGGAATTCTGTTTAGTGGAGATCTTGGCCCTGCACAGTGCATACGGGAGGGGAATGGGGGCATTTATACGGCGACATGATTACCAAGGAAGAAGAGACACTCAGGAGAATCTCTTGTTTCATCACTACCGCTGCACCCCTGACTCCTGAGGGAAAGCCAAAAGCCTTGCAGAACTGTTGGTTCTGTCCTGCCGTGCTCCTGGAGCTGTCCACTGAGAGCCCTCACCTGGAAGGAGCTGGCCTTCGCCCGGTGTGGGGAAGAGATGGGGGTCTTCCTCTTCCGGTCCCTCCCCGGATCCCACCGTCTTGCTACTTGGGGTTGTTCCTTCCTTCCCTGAGCTGCGTTTCCTCCTAGTCTTGTCGGAGGCATTACATAAATCCAAAGGTTCTCAAGCGAAAGATCCGCATTGTCAAAGTTGTTCCAAAGTCTGCCGTCTGCAGCAGATGGCCTGCTGACATTCCCAGGCTGTGTTTTGAAACTGCATCTGCTTCCCCCCGTTCCTGCCGTCACGTAAAGCATTCCTAATAAATGTTTGCCTTTGAACTGGTGCAGGGGGTTGCAGTGCTGGGAGTTGCATCTTGCTGTCAGTCTGCTCTCCCCTTCCAAGGCTTAAGTGTGCAGACCAAAGGGGTGCCTCCCCTTAGGCAGCCATGCCTGGATGTCTCCAAGTGATAGTCCGAGGGCAGCCAACCTAGAAACCGCTGCTGACTGGCACCTGGTCACCTCCCCTCTCCCGGCCCCCCCCCCCCCACCCGCCGCGTGCTCTGCGGTGGCCACCCTGGCTGCAGGGCTGCTTGCTTTGTTAGCGTCAAGCAGCACTTGAATAATCCTGAGTTTCTGGGACCAACCACTTCATTTGGGACGCGGCTCAATATTTTTATGATCTGAATCAAGTGGACTTGGCCAGAAGACTGAGGGTTTCTGTCTGTTTGGGATTGTGTTTTGTCTTTTTTTTTTTTCCTTCTTGCCTACAACCCAGGTCCTCCGGGGTAAGCGTTTCTCTGCCTCTCCAATGTAATTCACTCCCTTCAATCACCCTCAGCTGCATTCAGCCAGCGACAGCAGAGCACATGGATGTGCCCGACCTGTGACTTGGCCTTGGGGATATATTAATCCACAAAATGAGTTCTCGGCTCCTCGGGGGCTCTGGGCCCCAGTGGGACATAGGAAGACTCATTTAGCAGTGCTTATGGGCGTGGAGAATGATGGGGTGGGGGTCAGACTCAGTTTCTGCCGTGGCTCTAGGGGTCACCTAGAGCAAAGGGGTTAGGCCTCTTTCGAACCGCTTTTTGCTCCTCTGTTGAATGGACACGAGTGTCTTGTTGGTTTCGGGGTCTCCCTGAATGATGCTCAGAAGGCCTGGGGCCTCAGCTGTGGTTCATCCAGCGGGGTCGGGGGTTCAGTGCAGGAGTTTGAGAAGGCGCTGCTGCTAAGACTGTTTAGTGCCAGGGGTGACTCAGCCCACCCTGGCAATGCTGGGGTCTCCAGGGCCATACACCCGACTGTGTTCAGAGGACTAAGTGGTCTCTGGGATTGACTCCAGCTCGGGTGCATGTTAACTGCTGTATTGTCTCCCGGCAGCAGGAATGCCGAGTGGAATCTCTGAGCGTCAGTGAGACGGAGCCAGCGAGAGGCACAGGCCTGAGCCCAGGCGTGTTCTGGATCCCTGCAGAGAGGAAGCCTCTCTGGAGCTACCTGTGCGGCCGTGTGGGTCAGAGCCAGGACCACAGGGCTCCACGCTCACCTCTCTCCCTCTCTTTCTCTCTTCCAGCCTGTGACCTCATGACCCAGGGCATTCTGGCCTTGGTCACGTCCACCGGCTGTGCGTCAGCAAACGCCCTGCAGTCCCTCACCGACGCCATGCACATCCCACACCTCTTTGTCCAGCGCAACCCGGGAGGGTCGCCGCGCACTGCCTGCCACCTGAACCCCAGCCCCGACGGGGAGGCCTACACCTTGGCCTCGCGGCCCCCCGTGCGCCTCAACGACGTCATGCTCAGGCTGGTCACAGAGCTGGGCTGGCAGAAGTTCGTCATGTTCTATGACAGCGAGTATGGTGAGTCGGGGCGGGGCACAGCTGAGGGCTTTGCTCTGGGGCCCTGGTGGGGCTATGGCCAGGCCCAGGGATGGCCCAGGCCCTCAAGCTCGGATCTGACACATGGTGCTGAGTGCTTCTGAGAGGGCCAGGTGGGGGCACTGGCCAGCGGTCTGAACTGAGTGGGTCGGGGGGTTGCTGGGGCCCCACCTGGAGCATCGTGAGTGGAGGAAGAGCTGCAAAAAGCCAGATCCGTAGATAGGCACTAAAGTTGCCTAGCAACACCACTTTATCATGACAGTGAAGTTTGAAGCATCTTCGAGTTTTCAATAAAATATTAACAAACTGCTGGCGGGGATCCAAAGGGCTGTGTGCAGGCAGAGGTGGAGGCCGGCCTGCCCGAGCCCGCCCCAGGCCTGTTCTTGAAGGATTGATGGTCCCTCTCGCTGGCTGGGAGGCCCAGCCTCCTTGCTTCCCTCTGCTCTGATCTGCCGTAAGATTTAGGGTCTCAGACAAAGGGGCTGGTAGAGACCCCCGAGGGTCCTGGGGCCAGGCTGGTATATGTGGGTCTGGGATCACTGGCCCTGGCTAATGACATGGCATTGTTGAAGACTCTCATATGAAGAAAAAAAATCACAATTAGCTAGATTTGAAAGCAGAAAAATGGGGCTTCTTTAGATTTTCTTACTGGTCCTACATAGATAAGAGATGAAATGGCTTTCTGTTGTGTGTGCTAAACTTTTTCTATTGGTATTTCTTTTTTTTTTTTTGCTTTTTTTGGGGTCACATCTGGTGATGCACAGGGGTTACCCCTGGCTCTGCACTCAGGAATCACTCCTGGTGGTGCTTGGGGGACCATATGGCATACTGGAAATTGAACCCGGGTCGGCTGCATGCAAGGCAAACGCCCTACCTGCTGTGCTATCAATCATTCCAGCCCTGGAATTTCTGATAGTCACATGCAATTATGAAAAATACAGCAGAGTGGTACATACGCAGGTTCCTGATGGCAACATGCACCATATGTGCAGGGTGCCCAGCAGGACTTGTTTTGACCCACAGGCCTGTTCATGCTTTAGTTTACACGTACCTGGGTGAGTGTCTTCACCTCTGTCCCCTTGTCCCATCTGGATCCCAGGACCGTCCCAGCCAGGGTGCCAGCTGTGCCCGCCCAGGATTCCTGAGCATCCCTTTTAACAGTCACAGCATCTGTGTCACTGGTCTTTCAAGGCCGAGTCCCCTAGTGCAGGGCAGGATGGAAGGGATGGGTGACCAGCCCTCCTCAAAAGTCCTGCTTTGTCTCTGAGTGAAATCACTCCTTCGCCAAGAATGTAACTAGGAGGAGAACCCGGCATATGTTTGCATTTGCCTAAATACTCTGTTTCCCTAAGACTGGAATGTTGTCCTCAGCTCTTGAGCAAATATGCTGTTCGGAGCCTTCCAGGAGGAATTGAAAGAGCAAACAGTCGCTGTGCTGCAGGAAGATGAGGTGGGGGTGCTGACGTGAGGGTGGCTCAGGACTCGGCACTGAAACTGGCCTCTGTCCAGGAACTGGCCTCTTCCTCTTGCTCCATCCCTGGCTGGGGCTGGGAGCTGGAGTCTGTGTCACAGTCCCGAGGAGCCCACAGGACCCCGGCCTCAGGGGCCCCGTTTCCCCGACCACACTCAGTGCTGGAGGCTCCATGGTGACGTCTGGGCTGCTCTGGGGTTGACCGTGGCTGTTGCAGGGGCTGGAGAGTGCAGCTGGCATCCTGGGTGGGCACAGCTGGCACCCTGTCTGGGACAGTCCAGGGATCTCTATGTGACAAGGCAGCGGAGGTGAAAACACTCACCTGGCTACGTGTAAACTGAAGCATGAGCAGGCCTGCAGGGCTTCCTGCACATCCGCTCCCAGCTCCTTTGCTCCCGTCTGCTTGGTCTGTGCAGACCCCCCGAGCTCTTGGTCCTCTCAGGGGTTTGGAGGAGGCATTGCTGGGAGCTGACCACCACCTCTGGGCTCTGGTAGTTCTTGCAGATTGAACCACACCAAGGACGCATGCTCAAAGTCTGCTTTCTTTGTCTGGCGCCCTTTTCTCCACTCAGCTCCAGAGCCAAGTCTTCAAGGAAAGGGTGTGGCGTCTCCTTCCCGTCCCCTGGAGGGGTAAAGCGGAGAGAATGAGGATGTGGCTGGCTTTTGGGCGATGTGCGCTCCCAAGTGCGGGTTCTCTTCCCTTCTCTGATTGATTCTTCTGACACGTTCAAGCCCATCCTCCACCAGACACTGCACTCATGCACCAGGCTGTCAGCGCTGTGAGAGGGACAATGTGCTTCTGACTCATGTAGCCCCACTGTGTGAATAGACAAACTCATGTATGAGAACCCACAGCTGTCGAGCTATACTTCTTTGTTTTCTTTTTTTTTTCTTTCTTTTTGGGTCACACCTGGGCATTGTTTAGGGCTTATTCCTGATTTTTCACTCAGGATTCACTCCTGGTGGTGCTCAGGGGACCATATGGGATGCTGGGAATCAAACCTGGGTTGGCCATGTGCAAGGCAAATGCTCTACCCACTGTACTATCGCTCTGGCCCCAATGTCAAGCCATTGTCACATGACAAAACAAAAGTGGGGGGGGGGGAGAGAGAGACAGAGAGAGCGGGGGAGAGGGAGAGAGAGAGAGAAGAGTTCTGTATTATTTCCCTTTTGAGAGAGGGAACATAGGCTAGTGCACATGCTTCATTCTGTGGAGACTTTCTTGTTCCTTCCCTCCAGTGAGTATACTCCCTCTCCCACACCCCCTGCTCCCCCTCCCCACTCTCCTCCTTTCTCTGCTACTCAAAGAACCTCCAATCAAAGCTAAAGCTGGATATGCTCCTCTGTTTTGACATGAACATGTTTGCTGTCTTTTTTGGGACTGAAGTTGGTTTGCCAACAGACTGGTGTTTATCAATAATTCCCTAAGATTCAGGGTAGCCAATAACACTGGTGGGCCACTGCAACTTCAGTGTTGTTGTTGAGTAGGTTGTGGGCTCAGCCATAACCAGTGTCCTGGTTTTTGCATGAAAACCATGGTTTTCCCGGTGCAGGGGAAGGATGGCAGCAGTGTGCCCTGCGTGCTGATTCTAACCTGGAAGTGGGGAAGTGGGGAATTGAAACCTCAGAGCTTGGGGCCCAGCCTGCAGCTGCTGCTGTCCATAGTTCTGACCATTCGACCACAGGGGTTTTGAAGTTCAGCACTTGATCTTTAGATTCTGTGCAGGACTGCATCCTTTGTTTGTTCTGGACATGGTCCCTCTGATTTGGTCCACTTGGAGGTCAAGTCTCTGTCCCAGGGCATTTGCTGCAAACCTTGGACCATCTCAGCTTCTATTGTCTGTCCTGACTGTGCTGCTCAAACCCGGACCACCCGCAGGCCCATTTTCCAATGTACTTTTTTAGGTAAGCTGAGATAGTGGACGCCCAAATGCTGTCAGGTGCATGTGCAGTCCCAGGAGTGCAGACCGTGACATTCCCTGGGCAGGGCTGACTTTGGCCCATGCCAGGGTTGTGGGTGGATTTCTGTTGCTGGTGTCTCCAAGACAAATGGTGCCTCCAGAACTCCTCTCCCCGCCCCCCCCCCTACTCTCCACATCACTGTAGCACTTGCCGAAGATGAGCCCAATTAGAAAGCAAATTGAGTGTAAAGATGGATTCATTCCTTCCAAAGTCAAACAGAAATGATTTGGGGATATAGTCGCTTTTTTTTTTTGGTGTGTGTGTGTTTACTGGACTCTTAATATCTTTACATACATTATGTCATTTAATTTGACTGTCTCAGGGATGTGATTATTACTGGATTTTACAGATAAGGAACACGAGGCTCCGGGAGGTTCTTTCGACTTGATAGGCACTATCGTGTCTTGTAGTCTTGGGCTCGCTAGGGTTTTGCTTTGCTCTCCCCTCTCCAGTCAGGCAGAGTTGATGCTAAGGAGTAGGGTGGGGGGCGTTGGTTTAGAAGAGACTTCTTATGCCCAAGGCTGGTGTGCTCAGTGACTTTAGTGAATGTCATACATAAAGTCCTGCTCTTGCTCTGGGAGGCTTTGGTTCTTCTTCACTTGCTTCTCAGCCTCTCTTTAAACCTAAGAATATCCTGCCCTATGTGACACTGAGAGCTCCTGGCATTTGAGTCGGGAGTCAGGTGTCAGAGATGTAAAAGTGCTGGGCCCTGAGACAGAGCTTGGCAGTGGGGTGAGAGAGAAGTTTGTATGTATGCGGTTTACAAAATGCAAGATGTGCCATTTGGTAAAATTCCATCAAAAAATACTTGTATGCTTGTTGTGACAGCGAAAGGAAAAATAAAAGAGAAGCTGACATTTGAGAGAGAAAATTTGTAACATTAAAATACCAAAAGTTTGGATTGAACAGAACAGAGAACTTTCAGACTTAACCACATCAAATGCTGGGATATTCATTTGTATGTTGGGATGGGGCAGAAGCTGCAGTCATAATTTCTTCCTAGCAAATACATTTGAATGCGGGGGTAGTTGTGATGGAATCTTTGAAACCATCGACTCATTTAGCAGATATCCACTAAGGCTCAGCTGTGTACAATGATTTTTAAATTATTTAAGGCACTTGTTTTGGACGAAATAGGAGGGTAGAGAGACTGGACAGAAGCTGTGCAGAGCTGAGAGATGAAGCCAGTTCCCAGGCCGCTTTTTTCTCATTGCATATTTGGGATATTTTGGTTTCTGGACAAGCTAACAAACCTGGGAAAGGTTGTTAACTTGACTAGAATTTTAAGAAACAAAATATTAAATTTTTTTTCTTTTTAAGAAAGCTCAGAAATTTTACAGAAACTCTCAGGGCTCTGCATGAGGGGTCATTGTCTATTTGTGATAGTTTTGAAATGTCAAAAAATTAGCAGTGTTGTATATTTACAGTGTATATATCAAGTTGGGCTGGGGCGATAGCGCAGCGGTAGGTCATTCACCTTGCACGCAGCCGACCTGGATTTGATTCCTTCGTCCCTCTTGGAGACTGCGGCAAGCTACCGAGACTATCCCGCCCATAGGGTAGAGCCTGGCAAGCTACCTGTGGCATATTCAATATGCCTAAAACAGTAACAACAAGTCTCACAACGGAGAATTTACTGGTGCCCGCTCGAGCAAATCGATGAACAGTGGGTCAACAGTGCTACAGTGCTATATCAAGTTATAAAATGACAGTACAGTGAACTTGCATTGCCACATACTGTTTGTTTTTTCAAAACATAAGAAAGGGGAACTGGAGATATAATATAGGTACTATACTTGCACACGACTGACCCAGCTTCAATTCCTGACATTGCATATGGTCCCCTGAGCACTATCAGGTATGGTTCCCATACCTCCAACCTCCACCCACAACCCAAAAATGTAAAGGAGGACCTGGGGGATGGCTCAGGGTTAAAAGTGTCTGCCTTATAAGTCTGAGGTCAAGAGTTCGATCCTTGGTGGTGTCCACATGGGGCCAGTCTGTTCCCTGTGGCTATGCTCCTTGGCACCCCTGATGCTGCAACTGAGTGTTTGGGTTATTTCTCATAATCAGTTGTGAATGTGCACCAAAGCTGGGAAGTATGATCCCCAGCAGCCCGGCATCTGGAGGTGGGTGAACACCACGGTCAGCAGTGTGACCTCCGGCATGCAAGTGTGTGAATTACGCAGCGATTCCAACAAGCACTGTGCCCAGAGGGTGTGCAAGCACCTCACCTGAAGAGTGTGGCCACTGGAAGATATGTGCAGATGCCACAACCAGGTGCATCCAAACTCTGGCGAACACTGTAGCCAAGTGAGAGAGCACCACGAACAGTGTGTCACCCCCAGTCACGGTAGCAACAACAACAACAGAGCAGAGGGAAGGTGAAGGAAGCCATAATAGGGCCAGAACCACCCACACTTGTGGTTGATTCCAAACATTGACCAGTCCTCCTGTTTTCCCTGGCCATTTCACTCAGCATAGTACTATCCATGACCATCCACTTATAGGCAAATTTCATGACTTCGTGTTTTCCTAATGATTGCATAGTATTCCATTGTGGAGATGTGCCATAGTTTCTTTATCAATTTGTCTGGGATGGGTGTTGGAACACTGTGTAACTGAAACCTAGTCACAAACAGCTTTTTAAGGGTCTGTATCACAGTGATTCAATTAAAAAATCTTTAAAAAATAATAAGTGCCACTGCTGAGGATGAAGAGGTATGAGGTCGAGTGACCACACTGAGCGGCCTCTCGGTTTTGGGTTTCTGTATTTTAGTATTTTAGTAACTAAGTCCAGAGAGATATCTGCCAGAAGTTGCATCATTGCCAACTTGTACTTCTAAGTTACATTATATTTGAGCATTGTATAACTGAGATTTAAACCTGAAAACTTTGTAACTTTCCACATGGTGACTCAATAAAAAAATTAAAATAAAAAAAAAGAAAAATAATAATAAGCACCAGAACCCTGCTTGGAGTTTACACTAACCAGCTCCTTGAATTTTCTCTATTGTTTCCCTTGCAGGTATGGATCCTAATATCCACATTGCTTAGTTTTGCCTACTTGTGAGCCTTAAATATGTGGAGTAACACTTTGTACTTTTATGGTTGCTTTTTATCACTCAGCGTTAGATTTTTGAGGTCCATTTGATTGAAGCTGGTGGGTACATTCAATCATTTTTACTGTGGTCTAGCATCACCTGATTTATTGCTCACTTTAAGTTATGGGAATTTGGGTTATTTTCATGTTTTTGCTTTAGAAATAATGCTGATTGGAAGGTTTTCATAGGTTCATAGAGTGTTTTTTTTGGGGGGGGGTTGGTTTCCATGTGTGAGGAGGTCTTTGAAGTCTATTCCGAGGAGCAGAATTGCTTGACTATTAGGTCTGTGTGTAGTTATTCCAAATTACATTCCAGTGCTTTCCTCCCTATTTACATTGCCATCTGTAAAGTACAGCAGTTCGAAACTCCTCAATCTCATCAACACCTGGCATTGTTTTTAATCTTTGAGGGTTTTGCATGAAATGCTATATCACAGTGATTCAATTTGCATTTTCCTGATAACAGATGAGGTTGAACATCTTTTCTTATCTTTATGGGCTATTTTTGTTATCCTTCCTATGAAGTGCCTATTTATAGTTTGTAATTATTTTGCCCTTTACAAACCGAGGCTTGGACTGGGAGGTGGCTCAGCAGTAGAGCACATGACTTGCATGAGTGAGACCCTGGTATTGATATCACACACACACACACATACAGACACCCGAATGCACATTCACACACACACCACATTAAAAATTAAAATTGAGGTTTAAAAAATTTTTTTTGATGCCATAGCAAGAATCTGGAAGCAACCTGAGTGCTCAAGAACGGATGAGTGGATACAACAGGGAAAACAGTGGTTAGGAGGACTGGTCAATGGTTGGATCTAACTACAGTTGTGTGTGGGGCTGAGGGTAGGTAGGATGGAGAAGAGAAGAGACCGGTGTGACAATAACAGCTGGGAATTATCACGCTGGACAAGAATGGAGTGTTGAAAGTATGCAAAGGGATATTCTTGGTAACCTTTCAGTATCAGTATTGAAAACCACAATGCCCAGAAGGAGAGAGAATGAGAGAGTGAGAGAGAGAAAGACAGAGAGAGAGAGAAAGAGAGAGAGAGAAGAAAAGTGCCTGCCATTGAGGCAGGCCGACTCGGGTGGAGGGTGGGGGATGATGAGAGGGAACCAGGGGACACTGATGCTGAGAAATGTACACTGGTGGTGGGATGGGTGTTGGAACACTGTATGACTGAAATCCAATCATGAACAGTTCTGTAAGGGTCTATCTCACAGTGGTTCAATAAAAAAGTTAGAAAAATGTTTTTGGGTTTGACAAAGTCTGAGTTTCTGGAAAGTTCTTTACAGTGTTGTCAGATTTGTATTTAATCAACTTTCACTTAAGAAGTTTTTCCCCTCTTACACATTGATGAGACTGTGTTATGAGACAGTGTGTTTCCTCCTCTATCTCTCCTTCTGAGCCAAAAATCCCTAAAGTTTTTGGCCACATGTGTCAACAATATACACACGTATGTGTGTATTTATTTAGAAATTACACACACTGTCATTCTCCAAATGGGATATCCAAATGTGTCTAGCTACCTACTTTTGGTATCTGTCTCTTGGCTGCTTTTTCTTCCTGTCCCTCTAAGAATCATCTCACAATCCAGGGTCTCTAACATCCATGCCTCGTTCTGGAGGCCATTGCTCTAGGTGCTGTGCCTAGCACTTGCCGTGTGCCTCCATGTCCAGCAGCATCAACTATGTGCAGAGACCCTGCAGGACCCTGGGGATGCCCTGGTAAGCAAGAGGGTCAGGAATCAAGTTTCCTACTTTGCCTTGACAGTCCAGTGGATGAAGCCATATTGGATAATGTCAGCTGGTAGAAACTACCCCCTAGGAAGCAAAGCAAGGAGATGGGGTAGTGATGGTGAATGACCGGGAAGGTGAGCGGGAAGCCACCGGGGATCCGAAGCTCACCGAAGGCCTCTCGCGTGTTGCGTGAGGGGGAGACCACCATGCCCAGGTTTAGGGGGAGAGTGAGTGTTCTGGGAAGAGTGAATGCTGAGTGTAAAGGATCTGAGGTGGGAAGGAAGGCCTGTCATGAGCTGGGAGCAGGAGGGGCTGGAGAAGTTAGAAATTTGGAGGGCAGGGTCCCTCCCAGAGATGCATCCTAGCTGCACTGCGTACCAACAGGGGATGAATGGTGTGTGCTGCCAGGGGTTAAGAACGGAATGAAGTGAGGGACTGAAAGAGTCAATCTGTGAAGGGTTGACATCACCTAGAGGGGTGCTCAGCTCACAAATGATATTAATGAATGGGATGCATGGAAACTTGTTTCTCCTTGGTGTGCCCCGTGGCACACAAGCTTCCTATCCACCTGGCTCAGGAACTCTCCTGCCCTGCTGACCCAGACTCAGTCACTGAACCTGTCCTATTAGAGGAGCTCACTGAAAATTTGGCAAATAAGAGAGTTTAAAATGGAAGCCAGGTTATGGAACATCAGATTTTGACTAAATAGAGAAGGGATTTTAAAAATCTTTTTTTTTCCCTAACTGTAGAAGAATGTTATGTAGATTCTTGGTCTTTGACATCTTAAACAAGAGTGGGATCCTATTCAGCATATTGCTCAGTCCCTGTTTTCCGCTTTGTGTGTTGGTTTTGAGACTCACTGGAGCATAGGGGTGAAGAGTGTGGGCTCGGGAGAGAGACCGCCCAGGTGTACCTCCCCCACACCATCCACCACTGCCACTATCTTGCAGAAGTGACTTTTGCTGTTCATGGTGGTCATTGGTACCCAAGGTCCCGAGCAGCTCCATGTCCTTGGAATCTAGCATTGTACCCCTTGGTCTGCTTTATTGAGTATTGTATTTATGAGTATTGCTGGGAGTGATACTGGGTCCCTTCATACTGCTTAGGAAGTCCCTCCCATAATGAAAAACAATCCAAAACAGGAAATTGGGCCCATTTCCTCCAATCTACGCTGAATGTTAAAGTTTAAGAAAATCTTTTCAGATGTGTCAGGGACCAGATAGACATCTCACTTTGTTTTTTTTTTTTTTTTTTTTTTTAAATAATTTTATTGAATCACCATGTGGAGGGTTACATAGTTCTCAGGATTATGTCGGTTATACAATTCTCAAACACCCTTCCCTTCACCAGTGCCCATCTCCCATCACCAACCCCCCCAGTATACCTGCCACCCCCTCCCACCTCCCCAGTCCCCACCCTTGTACATGATAAGTTCCACTTCGTTTATGCCTTATCTCGATTACATTCCATGTTTCAACACACAACTCACTACCATTGTTGGGGTTTCCCCCAAAAAAGGAAAGCAGTCCTATTGCCAAGGAGGCATTTGATAGTTCTCCACTGCTAAGAATATAGAGATATTAAGTCCCGCTGTTTGTTACATAACTTTTCTTTTTCCCCCTTGCCCCGCGCCACCGAGTTCACGCCTGTTTGGTAATCGCCACGCTGCCTGACAAGGGAAAAAAAAACCGAAAAGGATGGTTATTTCCCGTCATCGGCAGGCGTGGGGCTCTGGCTTAGTTGATAGACTAGTAGAGTTTCTGCAAGCAGTTTCTGGAACCGAAGGGCTTGCGCTGGTATCGGCTCTGGCTCGAGATTCCACCAGCGTCCCACTGTTCCATGTACATAATTTTTCCCCTTATATCCCATTCCCACGCCACCAGGTCTGTTTGCTTAATGGACATCACACTATGTTTGACACCACGCCGCGTTTCTTCCCGAGAAAGAAGGATATTTCTTCTCAGCCGGCGTGGGGATATAGCTTAGTTCAGTCTAGAGAGATGGCTACCACTTTGATTGCCTTCAATATTTCAGCAACAGACTTACTATTCTTGTTAGGATCTCCCACAAAAGTCCGACCCATTAAAAAGGGACATATTACATATTGCTGATGCTAAGATGACATTAGGTCGCGCGGCCGCGACAGCGGCCGCGCGGTTTTGGGTTTCTGTATAAAGTCCAGGAAAAGTACAACCAGAAATATCACTACAAACTTTTACCCTTTTATGGTGCTCATAAGATGAAGAAGCCTAGAGAGAGGCTCGGCGTCTCCATTTTGCGCTCAGGAAAACCTCGGATCCTGCGCTGTGCTCAGGGGGGAGGTGTGGAGAGAGAGAGAGGTTAAAAGAATTGGGGGATGCCCGGCTCCCACTGTTTCAGCGCACCGTGGGGTCTCTGGTCCCATGCCGGAATTAGTTCAGTGGGCTGTTTGGAGTCCAAGAGCGCTTCCTTGGGCTCTTCCATCATGCTCGCTCCGCAGCAGGGTCCAAAGGGAAGCACACGTGGGGGAGGTGGGTTTAAGTATCTATCTGCTGTGGGCGGGGGTCGCCGCCCCCGCCCCCTGGGGCCTCCCGCAAGCGCGCGCGCCTCCCGTTTCAGCTGGGTCGCCGTCACCATTTTGCGCTCAGGAAAACCGCGGATCCTGCGCTGTGCTCAGGGGGGAGATGTGGAGAGAGAGAGAGGTTAAAAGAATTGGGGGATGCCCGGCTCCCACTGTTTCAGCGCACCGAGACATCTCACTTTGTACATTCACCTTTGTTCCATTACTGCGGATGTTGAAGAGCTCTTCATTTACATTGCCTACGATCATGAATTGCTTGTTCCTGTTCAAAGAGGATGCCTGTTTTCATCATAAGAGACAGCAGAACAGGCAGCATCAAAGTGAACAACCCCACCTACCTTGGGGATAGGGCAGGCAGCGCCAGCTGTTCATACCTCCCTGACTTAAGCATCTATTTCCCTTTTGCAGGCTGGACGAAGTGTGCTGTAAGGTTCTTGTAATAAAGAGAGAGAAGGAAAGAAGGTGTCTGGGCCTCAATGTCGTAAAGCTGAAACCTTGTGCTTTACATTGACAGCATATAGGGCCTTTCTAGCTGGGGGTTCACCGTTTCATCCCAGATTCCTCACTCAGATGCAGCCTCACCCTGCAAGTTCAGTCCAGCAGTCTTCCACGACCCCCCCAGGCTCTGCGGTCACCTTTGGGTTGAGCTTTCCTTGGGGCTGATTGCACAGCAGTAACATGGTGACTGGGGAGTGCTTCCTGGAGGAGATGATAGATAATTCAGGGCCTAAAGGACTAGGAAGTGTTAGGCAAGCAAAGAGCACTGGGAGGAAGAGAGCAGGGAGAGTACCCCTGGAAAAGGAAAGGACGTGCTAGATGGCATGGTGGCAGGGGAAAATGCGAGAAAGAGCAGAGTTGGACTATGGGCTGTGGCTGGGGACCAGATGGGAGCCAAGGCCAGGTGGGTATTTGAGGTCTCATCGATGAACTCAGAGTCCCCAGAACTCCGATGAGCCGAATTATCACTTATTTTTCATACCCAGTCCAGAGATCTGAGAGCAGACCTTGGGCATGGGGGAGAGAGACTTCATCTCCAGAAAGGTCAGGCCCTTCTGCCGCCTGTGTAGACTCACTGACTACAGGCAAAAGGGAAGAAGCTTAGTGCACTGGGGTGGGTGGAAGCAGGGGAGTGATGATGACTGAGGGGAAAGCTCAGACCCAGTGTCCATGCAGGGGCAGGTGATCTAATGACCCAGGTGTAGGTGCATAATAGCTCACATCCTGTGCTCACGCTTGAGCATGTACCATCCTGTTAGCAACCGTTTGAAGGTGGGTTTTTCTATCCCTGTTTGACAGAGAAGGAAACAGGTGCACTGACCAGAAGGGATTTGCTCTAGGTCAGGTGACGATGGCTGGGATGGGGGCACAGACTGGTCGGTTTTGATGCCCCAAACTTGCCTAACACATTGCAGCCCCGCCGCAGCTTCTCCTCACGGTCCTCAGGCTGCGGGGAGCTGACGCTGCAGGACTGCTCTTTCTGTAATGCTCACGGATTTATTGTAGCAGTTTGGGGAACAGTAGTAATTGCCAGCATCTTAAATGTCCATCCACAGCAAATTGGTAAGATACATTATGATATATACATTTAATGAAAAACTATGGTTCTCTATGTACTCAGAGGCAGTAGTTCCAGCACACTGCCCGGTTAGCCGACAATAGCAAGGCGAGGACGGGGGCGGGGAGCGTTGTTCTGAGTAAACAGCTCCCATCGGAATGTGTCCGGCGTCCATTGGACACACATGCGCGCAGGAAATGTTAGGGAGCAATGGCTTGGGACAGGGAAGGGAGGTGTATTTTCCCATTGCATTTATTTGGGGTCCACTTTCGAGCTTTGTGTCCAGTGCAAAAACAAATTATGAAAATAAAAAAGCTCTGTGTGGTTGCCACCCCTTTCTACTGCTAACTGCGCTGAACCTCAGCTCATTTCAGGAACAAGGATGGTCATTTCTGACCCGCAAGGGTAGAGCACCCAGCAGAGTGCCTGGCACAGGGCAAGGGGTGATGATCACGTGAATCACCTGTGAGGGCCAGGGTCACAGTGGTCAGCATTCCCCTCACAAGGCTAAGGAGAGCCAAAGGATCTTCCAGAGTCTTGACATAAGAGGTCCAGTTCTGCTCTGGGGTGTTGGATTTTGAGGGAAGGGCTCAGGACCGTGAGCTTCGGGTGGCCTGCTGGCTCTCAGTGTGCCTCTGGAGCACTGCTGGGCGGGGCACTCAGTTTCTCTGATCCACAGCCCCATCGGTAGCTTGGGGAGGAAACGACGCACCCTGGCTGCTGTGGTTGCTGTGTGGATTAAAGGAGTCAGTGTTGGCCAAGGGTGCAGCTCAATAAAAATTCATGGAGAAACTTCCTGCTCACGAGTGGCTTGTGGGTGCTCATTCTCTCTTGGTCTCCAAGCTGGTGCATTTTTTTGCTATGACTTGTGCTGCAGCCAAGCCATGTCTTGGTTGCGTCTTGGTACTTGGGGAACTAACGGACTGTTAGGAGACAGGACCTGAACCTGCAGGGGACATTCCAGGCGCCACCCCCAGCAGTGAGGCTGAGCTCCTAGGTTCTCCATGTGGTCACGGGTGGTTCTGTGGACCCATCTCACCTCTCAGCCGAACAGTTCCTGGGTTCTCATGGCAAATACCTGGCAGCTGTTAACACCTCAGCCCCGAGTTTTATGGAAGTGAAACTCCCCGGAAGAAGGAGAGTTATTAGGACCAATGCTGTTTTAATCAGTGCTCAGCGCAAACCACGTCTCCTTTCTGGCCCCTGGCAAAGCAGGCCAGCTGACTGAGCTGCCATGGTGAGCGATCGCATTAATCACACATCGTATCATTACGGCATTAGCTTAAATGGAAGCAATAAATACTTTTTCTAGATTAAATGAGTAAGTGAGTTTAATTGCTAGGAAACCTACTCAGAAGTTCCACAATAACTTTAACCGGGATGAGGGTTCTGGGTTTTGTTCTTGAGTCTAATTGCAAAGCAACTGTACTTTTGGGCACATGAATTGTATTCACTGGAAGATTCAAGGTCCTCGAAAGTTCCCTTGCTCTTCTCTTCCTGCTTGCCTCTCAGGGCCTGGGGAAACGCCTGACATGGTGTGAGTAAAGGGACAAAGGAGACTCTGCCCATGGCCTGCGGGGACTCTGGTGCTGGCCTCTTCCCATGTCATATCTCAGTGCTCCCCTGGCGATCACTCTCCTGCCGACCCTCTTCCTTTCTTATATCTCCTTAGCTGCAGCACACACAAGAATAGTCTTTGCTGTTAGAGCCCAGAAAACTATATCCTCGGGGCAGTGTCCCTTGCACGCTCTCCCCACCCACCTTAGGAAGAGCATGGCTCTATTTTACTCATTTAATTATTTATTTCTGGGAGCTCCCAGACAGTACCTAGAGGCTCTAGGGGCTCATCCTGGCAATTCCCAGACAACTGGGCCATTAGTTCAATGCAGGGGCCCCGGGATGCAGTGTTGCTGGGTCCCATAGTGCCAGGATACTTGGGGAACATCCAGTGGTGCTCGCCTGGTGTCGCTGTGTGGGGTGGGGGATCAAATCTGGGCCAGGCATGTAAGGCATGTGCCTTAACCCTTGTATTTTCTCTCCAGCCATTTTAAATAAGGACTCACCAGTGGTATCCAGGGGCCCAAGGCTGCTCCTGGTGACCCGAGGTCTTGGGGCTGCCAAGGCCCTACTTGGTAGTGCTGGGGTTGGGTGGGGGGGCATTGGCGCAGTGCCAGGGACTGAACTTGAGGCTTCAGTCATTTCCTGAGAGTGACCAGGACCCTCAGCTCTGGAGGTTTGGAAGGGAATATTGAGGTGTGGCCCTAGCTGTGTGCTGTTTGAAGTTCGTCTTATCTTCCTTTAATCTGTGGGTGCATCAGGTAGCTTTGACCCTGGTTGATTGTAGGACATGGGGTTATGGCCATCAGGTAGAATGTAAGCATGTCTTTCTTCTGAGGGGATGCACCTGGTGGTGCGTAGGGACTCACTTGCTGCCAGTGGTCAGGGGCAACCATAGGGTGCTTGGATTGAATCTGGGCTGCTGTAGGCAAGATATGCATCCCCCCCACCCCAGAATGTCTTTTAAGGAAGGCACTTCAGCACCAGCCTGGTAGCCTCCAGCTTCAGTGCCGCCTGGGGCCCTGGGCAGCCACCTATGCTCTTGCTCTGTCTCTGAGGGCCTGGTGTGAGTGGGGCTGGTTAGGAGAGAGGGAGAGCAGAGGGAGACATGGCAGACAGGGAGGGGAACCTGGGGAGCCCTTTGTGCCTTCATAGTTCATCTTAGTGCAGGCTGAAGGCATCTCCGGCAGGGCGGAGAGCCTGCTGGTCTGCTTGCTAGTCCGAGAGGGTTCTCAGCCTTTGCCTGGCAGTGTCCAGCAAATATTGGCTGGTGGCATGTGAAAGCTTATAAGCACAGGCTTCAGTGTTAGAGAGAACTGGGTTTCAGTACCTGCTTCACGGCTGCTATCCTGCGAAGCAGCCATGGACCCCAAAGAGCCACGTTTTTCTGATCTGGCAGGTGGGCATCCCTGGCCAAGAGCCTCGTGCTTAGAAAGCATCCCCCTGCCTCTCATGCAGCAGAACTCGGCCAGGCAGTAACTGTGGCTGTGACTCACTGAATAGAGGCACGTGTCAGGGGCCCATGGCTGATGTAGGGACAGTATCTGCAATAATATTTTGTGGGGAGCCCCTCTGAAGCAGTGCTCAGGGGTCCTGATGGCCACTTCCATGATACTCGGCCACCCAGGCCAGGTAGTTCAATGTGAAGGCCCGGCGGTACATTCTGCTTGGGCCCACTGGTTCTGAGAGTCACCAGGGCCACCTCCAGTGGTGTTCAGGGGTCTGTAGAGCTACACCAGGTTGCATTGTGGAGCCACATGGTACTGGGGATTAAACCATGTATGCAAATTAAAATTAAACTGTGCCTGTGCTTACAAGACCTGCACCCTGGCCTCCGTGTGCTCTCTCCCCAGCCCCAGAGAGTATTTTTGAAACAGATTTCAGAATGTCTTGCTCTTGGGAGTCTCAAGAGACCGGAAAGTTCTGGAAATGTCTTTCCCTTTGAAGTGTCCTATGGGAAACCTCCGATATAAATCAAAGGGTTTTCGGGGCCCCTGGAGCTTTCTACTCTGCACTGGGATATGAGCACTGTGTGTGCAGTGGTGTCTGCATGCTCTGCCCACAGCCCCTTCCTCTTACACTCCCTCTGGTTTCTCGCTGCTTCGTGGACATGCCCGTTCTGCTGAACCTCAGGTTCTTTTCGCTGGCTGCGCCCTCTGCCGGGGACCTATCCATGCAGGTGGTTTGCTCACCTTTGGACTTGGCTTCAATTCCACAGGCCCCAAAGGCCTGACCTCACCAACTTTGCTCAGAGTGGAACTCCGTTTCCTCCTGGAAGCCCTATCCTCCCTTCCCTGCCTTATTTACTTTTCATGGAATGTGTTACCATTCATTTATTTATCTTGAGGGTATTTGTCTTCCCCAACACAATGTTAGTCCCACACAGACAGGGATTTTGTCTGTTCTGTTGAATGAGGCCTCCCAGCCACGTGAAGAACAGCATCTGGGACATTGTAGCTGCTCATTAAATATTTGATGAGTGAATGAATCTACATTTGGGGGCATTTCGTTTCCCATACATTCTTCTAAGAAGCTTTTGTTTCTTGAGCTTTTTAAAATTTGGTTTTATTTTATTTTGAGTTGGGGCTACACCCGGCTGTGCTGAGGGCTTACTTGTGCCTCTGTGCTCAGGGACCCCTCCTGTTGGGGCTTGGGAACCATATGTGATGATGGGGATCGAACTCAGGTCAGCTGCGTGCAAGACAAGCACCTTACCTGCTTCTCTCCCATCCAAGTAGTAACCAGGTGTGACCCTAGCTTCTGAAATCAGACAAGATCAGGCACCTTCAGGGTAATATGGCCTTAGACAATATTTTCTATAGCTTTGGCCCAATTTGAGCTTTCTGTAATACGCACAACTTCCATGGTGTTCAAAGGTCTAGGAGACAAATCCACTCCTCTCCATCTCACTCAACGGTGCTATCTCTGTCTACACCGTTCTCCTTGGCAGGTGTGTGGAAAGTGTCCACGTACTGGAGGGTGGGAGGGTGGGACCAAAGGGCTAGACAAGCCTCCGGACAAACCCAACCTTTCAGGAAGTTCTTCCCTCGGTTTGATTAGAGGAATCAGCACAGAGCGAGTGTCTGTCCCACTGTGTGATGGTGATGCTGGCCACTCAGGTTTTGTGGGTGACTTTAGTTTGGGTTCCGGTCCTCACCCAACCTGTCTCCAAGCGCTTTGAAAATGTGCTCCCAGCCTCCATTTTATCGTTATTTGTGATGAGGATAAAAAAGGACAAGTCTCAGAGGGTTCTTGGGAGGTTGGAATGAAACTAAGTGATGGGTGTGACAGTGAAGGACTATTTCCATCTCCATCACCACTCAGGACCCTGGACAGCGCCTATGTGCTGGCCCTCGCAGTGGCATACAGCAGTGGAAAGCCTAGAACCCCCAGGCCACACTACCTGGGGAGGGGATGGAGTTGGAATTACGGTGGGAGCCAAAAAGGCTTCCTCAGCTTGAGGGGAAGAGGAGAAGAGATGGGAGGTGAAATATGTGTGGAAGAGCTTGGTGTGTTTGAGAGGAGTGAGCAGTGCCCACCTGGAGCTGAAAGGGGGGTGGGGGCTGGTCCCTGATTGGCTGTGTTCGTGGGAAGTGTCCCCTTTTATTGGTCGGAGCTGTGTGCTGGTGCCTCTGAGGAACTGTCTAGTGGACATGCTCAGAACAGCAGCCTGGCCTCCTTGGTTGCCTCTTCCTGGTGCATGCAAAGGACAGAATTGTTGCATTTGTGTGGCCATATCTCCATGGTGGTTTGGATGCTGGAGGCACTGACTGCCTACCACCCTCCCCATTCCCAAACTCCATGCCCAGGTGTCCCACTGGAGGCCACTAATCCTGGTTCCCTTAGAACCAGAAGGTGGAAGCACTTTTGTCCCGGCCATTTTCCTTGTGGGTATTATCACGACTCCCCTGCAGCCTCTGTGTGCCTGGTTTCCTGCTGAACATGGCCCTGCCAGCCTCTCTGGGGACTTGCCTGCTAGGAGCCCTCTGTTGACCACCCTGCAGGACCCCGTGGGCCAGCGGCATGCATGACTTTTGATTTGGGATTTCTTTGTTTCTGGTTGCCTTGTCTGTTTGCTTCTGTGTTTCTGTATTTCTTATGTGCATCCAGAGAGGGTTTGCAGAGGCTTCTAATGAGGCTTGGAGAGATGAGGCGATTAAGAATGTGGCAGCCAGGAAAGCAGGCAGGACAGCAGCAGTGGCTGCTCTGCCTCGGGGGGAGGGGTGGTAGGGACCACAGCCTGGCCTCAAGCCTTCCTGGCAGCCATAGGGAAAAGGGAGGAAGCTGTGTGTTTCAGAGACTTGCATGGCCAAGCGGGGTGCCTGCTCCTCAGAGGGACCAGACCTCCCAAGCCTCCAGAGGGAACCACTTTGATGCCTGAGATTTCAGTCCCAGAATGGGGCACAGTTCTGGACACTGTTAATTGGGTTTTCGGATCCACCAAGTTGGTGTTTGGGGGCTACTCCTGGCTTGTTGATTGGAGGCCACTCCTGGTGCTAGGAGAATTATACCATGCTCAAGGGATCAAACCCGAACCTCCCCCACAGGGAGCCAGTGCCCCTGCTTTTGGGGCCACCTCCTGGCTCTCCGACTTTAGCTCAAAGCAAATGCAGAGGTGGGATTTGTTTCATGGTCTCTTAGACTGACCTCATTTGCTTATTGCAGAGTGTGGCGTGCTTGTGGCCAGGCTCACCCAGGTTGGAAATTTTCATTCCCAGGGCAGTGGTCCATGTCCTTTATGCTGGCCTTGAAAGATGTCATGCAACCCATAGATTTTTTTTTCTGCCCTCCATTGCTTGCTTTTGGGAAGTGGTGTGTTCCCAACTAGTGCTCAGGAAGTCCAGGGGCCCCTCCTGGGGATTATTAGCCAACTGGACCACACAGTTCAGTGCTTATGCTGGCAGATAGGTGCCATTTGGGCCCATTGGTACTGGCGTCACCAGTGTCACACCTGGTGGTGCTCTAGGCCTCCAGGGCTATAACTGGCAGTGCTGGGGGGTGGGTCTTGTGGTACTGAGGATCAAACTTGGGGCCTCACACCTGTGAAGCATGTGCTCCAGCCTTTTGAGCAGTCTCCTTATCTCATGAAGTGAGACCACCTGCTAAGATAAACCAATCTTATCAGTTTGGCTTCATAGGATGGATGTTCCTGGGGTGCTGAATGGGATGGGGGGCCTGGTAAATGGAGGTGAATGAGGCAGGCATGGATTTGACCCCGGCAGAAACAGCTATAAATGGGGTGAAGGTTCTGGGGGGTAGCTGAGTCCTGGAGAGGTGCAGAGGGCTGAGCAAAGGCGAGGACTGTGTGAGGGGTAGCAGGAGGGCAGGCGTGGGGGCTCTGGGATGAGAGAGAGCAGGGATGTTCTAGGAGGAATGCTCAGGGAAGAAGTTAGGCCAGGCTGGAGTCTAGAGGCCCGGAGAATGGGGGGCAGTCCCAACTCGGGGACTGGGACCCAGCGGGCAGAGGGGCTGTGTGATCTACAGACAGTGGGAAACATAAAAGGGCACATCCCCTGCCCTCTCTTTGCTGTGCCTTTTTGTCTTGCAGATAAATTTTTTTTTGCTTTTTTTGGGTCACACCCAGCAATGCACAGGGGTCCTGGCTCATGCACTCAGGAATTACCCCTGGCGGTGCTCAGGGGACCATATGGGATGCTGGGATTCGAACCTGGGTTGGCCGCGTGCAAGGCAAACACCCTACCCGCTGTACTATCACTCCAGCCCCACCTGCAGATAATTTTTATTCAATAAGAGTGAATGTATTCAGGGTGCAAGGATTTAAATAGCCGTAACCATTTACGTGAAAAGTCTAAGCACCCACTGGACGCCCCTCTTCTCTCTCCTTCACCCTCTAGAGGTACGTCCAGCCTTTGCCTGGTGTCTGTGAACATCTGTCAGCTGGGCGCTGCTCTTCCAAAGCAGAAGCTACATCCCACAGGACAAAAACTTCATGTGTGTGTTTTGTTCTAATTGATTAATTAAATTATGCAGTGCTGGGGATTGAACCCTGATCTCCTGCATGCAGAGCACGCACTTTGTCCCTGAGCCACATCCCTGGCCCTCAGTGTATGTTCTTTGCGGTGCCTCAGAGCTTCCCACCCCCACCCCGGGTTGGCTCACTTGGTTCGTCCTCATTCTCTTTGCCTGCTGCACACCCTGTACCTGAGGGGCAGGGAACTGTGGGCTTCATTTATCCACTTCCTCGCTTAGGTGGTTCCCGGTTAATTTGGTCTTACACGCAGGACTGTCATGCACACCCTTGGTGGGCATCTCCAACTACGTGTCCAAGTATTTTCATGGGACGGAGTGTGAGAAAGTGTCACCACTGAATGCACCGGGGCGCAGTCGTTTCGAATTAGGAACATGGTGGAGTGCCAGGAGCCCCAGTCAGGCGGGCAGGAAGAGAGGCGCTCCGGAGAGAAACAGCCTGTATTCTGGTCCTCATCTTTTGCGGTGGTTTGGAGGAAGATACATCCTTGGCTGCCATGTTGCTGACAAGAAGTGCGATTAGGCAGAGAGTCAGGGACCAAATCCAAAATCAGTCAGAATCAGGCAGCATGGAGCGGGGCCTCCTCCTCAGGCAGCAGCGGCCCTCGTGAGAGCAACTTGAGAACGGAGTCAGCCACTGCCGACTCCAAGGGGGCGGTGGGAGAGGTGCGTCCCCTGCCAGGACCTGTGTCTCTGTAGGGACCGCAGCCCTCTGATGGGATCCAGCCAAGGGGAGGCACCCTGAGGTCCTAGGAGGAGCAGCTGATGGGTGGGAGGAAGGGCTGATCTCAGACCAGGGGTCCAGCTGAGTGGCCCTGGGACAGGACTTCGTCTGAGGGGGGAGGCGGTGGAAGGTTCATCCATGCAGGAACATCAGAGTGGGTCTGAGCTTGACGGGGCTGCTCCCCTGTCTCCCAGGGGTGCAGCGGCAGGAAAGGTCCTCATGCCCAGCCCACCTCAGTGGATGCAGATGGACGCGCCTTTGGGCGAAAAGTCATTATTTGGACTGTGGATGTGATTCCACTGAGAAACAGTTGCCTCTCATGGGTGAGCTTGGGGACAAGTCCCAACATTGCAAAAATAATGAAAGTCCTTGTTAACCTCAGCATCCTTCCCCCGCAACCCTCCTGCCCAGCTCACCCCAGAACTGGAGTTTTCCTAAGGACCCTTGGGTTGAGTTTTGCTTCTGGATCCAAAACCGTGTGTATGCCCTGTCTGGCATCTCCAGGGAGAAGGGACAAAGTGTGTCCAAACTGTGCAGCTGCCCTGTGTCGATGCCGGCCTGGTCCTGGTCTTGGTGATCACAGTTAGTCAGCAAGGTCAGCCTCTGTCTGTCGCCAGCTGTTGAAACAGGCAGAGAGAGGATTCCACTGTGGGTGGAGATTTAACTCCAACCCTCACCCCCCTGCCTGTGTCCCCCCTACTCTGAGGGATGGATGAGTGTGCCTGAGCACTGAGTCTGTCATGTGAAGAGGTGATGTGGGGGTAGGCTGGGGGCATTTGGGGTCCTTTGAGTGGGGAGATGTGCAGTGCAGTGCAGTGAGGCTCTGGGGTTCCAAAGCATTTTCCGGGTACTTTACTTGCTCTTCTTTGCCTTCCTGCATCTCATCATCCTGTCCCTCCTCTGTGGAGGGACACATGCAGTGCACAAGCCCTGAGGCTGGATGCAGGGCCTTCGCATTCGGCAGTCTCCAGGGGCTTTCCCCTCGGCCCCTCAGGACTCGGTGGCATTGCTGCAATTATGGAGAGGGAGAGATATCATTTCTGGGTCCTTGTCATCTTCACGGAGACTGCCAGCGTGCCGGGAACTTCTGACTTTACTTTGTTTATAAGATTATGGAGAAATAGAGGCTGCATAAATTTGATCATTTCTACCACTTCTACACGAACGGTTTAGTGGCATGCAGAACACTTGTATTTCTCAACAGCTCCGGTCACCACTCCCTTTAGAACTCTTCACCTTGCAGGACTGGAACTCTGTCCCTTAAAACACAGACTCCTCACCCGGCCACACTCTTCACCTCCTGGGAGTTTGTGAGTTCATGCCTGTGAGTTTGAAGCCTCCAGGTGCCTTGTCCCAGAGGACCATCCAGACATTTTCCTTTTGCAACAGGCTTGTTTTATGGCACTGTCTTTAGGACTCATGCCTATAGCATGTTTCCAGATTTCCTTCTGGCTTTGGGCTTCAAAATATTCTAGTGTGCACTTGGACACATGAATTCACTCATCTGCAGGGGACATTTGGCTTGTGTGGTGTGTGGGTGACCTGGGTTCCTCTGGGGGCGCCTTTGCATGTTACACCTTCCGGAAGGTGCCCATACATGCTTTTCCCATGCCGCCAAAGTCACCTTTGTAATGTACTTGCCATCCACGGTGGTATCCCCTCTCCTCACATCCAGGTCCCTTCCTTATCTACTTATATTCTGGTATCCTTGTTGTCCCCTTTTTATCCAGCCCCTTATGCTCACTCCCTCCAGATTCTGTTTTTCCCAGAGACAAAGGTTGTATCAGTTGGGGTGCAGCCAGGGATTCCCTGCCTTCTCCAGTTTGTTCAAAGAAGGGGATTTAAGGCAGGGAACTCCTGACAGCTACTGGCACTCGTGAAGCAGGTGAAGTGGAAACAACCCAGAAGAACAGCTGTAAGGACACAGACCCAGAACACCAGGGCTGCTGGGATGAATGGAAACCTGGCGTGGGAACCAGAACCACCTCTATCAGGGGGAGCTGGGAGCGAGGAGTGGGCACCAGCGGATGCTCGTCTAAAATGGGATAGAGAGAAGGGAAATAAAAAGCCCAGAAATTGGAGACACTCTCTTATACACACTCATACACACACACACACACACACACACACACACATACACACACACACCCCTCTCAGGTGCCAGTGGTAATTAAAGTCACAGCCGCAGATGAATGTAGTCTGTGGCCAGCTATGAATCTTGTTAACAGTCGCCAAGAAAGATCAATAAATTTACCTCCTTCTAAGTCGGCACAAGGTTTCTCTGGAGGCCTAGGGCAGCTCAAGGTGAAAAGCTTCAGCAGACTTCCGGTGAGCTGGCAGGGCCGGGGCATCAGTCAGCAGCAGGTGATCCCAGGCCTGCAGATTGGGTATGGTGTTTCAGGGGTGCCTCGGGGCCCAGGGAGGGGAGGCTGGGGGTGGGGAACTCCTTCTCAAGGGCCCATCTTAGATCTCCACTGAGCTGTGGTAATAAAATAAAATGCAGCTGGAGGGTCCTGGCCCCAGCTCTGAGGGCTGCTGTGTTGCCTCTCCCCGAGTCTGCAGGGGAGATGGGGTCCGGCAGAGCTGTTTGGGCTCCTGCTTCTGTTGGGGAACAGGAGCAGGGAGACGATGAAGTGTGGGGATGCCCTAGAGCCTGTGTGTAGGAGCTCGCAGGGCCCTGAGTCACCTCCTCCTATTGCCAACTTTAGGGACTGCGCTTTCGTTTTTAAAGTCATGAATTACAAAGTTACTCATGATTGTGTTTTAGGCATACTATATCCCAACACTGATTCCTCAAGTGTCCACTTCCCCCTACCAGTGTTCCCCATTTCCCTCCTGCCCGCCAGATTGCCTCCATGACAGGTACTTTTAATTTTTTCTTTTTGGGTCACACCCGGTGATATTCAGGGGTTACTCCTGACTCTGCACTCAGGAATTACTCCTGGCGGTGCTCGGGGGACCATATGGGATGCTGGGGATCTAACCCCGGTCAGCCTCGTGCAAGGCAAATGCCCTGCCCACTATACTATCACTCTGGCCCTCCATGACAGATACTTTTAAAAATGAATTTTTGTTCCTTTAACCAGTCTTCTGTTTTCAGGCAAGGGACCAGACATGATGGTGTCTCAGTGTCTGTATTGCAAACCATATGCCCCACAGAGGGGGATTGAAAGTGGGGGGAGAAAGGGAGAGAGAGGGAAAGAGGGAGAGAGGGAGAGGAGAAGTCCCTGCCATAGAGGCAGGCTGAGGGGGTAAAGGGGATGGTGGGAGGGAAACTGAGGACATTGATGGTGGGAAATGTCCACTGGTGGAGGGATGAGTGTTGGAACATTGTGTGACTGAAACCTGATCATGAGAAGCTTTGTAACTGTGTATCTCACGGTGGTTCAATTAAAAAATGAATAAATAGATAAATTTTTGGCACTGTGGCTTATAGTACTGTTACCAGTAGGGTTTGATGCATGACACATTACCACCTCTCAGCACCTCTTCCTCCTCCTGGTTGATTGAGCATTCCTTCCACGATTGTTGTGGTTTTCTCTTCCCTGTCCCCTCCGAATACCTCTATGGCAAGCTTCCAAGTGAAGATCAGTTATCATGTTCTTCATTTCTATTACCATTGGGCATTTGATATTTCTGCCACTATGTTTCTTTATGTCCCACATATGTGGGAGATCATTTTGTGTTGGTCTGTCCCTGGTGACTAACTTCACTCAGCATGAGGCTCTCCAGATCCATCCACGCATCAGCAAATCACGTGGTTTCATCTTTTCTTACGATATTCCATTGTGTATATGTATTGTAGTTTCGTCTAATCATCTGTTCTTGGCACTTGGGTTGTTTCCAGATTCTGGCTCTTGTGGATAGTGCTGCAAGGAACATAGCAGTGCAGATGTTTTCTCTCCATTGTGTTTTTGGGCCCATGGTACATTCCAAGAAGTGGGATTGAAGGGTGAAATGAAAGCTCAATTCCAAGCTTGCTAGAAATAGGCCACATGGAAGCGTTGCCACCATTGGCATTAGCAAGGACCTTTCCCGAGGTCTTTCCTTCAGGAGATTCAGGCTACTTCCACAATCACGATGCTGCTCTTGAGTGCTTACTAAGTGCTGGGGCTTGGGGAAAAGGTGGCTGTGCAGAGGAGAGTTGAGGGAAGGTGGGGAGAAGGGAACTGCGTCATGAGAAGGCATTTTCACTGGCTCTTTGAACATGTGCTAACAGGCAGAGGGGAAGGATTTGAATTGAAGGATACCAGAGCGCTGGTGCTGGGACACTTAAATGTTGAACAGCATCAATGGTTGGGGACTGGGGAGTTGTGGAGATAGAGGGGAGTTTTCAGGCAAAAATGCAAGACTTGGAGGGTCAAGTTAGAGGTTTGAGCTTTATCCTGTAAAGACAGTGGGTCTATGGGACATTGGCTTCTCTCTGGACACTGTTGTCGCTGTCACAACAGGGAATTTGTTGCAACAGAGAATTTGTGGCCTCCAGTGGGCAGGAGCTAGGTTAGATGCTGCTAATCAGCCACTGTCCCTTCTCTCAGGATAGTCCAAGTTTCTGGCCCGAAACGGTGCTAGTGAGTGCTGACGTTGGAAACCCACCTGTGGTTTCCAACCACAAGTCCCAGACCATGATGCAGGCTCATGGTCTGGGAGGCATCAAGTTGTATTCTTTTGGAATGTGTGTAGAGTGTAGTGGAATCTCTCTCTCTCTCTCTCTCTCTCTCTCTCTCTCTCTCTCTCTCTCTGTGTGTGTGTGTTCAGTAAAGTTGGAAGCAGGTGGCTGGAGAGGAAGTTGGGGAAGGGGGACAGTGGATGCTTCCTGGTTTGGCCACTAGCCTGATAGGGCAGTGGGGAAGAATTGAAAGGAGAGATGGCAAGTCTGGCCTGAGTGATAGATTTTCTGCTAGCAGAATGTGGTAGAAAGAAACCCTGTGCCATCCTTTTACCCCCTCAGCTACCACTGCAGCCTGGGGCAGAGCAAGGGAGCGGGGTTCCAAGCCCGCAGTTCTTCTGTTCACTCTCAACGCCTTTGTGTCAATCTTGTTTTTGCAGTAAGAATCAGTGCCCAGTGTTGCCTCTCAGTGGGGGGCCCCCTAGCATGGTGGGTGCCGTGACCTGGCCAAGTCCCTTCCCTCGTCCTCCTCCTGCTCAGGCTACCATCTTGCTGGGTCCACTGTCTTGAGCCTGGAGGGCCCACAGGGTCAGATCCCAGTGCCATCAGCCTCAGGATCTCTCTTCATTCAGAGCACAAAATCAAGGTCGCTTTCTGGTTCTGCAGGGGAAATCCATTTATCTGCTAATGCGAGTATGTGGGACTGTGAAGGAGCTGATAACTCTGAAGCCTACAGAGTGGAAATCACATTTCTCCCTGGCACTGTCCCCAAACTTGGAGTCCCTTCTCCTCCCTGAAGGCAGCACTGACCTTTTTTTGGGTCGAATGGCCCTACAACTTCCAGTGTGTGTGCGTGTCAGGGAAGAGGACCCACCCACAATGCTCACTGTGTGTCCACACTGGTATGTACATGCGTGACCCTCATCAGTGTCACTTGGGGTCTGCTCTGCTGGGGCTGCAGGAAGATGGGCAGGGCAGGACAAAGGCCACAGGCCTCTGACGTCACCGTCTAGTGGATCTGGGTGGGAAGTCTCTTCCTGGAAAGCTCATTTCCTGCCACTAATAAATCAGGCCCCAGTGCTGGGCTTGTGGCCTTCACATGCCCACTGGTATATCCTGTACAGCAGTGGTTTAGTCAAAGCTCCTGAGAACAGGCGTGATGGGCACATCTTCTTGTGTTAACCTCCCTGTAGAGTAACCAAATTGAAAAATGAACCCATGATGGCCAATTCCAGGTGCAAATCAGCTCCAGGCTCAGCATAGCCTGAGTAGGCTTGATGCCTCCTGCACTATAAATACCTCCTCTGGATCTAGGGCAGCTCCAAGTGCGGCCCTAGTGCTTCTTAACACCTGTGAAGCTGCCAGAAGTTGTCACCTGTTCTGCCTGGGGCTCCCTGAAAAGCTCACATTTCCTGGCCTAGTTTGTTGCCGAGCCTCTCAGATATATTTGTAAATTGCCACCACGGTGCTGGGGGGGGGGGCTAATAGCATTAGCACTCAGGCTCTGGTGCAGACGGAGTTCGTCCATTCCCATTTATGTAAACAGGGGTCAGGCACTTGTTCTCTGTGGCTGGGATTGCACAGAGATGCCTACATTAGCATTTCTCAGTTTGGGGCCATGTGGTCCCCTGTAACCCTCCAGGATATTCCAAGGGTGGCACAGGTGAAAGTTGCATAAATGGGGGCGGGGGGAGGGCACAAGCTTAGGGTGATGGGGGCATGCAGAATAAGGAAAGGCCGTAGTTGGGAAGAAGTTGAGAACTGTTGCTCTCCATCATAGCGTTTTAACAAGGCCTAGGAGAGTTAGCACAGTACTAGTACACAGAAAGTGTTCACTAGATAATTGATATGATTATCAAGTCCGTTTCACTGAGGGATCAAAGTGAGCATCAGAGAAGTCATGCTTTGTGGGGATTAGAATTTACAAGATGATTTAAACCTGTAGAATACAAAGTACTTAGAATAACTAAAACAAGTTTTAGAAGGAACAATAAAGAAAAACTATAGTAATAGAACCAGTGTGTTTTTGGAGGAAACACAGACCAAGGGACCACTGGACCAGAAGAGAAACCCCCCCCCCCAAACAGAACCTCATGTGTCTGAATTATTTTCAGTGGAGGTACAAAGAAACTTTCAAAAAATGGTACTGAAACAAAGAAATATCTGTGTGCGAAGAAGTAAACTTGAGTCCATATTTGGCTCTATGGAAAACATCTTAAATAAAGGGTTATAGACATAAAAAACCCTCAGGCTCATCACTTCTATGAGAAAATACAATAGAAAATCATTGTGACTTTAGAATAGATTGAAGATTTCTCAGATACCCAAAGTACAACCCATAAAAGATAAAAGATAAACTGGATTTCATTAAATGAATTCTTTAAGAAACTCTTTTTTTTTTGTTTTCGTTTTTGGGTCACACCCGGCAATGCACAGGGGTTACTCCTGGCTCATGCACTCAGGAATTACTCCTGACTGTGCTCGGGGTACCATATGGGCTGCTGGGATTCAAACCTGGGTCGGCCTCATGCAAGGCAAATGCCCTACCCACTGTCCTGTTGCTCCAGCCCCAAACTCTTCTCCGTGGAATAGTGTATGGTTCCTTCAAGTTTAACTGAGAGTTTAGCCGGGTAAAGTATTCTTGGTGAGGCGTTCGTTTCATTAAGTTTTTTCACTATATCCCACCATTGTCTTCGGGCTTGGAAGGTTTCTTCTGATAGGTTTGCTGTGAATCTAAGGGGTGCTCCTTTGTATATGATCTCCTTCTTTGATCTTGCTGCTTGCAGTATTGTGTCTCTATCCATGGCATCCATCATTCTGACTATGATATGCCTTGGGGATTTTTTATTTGGGTCCCTTTTAGCTGGCATCCTTCGGACTCGTTGGATCTGGATGCCTGCATTCTCTAGCTCTGGGAATTTCTTAGCAATGATGTCTTTGATTGTGTTTTTTTCATTGGGATTGGTTCCCTGTGGTTCTGGTACTCCAGTGATTCTTTTTTTTTAAATTTTTTAAAAAATTTATTTATTTTTAATTAGTGAATCACCGTGAGGGTACAGTTACAGATTTATACACTTTTGTGCTTATGCTTCCCTCATACAAAGTTCGGGAACCCATCCCTTCACCGGTGCCCATTCTCCACCACCAGTAAGCCCAGCATCCCTCCCACCCTCCCCAATCCCATCTTCCCCCACCCCACCCTGCCACTGTGGCAGGGCATTCCCTTCTGTTCTCTCTCTCTAATTAGCTGTTGTGGTTTGCAATAAAGGTGTTGAGTGGCCACTGTGCTCAGTCTCTAGCCCTCATTCAGCCCGCAACTCCCTTCCCCCACATGGCCTTCAACTACATTATAGTTGGTGATCCCTTCTCTGAGTTGCCCTTTCCCCAGAATGTGAGGCCAGCCTCCAAGCCATGGAGTCAACCTCTTGGTACTTATTTCTACAATTCTTGGGTGTTAGTCTCCCACTCTGTTATTCTATATACCATAGATGAGTGCAATCTTTCTATGTCTGTCTCTTTCTTTCTGACTCATTTCACTCAGCATGAAACTTTTCATGCCGATCCACTTAAATACAAAATTCATGACCTCCTTTTTTCTAACAGCTGCATAGTATTCCATTGTATAGATGTACCAAAGTTTCCTCAACCAGCCATCCATTCTAGGGCATTTGGGTTTTTTCCAGATTCTGGCTATTGTAAACAGTGCTGCGATGAACATACCTGTGCAGATGTCGTTTTGATTATACTTTTTTTGCCTCTCTACTCCAGTGATTCTTATGATGCTTATCTTGTGGTCATCCCCTAGGACTCTAATTCGCTCTAGAGCCATTTTGAGATCTTTTGCCATTATTTGTTGTTGCCTATATGCTTTCTGCAACTCATCTTCAAGCTCACTGATTCTGTCTTCAGCTGTAGCCATTCTATTATTGAGGGCTCCTACTGAGCTTTTAATTTCATCTACCGATTCTTTTAATTATGTGACTTCTGTTCGTAGCTTTGAGATTTCTGCTCTCATTTCTTCCTGGATTATCTTGGTGGACCGTTCCAACGCTGCATCCATATCCTCCCTTAATTTATTGGATGTTCGTTCCATAGTTGCTTTGAGTTCGTGAACCATCTTCACGATTTCCTCTCTGAATTCTTTATCTGAGAAGAGATTGTATTTCTGGGAAGTCCCTGTTGGGGTTCTGAGATTCTCTCTTCCATCTCTCCTGGCGGTGGGGATTTTCTCTGTTTCTTCATATTGTTATGGGCTTTACTGTCAGCCGCTCCACCTTAGTTTATGAGGGGCCTCAATTAAAGACGTGGGGCTATAACCTCTTTAAAAAGGACTTTTTGTTCCACTTGATGTGTTCACTGATAGTGTTTTTGAAATTAGGATGGGATAGGTTAATTAACTATTAGCATATAGTGACTAAGATAACCAGGGTATCTTAAGAGGAATAGGTTATACAGATTGTGACCAAGGCACCAGTGCATGGAATGGGAGAAATAACTGCGGCTGAGAAATAGGCCACGCCCCCTTTTGAGACCACGCCCCTGACTAGAGGACACACCCCTAACCTGGAGAAGAGGGAGGGGTCAGGGCCCGTGGGCGAGATGGCTCAGAGATGCCAGGCTGGGCTGGGCGCTTCTGAGCGGGCCCCGACCGCTTCCAGCCCCAAATTCTTTAAGAAACTCTTGGATCAGGGATATGACTCAAGTTGCAGAGCACATGCATAGTGGGTGCAGAACCCTGAGTTTCATCCTGGAGTGCCAGGGCTGCCAGAAGCATCCCTTATAAATTAAAAAAAAAAATTAAGCTCTTTGAAAGACACTGTTAGTTGAATAAGAGGACAAACCATTGAGTAGGAAAAAATATTTACAAGTTATATATCTGATAGGGGAATCAATCATATAGAATATGAAGGAACATTAAAACTCAATAAACAACACAATGAAAAATGGGCGCAATAATTGAAGAGACAGTTCCATATAGAAGATATATGGATGGAAGATAGGCAGGTGGAATGATGCTTATTAGAGACAGAGAAGTGTGAATTAAACCACAGCGAAGTGTTACCACATATTAGAATGATTAAAATTGAAAAAGAGTAACAATACCAAGTGTTTTGTGAGGTTATGGATCAACTGGAGTTAAATTTTTTATTAAGATTATTTTATTTTTTTTACAACAGTACAAATAATTATTGTTTTATAAAGTGCTGCTACATCATCCCCGCCACTAGAGTGCCTATTCACTATTAACCCAAGGCTTCTTATCAACCTGCACCCCTAATCTGTGATCCCCACTTAGCACCCTCAGATCTCAGTTCTGTTTACCATTTCTCTATGCTGTTGGTGGGAATTTAAAAATGACACGAACAGTTTGGAGAATAGTGGATGCTGTCTTAAACAGTTACGTGCATATCTACATCTTGCCAGTCTGCTCCCAGAGAAATAAAATCCTATGTCCACACAAACACTTACATAGCAGCTTAGTTTGTAAATCACCCCAAACTGAACATAATGGAAACGTTCATGAATGAGTGAATAAATTGTGGAGAACCTTCAGAATGAAATGCTACTTAGTCACAAAACGAAATCGATTATTGATAGAAGCAGTAGTGAGAATGATTTTTAAAATAAGTAGACTGAAGGAAAGAATGTGCATCCTCTATCACAGAACAGTCTGTCCAGCTACATGTTATTTGAAAACTCTACAAGTTGCAGACTCACCTGTAGTGTCAGAAGCAGAGGAGTGATTTTCTGGAAAAGGGGGAAGGAGGGATGCCAAGGAGACACAAGGAAGCTTTTGGAAAGGGGTCATGGTTATCTTCTCCCTTCTTACTGTGGTGATAAAACATATGTTGAAATTGTATGAAATTGTACGTGGCAGTATTTGCAATTTATTACATTATCAATCCAATAAAGCTGTTAAAACAAATTCCTTTGCCTTTTCCAGATATCAAGCTGCCTGTCACAGGGGTTCTGCTTCTGTGCCAAAGAAAGCATCATGCCTGAATTCATCCAAACAATCGCATATCCCTTCTGTTTCCCAAGGACACGTTAGCTTGAGAATCCATCTGGTAACACTCTGTCCTAAGTGAGTCATGCCGACTTGCTGGAATTGTCATACCTGGGAGAGAGAGGGCGGGGCAGCCAGGACTGCCGTGCAATGAGCAGTTTCTACTAATGGTCCTTGAAAGACTCTACAAAAGAAGCGAGGGGGATTGCTGACCTCATGGGTTTTAATCTCCCCGCTATAATTTTCTTTCTTTATCAACTGTCTGCCTTACGGGTTGTTTAGGAGGACTCTGGTCTGCTCGGAAGCCATGGGGTGGGGACAGATTAGCACGCTGGCTCTGGAACAGTGGTGGGGAGAAGCTGATCAGATGTACTCAGACAGCTCGGTAATTAGCATGGCCGAGACACCAGGCTGCTGCGCTGGGGCGGCCTTGGCCAGTCTCACTGTGGAGCAGTTTGTTCCTTTCCAGAAAGAAATTCATTAGTGGAAATCAATGGCAAGCAGTGGGGGGTGGGGGTAGGGGAGAGCCCACCTCTGCCCCCGTGCTGTACCTGCCCGTGGCCTGGAGGGGGCAGAGGCACCCAGGCCTGTCCACTGTCTTTTCTCCAGAGCTGCCTCTTAGGGCAAAAGGACCACAGCCCCCAGAATTCTGCATGCCCCCTCTGTCTTACCCCACAGCTCAGCTGGCGGGGCAGGGGGGTGTCTGGGAGAAGGGTTCTGAAGCAAGCACACCTGGAGCTGAGGTTTGCGGCGTGCAATGCTGTAGGTGGGTCCTGCTCTGGGCACCATGGGGGAGAGATGAGAGGGAAGCTTCCAGGCATCCATCGACTGGGTCATTGGTGTCCAGTCTAGGTGGTGCATGCGCCTCTCGGGGCCCTGTGTAGTTACACCACCGACTCCTCCTCCCTGCTCTCTCCCCGGTCCCCAGCAGCCCAGGCAGAGAATAGTGGCCCACGAGGACTGGCTCCTCCATGCTGGACCCCTTGCCGGCCCCTGCTGCACATTTCCCGGAACTGCAGATCTCCGTGGCCATACCTACATGTCACTACAGCAAGGGCCGGGGGCGGGGACCTCATTGTGGGGTGAAGCTTTCCCACTCTTCATGTCCTCTGGGCTTCCCTCCATCTGGAGGCTTCCTGGCACAGACCTGCCAGCATCTGTCTGGTCTGACTCCTGCTCTGCTGGCCTCGATGGGCCCCACAACTGGTCCTGTCCTCTGTTCACATCAATGGAGCTCCTTTTCTTTGTAGCGCCCAGGCCTTTGTGAGTGATGCCCCTGCTCAGGGATGTGAATGGAGGTGGGTGAATAAATAAGGATGGGCCCCTTTCTCTTCTCCCACTGCAGGCGGCTGGTTGTTGGCAGGGGATGGCCTCCTGTTGGAGCCTCTTGGAACCTGGGGAGGGTCATTTGATGACCTCTTTCCAAGTGGCTGAAATCCTATCTCACGTTTATTTAGAAAGGATTCACCTGTTTGGGGCAGGAGGACCATCTGTGGCTGTTGAGGACTGGAGGGTCTTTGGACAGGGCAGAACTTGTGTGACCTGGGACCCCACATTTCTTCAAGATGTTCCCCTAGATGGAAGGACTGTCACAGGGCCACTTGGAAAAGAGGCTGGGGAGTCCCAAGAGGCAAAGTTTTTGGACCCTCAAGAATTCCTTTGTGTATCAGAGCAAGTACCCACTCTGTATGGTGTCTTTCCAGGCAAAATTTCTTGACTTTGTACAAGGAAGGAAACTGTTTGCAGTGACATTTGGCTTGAAGTGCCTTCCTGATGGGGCTGTGCCAAGAATCAGGCCCATTCAGGCTCTTCTTGCCCACATGCCATTTGAGTGAGTTTGAGTATCTTAATATTAGTACCCTGGGTCCAGGAGGACGAGGATGAAAGGAATGGGGATACATCTGCTGGGGCCTGGCAGATACCCAGCTGGATATGATGCTGGCAGCCCTCATTTTCATCCTTTCCTTGAACCAGGTACCAACCCAGAAACAAGTGTGAAGCCTGTGGACAGCCAGCCCCTGCAACCTGTCACCATCCTACATGATGAGGTGGTGGTGGTGGGGAGAGAGAAAGAGAGAGAGAGAGAGACAGAAAGAGAGACAGAGAGAAAGAGACAGAGAAAGACAGCAACAGAGAGACAGAGACAGATAGAAACAGAGAGAGGGGAGAGAGAGAGAAAGAGAAAAGGAGACAGAGACACAGAGAGAGACAGCGACAGAGGGAGACAGAGGCAGAGATAGAGACAGACAGAGACAGCAACAGAGACAGAGAGACAGAGAGAGGGGAGAGAAGAGAAGAGGAGGGGAGGGAAGGGGAGGGGAGGGGAGGGGAGGGGAGAGGAGAGGAGAGGAGAGGAGAGGAGAGAATTCTCCCTATTAGAAAGCTCATCGAGGGCTTCTTGGTCATGTAGATGGCTGAGGGTCACTGGGGTAAGCCACATGGTTCCCCCCAGAATTAAGCAGGAATGCTAGAGGAGAAATCGGGTACTGGGAAGAAGGTGGGTTGGAGAAGGGAGAGGGAACAGAACCTCTCCAAGTCAGGAAGGCCCCTGAAGGCCTGGCCAGGGCTCCCAGGCTCTGAAGTGTGGATACAGTCCCGGGTCACTGAATTCTCCGAGCTTCTGGCTCCCAGGTGAGAAGATGGGTGGGAGCAGCTAGATGGCTCCTGTATGCAGGCGGGCAGGAATGCGGCTCTCTTGGCTCAGTCCTCAGAACCCTTCCTGAGCCCTCCAGTGGTAGCCGGATACCCTTGAGTGCAACTCAGGAGTATGAGGGCTTGGAGAGGCCATTTGCCCCGAAGTGGAAGCTTGCTTTTAGCTGAGTTCTCCACTTCTCACTCACCCCAGCCCTTGCCTCTGCTCCTGTGCCTTGGGCACCCCCTCCCACTGCTTCATATGCAAATAATAGCCAGGCAGAGGCACCAGGTGAATATAAAATTTAGCAAGAGGCTCTCGGACTTGGAAAATCATTTCCAGTGGGTTCTCAGGAGATAGGGAATCTGACTTCTGGTGAGTCGGCCACTAGGTGGTTTTGCCGTGTGGGGAACTGACTGGGGAGATTCAGTCTTTGTGGAGTTGACCTGATTTCCGGAGTGAAACTGTAATAACAAATAAGAAGCTGTATGTAATGGGAATTATGAAACTGTAATGAGAATTAAGAAAAGGTAACGAGGACTGGGAAACTGAAACTAACCGCCTAAGTCAAACAAGAGAAAGGAGAAAGAAGCATTCCCTTTTATGACGCCAGTCAACCTAGTTAAGGGCCCACAAAAGCCTACCAGATTTAGGGGAGTGCACAGGAGGTGGTACACAGATGCCACCCAAAGGGGCATAATATGTATCTGAAGACCGTATCATGTCAGAGGGCGGGGGGCATGCATTGATTTTCTTTTGCTTATTACAGCTGTTTTCCCTATTTCACTTGTAAGAATGTATGTAAATGGTAGCCCACTTTTAGAGGATAAAAGAGAGACCCTCTCAGCAAATAAGGCTCCAAGTCTCTTTCTCCTCTGACTTGGAGTCCTCAGCACTGAGCCTCTAATAAACTCACTATTCTATCCTGAGCGCTCTCTCTCTCTCTCTCTCTCTCTCTCTCTCTGTTCATTTTCTGCTCGTGCCAGCAAAACATCAGTATAGAGGTTCGCAGGAAACGTGCTGTTCTCTTGCCTTGAAACTCATATCTCTTCCACCCACCCACAACACCCCTCATGGCTCAGTGGGTTTCTTCAAGGAGGGCAGTTCAGTTTATTCATCATGATGATCTGGGATCTCCAGCTCATCTCTCTCTCTGTCTCTCTCTGTCTCTCCTTCCTCTCTTCTCTCTGTCTGTCTGTATCTGTCTCTGTCTCTCTCTCACACACATACACATCTGCTAGGGGAGAAATAAGTTGACTGTGGGGCAGTATTTTCCCATGGGGCGGCTTAGAAACAGCCATAATTGGAGGGAGTTGGAAAAAGACAATGTTCTGTAATTGGTCTAAATAACCCTTTTTTGCTGAGTTAAAGGCAGCAAGTTCTTTCGGAGCAGACGCAGCTTTTGCTTTTGGCGGTGTTCATTTATGGAAGGCATGCTGTTCCATTCCTCAGGCGGGGGTCCTGGGCGATCTCGGAGGGTAACAGGACCAAGGGTGTGTGTGTGTCCGGGTGTCAGTGTGTGGACACGCTCAAGGTCTGGTCCTCACCCATCTCCCACCTCCCCGCTTTGACGGTGGTACTCCTCCACCCATCACCCCAGGGGGAGGAGGATATTCTGCCCTTTCTCGCAGCTTTCATCCCAGAGATCACGGACTCTTTGGGAATCTGGAATGTGCCCGGCTGCCACCTCCACCCCTACCTTCATCGTTCTCTACTCAGATGAGCCTCGTGGCGACTCATCAGTGTTTTCTCAATCTCTGTTTTCTCTCTTGAGGCCACCTGAGGGGAGTTGGAAACATGACTCTGCTCAGTGGTATCTGGAAACCTTTGTGACTTTCTGTGGATTCAGGATCCAGTTTCAGCTTTGTGGCATGACGCCTAAGATTCTCCCCAACGCCTAAGACTCTCCTGTTCCCCAAGTCCCTTTTCACTGATGTTTCCTTTCCATGTGCTCCCATCTTTGTGGTTCCTGTCTGGTGATGCTGAGTTGCTTTGGTCTTAGAGCTTGACTGGGATGCTCCTTGGGTGGGCTGCTCTTTGCTTGTGCCCCCAGCTTTTCAAGCCTCAGTAATTTTGCACATGCTCATCTTTCAGCCAGGGAACACCATCTTCTCTTTTTTTTAAAAAAATTATTCTATTGAATCACCATGAGATAGTTACAAGCTTTCATGTTTGGGTTACAATCTCACAATGTTCAAACACCCATCCCTCCACCAGTGCACATTCCCCACCACCCATATCCTGGGTATACGCCCCCCTTTCCCACCTTTCCCCTGCCTCTAAGGCAGACAATATTCCCCATACTCTCTCTCTACTTTTGGGCATTATGGCTTGCAACACAGACACTGAGAAGGTCATCATGTTTGGTCCATTATCTACTTTTGGCATGCATCTCCCATCCCGACTGGTTCCTCCAGCCATCATTTTCTTAGTGATCCCTTCTCTATTCCATCTGCCTTCTCCCCTCCACTCATGAAGCAGTCTTTCAGCTATGGGGCAATCTTCTTGGCCCTTGTACCTATTGTCCTTGGGTGTCAGCCTCATGTGATATTATTCTATACTCCACATATGAGTGCAGTCCTTCTATATCTGTTCCTCTCTTTCTGACTCATTTCACTTAGCATGATACTCTCCACGTCTAACCATTTATAAGCAAATTTCATGACCTCATCTCTCTTAACAGCTGCACAGTATTCCATTGTGTAGATGTACCAAAATTTCTTTAGCCAGTCATCTGTCTTAGGGCACTCGGGTTGTTTCCAGATTTTGGCTATTGTGAACAGTGCTGCAGTGAATATATAGGTACAGATGTCATTTCTACTGTGCTTTTTTTGCATCCTCAGGATACATTCCCAGAAGTAGTATTGTGGGGTCATATGGAAGGTCAGTTTCTAGTTTTTGAAGGACTGTCCATATTGTTTTCCAGAAAGGCTGGGCCAGTCGGCATTCCCACCAACAGTGAAAGTGTGTCCCTTTTTCCCCACATCCATGCCAGCACTGGTTGCTTTTGTTCTTTTGAATGTGTGCCAGTCTCTGTGGGGAACACCATCCTCTCACCTGCCATGCCAGAAAGCTTGCATCCTTTGATTCCCTCTTCATGGAAACATCATCATCTCATTGTACAGATGGGGAAACCGAGGCTGGGGTGGTTTGAAAACCTTTTCCAAACTTGCACAGCTTGGGAGAGGCAGCACTGGCTTAGCAACCAGGCCTACCTGAGCCCAAAGCCTGCAGAATTTCCAGAAATTTTCCTGTGAATTCTTCAGTCATCAGCTTTACTTTACTATATCCAAACCCCTTCATTTGTGGACATAGTGGAGGCCTTCCCTGATAGTTGCAGGCAGTGTGGTGGCTGGCAGAAGGGTTGAGGGTGAGGTGAGAGTGCATAAATTTCCCCTGGAATCTGGTGGAGACAGGAGGCAAACCAAGAGGTATTTGTGTAGAGTGAGTAGAGTGAATAGTTTGGATCAAGGTGAGAGTTACGGGTGTGGGGTAGGCATCCGGCAGGTCATGGCTCTAGGCGCACCTCCTTCCTGGCTCAGGGTGCTCAGTCTGTGCTTCTAGTTCAGATGGATCAAGAAGCTAAACAGGCTGACATGTGTGAATGTGTGTGTGTGTGTGTGTGTGTGTGTGTGTGGTGGTGGTCGTGGTTGTGGTGTCTGAGTTCCTCCATCTATATTCCTATTGGTGGACTGATGTGTCCATCAATGCCCATCACTTCCTCTGCTCCAACTCCAGTGCTTGGAAGAGAAAGCCTCATCAGCTAGCTAAGGTGATGTCTAGCTCCTGTTCCAGGTCAGTACTTGCTCTTATGAACTGTGTGACAGAGGTGGTGTGGCTGGTTATTGGGTCAGGCTAATGGGCGACTAGCAGTGCACCCTGCCCTGCCACCTCCAGGATATCCAGTATCTTACCTTTCAGCCGGGCATCTTTCCATTTGCAGGATGGCCGAACAACTGGGGAGTTGGTGAGGAGGGTCCCACTTTGTGTGCATCTCTGAGTTTCTCCATTTCCACTGCAGAGCCCTTGCCTTGCTTTCTTTTTTGGTTGGCTTATTTGGCATTGCTTGGGTTCTGCTGCCATTTTCCCCCTAGGGTGGAATAATCAAGAATCCAAAGAATGAACCAACAACAACAACAACAAGAAAACCACATTTAGGGGTAGAGGGGTTCTGGGCATCGAAACCAGGAATATATCTAACTTTTTGTGATTCTCAAACATCTGTACAACACTGAGAACACAGCTGTTTTGCTCTTTCTTTTGGTCACACCCAGCGATGTTCAGGGGTTACTCCTGGCTCAGCATTCAGTGATCACTCTGAGTGGGCTTGGGGGACCATATGGGGTGCCAGGGAATGAACATTGCAGCTGGGTCGGCCACGTGTAAGGCAAGCATCTTCTCCACTGTGATACTACTCTGACCCCAAGCATAGCTGTTTTGGGGGAGAAAGTCAGGCAAAGTCAACTAACTGAATGAAAGGGATGTAGCAAAGAATTGGTGGTACCTAATGAATTCTATCAGCATCCTTATTCGAAAGAACCGGAAAAGAAACATTTTTGAGGTAGTTGGGACATTTGAAACCTGACTAGATGTGAGAAGATGTCAAGGAACCATTCATTTTCTTAGGTGTATCCATGGTATATTGTGTTTGATTTTTAAAAACCCTTTGTCTTTTAGTGAAACAACAGAAGTGTTTACATGGTAAAGAAATGATGTTAGAAAAATTTTCTTTCCAAAATAGCTGAGGGGTGGGTGAGGTAGAAGAAAAAGGATTTGAAACTGGGTAATAGGAACACGGAGGGGGGGGTGTTCATTGTATTGAATTTAATGCTTATAATTTTCCATAATGAAATGGAATCTTGTGACAGCAATTTTTCTCTAATTATGCAAGGAATGTTGTTTGTTTTCCATTTTAGCTTTTATGTCTTAACTTTTTGGAAATCCTAAGTATGGTTTTCACTTGCTGGCTAGAGAGAGGAGCAGATGGTAGGATGAATGGATAAGTAACGAGCAAATATTAATGAGAACAGGAAACTATCAATCGAATTTCCTGGACAGCTTGCTTTTATCCCTGGATACTTCTACAAAATTACATGCCTATAATAAAGTCATATTATTTTTTTTGTAAGACAATGATTCATACCCTGGGATTAAACTGGCCAGTACTTTATAGTGAAAGGTTTGTAGAGGCTCTAGTGTGGGGAGCTGGAGTCAGGTTGCCTTGCATGTCAGAGGATCTGCATCCTCCGACCATGGGGAATAGGTTCCCATCTGTAAAATGAGAGCAACGACAGCAATCCACGGCATATCCAGGCAACAGAACATTATTTAGTCACAAAAAGGAAGGAAGCACTGAAAAATGCTCCAATAAATGGGAGGCTTGAAAATATGAAGTGAAAGAAACCAGTCATAACAGAGTATTTATTGTATGACTCCATGTCCAGGAAAGGTCCAGAAGTGCCAAATCCACAGACACAGCTAGTGGCTGTGGCTCTGGGTGGGGTGAAGGGTTAAAGGAGTCTCAGTCTCTTTGGGATCCCACAGACAGGTAGCCTGTGCTCAACAGGATTCATTTCCTACCGGTTCTGGGGATTGGCTAGTCCAGGATCACTGTTTCAGTGTCTGGTGAGGGTCTGCTTCTGGTTCGGACACACCTGTCCTCACAGGGTAGAAGGAGAGTGGAGCAGGTATTACTCAGGAGGGCCCAGAATCTTGGCTAGCAGGACAGCGGTTCAGTGCAGGAACTGAGGAGGAGATAATTGCTTGGACCCTTGTGGAGCTGGGGTTCCCGGGGCCACTGTGGTCTTGGTGGTGCTGGGGACTTTCAGGGCCAGGCCCAGGGCACTAGCAAGACCAGGTGCTGCCAGAAATCCAAACCAGGTCAGATGCACAGGTGCACTAACCACTGTACTATCTCCTGTCTCCAGAGGTTAGAAGCCCAGCTTATGACCTAGGACATCCCAACCATAGTTTTTTTTTTTAAATTTAATTTTCATAAGGTTCTTCAAATTAATTGATTACATTCAATATTTCAACACCAATCCCACCACCATTACACCTTCCCACCACCCATTATTTCAAATTTTCCCACCACCATTCAAACCTGCCTGCCAGGGCAGATGCTAGATTATTTATTTTCTAAAAATAAATTTTATATTTATGAATTTTATGAATATTATGAATATCATGAGAGGCCGCGTGCTTCTGGAATTCTAAAATTGTAAATGGTTGGGGTCCAGAGACATCTCTATAGGGAGCTAATCCATTTTGAGATTCATTTGGGAGTCTCTGGAACAAAGCCGTTGATGTGCTGAGATGGTGCCCAGAGGCAGATTGTGGGTGTGGCAGCCAGACCCCGAGCTGGCAAGGAGACAGGAAGGGATGGCCCATGTCCGCTGCTGTCCTGTGGCCTGGAGTCCTTGAACTCGCGTACCTGGGTTTTGCTTCTGGAGCAGGCAGAGAGGGCACACCTGCTCCACCTGCTCCGTCTGAGGTGTCCCAGTGGAATTGGCTTGGTACGGGGTCTGGAGAGGTCTCTGGTGAACTGCTGTCTTTTGGGATTCACTGCTGTGTCTCTGGATCCAGGCCATTGATGCGCTGAGCCAACCATAGTTATTTGGAATAAGAATTTGGAGGCGATGTGGTAACATCAGGCACAGACTTTTGCCTCCTAGCAAAGGAGGCTGTTAATGAGGTTTCTTTAATTATTATTGCCACACCCAGCAATGTTCAGGCTTTACTCCTGGCTCTGCACTCAGGAATCTCCTCTTGCATATGGGATGCCGGGGATTAAAACCCGTGTTAGCTGCATGCAAGGCAAATGCCCTACTGACAGTATTATTGCTGTGGCCCTTTCATTACTTTAAGAAACAATTTAGGCACTGTGATTTACAGTACTGTCAATGATAGGGTTTTATGAGTACAATGTTCCAATACCATATCCTCCATCAGAATATTCTCCCTCCTCAAATTACGCCCCTGCCCCTAAGCTTGGTTCTTTAAACACGTTCTCAAATTCTGTTGCCATTGGCCATTTGTTATCCCCTTACTTTGCTTCTTATGTCCTACATTTGAGCGAGATTATTCTGTCTGTCCCACTCCTTCTGACTAACTTTACTCTCATGCTACTCTCCAGATCCTTGCACGTAGCAGCAAGTTGCATGGTTTTATCTTTTCTGTAGCTGAGTAGTATTCCACTGTGGACATGGATCCTAGTTTCTTTATCCAGTCATCCTTTCTCAGACACCTGGGTTGTTTCCACATTTTAATTACTGTGAATAGTGCTGTAGTGACCATAGGAGCCCATGAAGAAGGATATGAGATTTCTTTTGAAAGGGTGGGAATCGATTGCAATTAGATTATGGCGATGGCTGTAGCACTCTGATTAGAGTAAAAGCCAGTGAATTATATACTGAAAATGGACACATTCTGTGGCATGTAAATTTTACCTCATTAAGCTTCTTGAAAAGAAATGCCCAAGTTGTGCTAAGGATGGGATAAAATATAGTACCCAAAGCATCCGGAAGAGAGTGAATCTTGACATGAAGGGTTTATAGTTCCTAGAAGTCCTTGCCGATTGGAGGCTGCCCTAAAAGCCTCCATTCCTCTCAGAGAGCCCAGCAAGCTACTGAGAGTATCCCGCCCACATGGCAGAACCTAGCAAGCTACCCTTGGAGTATTTTATATGCCAAAAACAGTAACAACAATGGGCCTCATTCCCTGGGACCTGGAAGAGCCCCCAATATGGCAGCGTTAAGAAGGATGAACAAGGAGAAGCTGAAAAAAATCTCAAGGCTGAACTGGGCTGCCAAAACGAAGAAGGACTAAAATGACTGTTTTCACTTTTAATGCACATATGCTGGCACCAGAAGCATCCATCAAGGACCTGATGGTGCAAGCATGGAAGATCAAGTACGACATCATTGAGTTGACTGAAACGAGAAGGCATCGAACACACCACACCGTTTTCAACACTGGAGAAGAACTCTTTCTCAGAACACGTGACAGTACAGGGATTGGTGGTGTCAGTGTCCTTGTCAACATGAACTTGGCTGTGAGCATTGATTCCTTTGAATGCTTAACACTCAAATCAGATGCTTATGTTTGAATAGATGTGGCTTGTTGCCAGCAGTTTTTATCTTTGTCGTCTATGCACCAACATCCAACTACGATGAAGAAGAAATCGAGAAGTTCTACATGGAGCTGGAGAAGAAGTTCTATTAAGAAGACCACACCTTCCACAAGGTCATTGTCGGTGATTTTAACGCCTAGATAGGACCTAGAAGGTCATCTGAAGACCCACACATCGGGACCCACAACCTAGAATGGAATGAACAGGGTGAGAGACTGTCTGAGTTCATCATGTTGACCAAGACCATCCATGGTAACTCGCAGTTCCAGAAGGCCAAATCTAAACACTGGACATGGGAATCTCCTGGTGGACAGTTTCATAATGAAATTGACCACATCATATGCAATAGATGTTTTTTCCTTAGTGATGTCGCTGTTGTCCCAAAATTCCAAATGGGATCAGACCACCGTCTCCTTTGTGCGAAATTCTACTTCACAGAGCGGGGAGAAAGGTCTGCAAAGTTTAAGTTTAAGAAGCGGGCTCCCAGAGTGACCACCAACTGGGAGCTCTTTGGCACTATTGCAGCAATATGGGACGATGCCGTCATTGACAACATCGATGAGGAATATGATCGACTGGTTCAGCACCTCCATGATTGTGTGAGGAATGCAGAGAGAGAGAGAAAGCCACAAAAAGCTGCCTGTCTTGGAAACTCTTGAGCTCGTTTTCCTATGTGGTCTGGTGCGAGCCTCAGGCAATCACAAGCTACCATCCAAGCTCACAAAGCTGTGCAGAGAAGCAATAAAGGAAGACCTCAAAGAGAGAAGAGCAACAGTGTTGGCCGATGTATTCGCAACACCCTCCTGTCCTTCGCTAACTTTAAGACCAAGACGACTGCCCTCCAACATCCTGAATGATCTATCACATCTTCTAGAAGGGCAATGGAAAACGTTATTCATGACTTCTACTTGGATCTCTTTGATAGCCATGTTCACTTGCCCACATACCAAATTCTGCAGGATGGATTGTCGTTCCCAGCGTTCTCCCTTCCGAAATCTGACATGTCATTTTGTTGGTAAAGATGTGTACAGCACCCGGTCCAGACAAGGTCAGATCCAAACACCTGAAGAATCTGCCACCAGTACTCATCAATACACTGGCTCGGCTCTTCACACGCTACCTGTCTGAATGCAACTTTCTGTCCCAATGGAAAACCAGCAGGACCGTTCTGTTGTACAAGAAGGGAGACATCCACGGCATTGGCAATTATCGCCCAATCTGCCTGTTGTCCATTGTCTACAAGTTATTCACTTGAGTCATCCTGAATAGGATTGGCAAAACACTAGATGAAGGACAACCATGCCAGCAAGCCGTTTCAAAAAGGATTCAGCATGATTGACCATATCCACATGGTGACCAAGCACATTGAGGTTTCATGAGAGTTCAAAATGTCTCTCTGTCTAATGATCATTAATTTAAAGAAGTCTTTTGATTCTGTTGAGACTGAAGCGGTCATTGAAGCCCTAGCCAAACAGGGTGTTCAAACTCAATACAACAGGATCCTCCGTGAGCTGCATTACGGATTCACCATGAGGATCTCACCATTCTACAAAGAAGTGATCATCGACGTAAAGAGAGGAGTTGGGCAGGGTGACACCGAAACTCTTCATTGCCACCTTTGAGAACATCATGTGACGACTGGAATGGGAAGGAATGGGAATGAAGATAGATAGTCAGCAACTACACCACCTCTTCTTTGCTAATGACATCATCCTCATAATACCAGATATCAGCCAAGTGGCACGAATGCTGGCCAACGTTGACCATGAGTGAGGGAAGGTTGGACTGCAGCTGAATCTCACGAAGACAATGTTCATGAGAAACAGACTAGTTCCTGATGTTCCATTTGCCCTCAATGGAACGAACATCTCCAAATGCAGCAGTTATGTGTATGTAGGCCGAGAACTCAACATGACAAATGACCTGGCATCTGAACTTTGCAGTTGGAAGAGAGCAGTGTGGAATGCCTTCAAGAGCATTGAAGAAGTGGTAAAGAGGATGAAGAACCTCTGACTCTGGGCACATCTTTTCAACTCCACCACTCTTCCTGCAGTAACATACGCCTCAGAGACCTGGACCCTACGAAAACCAGAATGCTATTCGGGTATCCCAAAGAGGAATTGAAAGAGCTATACTTGTAGTATCATGTTTCACTCAAGTGAGAGAAGGAATCCAGAGTTCTGACCCCCATTGACGATCAAGAATCAGGGATGCTGTCTCGTTTGCCAAGGCGTCGAAAATCAGATGGGCTAGACACATAATGCGATTTAGAGATGACTGCTGGACTAGCGCTGTTACCGACTGAATTCCACGGGACATCAAAAGACCCTGTGTCCGCCCACCTACCAGATGGTCAGACTTCTTTGTCAAGACCCTGAATGAACGGTTTGAGGCTCTTCATGTTCCTGGAGCGAGCAGATGCCATTGGGCTACACTAGCATGCGATAGGGACGAATGGAGACATTATTGGCACTGCTCGAACAAATCAACGATCAATGGGATGACAAGTGAGACAAGTTATACAAGAAGTCCTTGCAGGAGACAGTCTTCCAGCACTAACTTTGGAAAATATTTTGTATCATGCTATAGAACACTGGAAGCTGGTGGTTTCAGAGGAATTGCACGTCAAGGTCTGAATGAGCGTATACTGCTCTGGAATGGACAGAGTTCATCCCATCCTTGCAATAGTCTTCAATCTCCACACATTTTTGGTCTAAAAAAGTGGGGGAGGGTCTCTTAAGAAGCCTGACAAAGTGCTGGATTGTCTAGAAAACACATCGTCTCACCCTGTTGTTCCCCTCCTGTTGGTTCTTGGACCTTCCACTGTTCCCATGCCCCTGTATTTTTGGGCTGTGGAACTTTTCTGAATGCTTGAATCTGGCAGATAGACCCTTTAAATTCGCTCTGCTGTGAACAGCTATAAAGCTAATCAGTAACTAATCTAATGGATTAACCATCTCCTGATTTATCTCTCTGCCTTCACGAACTCCTTAATGGATTTGTGAGAGAGGCTGAAGGAGAGGCAGCTCGCAGAATGACCAAGAATTAGCCTCCTTCTTGGTCACACGCTTCCCCTTCCAGCTCCAGGCTCGCGGATCTTGTCTCTGGCCCGAGCACAGTCGGCTGCCAGGAGACCCTTCGGTTCGTTCCTTGGAGTGTGAGGGGAGAGAGCAGTGGAATCCTTTTTCTCTACCCCTTTGCTGCCCTGGTAGGGCCCAGGCACAGTGGCCACATGCTGGAGCCGCTTGGGATCTTAACCAACCCTGGCACCTGCGTCTGCCTGAAGCTGCTATGGTGTGGCTGGCACAGGATGCCGAGATGCTTGAAAGCTTCTGGGTGCTTCTAGCGTGTGTACTGGGAGTTTGAGAACCGCTGCCTCGGAGGGGGCTGCACCAAATGGGAGCTCTGAAGGCAGGCACATGGAGAGCACTTAATTAGTGGGGGGGAGGAAGCCCAGAGGGTAAACATTTCTCTTGACTTGCCTGTGGAGGAAAACCTGTGAGTAAACACGCTATTTAAAACTGTTTGGCGTTCTCCTGAAAATAGACGGGAAGCGCGGGTCCAACCATCCATTCAGCTTTTAGAACTGGGACCAAAATAGCCTCCCTTCTGCTCTGACACATCCTCGGGCAGGACTCTCTCTCCTTTGTCAAGCAAACATGGCAGTGGTTGTCCTCGGGCACTAGGAGTGCGTAAGTGCCGGGTGATAGAGTTGCCTGGCTCCTGGCTCCTCTGATCTTGGTCTGTCCCTGGAGACCCACAGGGAGATGGGTTGTGTCCATTCCTTAATGGACAGGCGTTAACCTCGCTGTCCTGTCTGAACAAAGGGAATATGGCTCATGCTCCCTGCTCTCCCGCTGGCTTCCAGCCTCCCCTGGCCAAGGCTGCTGCCCCAGCCCGCATTTCTGGCAAAGTGACCCGAGGTTAGGGGATGCGGCCAAGGACCCAGAGATGGTGGTGGGAGAGCCTGGAGTAAGATACAGCACGCAGCTCTTGGCCCAGGCGGGGGCCAGGCAGGGCTAAACACCGTGGAGGGGATCTCTGCAGATGGGTCACTCAGGCTCTTGAGGTTGCTCCAGGTGTCACCACTCTCTTTGGCCTCCTTTCGGTCACTTCCTGGGAAAGGTGGCTTGGAAGTGAGTAGTTGGGAAGTGTCCGCAGAGAGCCAGGCTGTGCTGATTTGGAGTCAGTGGAACAGTTCCTCAAGTCTGCACCCCACTCCTGACACTCCGTGACCCTGGTCAGCACCTCGGAGGGAGCAGAGGAGAGGCCATCGTACCCAGGCTGTCTCAGGGCTGCCGCTGGGCTGTTTCTACAGTGAAGGGACAGAGTTTGAGGGTGGTTCCTCCTGCAGAAAGGGCTGAGGATTTGCCGCCAAATCTGGGGCTTTTCCTTGGCTTGTGTTAGAAATCTCCTCACTATGCAGAGTCAATTTGTTAAACTAAAGCCATTTTCAGCTTAGCGTGATGGCTATCAGAACTAAACTCACTCTGTTGAATTGGATCATCATCTTGAAACCCTCAGGAAAACGTGTGTGTGTGTGTGTGTGTATGTGTTTGTGTGTGTGCTATTCACAGTGCACTAACTGTGGACACAGCACAACTTAAATTTAATCTGCATCAGCCATAATGCCCAAAAGTAGAGAGAGAGTATGGGGAATATTGTTTGCCATGGAGGCAGGGGGAGGGTGGGAAAGGGGGGGTATACCCGGGATATCGGTGGTGGGGAATGTGCATGGGTGGGGGGATGGGTGTTTGATTGTTGTGAGATTGTAACCCAAACTGAAAGCTTGTAACTATCTCATGGTGATTCAATAAAATTAAAAAAAATTAATCTGCATCATCAACATTTCCCTCTCTTCCTTCCTTCCTTCCTTCCTTCCTTCCTTCCTTCCTTCCTTCCTTCCTTCCTTCCTTCCTTCCTTCCTTCCTTCCTTCCTTCCTTCCTTCCTTCCTTCCTTCCTTCCTTCGAATCAAACCAAGGGCTTACCACATGCAAATCAAGTGCTCTGCGCAGAGCCACATCCTCCATCCCTTGGCCCGTGCTCCCTCCCATGCCCCCTCCTCTGATGCACTCCTTCTGCAGGTGCCTTTGTCCTGTCCTGGAGCAGAGTCGGGATTGGAGGGTCTTGTGGAGGCCGTTATATTGATCAAGTGTGTGTGTTTGAGTAGGTGTCTCAGGGTCTCTCTGGGTGGCTGTGTCCTCTCCCTCCCTGCAGGACCTCACCTGTGCTCTATTCTGGGTTTGAAGGGCTGCCTGGGGGCTAGAGAGGAGGAATGGCAACTTAAGAGGAGTCAGGCACCTTGCCAGGGGCTGCTGCTGCAGCAGGTGAGGTGGGAAGGGCTGGCTTGTGATCCTGAGACCAAAGGTGCAGGGAAGCTTTCACACCTGCCCGCCCCCTGCAGCAACTTCTCTTTGTTCCCAGGGACCTCAGGTTCCTGGTGTTCTTGGGAATCGCTGGGAGCAGGGATGGATGGATGGATTCTCAGGCTATGAGTTCTCTTCCACAAAGGCTAAGTGCGCTCTCTCTGTCTCTGTCTCTGTCTCTATCTCTGTCTCTCTCATCAGTGGTTCTTATGCAGACATCCACCCTTCCTGTGTTGCCTTCCTAACAGGTCAGCACTTATACTGGGGTGAACTTTGGACTCCTTGACAAGATGATTCTGGTAATTGGGGAGCAAGGATGGCAAGGCCATGGGAAGGCGAGGTCTTGTTTGGTCCATTGGGTTAGGCCTTTTTTGGGCTAGGCTTGTTGCCTTTCACTCCACTCAGTCTCTTTGCCAGCAGCATCTTCCCTTGCTGCGGTGGGTGGGTAGGAGACGCTCCCAGGCTTCCAGACACAGAGGCAGGGAAGTTCTAACATCCACTGCAGGGATTGGGTCTGGGGCCTTAAATGAGCGGCGAGGAGACATCTATTTGTTTCATGTGTGGTTACAGCCAGCCCTGACACAAATAATGTGGAAATAGAAATTACCCAGCAAGCACTTAGATATGATTGGGAGAATCTGTGGGAACTACAGTATCCCCTAACCACATCTTAGTGTTTGCCTTGGGAAATAAGACAAGAGCAATTGTTTCTATTGCAGTTTTTACTGTCAGTCAAGCCAAGTTTCCCTGGAGGCCAACAGTCCTGCCATCTGACTGCAGCCCTGCCCTGAACCCTTCTCAGCCATTCACTGTGCTCATCTGCGGAATGGAGCAATAACAGGCCTTCCTAGAGTTCTCGTGAGAATGGTGTGAAAATCCAGAGTTCGAAGAGCTGGAACCCAGGCTCCGTAAATGTGCTGGATGGCGACAGTGACAGAGGGGAGTTCTGAGAGCGACAGATCTCCTGTTACAGAGGCTGATCCAGGTTGCCCTTGCTTCATCGTTAGCTTAGGTGTAATGAACCATGAAACATTTTTCCATGTCGTCAGCGTTCGGGCCTCTCCCCTGGCTCTCATGGCCAATCAGCCTGACACGAGCCTTCTCTGAGTGTGATGGGAGCGGCTGCTCTGCACAGGGGTGCTCGTGTGGGGGCTGTGACTTGGTGGTGAGCCCCAGCGTCTGCGGACTGGCAGTTCCTGCTGTGTCACTGGTGTGCCTGCCTCCACCTGGTCCTGCCTCGGAAACCGCCTGATTTGGGAAGCAGCCCTGAGAGAGCCACTCCCTTTAGGAGTGAAGTGGCTGTGTGCCTCGATTTTGTCCTGCTGTAGCCTTCAGTCTCTTCCCCATGTCTACCCTAATCCTGTCCCCTCTCAGTCCCCAACCTATAATGAACCTAGAATTCCACTTGGACTTTTTTTTAAAATTTTTTGATTGCTCTAGCCGTGAGCATTCTCGGACCACACGGCTGCAGCTGGAGCAGGAGCTGGACTCATAGCTCCTACTGCCCACTCTGTTCTGATGTCACATCCCCTGCCTTCCCCGGCCCTCTGTCTCCAGGGAGCCAGCCAGTGGTTCAGCCTCTTGAAACCCCTGAGTCCAGGCGGCATTCTTCCTCTTCTTTTTTCATTCTTCTTCACCAGACTCTGCTTTTTCATCCAGAGAAGGAGATTTTGGCATTTCTTCAACCAAGCTTTTGCCTGGGTAATCAGTGGCCTGGATGCTCTGATCCTCCTCACTGGAGCTCCCAGCTCCTGCCACCCCACACCCCCTTGCCCCAGGATGTAATAAGGGAGATTGGGGAATTGACTCAGAGACTAAATTTCTCAGCATCATATTTGATTTTCTTCTTTATTTATTTATTTATTGCTTTTTGGGTCCCACCCAGCGATGCACAGGGGTTACTCCTGGCTCTGCACTCAGGAATTACCCCTGGCGGTGCTCAGGGGACCATATGGGATGCTGGGAATCGAACCCGGGTTGGCCGCGTGCAAGGCAAACACCCTACCCACTGTACTATTGCTCCAGCCCCTCTTCTTCTTTTTTAAAATATGTGTTTTTTAAAAAAAATTTATTGAAGCACTGTGACAGCATTACAAAGCTGTTCATGATTGGGTTTTAGTTATACAATGTTTCAACACCCATCCCTTCACCAATGTAATTTCCCAGGACCAATGGCCCCAGTTTCCCAACCACCCCTTTAAACCACCCTCCACCCAAGCCAGCCTCTGTGGCAGACACCTCTTCTCTTTCTCTCTCTCTCTCTCTCTCTCTCTCTCTCTCTCTCTCTCTCTCTCTCTCTTTCTCATTATAGGTTGCATTATAGTTTGCAATAGAGATGCTGGGAAGTTATAATGTATGTCCCTTTACCTACTTTCAACACAGTCCAGGGTGATCATTTCCAACTAATGTTGTCATAATGGACTCTCCTCTATCTTAACTACCCTCCACCTCCCATGCCCCCTATGGTAATTTCCAACCATTGACAAATCCACCTGGCCCGTTTTCCCTGCCTGCATTCATTTGTGGGACATTAAAAAAATATAGTATGAAACTTTTGCTTTTCTTGGTATAGCCAGAGGCCTGTGGAACCTCAAGTAGCAGCTCAGGCGTACACAGGAGACCGCCCAGGGCAGCCCTGTGTGCTGCGGACCTGGTTCCCACCCATCTCCTCTGTGCTGCCCTCCAGCCTTTGTGCTTTCATCCTGGCCGGGGACCCTGGGTGTGTAGGCAGTCCACACATGTGATTTACCACTGTGCACACGAGCTCCCCCTTCCTGGGGCACAGATCTGCAGGAGGAAAGCTGAGTCCCCAGTCTCTATCCCTTACCCCTTGGGAGATGTTGAGGCATATGGTATTGGAGTGCACTGGGGAAGCTGTTTTTCGGGGAAACTGAGCTCCCCACCTTTCCTCCTGCATGTCCATCTACCTGAAGGCTCTTCCTCCACATGCCCTGGTAGCCTCCTCCAAAACTTAGAGACTTTTTCTGTGGAAGACGTGCTTCTCTCCCCCCAACCCCCCCCACACACTTACCACCACCACCACCACCACCACCACCACCTTGCCCCCTCCAGCTCTGCTTACCCTTGTGCACTGTAACCTGGCTACTTGGAAGTGTGATCCCCTTCCTTCTCTCTCTGGGGGAGAGTTGGCACTGCCACTTCCTGCCTGGGTCATCAGTGTCACTCAATACATACTTGGTCCCAATCTGGGGGTGTGTGTCAGAGCTGAGTCTCGCATTGAGCTTTCTTGGCTGTGCTCCTGGGTGCTGCTGGGTTGGGCCTACCCAGGTTCTGGTGCTCTAGGAGTCTGCCGCCCCACCTCACGCCCTCTCCTCCCCCCAACCAACTTCTGGGCCTCTTTTCTTCTGGCTTCCGGGCTGCTGTTCCAGGTCGCTGGGCTGGAGCCTCCCCCAGATTTTGTCCTTTAAAATGCATTGATTTTTGTGCTGACTTTTACAGTACAAATGTCATCGTTAGATAAAATAATTGAAGCAGGTAATCTATTCGCTGGGTTCGTGTGGCCCCTCCCACTCTGCCCGGCCTGCTTGGGCTGCAAGAGCTCCAGCTGAGTGTCCTGGGGACCAGGCACTGTCTGGGCTCTTGAGGCCAAGTGGGAGGAGCCAGGGTGGGCAGCCAGGACCCTCTTTGGTGGGCAGCATGCTGCCGCAAGGGATGGGTGAGCCTGTGTTGCTGGTGACTCAGCAGGCCGTGGGTGAAGAGAGGCACATTGGGACAATGTGTGGCACCGGGAATTAAACTCGGGTACATCAGGGCAACATGCGGCACTGGAAATCAAGCTTGGGCTTGTGGGGGAGCTTCCTAAGCTACAGAGCCATCTTCTGGGCCCCTTTTCACTGGGGATCCCCAACAGCTGGACTGGCAGGAGTGTGCCTTAGCACATGTGAGCAGTGATACTAGGGTTTGAACTCCTGGCCTGATGCTTGCTGGGCGAATGCACGAAGCCATTGAGTCAGCTTTCGGACTCCCCAGAGCCCCAGCGGCTCCCCATCCCCGTGATTCAGATGGGATCCCCATGCTTCTCTAGAAAGGAAGGTAGCCTGGACACCACAAAGCATTATTAACTTCTGCCATGTAACCAGCCAGGTGTAGATATCCTGTGTCACTGAGAACCAGGGGCAGGTGGGGACCCCAGGGAAAAGTGCTGTTCCCAGGAATATAAACCTGCCAATCTTCTTCGTTTCCTAAAGTTTTCTTTAGGTGAGGCATCTAGTCACTCAAATCCACACTGCACCCCTAAACCTACAGATCCAGTCTCCAGAAATGGAGAGAGTTCCATGCCTGAGAAGAAACTGTCTTTTCCAAAGCATAAAGATGGAGAGCCCTTTCGCTCACAGCTGGGCTGGCTGATGCGGGACCATCCGGGGAGGTCCCCTCTGGGTTGTGGAGGGTCAGTGTGAGTCTGTGATGAGAAAGAAACAGCCTTTGCCAAGTTGCTTAGAGGTAGGCTCCAAGGGCAGAGGGAAACTCAGCTGAAGCTCTAGGGCCCTGGTCAGTCTGGCCAGTGGGCACCAAGTCCTCCTCAGTCTCTCAGGAAAGCACCATGGTAGTCCTTGTCTGCATGGCTCTGGTTCCCCTTCTGCTACGCCAGTCTGAGACGTCTGGGGTCCAGCATATCCGTCATCTCTTGACACCTCAAGTTTCTCCTCTCGGGAAGGGAATGAGGGATGAGGAGGTGCAGATTAAGAAGTGTGGAATGGGAAAGAGGGGACCTGCGGCAAACAGGGCTGTGGGACCCTGTGCCCATACCTTTGCTCAGTACTGGGCTTCCTGCAGGGCAGCCCCGGGCAGGGGATGTCAGGCTGGCCTGTACCAGGAGGAAAGGCAGCCTTGGTCTCAAGGCGTCCAGAGCAGGTATAAGGGGAGACCAGTGGGGAGCTCAGAGGCCAGAGCAGGGTGATGGCTGCACGGGGAAGCAGGAGGAGCCAAGCGTCAGAGGACACCACGCGTCTGGGGTCTGACCCCACAGACATGTCTTAGCAGCCTTTATCCTTATGCAGTGACCAAGCCCCTCTGGGTCATTATCCCCATTCCAGATCCCCTGTGGACTGCCCTGGAGCACAGAGAGGGCAGGGCTCAGACCTGTCGTCATGGAGAGTGGACTCTTCGCCCTGCCAGTCCTCAGAGGAGTTTGGATCTTCTGGGGAATCTCTGCCAGGTTCAGGGCAGCCCCACATCCCAGGGGGCTTCTGACTTCCATGTTCCTTCTGGGGCAACAGGAGCTTCTTCTCAGGTCCTTCACTCCCAAGGGGAGAGGGAGGGGACGGATGCTGGTGGCAGTGAAGGTGGGAGAAGAGTTTGTTCTGGAGGCAGTGAAAACGGCAAGTTGAACATTGATGCAGTGCCTGGGACAGCTGTGGCCAAGATGGCTTGTCATTGGTGTTGGGGTGAATTGTCAATGGTGTGGAGGTGACTTGTCATTGGTTTGGTGATAACTTATCATTGATGTGGGGGTTACTCATTGGTGTGAAGGTGACTTGTCATTGACATGAATTTGACTCATCTTTGGTGTGGAAGTCACTTGTCATTGGTGTAGAGGTCACTTTGTCATTGGTGTGGAGGTCACTTGTCATTGGTGTAGTGTTCTCTCTCTAGACATATGAAGAGACTCTAGTGGCCATGAGCCTGAGGGGTTTACAGAATCTAGTCTAGGGTGCATTAGTGGTTGAAGACTTCAAAGATGAGCCATGCCAGGAGCTGGGAAAGGCAGAGGGGGCAATGGGAGTGGCTGCATGGACCTGCGATGGGTCAGTGTCCTGCTGCACCCTGGCTGCCCCTTGCTCTGACTCTGATGCTAGGTGCCTGCAGGCTGCATGCAACCCAGGCCCTGGGCAGAGGAGACAGCTGGGAGGTTTCCATTCCTGGGCCTCCTCCTTTTCCTCCTGCCCAGTTCCCTGCCTTCTAGAAAAGCCCTCCCCTGAGGCTGCAGGGAGCGATTCTTTTTCAGCTGGTTGTTGAGAAGGGCCCTGCCGAGGGCCTGTGCTGGATGCTGCCTCCCATCCAGCCTGGTGGACCTTTGGCTGAGGGGAAACAGAGTGAAGTCTGTTGACTGGACCTTTGACTGAGGGACAGCGGGTCTACCAGCAGGTGTCTGGAGCTGAGAAGGATGAGTGGGACATTCATCAGACACATAGGGCTGTGACTCTCAGTTTTGTCATTTTCCACTCCCTGCTCCCCGGGGTGTACCCCCTCCCCCTCCCCCATGCTGGCCACCTCCTCTGCCCATCTTCTTCCTGGGCTTTCCTGCCCAGGACCTGGGCCTCCCTCTGGGTAACCTGTGAGCACCAGAACACACCCATTTGTTTAATACTGAATTTTAATTATTGCACCTCCTCGACCCTCTGGCCCCCGCTCCACTGCTGGTTATGCATCCCCCTGACGCCCAGCACAGGCCGGGCCTCAGCTCACTACCATGAGCCCGTCCAGTGTGACTGCCACCCGCTTTCTCCTGCCCTGAACAGAGTGTGACACTTGCAAGTGTGTGGAAAATAAAACATACTTGTTTTTCTGCCATTGCTTATTGATTTGGCTTTAGCAGAGAGAAGCTGGATGTAATTTTTGTTTGATTTTTCTCTCTGTCTCCAAGTGGCTAGAGTTGTTATTATCCATTCCGCTGCCCCTGCTCGCTCTGTGATCCAGTTCCTTCGTGACCACCGGTCCCTGCTTGCAAGTCCCGTGTGGGCAGTTAGCCAGCAGGCCATCGCTGTCACCTCTGCTGTGTGTCCTGCAATGAACCAGGATAATGGGGCCGGAACAAGTCCATGTGTCCGGAAGAAGGTGAACGAACTCTGGTGGGTGCAGAGATGAGCCATTTGGAGGTCCTGCTGCAGTTGCCCTAGGGAGACCCTTCCTCAGTTGAGGTTATTTCCTTGGCGTGGTATACTCTCTCTATCTCAGTGTTCTTATCTGTGAAATGAACACAGGGAGTTTCAGCGGGCTCAGATGAGAGTCCCACATATCAGCCATCTGCCTCAGAATCAGGATGGACTGCCCGTGCTGCTCTTTCCAGAGGCTTCAGAAACTGTAGCATAAAGATTGCCCTGTTTTCCACGCCACCTGACATACTAAGCTGACAGACCCGGGGCAAAGAGTTGTTTGTCTCTCTTATTGAGACTCCTGGGTATCTGCTTCTTCTGCTCTGATATTTACTCACCAGATTCTCTGGGTTGCGAGGCGGGGTGGTCAGGGTGATTGGACTTTTGTGTGGTTGTGGCATTTTTCAGATTTCTTACACACAGCCTGTCTGGCATTGCTGGCAGTGACAGCAAAGAGGTGGGAAGGCTGGGAGGGATGTTCCACTTTCCTGAGAGCCAGCTGGGCAAACACTTCTTAACAAGAACTCCCTGGTTCTTGAGTATTGAGAGGAACTTCCAAACAGATGTCAAGAGATCGATGAAGGCTTTTGGCCTCTAAGAATCAGGATGCCGTGATACCCATCACGCTGAGCTTGTCCTCTGACAGGGGGCTACATCATTCTAAGAGAATAGATTTTGAGCCGACTTCCCCTAGGTGACATTCCATGCTTGTCCATCTATGTGCTGTGTGACTTTGGGCAAGTGACCTCTCCTCTGTGAGCTTCAGATTGCTGATCTGAAAAAATGAGGGTGTTTGCTCCTACTCAAAGGGTTGCTGATGCAGGCTGGCTGGGTAAGGCATGGTTGTGGCTCACAGTGGCCCTCTGTGCATGCTTGGGGCTTTCTCTCCAACTATTCCTGCAGGATCCTTCCGGTAGATTCCTCCCTGTTCAGCATGTAGGGAGCTGGTCTGTTGGCAGGTCCTTGGGCTGGACAACACAAATCACTCTCACACAGGTGGCCAACTCCTGGCCCCCAGACCCTTTGTTAACTCTGCCTCCTTATCCCCTTCCCTCTGAATATCAGACAATACACATTGAACTTCCTTCCAGTTGGTGTGGTTTTGTAAATGATTGACGTCCTTGTTCCTAAAGAGCTTTTCAAGAAAGGGAGCGCCAGGGGTTGACTTGCAGGAGATCTGAACTGGGGGGAGGCAGTGTCCGGGCAGAGTTGGGAGTGTGGCAGACCAGGCTCAGGCCCCGTGTGGCCCAGTGATGTTTGACAGATAGACCACGAGTCACAGTATTATAATTTAAAATTCAAACAGCAAACATATCCAGGTGAAATGAACAATTTACTTTTAGCTCAATTTAGACCTATTATTGTTATTCAAACAGGGAAATTATTAATGGAAATATTTTGTTGTCTTTGTTTTGTGCTGTCGGGATTCAGCGTTTGTTGTTCTTGTAGTTTTTCTCACTAGGAGATGCCACATTTTAAGTGCTTGGTCACCACATGTGGCTCACAGAGGATCATTTCTTTTCCATTCTCTCCACAGCCCAGTAGAACATAGATCACCCTATTTCTTGCCACACACACTCACCGGCTATGCCCCCAGCATCTCCTGAATCCTTCCTTCCCGGATTCCTTTGCTCTCCTGCGTTACTCTCCAGAGAGTGTCCCATGTGTGTCAGGCCTTGAGGAACCTCACCTCACCTTGGGGTTTGGATTCTGCAGGATAGAGAGTACTTGGATAGTCCAGAAGTGGGGGTGCCAGTGAAAGTCAAAGGAAATGGGGTTGGGTTACACCTACCACTTTATCAGGGGCCACAAAGGGGTGAGCCTGGGGTGTAGATGTCCCATGGTGGTGAATGTAGCCCCCACTCACGGGCACCCACACAAGATTCCTGGCATTGCTTACTGGATTCTCATAGTAACTCCATGGTCAACACCTTTATTTTAACCAGTAGGCCCAGAGAGGTGAGAGGCATCTATGCTGATGGGTGGTGTGGACACGATGGAGGCCTGGGACGTTTTGCCTAGCAGGGCCTGGCCTTGCCCTTTCTCAGAGCACTTAGGCTTGGCTCAGGCTAAGGAATTGTAGTTATTCTCCATCGGGCCCAGCAGTTGTGAGCAGGGCTGGGTCAGTGGGAAAATCTCTGGCAGAAGGAGAGATTGGGGTGTTACCCGCTGCTGGATAAATTGGGGTGATACCCGCTGTCATGGTGAAAACCCATTTCCGACCAGCCTTTTGAAATTGCTGTTACTGTCTTGGCTCTGTGGCCGGGGGACCCTGCTGTGGGAGCCACCCGCCGGCAGGGAAGCACAGTGAGGAGTCCAATTGGGCCGGATGTGCTGAGGACAGGGATGTAGAAGCCGGAGAGCTTGTCAGCTTATTCTTGGGTAACCTACTTTGCTCCGTCTAAACAATAGGGTAGAACTTTGCTCGCTGGGAAATGCCCCCAACTCTGAGGTGCCTGTGGTAGGGTGCTGGGCACATGAGGCCTCAGTTAGGCTGAAGGAGGGTCTCGGTGGTCTGCGCTGGGACACTGGGCTTCTTTTCTCACTGTGGGAAGCTGCAGGCGGGAGGCTTTGCCCAGAGCCATGCCAAGGGCTTCTTCCTTGCAGAGATTTTGGAGGCTCCAGAGGCCTGGACCTCGGGGCAGCTCTCCTTGATTTCAGCTCAGCAGAGAGAAGACAAAAGGTGTCATTGTGGAATCAGGAAGTGGGATGCAGCACCTCGTTAGTCTCCATCTCCCCTTCCTTCCCAGACCTAATTCACTGGGGCTGGAGATATAGCTCAAAGGGTGTGGGCGGGGTACAGGTCTTACTTGCACAGTGCCACAGGTTTGACCCCCAGCTCTGCAGGGCTAAGCTCCCCCACTCTCAGGACTTCCAGGTCTAGTTCTGGTGGCTCCTGAGCAAAACTACCAGGCTGACACCACTGAGCTAACTGGCCCCGGGGTCCCAAGCACTGCCAAGGAGGCCCCATTTAAACAACAACAACAAAAGACCACATCTAGGCTCACTGCTCTGCTTCCCAGTGCTGGGCACCTGTTGTAAGTTGCTTATGTCTCTGAGCTTCCATTTCCATGTGTACAGTATCCAGGCGACTGCCTCCATCTACATGTGGCAAGGAATTTGGAGAAATTCACTCTGATTTTACACTATGGCCAGCATCCGTTCGGATAGCTTGGTGGCCACACTGTGCTGCTGGAATAGATAGACTTTGCTGGCTACTCTGATGTAGTGGACGCTAAGAGAACCTCCTCATGCTCAGGGCCTCTCCCCCCCATCCACAGAGGCCGGAAGCCTGCCCAGCTCTGCCTTGGCCATCATGGACCAGGCTGGCCTCCGTGTTCTCGTCTTCTTCGAGCCAGTGTCCTGGACATGTCTCTGGAATTCGTTGCTCTCATTGTTCCCTCAGAGACATGCTTCCTAACTCTTCCTATGCACCAGGGGCCAGCGTGGCAAGGAGGGCAGCGCCCCCAACATTGCGGGTTGAGATGGTCAAGAGATGCCCCTGGAACATGAGCACGGCGCAGCTTCCAGAAGAAGAGGGTCCCTTGGTAGACCCCCACCACCCCTGTCATCTCCATTCCTCCCCACATATTCTAGCAGGTCGTGTTCCCTGATGCTCACCTGCTACTGCGGGTGCCTCTCATGCAGCTCTTGCTTTTGCTGCTCCTAGTGGCCTTTCTGGTACTGGCATGAGCCTTGCCTGCAGTCCTTGGAGGGCAGCCAGAGCTCATGCCCCTTCATCTCCTGTGCTACAGCGTGCTGGGTGCCTTGTGGTGGCACGCTTCTTCCCCTTTCCCCTGTGTCATTTTCTCCACTTCCCACTTGTACATCTCTATTTCACCTCTGTTCAGATTGCTCTTAATAAACCCGTGATCAGAACAGGCGCCCAGGGCACACATTTTGCATGCAAAGGATCCTAGTTTAATCCCTGGCATCACGTGACCCTCTCAGCACCGCTTACATGTGACTTTGGTGGCCCCCAAGTGCCATCAGGGGGGTTCTGGTGGTTCCCCACACTGCTAAGTCCTTGGACCCTATATTGAACCCTCTGGCCTGGTCATCTGAGTGTAGCGGGGGGGGGGGTCCCTGGACATCACCAGGAGTGGCCCTCCACTTCCTTAAGTACTTGGGAGGACTTATGTCCCCAAATGAAAGTTGTTTGCTCACTTCATTCTTAGCACTTGACACTACTGCCTCTTTTCATCCTGGTGTCCACTTCACAAAGTCGACCTAGGAATTCTCATCTTAAGAAGAGAAAACAGATTCATAGAAGTGGTTTGAAGCCACTCGCCCGAGGTCACAGAGCTGAGAGGGGCCAGGCTGAACTGAGCTCAAACCCAGAATGGCCTAATTCCAAAACTGGGCTCCCTCACTGCCTCCTGTTGCCCTCAGGTTTTATCGGGGCCATTGGGTAACGTCTGGTAAGTGCCTGCTAATGCCAGGCTCTGCCCTGGGTCCGGGCACAAAGCAGAAGACAGGGAGTGAAGATGGTCATTTTGGGAGTTGAAGAGGGACAGAGTTATGGGAGAGAGGCAGAGGTAGCAGTGGAGAGGGCAGTGCCAGCATTGAGGAAGCAGTAAGGTAAAAACTGGGGGAAGCCTTGATGCATCTCCCGGGGGAGAGCATTGCTTGGCATGCGTTGGGCTTGATCCTCCAACACCCCTGTGGCCCTGGTGATCTTTGGGTTCCACTGTCTGTCTCCCTTTCACGAGCACAGCCCCACTCCACGGTCTTTGTTGCTGCAGGAACAGTTGGTGTACGAGCTCAGAGTAGTGAAGGAAAGTCTTTCTCTTGGAGGAAGGAGGACAGTGGGTCTGGAGGGAATGAGGGCAGGAGAAAAAGAGAGTTGGGTGGAGATCAACTCAGGGAGACCATGTCATGTGATCTTGGATCTTGGGTGTAGAGCTTGGACCATATTTGTATTCTCAGGATGCCATGAGATCACTGGTGCGTTTTTATTTTTTATTTTATATTATTTTTTTGCTTTTTGGGTCACACCCGACGATGCACAGGGGTTACTCCTGGCTCATGCACTCAGGAATTACTCCTGGCGATGCTCGGGGGACCATATGGGATGCTGGGAATTGAACCCGGGTGCAAGGCAAATGCCCTACCCGCTGTGCTATTGCTCCAGCCCACTGGTGCGTTTTTAAACATGACAGAAACGTATCTGTTTTAGGCTTAGGGAAGCCCGTGTCAGAGTGTGTGGACAGACTGCAGGAGGCAGGGACGGCTGTCAGGACAGTTTCCAGGAGAGATGGGGGTGGTGGAGCAGTGAGGCTGCTGTGACCGGGAGGAGAGATGGTGTTTGATCTGTCTTGCCTTTGAAGTAAAGAGTGGGCAGAAGGAAGGGTCCCAGGAAGGTTTCTGGATTTTGACCGGAACAGCCAGATGGTTGTTGGTGTTGATGGGGGGAATATAGCTGGGGGTGGGGATTGAGTGTCAGGAAGGCCTTTTGGGTTGGATTACATGGGAAATGCCCATCTCCAAATGGACAGGACTCTTGAGGTCCTAGCAGAGGTTCCGCTGTGGATGGCGTTGGAAGATACAGGATGGAACTGTACTGTGGAGGGATGGGACAAATCTGTCTGGTTATCACCTGGAAAGAGTGGGGACTGTTTCAAAGGTCCCAACAAACAAGGGAGGCTCCAGCCCTGCCCCTGAGCAGCTGCTCTCTCCCCACCCCCCAACCGTCAGGCTGCAGGACTCACCCTCTCTCTTCTGGGACCCCAGGCTAGTCTCTCTGCCTCACGACTCCTGGCTCAGTCTTGGCAGAGAGGGCCAGGGGCTGAAATGAGTGTGACCTCCTGACTCCCAGTGGGAGTGTGAGGTCAGAAAGGGGAGCCCTATGACAGTTTCTGGGTGTCTGTCGGGGAGCCTACACCCATCTGTCAGCAGGCTTGGTTACCCTGCACCCCTTACACCATCCTCATTCCAGATGTGTCCTTCTCTTCTTGTCCTCACCTCCCCGCCTCCCCCCACACCCCCAGCATTTCGTGTGATGGAATTTTGGGGGCACAGGCTGAGTCCCATCTGAAAATCACCACGGTCCTCCTTGCACTGCCCAACTTCTTCCCTAAGTGACCCCAGAGCTCTGTGAACTGTCCTTCTGTGCTGATGTACGGAGCCCCCACTCCTTCCCCTCCACGGGCAGGGAGCTGAGATTTGCCGAGGGTGCTCCTGCCCGAGTGCTGGTGTGTCCCCCATCCCAGAAACACCCCCAGCCCCCAGGCAATTGGATCTCTTTCTTCCAGTCCTCAGGGCTTACCACCACGTGCTGCAAATATTTCATTCCTAGCGGAGTTTTATTGCTACTCCAAAACGGTGGTGGGATTAATTCTAAATGCTTTCTGGGGCGCTCATTTCCTTCTAGACTGGAAATCACTGTGATGGCAACACAAACTCTGAGTCAGAATGAGAAGCTGCATTGCTGGCCCATAGCTCTTGGGAAGTGGGTGAGAAAAGCAGCTGTGGGGGTGCAGGAGCCCGAGGGGAGCCCGGCAGGGCCATGCTGGGTGTGGGGAGTGACCACAGGATGGAACCTGAGAGCATGGGTGCTCCTGGGCCATCTGCTGGGCTCCCTGGCACTGGGTCCCCAGCCTTTAAGGAGGGGAGTGGGCAGAGCATGACTATCTTACTACTGATGATTTATTTTCCTAGGATACATGCGGTTGACTCGGGTTTGATTCCTCCGCCCCTCTCGGAGAGCCCAGCAAGCTACTGAGAGTATTTTGCAGAGCCTGGCAAGCTCCCTGTGGCATATTTGATATGCCAAAAACAGTAACAACAAGTCTCACAATGGAGATGTTACTGGTGCCCGCTCAAGCAAATCGATGAACAACGGGACAACAGTGCTACATGGCGGGAGGCAGGGGCGGTCACCATTGGGCAGTATTTCTGTGTGGTAGAAAGGTCCCAGAAAGCAGAGAGGTGGAGTGCTGAAGCTCGGGATCCAAGGCTCTAGCACTCGCCTTTCTGCGTCTGTTTCGCCCTCTGCAAAATGGGGTTAGTGATAGACCTCCCCTCCTGGGTTAGTCCTGGGGAGACGGAGGGAATCCAGCCAGGGTATTCTCCGAGGCGTCTGCTCCTGAAGAGGAAGTCGTGAACAGAGGGGCCAAGCTTTTGGTCCTCCGAGCCCCAAGCATGAGCTTCAGCTGCAACCCAGGAGGGTCATGTTGGCCTTGCACAGCCACCCCTGGACAGAGAACTGTGTTGCATTAGTTCACCCACACTTTGTCTGTGTGTGACTTCCCGGGACCGCTGTTCTATGCCAGGGCTGAGTGTCTGGAGCATGAATGAGAGGCTTAGGATCCCGGGCCCCAGGCCAGAGACCCCTGCTGCTGCTGGGCGGGACCCCCCTTGGATACTGAGGCCATCAGGAGGCAGGCAGGAATCTGGGTGCCCTTTGCAGACAGGACCAGGCCCGCCTGGGCCTGGTTGTGCTCACACCTCTGGGGGTATCTGCATGTAGTGTAGACCAGAGTCTTGGGGCAGATGGACTCTGGCCTCCCGTGTCCTCATCAGTAAACCAGGAGTAACCCAATGCCACCTCCACAGGCCTGCCTGCAGGTGGACATGAACGTAAGCCCAGGGTCCACGTGCAGTATATGCTCCAAAATTTGGGTGCTCTCCTTCTTGTCCTCTGCCCTGTGCTCCTGGCAGGAAGGACTTATGACCATCAGAGGCCCAGAGGTGGCCTGGACCTGGCAGGCACATGCTTGTTACCGGGATCTACCCCCTACCCCAGGCATTGATCATCCCATCTCTCCCGTGTCTCCCCCCTTCTCTCAGCCCTTGAGCAGCCCTGGCATTTCCAGGACCTTGTGATGGCTGCTGATCGATGGCCCCTCGGTCCAGCCCTCACTTGTGGCGGGCCCAGGCGGGTGTGGGCCGGTGATGGATCAGCTCGAGGATGGTATTTTGGAAGGAAAGTTCAAATTATATTTCTGGATAATACCCTCCCTCCCTTGGCCCCAGCCCTGAATCCCATTTGTAATCTGGCCCAAGAGGTTTTTGGTGGGGATGATGGATGGGCCAGCAGTCCTATTAGGCCTGCCGGGCCTGCTTCTTAATTAATATAGATGGGGGTTTAATTTGGGGATTTAGCAGGCTTGTTTTGAAAGCGGGGTGGTGCAGGGCCACAGAGGCCTCTGGCTTGCCTGTGTTTGTCCTGGGGTGACTTGGCTGCCGGGCGAGGTGTTCAGCCATATCCTCGCCCCGTTTTCTTCTTGCTGGGCTCACAGCCTCCGCTGACCACCCTCTGGATTATGATTGATCTCTGCTGTTGTCTTGCTCTCAGTGACGAAGGCGCAGCCCTGGGCCGGGGCTTCCAAGGCAGCGTGGGGGTGTCTTCCAGTGCCTGCGGCTGTGTGTGTAGGGAGAGCGTGTAGCTCCTGGGCCCTGGGGAGGGTCGGGGAGCCCAGCAGAGCTGGGCTATGGTTCCTGCAACCTCGGAACAGTGTCCTTTCTCTGTGCTAGGCTGGAAGTGGCTTGGCATTTTGGGGGAAAGCAAAGTGTGCACATAATGAGAGTGTGTGATGTGTGGATGTGTGTACAAGTATGTGTGTGTGTGTGTGTGTGTGTGTGTGTGTGCGCGCGCACGCACGCGTGTCTATGTGCACATGGCTTAGTCTTCACACCCTCCTCTGTGGCCCTCCTTGCCCTGCAGGACATCCCAGGAACCCCGCTCTCTGCCCCAGTCTCACCCCTACTGTCGCCCAGCTCAGCCCTCTTCCAGAGGTCCCCAGGTGGAAGGCTCCTGCTCCCTTTCTTCCCAGTGTGCCCCACACTGCCCCATCTGGGGCTGCCCAGGACTTGAGGGGAAGGGGCTCCGAGCGACTCTCTTCTTCCATCTGGCTTGGCTACCTGGCAGCCATCAGCACTAGGTGGGGTGTGTGTGTGTGTGTGTGTGTGTGTGTGTGTGTGTGTGTGTGTGTGTGTGTGTGTGTGTTTGTGTGTGTGTGTCCCTGCAGGGAGCCTGTGCACAGGTAGGCTGGCCTCTTCTGCAGAGGCAGTGTTGGCTGGCCCCCAAAGGGTGGTGGCCTCTGTGGGGCCTCTTGCCACCACACTCCTGACTTGGGCCCACCCTGTGTCTTCAGGCTGGGCTCCAGAGGAAACCCGTGAAACCCTGGTGCATGCTGGGGATTCTGTATGTAAATTAGGCCCCCAGGGCGAGGAAGGGAATTGGTGGAGATTCCTGTGCCAAGGCAGACGGTGTGTGGTGGCAGTGGGGGTGTCAGTGTCAGTGTAGAGATGGGTTTGAGGCATCAAGTCTTCCTCACACACAAACTCTGTCCCAGGTACTTTGCGTCCATCATCCCCTTTGTGCCCTACCACATAGGTGGCATCACCCCGCCCATTTCACAGACGAGACCACTGGGGTTCAGAGATGAGGACCCCTGTCCTGCTCACAGTTTGGGTGCGTGGATGAGCCCATCTCTTTCTCCTGTGTGTGAGGCACAGCCCCGCTTTGAGAAGGCCCTCTCTGCCCTCACATGCTGAAGAGCAGTTGCCGGGCCCTGGGGTACCAGGCTTCCCCTAGAGCTCTGCCTCTATGACCCCTCAGTCTTGGGGTGACTTGGGCCAGGCAGGAGGGGCTGGGGGAGGCCCAGGGTAGAGTAGACCCACAGGCCACCTTGATACTCTCTCTCCCCCTTCCCTCTCTGTTGTGTGCCGGTCACTCCCCAGACCCCACTGTGATTACCCTCTTTGGGAGTGCAGCAGACTCCATCTCTTGGTGCTAAGGAGAGCCCTCAGAGGGGGCCCAGTGGGCAGCTGGGGCGCCTTTGAGCTTGATGTCCTGTCCTTTGTGTTCTCTTCCGGTTCTGCTGGCCCAGAAAAGGCACCTCTCCTGTGGGCTACAGCTTCTGGTGCTGAGGCTCTGGTGGCTTCCTGGTCAACCTTTGCTCATCAAACACCCCTGGTCAACATCCTTCCTGCTGGTCTGTGTTACACTGGGTTCCTTGTCCTGTTCCCCTGTAGCCTTTTACAGGGCTGTGGCATGAGCAGCAGTGGCAGACATGGGCTTGGATTAATCCTGAGAGCTGGGCCAGTGCAGCCCAGCACGCACCTGGTCCTGGGGGCCAGTGGGGGGCATGGGACAGAGTGTGGGGATGAGGACTTGGTTGGTGGATGCTGTCCTTGGGTATCCCAGGGTATCCCTGGGGCAGCTCTGTAAGTGGGAAACCCAGCCCAGGCTCGCATCCAACTCAGCCCAGTTAGGCTGCTGTTTCCAGGAGCGTGAGTTTTTCCTCCAAGTGATAATTTACAGAATTAACGAAGACACTGCATTTCATGGGGTAATGTCAGTTATTAAAACCGATGGCAAATTAACGGCTGGTAATGGCACGCGTCATATTCCATTTTCTTGCCATTCTTAAAAGCTAGACTCCAGCATTTGCCCACCCTGTGTTGTGGTCCCTCTGGAGCTCTGTGTTCCCCGGGGCCACTTGGTAAGTCTGGACTGGGTTGGGGGCTGGCTCTAGCCTCCACCTGCCAGCCGCAAGCAAGGGTATGGAGTGTGCATAGTCTCTGACAGTCACTGTCACTGTCATCCCGTTGCTCATTGATTTGCTCGAGCGGGTACAAGTAACGTCTCCATCGTGAGACTTGTTACTGTTTTTGGCATATTGAATATGCCACGGGTAGCTTGCCAGGCTCTGCTGTGCAGGGAGATACTCTCGGTAGCTTGCTGGGCTCTCCGAGAGGGGCAGAGGAATCGAACCTGGGTCAGCTGCGTGCAAGGCGAACGCCCTACCCATTGCGCTATCGCTCCAGCCCTGACAGTAGATGGGATGAATGTGGGGTGGAGTCTCAACTCTGTTCTGAGCTGGGACTTTATCTTTGATGGATATAACCTGGCTTTCCCCTCAGATTGATTGAGGCTTTTGTGCCAGGAGCCTACCTTGGCATTTGCTTCTATAGGAAATTCTTTTAATTAAATTTTTTTTTTGGTTTTTGTTTTTTGGACTACACATGGCTGTGCTCAGGGCTTAACTCATGGCTCTGTGCTCAGGTATCACTTCTGACAGTGCTTGGGGGACCATATGTGGTGCCAGGGATTGAACTTGGGTTGGCTGTGTGCAAGGCAAGTGCCCTACCCATTGTACTATCTCTGCAACACACTCAGCTTGTTTGGCCATCTTCCCTGTGCAGGAGCGCTCATCTTGGATTTGAACAGCAATCCTTCCTTTTACTTGTTTGAAGTTGTTGGGTGGTGGATAAGACATCAGGGTGTTGAGATGACATGAAGCAATATATGTATATCTTAGCATTCTCCATAACACAGACCTTTAGTAAGCCAGTCCTGGGGTTGGGTGGACACTGGGAAAATGTGGAGGGTTTGGAGTTGGAATGTTTCATGCATAAAACCCCGCTGTTAACAGTTTTGTAAACCACAGTGCCTAAACTCAAAATGAGTAAATACATCAGTGCTTCCGTGACCATTCTTCCTGTGGTACCATCCCAACATAGCATGGGGGTGGTATTTGAGATATTAACGCAAAGACAGGTGGCTTGCCAGGCTCTGCCGTGTAGGTGGGATGCTCTTGGTAGCTTGCCTGGCTCTCCGAGAGGGATGGAGGCTTTTGGGGAGGCCTCTAATCGCTTTTACAGGTGTTCCCAGTCCACAGAATGTAAACTTTTGGTCAACTGGCATGTTGTAACTCGATATGCCCAAACCAGTAACAATGATGGTTCTCATTCCCCTGACCCTGAAAGAGCCCCCAATATGCCATTGGGCTACACTAACACTTGGCAGGGACGAATGAAGACGTTACTGGCACCTGCTTGAGCAAATCAATGAACAACGAGATGACAGTGATACAGAACGCAAAGACAAGTCATCTACTTGAAGCCACTTGGAAATTCAAACTTGGTTGTTTTAGGCAAACATTGAGAAGCAGCTTTTCTAGATTTGCTTTGAGATCCCACTTAAACTGCAGCGAAGCCCAGGAAAAGATCCAGAACTATCTCAAAGCCTGTGCGTGGGCCGCTCTCGCGAGCAGCGTGAGGTTTGGACAGCGGGACTTGACTTGTTTGATTTTCTCATCTGTGAAAAGATGTGGACCACGGAGTGGGACCGTGATCTTGTCCTCCCAGGCTGTGAGGAGAAGAGCCAGGAGGCCCCTGAGCGCCCCGGAGCTCCGGGGGGGGGTGGTGACCCTGGGACCCAAAGTCCAGGAGGGGGCCTTTAGAACGGTAGCATAGTCTTTGTGTCAATCCTCCAAATGGGTCTTGTTTCTGCAACCCAGGAGCTGGTGGGCACAAGAAAGGATCCTGTGGGCAAATGCCATTTCAGTTGCTCATCCAGAGAAGGCTTCTAAAGCCCCAAGATTTTGCCAACCAGCCTGACAAATCTTGGAGGAAGCACTGCTGAAATCGGGAACAAACACCGTGTAAGTGAAAGGTGACAGGGACATCAAACTTTATTTGTGAAAATTCGAAGAATCATTAGCGTGTTATGGATTCCTTAAGAATATGATCTCACCCAGCCGACGGAAAGGGAATTGCAAATCAAAGGGACTATTTATTGCACTGGGAATAAGGGACCTGCCAGATTAAAAAAAAAATCTTGCAGAGCCAGAGTTTTGAAATATGAGAGACAGTAGCAGATTCACGACACAGAATTTTATCCCAACACTGGAACCCCACTCAGAGCAGAAGTTGCTGAAGAATTATTTCATAAACCCATTTTCATCATAACATGTGTAAAATGCAAATTTTGATCATTATGTAAATAAGTTACTTGGTGTAATTTACTTAATTCAAAGCACTTAATGCAGCGTGGTATGTTTTTTCCAAAGTGCCAGAGTAGACGTTAATTTTAAATTGTTTTTAATCTCGATCTTCCAGCCTGATTATTTAAAATGTTTTTCCCTTGTGTTTGTTTTTTAAATGGAAAGGAACGGAGCTGGGTGAGAAATGAACATGTTATGATCAACCAACGCCTTCCATTGGCAGGACTCCAGGCGGGTGGGGGGGTGCGTCTCGTCACACGTGGGAACCCATGTCTCTAAGGACACGTGTGTGCACATGCTGTGTAATGCTCTCAGAAGGAATCATGCAGACCACCCAGTCCCCTTTGTGGAATCCACGCTCCTGGTGGTTCGTGGCTGGCTCTGAAAGCCGCCCATTAGAAGGCTGCTTTTCACCTGCCCCTGCTCGGGCAGAAATTTGTTCTCTTCAGACACTACAGGGTGAGCTTTCTCCTTTGGCCTTTCCTTATCCCCAAAGGGAACGCCCACTGTTTGAACCTTCTCGTGCTTCTCAGGAGGGGTCCCTACTTGGTGAGCCCCTGAAAGGAGAAATGATCTGTTCTTTTGGACCCTTCTGGGGGCCGTTCCTGTGCTGATGAGACGGGTAGAGGGGCACAGGCAGGAGTAGAGCCCCCAGTGCACTGTGCCAGCTGGAAGAAGCTCCCAGGCCCTGAGGGTCAGCCCCCTCCCCCTGAACCCTTTCCCCCCAGGAAGGTAGGGCTAATCCTGTGTCGAAAATGAAATAAGACAAAAGAGATGTGCTCAGTGTTCAGCTGCCCATGGTGACCTAGCTGGTGAAGTGAGAGATTTGTGTCTCTCTCCTCTCCTTCCCTCCCTTCCCCTTCCCTCCCTTCCCCTCCCCTCCGCTCCCCTCCCCTCCCCTCTCTTTTCTTTTTTCCCCCTCTTTCCCTTTTCTCTCCTTTCATTTCCTCTTTCCTTTCCCCTTTCCCTCCCCTTCTCTTTTCTTTCTCCTCTCCCTTTCCTTTCCATTTTCTTTTTTACTTCTCTGGATTTTTTTTTTTTTGCTTTTTGGGTCACACCTGGTGATGCACAGGGATTACTCCTGGCTCTGCACTCAGGAATTACCCCTGGCAGTGCTCAGGGGACCATATGGGATGCTGGGAATTAAACCCGGGTTGGCCGTGTGCAAGGCAAACGCCCTACCCACTGTGCTATTGCTCCAGCCCCTTCTCTGGATTTTTTGACCACACTCAGCAGTGCTCAGGGCTTACCCCGTGCTCAGGGATCACCCCTGGCTTAGGAATCTGTATGTAGTTGCCGGGGATCAAACCTCCATCAGCTGTGTTCAAGGCAGTTGACCTCCCCATTGTATCATCTCTGTGGCCCCAAGGATAAGGATCGACCCCAGGCCCTTGCTGCTTTGGTGCACCCCTCAGACGTGGAAATTGGGGCTGTTTCTGTATGCTCCTCCCTCCAGATCACCATGAGAGAAGGGTGGGTTTTTTTCCCGGTCTGGCCATAGTTGCCTTTGGAAGGACAGTGGTTTCCCACAGTTTCCAGGAGGCGGACAGACCTTACCCTGGTGTGTGGGTACACATGCTCATGGACAGACAGAAAGACAGTCAGACAGAAAGACACAGACAGACAGACACACATGCAGACACGCACACACGCACATGTGCTCGCGCGGCAACACCAGGGTTGGTCAGGAGGCAGAGGAAGCAGAGGGATTGTGGGCAAGAGTTTGAAAGGGAATTTATGCAGGACAGAATGGGCCCGATGGGGTAAGCAGGCTTAGGATTGCTGAGCTCGAAGAGTTTTATTTATCTGGAGTGAAGGGTCTGGGGCAGAGATTGGCCCAGAGTGCGAGTCCTGCAGTGGAAGTGGTTGGATGTGGGTGCTGGTGGGGCTGGCTCGCATGGGAAAGAGGTGCTTTGGTGGGAGTTGCTTTCCACCTCTAGGAGTTGGTTGACCCTTCCAGGTCCATCAGAGCATCAAAATACACAAAGTGAAAGACATGGTTGATTCAGAGAGAAGGGACTTTTTTTTTTTGGGGGGGGGTCACACTTGGCGATGCTCAGGGGTTACTCCTGGCTCTGCACTCAGGAATTATTCCTGACAGTGCTTGGGGACTATGTGGGATGCTGGGGATCGAACCCCGGTTGGCCGTATGCTAGGCAAACACCCTCTCTGCTGTACTATCGCTTCAGCCCCTAAGAAGGTCCTTTTGAGGGGGCTCTTCCATTTCCAGGTTGGCCTTAACTTTCCCCGGAAGCTGGGGTTGTGAGCAGGACAGGGATGACACCTTCCACCTCAGCCAGAATACAGAGCAGAGGTTGCTCCGGGGACAGCGGGACATGTCCTGAGGATGCTCCCCTGAAGCCACGTACCTCTGGAAATGGAAGCTTTAAGACTCTGTTGCTCTAGGAATCTATGAGGGAGGGAGGGAAGGAGGGAATGCAGATCTGGGTACATGGGGTACCTGTTTCATGGGGAGCCATCTGGATCTGGGTGTCTCTGCTCCTCCCTTTGCTGAACTGTGTGGATGCTCTTGATCCAACCTACGCGGCTGGACCGCAGTGAGTTCACCTGTGAAACACAGTCTGCAAAGGGAACGTGTTTTGGCACACGAACAGCGCAGGGGAGCCACTCACTGCACAGTCTCCTCCCACAACGGAGAGCTCCCTCAGGAGAGGGGTGTGAAGCTTGAAGATCCTGTTGCTCTAGAAATCTATGAGGGAGGGAGGGAGGGAGGGAAGGAGGGAGGGAAGGCAGAGCTAGGCAGCCAAGATCTGCCAAGATGAGGCCCTGATGGATTCTGGACCGAGGGTGGCTGCCTTTGATTGCATCCCCGTGTTGGGGAATCTCTTCTTGGAGATGGTGGCCGCCTCCCTAGCTGTGGGGAGTCTGCATCACTCTGGCTTCTTTATTTTTTATTATTTTTTTTATTTCTAATTAGTGAATCACCGTGAGGGTACAGTTACAGATTTATACATTTTTGTGCTCATGTTTCCCCCATACAAAGTTCAAGAACCCATCCTTCACCAGTGCCCATTCTCCACCACCAGTAAATCCAGCATCCCTCCCACCCTCCCCAGTCCCGTCTCCCCCCACCCCACACTGCCACTATGGCAGGGTATTCCCTTTTGTTCTCTCTCTCTGATTAGGTGTTGTGGTTTGCAATAAAGGTGTTGAGTGGCCATTGTGTTCAGTCTCTAGTCTACATTTGGCACGCGTCACCCTTCCCCCGCATGACCTCCGACCACATTTTACTTGGTGTTCCCTTCCCTGAGTTGACTCTGGCTTCTTTAGATGTTCTATGATGGTAGCCAAGATGAGCACAGCTTTATGGCAGGGGGACATAAAGTGTGTGTGCATGTGTGTGTGCACATGCAGTACTATGTATGGTGACATGTTTGAACCACACCCAATAGTACTCAGGGGTTACTACTTGTTCTGTACTCAGAAGATACTCTTGGCAGTGCTTGGGGGACCATATGGGATGCTGGGGATTGAATCTGTTGGCTGCGTGCAAGGCAAATGCCCTACCCACGGTCCTATTGCTTCATCCCCTAGCTGATGGCATTTTGACCTGGTGGTTGAGAAGGGAGTGGGAAATAATAGATGAGAGGGGCCTGGGCAGTGGTTCTGGGAATGAACTTGATTTATGGGTAGAATATATCTGAGAAGAAATTTGAAACCTATATTTGGGGTTCCATAAGAAGTTAGAAAAGAAATTCATGGAATGAAAGTTTTCTCAGATTTTGGAAAATTTGCCAATAATTCCCAAATACTTCTGTGAAGGTCTGGGTGTAAGGTGGCAGACTTCATACATATATAGATGTGTATTAAAGATGATAAAATATTCTTTATAGGTAACATATCAGTGCTTGGACCCTTCTTGAAAATTGAAAATAGTAGGGGAAGCAATTTAAAATGTGTTCTTTTACTTCAATTACTTTTCAGAAGGAAAGCAAAATACCCACTGACTAGCTTATTTTTCTGCTTTTCTAAAAACAGTGGTGGTATACTCACAGCTGTAACAGATTTTGAGGAAACTTATACATGCTCAGATTCAATTCCAGGCCTGGTAGGGCTCGGCCTCCCTCGGTTTGGAGCCCACTGTTTGGCTGCTGGACTCATCCGGGGCTTCAGATGGGTTCTTGCTTCAGCATGATTCCACATGCCATTCTGTCCCTGACTCTGTGCTTGGTGTGGAGATTTAGGAAGAAATGAGGAGCACCAGTTCCTGCCTCCTATACCACTGAGTTATCTAGATTGAGGGAATCATGGATGCATGCTCAGGGATTGAGGTGGTGTCAGAGAAGTGGTATTCTGTGAATTAATTCTTGATTGAGTCTTCAATTTCAAGTTGCGAACATCTAGGTAGACGGTATATGTGTGTGCATGTGTGTGTGCACATGCAGTACTATGTATGGTGGCATATTTTAATGTTGCTCGTATTGTATAAGTTGTGTGTGAATCTACATGTGTGGTATGTATGTCATGTGCATGTGAGGTGCTTGGTATGTGTGTGGTGGGTAAATATGTGATGGTGTACATGTGTTGGTTGGTGTATGTGTGGTGGGTATGGTGGTATGTATGTGTGTGAGCTAGTGTGTGTGGTATGTAGTGGTGGTGTGGTGGTAGGTGTGATTTTGTGTGTGTGTGTGTGTGTGTGTGTGTGTGTGTGTGTGAGTGAATTTGAGTATTCAAAGAAGGGGAAAGAACTTCTTTTTCTGGAAGTTTGATTTTCCAGTACCATGGCTTCTGGCTTCTGTCAGTGGTTGTGGAGATAGTAATAGCAACACAAACACAAACCCTGGGAGCAGAAAGTCTCTTAAATACCAAGCTAAGACATGTGCATTTATTTTATGGACAATGATGAAGTCTCTAGAAGGATTTTTGTTCCTTTGGGATTGATTGATATATTTGAGGATGTTCGTTTTGTGGTGACTTCAACGTAACTGTTATTCATGAAACTTTTCTTGTGGAGGGCTATATCGTGAGTAGACAGGATCTTAGAATACATACTGGTGGAAGGCAGAGTTGGGGACACCTCACACGACACTGTAGAAGTCCCCAGAGAGGAGTGGACCCCCTGGGGAGGGGTCACGGAGCTGGGCCTGAGAGATGTTTAGAAGATGGAAGTTTTTGACCATCTCTGTGGGAGTTGTCGCTTGTCTCTGAGTGTGACTGGTTGAACAGTTGGTGCCAGGGGACACCAACAGGAGGTGGAGGTATGATGAGGACTGCAGGCAGTTCTGCAAGCAGGCATGAGAGGAGGCTCTTGAGTGTCTGGGAGGCCCTGGAGGAGCCGGCTGGGTTCTCCAGAGACTGATACAGAGGAGTCCCCCTCTGTGGACACTGTGGGGAGAGGCTTAGAGCTGTGAGATGTGGGAATCAGTGGGTGCAGAGGTGAGTGTCCAGGAAGTACCAGAGGGCCCATGGGCCCAACATTAGGTTGCTGGTCTATGGAGGGGAGGAGGGATAGGACAGAGGTGGCCCGCGGCATGGACACTTGGGACCTGTGTCTGCTGGGGATGGGGTCTCTGCAGTAGAAGAGTGGGCACTGGGACCCCCAGCTGTGTTTCCTGGCAGCCACATGGGTCAGTCCCTGAGGCCCTCTTATTCCTGATCCTTGTCATGGAGTGAGCATCTTCACAGATGCTTCAGCCCAGAAACTTCTCTATAATGGTTTCCTCTCCCTGGAGTGCTCTTTCTTCCCCGAGAGGTGGCCAGAGCTGACTCCTTGTCTCTGATGCTCTGCTCCGGAGCCTTTTCCACTCCTTCTCCCCGTTTCCCCCCCCAGCCCAACATCTCTTCCTTTCACTGCTCTTCTCACATCTGGAAGCTGCCGATTTAGCACGCTAGGATCTGGCTTCCCCACAGCGGGCACCTTCATTCCCGGTTCCTGGTGCCTCCAGGAGAGACCACCCTGAGAGAACGCTCAGGAGCAGGACGCTTCCTCTCAGAGCCACTGCCTGTCCGGTGGTTGACCGCTGCCCTTTCCCATGCCTCATGCCTGCCTGTGCGCTTAGAGTCCTTGAGTGACGAGTGACTTCTCCTCCGCTCCCTGTCTAGTGAAGGTAGTTCTGATTGGGAAGCTCTTCTGGCCAGGGTGGACTTGCCTTTACACACAGGCCAGAGGAGGGCCTGGGCCAAAACCCAGAACTCCACAATTACCTGAGGCGCCTTGGACACCCATTAGAGTGCCTTGGAAAACAGCTCCAGCTCTGTCCCTCCCCCTCCTTGGAGAATTTTTCCTCTGTGGGAGTGTCAGCGGATAGCTCGCCTTCTTGAGGAGAGTAGGAAGGGTGGCATTGCAAACTCCGTCATTGGGCAGGAGAGCAGGATTTCGGATGGAGGAGCAAGCCCTCCTGGCTGTATCTGGGGGACAGGATGGCAGGAGTCTGGTTAGACTGTGAGTGCTCCAGAGGCTGAGAGCTGACCCCTTCAGCTGACCCCTTCAGAGGACCTCAGGAATATGGTCTCACAGGAGTGCTGCCTACAGCCTGCATCCTGGGTTCCAGCTGTGAGGAGCCAAGACTCTGGTGGCTCAATTCTACCCGAATCTTCTGGAGCAGAAGTCAGAAATGCAGCTGCTAGGGCCATGGCAGATTCTGAAGACCTGTGTTGTTTATGTGTGCATGTCCTTGTGGGTTTTGAGACAATGGCCAGCCCCCCTGGACTTCTGCTATTCCTGAGAAAATTAAATCATCCTGTGAGCTGAGTTGGTCTTTGACAGGAGGAAGGGACTGAGGGGATGTCACTCCCAGCCTGAGGGGACTCAGGCCATGCTGAAATAGAGAGATCACTGGAACCCAAACACAGGGCAGGATTGGAACCCTCCATCAGGAAGACACGGCAGAGCGTGCTTTCATAGCCAGGGAACATCTCTGCCACAGCAGAAGGTGACCAGTGGCCTTGGAAGGGGAGAGGGAGCTGGTAGTCAGTAGGTCATGGTGCCCCATCATGCCTGCCCCAGGTCCCTCTCTCTGTCCCATCAGCTGCATTTCAGGGCTCAGATTTGGACCAGAAGTGAAGGCCATAGGGGCAGTGAGGATTGTTGGTGTCCAGGTGAAGGGACAGGGTTCCCCCAAATCCCTGGTGGACAGTGGCCTTGTCCTGGCACAGATTAGTTCTAGGCTCCAAATGCTGTGGGATAACTTTGTGAGTGACAGATCTTGGCATAAGACGATCGCGGCAAAGTGCTTTCATGGGCTTGGTCTGTCTCTTGGTGCTGAGAAAAAAAAATCCACCCTCCAAACTGTAGCCCAGAATACTCGCTTTTTATTTATTTTATACGAGTCTGCAGAAGAACTGGGCAGTTTTTCTCTGGGTCCATCTGTGTATCTGAACTCGGCTGGCAGGTGGCTAGGGGTGGCTGCTGGGGGCCACCCAGATTCTTCTCTGTGGGTGTGCATATCCCGCCAGCTAGCTGGCCCGGGGAAATAATCCCAGGGCAGTGCCAGGGCCCAGGAACAGAAACAAAAACACACAGAGCAAACCTCTCCTGTGCAGAGGTTCAGGTCTCTCAGAGGCGAAGGCAATCTGGTTTTCCTGGGCATCAGAGTCTGAGCTCAGAGTGGCAGCCGGAAGGGTCTTCACAGTGACAGGACAAGTCTATGATGATCCATCGTGCATAGTCTGTATCTGTCCAATATGATGGCCCCGGCCCAGGGGGGCCATCGTGCATTTGAAGTATGACGCGTGTGACCGGACAGAACCCCGTGTTTGCTTGATTCGAATGGGGATGAATTCCATTTTAGGTATGATTGCCTCATGCAGCGAGTGGCGGTAGGGTTGGACAGCCCACATCTGGGGCATCCATCATTGGCAAAGGCAGAGAGCTGGAGAATCTGCCGCCGCATTGGGCCTGGATGACTGATTGCTCCCGAGACCATCTCAAGCTTATGCTCAGCAGGCCTGAGGGGAGGGTTGGCACAGGTTCTAAGCTTATCCAGTTGGGGTCTCCTCGCCTTCGTGAGCTTCAGCTCTTTGAACCGTCTCTGCATGCTTGCTGTGCCTTCCTCCTCTGATTGGTTAAGAAGCTCTGGAAAACCATTTCAAGAATTTCTCTACAAAGGCCTTGGAAGAGAAGAGAGGGAGGGAAAGTGCCAGCTGTAGAGGCTGACTGTGGTGTGTGTGTGTGTGTGTGTGTGTGTGTGTCTGTGTGTGTGTGTGTGTGTGTCTGTGTTGAGGAGGGAGCGGGGAGGAGGGTGGAAGGAGGAGGGAAACTGGCGACATTGGTGGTGGGAAATGTAAACTAATGAGGGGACAGGTGTTGGAATATTGTATGATTGAAACCCGGTCATGAACAAATTGCTGTGTCTCACGGTGATTTAAAAAAATGGCTCTGGGCTGCAGATTTTTGGCGGACGGTACAGGCTAATGGACTGCACGATATGTCTGGGAATTTAAGGAGTGCTTGGTGACCTGAAGCCTGCATATTGGGGGGCGGGTCCTGAGGCAGGTCAGGGGCAGGTGGGAGGCCCACTGTTCTCCCCAGGTCACCTCTCCTCACCTGCCACGCTGCATGCAACTGCAGCAGGCTCCGCCAGGGGGCGCCTGATCCACTCCTAGACTCGAGGGTCTCATTTCTGGAAACTGATTGGACCGGGGTGGTGAGGCTCACTCTGGATAGAAAGAGAGTGACAGAGGGGTGTTTTAGGCAGGAAAACCAGGACTCTGAACAAGATAGGGTTCCCAGGAGGGCTGGGGTGGTAGTGGGGTAGAGGATACAGCATTCTAACCCAAGATGGGGGAAAGATAGAGGTGGGTTGCCTCAAGCTGCCGTGGCAGTGGGGAGAACAGAAAGAGGAGGGGCTGGGGGCCAGGGCCAGGGCTGACCAGAGTGTGTAACCTGGAACTGCCAGAACTTTCCCTCTCACTGGATGGAAGCAATGGAGAGAGGTAGAGAGCACAGCATCAATTGACCCTCTGTCCATGGGTCTGCAGAACATAGGACACCCCTGGCCTGGGCTAGATGCTAGGGAGGGACCCGGGAACAGAGGCCTCCCTGGAGCCTACACTCAGGTGGTGGTCAGTAGGGGAGGGGTAGGAGGTGGACACCCTCCAGGGTCGCTTTCTGACATCTCTTCCCCGCCCCCTCTTCTCCCACCGTCCAGATATCCGCGGGCTCCAAAGCTTTCTGGACCAGGCCTCGCGGCTGGGCCTCGATGTCTCTCTACAAAAGGTGGACAAGAACATCAGCCACGTGTTCACCAGCCTCTTCACCACCATGAAGACGGAGGAGCTGAACCGCTACCGGGACACGCTGCGGCGTGCCATCCTGCTGCTCAGCCCGCAGGGGGCGCACTCCTTCATCAATGAGGTAGGCTGTGTGTGGGGGCGGGGGGGTGGTGCGCTGCAGGGGCTGGGGGGTGGTCAGTGGGCTCTGATGCCATCTGTGGGTCTGTGTGTGCGTGGCTGAACCGGCCGTGTGTGGGGGCTACAGGTGTTGGGGGCCTACATGCCACGAAGATCCGGAGGTCAGCTGAGTGTGTCTGGGGCACAGCGGGCGAGCCCAGGCCTGCTCAGGCACGCAGAGACCGGAAACTGCTGGTCAAAGCCTGCTTACAAGGGAGGAGGCCAGAGATTTCTGAGGCGAAACTATGGCCATTGCCATATTTATTTTCCCTTTCTAATTTTTCTCCTTGTTGACAGATGTCAGTCTCCAGGGCTCAAATGCATTCCCAGCACTCTGCCGAGGTGGGCATCAAAGCCTTGGGATTTGTTAGCACCTGGAGAAGGTGTTAGTTGCTAATTACCAAAGGATTCATGGTGTGTGTGCTTAGAACTGGGTTGATCGGCTGCGGTTTCCCCCAACACTCCCATCAGGGCTTAGACCTTCTGTGAAGACGGGACCCGCAGCTTTAACAAAGCGTCCTTTAATTTGAGACCTGACAACTCACAATACTTGACAAGCAGGCTGATTGGCACCAGCCCTGGGGACCGGGCTGACAGGGAGTTACTCCTCTGACCTGGGAGAGGGCGGACAGATGTGGGGGGGAGGGGAGTGGTGTGCTTGGGAGCAGGGGGAGGCAACAGGGGGACGGTCGGCTGCTTCCTGCGACGTCTGTTCCCAACCCGCTCACCCCTCGGCCCTCTGTGATTGAAAGTTAAAATGAATAGAAAGGCAGAATTATACTAATTCCATTTGATGTACTTTGCTTGCTTGTTCTGCTTTCCCGTCTAATTAATTATTACTCAAAATGCTACCTCATGCATCAGGAGCCAGCACGGAGCCCAGTGCTGGAGGACTTCAAATCCGGAATGCTTAATTTGGTGCCGCTGGCCAGCAGCCCTGCTGCTCCGGGCTAATCAGGCTTCGGCTCACACGGGTGGTCAGCCGGGCTGTGATGTCCTGTCGGCGCTTGGCGTCTTTGCCGGAACACGTTTGCCTGCATGAAGCAATTCAGTGCAGTCGCAGACACAGCAGATGAGGGGCTGGGGCCTGGCCGGGCTTTCTCAGCACCTTGGCAGGGGTGAAGGGGCCGGTGTCTGTGCAGAGCAGAGCTTTTCTCCTTGCTGAATTTCCCTAGCTGCCGTCGGTGCTTGGGATGGGGTCTGCGAATGCTCCCTCCAGCCTCACCCCTCTTCTCTTCTTGGCAGTCCCTTGCTTGCTCTCTCCTTGCTGCCTTTCCTTCTTGTCACACGGCTCTGCAGTGACAGCCGGAAGCGGGAAGACTGTTGGCTTTGGGATGAAACTGATCTGGGCCCAGGTCCCAGCCCCCTCATTGCTATCTTGTCTGACCTTGGCTAGCTTGCCTCTCCTTTGCAGCCTCAGTTTCTTCATCTGTAAAGTAGGCATGAGGGCGCGTCCAGAAAGCATTTGGGCATGCCTTCTCAAGAAGCATCCGTATCCTTTCCGTGGTTCACATTCGTCATTTCCCTCCCCACAAAAATCAGCCCTTCCTCTGTTTCTAGGCCCTGCCAGGATTTAAGCCTCACCAAGACCGGCCTAAAGATATGATTTCCAAGTGGTTAATTATGCAGACTCCTGCAGTGTTGGATACGCTCGGCTCGGCTTTGGCCTGTTGCTTTCTTGATCCCGACGCTGTGTTTGCCAAGCCTTGCTTTGCTGGGTGCTGCAGCTCTGGGGATGCCCCTGCAGAGGCTGATCTCCACATCAGAAGTCCCTGGGAGCGGGGGCCAGAAATGAGAGAAGGACAGCACCTGGGCTCCGGTGCCTTCAGCTCCCGCTAGTCTTGGTCTCTGCTCCCTTGTACCTGTCAGCTGGCGGGGTGGAAACCCTGTCTGGCCCTGACTCTGACCCTTGCATGCATCTCTCATCCTCACACTTTGCCCCTGGAGCCCCTGGAGGTTAGTGACTTGCCTCAGGTCATTCTAGTAGTCCTGAGGGGGATTACTCAGGATTTACCAGCAGGTCAGACCCTCCCAGAGCCGCCATCTCTGCTGTGTTGAGGAGAGAATCCTGTGGATGAGTGATTGTCAAGCTGGCTTTGTGGCGGTAGGAATGGTTCCATGGTCTCTGGCTAGGGTCTGTCAGAGGTTTTTTTTTGGTTTTGGTTTGGGGGCTACACCTGGCAATGCTTAGGGTTTACCACTGGCTCTGGGGACCGTAAGGAGTTCCAGGGATCCAACCCGAGTGGGCCTTGGGCAAGGTGAGTACCTTGACTCCTTACAGATGCTTACAATGGTCCTTCCAACGCTTGGGCCCGTGGAAGGGGTTTTGACGGTCTTCTGCTCTGAGAATTTCTCTTTATCTACTAAGCGTGGTAGGGGAACGTCTCTGGATGTGACCTGGAAGGCTGGCCACCCCAGCAGGGTCCTTAGGCGAGATCTGGGACCGTGTCCCAGTCAGGACCTTCATTCACTGCCCGCCTGGCTCAGACTTTGTGCACAGATGCCCCAACTTTTCTAGCTTGTGATAAGGGTGGATGATGTGCTCACAGGTCGCCCCCTGTCAGGACACGGTGTCCTCTCCACTCCGGTGAAGTGAATGGCCTCCTGGTGCCACCAGTAATGATGGCACTGGTGTGATACCGTGCCAGTTTGGTACGGGGGTGTTGAGGGATGTGGCCCTCCTTACTCTCACTGCTCCCCGTCTCGGCTGGAGCAGCCTGGATGATGGCAGGAGGGAAGAAGCGTGCTCCGTTGGAATCTTTTTCATTGTACCATGTGTGAGTTTGGCACTTTCACTATCATCGTTGTCACTGACAAATTTGGTGTGGCATGCACATGCTGCCCGGGGCCCCCAGGCTGTCCTGAGCTGTGATGAGATGTTCTGCCTGGTGTCCAGGGTGCATCTGTCACTGTGAGGCTGGCCACCTGGGGGGGGCGGGTGGAGGAGAGGCGTGGGCACTGGCATCTTTTCTTCCTTCATTTTACTGGGGGTCTCTTAGGCTGGGGGGAACTTGGCCTTGGGAGTGGGGAAGGGTTATGGTCATGGTTGGCTGAGCCTCAGGGCCTGTGGGGGACTCCTGAGGGCTCATGTCCAGTGATTTCATCCCTCATGTTTGCTCGATGCCACGGTTTCCCTGAGGACTTCCTCCCTGTGTTAGCCACCACCAGGTCAGTGCGTTGTCCCCCTCAGGAACTGAGAGGCTCTTGCAGTGAGAGTGGGCTCGGGGGCCCACAGAGCTCTGACTGTAGGGTCCCAGGCCTGAAACCCATGGGGTGGGGGCTGGCCTTGGGGGTTACTGAGGGCACAGGCCAGGGCAAGTCCTTTCTCTGGGTGGGAAGGCAATCTGCTCTGCAGACTCGGGGTTGGCACTCTCTCAACAAGGTTGGCTGTCCCGCCCCGTCGGGGAAGTGAGATGATCACGTTTTTCCTCAGAGGATTCTTGGTTCTGGACTTGGCTGCTAAGTGGGGCTTTTGTGGCCCGTGACAGCCGCCATGCTGCGGTGCTTATGGAAACCTGTCCACGGGCACTGTCATCCCAGGGGCGGGGCTGGATGTGGCAGGATGGGGAGCTCTTCCCACTCCAAGTGACAGCTGCTGAGGAGGTGGACAGTAGAGGCCTGTGCTTGGGCATCCTGCCCGTGGATGCTAACCCTTCATTTTGCTCATGGGACATGGTTTTCTAGCATTTAAGGTGCCCAGGTGCTTGCCAAGTTCTGGGCTGGGTTTGAGGCTGTTGTCCCTGTCGGCACCATGTCCCAGCTTGACGGGAAACACAGGAGTAAACAGACTCCTTCCCCTGTACTAGATGAGTTGTGGACAGGTGCTGTGATAGCACCAGTGGCTGAGGGGTGCTCTCTGGCCATAGACCAGGTGGCTGGAGGGATGGGACGGTTTCCCACAGCAGGGCACATGGGGCTGGGCCTACGGGAAGGAACTTTCCTAGCTAAAGAGGGTCTGGGAAAAAGGCGGGGAGAGCCACGGTGTATTCAGCATCTCAGTGGCTTGAGGTTTTAGCAGTGGGTTCAGGGCAGGGAGCAGCTGCAACTGGGGCTCAGGAGTCAGCAGGAGAGACTAACCCAAACCAGAGTTGGGGGTCATTTTCTGGATTGTAGAAGTGAGCAGCCCTCAGCGCACCCTTTAACAGCTGTGGGGATGTTGGGAGACATGTTTATCTTACTGTTCCTTCCTTTTCAGGTTGGTTTGAAAAGAAGACCTCCAGATCACTGTCAGTTTTAGCCCAGGGCTTCAGCTCGTCTTTCTGGAGGAGATTAAGCCCATATATCCATCATCTTTCCTTTCATCCATCTGTCTATCCATCCATCCATCCATCATTCATCCATCCATCATCAATCCATTCGTTGATCATCAATTCATCCAACATCATCTATCTATCTATCCATCCATCCATCCATCCATCCATCATCCATCCATCCATCATCAATCTATCCATCCATCCATCCATCTGTCCACCCAGCTATTTGTTTGCCCATCCATTTATATGTCCATGCATCAATCTGCTCACCACACCCATTGACTCACTGACCTATCCATCTCTTATGAGTTAGGTGCTTATAGTGGAACCCAGTTCCGGGGGACACAGAGTAGTGCCCCCTGTAGCTCTTTCCTGGCTGAAGGTTGTGTCTGTATACCATAGTCTCAGTCCTACTGGGTACTCCCAGCAGCCCACCGGGAGGGCACATCAAGGGCTTTCAGCTGAGAGATCCTCTGCTCATTTTCAGGATTCCCAAGACTTTGTCATTTCAACTCTCATCCATAGTTTTTGTGCCTTTGTCTCTGCTTATTTCTTCTTTTATTATCCTTTTTTATTGCCTGCCTTTCTCTCCCTTTCTCTCCCCTGACAGCATTTATGTTTCACTGGAAAGAGTCAAGTGATTGAATCCGTTTAAGCCATTTGTGCACTTTATGGGGAAGAGTTGCCACTCATTGCTCCTGGTCCATGAGGCGGGTAGAGTGGCCTGCCTGGGGCTCAAATTCTAACTCTGTGCATCCCGCACCGGGGAGCAGGGATGCGGGTGTTCACCCCCTATCTTATGAGAACAGCACCCTTGTGGTGGGAATGAATGAGTGAGTAGTTTGTATTTTTCCCGACAATATACAAGGTCTGGGCCTGGCTTCATTTCCTGTAGTCTGGCTACCATTTTGAGTGGTCAGCAGATCCTTGGCCACTTGCCAGCCTGGGCTTGGGACGTAAGACATCTGCTCTTGGGAAGGTCTAGGTTTCTTAAGAGTCCTGCCTAGAGTTTGGGTGGCTCATTGGCCAGGGACCCAGCTGCTCTGGCTGTGGGTGAATTGTTCATGGGCTCAGGCATGGCGGTTGGGAGGGCAGCAGGCAGAGAGATGAGCATGTGCCACAGGGCTGATGAGAGGCAGCAGTGCAGGCAGGTGTGGTAAAATAGACATGCACCCAGGAGCACATACACACGGGCATGCAAAACCAAATATACCCAGGAACATACTTGCACACAAACCACATGCAAACACACAGAAATATGCAGAGAAACATCTACATAGACACACATGTGCACAGAAACACACACACACACATACACAGACACATAACCCCCACATGAATGTGCCTGTGCGGACACACACATGACGTGCAGATATAAATATGCACAGGTAGATGCAGTGGTGCAGTTAAGCAACCACACATGCACAGTACATGCAGACCTTCAGCCCGCCATAGACACAATTCCAAGCACACGAACACACGTGTAGACCTCCTCCTAATAGGTTTCTCACATCATTCAGGATGGTGGCTCTGCTGGTGGCTTAGCTGTTCAGGGAAGGGATGCAAACACGAGAGAAAATGGAAGTTACAAATGCCAGAGGGAGGGTGGGGGCGTATGCTTTGCATGTGGGAGACCTGGGTTCTGTCCTGGGCCCTGAATAATTCCCTGAGCACTTCTGGAGTTAGGGAACAATCTTGAGCAATAAGCTAGGAGTAGCCCCTGAGCACTGTGAGGTGTGTCCCCCGACAGCCCCTCTCCCACAGTTAAAAGAAATGACAGTTTACCAAGTGACAGTGGCCCTTATCCTTGCGTTTAGATCCACACATCTCAGCTGTGCCTCTGCAGTAGCAGGGATGAGGGGGAAAGCCTGTTTGTAGAACAGCTCCCCACTGCTCCCCAGCACTCTGGGAGTGGGGGGCCATTTCCCTCTCACCGTGGGAGAATTGGGCAAAGGCCAAGATGAAAGGGTCACTCCCAGCACCCATTCGTCCCCCCCACACCACTGTCTCCTTTCCTGGGGCTCCCCAGGGGCTTCCCAGGCAAGACATGTGCCCGGAGGCCAATTTAATCCTTACTAGAAACACAGCCCAGGTTAACTCCTGGCTGTGAATCAGTTGCTCCTCAGAGTTTGCTGCAGTGGGTGAATTTACTCCTACAATTTAAATATAAAGACTATGCTTTTTAACGCATTTATAGCAAAAGTAAATTAAGTAATCACAATACTGTTGTCCCACATGATATATGCAAATATTTCTCACTTCAACACAGTAAATCTCGAGCAGATGACTTCACCACTCAGAGCTAGGATAATTCCATGCCATTTAAGTATCATTTACCAGAATATTTTAAATTACTAATTAATTATAGAAGATTAATTTTTAAATGTGGCCTTGCATTTGCATTTAATTATATCCTACTGTTTACAGAGTTTAAAGCCTCTATACTTTTTTTGCAAAAATGCTACTAGTCTGAGAAATTCATTCCCCCTCCATAGAAATCCTTAGAAATGACATGACGAGAATGAGAGGGATGTAGTGTGTGTGTTCTGGCCTGTTGGGTGCTTTGTGGATGCTCAAGGCTTCCAGAAGGCGGGGCCCGGCTGAGGCAGGGAAGAAAGAGATGGCTGTCCTGCTTCTGCCCCTGACTCCACGTGGCTGCTGCCTCTATTCTGTGGCCCCGCCCTTCTCGTCCTTCTGATTCCTCGGCTTGCTGGGGAAGCGACTGTGAGCTCTCTCCCAGCCACAGGCCAGCTCTTCTCCTGCCGGCCTGTATGCCTCTGACTCCCATGGTATTTGCCCTCTCTCCCACACTGGTCCATCCTTGCCGCACGCCTCCCCCCCCAGCCCCCCAGCACCCCTCCATTGCCGCTCTCATCCCCGCTGCGCTGTGGCTGTTTTCTTGCGGAGGGCTTGACATCAGGAACAGGACGTGTTTATCTTTGTTAATCACCTTCTGAGAGCCTGTGGATAATGGTTGGCAAGAGGATGGATGAGGCGCTTGGAGTCTGAGCCCCGACTCCTGCCCAAAAGCAGGCATCCTTTCAATGCGCCATTAGATTTCCCAGTGGGAAATCTAAACACATTCTCAACACCCGGCCAAGCAGGGGCACCAGAATCTCGCACTGTTTTTAAAGGAATTTCATGGCTGAGTGTTGGGAGTTTCATTTTATTTTGTGTTGGTTTGGTTTCTGGGCCGCACTTGGCAGAGTGTTCGTGGGGAACTGTGTTGGTATAGGGGATCAGAGCATGCACTCCAGCCCACTGCGGTTACGCTCTGACCCTGACTTTGGAGACGGTTGAGGGTGCATCCGAGCCCTCCCCACAGGAAGTGCTGGTGGTGGCTGGGCCTTCTGGCCCTGTCTCTCAAAGGCCATCCTGCTCCACGGTATTCCTCTGCTGGTGTCCAGGCAGCTCTGTGGCTGTCTCGGAGGCCTCTCTGCATCTTTATGGGGTCAGATTGAGGGGCCATGACCCTGAAGACACCCCCCCGGGGTCGTTCCTTCTTTTATGATCATCGCATAGCCCAGCAAAGTGTTAACTTTGGAAGGCACTGTAGCACTGTCGTCCCGTTGTTCATCGATTTGTTTGAGAGGGCACCAGTAATGTCTCCATTGTGAGTCTTGTTACTGTTTTTGGCATATCGAATACACCACGGGGAGTTTGCCAGGCTCTGCCGTGCAGGTGAGATACTCTCAGTAGCTTGCCAGGCTCTCTGAAAGGGATGGAGGAATTGAGCCCGGGTCGGCTGCGTGTAAGGCAAATGCTCTACCTGCTGTGCTATCTCTCCAGTGCTTTGAAAGGCACCATGGATTATTAGCACATCGCCCCTCCCTGAGGAGGCAGCAGGCCAGAGGAATAGGCATTTACGGAGGGAGCAGCTGCCGTGGTGCAATGTCTCAGTTACCTTTTGTGCCCCTGGATCTCCAGGGACACGCCGCTTGGGGTGGCAGAGCGGGTGGGAGCTCTTGCTGGCAGTAGCAGGAGACAGGCAGAAAGCTGAGGGGCTTTCCTTGCCTCCCTCCTCTCTCCCGCACCCCACCGGTTCCCAGGGAGGAAGGCGGGGGCCTGGAGGTGCTCAGCAGAACGACACACTGGTACTTCTTCAGAGGCCAGGGCTTCCAGTTAGCCCAGAGGAATGGGCACTGCCTTTGAAGCAGATACACAGGCTCCCTTGCAGGGCCATCTTCTGGAACCTGTTTACTGTTCGATAGATTGGGATAATAATACCTTCCCTGAGGGTTGCCATGGGAATCTAAGAAGATGAAACTCTGAGCCGCCCCAGGGTGGGGCTGGTGCTTCGGGAGAGTGTTTCCTTATTAGGTTAGGTCTGCGGTGGGTGTTTGTCTGAGACTGTGGAGCCAGCGTGCGGCCGTGGGGGTCAGGGGCAGAGGTGTCAGTCACTCAGGGAGGCAGCACTGTAGCCCGCCTGGCGGGAGGATGGCCCTGTCATTCCAGCTCGGGCAGCAGAGCTCCCACTCAGGGCAAGAGAGGACAACCAGATGCAGGAGGTCCCTAGCATAGGGGGAAGTTGCTGTCCGGAAGTGGCAGCGCTCCCAGCCCTCCGCCAGCCCTGCTGGGACTCATCACTGAACCCTGGTCCCAGAACTCGGCTGCATGCAGAGCACTTTGGAGGTCAGAGAGATGGGGGGGGGGGAGAGAGCATCGCAGTGACCCCCCTGCTGGGCACATGCTGGCTGGGCCACGGCTGGCTCTCAGGGCGCCTCCCGTCTGGGCTGGCACTGACCCTTCTGAGTGCTCTGACCATTGTTGTTTGCTGCTGATTGAAGGAGGAAGAGCTGCGAGTGCTCCTGCCCACACACTGACTCCTCAGATGGGGCTTTCTTAAAAATTATTTAATTCAAGAACCGTAGTTTAAAGAGTTATTAATAGTTGAGTTTTAGACACACAATATTTCAACACTAGTCCCAGCAAGGGGTGCCAGTTTCCTTCCACCAGTGTCCCCATATTCCATCCCGCCCCCTGTCTGCCACCGTGACAAGCACATTATAAAGTTCGGGGGTTGCAGCCTAGAGCTCATGTTTTCAGTGTTGCCGAGTCTGTGCTTTGGATCTGTAAATATGCCACTCTCCCACATCACCAGCACAACCCCGACTCCCATTCCCCCATCGCTTCCCTTTCTTATCTGCTTCCTTATCCCACTTGATTTCTCTTTTTCTCTGAAGACGGCTTTTTCAGGATCCTGTTGGGTGACCGATCAGCCATCGCTAACACAAGATGGACCCTGCATCCTTTGTGCTCAGTGCTTTGGGGGAGAAAGTCATGGTCCCTGCGTCTCAAAAGTACCAAACATAACTAAAGAGTAAAGTGACACTCAGGGAGACCTTTAAGTCATAGGTGCCCAATTGTGGATCTCAAGGGAAGGGAATCCCACGTCAGACTAACAGGTTTGGGAAGGGAACTGTGGGCCTGCAGTCCTCTCCTCTGGCTTCTCTGTACTAGTTAACTGGGGCCATCCAACCCCAGGCCTCCACGAACCATCCTGAGACAGTCCTATAACCTGGACCTTTTGTAGACAACTGAAGGATTCAATAAGAATGGTTGGGATGAGGACCTGAGAGATAGTATAGAGGTAAGGTGATAGCCTTGCATGTGGCTGACCCCAGTTGGATCCCCAGCACTGCTGGTCACTCCTGAGTAAAGAAACAGGAGTAGGGCTGGAGCGATAGTACAGCGGGTAGGGCATTTGCCTTGCACGTGGCTGACTGGGGTTAGATCCCCAGCATCCCATATGGTCCCCCGAGCACTGCCTGGAGTAATTCCTGAGTGCATGAGCCAGGAGTAACCCCTGTGCATTGCTGGGTGTGACCCAAAAAGCAAAAAAAAAAAAAAGAACCAGGAGTAGTCCCTGAACTCAACTCAATGTGCCCCCACCCCAGTGTAATTCACAAATCTAAAGAATATTCAAGGGGACAGCAGGAGGGATCTAAGTGGTATAGCCACTGCCAGATCTGGAAGGTTCTCACCTGTGAGGTTTCCGTGGAAAGGCCTGACTTGGCCACTGATTTTCTGCCTCCAAAGGAGCCAGAAGTGGGGTCTATCCTGGGACAGCTCTTAATTTTTAAATGTTGGCAACCAACAACAAGAATTTTAAGCTCCCTTGGTTGACTCAAGACTGCAGCGTAGCTGATTAGGCTTGACCACTGAGTGGTAACATCGGTTACGCCCAGTCAGCTTTAGCAGCTTAAATATGGAAAAGGTGGAAAGTGTTTTCCTATCCAAGTTTTATTCTAAAAATAAGCAGTTGTCTGCAGGGGTGTGTTTCTCTGAATTCTTATTTCTTTTCTGGGTCCTCCAGTGATCAACCTCCACCTTCATGTTCTTTGTGCACCTAATTTCATATTCTTGTCCTGTCTGGTTGACGCCAGGTCATCACTGTTCTGCTTTAGTATCCTTCTTTGTATTTGCAGGAGGCCTGTGATCTTATTAGCTGGCACTGCTAACTAAGTGCATAAAGGTCAACTCTCTAGCTAGAAGGTTGTCTTCAGTATTGTTTGCAACCCCGGCAATACCCCACCGTGCTGCTATGCATTCCTTTTCCCCGAGCAACAGCTTCCTCTCTGTGGGGCTTATAAATTTCCAGGTCCTTGGAGAGCAACTGAATATGAGGCAGGTAACTGGGCAGTTTCTAAAAAGCCTGCCTGATGTACTGAGCGACTTGCTAAGTACTTATTCTTCACATCCTTTCGGAGTACTAGGGAAGCAATTGAGAGGTGAAGTTGGTTTCTTCCTGCATGTAGGAGATGGTTTAGAGAACCATAAATAGTCTGCCATGGCCCAAGGCGACAAATACCGAGCCCAGACCACACTCCCCTGAGATGTTTCTCCACATATAACTGAGTGTGTCTCTAGCTTGGCCCCATATAAATCAAATGTTAATTGAACTGCTAATACAAACCAGGCCCTGTCCTAGGTAGTAAGATTGCAAAGGGCCTGAGCCAGGAACAATGCCGGACTTCAGAGTGGTGGCAGGAGACAGCCACCAATGAATGAATAAAACCCAAGGGAACTCAGGTGGGGGTGACCTCATAAGGAGAGGGAGAGTAAGAAGAGGAGAGTTCTTACGCTCAGATGTGGCCAGGGACAGAACCCCATGTGGAGGTATTTGTGGAGCGAGCAGAAGGACGTGAGGAGCCTGTCGGAGCGGAGTGAATAGCACAGCAGATGGAATAGCACATGCCAAGGTCCTGGGGCTGCAATGAGCTCAGTATGCTGGAGGCGAGGAGGTGGGGAGGCAGAGGAAGAGTGGTGGGCAGTGATGTGGAGAGGTGTTGGATCACAGGAGACCTGGCAGCTCATGAAGTGCTTTGGAACTTAGCTGTTGCTCATAAGAAGTCAAGCGGGTTTGTGAGTGGGTCAGTGGCCTGATCCTGAGAGGCACCAGATTTCAGGCATCATCTTTTCCTGCCTTTGAGCTTCAGAAAAAATCACGCAGAGGCTGGAAAATTCTTAGGGGATGGGAGTTCTAGCTGTCAGGCCCCAGGGAGTCCAAATGAGTGGGGAATCGAGTAGGGTTACCCTCTGCACCCCGCACCTGGCCTCTTCATGGGCTATCTTAACACGAATTATCCGCTCATGCTTCTGTTTGCTAGAGAATACAATGTTGCCACCAGGACCCCCAGACAGACACCCTTGTTCTGTTCTCCTAGCAAGTGCCTGGGTGTGGGAAATCAGACAGGCTTTTGCTCGGTGTCTCTCTGGATATATTCACAGCCTCCTGGCAGCCACCCCTGGTGCTTCCTGCAAGGAAGAGCGAGTCATCAGCCCAAGAGCTTTGCATTTTATTCATGTGTGTGCACATCTGGTCTGCTAGCCAGGCTGTTCCAAGGACCTGCCTTCTAGAAGGGCCAGGAGGACACGCCCTTTGCAGTGCTGCCTTTCTTCTTCCCTTCAGCAGGGAATGATCAGGGAAACAAGCAACACCCAGTCCAACTTCCCTCTCTCCCCTAATGAAGCAGGCAGGCAGTGCTGCCACCCAGGCGGCTCCGCCCCTCCAGCGGCCTGCTGTTCCGGCACGTGCCAGTGGGTAAATGATTTGTGTTGCCAGTGGCTGTTTGTGTGTATGTGCGTGTGCGAGTGAGTGTGTGATGGGTGTCTTTACCCCTTCTCGGCCTGCTTCCACACTTGCCCCCTGCCTCAGAAGGGACCGGTGAGGATGGTGAGAGGTAACGTGATGCAGGATCCGCCCTGGTACCGCTGCACACTCCGGGTCGCACCCGGGTTCCAGGCTGCAGCTCCCAGGGGTGGAGTGGGTCGCTGCACTGGTGTTTGGGCTGCAGTTTTCCACTGGGTGTGGTGGATTTGGGGGTGTCCTTTCTCCCACTGTGGATCCCAATCCTCTTTCCCCAAGGGAACCTGCATACTGGGGTGGAGGCTAGGCAGGCCTGGCCTTGCACGTGGTTGGAATGATCGTCTCATCTGATCGATAACCTATGCAGATGAGTGGTCTGCATCCTGCCCTGTGATGCCAGGGTGCTGGAGCTGCGCTGCTATGGGACTCAGTTCTGGAAGCAGGACTCAGCTCAAGCACTGCCCAGGTCTATAAGGGAAGACTCTGGAAAGAGCTGCTTCAGCCACCTCCCACCACTCACTCCTCCGCTATTCCCTTCTGCACACCACCTGGCGTATTCTTGGCCTACCTTATCATGAATTACCCTCCTATAGTTAAATCTAGTGATCCATTCCATTGCCATATAATGGAATGTGGCTGTCCAGGACTTGAGATGACGCAGTCTTGAAATGCCAGATTTGTTTTTTAAAACCTAGGAGCAAAGGCCCTGGAACACTGGGTATGATTTTTCACTCTGCAGTCCCTTCCCTAGAGATGGTCTTATCATTAAACAAACATGTTGACGCTTGGCTCTTACAGATACGTGAGTGAGAGCACTGTGCCACGTAAGTCCTGGGGAAAATGGGCAACTCTCAGCTGTAGGATCAATGCAAGTGTCTGCATAGTTAGGGTATCCACCCAAGTCAAAGCAGCATCCTGAGGGGAAGGAAGGTTTTCTGGGGGACATGGGATTTGAGCAGAGCCTTGATGAGGTAGCTGTGTGTCAGGCCTGGAAAATGGGCACGAGGGTCTCCCAGGAGAAGGATCAGCAAGTGCAGGAATGTGAAAGGGATGTGCCTGAGAACAGAATAGGTTGGTTGGGGCCAAGCCACGGGCATTTGAACATGGCAGTAGTAGCAGAGGCACGAAAAGCAAGAGTTGGAAGCAAGGCTGAGAAAAGATCCGAGGCTGTGGTCTCTGTGTTGCTGAAAAGCCCTGGATGGAGGGTTGTCTGGGGGTGTCTGAGGCTAGAGAGCAAGGGTGGGGCCAGTATTTTGGTGAGCAATGACAGAGCACTGAGGAAGGCAAGGGGAACTGGGGACAAGGGAACACTTTTGAGGACTATTTTGGAAGTATATTCTGCGGAATTTAGGATCAGACTTCAATTCTTAAAAATAACCGTTTAATTTTAGAATAGGTTTTGATTTACAGAAAAATTATGAAGATGACACTCAGCGTTCTCATATGCCCCACACCCAGTCTCTCCTAATACGAGCATTTTACATTAGTGCGATACATATGTCACAATGAAGGATCCAGCGTTAGGAGATTTTTTATCGAAGTCCTCGCATTTCTGTCAGATTTCCTTAGTTTGACCCTTCCCTGCATCAGGGCTGTCCACCCGCCACGAGACACTACATGGCCTTGATTGTCACGTTGTCTTCAGCTTCTCTCAGCTGGGATAGCTTCTTAGACTCCACTTCATGACCTTGACCATTCTTGAGAAGTTCCAGATAAGGTATTTTCTAGAATGTGCTCAACGGGGACTTGTCTGGTGTTTTTCTCACTCATTAGACTCGATTCAGGGGCTTGGGGGAGGAAGGCCACAGAAGTAAAAAGCCATTCTCCTTCCCTCACCTCAGGTCAGGATTACGCAGTGTCGACGTGATTTGTCACTATTGATGCTGGCCTGTTCCACCTGGCTGAGGTCCTGTTTGTCATGTGTCTCCACTTCAAGGGATTCTTGCTTTTCCCCTTGTAAGACTTTCCTCTCTGGAAAGAGGTCTCTAGAGTGCAGCCCACCCTTAAGGAGCATAGGGGGTATATTTCATGTCCTTGGGGGAAGAGTGACTGATGTCTTCTCTGTGTTTCTTTGGCATGAGTAACTTCACTTCTCTTTTTGAAGGGAAGATTAGCTAATTGGGACTTGAGGGGTTGATGCGTGACAGGCTGGTAGGAGAGAGGACTTAACATTTCCTTGAGTATCATTGTTTGTGCCCCCACAGCCTAGTTCCAGGTTCAGCCTGATTGGTGATAAATGGAGGACTTGGGCCATATATTGGGCCACCCAGGACTCAGTTTCCCCTACCCTGCTCAGTGAGCCACAGCTATTGGCCCCATGACTTCCAACGCTCTTCTCATGAAGCAGAGATGACCATTCAATTTGACTTCATTCAATTCATGACTGTTCTGGCATGTTGGCTTTTGTGTCAGACCTAGACTGACCGGTAGAAAGATGAGGAAGATGTTCTCTTAGCCGCTAGAAGTCTACCACTCCTAGGTGACCGCCTTCTTCCCTGAAGCTGACACCTTCCCAGTGACCTCTTGGTGCAACAGACTAAATTCACCCAAGTTTCTAGCTCTGCTCTTCCAGTTCCTCATCCCTGGGGCTCCTCTGTGAGTGCTCCTTGGGAGGGGGAGTGCGAGGAAGTGAGCAGCCCTGCTACTTTGGTTCATTTACATAACAGATGCCATGGGGAGAGGCCTCAGTCACAATATTCCAGTCTCAAGCCGCCCATGACTCATTGTTCATATCGCTTTATTGTGTTTTTGGGAAATAAAATTTTGTGAGCACATGTTGATGACAAGTGAGAGGTGACAACTGAACTTGGTGGCACTTTTGGTTGTTTCCTGCTAAATGGCTGGAAGACCTACATGTGCTGTGGGTTCCCAGGCTCATAGTCTGTGGGCTCCTGCTGACAGAGACCGCTGGGCCAGGGCTGTCTCCGTGAGGTGGGGAGCGGGCTCTCTCGGTCTTCCCTGGCAAGGAGGGTGCGTCTCTGCTCAGGTGAGTGGAGGAGCTGAGCCAATGGCCCCAGAACTGCCCTCGTGCCTCAGGATTTGGCTCCACCACTTCCTGTGGAGCCCGAGCTGCCTGTCTCCCCTTTCTCACCTGCGTAGTGTCGGCAGTAGTCTTCTCTACCTCAGAAACAGTGGCAAGATTAAATGAGTTTATTCATGCAGAGTGCTAAAAGAGGTGCCTGGTACACAGTGACTCCGGAGGTGTTAGCTCACTCAACGTCGGACATAGGCAGCGGAGACTTAGGGCTTTGTGAGCTAAAGCACAGAGTTTGGATTCTTCTCTTGAAAGCGTTCTTTTAATGGGGTCTAGGGCTAGCTCAGTGGCAGAATGTCTGCCTTGCAGGCGAGAGGGCCTGATTTTGATCCCTGGTGTTATCCCACAAGTGGAGTCTGATCCCAGAGGTAATGCTGTTGGTGATCCCTGGCCTTATTAGCACATGCACAGCCCTGGAGAGCACTGCAAGCTATGTGTGAGCCCCACAGCTAAAGCGGGTGAGCCGTGGAGAGTATCACATCCGAGAATGAGAGCAGCCCCCAGTCACCACAACAATAAAAGGGAAAGGATAATAATGATAATAAAACCTTAATAAAACCAATCGATTAAAATAAAATTAGGAATGGAGAGACAAACTCAGTGGGCTGGAGCACATGCTTTGCATGCTGGAGGTCCAGATTCAGTCTGTGGCACCACGTGGTCCCAGGAGCACCACCAGGAGTGAGCCCCAAGCACCAAACCAGGAATCACCCCTGAGATATGTCCCCAAACCAAAAATCAAATAAAAATTTTTAAATGACTAGTAATGTATGTTCACAGATTCTTTCATAGTTGAGCACTAAAATAAACACATTGGGTTGAAAATTTTTATTCTGGCGCTTTTATTTGCTACTGAAGAAGAAAATAGATATTATTGCCAGACTAAAGAGGATTTGGGTTTCCTCGTATGACTGATTCCAAATATGTCTAATGCAGCCATTGGTCCTCTCCCGGGAGACCAGCGCTTCATTCATTCATACTCAGACATGACTGGTGGTCTCATGGCCCAGGTGCCATGTGGAGTTTCAAAGGGGAACAAAGAGGAAAAAGACCCCTGGAGGACTCTCAGTGATCTGATCCCAACTCATAGCAATGTTTCTTAGAATCCTCATTCTCCGGCTTTCTCTAGCCTCTGTGTCCCAAATGCTGCAGATGAGTCTCAGTCCACAGCGAATGAGTGCTCTTCTTGCTCTTTAACTCTCCTCCCTCCTTCTCACAAACCTCCAGGACTTCCAAGGTTGTGCGAAGAGCTGACAGCGAGTTCTCATGAGCTTGCAGGAGGGGGAGGCCTATTTGGAGTGACCTGGTCCCGCCATCTGTCCGTTTGGTACATTCATGCGGATTATCTCCCAGATGAGCCCTGGTGCCAGGTGATGGGCAGGAGGTGGGGCATGCACGAGGAGCTCTGCACCTGTACATGATTGGGAGAGGGGGTGCCACTGTACCTAATCTACCAGCATCCTTCTAGGTGAGTCCTGGCATGGATGATATGTGATGGAACAGGGAACCGAGAGCAGTCCCGACTTGGGCTTCACTTGGGGGTTGAATGGGGGAGAGGAAGAAGAGCAGATGATGTCAAATCAGATCATATCCAGAAGGAACCAGCCCAGGACGGCATGGCTGGGAGTAGCTGGACGCATTTCATATGCAGACCCAGCCTCTTCAACTTTAGAGACGAGGCCTGATGGACGGAGTCAGGCCCGTGAAGACCTTTGCGTTAGTAAGGGAGACCTTTGCTATTACTGAGGTCCCATGGTACGAATAAAGACGGGCTGGTTAGAAGAATCAAAAAGAGAATGGCTGTTGGCTGGAGATTAGCACGGGGAGGGGAGAGAGGCTGTGGCGAGATCAGAGAGGGGGATGAGGGGATGGGCTCTGTGGCCCTGGTGAGGTTTTGCTTTAAGCGTGGTGGGAAGTCACTGGAGGGCTTGTACAGGGCAGTGTCATGGCCTGTGTCCCAGCAGATGATCCTCGGGCAGTTCTGCGGGGAAGAGCCTGTAAGGAGCAAGGATGGGAGCAGAATGGACATCATTGCACACATGGAATGAAAAGGACCTTTGAAGACTTGCTTAGACAAGCAGTGAACAAACCAGAGGCTAAAGGTCTGCCCTCTCTCTCAAGACCCTGGGTCCAGGAGAGCCTCTAGTTGTGCTGCTTTGAATTCCTGAACTCCAGTGGTTTTTTTCCCTATGTCTGTAAAAATCTGTGTATATCGCCCGTCTGACCCATCACCAAGTCTGGGTCAGTCTGGCCAGTTCAAACCTGCACCCCTTGATCAATGCGCCCAGCACAGCTAGATCCAGGAGAAGATTGCTCAGAATCCCTCTGGAAAAGCAGTTCTTGTCAAGGTGCCACGTTCTCAGGATGTATCATGAGAAAAGCCAGCAGTGGGAATTGGTCTTGCATTTTCACCAGCATCCCTTGTGTACCTTGGAAAAGGCCTATTCTCATGAGGAGCCTAGGAGGAGGTGAGATTTGAAGCAGGAGCTTGGTGGCAGATTCTACCATCACTTCCCCTACCCCTGCCCCCAACTCAGTCACAGCTGTCATTAATCTGTATTTCACTCCTGCTTTCATCCTCCACTCGCTGTTTGTCATTTTGGGAGCAGGATCCTCTCTGTTAGCACATTTGGAAACCTATTTCATTGCAGAGGAGAAGGGAACAATACAGGTTTTCATCTCAGACTAATTATGCCTCCAATATACTGATGCTAAATAAAACCAAGGGGTAGGTAATTGGAAATTCTTGACGTGACATTCACAGCTTTGAGAAAAACAGATGTTCACTTGAGGAGCTAGGGAGAGAACACATATCCCTGTGACTAGCCAATGAGATCTGATCCAGGAGGATGGAAGTGAGAGACTGGCCCGCTCTCCTCCTGCAGCTGCAGCAGGGGGATTCTTGGGAGCCCACCTGTGATGGTCTGGCCTATGCTCTGGCCTCAGCTGGGTCAACACGGATGAGTCTGGCTTACTTCAAGCATTTAATGGCAGTTTGGGTCTTGCAATAGAAGTATCTGCCTGAAGCCTTGTTTCTGAGTTCATCAACAGTGAGATTTTGGTCCAGGCCTATGATTTCTAGGATGGTTCATTCCTTCATCCATCAACGGAGATAGCTCCTTGCATGGTCCTCAGGAGAATTCCTAGAGACAATGTAACTTGCCCAGAGCATTCAGAGTCCTCCATAACTTTCATTTCCCTCCCAAAGGATGCTATGATCCTATGCGTTAGGGCTGTGTAACTGTGAGCACAGGTTGACTTATTTACTTTCGCTCCTCAAATGGCAAGACTGATTGACTTACTAGGCTGCCTTTGGTTTCTGATAGCCAGGGAGGTCACCCACACGATCCATTGCCTTTTCCAAATTATAAACAAATGCAGATATTAAAGAACGAAGGGGCAGTTGAATGTGTCTTGGTTCAGCCCCTGAAAAGCCCAATTGCTTCTTCACCTGTCAAGAGGAGTGAGAACAGATGGATCTATTTTATAGGGGATACATGCACACAGGCGCACAAGCGCACGCACGAGCACATGCACACACACACACACACACAGAATGAAACAGAGGGCAGGTTTTCCTTGCATGTTTGAGTCCCAGATAACCCCAGTGATGGGGTTAAAGATATGTGATATATTTATTCTCAGTGCATTCCTCTGTCTGTCCAGCCAGGAGGAACTCTCGAAGAACAGAGGTGCAGTGTGGTCAGTTAAATGGTCACCTCCAGTTTTTCATTATACCCTTTTCCACTATGGCCACGTGGAGTGGGCACCCAACAGCTCTCAGCTGACTCTCAGATTTGAGTGTCTATCTGTGTCAACCTGAAGAATCAACACAATATCAACACAAATTGGGACTCACAACAAAATAAAATTCTTCACCGATTTATTCACTTCTTCCTCTTTCTGGAGTAGGCTTGGCCCCTTGATCTCAAGGGGGCAACTGTCCCTGGGCCTGATGATCCACTGAGGTCCCTAGAATGAGGCTTTCCGGAGAGCTTGCAAGTTGTGGCAGGGCAGGGTCTGTGTGCACTGCTGAGTTCACACTTTCTGACACTTTACACATGAAAATTTTCTCTTTCTTCCCCCACCTTTTTGGACTATACTTTAAAAATTTTTTTAATTGATTCACCATGAGATATAGTTACAAGCTTTCATGTCTGAGTTACAATCACACAATGATCAAACACCCATCCCTCCACCAGTGGACATTCCCCATCACCAATATCCCCAGTATACCCCCCCTTTCCCACCCTCTCCCTGCTTCCATGGAAGACAGTATTCTCCATACTCTCTACTTCTGGGCATTATGGCTTATGACACAGACACTGAGAGGTCATCATGTTTGGTCCATTATCTACTTTCGGCACACATCTCCCATCCCAACCGATTCCTCCAACCATCATTTTCTTAGTGATCCTTTCTCTATTTTAGCTGTCCTCTCCTCGCCCACTCATGAGGCAGGCTTCCAACTATGGAGCAATCTCCCTGGCCCTTCTATCTACCGTCTTTGGGTATTGGTCTTGTGTTATGTTAGTTTAAGGATGAAACACCACCGACCTTTCTCCCTTTCTTCACCTCGAGGGGCAGGAACCACCATTTGGGTTTACAGAGGAGGTGAACTGCCTCAGGGCACGGTAAACAGGAAGGCACATGTGTGTTGTGGACGGTAATAACTTGTAGTCGTCGCTGGAAGAGTGTTAGCTTAGATGGGAGGATATTGTGAATCCCTGGATTTCAGTGCCGGGCCAGGAGAGGCCGCAGGGCAGGGGGAGGAAAGGGTCTCTGAGAAGCAGCGAGCCCAGGTGGGCACGGATGAAAGTCAGCTGCAGCAGGGACTGCCTGGAAACAAGCGGGGAAAGCGAACGATCAAAAGCAACTGCCAGATGCTGCGGCGCTGGGCCCCTCCGCTGCGTGGGTCCTTCCCAGAAGGTGCTGACAGAAATTTGAAAGTGATCAAAGACCTCCCATGTTAAACACAGGACCGACAAATCAAAGATGTGGGAAATCAGAAAGACTAGAGGCAAGGCAAATGAGAGGATGTAAACAACCCCGTGGAGAAAAGAAGAGGGGTCTCGAGTGCAGGTGGTGACTGGGGTGGGGGGACTGAGGCTGCACCATTCTGGGGGTTCTGAGCCTCACAGGGGATGGAGTGGGGTCTTGGGATATCATGGGATGTGTTGCATGTGCGCACACACATACATACACACACACACACCTGCATGCATGTGCACAACTGGGCATGTGTCTATGGATGTGTGTGTATGTATGCATGACTGTGCATGTGTGTACCGCTTTTATTATGGAAATTTCTAGTCCCAAAGAAGAGCAGCAGGACAAACAGGTGAATAAAGCCCCATCCAGTGCGAATACTTGCTATATTAGTTAATATTTGATACATAATCACAGCTAATACTTGCTAAGGCTTAGCAGAGGCCAGGCACACTCTGAACACTTTTTTGGGGCGCAGGCTTCGTTGGGTTTTGAAAATGTATTCCCCGTTTCCGTTGGAGAAATAGAGGCATCATGTCACCTGCGAAGAGACTGGGTAGGGGTGTGACTCGGGCTGCCTGGCCAGGCTGCTGCTGTGGGCTGAGCAGCTGGCCCTTTGGGCCCCTTCAAAGACTCCCCTCAGACCATGGTCTCTGTGGGGGGGGGTGCAGGACGGTCTCCAGGCACTGGGCTTGAGTGGAGCAGCCCTGTGTCTGGTGCAGGGTGCAGGGTTCAGGGCTCCCCTCCTGGGCTCCCTCTTAGGGCAACAAGGGAGCAGGGGGAATGGGAGACCCTGGCTAGGGTGCTGGTGAGGGGGTGAGGGCCCCCAGGAGTTCATGCACCTGCACTTGAAGTTGGGCCTCCTGTGAAGGGAGCTCCCCAAACGGCTGTCGAGTGCCTCCTTAAAGCACTGTGTCGGGGTGCTGGAGAGATAGCACAGCGGGTAGGGCGTTTGCCTTGCACGCGGCCGACCCAGGTTCAAATCCCAGCATCCCATATGGTCCCCTGAGCACAGCCAGGGGTGATTCCTGAGTGAAAAGCCAGGAGTAACCCCTGTGCATCGCCAGATGTGACCCAAAAAGCAAAAAAAAAAAAAAAAAAAAAAAAAAGCACTGTGTCTTCCTTGGGAGCTCTCATCAGGGGGAACCGCGGCTCCAGCCCCGCTAACACCTGCTGGACTGCTCAGGGAGTGCAGATACCTCCTCTTCTCAGACCTCCGGTTTTCCATTTGTGTCCGACTTGGCTTCTGTAGGCGACTTTGGCCCCTGCCCACCACGGGCGTCTGGCTTCTCCGGCTTTCTCTTGACCTTACCTCCGAGACACTCTCGCCTCTCTCGTCTCTCCCTTACCCTCATCGGTTCACTTTCTTCTCCACGGCTAGGCCTCTTTTCCTTCTTTGCTACTCCTTCCCCCTCCACCTTATTCCCAGGCTCACCTGTTCCAGAACTGTTCCAGACTCCTCTGCTCGAACCTTTGAGGACTTTTCTAGACTGTTTGGTCTTAGTGGCCCTCCCTGTCCAGCTCATCAGCGAATAGGAATCAGAGAGGTAAAAAATCTTGGCCCGAGGGGCTGGAGCGATAGCACAGCAGGTAGGGTGTTTGCCTTGCACGAGGCCAACCCGGATTTGATTCCCAACATCCCATATGGTCCCCTGAGCACCACCAGGAGTAATTCCTGAGTATAGAGCCAGGAGTAACCCCCGAGTATTGCTGGGTGTGACCCAAAAAGCAAAAAAAAAAAAAAATCTTGGTTTGAGGAAAGCCGCTCAGCCACAGACCTTTAACTTAAACTCTGCCCACCCCACACCTGGATTCAGGTTCTTCCTCTAGCTGGCAGGAGGTAGCCCCCCCCCCATTGATTGCAGTCCCCCTTCCACCTCTGACTTCCATGCAGCCCCTGCTCCCACCTTCATTCCGGAGCATGCATGCTCTTCCTCAAACCTTCACATCCCCTTTTTCTTTATTTCAAAGCATGATGACCTCATCAGGAAGAATTTTATAACCTACTGCCCAGCATTTTTCTTCTTCATTTGCTGTGTTCTTCTCTGACCTTATCCACACCTCTCCCGCACAGAGATACTCACTCTGTGTAATTCGTGTTGCACTTTTGTAACCAAACATTCCGGCATAAACATGTCCTGTGTCATTGCCATGTCTTCCTTGTGACCATTTTTTAAAAATTGCATTGAAGTAAAGAATTGATGTTCCATAGCCTACCTAATATTTCCTGTTATTGGACCTGATGTCTGTTTCCAACTCTTTTTCTTTTTTGGGGGGTGGGGGAGGCAGATTAATGTTTTATCAAAAATCCTTAGGCCTAGGGAGAGTTTTCTCTTTGGCCAGTTGCTGACAGGGATTTTCCAACAGTAGATGAAAAGAGCCCAGGAAACTGGGAACGAGGGTGGAGGGAAGTGGACGCTGGTGGAAGGGGTTGGTGTTGGGAGATGGTTAGCCTGACACTCAGTCATGAGTAACTGTAATTCACGGTGACTCATAAAAAATAAAATAAAAGGGTCAGGCGCTGCACTCCCACACATCAGCTTTTTGTTCTCAGCTACCATGCTGGGCAGTGAGTAACATCACTCTCCTCTCACAGAGGAGAAAGCCAATCTTTCTAGAATCTTCTCTCAGAGTCACCCTCTTCCTAGCAGCCCACGAGCTCCTGTGCCCCCTTACGCATCTCTCTAAAGACCCCTCAGCCTTTCTGTCTCAGCTTAATCACTTCTTCTTTCCGGGGTCCTGCCATTCTCGGTCCAATATTAGGCTCCCCCCTCTCCAGTATCCCCCAGGGGATGGCATAACTGGTCGAGCCTGGGCCTCCTTTATGCGAGTCTGTTCCGTGTCGCTGCATGGCTCCCCAAGCCTTGCTCTGGTGGCCCTCCTGAGCTCTGCTAGCTGTGGCCCTTTTATTAAAAATAGCAAAACAGTGTACTGAGATATCAGTATTCTGATCATCGAACTAACGCTGGCCCGGCCCACTTGATTCTGATCTGCACTGGAGAGGAGAGAGCACGGCCACTTCCGCCGCACAGGCCAGCTCGGGGTCTGGCAGGCAGCAAGGGCGTCAGAGGTCTCGCTGAGCAGGAAATGAAGCTCCCTGTGCTCAGGGCCCCGATGGGAAGGGAAGTCTGGTCGCCGGGGCTTTGTACTTAATGAAAATGCTCTCAGCAGGTTGGAGAGTAAAGCTGGGAAGCGTATCTTCACGGAGAATCGAGTGAGGTCCATGTGCGCGAAGGACAGAGCACAAGTCTTTGATATTCTTGGGAGACGACAAAGGCAACCCAGAGCAGAGAGGCCGCACATGCCAGCAACTCACACTCAGGAGCTGTGGGAGTCTCGGCAGGGCTTACAATGCCTCTGGGACTCAGTCTTCTCACCCGAACAGTGGGTACACTGCACCTTCCCCCCCCTTTCCTCTTCTTTTTGTCCTCTTGTCCATATGGGGATAGCTATGCATCACTTGGCTTCCATCCCAGATATCTGGGCGTAACGCTTCCTACGGAAACACAGCCATGGAGTTGGAAGTGTCCCTGCAACACTCTGGGAAGGAAATGTAGGCAATATCCTCATCCAGAAGTTCATAGCAAACTGTAAAATCACTTTTTTTTTATTTTGGAAAAAAAAATCCACCTCAGGTTGCGTGAATAAGGCGTGAAGTTAGAAGTGAGTAGAATTGATCCATCAGGTAAATTAATCTCAGCCACAAGTGGGAAGCCTGTAGCGGCCTGGGACCTCTTGTGGGCCGTCCCGTGCAGCCGGGCTTGTTTGTGCTCCAGGTCTCAGAGGCTGCCTTTCGCCTCAGTGCCCTGCCCCTCACCTCGCTGCCTCCCAGGAGCTGTCTGAGCTGGGCTTCGTGGAAAGGTGCTCAGTGCAGTCCAGGAGTGAGATACCAAGGCTGAGTGCCACTGGCCCGGGAGAGGAGGCATGCGGGGTCTGGAGGGACAGCCTGGAGGGAGGCCCAGCCCGCTAGTCCTGGGGCCCAGGTGGGAGGAAGGCGAGGCTGGACCCCCTCCAGAGAAGGCACGGATGGTCCTAGACATGCAGTCTGCTGCAGAGTGCCATGGTGAGCAGTTCTCCGGCACGAAGGACCCCACCTCCCTAGCTGCTCAGGCCCTGGGCGGCACTGACTGTGGGGGGAAGCCGCTGCCTGGGCCCTCCTCACAGCAGGGGCTTTCACTCTGCTAAACCACCTCGGCCCGGCCAAGCAAGTGGCTGTGAGCTGTGTTTTCCCTGCTCAGGTGGCGGGATCCGGGTGTGGGAGGCCTGGATGCAGCCTTCTTAGGAAGGCCTGGGCACCACCGCCGTGCCCAGGTCCTGCCTTCCTGCAGTGCCCAGCACCGTCTGGTGCAGCCGTGTCTCTGAGGGCTGGAGGCAGCTCCGCAGAGGTGTGAACCTGCAACGTTTGCGCAGGAGCACATTTGTTCTTTGCAGCGTGGAGACAGGCTTGGCGTCCCATCTCTGTGCAGAAGCACAGCCTGCAAACTGCAGGTCGGGGCACTCGAATCTTACTTTGTCTGTCTCCAAGCATGGTCTTGTCAGCTCTGTGACATCAGAGGAGTCAGGCAGCCAGTGTGTGTGTGTATGTGTGGGGTGTTACGGGCTCCATCTTACCTGCTGCGGAGTGCAGGGATGTGTACATGTGTGTATGCCTGTGTCTCTGTTTTTTTTTTTGTGTGTGTGTGTGTATGTGTGTGTGTTGGGTAGGGGGGCTGGAGCGATAGCACAGCGGTAAGGCATTTATTTGCCTTGCATGAGGCCGACCCGGGTTCTATTCCTCCGCCCCTCTCGGGGAGCCCAGCAAGCTACCGAGAGTATCTCGCCTATACGGCAGAGCCTGGCAAACTACCCGTGGCGTATTTGATATGCCAAAAACAGTAACAACAAGTCTCACGTTACTGGAGATGTTACTGGTGCCCGCTTGAGCAAATTGATGAGCAATGGCATGACAGTGACAATGACAGTGACAGTCACACAACAGTGTGTGACTGAGTATCTGTGTGTCTGTTTTTATGTCTTTGTGTATTTGTGTATGTTTTGTGTATTTGTGTGTATCAGTGTGTCTTTGTGTGTGTGTCTGTTTATTTGTATATCTGTATGTGTTTGTGTGTCTGTGTATGGTTGTACGTGCCTGTGTGTCTCTCTCTGTGTGTCTATATCATTAGAAAAGGCAGTGTGACAGAAGGAGCTGTTCTGAGGCTCAGGGTGAGCAGTTTGTGGTGAATGTGTAGAGAAGGGGAAGTGGGCAGTGAGGACACCATGAGGGACGTGCTCAGCACTGTCCTTGGGTGACTAATTTATCTCCTGTCGACCTGCTCAGCCCAAGAATGCTTAATGAGTTTCTCTGGCTCTGTGACGTGGCAGGTGTGGGGGTGTCGACAATGTGACAGCATCCCCCGGCCCCTGCACCTTCTCAGCAGTGGAGATGGCATCCGTCCTGCTCCTAGCCTTTGAGTCTTTGTCTGTGGGACCTTGGGAACCGGGATGGTCACCCATGGCTGGGACTGTGGTCGTGTCCTCAGCTGGTCCCAGACTGGAGGCCTGGGAATCGGAAGGAGGCTCTGACCTCCCTCACAGGTACGCACAGAAGTACCGAGGGCTTCAGAAGTGCCTTCTGGAGCCCTGGGGAAATTTCTGGCTTCCTCCAGCCTCTGGGCTCAGCTGCCCTGGGCCGCCTCACTGCAGAGCCATCACTGTTGCTGCATGTGGCTCAGGAGGCTGAAAGGTGAGCAGTGGGGCCTAGCCTGTGAGCCCAGCCGTTTGCTTCGGCTCCCATTGTCCCCCGCTGCTTTCCTGCCTTTCCCCAGGGAAGAGTCCGGTGCTCGGTGTGTGTGTGGTCATGTTGGTATTCCTCCCAGTTATCTGTTATTCCTCTAGAGGAGGAGCAGTGTTGCTTCCCTCTTATTTCAGATGCAGAGACAGGTAGTGCCAAGCCCCGATGGCTAATGAAACACTCCTTCTGGATTTTCTCTCTTGAGGGGGGCTGTGGGCAAATGTCTCATTCCCCTCCAAACCCAAGCTGGCATCTGTCCTCTGTCAAACAGCCAGTTCACTCTTTCTTGAGTTCAAAAAGCCTGTGTGCTCCCCCGCCCCCACCTCATATCTCATTGTATCAACAATTCCATCAGTGCCACCTTCAGGATATGTGGAAGTTGATTCCTATTTGCCACTTCAATGCCCACCTTCCTGGTCAATGCCACCATTGTTAGGAGACAGGCTTATTACCGGCCTTCTTGTTTCTGCCCTTGTCCCCACAGCCAGGCTATTCCTGCTGCCATGTCAGCTGTTCTCACCACTCCTGAGCCCAGAATCTTCTATTTCCCCACCCATCTCTCCAGGCAGAGAACCAGAAAGTTTCCCTTGGGTTAGCCAGGGGAGTGTCTGTCCTGTGTTCTGGTTCCTATTTATACCTCTTAGCCCCCCAAATATTATTCTGTCTTGAAATTGTCCTGGTCTGCTCTATGCCAATACTGGGAGTGGTTTTACTGATAACCATCCCATACTGGAGACAACCCAGATATCCTTCAGCTAAGTAGCTATGGTGCATCCACGCAATGGAATATTACGCAGCATTAAAAGGGAACAATCTACAATCTACAGATAGAGACAGCAATATGGGATGATTCTCAAAAGTAAACTCCAGGGAAGGAAGTCAGGCTCCAAATGCTTCATATTCCACGTGTCCATTTAACTACATTCTAAAACAGGCAAAATGTTAAGGGCTCGAAAATAAATTGATGTTTGATCTGTCTGGAAATAGAGACATTGGCTATGAGGCACAAATAATTTTTCAGGCTGATAGTACTGTTTTATATCTTCATTGTGTAGTTGATTACATGACTGTCTAAACTGATCAAACTCAGAAATGGATACTGCAAAGTATGTTTTATTTCATGCGAATGATTCTTCCATCTTTCTATCTTTTTTTTTTCTTTTTGGGTCACACCTGGCAATGCACAGGGGTTACTCCTGGCTCTGCACTCAGGAATCACCCCTGGCAGTGCTCAGAGAACCAAATGGGATGCTGGGAATCGAACCCTGGTCGGCCGCGTGCAAGGCAAACGCCCTACCTGCTGTACTGTTGCTCCAGCCCCTGATTCTTCCATCTTGAAACTGTGTTCTGGTTTGGATGATACAATGTGTAGTTTCTCAACCCTTAGAGTTTTATTGGATCCCACCATCCCTTTGACACTCTCTCTGTTACCCTCCTCTGTCTTTTCTCTGGTCCAGCTCTGTAGGCCTCCTTGCTAATGCTTAGCTATGCCAGATGCACCTCTGCATGCCATCTCTAGCAGGCTCATCTCTCTGCCTGGAAAGTCTTCCTCCAAGGAGTCAGACTACTTTCTCTCTCTCCTGAGAAGGGCTCTCCCCCTTCGCCCCCCAGGCCCCTGTCAGTCTCAGAGGAGCACATGATTCTCTGTAACAGGTGACCCTCACTGGCTTTTAGCATCACCTGAATCTCTGCAGGCTGGCAGGACCGGCTCACCCATGTTGTGCTTGCTGGACCTGCTCCTCCCGTGCACCTGCACCCTGACTTCTTGGCGGGAGCTTATGTTGGAGGAGCAGCGATTGCCTAAGGAACACCTTTCCTTGACCATGGTAGTAGCATAAGGAAGCAAGTGCCTGCCCCTGCAGGTTTTAAATCTCACCTCTGTTAGCACTTTACTTGGCAAAGCAAGAAAAGCCCCGTGTAATGTACTATCCATGGGGAGAGAAGTGACTGTTACTAGTAACCCGGACTGCCATTGTCCCCTGCCCAGTGAGGCCTTCCTGGATCCATCTACTCTAACTGTACCCTCGGCTTGACCCTTGCTATTCCTCCTCTCTGCCTTCTTGTTTTCCACAATACTCACAATTCTACATTTTATTTATTTATCTTGCTCATTTTCTGTCTCCCTCCCTGGGATGTAAATGCTACCAGAGCAGGGACCACTTCATTCTTTTCATTCACTACTTTATCTCCAGTACCTAGAAATGTGCTTGATATATATCGTGTGGGGTTATGCTAAGAGATTATTGATGAGAGATCACACATATTTTTTTTTTTTAAGTTTTATTGTATCACCGTTAGTTAGTTATAAGCTTTCATGTTTGGGTTACAATCTCACAATGATCAAACACCTATCCCTCAACCAGTACACATTCCCCACCACCAATATCCCAGGTATACCCCCCTTTCCCACCCTCCCCCTGACTCCGTGGCAGACAATATTCCCCATACTCTCTCTCTACTTTTGGGCATTATGGCTTGCAACACAGACACTGAGAGGTCATCATGTTTGGTCCATTACCTACTTTCAGCATCTCCCATCCCAACTGGTTCCTTCAGCCATCATTTTCTTAGTGATCCCTTCTCTATCCATCTGCTTTCTCCCCTCTGCTCATGAAGCAGTCTTCCAGCTATGGGGCAATCCCCCTGGTGCTTGTATCTACTGTTCTTGGGTGTCAGCCTCATGCGATGCTACCCTACACTCCACAAATGAGTATAGTCCCTCTATGTCTGTCCTCTCTTTCTGACTAATTTCACTTAGCATGATACTCTCCATTGTTTATCCATTTATAAGCAAATTTCATGACTTCATCTCTCCTAACAGCTGCATAGTATTCCATTGTATAGATGTACCAAAGTTTCTTTAACCAGTTACCTGTTTTAGGGCACTTGGGTTGTTTCCATATTTTGGCTATTGTGAACAGTGCTGCAGTGAATATATAGGTACAGATGTTATTTCTACTGTGCTCTTTTGCATCCTCAGGATATATTCCCAGAGACAGAAGTGGTATTGCAGGGTCATATGGAAGCTCAATTTCTAGTTTTTGAAGGACTGTCTATATTGTTTTCCAAAAAGGCTGGACCAGTTGGCATTCCCAACAACAGTGAAGGAGTGTCCCTTTTTCCCCATATCCATGCCAGCACTGGTTGCTTTTGATCTTTTGAATGTGTGACAGTCTCTGTGGTGTGAGATGATATCTCATTGTTGTTTTGATTTGCATCTCCCTGATGACTAGTGATGTGGAGCATTATTTCATGTGCCTTTGGGCCATTTGTATTTCTTTTTTTGAGGAAACTTCTGTTCATTTCTTCTCCCATTTTTTTTATGGGGTTGGAGGTTCTTTTCTTATACAATTCTACAAGTATCTTGTATATCCTGGATATTAATCCCTTATCAGATGGGTATTGGGTAAATATTCTTTCCCATTCTGTGGGCTCTTTCTGTATTTTGGTCACTGTTTCTTTTGAAGTGCAGAAGCTTCTTAGTTTGATGTAGTCCCATTTGTTTATGTTTGCTTCCACTTGCATGGTCAGTGCTGTTTCGTCCTTAAAGATGCTTTTAGCTTCAATGTCATGGAGAGTGAGATCAGACATATTTCAATGACCGCCTCCCACAGGACGTACTTAGCCCTTGGTAACTGATGATTCGCTAGCCTGGGTATTTCGGGGGAGATCCAGTGCTCAGCTATGCTTGTGGGGGTAGTGATATTCATGATAGACATCTGAAGGAAGTTCTGTTTTGATTTTGGTGTCAGAGAGGCGGCATTGAGACTCACCCCAGCAGCCGTGCCGACCGCCAGCATGTTGCCGATGGAGAGCTTCTGTGCTTCCCCAGTGCTCTGCATCTTCTTTATGCTCCTGCATGCTTGCTCCCAGCTGTGGGCCATTTCCTGGTATTGTAGCCCCTGACAAGTCAGACTGCTGACCAGTGAGAGGCCAGTCCCTCAAGTGTGGCTCCGAACACCCTTCTCGGCTCCTTGGGGTCAGACGCAGGGTGGGGTCTCTAGTGGCCCCTGTGTACTGAGACCCCAGAACAGTAGCTCCCTGCAGACTCTCAAGCGATCAGACCTCGAGGATGGGTGGCTCGGCCTCGGAGCAGAGACCATCAGAGACACGTTTTCTTCCCAATAAGAATAAATGCACGCTTCAGCTGAGGGCAGATTCAAGAAAGGAGGGCTTGATGGATGGAGTGTCAGAAAATATATGAGCATCATCTTGTTTGGGCTGATGACCCCCTCATGGGTGACATTGGGCTAGCAGAACCAGCCTGCTCAAAGGTGAAACTTCAGAAGGACAAATTTGACCTTAAGTGATGGGTTTTGTCCCAGGAGGGGACACAATCGCTGGACGGTACCTCATACATGCCTCTGGGAGCCCTGCTACAGGGGCTGACAGTTACCAGAGTGTCTTCTGTTATTCTGCGAGACTTGAACCTCTTCCCATCTGTGTATTCCCAGGGCCCAGGAGATTGGCTCCAATGGCATCGGCAAGTGTTTGCAAATGCGTGATTTATAGAACAGTTACTCTGAGTCGGACACTGTGCTCAGGTTTGCATGCCTTAGATCCTAATTGACCCTTTCACCTGCCCTGGGAGGAAATTGCTGCTATTATTCCTGAGGCCTGGAGAGGTCTGTTTTCTTTCATCAAGGTGGTGGAGGTGCTGAGGGCAGAACTCATTTGCAGACCTGGACTCATTACCACGGCTTTACCCTGCGAACTGAAGGACGCATTCTGCTCCTAGACTTTCTCTCTGGCGATCATGTGACCCTCAGAAAACATTTGCATCATGTTAGACCTCTGCTTTCTGCTCTGTAAAATGGGGCTTATGGGTCCCATTAATTCCACAAATAGATGTGCAAATTGAACCAGGGTGTATTTATGTTGACTCCTCTGTCGATCTAGAATTTTGTAACTATTCGTTATTATTGTTAGTGGCTCTGGTGGCGGTCAGTAAACAGGACAGATTTGGTAGATGCGTAAGAAAGAGATGTAGAGAAACATAAATGTGGATCTTTCTCAGTAGGTGAGTGTGCAGAAAATACGATCAGATGAATCACAAGAGAAAATGAAGCTTGTTAACAAACATATGGAAAACCACTAAAACCTCAGTGGTAATCAAAGCATAACAAATTAAGACAGGCTGGCATTTCTCAGCACTTAAAGAACAGCCATTAGTGGCAAGACTGGTTCTTTGCCATTCTGCTGTACAATGCTGAAGACTTTCTGAAAGATCATTTATTAATGACTATCTGGAACGATAAAAATATTTAAAACCCATGACCTGGTAATTTCATTTCTAGGAACTTATCCTAAGGAATTGTTCTAAGAAATCAACACAAAACTTTTTGCATGATGTAGTTCAAGACACTTATATTAAAAAACTGGTGATAATAGAGGTAAGCAACATTAGCAGGAAGGTTAGAGAATTGATGATATAGCAAAGGAGAGACTATCGTAGCTGTAACTGTTTTATGGATATGCACCAAACTGTATGAGATGAACAGAGACCAAAAGGGGAAAGGCAAGTCACAAGGGTTTATGATTTTATTACCACGATGTAAGATACCCTGGGGATCTTTGCATAGAACCAAATTTAGAAGGAGCTTAAAAACATTAACACAATGTTGTGTAAATGTGGAATGAGAACAGGTGATTTAAAACAATCCTTTTAATAGCATGCATACTCTGTAGAAACACTATTATAGTAAATTTCTGGTCTGGGGGAAGCAGTAAGTGGTCTGAATGTTACGGAACAGGGGTGCCTTGGTCAGCAAAACTGGAATAAGAAATTGTTCTTGGGGTCTGAGCGATAGTATAGTGGGTAGGTGCTTGCTTTGCATACAACCGACCTGGTTTGATGCGTCCCCACCCCCCCATGTGGTCCTTTGAGCCCTTCAGGAGTGATGCTTGAGCATAGACTCAGGAATATGTCCTGAGCACTGTCAGGTGTAGCCCAAAAAACAGAGAAAGAAAAAAAAAAGAAATTATTGTTCTCTTATGTCATATTGTCATCTAAAATTAATTTTGTGGAAAACAAAGGGATGGTTTCTAATGACAAGCCATGCTGGAGAAAGCAGCCACCCAATGGCATTTTCTTCATAGTTGAGCCTGGTTTTGTTTTACATTTAGTTCCTTAGGAGTTTTTCCGTTTTTTTGAAAAGCAACTTTAATGCTTTCTTTCTGCTTACAAACTTAAAGGGCAGTTATATAAAGCTTGACCGAGGTCCATCCCGTGCAGCTGAAAATAAACAGAACGAACAAGGCAGGTTCCTCCTTTTGCAGTAACTGCCACCAAGAGTTCAGTATGTATCTGTTCATCTCAGAATGTGCATTTGCAAATTCTTTCATCTAGCAACATATTTCAGTCATAAAGAAGTTGTAGGCAAATGTTCCCTTTCACACACTGTTGGTGAGAGTGTAAATTGGTATATATATACTCTATTTTTTAGAGAGCAGTTTAGCAGGATCTATTATAATTAAAAATTCTCATATCTGTTGCCTACACTCCAAGGAACACGTTCTTGAGGAACAGAAAAACCCACTCCCAAATTCACATGTTGGAGTCTAAGCCTGAATGGTTATGGTATTGGAGGTGGGACTTGGGGGAGGTAATTAGGTAGAGACGTGGGTGCCTGGTGGGGTGTACCGTGATGGGATCAGTGTCCTTAAGAAGAGGAGACTAGAGCTCCCTCTCTCTGCCACGTGAAAGAATAGCAAGAAGGAAGCCCTCTGCTACTCTGGAAAGAAGCCTTCAACAGGGAACTGAGCTGACTTGTCGATTTCATTGTCCACTTCTACCCTCCATGAGACAAAAATGTTTACTGTTGGGCAAAGAGATAGTACAGGAGGTAAGGCACTTGCTTGCAAGTATCTGTGGTGGCTGTGACCTTGGTTTGAATCCGTAATACCACGTATGAACCCCACGGCATCTCTAGCTTCACTCCTGACTGCAGAGCCATGAATAGCTTCTGAGCCCTGGTAGGTGTGGCCCAGAAGCAAAAATTAAAAAAAAAAATAGTGAGAGAGGAGAGAGGTAAAGAGATTGTTATAATCTCATAGTCCCGGACTGTCCTTTTGTATTCTGGGAGTCAACATAACTGCTATTTTGAACCCTATATTATACATAGGCAGGGGTAAGTCCTGTGGAGCAGGGATACCATTACCCAATGAGAACCTCAGTGTTAATAGGGGACCAGGGTCTACTCAGGTGTAATATTTAAATTCAAGCACTCCATTCTTCAGATTCTTTTGTTGTGGTGGTGCTGATCAAGTCAAGGGCCTCACACATGCAAGGCAAATGCTCTGTGGCTGAGCCATACACCCAGCCCCATGCATGTCTTGTTAATAGGACTTTGGAGCATTACATGTGAGGAGGCACAGGATGTTTGCTATGCTTCTGCTGAGTGCTATTGTACGTGTGCCATGTTCAGGTGCACACATGTTGGTTTGGGTTGCTTGTTTCTGCCATATCTGTGGTGAGCTCCAGGATGCTGATTGGAATCTAGATGTTAAACTTTTTTTCTGCCCCCAACTTTTTTTTTCTGTCAATTTTTATTTTTATTTTATTTAAAAAAATTTTTATTAGTGAATCACAGTGAGGTACAGTTACAGATTTACATGTTTTTGTGCTTGTGTTTTAGTTGCCCTCAACTTTTCAAGGAAGTAAACATTAAGTGCCAGAGAGGTAGCACAGTGGGCAGGGCACTCGCCTGGCACCAGCTGACCTGGATTCAATCCTCAGCATTTCATATGGTCCCCTGCCAGGAGCGACCCCTGAACACAAAGTCAGGAGCAAGCTTGAGTACTGCCTGGGTACCACTGGTTGTGCCTCCCACCCAAAGTTAAAAAGTAAACATCTAATTTTGAGATTATTATAGATTCATAGTCAGTTGTAAGAAATAATAGAGAGACCCAATGTACCTTTATGCAATTTTTTTTCCAGTGGTAACACCTTATAAAACTATTCCTGGTCTTAATCATTCTCAATGACAAACTTACTTCTGGTTCTACTCTTGTTGTTTCAGGGTTATAGAAATGGAATTATTCAGCATCTAGTGAAAGGAATTAATTATTTTTTCATTCAGCATAAATCTCTGGAGTTCCATCCTCTTGTTGTATGTGCCAGCAGTTCATTCCCTTTTAATGCTGAACTGCATTCAATGGCATGATGTTCCACAGTTTAACTATTCACTCACACATGCACCTTTGTTCTTTGCTCCCCCTTATTTTTGGCCATTCTGAATAGTGGTACATTCAGGTCTTGGTTTCTGTTTTCACTTCTCCAGGATAAATACATAGAAGTGCAGTTGCTGTATCTTGTGGCACGAGTAGGCCAGAGAGATAGTACAGGGGTAGGGCACTGGCCTTGCACAGGTCGACCTGGTTTGATCCCCAGCACCACAGATGGTCCCTGCAGCACTGCCAGGAGTGATCCCTGAACGCAGAGCCAGGAGTAAGCCCTGAGCACCATGGTGCCTGGCCCAGCTGTTCCACCCCCAAGCAGGCAAACAAACACAAGACACATCAGACTGGGAAACCATTTTCTAGAGTGATTGGTAACCATGATATTTAAAAAAAATTTCTACCAGTGATGTATGAACATTCTGGTTTTTCCTTATCCCCAGGAGGATTGTCGTTATCACTTTTTCATTTTGGGCCTTCTCATAGGTGATAGATCACGGTGGCTTTAATTTGCAACTCCCTAGTGGCTAATGGTGTTAAATAGCTTTTCGTGTGCTTATTTATCATCTGTATATCTTTTTCAGTGAAAGGGCTCTTTATGTCTTGTGCCCATTTTCCAACTGAAATTTTTTTTAATTATTGAATTTTAGAGGTCTTTGTATTTTATGTAGTAAGCTTTTGTCAGATATCTTGTAAATATTTCTCCTAGTCTAGTTTTCTGCCCCTCTCTGAGTTAGAAATATCTCTGGATATTTCTAGTGGGAAAGTTTTTCATTTTGATGGAGTCAGTTTATGAATTAAAAATTTTGTAGTTCATGTTTTCATATCAAATCTGATTTTCTCCTCTTCTGAAAGTTTTGTTGTTATCGGGTTCACGTTTTTAAAACTTTATTTAAACATCATGGTTTACAAAGTTGTTCATGCATAAATTGCCGTGGGATTTTGATGTTTCCACACCAGTCCTGCCATCTGAGTGAACTTCCCGCCATCATTGTCCCTGTTTTCTCAACCACTTCCCAAGCCTGCCCCCTTAGCAGGCACACAGTAATTTGTTTCATATTGCTTGTTATAACCAAATAGCTAAAGGAATATTCAAAAATACTTCAGTAGAAGAAAATTAGTGAAAGTTATTGTATCTTACTCCAGGTTTGTTAAGACTTTGAGAATTTACTGTGCTGTTTGTTCCTAGCTAAGCCTTCTGTGTTACTGTTTTTTGTTTGCTGAGGTTAGTTATCTTCTGTGTTACTTTCTCATCTAATTTGGTGTGCTCCTACTGGAATTTCAGTACTGAGAAAGTTGGAGGTATCCTGTGGCCGCATTTGCTAGAACTTTAGGATCGCTAGAACTGGGAGGAGTTTACAGAGATTCTTAGTGAAGCTGTGGTGATAGGCTGTAGGCCGTTGGCATGGTGGCAGCAGTGGGGTGTGGGTGTGGCTACCGGGGGTTTTTGTGGGGTGGGGACCCCACCTGCCCTACTCCCGAGAGCACCCTGGACTTTTCAGCGAAGGGGATCAGTGTTTCCATGAATTTCAGCTGCTTGGCTTGCATTTCCTCAGAGATGTAGTTTGTGAATCTGAAGGGCAGGGCCAGGGAGTGAGTCGACATGATGGTCGACTATGGTAAGCCTTAGGTTTCACATTTACGCTGATGATTCATTTGAAGTTAACTTTGTACAAAACGTGTGAGGTTGAGTTTGAAATTTATCATTATTTATTTATTTATCTATTTTTGCCTGTGGTTGTTCAATCACTCCAGCACTATTTGTTAGTAAAAGCTGATCTTCTCCCAGGAGCTGAGGAGGAAGATCAGGTTTTAAGAATAGATGCTGAGCATTTGTCGGGGCATGGGTTTGATCTCCAACACCTCATGTTCCCTGAGCACCACTGGGTGTAGTTCTGGTAGCTCCCCGTACCCCTGGGGTGGTTCGGGCTGAGTATCAGTGGGTGTGACACCCAGTCCTGTACCTCTCACCCAGCACCTGTGGATGTGGACCTTATAAAAGTTTTCTTTAAAAAGCTATCCTTTAAAAAAGTTTTTTATTTTAAAGGTTGGATTGGAATATTGTATGTATAAAGCTCATTTATCAGTAACTTTGTAAATCACAGCTCTTTAATTTAAAAAAATAAATAAAAATTACAAATAAAAGGCTGTTCTTCCTCTATTGAATTACTTTGTCCCTTTAAATAATTTTGGCATGTTTGAGTAGGTCTTTTTCTTTTTCTTTCTTATTCTGTTCCATTGTCTGTAAATTCTCTTTCCCCAACACCACACAATCTTGATTACTTTAGCTATATGACAAGTCTTGAAATTGAGTAAACTAATTCTTTCCATGCTTTTTTCCCTCTCCTTGAATAATGTTTTCATGATTATACTTCTTTTGCCTTTCCAAATTAATTTTAGGTTAGTCTTGACTCAATCTGGAGAAGATCGTGCTGGGATTTTTATAGGACTTACTTAAACCTGTAAGTTACTTTGATAGAATTGGTATCTTTACCTTAAGCCTTCCAATCTATAAAACATGTCATGTCTCTTCATTTTATTTTGATTTCCCCCCTTTTTAATTGCATCCATTAACATTTTGTAGTTTTTAGCACATTAGTCCTGTACTTTTTTAAAGTTTTAAACTTAGATATTTCTTATTTTTGTAATTGTAAATGGTATTTTATTTTTAATTTGTGTCCATATGCTCATTGCTAGTATATAAAATGTAATTGATTTTTGTATGTATATATATATATATATATATATCTTGTTTCATGTGGCCTTTCTGAGTTTGTTTATAGTTTCTACTTTTTTTTAGATCCTTTGTGATTTTCTTACAACGGTGTCATATGCAAATAGCAGATTTATTTCTGCTCCTTCCCATCTGTAGACCTTTTCATTTACCCCCTTTTTTATTGAACCATTGGAAACTTCTAGTACTATGTTGATAGGAGTAGTAAAAATAGATACTTTTGATTTGTTTTCTAGTAAATGGGCACTATTAAGAGTTTGAAAACTAATTTATTTCACCTTTCAGTATGATGTTAACAGTTGCTTTTTGGGTAAATGTCCTTTGTCAAGTCTAGGAAGTCTCTATCATTTTTATGAGAGTTTTACAAATCATAAATGACTTGAAAATTGGATGATGGCTTTTCTGCATTGATGAATGTAATCATGTGACTTTCCTTTGTGCAGTTAATATAGTGGACTTTACGTTGATTTATTTTTAAATATTGAAACATTCTGGTATCCCTGGTGTAAGCTCTGCTTTGTCACATTGTATAATTACTTTCATATATTATTTGACTTCATTTGGTAATATTCTGTTGAAAATTTATCTGTCCATATGCATTGTTGATATTGGTTTGTTTTCTTCTTTTGTGTTATCTTTGGTTTGGTACTAAGGTAGTATACTGACTTCATAAAATGAATTAGGAAACATTCTTTCCTCTTTCATTTTTTGGAAGAGATTATGTAGAATTAGTGTTAATTCATTTTTAGACATTTGATAGAATTCTTCACTAAAGCCATCTGTGCCTGTAGAATCTTTTGGAAGGGAATTCAATTTCTGTAATAGTTATACGGCTTACAGATTAATTATTTTATATTGGGGAAATGGAAAGGCATTAATTTTTTTGTTGTCTGTTTGTTTTAGGAATTGCCCCAAAGTTAGCAAATTCATTATGTGTAGAGTTGTTTATTGTACTGAGGTATCATTTTGATGTCCACAAGTCTATAGTGATAGTCTCTGATTCATTACTGGCAATTTAGTAATTTGTGGTCTTTTATTTTTGTCAGTCCTGCTAAAGATTTGTCAATTTTATTGATCTTTTTAAAAAGAACTCTTATTTTTGGCCTGTCTTTCCTTCTTTCCTCTGTTTAGAATTTCATTGATTTAGGTTTTCTCTTTATTGCTTTTTTAAATTGTTTTCTTTCTTTCTTTCTTTCTTTCTTTCTTTCTTTCTTTCTTTCTTTCTTTCTTTCTTTCTTTCTTCCTTTCTCTCTTTCTTTCTTCCTTTCTCTCTTTCTTGTTTTGGATTTAATTTGTGCTTCTTTTTCTAGATTAATGATGTAGGCAGGAACTAGAGACATTTTCTCTTTCCTAGTGTCATACTGAACTTTATAAATTTTCTCTCACTATTATAAAATTTCCCACAAACTTTGATATGCTGTATCTTCATTTTCCTTCAGTTGCCTTTGAACTGTTATATAGCATAATTTATTTCTTGATATCTGAGTATTTTACTGTCATTTTTCTTGTGTTAAGTTGTACTTTGATTCTGTTATTTTAAATTTATTGGCATTTATTTAATGGCCTCAGATCTTTTCTATGTTGATATATGCTCTCTGTAAACTTGTAAAAAAATGGATATTCTGTTGTTGTTGGTAAATGTGTTCTAGAAATATGTCACATTCTGCTGCTTGGAGGTCTTGTTAGCTACCTTTAGATTCTGGTTGATTTTTTTTCTTTTTTGGTCTGGGTCTATGAATTGTTGAGAAAATTTGTTAAAGTCATTAACACTGGCTATGGTTTAGAATATACTTTAAGTTCTGTCAAAATTTCTATTAGTTTGGTGCAGATAAATAAAGAATTATATGTTTACTTGGTGGGTTGACCTGATCGTTTTGTAATATCACTTCTGTCTGATAATTTTCTTTGCTCTGAAGTATGCTCCATTAGGTGTTGCGACTCTTGGATTCTTTTGATAAACAGTTGCATAAAACAACTTCGATTCTTGTCTTTCTAACCTGTGCATTGTTATATCGGAGCAATGTCACTGCAACAAATCTGTGATTGTTGTAGACATCATAAGAGTCATTCAGGGTTTTTAATCCCACTCTGCCAGTTTTTCTTGGTTGTTTTTAGACAGTTACATTTGATGTTACTATTGATCTATTACAGCGTGAGTTTGTTGTTTTATCTGTTGTCTTCTGTTTGTCTTCTTTTGGTCTTAGTTTCTTTTGTTCTGGCCTCCCTTTATGTTACTTACACATTTTTTAGAATTCAATTTTGATGTTTTTATAGTTTATAAGTGTATCTTTTTATTTATCTTTAAAGTAATTCTTGAGTCTGCCTAATGATTCTCTTTCTACACACACACAAATCTTTTCACAATTTGCTGCTGTTCAAATTTACGTGTTCAATGTAATAGAAAACTTGCATCTCCCCCTTTTTTTTAACCTTTTCTATTTATGTGTAACAGACTTACTATATATATTTATTACATATATTTTTAGAATAATGTCAGTGTGATGAATTCTCTTCAACCTTTAAACATAATTTCAAATGCTTAAAAGAAGCAAAGTATTGTTTTGACTCATAACTTTACTTACAATTTTCTTCCTTTGTGATATTTCAAGGATCTTCTTCCATAATTTCCTTTTTTGTTCATAGGATTTTCTTTAGACAGACTTAGTGTAGGTCTGCTGAGTGCAAATTCTCTTAGAATTGCTTCATGTGAGCGTGTCTTTGTTATGCCATGATTCCCAAGGCATGTGTTTACTGGATATAGGAGGCAGGGCAATGGGGCTTGTCTTTCAGGGCTTAAAAAATGTTGTCACCTTTGTATGGTTTCTGTTTTCTTATGAGAAACCTGCTGCCATTCCAATTGCTTTTATCAGGTTGTTTTTTCAGTTTTTTGGGGGGTGGTTTTTGTTTACCTTTATTTGCTTTAGATCATTCTTTTTGAGGGATCATATGGTGGTGCTCAGGGCTTACTCCTGGCTGTGTGCTCAGGAGTCACTACTGGCAGTGCTCAGGGGACCATGTGTGGTTGCCTCATACAAGGCACACACCTTCCCGTTTGGATTGTCTCTCTGGGCCCAGAATAGTTTAGTTTCCTTAGTGTTCATTTTTGGAAGTGTCACTATGGTGTATCTTCCTTTTTGGGTCACACCCACAGATGCTCAGGGGTCACTCCTGGCTCTGCACTCAGGAATTACCCCTGGCTGTGCTCAGGGGACCATATGGGATGCTGGGGATCGAACCTGGGTCGGCTGCGTGCAAGGTAAACGCCCTACCAGCTGTGCTATCGCTCCAGTCCCAACTGTGGTGTATCTTGATGTGGTTCCTTTGGGTTTTTCTGTGTTTCTTTGGGTTTACCCATCTTCTTAAACCTGTTGATATATATCTTTTACCCAATTTGAGAAGTTTGCAGTCATTAATTTGTTAATATTTTTTAAGCTTCACCTACTCTCTTCTCTCCTAGCATTTTTAGTACACAAATGATATCTAAATCTATATCATCTACCAATCTCTTTATATTTTTTATCTAAATGTTTTTTAGTAGTCCAACATGTCTCTGAGTCTGCGTTCATTTATTTTCAGTCTGTTTTATCTTTGGCCTTCAGATTGGGTCTTTTCTGTTGCTCTGTCTTTCAGCTCATTGCATCTTCCTCTATCCCCTCCTTTCTGTGGTTGAGTCTGTTCATTGAGGCTTATTTCCAGTTGTTTTTTAAATTCTAAGATTTGCATGTGGTTCTTTTTTATCATTTATATTTATTTTCTGGTACTTTTAAGTTTTTCATTTGTTTCAAGTATGTTTCAAATTGCTTACTGAGGTATTTTATGATGACTGCTTTAAAATCTTTGACAGATCATTCTTAATAATTCCTTTATCTTAGGGTACAAATCTATTCATAGTCTATGGGTCTATCATCGTCATTCTAACCCACAACTTTATTTGGAGATTTCAGCACATCTTTCTTAACAAATGTTAGAGCAACTTGACAGATAATCAGAAGAAATATAAAAGTTTGAGTTCTTCCTGGGTCTTGTTATGAACAATGAATTTCATTCAAATCCTGGGCATTTTTTTTGAGAAATATAATAGGGCTTTTTTTTTTTGAGAAATCTTAGGCTGCATAGCTTCTGTTTCTGATGTTTCTGTCCCATGCTGGGACAGAACTGCAGTCTCATTATTGTCCATTGAGGATAGAGTCCAGGTTCATCTCTTGACTTATGGTGTGGAGAATTTCTTCTTGCTGGAGAGATGTGGTAGAATTGACTCCCCACCTATCCCTTCTTGACTTGTGGGGCCACACTTTGTATTGTGGCATTTGGCATTTGGGATTGCTGGGAAGATCCTAGGAGACCTCGAATTGATTGTTCCCTGAAAGTTTTTGTCTTGCTAGACTGCCCCTTTCTGGACCTTTGGCAAAGAGTAAAGGGAGTGCAGGTTTTATTTATCTTTTCCCTCTGCCTGTTGGATTTTCTGTGTAGCCGACTCTTCAGCTCTGAGTATGGAATATATTAGAATATTGGCATATATTGGAATGTATTTGAGACAAAAAGGAAACCCAGGGACTTCATTGCTATGTTCCTTGAGTTCTGAGCTCCTTTCTTAATCTGCCTCTTTGTCCCTGTTCACATTCATATTGTGATTATGTGTTTTGTGTAATTCTTTTTACTCTATGTTTACTCTATTTCTCCCCAATGCATACTCTTGGCCTGTCTGCTATTTTTAAGGCCCCTTTTGTGGAGCACAGGATCCTCCCCGACACCCAAAACTTTCCCGTAAGAAGCACTCTTCAGAACTGAGCATGTCCCAGGGTTCTCTGGACATGCCTGCCCTCTCTGAGGGGGATGCCAAGTTAGTCAAGAAGTAAGTTGTCCAGGTTTTTAGCCCTTCAGCACTTGGACTCATTTGCATGCCAAACTAGAGTATCTGGACTTGAAGAAAGTATTCAAGGAATCACAGAAGAGGATATTTGTTTAGCTCTGAATTAACAGTTGTGATCTCTACCCCACTCCCTGCTCTGTTTCCTTTTTATTTGCCTTTTATCCCATTGTTGTCTTTTAATTAAACAATTCCTTCACAGGATGCTCTTTCATTGAGAATTATTAAGGACGTGAGCTTTCCTTTATCAAACCATTGGCTGTGTAATTATATGCACTTTACATTTGGCTCTGGGGAAATTTAAGAATTGTGGGAGAGAAGGTGTTTCATTAATTGGTTGAGGAAGATTGTGCCTTTAATGGAGACAAAGGTGCGGAAGCGTTTGCGGGGCCTGGACAGTTTGTGGTTGTTGGTGAGGACAGAGGCGGCCAGTGTTGGGGGCTTCGCAGACGGTTCCTCCTTCTGCACTGGCCAGAGGACGTGCCCTGCATGAACAGATGTAGGGTGGCGAGGGGGTGGGGAGCATCAGCCCTGGCGGGGTCCAGGACTCTACTGCAGTCCTGAACAGACCTCCAAGAACTTGGGCCTGCTTCACAGGGGGAGGTGTCTGTTGTCTGGGTGGGAAGGTGGAGGGCGCTGTGCGAGACAGGGGATGGGGTGTGAGACAGAGAGGAAAGTTTTTCATGTGCTCTGGACCTGTTTGCTCATTGCGGTGAGGCTGGGAGACCCTGTGGACAGGGGTCTGGGAGACCGAGAGTCTCTGCTCCCTGCTCTCGGGGGACACATTGATTGTGCTCACAGAATGCCCAGTGAGGGCAGAGAAAGAGCCTCCATGGATTTTGTTTTATAAGGGCTTTACATTTCTTTCAGTCCTGGAATGGGATGGGTGGGGAGAAAATGTGCGTGTGGGCACGCGCGCGCGCGCACACACACACACACACACACTCGTACACACACAAACACACACACACACTCAGATCTGCATGTAGATTTAAAGCCATAGTTCCAGTAACATATCACACACACAGATGCACAGAAACCATCAGTGTGCGCGTGTGCATGTGTGTATGCACACACATGCACGCACACACACACACACACACACTTTTTCTTTCTCCATCTTCTAGGACAGAAGTGGCATCCTAGTCAGGAGAGAGAGGTCCAGACAAAGTGAATAGGTCCAACCAAGAGCCATGGGAAGCTTGTACTGGCCCCAGGTTCTTTATAAATCTGTGTATCGTCTAACCCTAAACTGTTGCCAAATGCATGTTTAGAGACTTAGGCACACTCCCCTCTCAGACATAGACAGCCCTCTTCTCCAACAGCAGGGGAGCTGGAAGCAGTAGCATCTCAAATATATAAGGCTCACGTGACTGTTAAGTTCAATGCATGCTGAAACTAAATTGAAAGCCCCCTAGAATGTCCTGGGCACAAAACTAAAGGAACAAGGTCTGCTCTCCTGAGAGCATATGGACTGCAGTGTAGGGAGGAGTTGTGTTTGGACCTGTGAGCACCTTCCCCCCACCTCTCCCCCGCCACCGCACCCCTGTCCCTCTCTGTCTCTCTCTCTCTCCCTATTTATCTGTTTTTGTCTCTTTCTGTTTTTGTCTATCTCCCTATCTATCTGTCTCTACCTGTTTTTCTCTCACACACATGTTCTCATTTGTCTCTGGTGACCCCCAGTGGGTTCTGCAGGATCCTCCCCCACCCCCAGGCTGTACTGTAGCACACACAGTCTCATGGGGCTCCCTTCTCACGTAACACGGGGAGGGGTGTGTGTGTGGGGGGGAAGCAGCATTCTTGTTTCAGAGCAGTTTCATGATAAAGCAAATGAGATGGCTGATATGAAAGTCTTGGGCACCTGATATCATTCATTCATTCATTCATTCATTCATTCATTCCACAAACGCTTTTGATTCCTGTGTGTCCAGTGTTGGATTGGAATCACGAATCACGAATCACAAAATCTCGTTGATCGTCAATTTCTTGAGCGGGCTCAGTAGCCTCTCCATTCGTCCATTCGTCCTATCCCTGAGATTTGAGAAGCCTCTCTCCACTCGGCCTTCCCAACTATGCCTCATTGGAGACTCTTTCAGGGTCAGGGGAATGAGATCCAGCTTGTTACTGGATTTAGCATACGAATACACCATGGGAAGCTTGAGAGGCTATCCCATGTGGGCAGGAAATTCTCAGTAGCTTGCTAGTTTCGCCCAGAGGGAGAAGTAGGTTATAAGATATTGTGAGTCCGCTTTGCGGCCGCACTTCTGGGAGCTTGCTTTTAAGTCTCTGGATGTTGGCCATTGATGGGATTACACACACCTGGGTTCCTCTGCCGGTACCTTCATGCGTGAGGCTTGTCCAAACATGTGGAGGGGGGCCTTGAGCATGGCTCTGGCTAGGTTCCGGTGGTCTTTGGCCGCCGGAAGCTCTGCTCGGGGTGGGGAGGGAAGCTGGAGCCCATCTCCTCCGAGGGGCCCCAGGGAAGACAGCCAGGCGCGTGGCAAGAGACTCTCTGCTGGATTGGAATACCAGGCCAAAAATTACAGAGAAAGAGCTTGACTCTTCTAGAACCGTATGCTAATAAGGAGACAGACAGCAAACAAGGAGGCTCATAAATCGGGATGATGGAAAGGCACAGATCATGGTGGAGGGAAGGGGCAAGCAGAAGATGTGAGGGAGAATAGCCAGGGTATAAGGGAGGCCCTCTTAGAGGTGGTGATCTTTGTGTGGAGGCTGAAAAGGATGCGCATGAGCCAGCCCTGGGAAAACTAGTGTATGGGAGTTGTGATGGCGGGGACAGCAAGTGTGAAGGGTGAGTGAGAGGGACAGAGAAGTCCAGTGGCAGCAGGAGAGCCAGTGGGCTGGGGTGAGGCGAGGTTGCTATGCAGTGCCTCCCATGTTCCCTGAAGGTACTGGGGCGAGATCCTGGGTCTGCTCGTAGACCATGGTGCCCAGTGGGCATCAGGAACCCCTTTTCTCCAGTCCATGCCTGGTCCAGTACCACAGGATGTTCATTATTAGAGAGCCCGAGACTGGCCTACGCTCTCTGCCTGTGCGCCTGTGCATCCCGGGCTCTCCAGGGCAGGGAGACGTCCAACACTCAGCCACATGGGCCTTTCTGGTGGCCAGGCAATGAAAGACAGATTCCCTTTGCTTCTCCACTAGCTCTGTGGGAAGACTTGCATCTGTGTACTTAGACCCGCCATGGCCAGCCCTGTCTCCCTCCACTCCATGTCTCTGGATCACGAGGGTGGCTGTGGTGGGAGAGGCATGTGCACAGTGCTGCTCTCTCTCTCTCTCTCTCTCTCTCTCTCTCTCTCTCTCTCTCTCTCTCTCTTTCTCCCTCTCTCCCTCTGTACCTCCCTCTCTCTCGCTTTGGCTTTTTGGGTCACACCTGGTGATGGTCAGGGGTTACTCCTGCCTCTGCACTAAGGAATTACTCCTGGAAGCACTTGGGGAACCATATGGGATGCTGGGGATCGAACCCATGTCTGCTGTGTGCAAGGCAAACACCCTACCCACTGTACTATTGCTCTGGCCCAGCCCTCTCTTTAGAACACCCACTCTTCCCCAGGCTTCCGATCTCTCCCCTACTGGCCTACATCTGCTGCGTCTGACCCTCCTGTCCTGAGGGCTGCTGCTCTGTCCTTCCTGAGGCAGAGCCTGTGGCCTCGGGAGTGCAGGCAGATGTGCATGAAACAGAGTCTGTTGCCAACTGGGGTGAGTCCCAAAGCCCAGCAGGGCCAACTGGGGCTCATTGGCTGCCTCCATGACTGTTCCTCTAGTGTTCCGCTCACCCCTGGCGATCTGTTTCTGCCCCTCTCCTGACCTCCAGCCGTTCAGCAGCAGCGAGGAGACTCAGCACAGTGCTCCTTTCCAGAGTGCTCTTCCCTCGAGAACTCCTTCATTATGAATTTATATATTTTCCTGCCCTGCCTTGTTCAGGGGTTTCAGGGCCACTCGCAGCAATAATTCAGCCCATTCAGTGGAGGCTCAAGGACGTGGTGCTGCTGGGAATCAAGAGGGTCACTGCAGCAGTGCTTGGGGGCTACAAGGGCTATACCCAGTGAGTGATGCGTGTGGGTTATATGGTGCTGGGAATAGAACAGGGTCAGGACCCCTGACCCCTGCACTCTCTCCCCAGCCCTTAGCCAGCCTTTAAGTGGGCAGCTCACTGACATTTGTTCCATTCTCATGCTTGTGTAACTGTCGCCACTCTCCACTTCCAGAAATTGTCCCTCCTCCCCAAAAAACTGGTGGGGAGGGACCCCACCCTCCACCAGTTGGAGGAGGGTGGGGTCCCCTCCCTGCCCCGCATCAGTGTCCTCACGTGAGTGGGATCACACGGTACTTGTCCTTTTGTGATCCTCTTGTTTCCTTTTTTTTTTAGTTGACAACACATATAAACTTTATGTTCAATAAATACAGATAATATATTCTGGATCTGGTCACGGTGTTGAAAGACGGCCAATAAGTCATTTTATAGTATATGAAGAATTATCCTGATGGAGAAAGAACATAGATGCTTAAATTAAAAAAAAATTAGTGAATCACCGTGGGGTACAGTTACAGACTTATACACTTTCGTGCTCGCATTTCAGTCATACAATTGTGATCATCTTGTTTCATTTGACCTAGTGTCCTCATGGTTCCTCAGTGTGAAGCAGGTAATAGGATTCTTCATTTTAAGGCTGAATAAATTCCACTGTGTGTAGAAACCACATTTTGTTTATCTTCTCATCTGTCAGGGAAACTTTGATCGCGTCTACCTTTAGGCAGCCCTGAGCATGGCTGTACCAATTAATCTCTGAGACCCTGCTTTCAGTCCTTTTAGACATAAACCAGAAGTAAAGTTACTGGATTCTAAGATAATTCTATTTAAATTTTCTTCCCCCCAAAGTGCTGCACTGTCATATAGAATCTGCACAATTTAACATTTCCACCACCTATGTATGGAGATACAGTTTATCTGTTTTCTTGACAATATTATCTATTTTTGGAGAGTAGCCAACATTAATGTTTAAGGTCAGCCCTCACCTTTTCCCTGGCACATCCCCCTTTTTTATTGAATCACTGTGAGATACAGTTACAAAGCTTTCCTGTTTGAGTTTCAGTCATACAATGATCGAACACCCATCCCTCTACCAGTGCACATCTTCCACTACCAATGTCCTCAGTATCCCCCCCCATCTCAGCCCTTTACCTGCTCCTATGGCAATTTCCCCCATTCTCTCTCTCTCCTTTTGGGCATTATGGTTTGTAATAGAGCTAGTGAGAGGGTATCACGTTTGGTTCTTTATCTACTTTCAGCACACGTTTTCCATCCCGAACAATCCCTCCAACCATCATTTACTTAGTAATCCCTTCTCTATTCCAGTTGCCTTCTCCGCCAGCTCATGAGACAGGCTTCCAACTCTGGAGCAACATTCCTGGCCCTTGTGTCTACTGTCCTTGGGTGTCAGTCTCTATATTATGTTATTTTATATTCCACAAATGAATGCAGTCCATTTATGTCTGTCCCTCTCTTTCTGACTCATTTCACTTAGCATGATACTCTCCATGACTATCCACTTACAAGCAAATTTCATGACTTCATCTCTCCTAACAGCTGCATAGTATTCCATTGTGTAGATATACCAAAGTCTCTTTAACCAATCATCTGTTCTTGGGCACGTGGGTTGCTTCCACATTTGGGCTATTGTGAACAGTGCTGCAATGAACATACAGGTGCAGATGTCATGTCTACTGGTACACCATTCTTACCTGTCTCCTTTCGTTCATGCTCCTTCATCCTCTTCCCTGTCTCTCAGTGGTGTTTGAGTATTTGTAAATCTTCTCCATTGCTGGCCTTTGAACTTTTAGAGGGAACATGCTGGGAATAATCAGTGTTTGTGCCTGCGTCCGTGCCACTCAGGATGCTTTTCTCCTGGGGGTAACGGTAGGCACTCCAGAGCCTGGCAGAAGAGCCTGATTGCTTTCCCCTTTGCTCTCTGCGCCCCCCCCCCCCCAGGTGGCCTGAGAATGGGGGTAGAGCTTTGTGTGGAAGTCTGAGAGCAGCCTAGGTTGCTAGAGTCTTTCAGTTGTAGAAGCACAGCTGAAGCCCCACTTAGTGGGAAGTGGGTTGAAATTTGGTCTGCACCCAAGTGAGGGGCCCAGAGAACTTCGGGGGTGGAGGTGCTGAGAGGACGTCATCAGTGGTTTCGGCCCTGGTGACCCAATTCCAGAAGCTAATGAGGTCTCTGTGAAGAAGATAATGACACAACTTCCATTCGCTGTGATTTAGTGACAACTTCTGCATATCTGAGAGTGGCCAGGAGACTGAGATCTGAAAGTACGGTGGCCTTTTACTAGCACTTGAGGAAGCAGTAAAAGTCCTGGCTGTCCTCACGGGGGTGGTGGGGGAGTGAGGGAGAGGGGGAAGGACTGCTTCTGAAACAAGATTTAAGGGACAGTTGTCGTCGTGACAGGAGCTGTCGTCTCATTACAGCAAGGGGGGGAATTGATGCGACCGCCACGAAGTCCCCACCGTGTACGAACACGGTGCACAGCCTCCGGCACGTGGCATGACCACCGCAGCACTGGCACAGAGGGCATGGGAGAAACAGTGGCTGTGAGCTCCAAGGGGCTGTCATATTCAGGACCCCACTGCCACCCCCAAGGGCCTCTTCAGTGATGATGCTTCCGACCGGCAGAGCTTTTAGACATGACTGTGCATGAGAATAAACTGAAGGAGGAATCCCAGATTCATCTGGGAGCTGGGCTCGAGGCTTCTTCTATCCACATACAGTCAGCCGTTCACTTGATCATGCCGAAGTCTCTTCCCCAGGCCCCTAACCAGGTGTCTGGCTTTATGCCAGGTGAGGTGACAAGATGCACAGCGTGACTGCTTCTGTCCCCTCCGAAGCTCTGGGCCGAAAGCGGAAAGGCTGACAGGCAGGCAGGCAAGCTCTTTCAGTGTCCCTTCACGGATGCAGAAATAGAAGCAGGAGCCCATTCCGGCAAGTGCTGACTGATGACTGCCAGGGAATCTTCCTGGGTGTGCTGGGGAAGCCCCAGGGTGGAGCAGACTGAGGAGGAACCAGGTGAAGAAGGTGGACAGGGCAGTGTGGGCAGAGGGGACTATGTACAAAAGCAGGGTTGTGGTTCCTGAAACTCCACAGGGCAGTGCGGAGGGTGCTGTGGAGGATGGGGTATGGAGTGAGAAGGCCAGGGTGGGTCAAGGTGGGTTTGTGTCCTGGGAGAGATTGTACTTATCTTGTAAGATGGGGCCTTGTTTCACACTTAATTTTCAGAGGCCAGACCTGGTGGTGGTCAGGGCTTACTCTGACCTGTCCTGTTATTAATTTTCCTGTTACTAGTATTTATGCTGGCACCAGAGATGTTGCTAGTGCCTGCTCGAGCAAATCGATGAACAATGGGACGAGAGTGCTACAGTGCTACAGTGCAGTATTTATGCTGCTATTTTAGCTGTCGAGTCAGCGTGAACTCAAGACTATAGTTGATTTAGAATTTACTCTGGATGTTGTATTTTCTGTGGGTTTGAATAAATGTTGATCACATGCATTCAGCATTATAGTAACATACAGAATACTGTCATTGTTTAAGCAATGCTCTGTGCTCTGCCTAGCATTTCTGCTTGGAGGCTACTCTCAGCTCAGTGCTCAGGGGGCCAAGCAGTGCTGGAGATCAAATCAGTGTTGGCAGGAGTGTGGTAAGAAGGGAACTCATCCGCTCTTGGTGGGGAAGTTTTCTGATAATAAAAACAGTTCAGAGATTTCCCCAAAAAACATGAATAGGACTCCCATGTGACCCAGTGGTACCACTTCTTGGCATATATCTTCAAATCACAAAACCATTAATTCAGGGTCTGGAGCCATAGCACAGCAGGTAGGGAGTTTGCCTTGCATGTGGCTGACCCGGGTTTGATTCCCAGTATCACATATGGTCCCCCAAGCACTACCAGGAATAATTCCTGAGTGCATGAGCCAGGAATAACCCCTGTGCATTGCCGGGTGTGACCCAGGAAGCAAAGAAACAAAACAAAACAAAACAAAAAACCATTAATTCAAAAGGATATATACACACACCTGTTATTAATTTTCCTGTTACTAGTACTAATGTTAGTTGCCCTACTTAGTACAATAGTCCAGATATGGAAACAACCAAGTGCCCAACTAAAGATGAATGGGGCAATAAAACTGTAGTATATATATATATATATATATATATATATATGGAATATACAATGGAATACTGTGCATCTCTAAGAAAGAACAAAATCAAGCAGGTTTCTGCAGCACAGATGGAGCTAGAGGAATTATGCTGAGTGAAGTCAATCAGGAAGAAATGGATAGAATGATCTCTCTCATGTGTGTGACTTAAAAGGTACAAAGCAATGTAACAACAAGACCAAACAGCAGTGTGGGTGTGTGGGAGAAGAGATTCATACAACTGAGTTTGGTGGCAGGGCAGTGTGTTGAGAAAGAGGGTTGTTGGGGTCCTTGGAGAAGGGAGGTTGGTTCATTATTGAGGGGTATTGGTGCTCGAATTATATATATATATGAAGCCATCATTTACAGTTTTGTAAATCACAGAGCCTCAATCAAGATCACTGTCATCCCATTGTTTATTGATTTGCTCAAACAAGCGCCAGTAATGTCGCCACTCATCCCTGTCACGTGCTAGTGTAGCCCAATGGCGTATTGGGGGCTCTTTCAGGGTTAGGGGAATGAGGGCCATTATTGTCACTGTTTTTGGCATATCGAGTATGCTACGGGTAGCTTGCCAGGCTCTGTCGTGTGGGCGGGATACTCTTGGTAGCTTGCTGGGTTCTCCAAGAGGGATGGAGGCTTTTTAAAAAAAATTTTTGTAATTAGTGAATCCACGTGAGGCACAGTTGCAAACTTATGAACTTTTTTGTTTGCATTTCAGCCATACAATGATTGTTTACCCAACCCTCCACCCGTGCCCAGTCTCCTCCACCAATGTTCCCAGTATCCAGTGTCCCTCCCACCACTCCCACCCATGAGGGTTGGAGGTTTTTGGGGCGGCCTCTAATTGCCTTTACAGGTGTTCCCAGTCAGGCATATATATCTATATATCTATATCTATATCTATATCTATATATACATATATATTTCCCTCTGTGATTTGTTGCCTACTGTCTGAACCCCCATCAAATATGGTGTGATAATTATGGAAAATAAGTAGGGAATGTCTTATACTGTGTTGTGCAGCCACAAAAGTGGTCTCACAGTCCAGGAATATGTTCACTCATATGTGAGGCTTGGCCTGAGTGTGTGAAGTGGCCTGGAATGTGGTGGCAGTTGGGTTGTGGAGGTCAGCTGCCGGGGCTGGGTCCCTTGGGGCAGGAAGGGCTCCTACCTGCCCCCCTCTGGGGTGCCCCGAGTGAAAACAGCCTGGCACAGAGTCCGGTGGTATGGTTATGGGGGCCCCATTTTATGCTCCCTTTTGGGAGAAGCAGCCGTGAGTTCTGGAGGGTGGTGGATGAGGAGATTATGTAGCACCGGCAGGAGGTGGCTTAGGGCGTGACTCCTGAGTCGCCGGAGACTGGGGGTGGGGAAAGCAGGCAGAGGAGCTCGGCTCCTGGGTCCCCAGAGTCTAAGGTCACAAAGTTCCGTATTACCTGGGTTCCGTGGGACTTCGCTCATGCATGAGGCTCAGCCCGAGCATGTGGAAAGCAGCCTGGAGCATGGCGGTGGTTGGGTTGTGGAGGTCAATATAAAAAGTTAAAAAAAATCATTTTCTTCTATGTCTTTTTGTGGTCTTTTAGCTCATGTCTTTATAGCAATGGAAGATACTCCATTGCTGAATGTACCAGTTTATCAATTATCCCATTGAAAGGGATTAGTTGGCTTACAGATTTGGACAATTATTAATAAAGTTGCCATAAGCATGATGACTGTGTTTGTGATTCATTGAACAAATAGACATGATAAAAAGAAAGCTTATCTGTGCATCCAAAACTGACAAACCCTGAGTGTTCGTCCCAATGCTGGGCATGAACACCAAGGGTGACTTCTAAAGGCAGTCGTCTCCTTGGACACTGAGGCCATCGACTGCCATCGACTCCAAGGTGACACCCTTGCATCCGTAGGCTGGACAGCACATGGCCTGCATGCTGGAGGCGAGGGTTCAGTCCCCAGCACTGTGTGACCTCCTGAGCACTGTGTCAGTCAGGAGAAGCCTGGAAACACCACTGGGTGTGGGCCAAAAACAAGACAAAAACCAAAGAAGAGTGTGAAAGAATCAGCCATAAAATAAATCCAAAAGTAAAGTATCCAAAGTCCAAGTGAAGGAAATATTCCAAGTGCAAGCAAGTGGCCAGCAGTGTCAAAGACCACCTAGAGAGGGTATCCAGTGAAGCCCAGGGAACAAACCATCATGGGTACAGAGGTGGCCGGTGACCATATAGGAGCATTCCCTGGCAGGACAGTCTCTAAATTTGTTTCTCTGGCAGCCGACTCTGAGCCATTCTCGTGAGCAAGGAGTTCAGTGGAGAAAAACTGCAAGGAGTGAGGAAGTGGAATAGAAACGGAAATGCCACCAACCCTGGGCATGGTCTCCAGGGTCCTTTCACACCCCTTTGCTCACTGCTTCTCCTCTTCCTGCCCTCGGCACCCACTGCCAGGGAGATGGGTGGAAATCTGCAGAGGGGAAGTCACACCCATTCTGAACAGGAGGGGTGTTAGTTTTTAGGTCGAGAGTGTCATGGCCTTGTTTATGAAGAGCCTGCTGTGTGCCAGGTCTACTTTGCCTCATTAACTCACCTGGGCCTGGGGGGCAAGCCCAGGTGACTTAATGAGGCAAAGCAGAGGTGCTATTTCTCAGTGTGGACGGAGGAGGAAACGGGTGCAGGCAGGGTGAACGGCTCAGCCATGGGGAGGGAGATGTAGTGCTGCGATCCAGACCCCAGGCTGCCTCATCATTTCCCCACGAGACACGCAGCTGCAGCCCCGAGAGCCAGGGGTCCAGAAAGCGGACTCTGATTTTTCTCCCCTTCCCCTTTCCTCCCACACTTCTGGTCCAAGGGTTGCCTGACTCCCTCCAGCCCGGTGTCCAAGCCCTTGATTTAGCTGAACTGTGAAATAAGCCCCTGAGAAAAACGGATAATGAAATCATCAATAGTGCCATAGAACCCCAGCCATCGGACCCCGCCCTCAGGGAACACACAGTTTCCACGAGGGAGAAGGAGGCCGACTCCCGAAACGCCTTCTCAGAACTCTGTGCAAACCATTTGCCGAGGCAGGACTGAGAAATCCACCAGGCTTCTCCAGCAGGCCCCTGTGCGCTGGGGCTGGTAAGGGGGCTTCCTGAAGTGATGGGTGAAGGGACAGAGCTGCCGGCCTGTCGCACACAGTCCTGGGGCAGTGGTACCAGGGGGCTGCTCGGACCTAGAATGGTCTTTGCGCCTGACGGTGGTTCTGAGACTGTGTGGCTGCTGCCACAGCGCCTGGTCCAGGCACGCTTCTGGTCTTTCTGGCAGTCGCAGAAGCACATTGCCGGCTCGCTTCATTGCCCCGGTGCCCCATGGGGGTGCTGGCAGGGCTATACTCAGTCCCAGTAGGTCAACCACATCCCCAGGGAACTGGAGGGCCTGGGTTGCATGCCGAGGGCTGGACTCTCTTCTCCTGAGCCTTCTTCATGTCCTGTTGTCCAGGCCCTGAGTTTGCCCACAGCTCTGTGAAGAACAGAAGGGGCCGTGTTGGAGGCACAGACACCAGTTCTCCACATCGATCCCGCGCCGTCTTATTTCTTGTTTCGGGAGACAGAGGACATGAGTCCGAGCTTTCGAGAACATGACGGCTTTGGAGGCAGAAGATCTAAGAGTCTGATTTACCTGATGGAGAGCGGAAGGGCAGGGGAGAGGGGAGCAGAGCCAGGAGCTGGTGCGTGGAGACGCCGCCGGCGGGGGGGGGGGGGGTGGCGGCGGTGCAGAGTGCACCTTCCTCCCTTCTACGCCCAGGGCAGCCAGCTGTCGACTGTCCAAGAGGGGGGACTGGCCTGATTTACAGATTTTACACCTCGGGGTTTTTGCAATGAAGCAGCAGCTGTGCAGTTTAGCAGGAGACTAGGTGGAGGCAAAAAGCCCAGACAGGAAAGGATCGATGGCGGCACCTGTTAAATTTGTTTCAGGGTTTTGCTGAGCACATCCTTGGAGTTGCCGTTTGATCGCAGTCCTCTCCTGGCTGCAGAGCAGCAAATCAAGCCCTGTGCATATCCTGGGAGACAGGCCGTGGGGGGCGCGGGGCTAGGCCTGCCAGGAGCCATGAGCTCCGGGCACAGCACTGCCAGCTCCCCCTGTAATCCCCGCCTTGGACAGCCCTCGGGCGTCCAAGCTGCCAGGCTGGCTGAGTTGCAAGCCCCTTGGGCAGCCTCCGAGGAACGTTCTAGGAGAGCTTTGGGATTCAAGCTTCTGCACTTGCCTTGCAAGCCGGGCCCCGTGAGCCCTTGTGACTTCACCTCCAGGCCCAGGTCCTTGAGGAGGACGTGGGTTCTGAAGCCACATTTTTTTTTTAACCCCTTCACAAATGATCTGCTTCCTGTTTGTTCTGTTGTCCTGCCTGAATTATACTAATACATGTCCCCAGATGGGTAAACGGAACTCCCCATCTGCAGGCTCTGTGACTCGGCCAGTGGTCACAGAGCTGGGGGACAGACTCCCTTCGCACTCCAGAAACTCCCAATCCCAGCCAGGCTCCAGGGGCGGATGGTGCAGGTGGAGAGGGAGTGAGCCGGGATGTAGTTCTGTCAGCAGGGAGGGTGGGTGGGCTGATCTTGAGGCCCAGAAGGGACAGGGTGGGAAGGACAGGGAGAGTGGCAATGTGCAGCGGTCAGCTGGCCGGATTCTGCAGGGCTGTGCAGCCCTGGGGCAGGGAAGACAGCGCAGAAGGCTTCTTTGGGAGAGATGGTGACAGTCTGATCAGCAGGAGCCCTCGGATGGGTAAGGAATGGGGCTTTTTCACAGGTGATTTGGGAGTAGGAGGATGGGGGGGGGTCCATGAGAGACTTAGTTCTGAGTTGGGAGCACTATCATCTGAGTTACGGTTCAGTTTTGGAGGCGTGAGGAGGTGAGTACAGGTTCCTGAGTGAAGGCTATTGTGTGGGCTACTGCTCAGATGGGTCTGAAGTGGTGGGGGCCGGGGGGCCCATACTGTGTTGGCCTTCCAGCTGTGCCTCAAAATTGCACCCCAGCTGTGAATTTTGTATTAACTTATGCCATGGTGCTTAGGTATATGGGTAAATATTCTTCTGCATGTTGGTTTTAGACAGGAACATCTTTGTGGTGTTGTTTCTGAGGCAAACGTTTAAATAGTTGGATTTCAAGCAGATTGCTCTCTGGAATGAGGGTGGGTCTCCTCCAGACAGCTGAGGGCCTGAGTCAAAAGAAAGACTCATCTCCTCTGAGGTGAGTTTCTCAGCAGATGGTCTTTGGACTTGAACCGTAGAATTTGCTTCTTCCTGGGTCTTCAGCTGGATTGTGTTTGACCTTGAACCATAGCAAAATTTGTATGGATTCCCAGCCTGATGGGTTCCCTTGCAGAGTTTGGCATTTCAATCTCCGTATCCACATTAGACAATTTCTTAAAATGTTTCTCTTTGTCTCTCCCATTTTCCCCCTCTTCCTTTTTCTTCTGCTTCTCCTTCTACCTCTTCTCTTCCTCCTCCCCTTCCTCCTCCTCCTGCTCCTTCTCCTTCTTCTTTTCCTTCTCCCTTTCCTCTTTCTCCTCTTTCTTCTTTCTCTTTCTCCTTCTCCTTCTCTTTCTCCTTCTTCTCTTCCTTTTTTTCTCTCCACACACTATCTACTATCTCTCTGTCTCTATCTCTGTCTCTCTCACTCTTCTCTCTCTCTCTCTCTCTCTCTCTCTCTCTCTCTCTCTCTCTCTCTCTCTCTCTCTCCCCCTCTGGATTTTGTTTTCCCCAGAGAGCCTGGTCTACCCCAGGTTTGACCAGACTGTTGGAGATTGATGGCAGAGAGCATCAGGTGCTTCGACACGGGGCCTAAATGCTGAGCATTGTGACTGACCCTCAGTATCATTTGCCGTCTCTCAAAAAGCATCTTTGAATCACTTTCATGTTTTTCTTTAAATTCACATCTTAAACATTGTCTCAGCTCCAGAAAGAATTCCTGCAGCATGGTGAATTTGATATGCTAGCTCTGAGCAGTTTATAGGCTGTATACAAGCCACCCAGTGCCACCTCTCACAGCATGCAGTGGCTGAGAACACGTTGAGAGTAATGGTGCTTTTCTGGGGACGTCGAGCAATAGACTTCCCTGGCTGGAGTCACTGGTCTCTAGAGTGACACTGTTTCCTGGGGCTTGCTCCCTAAGCTGGCACTTGAGTGTCAACTGTGTTGTGTTGTGGGGGCTCACCAGAGGCCTGGAAGTATCCTGTGTTGCCCCCAAAGAAAAGCTGAGCTTCCAGCATCCGATCAGCCCAGCCTGGCCCATCTTCTTCCGCTGTATATTTGTCCAGCAAATCCCACAACAGAGCGCCATTAGCAAAACTTTGTCCCCAGCCCACATAACTGCATTCCTTTCAAATAGCTCATCTTTGGAGGGACAGTGGGAACCAGAAACGCCCTTTGCAGAAGCCCGTGGTTATGGTCTGATTGGCATTTCTCCTCGGGAAACATGGAGATCATCTTCATTCACCTGTCCTCCTGCCTGAGTGGAGTAAAACACTAGCTTCCAACTGCAGTTGAATGGAGGTCTCACTTACAGGGCTGCATGGGAGGAGGATTAGTCAGTTTACAGAGTCTCTGTTTTGTTAATGATCCTCTTCAGAATTTGTTTCAATGACAGGAAAATATGTGGAGGTGTGAATGTGGCTGCCTGAATCCCTTGAATAACCAAGATTTTTCTGTTGCTAGTTACCAGCTGGAAAGAAGAATGGGCCTGTTGCCGGCCATTTGCTCCTTAGTCTCAAGATTCACAAAGCCGTGGCCCCGGGGGGAATGGAGGGGGAGATTCTGTTGGCGTTTCTAAATGTAAATTTTTTGGTTTGGGGTAGGTGATGGAACAGAATTATTAACACATTCCTCTCTCCTGCGTGCTGTGTAGACAGTCTGAACAGGAGGCTGCATTATGGCAAGCCCATTATGCACCAGCAGAGGGATTAAATTAACTTTGTGGTGTAGACTGAGGTCTGAACCATGGGAAAATGAGTCAGGCTGATGGAACATAGGAACCCAAATGCACTTTAGACCAGAAGTTCTGTTGATCTGATCAGAGAGGATCTCTTTTCTTTAGGGCTCCCAATGTAGGTCTTGCAATTGCATTTTATTTATTTACTTAGCTTAAGAACTTGTTTATCATCCTAGAAGATTTTGACTTTTTTTTCGTATTATGTGTTGTTTTCTTGCTAATTTCTTTGCGTTTCTACGTGTTTATATGTATTTTAGGCTTCCATAGGTGATATGTTTAATAATATGTAATTTGGAACAAATTGATCTTGTTTGATTTCTGTAGCACTGTACTACTGCTATACTAATTTAAACTAGATCTGTATTTTTTGAAGCTGAAATAACCTGAAATTTGATTTTTAAGGGGTGGGAGGAGAGGGAAAGAGAGAGATAGAAATAGAGACAGAGAGAGACAAAGAAAGTATTGCTTTCTTCATATAAGATAAGGAAACTCTTGTTACTGTTTGAGTTAAAAAAAATCTGTTGGTCTGAAAAATGGATCTAGGTAATACCTTATCCAGGAATCTTCTTTTAGTGACCTCAGTGATACAAATGGCAGAAGTATCCTCAGGTTTCAGACATATTGTTACTGAAAATCTTTGTTTACCATTTTCACCGTGGACTGAGTCATCAACGATTTGTTTTGGAAAGGTGTTGGTTGAGGTGTCGATTGGTGACAGCCACTGTCTTTGAAACATGGAGATCTAAAATATAAAACCTACCTTGTCCGTCTCCTGCATAAAAACCTTTCATGCTTCTCCCCTGCTTTGGAATAGAGTCCAGATCCTTAAACCCCAAGGGCTTCTCAAAGAGCTGCCAACCTCGACCCTACCACCCTACATTCCTGAATCCTCTGCCATCATTCCACAAGGGCTGGGGCCTCATTCTCACCACCCTTTCTTCTCTCTCATCTGAGCCTTCCTCTCTCACTATTCCTTCATGTCCTTCAACATTCTCTAAGGTGCCACCTCCTCCAGGAAGTCACCCTGTGCACCTGTTGTGTTGACCGGAGAGGCCCTGTGATGCTGCTCTGTGATGCCAGCAGACCTCATGCTGCTTGGGCCCAGTGGTGTTGGGGACACAGAGTTACCCCAGGGCTACTCAAGGACCACCCACACCCCGTCATGTTGTGTTGGGGATTGATCAGGACCTGGTGTGTGCAAGGCAATCTCTCCACTCTTTGCTGCTCTCTCCAGATACTCTCTCCAAATACTAAGGCCCCTAGAGGATCTTCGCCTCTCTAAGCCAACCAGAACTTCTCTGGGACCTGATCCTCAACCACACCCCACTCAGCGGATGTGGAGCATAGAGTACATGCTTATACGTGTGCCCATAATACATGCTCAGAAAATGTTTCTGATAATCTGTGAAAGCAGAGGTATCAGTCTCTGGGTAGTCAAAAGGAAGGGGATGATGGGTTTGATAGGATGAAGGTAAAGCTAGTAGAAGGAAATGGCTTCGAATGGAAGAAATCGGTGCTTTCCGAGGCCATTACCTGAGTTACTGTTTGGTGAGCGTCCTGTCCCTTCAGAGCACAGTGAGGTGATGTTGGGGGCTGGGAGACAACTCAGGACTCAGCCGCACAGGGCCCAAGTTCACCCCATCATCGCATACTGTCTCCTCTCCCCCCTGCCAGGCTCTGCTGGGTGTGGCCCTGTTGGTACTCCAGGCACTGCTGAGCCTACACGGGATCCCATTGCCAGGCTAAGCACTGACCCGTGTGGCCTGCTTGGCTGAGTATAGCTGGGAGTGACGCCTGGGCTCCCTGAGCACTGTGTGGGGGACATTATGCTATTTTATGATTGCGGGGCCTGAGAGGCAAAATAAGTGGCGAGTTTGCACAGCATGACAAGGAGACATGACTAGTAGGACTGGGACCCTGTTCCTGTGCCACCAGCTGCTGCTGTGAACTCTGGGTATTTATGCATCAGATGCCCTGGGCAGTAGCACACAAGGATGACTGTGGAACAGGGAGATTCTGAGAGAGGATCCCCCACCCCACCACTCCTGCCCTTGTTCACAGCATGTTGTCTGTTACCCATGACCTCATGGGGCCGGGAGCCAAAGCTTGACCCCCAGGACTCTTTTTTTTTTTCCCTGTCTTTTGGATCAGGTTTAGGCTTCCTGCCTTTTCAGGACTAAGGATTTCCTTGACCGGCCTGGTCCGGCCTGGGCGCCTCTCCCAAGATGTGTAGCCTAGAATATGTTTTACTGAAGCGGGCAGATGTGTTGTTGTGTTGGGTGCTGTCACTGGCAGAAGTCTTTGCTTCCATGGGGAACTGTTACCTCCTTTGGGTGGGAACCCTACGGGGGAATGTTGCCTCAGGTCCCTGACTAGTGACATACACACCTTGAACAGTGGTAGAGGATGTGTTTCACCATTGGGGGGAAGAGAGGCAGCGAGCGGCTGGTTTTGTGCCAAGCATTGTGAGCTGTCTCGTTGGAGGAAGATGAGGAACAGATAGGGTGGTGACTGGCGTCTTCAGCTCAGAGGTGGGAGGTTTTCTCTCAAGGAAGCAGAGGTGTTTGGGTTAGATTGGGGCACACCTTTGCCATTTTAGGCACTGGGTAACCTTGGTCAAATCCCATTTCCTGTTGGAGACTCGGTTTCCTGAGCTGTGAACGTGCATACTTGACTCTGTGTATTTCCTGAGGAGAGCGAGTGCAGCTCTGCAGACCCTGTGGAAAGGGTCTGACTGCGAACACCACAGGGCTGAACGCCTCCGGAGTCCTCAACCTCTCTCTCCTTCCTTCCACCATCCTCCGGTTTCCTGGGAGCAGAGCCTGACGTGGCATAGGTGACATTCCGGGGCAGCTCTGAGGTGAGATGTTGAAGAAGTGAGGGGCAAGGGCAGGGAGAGGGGCTGGACAAAACGAAGGGAGCAAGAGCAGCAACACAAAATCTTCCCACTCTCAGGCAAAGGGGCTGGACTCTTGGGTGATAAGACCAGAGTCTTAACTGCCACTACGGGGACTGGACATGGGTTCCCGGCAGCAGCTCTTGTGTTTCCCTGGCTGGGATTGAAGCTGCTTACTCAAAGAATTCGGTATCAGTGGGAGGTTTTTAATTCTGAGGAGGTGCCCTCCCTGCCTGTATTTGGGGCTCATGGGGTGTCGGTGTGGATCCCGGGAAGCATGAGCTCCAGTCCTCTGAATGAACTCTCAGCCCCCGTTTGAGAAACTTTTCACTGTGCCTGAGTAGGCCTTGCCTCAGGTTTATCTGGGAATGTGGGTGCTGGGGGCGCCGAAGGCTTCTGTTTGCTCAGTCCCTTGGAGCTAAGACCGCAGGCCAGGCTGGACTGGCCAGGCAGCTCGGAGCGTGGACGTTGCCTTCTGCTGCCTCCTGATCAGATCCATATCGCCAGGGTTAATTGACCAGCGCTCCAGCGAGTGTACAGGTAGCAGGGCCGCCGGGCCGCCGGATCTGTCTCTAATCAGCATTGGCTGAGGCTTATTAACACCTTATCAGTGCTCGGGACCACTCAGTGTACATGCGCGCATCAGCAGCATTATCTCACTCCAGGAAACCTGAAAACATTAGATGGGGAGCCATCCTGCATGCCTCATTAGCGGTGCAGAGCGCGCATGCTTTTAGGGCCGTCAGGGGGAGTCTGTCCGTGTCTGCTCCGCACGGTACTGAAGGGAGGGTAATTGGTCGGGGAGTTGTATTTGGAGGCTCCGCCATCCTTAGGTGTGTCTGGGGAGGTGCAGACACAGCGTACAGGAAGCCCTGGGCTCTGCCCACCATGGATGTTTGTGCCCAGGGTAGCCCCTACGCCTGGGTTGTGGCCCAAGGGCATTTGCCACTCGGGCCCATAACACTTTCCAGTTAGGGCCCATCAGGTTTCCTGAAAGGAGATAACGGAGCGGCCAAAGTGAAGCAGAAAGGTTTGACCTCAGCTCTGGCACTCACACGCTGTGTGAACGCAAGTGGGTATCTTAGTCTTTTCATCTGGAAAGTGGGGATAAATCCATCGCCACTCCCGCTGCCCCTTTGAGGTGAATGGGATCCCTCCACCCGCACAGCCTGTCAGAAAGTTCCAGACACATTTTAGCTGCTTCACTACCAAGAGCCATTTTTTATGATTGCAACTGGATTTTAACTCTCAGATTGATTTTGAGATTGTGGGGAGCGTGTGGTCCCCGGGGGGCAATGTCTGTGGATCGGAGACGCCCGGGGAAGAACATATCTGAATGCTTTGCCCCAGGAAGGGGGCTTCATTGTTGAGGGGGGTGTGATGAGTACCGTTTCTTCCAGATCTTACATTTCAGTCAATTTCCCTTCCTGCTGTGTGGGGGAAATTGCACCATCTTAAGACGTCTCTTTCCCCCCCCACCCCCCACCCCTCCACTTTAATCTGTCTTTTCAGAATGTTCTGTCAATTAGAAAATGCTTGTCAGCTAAGTGACTATTCCGGGAAAACAATCTACGTGACTCCTCCAGCACTTGATGAATTTGAAATAATGGAAGGGGATTAACTTGCAGGGCAGGCATTGTGAGGCGGGAGGGCTGCTATTCAGAACTGCCTTCCAGTCTGTATGGTTTCATTAATAACACCTTGCATTCTACAGCCCTTCGCATCTCGAAGGATCTCCAGTGATTACCAGATACTGTGAATAGGAATTACTGTACCTCCGGCTGAAATGTCACTTCTTGGGGAGCCGCAGTGTTTGTGTCTTGATACCCCAGACATGTCAGAAGACATTTTGTGCTAGGCATCGACATTTGAGGGTGGGGGAAGCATCAGTAATCACCGCCCATGTTGATGCTGTTCGTTCAGCATCCCTGAGCCCCAGCTGTGGGCCTGCCCCTGTTCCATACGGAAAGAGGAATCAGACAGGGTCCCTGCCGCAAAGGATCCCCCCACGTAGGAAGAGAGTCAGCTAGGAAACGGGGCAGCCTGTGGCCACAGGCCTGAGCACCTGTGAGAGATGGTAATTCCTGCAGTTGTGCGCTGACTCAGGACTGGGCTGTGCCGCCAGTCCAGAGGTTGCCAAACTTATTTGACCCACTGCTCCCTTTTCTGAAAAGAAATTACTCAGGACTGGGAAGAGAACTGGAAGGGGTGGAAGCATCCTCTGCCTGTGGGAAGCCTGTGTTCCAGGCCCGGGTTCTATCCCCTGCACCACAGATATCTACCACCCAGCTCTGCTAGGAGAGATCCCCCAAGCACAAAGCCTGGAGTGACTCCTGAGCATTGTCGGGTGTGGCCCCAAACAAACTAGCAAAAAAGTCATCAAAAATTACTCCCCCTCCCCACCACCCCGCCTGAAAATGTATCTTCTTTAAGCAAACAAATAGGAAGTTTTCCCCAGTTGCGCCCAAGGCAACATCCATCCTTTGGCAGGTGACATTGCCCACTTTGGGAACGACTGGCTGGGTCTGGGAGTGGAGAATAGAAGCTGGGCGTAGAGATGGCTGGTAGAGAGTACAGATTGGCCCATGTCTGGTGCGGTTCTACAGAACTTCTCAAATTTGCATGGTTATCACAGTCGCCTGGTGCAAGCGGATGGCTGGCCACTGCCCCAGAGTGTCTGATCCAGGAAAGGGCCCTGGAATTTGTACATCTGCTCGGTTCCCAGGCGCTGCCAGGCTGCCTGGCCAGGGAGCCCACTTTGGGAACCACTCTCCCGGAGCACTCAATGCAGAGATGGTGATCTCTGCATAGTCTTTCCCCAAAAGGGGGTGCTGGAGTGATCTCAGGGGTGGGGGGTAGTATTCTCTGCTGCAGTTGTGTGTGTGCGGGGGGTGGGGGGGAAGGCATTTTCTGATTGTTGACTTTAAAAAAAAAGGGAGGTTTCCAAGGGGTGCTGGGTAATTTTTTTCCCCGGAAATGAGGTGGTAGACAAAACAAGCTTGGGAATGGAGACGTGCAGAGGCCCGAGACGAGGCTGGCTGGTGCCTGGGTGGGGTCTGTGGCTGGCTGTGGAAGGAGAACAGCTGCTCCTCGGCCTCTGCCTGTGCCTGCCAGGTGCACATGTGGGAGGAGTGTTACTAGCTCTGCCTTTGCTCTGGAAAGACTGGAAAAGGGACTATTTTATAGAAAAGGTCCTTCGTGACAGTCCCACTTGGGTTGGAGCTGTCACATCTGCAGCCTTTCATGTTGCCGGAGGGGTCTGAGTTGAGGGTCTTCCTTTTCCGGAGCAAGAATTTGTTAGGCTGGGAGGAAAGGACTGTGCAAAGGGCATCTCACACCGCATATCCAGAGATAAGTTATTTCTGGAGTGGGAGGGAGGGCCACCCCTTGGGTTTGGCTGGCAGAGGAGGGGACAGGGGGAGCTGGGGGAGAGTGTCGGGAGAGGAGTGGGAGCGGCCAGGACAGGAGTCTTGGGTAAGATTGCTGAGCCCACCTGGTCTGCTTTGCCTGGCGCTTTCCGCCTCACACATGTGAATGTGGACTAATGACGTTGGGAAATGTTAGATTCTCTGAGGCTTGGCTCTTCAACTACTAATTGGGGAAAATCATTATGAGTATGAATGAAATATTTTAGTGACCTCGCAGTAGTGCTCAGGGGGTGTGGGGGAGACGCTCCCGGTGACTCTAGGCTTAGTCGGGCTGGTGGCTCAGGGCTAGCGCCTGGGGAGTGCTTTGTGCTTGGGCGTGTGGCCCTGGCGGTCACCAGAGCTGTACCCAGAGGCCAGGGACAGACCCATGGTCTCATCTATGCAAGACATACTCCTTAACCCCTGTCCTATCTCTCCAGCCCTTAAATGAAATTATTTTTAATGTAATTATGCCGGTAGGGATTTTTCCTAAGCTATGTGCTTTTCAAAAAAATTCTACATTATCATGTAGTAAAAATATGAATATGCAAGTAGGCATAATAAACAACCCAAGAAAATTAAAATTAGCCAAGTTTTCAGCCACCTTGAAATAAGCTTCATTAAAATTTTTATATTTATTCTTCTAGACCAGTGTTGACAAACTCTTAAAGGACCCGGCAGTAAGAGATATCGCAGCACATATGGTGTCTGGTGCAAGCCTCAGCTCCACCCTTAGGGCTAAAAGTTGCTCTAGAAAACTTGTGAGTGGGTGGGCACGGATGTAGTCTAATAAAACTTTATTTTTTATAAACACAGGCCCACAGTAAGTAATTTGCTTTCTCTCATTCTTAGACTTTATTCAGTGTGAAGCTGAATGTATAATCTATAGTTTATAGACATGAAATCATTCCTGCCTTTAATTTTTAATCTGAATTTCCACTTTACAGTATAGTATTGAGTTATTTCCATGAATAAGTATGCTTATGTTTCCATTTCAAAGGCCTGCCAACTATTTCATTCTTTTGAGGTAGGGGCCTTCTCAGTGGTGCTCAGGGGTTGTTCAGAGATGTTTGGCCAGCAGGGTGGCCCCGATAGTTTGGTGCTTAGGTCTGATGATGTTGGGCGACATCAGGGCTACCAAGGCTATCTCCATGGTGCTGGGGGGTTGGACCCTGTGGTATTGGGAATCAAATTCATGGCCTTGCGTATGCAAGCCAGCCTCTTGAGCTATCTTCCTGGCACCAAAAAGAATTCTCATAATAGAATACAGATGGAATTAGTGATCATACATGCAAAATTTGTTTTAGCAGCCTAGTTTATTGGATGCTTTTCAAGTTGATTTCTGTTATAAGATGACACAGAGGATAGATGTGGATCACAGCTTCTCACACTCGTCCAGGTCCGAAATAGCATCTTTAGGTTCTGGGCATGGTAGGGATGTAAGAAGCAAGTGTTGCTTCCTTCCTCTGGTCTCTCAGGTGCCTTCCAGCCTTTCACACCCGCCTGCTTATTTTCTTTTGCTGAGTTCACAACCACGCTCCTTCACCCCATTGTTGTCAATGATGGGCATGTTTGGGCCTCCAAAGTGTGGCAGGCAGGCAGTGCCCTAGCAGACTTCCAGGGCAGCCCGTTGGGCAGTTCCCCCGAAGCAGGTCTGGCATCAGGGCCCAGGCACAGGTGGGTTCCCAGGGACAGGCTCTCAGAGGAGGAGGGGAAGGGACAAAAGGCAGGCTGGGTGGGAGCCCGATGTCCCATACATGTACGCCTGAGCTTTAAAGAGTTTTGGAGGTGAATTACTCTCTGGGTATCCCTGAGGCATTGGTGTGTGTGTGTGTGTGTGTGTGTGTGTGTGTGTGTGTGTGTGTGTGTGTGTGTGTGTGTATGTGTGGGGGGAGAGAGAAAGGAGAGAGAATATGCACGTGAGAGAAAGAGAATGTGCATGTGACAGAGTGTGTGAGAGGAAAAGAAAGTGTGAGAGAGACAAGGGTGAAAGGAAAGAGAGGGAAAGAGAGGAAGGCAGAGAGAGTGTGGATGTGTATACTAGAGAGAGGGAGTAGAGAGAAAGAGGGAAGGAAGAAAGAGGAGAGAGCATATGTGAGTGAGTTGAGTCTGTGTGCATGAGAGAGAAGTGAGGAGCAAGAGGTCTTGGCTTGGTCTCCTGAGTCCTCAGGGCCATCCGTATTCTGAAGAAGGTCTGGATGGCATGAGCAGAGCACAACAAAGCTTTTCCCCAACCCCCAAGAATATCCCTATCCTTTGGTACATGTGGAGGACTAAGGCACGGAATCGCTGAATTGCTCATTTGCAGGGCATGGGGATAACTGGGCTCCTGGCTCACCAGGGTGGACTCTCCCTGACACTGACTCCACAGGGAGACAGCTGTGGGGGCTGAACGTGGGTGCGTATCTTGTCTTTGAGGCATGGCACAGAGAGGATTTTAGTTGAGCCTGAGGCTAGCAGCGCTGCCAGTCGAAAACAATCTTAATTAAAATTGTCCCTTCCCTTTATTACTGTTGTTGCTGCAATGACCGAGGGGTCACATGCTTTTGTTGAGGGGCCTGTACATGTGGTCACTGGTGGGTGCACTCATTTCGTGGTACTGCTCGCAGCCATTCTGGTTGTAGTGCTCCTCAGGGGTCTCACTACTGGCCTCCTGCTTGCTCATTTCTTTTACTTGCCGTGCTTGCAGGTGGCTGTGCACGTTAGTTGTGTTTGCAAACACCTGGCTGTAGAATGCCAGGGACTGCACACTCTGTCAAAGTGCTGCAGACAACAGAGGTTTTGTGGAGCTCCACTCAGCACATGTGGGCAGCCCTTGGGGATTGAACTCATAGCTTATGGGAGACAGTTTTCACCACTGGACCACGCTCTGGGCCTGCAGATGAAGCTGCCGGCACTCTGGACCTAGCATGAGCGTCAGAAGCAGGCTAGGAACATGAGAAGCACATGGGACCTTTATGACTGGCCAGATGGGGTTGAGGAGTCCCTTAGGGTGAGAACCCACTGCTTATCTGTCATTGATAAGCAGCAAGGTGGAGGTGGAGTTTAGCATTGGATGAACCCAGGCTTGAATTGAGGAGTGTGGATTTGTCAGCAGGAGGATCAGTTGAGATCTGTTAGAAAGAGCCAGATCTCGAAGAGAGCCACTGTTGAAGGGCTGGGTTCAAATAGGAGGTGGAAAGAAGCTCACCTAACAGAAGTGACCTTTGAATGAGGTATCAATACCCTCCTGCAGAGGGGGAGGGCTGGGGGCTGGGGTGGGGAAGGATCTGAGACATTCCCAGGGCTTAATTGAGAGATTTCTTAGTTGAGGAGGCAAGTGACAGTTGGTGCTTGAGTGTCATGCTCTGCCTTTGGGACTGAGCAGTGTGGAGCCTGTGAGCATTCGGAGTGGAGTTCACATCACCGAGGTTCCAAGGGCACGCACTCAGGAGGACGAGAAAGAAGGAGGGTGTTGCAGGCACCAGGGTGGCCCTGTCTCATGCTGGCCCACGTGACTGAGGCTACTAGAAGAATGGTGTGGGCAGGCAGGAGAGGTGAAGGCTCCCTGCAGTGTTGGAGGATGCCAGAGTTCTGCCTTGAGGGCTTTGGGAAGTGTGTCCCTCAGAGTCCGTTGTCCTCCTGGTGACCAGGAGGTAGGCATGCAGCTCATGGCCTTCTGGCTGAGCTAGGAAGAGGCTGACCAGAGGACTCTGAGCTGCCAGGGAAGGACTGTTAGTGGACAGAGAAAGCTGCACACGCTCACCTTTGGAGGACCCTAGGAATATTAAGGGGCTTGCTTGCATGGGTGGCTTAGCCTTGCCTGAATACTGTGTTCCTATCTCTGTTCACTTTAAACTCCGGGACTCTTCAGGATGGGAGGGTGTGAGAGTGAAGCCAGAGCTTGTCCTGTGGCTCCATCTGACATTTAGGGACCAGACTCCTGAGTGCAGCTGCTTGGGCCACACTCCTGGTTGCCACACGCCCGTGGCCCTCAGAGCCACTCTGAACCTGTGTGCTCATCAGGGAGACGCGACTATGGTGCCTTCCTGGTGTGGGCTTGGTAGCAGATAACTCTGGCAGGTGGGCCATGTCCAGTTGGTGGGTTGCGATGGGTGGGCTTCCCCTCTGCCCCTTGTCCTCGTGTTTTACAAATACTAGAAAGTACAGCTGAGAACAGCAGAAAGTGCTTTTTGGGGTATTCCCAGTGGGACAGTCCTGTGTTTAGGGGAGAGGGTCATCGAATAACCTTTCAGAGTAGATGTTAGATGTCTGATGAAAGAGTCAGATGTATAGTGTAGCATTGGATCAATAATTTACTGTCACAGGCATGTCCAAATTGACTGTCTGTAGCACTATCATCCTGTTGTTCATCGATTTTCTCAAGTGGGCACCAGTAATGTCTCCATTGTGACACTTGTTGTTACTGTTTTTAGCATATTGAATATGCCATGGATAGCTTGCCAGGCTCTGCCGCGCGGGCTGGATACTCTCGGTAGCTTGCCGGGCTCTCTGAGAGGGACGGAGGAATCGAATGTGGGTCGGCTGCATGCAAGGCAAATGCCCTACTGCTTTACTGTTGCTCCAGTCCTCACCTTCTATAAAACAGTGTTAATTTAGAAATGTGCTTTCTCCTCACTCTTAAATTTTGCAGAGCAGTTTTATCTCCAGTGGAGCTTCTGTTATTGCTAGAGCCACTGCACATAGAAACAAACCCAATTTTCCAGGGCACAGAATCTCCACTTCTGTGCGATTTCTTCAAAATCCAGAAGTTTGTGGCTCTGTGTAAAGTTTGCTTACTGGAAATTTTATTCCAAACCAGGGTCACTTATTTGCATAACTTTAGAAAAGTGTGTGTTTTCCCCATGGGTTCTGTTGGTATATTCTTGATCTCTGCAGTAAAACTACATATGGTAGTGCTTTAGGGAGTTCTGTTTTCTTTTGTTTTTGTTTTGTGGGGGGGGGGGTCATACCTGGCAGTGCTCAGGGCTTACTCTTGGTTCTGCAACTCATAAATTACTCCCGGTGTTCTCAGGGGACCATCCGGGGTGCTGGCGATTGAACCTGGGTCAGCTGTGTGCAAGGCAAGTGCCCACCTTCTGTACTATAGCTATGCCCCCTGGCAGTGCTTTTTAAAGTGATTTGTATCAGGCTTGTTTAGAACAACATCCCCACCTTGCAATTCTAAGGTCATATTCAGGAATGTTATTAAATAGGGGTTAAATATCTCTGCTTCCTCATTAAAAAATATGATTGCATCAGGCAACCTCTTAAATGCATCCAAAACTAGCATTGATTGAGGTTGTTTCAGGCTAATATCTTTTCCCCAAATAGTACTTTGTTGGTTAAAGTAAAATAAAGGAGAGAATCTGCCCTTTAATATGAGAGTATTTGTCAGGCATTTGAATGTATTAGCATACATTCAAATGCTAGATACAGGAGGTACTTCAGGAAGACCAGTCCCTTTTGTGTTTGCCTGCATCTCTTTACATCTTTGTTACCTCTCCATTTAGAGGGTGACTAATGGGCCACCTTTGCCTACGCTTTCTGCTTTCTCACCCATGATGTTGTCAGGCTGTGTATAAGTGGAGCCCTTGACATAGTTCTGCAGAGTGGGACTCAAACTTGCATGGACAGGCCATACCTGCTTCCTTTTCCTGCCTCATCACAAACCACACTTTCCTCAAGGCCCAGAGAGCCTCCACGTCACTATCCGCATCTGTCCATTGAAGTGTTTCTCTCATGCCTTCCCCTCTGCCATGCCTACTTTCCCCTGCCTCCTCCTTATTAACTTTTACATTCATCTCCGCCATCCTTTCTTTGGGGAGGTATTCTTGAACTCTTGATGAAGTCAGTCCCTTCATCCTTGGTCTCCTCCTAATTTGGTCTCATAGGACCAAGTACCTTTCCTTTGCCAGGTTTTGAATTGTGATTAAACGTGAGTTTGTGTGTTCTTGATTGCTATATCTCTCTACTGCTGAATTATAAACTTCCCTGGGTTCATCTGCACCACAGCTGTGTGCCGAATGCTCATGATTGTCTCTCTCTCTCACACACACACATAGGCATGCACACACACAGACATTTGCTGGGTGTCTCCCTGGTACTTGCAGATTAAGGCGTTTGATAGAAGGCTAAGTAGTGATGGTCAGTAAGCCTTGACCTGGTTTCTGGTTCTTGAACTCCTTCCTGCAGGACTCTGGTGTCAGACCTTTCACACAAGTATGAAGAGTTCAGTAAATAAAGACCCATGAATGCATGGATGCATGGATGGAGGCCCATGTATGGAACCTCAGCTGTGGTGCCATTTTTGCCCCTCTACCTTTGAGTGGAAGCTTCCAGTTTAGGGATTCTGCAGAGCCAGACAAATATATTTACTCCAAAATGATTCTTGTACCGGAGGAGCTAAAATTGTGTGCTGATGGGATCCAGTGATAGTGAAAATGGAAAAGTTGAACCTGATCGCTTTGGTGTTTAGAACCTGGGGAAAATGCCATCAGAAATCAAGTAGAAAAACAACCAGGGAAGGGTTAATCTCTCTTATGATCACTCCAGGGTGGTCAAATAAGCCCTTTCTTGGCAGCTAGGAGACTATTGCTTTTGTCTTTTCTTTGCCTTTCCTCATATGTCTACTTGGCCATTGAATGATTCGTTTGAACTGTCACCCAGTCTTTGGCATCATTGTCGAGGTAAGTAGGGAGTTGAAGTTAATATCTTCCAAGTATGTTTCCTGCTTTGGAATACAGTGCCCAGGATAGATCAAGGTAGAGAGCAGCCCCATGGAGGTGACCTCTGCCAGTTCTGCCCAGAGCCCAACAGCTGGGCAGGCTGGGAAGCTATGAACTGTTCCACAGAAAAGAGTGTTTGGATTCTTCCCTAGGAACTCAGCTCTTAGTTGTCTCTGGCTACTTCTAACAACATACCACAAGTTGAGTGATTTTAACCACCAGTTTTCAACCATCTTATACTTGTGCATGGGCATTAGTTTGCAGACTGGAGGCTGAAAAAACCTCTTATTTAAACAACAGAAATGAATTTTCTTACTGTTCTGGAGGCTGGAAGTTAACTCTCAGGGTCCACTAACAGGGTTGAGTTCTGCCGGGAGCCTTCATCCTGGCTGTGACAAGGGTGCCTTCTTTCTGCGAGTTATCCCCAGGTTGTGGAGCCGGGGGCTGGGGCTGGGGAGAGTAAAACCTGCTGGTATTTCTTCTTACAATCCTGTCAAGACCAGGGCTCTTCTGGTAGACCTTGTCTAAGGCCGATTACCTCTGAAGGGGCTTGTCTCCAAATCCCAAAATACTATTGACACTAGGCTTTTAACACATGAATGGGGTGAGATCATAGACTAGTTCATAATGGGCTCAAATGAATTTCTCCATTTTCAACTTAAGTCTGGTATTAATAATGGTATTCAGTTGCATCCTATTACCCCTCTCTATATAATGCAGCGTCACAAAGGAGTGCACTATTTCTCATGAAGTTCTACTGAGCCTAGCACTGTTGGTTTCAGGCAGCTCACTCAAGTCTGTGAACTGTTTGAGTGTTGGCTGCCTGGACGGGTGTTGTCTGGGTTGGTTCTTCAACACACAAGCTCCTGTCCTTTATCCAGCTCCTGTCCTAGCAAACTCGCCCAGAATTGTTTCTCTTGGACATGCAGGATTCCAAGAGAGTGAGTGACGTGTGCAGGGGCTCCCGGCTTAGATTAGGCACACCATCACGTTGGCCAGGTAGGTCAACTTAACAACAGCTGCCTCAAAGTCAAGACAGGAACTTAGATCCACATCTTACCTGGAGGAAATGCAAGGTCACATGGCAGTTTAGTGTGGACAGAGGAAGGATGGGGGCGAGTTTAGGTCACACACATGCTTGGTTGTGGCACTTGCACGATTAGTTATTATTATGTGGCCCCTCAGGGCTTGCATACATTAGTTGACCACAACTCACACATGTTCTCCCCTAGTGGCAGTGCCTACACATTCACAGCTGAGCTGCTCACCAGGGCTCCCACGCACTTTAGTGAGGGGCTCGCGTATACCTTGTGGTGTTCTGCTGGAGATTGTACACTCTTAAGTGCCAAAACAACAGACCTGCTATGCCGGGACCATGCTTGGTGTGTGTGTGTGGTGCAGAGGATCGAACTCACAATCTTAGGTTTGCAAGACAGATAGTTGTTGCTGCTGAACCACCCCTGGGGACCCGAAGTGGGACTATTAGTGTGAGTCTCCTGGCTTTGCTGTTAGGGTTAAATAAGATTGTGGTCCCAGTACCTGTGCAGTAGTGAAAGCTTGCTAGCTGATGGCTCCTATATGTGATGACTGGATGATGACTCTTTAGTGCTAATGAGGGGATGGCCGCTCTGTGGAGTAGGTTGTATATGTGGCTAAGCCTTTACACCGCACCCAGAAGGAGAAGATCTGTGGCTAAGTGGGGGGCTCTTGCTGGAAGGGGAGTTGGGAGGATTAAATCTTGACATCCTTTCAGAGTTGAAGGGGCCAGCACAGTCATTTCTGACGGGTGGCAAGGGTAGCATAGTCTCAGAGATGAGCCTGAGAGGTGCTCTGGCCAAGAGGGGCTACTCCGATCCCCCTCCCCATGCTCACTCTTTCTCTGCTTCTCAGGGGCCCACTCTGGTTTCACCCAGCCTGCCAAGCCCCCCACTCTTTCATTCCTTTCTTTACTAGACAGATAGGCCCACTCTGCCTCCCAGTGAACTCCTGTTGAGTTGCCGTTCTGGGCTTTCACCCACGCTTTCATCTGCCTGGGATAAAAGCTCTTCAGGCCATTACCCGAATTTTGAGGAGGCGTTTTCAGGGGGTAATGAGAGGTAAGTGGTTTCTTGGTGCTTGGATGTGATGTAAGGACAGAACTTCACGGGGTAGTACTGTGTTTTTTTCCTCTGCATATATCTTTGGTCAAGTTCAATCTTAGGAAGAAGCCCTATTTGAAAAACTTGGAGCCGTGGAACTCCTCTTAATGTGTTGGGAGTGTGGGTACACGAGTACGTGAGCATGTGTGAATGAGGGTGAATGTGTGTGATTTGTGTGTGTGTGTGTGTGTGTGTGTGCGCGTGCGCATGGCGTGTGTGTAGTGATGGACAGGCTGGAGTGTGGAGCAGAGCCGAAATTTCTGCTTCCTTCCTTTTTCTCATCCCTTTGCCCTCTACAGCCACTGACACAAGCTTTAAATCTTATCCTGGCAGAGTTTTTAAAATAACTAAAGTAGTGAATCCAGACAAGTGATGTCCATTAGGGTAACTCTCTTGGATATCAATCAGCTTAGCAGGGCCCCCCTTCCATTTTTAATAACTTTTATTGTTTTTTTATTGCACAAGTAATACATATTCATTGTGGAAAAATTAGAAAGTATTAATATGCAAAAAGAATAAAAGTCATCCATAATCCCACTCCCAGAGATAACTGCAGTGAACATTTTAGTGTGTGTCTTTGCCAACAGAGAGTAAACATCTTTTGGCATCCTTAAATAATCTGCAGCATAAATTTGGTGCCTGCATGGCTTTCATTTGTAAGGTCATGATTTATTTAATGCAGCAGCTACTGTTGAGTGAATGTATGTGAGGTGCACCTTTGAACCTAAGTCTTTGAACACACTCTTAATGATTCCCTTTAACAAAGGTGTTTAGATATACAATGCAGGGGGCAAAGTGCATTGATTGCTTATTAAAATGCTTTGAATTATGAAATATGTATAGAAGCATACCCATGAGTTTTATATATTGTAAATGAATAGGTCAAAACTATTGAGTACATATTTTTTATGTTTCATTCTTTCATAGTTTCAATTACTTATACTTGGTACTTCTAGTGCTCAGTTTTGTTTTGCTTTCACCATTCCCTCCCTCCCTCTATCCTTCCCTCCCTCCTTCCCTCCCTCTTCCCTTCCTTTCTCTCTCCCTCCCTTCCTCCTTCCCTCTCTCCCTCCCTCTTCCCTTCTTCCCTCCCTCTCTCCCTCCATCTTCCCTCCTTCTTCCTTCCCTCTCTCCCTCCCTCCTCCCTCTCTCTTTCCCTCCCTCCCTCCCTCCCTCCCTCCCTCCCTCCCTCCCTCCCTCCCTCCCTCCCTTCCTTCCTTCCTTCCTTCCTTCCTTCCTTCCTTCCTTCCTTCCTTCCTTCCTTCCTTCCTTCCTTCCTTCCTTCCTTTCCTCCCTCTCTCCCCCTCCTCTCTTTGTTTCTTCCCTTCCTCCTCTCTTTCTTTCTTTCTTTCTTTCTTTCTTTCTTTCTTTCTTTCTTTCTTTCTTTCTTTCTTTCTTTCTTTCTTTCTTTCTTTCTTTCTTTCTTTCTTTCTTTCTTTCTTTCTCTCCTTCCTTCCTTCCTTCCTTCCTTCCTTCCTTCCTTCCTTCCTTCCTTCCTTCCTTCCTTCCTTCCTTCCTTCCTTCCTTCCTTCTTTCTTTCTTTCTTTCTTTCTTTCTTTCTTTCTTTCTTTCTTTCTTTCTTTCTTTCTTTCTTTCTTTCTTTCTTTCTTTTCATTCTTTCATCACACCTAATGATGCTCAGGTGTTACTCCTGGCTCTGCAACCAGGAATCATTCTTGGTGGTGCTCGGGGGACCATATATCATGCCAGAGATGGAACCCTGTGCTTTGTACTCTCTCCAGCCCTGTCTTCTCTTTCTTTGACATGTTCCATCTCCCATCTCTGCACTTCTAGAATTTTGTTTGATTTCTTATAGTTTCAGTGTTTTATTCTGTAGCTTTTGATTATCTTTTGAAAAAAAGAACTGTAACATTTTAATTTTTGAATAGATATTGTATTTACATGACTCAAAATTTACCAGTGTCAGAAAAAGTTGAATAAAAAAATCACCTTAGTTTTCTCTTGTTCCATGCTTTCCTAGTCCCTCAGGTAGATATATTAGTAATACATTTTGCGGAGGGGTCCCCAGATTTTTATTATGAACTATAAGCAGATATGAATATAAATTTACATTCCCCCACAGTTTTGTGAAAATAGGTCATGCTATATATATATACCTGTTCCACACTTTGCTTTTTTCACGCTGTATTGCATCTTAGAGATATTTCCATATTTGTCAGTGAAGAACTTTTCCATTATTTTTTCTGGATACACAATTTTTTGGGTATGGATGTGCCATAACCTATTTAACCTATTTAATACTTCCAGTTGACAGTATTTAGGTTCTATCCAATTGTTTGCTGTAGAAAACAGTATTGCGAAGAATAATCTTGTAATTAGGTCAGTTTGCATTTTTATGAGTATTAGATAGAATCCTAAAAATGGAATTGCAGAGTAAAGGGAATTTTGCATTTGTAATTTTGATAGATAATACAAAATTCCTTTCTAAGAGTGATGTACCAGTTTATACTCCCACCAAAGCAATGCATCAGTGTGCCTTTTTGCTCATAGTTTTGTCAACAGAATGTTATCAAACATCTGGATTCTTGCCAATATGATAAAAATAGTATGAGAGCATAGTTTTAATTTACATTTCTCTATGGAGTGAGATTAAGCACCTTCAACATGCTTCAGGAGTTTTCTGTATTTAATTTTCTGAGATACTTTGCCTGTTTTTATTGGTTTGGTGTAAACCTGAAGGCATTTTTATACCTTGATCTTTGCACAAGTTAAAATTAAGTTAAAATTATGTTCACGAGTCATGCAACCCAGTAATGAGCAGTGCAATTAAATGTGCTGAGACCACACATAATGTGTGCAGCCTCGGAGAGCCAGTATGTATGTGCAAACTCGGAGAGCAAGCACTCATGTGAAACCTGAGAGCACGCCTGCATGTGTAACCTTGGAGAGCAGGCATGCATTGTGGAACCTCGGAGAGCAAGTATGCATGTGGAAGCTTCGAGAGCAAGCAGGCACATGAAACCTTGGAGAGCCAGCATGCATATACGACCTATCCATCCCAGAAACGACCCCCACTACAAAGGGAACTACTAATGCCAGAACAATTTTTGTTTTAGTGTTTGTTGTAACAACCAATATAAAGTAAATCATTTTGTGGCTGCAAAGGGACAGGCTCGGGATGGGGTGGGGATGGGATAAAACTGGGGACATTGGTGGAGGGAAGGTTACACTGGCGGTGGGATTGGTGTTGGAACATTGAATGCCTGAAACAACTATACTATTATGAGCAAATTGTGTAAATTGTGCTTAAATAAATTTTTTGAAATAAAAAAAAATTATGTGCACAAGAAACCTCATTAACAGCATCGTAAACCACAGAATCTCAATTTTAAAAGTTCAAAAAATTTGAACCCAATATGTTGTGTTGTGTTTTACTTGAGTTTTCTCGAGAAATTTTTGACTTATATGTAGTAAAATTATTATCTTTTTTTATGGCTTTTGAATTATAGTTCATAGAAAAGCATACCCTAGTACAAAATCATAAAGGATTTTTATCCATTTTAAACAAGCACATTCAGGACCAGAGAGATAATACAAGGGTGAAGCCTTTCAAGTGGTAGCCCCTGTTTGATGTCTGCCTCTGTATGTGGTCCCTTGAGCACTGCCGGGAGTGAGCCCTGAGCCCTGCTGGGTTTGGCTCGGCCCCCCCACCCCCCCGCCATGCCCCCCAAGAAAAAGAAAAAAAGAGAAAATAAAGTGTTCTATTTTTAACATTTAAATCTAGGATTCATTAACAATTTTTCTTTAGTGAAAATTGCTAATTTCCTCATTGATTCTGTGTCACCTTTGTCATATGCTAAAAAGTCTGCATATCCTGAGTTTATATTTTAATTTCTATTGTTTCATCGATTTCTCAGTTTTCACATGTTGGTATCACACTATTTTGATTTATGGAAGTTTTTTAATATGTATGTTTTATCACCTCCAAGGATTAGGTCTCCTAAAATTCCCTGCTATTCTGTTTTTTATTTCCCCTTTTATCTTAACTCTGCTCTGTTCACTTTTTCCGTTTGAGTATTCAAATTAGCTTGTCTGTTTCATTTGAATTTAATTTAAATAAAAGGGGATGGATATAAATGGATAATTTAACTGGAATAAAAATTGATAATTTAACTTAAAAATCTATGTGGTGTTTGGCCCTGCCCCTGAAATTTGTATTTCTTTCTCCACTTTCCAAACTGTCCTCACCATTCTTTGCTGCTTTTTAAGACTTTCCTGTATAGATTTATGCATTTCTAGTTCAATTTATGCCTCATTATTTTATTTTTCTATCTTTGTAAATCCTTGTTTTATCTTACAAATCTTTTTAACTACTTTTTTTTTGGTAAATATGAGAACTATTTACCTTTCCTAGTTTATTTGTTCCTGCTTTATTACTAAATTTTATTTATTGCCAAAAATAATTCAGTATTCCTTTGTTTCTCAGTGTTCTTATATGAGACTGGTTAGGCTTATGCATTAAAAAAAAAAAACTTTCCCGGGGGCTGGAGTGATAATACTGCAGTGGGTAGGGCATTTGTCTTGGTCATGGCTGTGGCCAAGCTGGGTTCAATCCCTGGCATCCCATATGGTCCCCTGGACACAGGGGTAATTCCTTGGTGCAAATCCAGGAGTAATCCTTTAGCATCTCTGGGTGTGACCCCCCAAAGCCAAAACAAACAAACAACAACAACAAAAAACCTTTCCCAACCACCATTGTTTGTTTTTGGGTTATACCCACAGTGCTCAGGGCTTACTTCAGACTCTGCACTGAGGAATTAGAGATTGCTCCTGATGGGGGTTGGGAACCATATAGGGAACTGAGCATCCAACCCAGGTCTGCTGTGTGGAAGGCAAGTGTCCTACCTGCTGTATTATCTTTTCAGCTCCTCCAAACAATTCTTAAATAAATATTCAAATGTATAAAATCATTTAATTGGTCAATTACTGCCCAAACCTTGGGCATTAAGTTTTTAATAGATTTTACAAATTCAGAAGTTCTGTGTTTATTTTTAAAAGCACGAGTAAGGCGCTAGAGAAGTAATTCAATGGCCTGAGTGCATGCTTTGCATCCTGAAAGCCTGGGTTTTATCTCTGGCATTACATGGTCTGACATGGGCTGGAGCGATAGCACAGCGGTTGGACCTTCGCCTTTCACGCAGCCGACCCGAGTTCGATTCCTCCGCCCCTCTCGGAGAGCCTGGCAAGCTACCGAGAGTATCGAGCCCGCACAGCAGAGCCTGGCAAGCTACCCGTGCATATTGGATATGCCAAAAACAGTAACAGTAAGTCTCTCAATGAGAGATGTTACTGGTGCCCGCTCGAACAAATCGATGAGCAATGGGATGACAATGACATTGCATGGTCTGAGCACCTCTGGAAGCGACACCAGAGCCTGAGTAGCTGAGCCAGGAGTAGCTCTTGAGTACTTCCCAGTGTCACCCAACCCAACTTCCCCCCACTTCCCCACCAATAATGCTGAAGTAAATAATGAGAAATACAGACATTTCTTATAAGGTATTATTACTGGGGGCTTCAGAGGGTGGGGCGTTGATCACCAAGAGGGTACTCTGGGCCTGGTGTTTGCTGATACACTAGACCTCTTGGTGGTGGTACACCCATGTCTGTATTCTCAACATGAGTGCAACTTTTAGCTCTGCTATTAGCTCAGCTAAAGCCATCTGGATCAGGCTGCTTAACTTCCACAAACCTCAACTTCTCATCTGTAAATTAGGGGTAATAGTATGCCAAATGTATGGAATGAATCTGGCAGGATACTTGGAATTATTGAAGACACTTCCCTTGTGCTCCCCCGTCTCCTTTTAGTTCTGGTACTAAGTCTGTAAGTCTGTGTAAAACTGAGTTTCAGAAAAGAGAGAGAGGAACTTTTCTTCTGTATTCAGGTCTGTAGTGTGCAGGAACATTCTACACATCGGACAGTATGCCATAGTATTCTTTTTTTTCTTTTTTGGGTCACACCCGTTGATGCACAGGGGTTATTCCTGGCTTATGCACTCAGGAATTACTCCTGGCTGTGCTCAGGGGACCATATGGGATGAAGGGAACGAACCCGGGTCGGCCGCATGCAAGGCAAACGCCCTACCCACTGTGCTATGGCTCCAGCCCCCATGCCATAGTATTCTTACTTTCGACATCACAAAACTAGTCAGTCTTCAATGGGATGTCATGTGTAAAATACTGTAATGTGGCTTCGGACTGCATAGATCTATAACCCACAATTCTCCCTTCCCCTAATCCCTGTCCTAGTAGTAACAATAGAAAAGGTGGAAATTTGAGGTGTAACTCATTCATTCAGACAGAAACAGGATTGGGTCCTTAGCATCAACTCGAAAGCTGTGCCATAGACCTAGCCTTGCTTCCCCACGACATGATCTTACTTCAAAATGTCATTGTGAGTTCCTGTCCCTGGTGCTGGAGGAGCCGCCACAAAGGCTCCGTAACCTTCAATACTAGGTTGCATCAGTTGGATGGTGCTTTGCTACCTTTTCTCCCTGAAAGTCCCTGTAAGACTTTGCAAAGCTCCAAGGGAAGGGACTGTGTTAATAGCCTCTTAATCCCTGGCAGGAGCAGCCTCTCTGCCCTACTTTTTTTTGCCTGAGACGGGTACTCAAGTGATCCTTTAGAGGTCAAAAAAGTCAGTGTCTCCATTAAAAGAAATACTGCACTTTGTTTCCTAAGTCTATGAACTTGAAATGAAATGAAAGCAAATTAGAGTCCTTAACTGGTGACCTTTGATCCTGGAGTCCAGAAACACTCTCCTCTTTGCTAAGCATTTAGAGTTTGCTTGCAAAAGTGAGGAAAACTGACCCATGTGATCTTTTGTCTGCTGGGGTGATAAGCTTGAGAGTTGGGCGTGGAAAAGCCGGAGCAGATAAAGGGACCGCACCACTGCAAGCCACATGGGGTGTTTCCAGTGAGGACAAAGCAGTCATTATTTTCCTCCTGGGAAGTTCTGGTCGGCCACGGAAGGAAAATCCAAATGTCTTCATCAGCATAGTTTATGCCTAAATTCTCTCTGGCTTCTGAAAACAGAGGCGCAATATTACAGCAAGCTCCCTAGCTTGTGGTTTTGTGGCTGTTTCTATCTAATTACACATGTAATTCCATTTCCCAGTCTTGATTAAAAGTCATTTTTCTCCCTGGAAACCACGTCTCCATGCTTCAGCTGTACTGTGGAGGGCACCGAAGTGGCTCGTGTGCGAATGAAGGGCTGTCAGCTCTTGGCTCCTCCGGAATCAGCACCCAAACCATCTCTCGCAACCATTGCCGCGTTCCAATTAGCCCAGAGCCTTTCTGATTTCCTCAGTCTTTAGTTTACTTGATCACAGTTTAAAGACAAGGAGAGGCTCAGGGTTAGGAACTCTGTTTAGGCTGGGTAATGTAGCGATGTTTTCCCCCAAAGTCCTAATTAACCATGAAATTGTGCACACCATCCTGTTAGTAACAAGTCCCTTAACATCTCCATTCACTGGGAGTAATTGTATCATTTCTCAGGGCTGTTGCCATGTCCCGGGAAAGGGCCAGCACTATTAATCACGGAATGCAGAATAAGTGATTTTCAGCTTTATGGTTTAATAATGTGCACCCAGCTCTGGCCCATGTACACAGGGCTTGGCTCTACTCCACACTCGAGGATACCTGTCCAGCCAGTCACCAAACTTTCTTTTCCATCAGTACTCGGTAGCTCAGGAAGCTGAGGTGGTTTTGTGGTTGTTGTTTATTTAGACAAGCGTGTTTCCTAGTGATGAGCAGTCTTTGATGACCAATTCAGGTTTGGCATTTTCAATCATGGCGGGTGAGGTTTCAGTGAGCTTAACTAAGATTAATTGGTCTTGAGTATGAGAAGCTAATTAGTTTCAAGGCAGTCTTTCGTTCTGCTTCTTAGTGAACAAGGCACCGCGCCAGCCATGGAGAGGGTCAGTGGCCACCCGGGTGTCCTGCGTTTCAGTGGGCCATCTCAAGTGGGGACAGGACGTGGCCTTGGCTGTCAAGCATAAAGACCTGGGCAGTATCTCCACTTAATTGCTTGCTCACCACGTGGCTACCACAATGCTTTGACCTCTCTGAGTCTCCTTGTCTTTGCGAAATGGGCTTAACAATTTGCCGCATAATTGCAGAGATTCAGCGCATTTAATTATCCTAAGAAGCTGCATATAAGTGATCAATAATTGGGAGTTTTATGGAGGTAATTGTTCAGAGATGAGAAAATGACATTTCTTTTCTTGACAGTGTTACTCGTCAAGATAATAATCACCCCTCTTCCTCTTTAGCCGGCGTCGAGCCCAAATACAGATGGATCAAAGTGAGTTTAGGGTTTCACTATTATGCCTGACCTTTATCAAACCAACTTTTGGAGGAATAAACTTTGAGAAGAGAATGAGAATATGAATTCTTCTTGGTAGGAGCTGGAGAGATTGCACAGTGGGCAAAGAGCTTGCCTTGCACACGGTCGACCATGATTCAATCCCCAGCACCCCATAAGGGGCCCCAGCTCCACCAGGAGTAGAACTCAGAGCCAGGAGTAAGTTTTGAGCATTAACAGGTATGGGGGTATGGGTACGGCCTCAATCTCACCCCCCCCAAAAAAAGAATTTTTCTCTGTCTTCCTGATATGGTCAAGCTGGCTATTACTCAGAATGGATGACTTTGTGGGAGCAGGGTAAAATTGCTCTAAAATCCCTTGCCAAGGGTAAGTCCAAAGCAAACCCAGAGATAACCACATAAATGCAAGGATTATGGCCTACCGACTAGTTCTCTCTCCAAGCTATGGTTTCAGTGTCTGTACTCCCAACTTGCATCATGTCCCTGCATGGGAGCCTTAGCCCTCCAGCAACAAGGAGAACATCCTTCAGCCCAGTCATGTGAATGGCTGACTTTCCTTCAGATGTTTTGGGAAAGGCATCCCGAGCTGATAATCCATCACTTGCTAACTAGCTTTCCTTCTGTCCATTCACTTTCTCTTCTCTCCTACTCTCCATTTCTTCTCTTTCTCTGTTCCCTCCCAGTTTATTTCTGGAGCCATACAATTATCAGCTCTATCCTCCAGGCTGCATTGCCCTTCCTTGGAAGCTTGCCTAAGTTGTTGTTAAGCGCTATATGCAGTGAACAATTTTCTTCCTAAGAGAATTTCTAGTCCCACCCGTCAAGATAATCTTCCCCACCTCATTACTCTATTGATCCTTCAATTTTATGTTCATTTTGCTCTGCAGTAATAGCTGAGGCAGGTGTGAATTTGATAACCCGATTCTGACAGCCCTGTACCCCCTCACCCTGCTGCAGTGAGTTGCATATGAGAACCTCCAAAGCAGAATCGGTGTTTGAATCCCACCCTGTCATCAGAGGTTGTGTGGTAAGTTACTTAACCTCTCTGTGCCTTGGTTTCTTCACGTGAAAAAGCAGGATATTATCTCCTCATGTGATAATAGCAGAATCCGTTAGTATTAGCCATGTTGAATTGTTGTGAGAGTGAAAGGAATGAATGTAAATACAATTTTGAGAACAGTTATTTGGCATATGATCAGCTCTTAGTAAATATTATCCATGTTGAAGTAATTTGCACTAGACTATAGACTCTATAAGAGCAAGGATTTATGAGTTCTTGGATCCCAGTGATGAGCTGGGGCCTGGCATATAGAAGCAACCCAATAAACATAGGAAAAATAATTGCGTGATAAATGTGCATGATTGTGTTTGACACCAACAGGGACTTAATAATGCCCTGGCTCTGGATCAGGGCTCTTGCTTTTGATCCAGTTCAACAGTCTAAATGGAATGTGCTTTTGACCTGTCTGAGACAGCTTGTCAAAATGAGCCGCCCGCCTCTACCCAAGAACATAGGGTCCTGACATCTCAGAGAAATGTATGATTTCAGCAAGACTGGAAGTTCCTCTCCTTGCTCTCTTCTCATGCCCCTGTCACTTGTGTACATTCCCAGAAGCTGGGAATCCTCTCTGGAGGATCCTGGAATAGCACCTTGGAGTATGATTTTCTATGGGATGTAAGGCCTTGGGACCCATAGAAACACTGGCTGGGTTGAAGCACACTCAACCAAGTGGAAATGTAGCAGAGAGAAGCAGGGTAGAGAGATAGAGTTGCTTAGGTAATGTCTATTCTTATTATTGGCGGGGGGGGGGTGTCACTCCTGGCGATACATAGGGGTCACTCCTGGCTCTGAGTTCAGGAATTACCCCTGGCGCTGCTCAGGGAACGATATGGGATGCTGGAAATTGATCCCAGGTCGGCCCGCATGCAAGGCAAACGCCCTACCCTCTGTGCTATTGCCCCAGTCCCCCCTTTTTTTTTGCTTCTCAGACAGTGCTCAGATGGGATCAGGGACACTCTCAGTGATACTTGCCCAACCAGATTGGACAGTTTGATACTCTGATACTTATGCCTGGTGATGCTATGTTGCTCCAGCCCAGTGATGCTGGGAACCACCTGAGCCACCTCCAACAGTGCCTTGCTTCTGTCTCTGAGCTTGCTCCTCAGCTCTGCAGTTCTTTTTTTAAGTCAGTAATTTATCTTCCGTTGCTCTTCAACGTTTCAGGTCCTCCTGTCTCTGCAGAAGGTTCAGCAGTCAAAATTGAGCCACAACTGAAAGTCATTCACTGGCATGTCACAAATGGTTAGCCCACAGCTGGTTTAAAGTATGTGCACTGTGGTTACCAAGAAAGGAATGGAAGCAGGTTGTCATGGGTGGTACACTGGGATTTGAAAATTAAACTTTTGATGTGCTGGAAAGCCATTAATTCCTTCACTCGACTCCTTCATTCGGCAAGCAATTATTACAGTGTCTGGGTGCTTGGCACTTGCTTTGGGATAGAGGACAGTTCACTTCTTGACCTTGACAGCCCTATTTCTTGTGTAGAATTTCCATACTGGGGCTTGGTGGAAATTGCTGACAGTTTTGACTAGCGGACTATTGAAAGGAATGTTGGTATCACATTAGTATTACAGACTAATATGCCACTTGCTCTCTTGATATTGAATATCTGTGGTAGATGATGTTTCTTAAGTCTTTCAGTAGTTACATTAAAATAGTTTACTTCTATTTTCAGTCATCGTGCTTTATCATTGAAACTTAAAACCTGAGGCAATATCACGCGGGTTAGTTTACCTTGTGGGTAAGGAACTTGTTCCTTAAGGCTCCAGAAAGTACAGGTTTTGGGAGATTGCTGAAATTTAGTGTTAGGGCTAACACTTGGGGAACAGAAATGGAAGTTGTGAGAAGAAATTGTTTTGTAAGAATGGCCCCGAACCTGATTGTTGGGTTATTTATGATGCCGTCTACAGTTCCTGAGGGGCTGTATTCAATTCAGTGAAGTGTGAATTTGCCAGAGATCAAACTGGAGCTCCAGATGGATGCAGAATGAAGGCAGGTCACCTCGAGCCTGAGCCTGCAGCTGCCCTGCACCTGCGCCCTTTCCTGTGCCTCGGGCACCAACCCGCTAGAAATGAGGGCAGGGGTCAGTGGGCCACTGGCAAGCTGCCTGCAGGACACACTGCCATGGGGCTGACACTCAATGGGGCCCCATCATCTACCCTGCCATACCAGCCATTCCATTCATCTCCACCCCCACTCCACCCCGTGCCCCTGCTGTCAGGAATAGCTTCCTTTTGTTGATCTAAGTAAATCACTGTGTTGGGTGAATTTTCTCTAAGAAAATACTTTGCTCATCTCTTAGCACTTAGATTCTTAGCCTTGTGAGGAGCTCAGAGAGATGGCGGGCTGAGGCTGTGGAAGGAAGAGAGAGCCCGTGGGGTCCTGGAGTGAAGGGGAGGGGTGTGTTTCTTCTGATTGGACTTTCAGTTGTGTGAGTATTGGGGTGGTGGTGAGTCATTGCTGTCTGTTGCTGGGCACCGGAAGTCCCTTCCCCTGTGCTGCCACTTTGGGCCTCCTGAGCTTCCAAGAGATGCTTTGAGTGCAGCATGGCGGGCACAGGAAGGGCAAGCCGCCCCGGGTCCTGGAGGGCCATGTGATTTCCATGGAGTCCTTTGGAGTCAGCTCTGAAGAGTTTGCTATTTGCCTGCTGCTGTGGTCTTGGCAGCAGCCTTTGCGGTCAGCCCTTCTGGCTCCTTAGAGATTTTGTGGTGCTCTGAGCAGATGCTCCCAGGCGCCTCTGCTTGCTTTGGTCCTGGGAGCTGACAGGTGGGACTCAACCTCTCTTGGTCCAGTCCTTTTCCCTTTTCCCTTTATCCAGCCATGGTGGGCCCCACCCTGCACCCAGAGCCAACACCACCTTACAGGAAGGAACCCGCTCTACCTCCAGAGTCTGATATCAGGGAGCTGGGAGCACTGACTGCCCTCTTGGCCAGAGGAAAGCTTCCAGTACACAAACACTCTAACCTGTTCCAGAGCAGGGGTAGGGGTTGTGAGGTGCCTGAGACAGTGTCTGGGTGTCGTCTAGGCCTCGATGAGATTTGTGCTTATGCAGCCCTTATAGGCTTGGAAGAAGCCTTGATTAGCCTCCCTTTGGCACTGCCTTGATCTACCCATTGTGTAGTCTGGAGTTATTTGAGGAGCTGGTCTCCAAGAAACAGTGTCTTCCTGAAAATAAGACGAGGGTGACCATCTCCAGCCTTTGCCTCATCTTCACCACACTCTTTTTCATTGAAAATAGTGGTCCTGGCAGCCATCACTGGAGGTCTGAGCTGGCAGGTCCTCCCGCCAGGTTAGGTGGGCAGTTGCCTCTGGTTCCAATCCTGGGGGACTTCTCCTAGAGGACTGAGTAGCTTGGTGAAGGTTGGAGAAACAGTAAGCAGGTAGGGCAGTTGCTGTGCATGTGTTCAGCACAGGTATGATCCCCAGTACCACACATGGGCCCCTGAGCCGTGCCAGGAGTGATCCCTGAGCACAGAGCACCAGTGTTAAGCCCTGAATACCACTGGGCATGTCCCCCAAACAAAACAAAATAACATAGAAACCAAACCAAGCCAGGTTCATGTTCATGAGATGAAACATGAGGTGAACAGCAGTAGAATCAGAACCCAGCACACATCTTCTGCTTTCTTAGGATGACAAAGCTGACAACCATGGGGTCTCTGGACTGAGTTGGAGCTGGGACTCCTTGCATATGCCCTCTCAGTGCACTCTCAGTGGCTCTGAGAGATAGGTTGGTTCTACAGATTCAAGAACCTAGCCTTGACCTGCTTCCGGGACCTGCCCAGACTAGGAATGAAGGGTAGCTGGGATTTACACCCAGGAAGTATGACTTCAGAACCCATGCCCATGCTGTTTTAGAAAGCTAGACTTCCTCAGATGGGGCTGCTGGCAGATACCATGGGGAAAAAGAAACCACCAACCCCCTCCCCCCCCAACACTGCCTCCCCCTCCCCCCCGCCACACACACACACACACACACACACACACACACACACACACACACACACATCATTTCAGATTTCCACAATACTGGCTGGGAAGATTTCTAAGTAAGGCCAGTCTTTTCCCTGAGGTCATGGGACAAAGGACTTAGACATCCAGGGCCTTGTGTTTCTGGGCATTCGTGATATTTATGCTCTTAGGAGTCCCCTACAGGTACATGGCCTTGCTTGCCACTGATGCCCAGGTAAGCTTGCAGGAGCAAGCAGCTGACTTCCTAAAACACTGCTCTGAGCTGTTCTGTGAGGTCTCCTAGTGAATAAGGGATGGAGATCGACACCCTTCCTATTGTGACTCAGGAGCACTGGGCACCCAGCCCCTGTGTATAGCCAGTCCCAGCATGCGTCAATGCATTCCGCAAGTGAGAGAGGCCAGGCGAGAAGATGAAAGAGTAGGAGGAACCAACCAAGGGAGGAGAGAGGGAATTAGAAGTACAGAAAGTGGGCTGTGAGCTGCATTTCTATCCCACCATAGTGGAGGCATCCCCACCATTCTCTGCAGAAGCCTTGAGTCCTACAACACAGACACCATCTTGCTCCTGTTCTTTCTCAGAATGTAGGCACCACAACAGTGGATGTTCCATTTGTGGGCACCCCATCTTAAAAGTTAATTGGCTGCAGAATTCCTCAGCAAGACTGTTAGCTCTGCAGATCACTGGGCACTAGGCTAACTCCACTGGTAACTCGCATTACTTACCAGCTGCTAATCAACTGCTACATCAGTAGTCCAGGATGTTTGTGTCCAGAAGAAGAATGCAGCTTTTGCTGTTACAAAAGATGAAGTCATGACCTTTGCATATAAGTGGATCAACATAGAAAGTATCATGCTAAGTGAAATGAGTCAGAAAGAGAGGGACAGACATGGAAAGATTGCACTCATATGTGGAATATAAAATAACAGAATAGGAGACTAACACCAAAGAATAGTAGAGATAAGTACCAGGAGGTTGGCTCCAGGGCTTGGAAGCTGGCCTCACACGCTGGAGGAAGGGGCAGCTCTGATAGAGAACGGAACACCAAGTAAAGTGTGGTTTGAGGACCCCCATGGGATAGGAGATATGTGCTGAAAATAGACTATAGACCAAACACGGTGGCCACTCATTGCCTCTATTTCAAACCACAACACCCATAAGAAGAGAGAGAACAAAAGGGAATGCCTTGCCACAGAGGTGGGGTGGGGTGGGGGGATGGGGTGGGAGGGTTGGAGGGATACTGGGAACATTGGTGGAGGAGAATGGGCACTGGTGAAGGGATGTAAACAAAATGCAAACATGAAAGTTCATAAGTTTGTAATGGTACCTCACGGCGATTCACTGATAAAAATTTTTTAAAAAAGAATGCAGCTTGTCTTATGGAGCAAGAGTTCAATGGCACGTTCAATGTTTGCTGGGCAGTGTGCTGGACCAGCTTGTTCCTGTTCCTGAGAGCTGATGGTGTGTATCTCTTCCTAGCTTTGGTGAGTTTGATGACATCATTGAGTTGAGAAACTGAGTTGGCCATAGTGGAAGTATTTATGGCATGGCCAATCCAGTGAGCCCTGGGACTTCCCTCACCACCTGAGAACTGGTTGTTAGACTTTCACCAAAAAAGTCTAACTGCCAATGTATTCATTCACCTTTGACTGAGGACAGCTGTTCAGTGAGCTGAAGAATTCCTCCAGGATAAACAGTTGCTAAATTTCTGAGGAAATAAGACTAAGAACATGCCCCGATTGTCTCTGGGGCAAAGGGAGGAGGTGTTTTGGGCATCAGTCTGTTCTCTAAAACAATACCCTCATAGGTCTTCTGATAGAAGAACAGCTTGGTAAACATAATGGCCTCTTTCTGTGAACCAAATCCTGGATTCAGGCACTGGGTATGAAGGGGCATATATCATTACAGTACCCCTCACAGAGTTTGTATTATTATTATTATTAATCTAAGTTTTATTTCCCCCTTACACCTTATATAAACACTATGGTGTACAAAGTTGTTCATGATGATTTGTTATAGACATTCAACATACCAACACCAGTACCACCACCAATGCACCTTCCCATCACTATTATTTCCAATATTCCCAACCACCCCTTAAGCCTCCCCCCATAGGAGGCCCTCAATAATCTATTTTATATTGCTTGTTATAATTTTCTAAAAGAAAGATCAAAATAATGTTTCCCCAGAAGAAAGTGAGTGAAGATTGTGTATCTTGCCATGGTATTAAGCCCTTGTGTAAGAGATTACTAGGATGTTGTTACAGGTTAAGCCTTCTGTGTAGATAATTTGTTAATCAAGATTGGATGCCTTCTACATTACATCCAATCCAATCTCTTGTGCTGCTCCTGGTTTATCAGTGTTGTAGAGTTTGAGATGTCAGCACGCTCCAGGAAATCCAAAAAATTTTAAAGACATGATATAGCTGGAGTTAAATTTTTAACTGGATGGCATTTGGGGTGTTTGTGACTCCCAGGCCTTCTGGAAGTACAGAGAGATGGCGGGGGGGGGGGGGGAAGGCGGCCCATCCCTGACTCTGTGAAAGTCTGGAGATTTCAGTCACAAAACCTGCATACCTGAGTTTTTCAACAGATTAAAATCTGCATGAGGCTCATCCCAAGAAATGGAGAGCGGCCAGGAGCATGGCAGCAATTATGGAGTGTGGAGGTTTTCAGCTGCTGGGGCTCTGTTTGGATACTCTCCGGGGTGCCCCAGACAACTCAGTCTTGAGCAAGATCTGGAAGAATCTCTGCAACTTGTTGGTCTTTTGTGAGATTTATTTATGAGTTTATGGATCATGGCCGGTGAATGAGTTTACATAGTGCCAGAGGTGGCTCTTGGCTTTATTATTATTATTATTATTATTATTGTTATTATTATTATTTCATTTGTTTTTTGCCACATCTGGTAGTGCTCAGGGTTTATGCCTGGCTCTGTGTTTAGGGATCACTCCTGGTGGTACTCAGGTGATCATATGTAGTACCAGGGATCGAACTAAAGTCAATTGCATGCAAGTACCTTACCTGCTGTACTCTCTCTCCAGCCCTAAAAGATTGACATTGATTTCTATGAGAACCCTGACTACCACTACACAGTTAATGGATGGCTAAGCTGGAATCCAGCCCTGCAATCTGATTCCTGGGCCTTTGATCAGGATGCTCTTAAAACCCAGCTTTTCATTGTATGCCACTCCAGATCACTAATTGTCTTTAAGTTTTCTCCAGGCTCCAGATCTCTGTCCTTGACAGCCTTTGTTCCCCTTCCAGAAAAAGAAATAAATCTTTGCAGACTCTGGTTGGAACTTGGTTAGTGGAGTGGATGATGTTTCTAGCCTCCTTGAGCCCCTTCTTCCATCCCAGTGAGTGGTGTCAAAAGGGCACCTTTAAAATTCACTCTGATTGCATAAGTACTTTTAATAATACATCTGTAATTTGTAACATATATTCTCGAAGCAAAATATAGTAAGCCATGCTTCAGGGAACATGCTGTGCTGCTGTACTAATTAATTTGTCAAGTTGTGGCTAATTATAAAATGCAGTGTTGCTTATTTTGATTTGTAATGTAGCCTACATTGTTTGAACTACAAAACGGGAAGTGGCAGAGTATGGGGGAGTCAGCATTCCCTTCGAGCTCGAAAAGCCACTGTGTTTGGTGTCTGGGTTTCCTGTGTTATGAGCATACACACCAGACTGTCCCCCCACATCCTTAAGGGGACCTCACACCACAGACTTACACTCAGTCTAGTGCTGTCCTGGCATTCTGCTCCCCTGTCAGCACCTTCTTGCTGGTCATGCTCCCTCCTAGCTTACCTGTTCTGAGAGACCATCTTGGCGGAAGCAATGCCCTGGTTGTCCAAACTGACTGTATTTTTGTTTGCTTTTTTTGGGGCCACACCTAGCAATGCTCAAAGCTACTCCTGGTTCTTCACTCAGGAATCACTTCTAGTGGTGCTTGGGGCACCATATGGGATGCTGGGGATCCAAGTTGACTGTAGACTGTGGGGCTGGACCTGACGGAGTGTCTTGCTCTCCAGAGGAACTGGCTCTGCATCTCTAGCAGCCTCTCCTCAGGCCTGGAGGTGTCAGGCTCCGTGTGAACAGGGAAGTAACTTCCAGAACTGTTTCCTAGGCGATTCCTCAAGGCACAGGGTTGGGTCTTTGGATTGGATCCTTAGAAGCTCTATGTTATCTGCACTTGCAGAGGGACTTCTGTCTTAGGAAGAGCCTACAGCAAGGAAATGTGACGCAAGAAAGCCCACAAGTGAGTCCAGGCTGGTGTACTGGCTCTGTTAAATGGCTCAGGGATTTCTGTTGCCATGGGCATCTCACTTGGCTGAGCCATCACTGAAGACTCGTCTCTCCTGCGGTCCAGCTCTCATGTTGGTGACTCCAGGTCTAAGGTTCCCAGCCCAGGTGCCTGAAGACATCATTTTGCTGATTTGTCTTGTCTTTTGTCACCTCTGTGATATTCTATTGAAGTAGCTACTCTTTTCATTGGAAGTGTATATCTCATTTATAAAGAACATTAATGTTTATTAGTTATGTTTTTATGTCATGAACTAGTTGTTTGCTTTATGCTGTCTTCCTGGACCACACTGCTTTGTTTGTTAGGGCCACACTGCAGTCTGACCCAAGACCTGCTGCCTCATGGGTGTTAAGTAAAATAGCTACTGAGTGAATAGAAGGGGACCCGGGAGGGGACCTTGAGAATACTTCCTGGACCCACTTGGTGCTACCAGCCCTTGACTCTGGACATCCTGTTTATGCTTCTTCTCTGGGTCGCCCTTTGCTTCAGGCCCCGAGGGCCTCTGGCTGCTGTTGGATCCTCCACAACACATTCCCACCCTTGGTGCTTTCAGAGTCAAGAGGGCACTTCATGAAATTAAAAGGCTGAACATTTAAAATAGACAGTCGGGAAATCTTTTTTTGGCAACATACAATTAATCAACCTTTGGAACTCAATTCTGCAGGATATCATTGAGGCAAATAATTCAGTATGACTAAGGAGGGGATTAGAAACTTCTATGAATAAGAATAGCATCTGTTAGCAGGGAGCTTCCTTTCCCAGAGAAATCCATCCCAAGACTGTTAGGTAAAATGTAACCACCAGCTGTGATGGAGGGATAACAGGTATATTAGAATCAAATAGATAAAATTTAACTTACTGGTGAAAGAGTGGCTGTATTCATTGTCTGAATATCCTGGACCAAGGCACCTAAACCAAAAGGTGTCTGGCAAAAGATTACTGAAATTCTTAACATAGGTTTAATAGAAACAAATGCACTGTAGCACTGTCGTCCCGTTGTTCATCGATTTGCTTGAGTGGGCACCAGTAACATCTCCATTGTGAGAATTGTTACTGATTTTGTCATATCGAATATGCCACGGGTAGCTTGCCAGACTCTGCCTTGAGGGATAGAGGAATCGAACATGGGTCGGCTATGTGCAAGGCAAATGCCCTACCCGCTGTGCTGGAGTGAGTGACAGCAGGTAGGTCATTTGCCTTGCACGCGGCCGACCTGAGTTTGATTCCTCTGCCCCTCTAGGAGAGCCCAGCAAGCTACCAAGTGTATCTAGCCCACATGGCAGAGCCTGGCAAGTTACCAGTGTGTATTTGATATGCCAAAAACAGTAACAACAAGTCTCACAATGGAGATATTGCTGGTGCCTGCTCGAGCAAATTGATGAGCAATGGCATGACAGTGACAGTGACAGATTTAATAAGCCTCCTGTTCTTCCATATATTCATCCACACACCAAAACTTCCATCTTCCATTCTTCTACCTACCTGCCCAGCCGTCTATCCACCCACCTATGCCATCCAACCCCATCCCATCCTGTCCATCCATCTACATTCTCGTCTGCTCATGCACCTGTCCTTGCATCCAAGCACAGTGGGGTAGAAAGGTGAAAAGATAGATGGAGCTCTTGTTCTCACAAACTCACAGTCTAGTAAGAGACATCAAAGATAAAACATAATTCCCATAGTGCATGTTGAGTGTGATCGTAGGGATCCAGCCACTTGGCTTTGGGAGCCCATGAGGGAATCCCTTAACAGAAACGAAGCTTCTGTTAATTACTGAGAAGTAGTATGCTATTGTGAAAAGAATGTTTTCTTTAAAACAAGTTAGAAACAGATTTAAATCCAAGCTCTGTTCTTTATAATTTCGGAGAACATGAAAAAGTTCTAGAACTTCTTGGACCTCCATTTTTCTCACCTGTGAAATGGTGTTATCCAGACAGTTCTGCCAGGTGTCAGAGTGATGATGTGAGAGCCTGGCAGAGTGCCTGTGCTTTGCAGCTGCTGGGTAAATAAAGTGTCCCTCCCTATTTGTCCTTTGGTAGACCTCCCTTCCATTATTTTTAAGTAAATAAGATTCTGTTTAAAGGTATTTTTATATATTCCATTTTTTAAAGATATGTGTGCACATGCACCCATAGAATTTAAAACTATCAGTAAAGCATTGAAGCTCTCCCTTTTTCTGGGCAACTCAGAAGAACATCTGTTACCTTGATGCTAGTAGTTGTATTAACACCCATACAACTACTTCATTTAAAAAAATCAAATATTAGCACACATATAGCAGGAGATTTATTTCTCTTTTATATTGTGCTCTGAAATTTACTCAGTACAGACTAATTTATGATTCTCAAGTTGTGAATTTGAGTAATATTATTCACTGAAAGCTCTTCCCTAATTTATCTAAATGTAGATATAAAAGCTACATTTTCTCTATGGGACACATCAGGATAAATTAGGCTGAGGTTGATACCTGACTTAAAGGAGCTCTAGTACACACTAACTCTGGAGCTGAGTTCATGAAATTTGGCATGTGTTCCTCTGATAGCACAAGGTTACCATTTCTGTCTTCGGGGATGCCCCAGAAACCCTTTGTTCTGTGATTGCAATAGGAGAGAGCTGACATTTTTGCTTGCCTGGTAACCTGCCCAACCTGGAGACCCAACCCTAACAGAGAGAGAGAGCTCAGGGCGACTCCCGAGTTTGGCATCATGGTTGGAGGAAACATCAGTGCCTTTCTATCTGAGTGCTCCTCATACTTCCTATAAGTTCATATTTCTCAAGAGCAAGGCTGCTATTCTCGTATAAGGACGCTGGGAAACCTACACGGGCATTAAAAATATACATATAATCCCCATCGTATTTACATTTAGCTCCTGGCCTTTGATTCTCAGCTTTCTTTCCTATCCCTTGGACAGTACAGAAGGCTGAGGCTTCATTCATATTAATGGGCCTCCCATTGTCTGCTGTTCTGGTTCTCTCTGTCCCTCTGTGAAGCCTGCCAAGCAGGGCACCATGTGTTCACAGGCCTTTAATAAATGTTGGACAACGATAATTAGATCATGGGCACTTTGTTACCATAACATTTATTTTTTTAACATTTTTCTTGGAAATGGTATCTGTCTCCAACTCTGCTTGACTTAAGATGATAATTTCCAGTTTTTACAAAGACTTCAGTCCGTAGAGGGAACGTATTGTTGAAGAAAGCGCAAAAGTTTCGGAGCCTCATGGCCTCAGCTCACATTCTGGCTTCTCTTCTTTCAAGCTGGATTAATTTGAGCCAGATAGAATTTCTGTGGTTGAATTTCTGTGACTGGTGAAGGTACCAATATCTAAAGAAAATTTTCATTTTTTCCTAAAACACTCTCAGGGAAAATGACAGATACACATTTTGTTGGCAGGAAGGTCAAGGTAAATTTAATAACCCGGCTCTCCAGAAGTCAGACAGCAATCAGGGGCTCGCCAAAGAACTTGGCTTTGAGTTCTTTGGCCCAGAACTTTAAGTCTGTAACCTTGCTGAACATATTACATCCTTTCCCTCACTCTCCCTTTCCTTACGCCTGAAAATATCTAATGAGCACCTACCATAAGCCAACCAGCGAGATACAGTAGTGAGCCAGACCAAGGCCCCCTTTATCATAGAGCTCATATTCTAGCAAAGAGATGCAAATAATAACCAGTCAACCATCTATGCACATAGTAGATAAGGCAGTGATAGAGATTACGAAGGGAAATAAAGGAAACTAAATAAGGTAAAAGAAATGTGTAAGGATCCTAGTACAGAGGGAAGGGTAAGAAAGGTCCTTTTGATGGGCAGCTGACCGAAGATCTAGAGGAGGTGTGAGAGTTGAGTCAGGCAGAGGGCTGGGCAAGTGTAGGGTGGTGTAGTTTGCATGTTCAAGATGCTGGGAGTGTGAGATGATCTGGCAGGTGATCAGGTAGGACCTTGTGAACTGAGTTCTCTGGCATGGAAGCCGTTTCAGGCTTTGGAGCGGATCTGACCTTACTGATAGAATCCAAACAAGAAGTGTTAGGAGCTAGAGAGTATTGGAAGTAATACATTTTCCTTGCATTCTGTTGATGTTGAGCTTGATCCTCAGCACCATAGATAGGCCCTGAAGCACCACATATGGACTTCTAAACACAGAGCCAAGAGTAGCTCCTAAGCACTGCTACTCCCCTTTCCACAAAAAATGTGTTAGGGTAGCTAATTAGAGAGAGAAAGCAGAAGGGAATGCCTTGCCACAGTGGCAGGGTGGGGTGGGGGGGAGATGGGATTGGGGAGGGTGGGAGGGACACTGGGTTTACGGGTGGTGGAGAATGGGCACTGGTGAAGGGATGGGTTCCCAAACTTTGTATGAGGGAAGTGTGAGCACAGAAGTGTATAAATCTGTAACTGTACCCTCACGGTGATTCTCTAATTAAAAATAAATAAATTATAAAAAAAAATGTGTTAGGGAACTTGGACAAAGGGACAAAAGAGGAGACCCGGGAATGGTCAGACTCTGGATGACTTATGAAAGCAGAGTTGTTAGTGTGTGACTATGGGTCTTCAGAGAAAGAGTAATCAAGGATGGGGTCATTAAGCAGTAAGGAGAATGGTATGGACATTTCCTACTGGTGATGAGACTCCAGAAGAGAGAGGTTGGGGGATGATGTGGAAACCAGGAGTTTGGTTTTGAATATGCAAGACTTGTGATAACACACAGGACCAGGACTGCAACTATTTATATGATAGACCTGATAACACAGATCTAACAAGGGCTTCTTGAACTTTTCCACTTGTGAGAGAAAATCCCCTTCGCATGAGAAATTTTAATGTGACTTGGGCGTATAGGCATGCAAATCAAAGTGACTGATAATATAGCTTAAAGAAATTTACTTTAAGTGATTTTTGTTAGGCTTATGCAACCTTTGAGGGGCCATGACCCACAACTTCAGGAGCTCAGAGGACTAGGGAAGGAGTAGTAAGACAGAAGTTAAGGCACTTGTCTTGCATGTGGCCAACTCCAGTTTGGTCCACGATGGGATATATGCCCTCCAAGTATCACCAAGAGTGATGCCCGAGCGCAGAGCCAGCTGGGGGGATTTTTCTTCATGTTGGAGTTTAGGGAGAGATCAGAGGTCAGGGCCTCACCTATAACTTTAACACTTCCTATTACCTTCCTTTAACACTAACTTAAAAGTTCAGGATATAGGTGAGACTGGGCATTGCAGAGGGCTTTTCTGGGAGTGAAGAGTGAGAAGAGAAGAGGTCTGGGGACTGATTCTTGAAGGACTGTTGAAAGGATTGAAGATGGGACACTAAAGCATTTGACTTTTCTGCCTCTCACTCCTGAAAGTTTGTGGGGATGTTGTGATATCTCCCATGGAAGGACTTTGGGCACTCTCTAAGATGTAGGGATCCTTGGCTTTTGGGGCTACAAACATGACTTTGTTCCAAAGCAGTGATTGGTGATAGATACCATGGCCTTTCACAGTCCCTGAAATCCTCCTTCCAGATGTCCTTTTGGAGACCAGAGATGCTCCAGGGCCCTGGGCACTGAGTTTGCTGGAGGCGGGGGTATGTCGGGGGCGGGGGGCAGGTGTCTCAAAAGGAGCCCAGAAGTTCTGGCTGATTCATGTCTACTAAGTATTGAATTTTGCAGACTCCCTCCCCATTTCTGGACGAAAGCCCAGTTATTCCACAAGAATTTGCACATGAATAACTAAGGTAGAAAATATGCCCATTTTGCTGGCTAGAAGGTCAGGGCAGATTCAGTGGAATTGGTTCCACCGAGACCAGACAGTAAATCAGGACATTCCAGCCATCTGGGCTTTGATTTGGAGCCATCAGGACTCCAGATGTATATCCTTGCTGAATGTATAAAACTCCCAGTATGAAGTGGGGGAAGGGACAGTGTTGCCCCAAACATTAAAAGGCGAGGATAAAATGTAGAGTTGCTGTGGTGCTCAGCTTGATGGGGTGGGAAGCAAAGGAACACAGTTGGAAGCAAGCCGGAGGAGCTGCAATGACCCATTGCTTGTTAGGGGCCAGCGCTGGAACTGAACACACCAGGAGGCCGGATCCTTTGCTCGGCCTCTCATTAGCTGTGCAATTTGAGGTAAGTTACTTCATCTCTTTGAGCCTTGATCGAGACCCCCCTCCCCTCCATTCTTGTGACAGGTTGATGCAAACTGTCTCACTGCAAGTGCATGACGATCAAGTCAGATTAGGTGTATGAAGGGGCCCTGCATGGAATCTGGTACACACATGACACTTCCCCCCACCTTCTCCTCCTTTTTCCTCATTTGTATGCAGCAAACAAGAAATTCTTGGTGACAATAGCTCCAGGTTAATGATGAGTAGTTTCCGTAATGACTATTGTAATAATGTGAGGGTGGGTTGATGTCAATAGATCAATTAGGGAATCTGAGGAGAGGAAACACAGGGTGGTGTCGGATGTGTAGGCAAAACAAAGGCAGCCAGTGACTGCCAAGGCCTGCTGCTGGCTGCTGCTGCAGAAAGCTTGATCTTTTTTTTCACTCCCTTGGAATTTGGGGTTATACCTCGTGGCACTCAGGGGCTACTCCTGGCTCTGTGCTCAGAGGTCACTCTCGGCAGTACTGGGGGACCTTCTGCAGAGCTGGGCATTGAACAGGTGCTGGCTCCCTGCAACGCAAGCATCTTAACCCCTGTAGTATTCCTTTGGCCCTGGCCCTCTATTTTTGTTTTGGGGCCACACTTGGGGCCACTCAGGGCTTTTTCCTGACTCTGCACTCATGAATTACTCGTGGTGACTCTTGGAATTATCTGGGATGCTAGGGATCAAATTTGAGTTGGCTGAGTACAAGGCAAGCACCCTACTTTTTTGCTGTCACTCCAGCCCCAGCTCCGGTTATCTTGCTTATCTTTTAATTTTATTCTATTTTTACTTTTAATTGAAAAGGCAGTTTGCATGGGACTTTAGGAAGAGCAGCTCCAGATCCTCTGATTTGATTTAATGAATGCAGCACCTTGAAACTGAAGCAATCTTGGTTCCACCCATTAAACTGAGAGAAAAGGTTTCATAGCAGCACTATTCACAATAGCCATAAAGTGGAAACAACCCATACGTCCATCAACTGTTGAATGGATAAACATAATGTGGCATTTCCATACAAAGGGATATTATTGAGCAGTTTTGTGGTTGCCAGAGCTAGGGGAGGGAAAGAAAGAGAGAGAGATTGCGAATGGGTACAGGGTTTTCTTTTGCTCTGATAAAAATATTCTGGGACCCAGCAGAAGTGATGATTGTATAACATCATGAATGCACTAAATGCCATTACACTGTACATTTAAAAATGGTAAATTTTATGTTTGTGTATCTATATCCATCCCTCTCTATATAACCACAGTTAAAAATTAATGAGAGAAGATCCTGGCATCATACCCTGAGAGGCTGGCTCATAGGTTTCTATCTCTGTGGGAAGCTCTTTTTTTATTGCCTCCTCGTGCCTTTCATTGGGCAGAACCAGGGCAGAATGCTGTAGACATTGTCGACATGTTATTTCTTAATCCTCACAACATCTCTATGAGGATGGCGGCAATAAACACACACACACACACAAACACACACACACACACATCGGAAGGGAGAGAGAGAGAGGAGAGAGGGAGGAATAGATGGAGGGATGAAAAGAGAGAGGGAGAGGGGGAATTGATTCATCTTCTCAATTCACTAGCTGACCTGGCATTCAAACCCTGGCTATGCCCATCTTCATGATAGATGCACTGGCCACCACAAGCCCCAGTATACTGTCAGCCACCATAGTCATTGCCACTTGCTACGTGCTAGGTCTGAGCTGCCTTCTTACTTCTGGGCTCATTTCTGGGCCCCTCAGGCTCTGCATAGGGCCTGACCTCTGATAAGGAAAAGAGACCAAGTGTGTGTTTGAGAAATAAATGGCACTCTTAAGTTTTTTTTTAATAAAGTAGCATTGGCTTAAAATATTATGTAGGTTTTAAGTGGGCAGCATTGTAGTAGACATCTGAATATTATGTAGGGACTATTGTGAACTAGATTACTAACAGAAATCCAGTTTCTGAGTTTCTATCCCCACCATACAGTTGATCTCCTTTACCCAGTTTACCTGGAAAATTTCCCTATTTTTCTTTGCTAGCCACCACTTTTTTCTTGACATAAGTTTTTTTTTAATTAAATTATTATTTTTTTTTATTAATGAGTCACCGTGAGGGTACAGTTACAGAGTTTCGTGCTTGTGTTACAGTCATAGATTACTCAAGTACCCATCCCTCCACCAGTGCCCATTCTCCTCCACCGATGGCCCCAGGGTCCCTCCCACCCCCCATCCTGTCCTCCCCACCCCACCCTGCCCCCGTGACAGGGAATTCCTTTTTGTTCTCTCTCTCCTTTAAAATAAAAGTTTTTTTTTAATCTTCACTTATGAGTGAAATTATCATACGATGCTCATCTATTTCTTTCTGACTTATTTTACTCAGCATAATATCTTCAAGGCTCATCCACATTGTTGTAAATGGCAAGATTTCCTCTCTCTTTATAAAAGTAGGGTATTATTCCATTGTGTATATTTGCATCTTATTTAACAATTCTTTTGCTGGCACTTTGGTTTTCTCCAAATCTTGGCTGTTGTGAATAATGCTGTGATGAACATAGTGGTATATGTGTCTCTTTGAACTAGAGCTTTTGTATTTTTCAGGCAAAAATTACTCAGACTTGCAATAGCTGGATAATGCGGTATTTCCACTCATAAGTTTTGAGGACCCTTCATACTGTTTTCCATAATGACATTAACAGCTCACATTCTCACAGACCATATAGTTCATTCCATACTTGTTTCTTATCTTTTTTGCTAAAGACTGTTCTCAGATGTGTAAGATGCTAGCTCATTTATTGTTTTGAGATTTTTCCCAAGGTAGGCTGACAGCTGAAAAAGATTTCTTCATGTGTTTGTAGGTCATGTGTATGTCTTCTTTAGATAAGGGTCAGTTCAGATCCTGTGTCTGTATTTTAATAATTGGGTGGTTTGTTTCATGTTGTTGTTGAGTTTCGTGAGTTTATTTTGCAATTTTTGCCAGTGAGGTTTGTGCCTTAGTGGTAGATTGTGAACTAGTTGGGGGTATGAGTTTTCATTGGCAGCATGTATCACTGTATCACTGTTATCCTGTTGCTCATCGATTTGCTCGAGCAGGCACCAGTAACGTCTCCATTGTGAGACTTGTTGTTACTGTTTTTTTTTTTTTGCATATCGGATATGCCACGGGTAGCTTACCAGACTCTGCTGTGTGGGTGAGATACTCTCGGTAGTTTGCCGGGCTCTCCGAGAGAAGTGGAAGAATTGAACCTGGGTTGGCTGTGTGCAAGGCAAATGCCCTACTCACTGTGCTATCGCTCCAGCCCATTGGCAACAGGAATGATTTTAATTGTTGTGAGTGATTTCAACAAAAGTGCATTTGACTCCTCACTTCTTGGAGGTAGAACTTCTCGAAATCCTCACCCTTTCTTTCCCTGATACTTGGCAACCACAGCTCATCAAGTAGTTGAAAATCATGTATATGTTCAGAAATGGACAATTCCAGATTGTAAATTTAAAAAATGAGCAAAATGTGAGGGGATGGGAGTACTTTAAGTCGTGGCAGAAAGTGAGCATTTTAATTCATGCAAGAGAAATGTGTCTGTGTGTTTCAGATATTACCCATCACATACAAGCATATGTCTGTAACCCACCATCTATATGCAAATAGTTTTTGGTGTGGTGCATATATCCCCCACAAAAGAGTGTGAAATGTATGTAAATTATGCAATAATATAGAGGTTGCACATATGCTCGTTTGAGCTAATTGTTGTCAAAACTCTGGGCTTAGATGGGCTCGTGATAGATGTCTTAACAACACACTCATGGTCCTGGCAGAGGTGCCGGGGAAGGTCTTGTTGGAGGAAAGGATGCAGGTCAGTTGCCTGGCAGTGGGAGTGAGTAGACCTGAGTCAGAGAGTTCAGGGGCCTGTTTGTTCCTGAGGGTCTTGCCTTTTAGTTTTTCAGGCCTAACATTCAATTGTTTCGAGACCGTGTGGAAGGAATGGGTTAGAGACACTGTTCCAGGTTAACTGAAGTTCTGAGACTGGGTTATGCATAGTGAGAAGCCCATTCATTCACACTTCGCTGAGTAGCGAAGACTCCTCTTGGTGACCAAGTTGCTTCTTCTCTGGGTTCTTCTGGTTCTTCTTCTGGTTCTTACTGAGTTAAAAACCAGAGCAGTTGTGCAGGTACTGTGCAAGTGACACATCACACAAACACTGTCTACACAAGTCTGTTTCCTCTGTAAACAGAAGCAAGCGGGTCCTCTCTCAGGGTTGTGTTGGGGTGATAACCCGGCATGTTTAATGGACATCTTGATGTGACTATGACTATAGGTAGCTGTATGGTGGAATCTGGTTCTTCTGATCAGAGCCAGCAGATGTCAAGGGCACTGTCTCTGAACACTGTGATAGGATGCAACAATCTTCTCTTTAGGAAGACCCTGTCCCTCACAGTCTAGGCACAGGGAAATGGCCATCCATTTGTCAATGGATCGCAAAGATCTGTTATTTACGGAGCCTGCTCTGCATGCATTGTATGATGTAATCTCTTCCCAACTTGGAGAAGTGATGCCATTACTGTTTCTGGCCCACCATTCAAGGGAGTTGCAACTCAATGAGTGGATCAAATCCCAGGGATCCAGGATTTGATGTTCAGCTCTGCCTGTGCCTGGAGCTATGCAGGGTTTCCTTAACTGTGGGAAGACAGGGAAACAGGAAGACAGAGTTAACCATTTTGAAACCCTCTCATCATAAGCTTCAAGTTTATAGTAGTGTCAAGTCAGGGTTCTATTTTAGGTTTCTACTCGTTGGGATTGATCTTGCCTGGTATAAAGATCCCTGGACCTCTGATAATGGGTCAGGATGCCCGTCTAATTTACACACTTAATCTTTGGGTGATTTCCTTGAAGAAATCTGGGTAGATGGGGTTTGGATATCTGCCATAATTGTCTACCTGTGCTGGGAACCTGGCAGACTTCTGCACGTCTGCTCCAGCAGTGCATGATGAGATGATTCTGGATCTGAGGCGGGAACCTCCCAGTGGTAATGCAGATTGGTGCTTGGTCGCAATAGGGTCACTGTGATGCTGTTGGGAAAAAGGAAGTGTGGATTACGGCAGCTGGAGAAGAAAGACCTGGAAGTAGGGCCACGATTTGCTTGGGAGGACCTCTGCACCTGGCTCAAGTGGACTCACCTTTCTGACCTCCTGCCCCTTCCATGTTCTGCTGAGGTTTCTCGCGATGCTTTCTTATAGAACATTGTGTACCATTTAGAGCATCGCAAAAGCAAATTTAGCTAAGCGTATTTTGGGCCAATTGAAGTTGTAGGCCTGCTGCCTGGGGCAAAAAATAGATCTTTTCTCACTTGATGTGTGACAGATGAGAGCAACGGAGAGGCCCGTGCTCTGTATCCCGCACAGTGATCGCTACCCCAAGGCCTGAGGCTAGTTATTGCATTATCCTGCTTCTCATCATCACTTAAGGGGATGTTTAAGTAGGTCGTTCCCACCAGATAATGGGCGGGGGTGGGGTGGGTGAGGGTAGTGGAAGAGGGAACATTTATTGTACAGGATGCTAAGTAGGGTTAACCATCTCTGCCCATTGCTCTGGGAACTAGGTACTGTCCAAGACTGTTTCAGTTGTCTGTAACTTGTGGACATTCATAATGGGACACTAGTGTGCCCTCCCTCATCCTTGGATAGAGAGTTGAGGCCCTGGTAGAGAAATCTTACATCTCAGATAGGACCCCCCCACCCAAACACATAAGTTTAGGGGACCTTAGTTTAAGGAACTATAGAGGGTGGAAGAGGACAATAAGTGAGGCATGAATTTGGCACAACAAACGAGCTCTCTCTCTCTCTCTCTCTCTCTACCTCTCCCCACCCCCTGTCTTTTTCCTTTTGCAAGGTCTTCATCTGTGTTTGTGTTTTTGTTTATAAATTTCTGTGTATCTATACTTGTTTGCATTTCTGTTGCAACCTAGGTAAGGACTGGTGAGACAGACCCTGGCGATAAGGTTTCATAAGAGCAGGGAGGGGCCTCCCTTGAGTCGTGTGTAGGGGTAGATGCAGGTGAATTTAGAGAGGGCAGAGATTCCCGAGACCTAGAGTCTGGGCTGGACCTAGGCATTTGCTTTCAAAATCATGTGTGAGCCATGGAAAGTAGCAAGTCAGGAATTAGCCTGGTGTTTCCCCAGAGGGAGTTGGTGAGTTCAAGCGGGGCTTTTTAAGCGGCATTGCTTCCGCAATGTATGCATGAGGGCATTTTCAGGATGCGGATGGTACTGAAGACATGATGTTCTGGAGCAGAGTCCGGACTGGAGGTCCGGATCTCTGGGTGGCACTTGGGTCAGTGAGAACAGAGCAGGCTGGTCAGGAAAATGGTCTAGGACGAAAGCCGATCAGAGATAGAATCACAGATGGCTGGGCCAGGGTGGCAGGAGAGCAAGGGCCCTCTTGCAAAATGGGGTCTGGGCAGTAGCAAACCAGTGGAGCTCCGAGAGTGGGTGAGCATGGCCAGAGCGGAGCAGCACGCTCAGTGGAGCTGCAGGCTAAGTTCTTTGCTCGTGTGGATTTGGAGGCAGCTACTGTTCCGTTTTGATTAGTTTCTCCTTCATTGGTGCTCACATTTCGCCTCCGGCGAACAGGAAGGATTGCTGGGAGTTTTAACTGTGTGCGCAGCTGGGCGGGAAAGACTGTGGGGACAGAGTGGGATTTGGCAGTGCGAGTTGGAGGGAGGGCGGGCGCTGAGGGAGTGTCCAGGACAGGTTGGGAGACCAACAAAGCTGGTAGTGTTGGTTCAAGTCTGCTGGGGCCTCTCCAGCCTGGGACCCTGGTTTGAGCTCTCGATAGAGGCATTTGCAATTCCACCTTCCTCACCAGACTAGAGGCCTCGAGCTAATACTTCAGAGACTTTGGGAAACAGAGAACTTTAGAGCCAGCCTCATTTCTCTGCCTCTCATTGACTTAGGGGTTGTGGGAATAATGGCCATTGTGGGTGGAAGCCGGCACCAGCTGCCCTATGGGCTGCCCTGACCTTGCCTTCTCCAGCAAGGCACCGGCAGTCATGTGCAGCTCTTGTGCATATAAAATGTGGCCAGTACCACAGATGATCTCAGTTTTTCATTTTTTTTATGTTGTTTGTCTTTAATGAACTTAATTTTCTTTTTTTTAAAAAAACCTCAGTTGATTGAGGTATTAAGACAAAATTTAAGTATGTTTGGAACAACTTGACTTCATGAGTCTAACTTGTCCAACGGTAAAATTTATGACATCTAAAATCAGATGAAGTATTTCTGATGAACATTTAGCATTTGGATTGAGAGGTGCTACAAGTGTTTAATACAGATCAGATTGGAAGATTGAGGATAATATTAAATATCTTATTAATAATTTTTATATTGAGTGCCATATTGAAATGATAATATTTTGAATATATTGGGCTAAATAAAATATGCATTTGCAATTAAGTCCACCACTCTTTACCTCTTTAGGGTGGCTATTGGAAAGTGCTGGGGACTTAGTTCAGCCTTTGGTCTGAGAAACCCACGGTCCTGAGTTTCATGAACTTAGAGAATTCTCTGTAGGGGCAAATGGGAAAGTTTTGCAGATTTCAAACAGTCATCAGCAGCCCAGCAAATGATGGACTCTGTGTGATAATGATGCGCCACGTTGGTGGGGGATGTTGATGTGAAACAGATCGTGTGTATATGGTGGAGAGGGACAGAGGCTCATGGGAATTACCCTACTATCTGTGAATCTATTTATTCTCCTCCTGCTCCCCCATTTCCAAATGAACAAACAAAAGCAAATCTAATCAAATCGAAAATAAATTTTAGGCAGAACAACCACCCGGTTTCCCAAAGAGGGAGGTATGCCCCTAGGGGCTGACTGGCATAGCTGGTAGTGCTTTTTCTTGGTTCTCTTAAAAAGGGTAGGTGTGGTGGTGGTGGTGGGTGGGGGAAGGGTGAGGACTTTCTTTTTCTGAAAATGTTATCTGTTAGGCCAGTTACATTTGAGAGCCCTGTAGAAGAGTAATAAAAACATAGCACAAGCAAACCCCAAATCAAACCCTAAACAAGCATCTCAGAGTGCCGTCAGTGATTCAGGGGCAGAGAAATGTGTTCAATGAATTGCTGTCTGCTAATCAGGAAGGCGGCTGCTCATCAGAGCAGCTTGTACTCCGCACTTCTTGGTCATGCAGCACTTGCTGTGCAGACAGAGCTCTCTACCATCAAGGCGTCTCCCCTGACATTCCCACTGGGAACCTAGAGAAGCCCAGAAAGAAAGAAAAAGCCTTTTCTTGGCCTGGCTGGCCTCCCTTCCGGAGATCAAGGCCACGTATCAAGCCCTACAATTGCAATTGGTTTCCTCCCAGCTCTGATTGTGGACACTGTCTTTGCCTCGGAGACTGTCGTCCAGACACTCTGATTCTCTCTCCAGACAGTCCGGCCTGGGCTTGAGCTGAGCTTGTTTGAGAATCAGAAAGGATGAGAACCCCTTGTGTAGTGTCTCCCAAGAGTTCTGGAAGCTAGAGGGCTGATACTATTGATTTTCTCATCTGACTTCCTTGATGAAGATTTGCCAGTCTGAAGATTTTTGAATGTTTCTGTTCACTTTGTGGACTTCAGTGAGTAGAATTAGCTGTCACAGTCACCAAATGCAGGGGGTGCCAGGAAGCTGTTTGACCCTTCACTGCTCTCCCACCTCCCCAGGATACTTCTGACCCCACTCTCTGAGGACCTGTGATCCTGACAGTAATGAAATGATGCCCTTGGATTACACAAGTGGTGCATTGGAATGAATGATGATGGATTACCGGGCAATTTCGGCTCTTTCCTTCCCTTCCTTATTTCCTCGGCCCACAAGTTATGGTCACAGATTAGCTTCATCCTAATTGGTTGGAAATTGAGAATTGGAGAGGCTAAGAGACTTCCCCAAGGTCACTGACATGAGGGTTGAACTCAGTTCATCGGAGACCCCTGGGGCATGCAAGGCAACCGTGCTTCAAACATTCAAAAATCCTCAGACTGGCAAATCAACCAACCCCAACTGGTGGTCCTGAGGGCCATTGTCAATGACACTCGACCACCTGGGCCTGCAGACTGGAGCCCAGTTGGTGGGCGGCTCCCAGGAGGGGCCAGTTTGTCAGTTTGTCTGTCTCTCTAGCATTAGTCAGGAACTAGTCTGCCACCCAGTCATAGGATCTGGCCAACTCAGTTTTAGTTCCTCTTTCTGCCCGCCAGCCTTGCTCCTGTCTGGCACCTTATATGTGTGAAAGGATACCCCCAATTCCCACTCCTGCTCCCCTCCCATCTAAAGTAAACCAATTTCGCTCCCACATTGGAATGCTTGCTCTTAAGTGGATCTGTGCCGTCTCGTCTCTGCCAGTGTGTCGCCAGCTCTCTGAGGTGAGTACAGAATGCTAAATGAGCTCTGTTGATGTTACACCTGAGACATGTTTGTGTTATAAATGGGTACAAATTGAATTTGGCTTTCGGTGATATATGATGTCTGTCACGTTCTCCCCTGTGGTAGGACACTTAGAGGAGAGCTAATTTATTTGAGGTTGGGCGTTTCTAAGCCTTTGGTATCTCTGGGATTGCCATCTTCCTTCCGCAATCACTGTGATGGAGCTGGCAGTGCTCTGGGCGGCCCCAGAGACAGTGTTGGTACCCGGGAACTAGACTGGGACTCCTGGGCCCTGGGCATGGTTGCCTTGCATGCCCCAGCATCCTGACCAGATAGATGTGCCTTTGCCTTCCTTTGGCCCCGAAGCTCTGCCTCAGAGTGCGCCAGACTCTCCCTGAATCCTAATCAGCTTCTTAAGAGTTAGTCTAGGAGGGTGTGGCTGAAGCAAATCTCGTATTTCTGCTCTGCTCCTGAATGTTGATTTCTTCTCAGCAGTTTCTGGGAGGATCAAATGGCTGTCTGCCAAGGGCCGAGCAGAGTGGTTTTATATTTGTGAACTGTTTCTCTGCAGTGGTTTGCCTGCTTACCTTGCTGGTTTGGAATAAGCAGATGACTGTAGACTTGGGGTCCCAGGCTGAGAAGGGACAAGCCTCCTGTGTCCTGAAGCACCCCTGTCCCAGAGGAACTTGAGGATGCTGCTTCCTTCCTGCTGGTCATTCTAGGACTCTCCCCCTGCCTGAGGCAGTGAGGGGTTTGCTCTCATGGATTGTCTGGGACATTTCACTGTCACGTCAGGGAGTCATAGCATTTCTGCAGCCAACAGTCAAGGCAGAGAGGGCAGTCTGGAGGTAGGGTACGATTGATGGCACTGAGGATGTGGGGGTGTGCATGGGTCCCTGGGCCCCTCTGCAGTGCAGAAGCCCATGGTGATTTAGGTGTGATTTAGTGAGTAAAGTGAGTGAGGTACCTTCCAGGGCCTCTGGCCCAGATCACCCATATGCCTCTCTCGGCTGTCTCGGTAAGAGGCAACTGCTGGTTCTCAAAGAGCTGCAATGCCTCTGGGAGTCCCGTTGTCTGGCATCCAGCGTTCAGTCCTGTGATCACGCATTCTGATTTGGGTTTTGCAGACTCCTCACCCTCGCATCTCAAGTTCATTGTAGACTGGATTTACTTGCCCTCCTGGAATTGCCCAAGTGCAGGAAGTGATCTGTTTGCATCAGAAGGCAGAAGAGGACAATATTCCGTGGATGGAGTTAGATCCCTGGGCCTGTGACTGTCAGACCTGCAGTGACCTTTCAGTCCTCAACCTCACAAAGGCCTGGGAGAAGGGGCTGATGCTCTCAGGGGCAAGCTCGAGCCCCATTGTGGGATGTATATCTCTGATTCCAGCATTGGCTCTGTCAGTCAGAACTGGTGAGCTCCCTAAGGGTGCCCCAGGAAGCACCTTGGCCACTCGGCAGCTTCAACAGCAGCTTCTGCAGCCATGAGCACCTGCAGCCATGTGGCTGGTACCCAAAGCAACTATTTGCTTGCTTTTGGCTGCTGTGGAGCCGTAATAAAGAACCGCAGACTTGTTGGAGTGAGAGATGGCTTGTCATGCTGTGCTGAGAACACTGCGTGTGGCTCAGGATAGAGTTCTCCCAGACACTTTGGCAAGGGATTCCATCTGTCTTGCAGCATGTGCTGACTATTTCATGCGGGCCTGTCTTATTTCTCCCCACAGAATTGGGGGATGCTGGCCTACAAGTCATAGCTTCCTTTAAATCCCCACAGGTGCCCAAAGAACATTAAGTCAGGCCTTTTGGGTAGGTTTCAGGGAGAGGTTTCCGATGCCAGGGTTTGGTTATGGCTCCTGGCACAAAAGAGTTTATGAGAAAACTATGTCCCCAGTGCCCATGGGGACAGCCAGGCCAATATCACCCTTACAGTGACAGGGTGGCAATCTCGAAACTTTGCTCGACAATGAACTCAGTCCGAGGTTGTTCTCCTTTTTTCAGAGATTGGGAGTGGGGGTGGGGGAAATGTGTTACTACTAGCATGGGGTGCTGGTAGGGCCTATGCTGATGATGTGGGGACTGTGGTACGTCTACAGTGAGATGGCACTGAGTTGGGGCTCTTGCTAGACTGTTGAACTCTGAAATGGCTCGGCATGGGGGTATACTAGTCTCTCCTAAGGACCGCTCATAAATTGTCCTCTACTAGACTCTTGCTCTCTCAGTAGCTTTCCAAAGACCAAAAACAACTTGGCCCCTCTGTACTTCTTCCTTTTCCTGTCTTGGAATTCCTACAGCTACTATTTCTGCCAAGTATGTTAAGAATAACTACATTCTCAATTGTCTAGACCACCACACTCATTCAAATGACTCCAGGATGAAAGGATGTTTGAGTTATCAGCTGGACAGTGTGGCTCTCTGGATTTGTCATCCATTTCTCTTTCTTATTCTGCACAGTACCAGTCTAAGGGACTATGTTATTGGGCAGAGGCACAAGGGTGTCTTCTCAAAGTTCCATGAAAGATAGAAAGATAGATGAGAACCCTGGGTTCTTTTTTTTTTTCTTTTTGGCACACCTGTTGTTGCACAGGTATTACTCCTGGCTCATGCACTCAGGAATTACTCCTGGCAGTGCTCAGGGGGCCATATGGGATTCTGGTAATCGAACCTGGGTCGGCCTCCTGCAAGGCAAACACTCTACCTACTGTGCTATCGCTCCAGCCCTGAGAACCCTGGGTTCTGTAGACAAGGCTGATGGCCATGGCAACCTGTGACCACTCCTCGTCTTGTAACTGATGGCTGCAGGTACACACTAAATGGTGAGTTAGTGGTCTAGGGCCACATCAGCGCTCACCCAAATCTTATGTTGTACCTCACAGCCTAGCTTTTTCTGACAGTTAAATTTTATATCATTCCTGTGCACACACCATATATTAGGATCCATGCAAGATACAGAGGAAATAGAGGGAAAGTAAGGGGAGGTGATAGATGTTCCTTGATATTTTCTAATATAGAGGGACTTACATATTTAATAGTTATTTTTGTAGATGAATGAGACATTTGTGTCATTTTCATTGTCTTACAGGAAGTCCAATCTTTTCTGACTATCTAACTATTCACTTATGTATATAGGACTTCTTGGAGTATCATAACCTTTATTCCTCAGGGTCTAGCAGAATACTGCCGCATGGTAGCTCTCAGTAAAGGTGTATAGAATGAAATGAGTAAATGAGCCAGGACTACATTTAAGACTATGAATGTATTAATAAAGTAACATTAAAAAAGGACTGTAAATGTCTCTCCTGAGACATTTGTCCAGTGCATTATAATCTGAGTATGTCTTGATTCTAAAGCCTGTGGCTTCTTAACCCGATGAACTAGCTGTAATGAGGCTCACATTTTGTGGGGAGGCAGAATAATATACATAAAGAGGGATGTGAATTTAGAAATGAAAGTCTAAGGTCAGAGAGGGAGAACAAAGTATATAGCCAGCCATTCTTCAGAACCATCAAAAATAATACAGAACTGGGAAAGACATGAAATGGAGAAAATAAAGACTTAAATTTATGCATTTAATTTATATTCTGTAAATATTTGCCGAGGATTTACTCCGTGCCAGGCACGGGTCTAGGGCCATGGGGCAAAAACAGTCAATGAAACAGAAATGTGCATACTTATACAGGCACATTTTAAAGAGGAGCTATAGACATAAATTTCTATTTATAACTTTTACTTAATGTGGTTGCATATGAAGAAGGCAGGCTTCCTCGGATTCCTCAGCAAACATTATTCTTCTAGGCTACAAGAATTCAGGAACAGTTCTCTGACACCCTTATAGAAACACTGCCCTCTGGGGCCATTATGAATATTCAACCCCATGAATGTCCTGTCTCCAGATCAATCATCTATGGCATTGGTCTCGTGATAACTATCTTCCTCCATAATTATTTCGAGTCTAAACACAGTGCTGGTGATATCATTGTTTATTTGGTGACCCTTCCATGTTTTCCATAACCTCTCATATTCTTGTCCTTATTTTCAATGGCCCTGTCCTCCACAATCCTTTAGCTTCTTACCTCTCAGTCTTTACCATTTTCTTACTAGCTTCTGCTTCTTAGCCACATCTTTCATTCTTCCTTCTTCCTTACTTTTCTGATGGACCTGTTGGGTTTGGGTTGTGATAGTAGTGGCAGTCAGCTTCAACTACCTTTAGCTAGTGAAGACAATTGGATTGTTAGGAAATTAAGCACAGGATCAATGAGAAGTCTGCAGAATCAAATTTAGGAACTGGTCAGCAAGCAAGGAACACACACATTGAACAGTAGCTGGATTAGGTAGCAGGACTACTGCTGAATGCAAGCTGCCATTTCTGTTCTGCCTCACCACAGCCTCCTGGGACAGCCTCCTGATTGCACGACTGAAGTGTCATTACTCTCTCAGATTTCTTGTGCCTTTGTGTACTCTTCTCAGATTTAGAGAGGTGGGTAATCTTATCCAGTTTTTACTTTTTACTGTCGCTGCCAGGTTTTTGGAAGAGAAAATTTCTAGTCCTATTTAGCATCTTATGTAAGACGAATGAACTTTTCTTCTACACAGAAAGAAATGATGGTTAGATATTTTTCTCAGTTAGAAGAGAATTTAGATGCTGGGTAGTCAGAAAAAAGCCCAAATTTTTACTGTATTCTACTCTTTTTTTTTGACTGACTGAAAAGCCACATGTATTTATTGAAATATATATCTTTTAACATTTACAGTGACTGACTTGTGTCTATAGGTCTGGACCAGTAAACCATACGTAAGAATTTTTGCTTCCATGGAGCAATAAGTAAAATTTGGAATATTATATTATGAGAAGGCCTATAGAAAAACAGAAGAAAAAGATATATGAAGAGTTTAGAAAGGACCTATATTAGGTATGGTAAGAAGGGAAGATTTTAATTAAGAATCTGAACAGGGCAAAAGAAAAGAGTTAATTTAGCCATCGATGTGGGTCAGCAGTAAACACTTGACTTGCTTGTATGAGATTTGGGTTTGATTCCCCCCTCTCCGTCCCACACCATACAGAGAGTTAATTCAATCATGGAAATTATTATGTAGCAATTTTTGAATGCTGTGCTGAGTAGAGAGGACAACAAATAAGCAGACCTAAATGCAGCATCTTGAATACATGGGGGGACTTGGAGTGAAACACAATAGAATCAACTGGTAGATCAATGTAGCTGGAGCCACATGACTCTGAGAATAATAGGACAGGAATTCAGAAGGAAAGAGTGCTAAATCAGAATTTTGTTGCTTTAAGCCTGTGACGATGTTTCCACAAAGCTAGGCATTCACTGACTGACTGTAGTTGAAATACTCTAGCAGTCCACTTCTGTATGCCATTCACACATTTTGTCAAGTCATCTCTAAAACATCCCAAATTAATTCCTGACTTCTCAACTACAGGCATCCTTAAATGAGTGAATGTGGTTCTAGACAGGACCGCCTGCCTGGGCAGAGTGTGCAAGGAGAAAATTGCTGATGGATTCCAGACCTGAATGAACTGGACCATGTATCATTTGATTGATAACAGAGTGCTCATGTACCCCAACTTTTACACTCAGGAAATTAGAAGAATATCCAGACAGCGTTAGGCAGTTCTAACTGTGCAGGAATATATTTTTCACTGGTAGGCATTTTATTTCTTTGAAGCTTGTGGCTAAGTAAGGAGGTACTTTGCAGAATGAGAATGGTTACTTGCTAAGAGGGCATAACTTTGTTTGAAAATCCTAGCCTTAGTTCATAGAATGTGTTTTGGCATCCTGACTCATGGTACCTATGTTGAATCCAGAGTTTGAGTCTGGGAGTTTAGTGATGGAGTTGATTGCATTTCAGCTTGGACAAGTCAAAAAGCCTGCTGTTTATTTGCATTCTACTTACAGTTGAATCTCAACTTATCTCACAAATGGATGAGAGAAACACACCTAAATAAGATGTGTATTGCTTCCAAAATCTAAAGTGGTTCATATAGTGTTGTGCCTCCTTATTAACAATAAAAGATAAAGGAGCAACATTTTCCCTTGACTTTTCAGAGCATATTATGAAAACCATCATAAAATCAGAACTCAACAACCTAAACAAGCTTTACAGGTTCTCATAATTTTATAAAAGTTATTTTCTAAGACATCTATGTGTGTCTTACAAAGGCACTTGATACCTGCTAAGCCACACTTGCCACATCCGATGCCATTCAGTGTATTCAATGCCATTCAGTGCTTCCATGTATTGCATTATTCTCTTATATTAGATGGTAAAATTCTTGTGCATTATGTGGCTCAGTCACATAATGGCCCTCAGTTGAAATGGCCCTCATCTGGGACACTGAAAATTTTTATTATTATTTTAAAAATTTTTATCATTATTCATATCTTGAAAAAGATACTTCTAGTTATGTGTTTGCTGGGATAGAGGAAAAATATTGGCATTAATAATTGTGTACTAGTTGGAAGGGTCTGTATTGATTTGATGCAATAAAGAGACCACACCAGGAACGTCAGATACAGATGAAATTATCACTTGATTAAAGTGATGGTAATCCACCATCAATCTAAGTCACTTCGTATCTGCTAACACAGTAAGTTTCATAGGATGTGATTAGAATCTTTTGCATTGAGTCTTTCAAACATTAATTAAGACACTAATTTCTTTGATCTGTCAGTGATTAATTTATTCCTACTAATAAATTACTACTACTTAGTAGTAAATTACTACTACTTGAAAGTTGGGTGTAGTAGTGCTTTTGTTTCTGTATTTTGGCATAGAGAAGGAAATAGTCTTTGCCTTATTAGCCATTGGTCAACTTCAAAGGAGCTGTCTAAGGAAGTTTATCATATTGCTGAAGATAATCTGTTCTAAATACTCAGAAAAATGAAGAAACATTGAATAATTCTGGAATATTTGTACTGAATATGAAGTCCAATATTTTTCATAATGAAAACTATTTTCATTTTATGTACATTGGCCCCTACTCTGATTGATGTGCCCCAGTAATGGAGACCCAAGAGTCTAAGATAAAAATTTGTGTAGGATTAGAATTTGTGAAGAGTCAGCATATAATAGTATTCAGTAGGTCATATTAGTTTATTTTCTCCAGTGAAAAGATTCTTGATAATTTGTCTAGGTTCTTTTGAGAAAGTCTCAGAAGAATATTTATAATACTTAATTGTTATGTCCTAAGGTGATTCAAGTTTTCTTTGCGTTTACTGAGTTCAGGGTCACTTAAAGTACTCAGGCTTTGGCCATTTGATGGAAACCTTCTGTGCCTTCATGTCTATGGTTTAAGTAAAATATCTCCTTTCTCTAGTTATACTTATTGAGGAAGATCTTGATGGCTTATCTATCCCCAAGGTCTTGGGGACCTTGGGATAAATTAATCACTTCATATTTCCCTACCTCAAGGGTGAGAGTATTTTGATGATCTCTCTGGTCCTTCTGTCTCTGCCAGGCTCTCTGGTATCTCAATAATGTATTTGGCTTATGCTTCTCTGTTAGAATCAAGGTCCAGTCAACTATATTTGAACAAGAACTTTATGGCTTATAAATACCCAGTGCTGCAGTGTTTTCCCCAAATGATGGAAAATGTCATTATATTTGTCAATGTGTGGTAAAGGGTGTGGCTTCTTGGAGATATGCTTAAGGGTGAGTGGAGCGATAAAGCATATCATAAATAGTTTCTAGTATTCTATGGTATCTGGACTACTATATTTACTTTACGCCAAAAATCTTCTGGCATCTCAACTTCATTTGGAGTAGATCACTATTGAATGTAGATTTCTGTTAAATAGCTGAACAAACAATTAGAACTGCATACAGATGGTCTAACTAGGACATTGAGATTAGAAGTCTGCATGTGCCTTCATATGAATTATTTTATCTGATGTGAGATTATTTCTCTCTCCTTGCTTAGTTCTCTTGGGGCTCCATCCATTTCTATACATGTATTCCTGGTGTCAGTAAACTAACTCCTGCTATGCTATGTTTTTGTGTGACACAAACAGTCTTTACCTAGCTTAACTTTATCATTTTCTTTCAGGAAATACTGGCATACAGACGGAATGGTGTGTGTGTCTGTGTGTATATTAGTGTGTGATGGCATGTTGGCATGATAGTTTGCAAAGGTCTTAGGGCATGCTAAGAATGAGTTTTTTCTTTCAAAGTAGATGCTGCCATGAAGGAAGTTTTGAATGTTCAAACAAAACACTGTAGTCACAGGGAAGAGAGAAGAGGTTGCTTTAGCTGATTTGTGAGAGTGCGATTGGGAATTGTGAGATCACGAGTCATTTTAAATTCTTCCAGTGATATTTCAGATATCAGTTCTCTATTTGTCCCAAGTCTATGTCCCAATTCTGCTGTAAGAAATTTCCTGAGGTTGTGAATGATACTAATTTAATAGCACATTTAGGGGCCTAAATTCTGAGTTCTGAGTTTCTCTTTTTCTTTCATTTATACTCTGCAGTTAGAGAGCTATCACTGTAGTTTACTCCTTGTCTCATTGACATTAATCTCTTCCTGCCTTGCATGCTGTTTCTGGGAGTAGAGCCTTCCTCTTAATGCCTTCCCTCTAGCTCAATTATTTATTTATTCATCTATTTAACAAATATTTAATGATCATCTATTATTTGCCAGTTTTGTCCTAGGTACACATACCTAGGGTATATACCTAGGTATCCTAGGTATATGGGAGATAAAAAAGTGAGAAAAATCCCTAATTTCTTGGGATTCTCATTTTAGTGGGTATTTTATTTCAGATGATCTTACATGATAATTTTATGAGTAATTTTATCTCTGTAAAATATTGGTGTCCAGACTTTTCTTTTATGAATACCAATAAGAATTTCATTATGTTAGCCCCTAGTGGGACCAGAATATCACACCCAGATATCTCTCAATACTTTTTTTTATTGCAATAGACTATTAACTTGTCCTCACAATACCCACCACTAATCTTCATACAGAGTAATTTTTTTCAAGATGAAAAAGTCATTTCCTGTGCCTACTCTCTTCTCCAAATTAGTTTTAAGATTTCCATTGAATTTAAAGTAAATGCCAGAATCGTGAACATGGTCCTCATCATCCTTCTTTCAATCAAATTTATACATATTTCCTTTGCTTTATTTGCTTTTTCACTTACACCTGCTTACAACTGCATCTACATACACATATACCTTCAAGGTTACTTCCATCCTCTTGACCTCACTCCTGCACCTGCAAACATTCTAATTGGCCTTCATAACTATTAGTGTTATTTATAATCAAGCAGACAGTACTAGGGCTAACTGATTAAGGGTTTCCCCCTTGCTAACAAGTGAGTCTAAGGAAAACAGATTTCGTGTTTGTGTATGTGTTTTAATTGTTTTTATATTTAGATTTTACCACTATATTCCAAATTTTCAGTGTACCGTCTGGCACAGAGTTGTATTCAATAATATTCATCTAATGAATTAAAAATCCTAATGATTGCTTTAGTTCAAAATAGAGATTGTACTGATACTCCTGTCATTGGGTAGGAGGCCTTTGGAGAGCTCCAGAATAGGCACAGATGGCTTTCTAGGGGAGACGGGGCTTGAGTGAAGAGTTGAACTTAGTTTGTCTTTAAATGTGTTTGACAGTAGCCTGTATCTTTTTGTTTGGGATTCTATTTGCTGATGTTAAAGTTTGAGTGAGCTAATTTTTGGTTTGAAAGTTGTATCTGAGATCAAGGAATTGGAAGGAGATAGCATTTTTGTATCAACCTTTGAAGATGGTTGAGACACAGACTTTCATGCCTTGCCTTTTAATCATGCTTGTGATCACCATCCATTTGGGAGCTTCATCCTCTTTTTGTTCTTTCTAGTGTCTAATATTGGGAATTCAGGCAGTTTACAGACCTCAGCCTAGACTTGTATAGGAAGTTCTTGGTAATGTGTCCCCGGTTTCTGAAAGGAGAGTAAGAAAGCCTTTTCATCCCATTGCTCATCGATTTGTTGGAGCGGGCACCAGTAATGTGTCTCATTGAGAGACTTATTGTTACTGTTTTTGGCATATCCAATACTCACGGGTAGCTTGCCAGGCTCTGTTGCTCGGGCTCGGTACTCTTGGTAGCTTGCCGGGCTCTCTGAGAAGGGCGGAGGAATTGAACTCAGGTCGGCCGCGTGAAAGGCGAACGCCCAACCGCTGTGCTATCTCTCCGTTACAACGGTGATATAAGCAGAGTTCAGAACAGTGGAATCTAACAACAGCTCTTTTCATTGTTCTAGCTGTATTTACCTTCCCTCTTGGCAAAAAGGTTACCTCTTCTATCATTGCTCTTTCATTTGTCCAATAAACTCAAGATTATCCATCTTCAACTGCATGGCCTGGCTTTATCTCAGACAATCGGTTCCTGCAGACAGACTGATTAGAAGCCATTTCCTTCCCAAATTCTATAGCTTGATGTTCCTGTTAACTTTTATCATCAGGGCTGTAGAATTCCGTCCTTGCTCTGCCTGAATGCATGCATAAATAAAAATGGTTGCAGCTAATCCCCCATCCTCTGCCGTTTAAATCCCAATTTATCTCACTCTGGGATGCTGGCATAGAAATTTCATTTATGGTATTGGTTTGAGGAATGTCAGGAGGGACTTGCTGTGAAAAATTTTTCCTGCAATAAATGTTTATGCTCCTTGCAAGGCTGAGATCACAGCATTTGTCTGACCAAAGAAAGATAGGTGTTCTTTCAAAAATATTTTCTACTTTCTTCCTTTATATTTTGAACCTCAGAACAGGATTAATCACAATTCGTGCTTTATGATACACTCTCATTATGACTGCATGTAGCCAGGGTTTATGATATAGCATTGTGAGTACTATATAACATTACAATGAGATGCTACTGTGAATTACATTTCCTTTTAATCCATTCTCCTGGTAATAGGCATTAGGCAGAAGGCCAAGAGTTTGCTATTATGAGCTGTGTCGCTGTGAACATTCTTGTACATGTTTTCTGGCACACATATGCAAGTTTTTCTTGGAGTGCCATTGTTGGATTGTTGGAAACTGAATGTTCAATCTTATGAGAAAAGTACAAATTATTTTTAAAATTTATTGTCAATTTGTTCCTCTACAAATTACATATGAGATATGACTTGATTCACATACCTTGTGACATATTGAGGCTTTTTTAATCTTGTTGACAGAATGTGTATAAAATGGAATTTTATTGTGGTCTTGATCTACATGCACGCAGTCGACCTGGGTTCGATTCCTCCGTCCCTCTTGGGCAGCCAGGCAAGCTACCAAGAGTGTCCCGCCCACACGGCAGAGACTTGCAAATTCCCTGTGACATATTCGATATGCCAAAAACAGTAACAAGTCTCATAATGGAGACGTTACTGGTGCCCGCTCGAGCAAATCGATGAACAACGAGACAACAGTACTACAGTGCTTCATCTACATTTTTCTGATCATCAAGGAGGATAAAGATCTATGGTTTTATTATTGTTAACAGGCCTTTCCTTTTCTGTCCATTTATGTCTTTTGCACATTTTCCTACTCATTTTGTTATAGTGACTTTCAGTACTTCATAAATTATAGATATTGATACATTGCTCCTTACAGATATTAATTTTTTCTACATTTTCTCTCTATTTGAAAGTTTTCAATGATAAGTAGGATGCCACATTTGGATTCAGCCAAAAATTATTAACCAGTTATTTTGTATAAATTTTGATTTAAAAAGTTATTTTCTATTTTTAGATAAAATATTTTTTATGTAAATTAAAATTGACCTAAAGAACTTAAAATCCTACTACAGTTAGGTTTTCTTTTTTTAGGTCTGGGAATGTTAGGGATTGAAATTCATAATTTTTTCAAGAGGCTAGACATATTTTATGGCTGCACTTATTTAATTATCCCATGAGCGCACCTGCCACTTCTCTCATCTAGGTTTCAATATGTGTGTATAATCTATTTCAGGGCTTTGTATTCTATTACTGCTTAATTTACCTATTTCTGTACAAGTAACACAATATAGTCATTGCTATATCTTAATATAATTCTTTGTATCTGCTAAAACAAGTCTCTCTTAATTGGTCTCATATTTTAGAAGTGTATTTAGGTATTGGTTTTAAATGTAAATTTTAGAACTACCTTACTAAGGTCCTTGAAGATCCTATTGAATCCTGAATGGCATTACATGAATATACATTTGGGAATAATTTATGTATATAATATATATTTTTGTCCATGAATATGGTATAGGTTTCCATTCATTTGTTTTCAATGTTCATAAAGAACATTGTATTCTTGTACTTTTTTTTTGCCTGCCATTATATGAGTCTTTATTCTGACAGTTATGAGCTTGGCTTCATAAATCTGCATTCTTGTATATTTTCCTAATTCAGTATATACTCAGCTGCATGAGATTTTTAAGTGGTAGTAGTTATCTGACATTGAGGAGTCTGGGTATATTGTTATCACCATTAATGCTATCAGGATTTTGATCAGACTGTGTTCTATTTTATCTGAACTGGACACTTATCTTTCTTGTCTAGAGGTGTTTGCTTTCATTTATCTTTTCACTGTTTTCTTGATAGACAAATATCTTGTGTTTGTCAAATATTTCAGTCATTAAATCCTCTTTCACCATCTATATTATTGACCAATGCATTCCCCAATATTTGTCCTTTGGTTTCTCTCCTTACTGTTTTCAGGGAAACCCCTTCTATGGAGGGCTGTAAGTTTTGCCTTTGCTTCTCCTTTAATTCACAAACACATGTAGGCTGTAACTGGTCATGAGGACACAAAAAAATATATGTCCCTGGGGTGGAGGATATCCTGGGAGCAGAGCCCTGTGGTTATCTGGTTAACACATGCTCTTCTCCAAGGAGAAGCACATCAAGTAGATACCCTAGTACCAAACCCAACTAATATAAGAAATAGAATATATTCCTGAATTGTGTTTGATTGTTGGCAGAGCCTAAGTGTACCCACTGTCTTTGTCCTTGACAGTTTAGAGAATGTGTGAGATTTGAGTTCAAGAACACGTTGTTTCTTGCCTTATAGGATACCTCATTAAATTATTATTTTCTGTAAACATCAATGTCAATACCATTTTATGGAAAGAAAAAACAGCCAGGACTCTTCCCACCTATACTATACTGGCTGGTGACTGAAAGTGAAATGTATTGGTAGTTTGGGTTCTCCAGAAAAATACCATGGACAGACAGACAGACAGTGGTGTCTATGTGAGATACTTACTTTAAGAAGGAATTCTCTTACATGATATGAATTCTAGCAAGTTCAAAATATTCAGGGTGGGTCAGGAATCTGGAAGCATACAGATAAGCTGATGTCACTGTGAATTAAAGCCCACAATTTGCTGGAAAAATTTTCACATACTGGGAGAGGGTAGCTTTTTATTCCAACCAGAATTTCAGCTGATTGGATGATACCCACTCAATGTCATAGAGGGAAGTTGGCCTTGCTCATCAGCCTTCCTGATTTAAACATATATTTCATCAAAAAATATCTTCACAGAACACATGCAGAATAATTTTTAAGCAAATATCTGGCCACTATAGGACAACCACACTGATACATAAAATTAACAATCACAGATGGGTTTTGGAAACATTTTCTTGTAGCACGGCTACCTCTTTTTCTATTCTGTGTCATTTTTCAAACATTTGTAAACATCACGGAGAATACACCCCATTCTTCCAAAAAGTCAGGATTCCAGAGTGGCTCAGGGCACAAACTTTAGATGGTGCTACTAATTAAATTTTTGTTTGTTTATTTATTTATTTATTTGCTTTTTGGGTCACACCTGGCAATGCACAGGGGTTACTCCTGACTCGTGCCCTTAGGAATTACTCCTGGCGGTTCTGGGGGGACCATAAAGGATGCTGGGAATTGAACCCGGGTCGACTGGGTGCAAGGCAAATGCCCTGCCCACTGTTCTATTGCTCCAGCCCCCTAGTTAAAATTTAAAAAAAAATTTTTTTTTTGGTCACACTTGGCGATGCACAGGGGTAACTCCTGCCTCTGCACTCAGGAATTACCCCTGGCCCTGCTCAGGGGACTATATGGGATGCTGGGAATCAAACCCGGGTCGGCCGTGTGCAAGGCAAATGCCCTACCCGCTGTGCTATTGCTCCAGCCCATTTTTTTAAAAAAAATTAAATTATTTTAGTCACCATGATTAGAAATTTTACAATATTGTTAATGATAGTATTTTATGAATACATCATTCCAACATCACTCCCCATACCCCAGAGTATCCATTTCCCTCTACCATTATTTCAGTTTCCTCCATCCTTCACCTCTTACCCCCACCATCTCACTGTCAGAGTTAACTGAATTCGATAGGCTCCTTCTGAGATAACAGAGTAGCTTTGACTGAAGCAAAAATTTAAGGTATATAGTGGAGAAAAGACATCGAAATTTTCAGCCTGCAATTGAAGGCTCATCACACAGGGAATTAATATGTGAGGTCTAGCTATTCTCTACACTTTACAGATAAGAAAATCTAAAATACAGGATGGTAACAAAAGTCATGGTGCTGCTAGAGGTTGGGGAGTTGCCAGTATTTTGGTCTGCCAAGAGTACAGTACTGCTTTGAGCATATCCCAGGGCCCTCCTTGGACCTTGTAGGAACAGGCCTTTGGTTTCCTGAGCATTGCCAAAAATCTATCTAAGTTCATTATACTTTATTTCATATCCAGTAAAATAATTGGCTGACATTTGTAGACTTTAAAGTCTTTTCCTGCCAGATGGGTAGAAATGGTGCTTCATTAATCACTTAAATATCCCAATTTGCAGATGTTTGTATGTCTTGTCAGATACTCCTTGACGTGAGGCATGGACATGGGTTCCAAAGCCTTAGCAAAGGAGAACTACCTTAATATTAGGTGTCTGCTGATGGCTGTCAGCTCCATGGACTTGGGCCTTATGAAGACAGGAAAGAGGTCAGGTCCACTTGGGGCTCCATGAGTCAGCCGCCCCCATATCCTACTGGGGCTAGTGGTTTTTTTTTTTTTTTATATCATTGAGAAGTTGCCCGAGCTCTCAGGAGTCTGGAGTGGTTGGATTCCTCTGATTAGTGATTTAAGAAATATTCTAAGTGGGGCACAAGTGCCAGAGAATTAAAAATACTTCTTGTTTTTGAATAAGAAGCTGACATGTTCTCAGGACAGCAGGGCTATATCTGGATGAGCAGCTGTCGGCTGCCTTGCGGTCTCTCCCCGCCATCTGACGTGCCAAGGGCTCACATTCTCCCTGGCTTCTGAGGAGCAAGTCTTCAGTCGATGAAGACCTTCCTCCTGGTACTCCAGTACCAGTCTAGCTCAGCTGCCTGGCATGGTGCTTAGTATATTGTAGGTGTACACTTTCGCTTGTTGAAGGAATGTGTCAAGCAACTCTGGTTGTCCAGGAGGTTCTTGGACATAAGAAGGAGATTAGACATTAGCATTTCCTTCTTACTAGGAAATGTGTCCATCCATGACTCCTGGAACTCCCTCATATCTTACATCCAATGATATGATAAATCGTGTGTCATTAAGAGATGGCTTGTTTGTAGTCCCTGGATACATGTGTGGGTTACGTGTGAATATACCAAACTAACAACCCATAGCCCAGTGCTGATTTGCTCCTGGATGATCAGGTCTTGCACATAAACTTCAAAAAATCTCTATTATGTCGGGGAGTTCCAAAATAGTTATTTTGAAATTACTAAAGTCCAATCTGACACCCCCCAAAAGAAGGAGATTAGAGATAAGGAGGAGTAGATGTCTTTGTCCTTATGAGTTTGCCATTGATTTGGCAAGATAAATCAAACTGCTTGCAGGGCACTTATACCCACTCTCCAGGAAGAGTTAGCATCAGCCTGATGATCTCAAGGTCCCTCATACTAACCTCATAAAACTAAAATAGTCAATTTACATCAGTTTAGTGTCTTTGTCCTATTTGTACCTGAAGCAGGAAATATGGCATGCAGAACATACTGCAGTGAATGTTTACTGAGTGGATAAACAAGCCAATGGAAGAAGGTCCAGTGATATCTGCCATCCATGGTTTTCAAATGCCAATTTTGTTGCTGTATAATAAAAATTTAAACTTCCAAATATAATAGATGCATAGTCCAAGGCAGTTACTTTAAACAAAGATGTTGGAATAAATATATCTTCTTTTTCTTAGAAAACATGACTGAGACTAGGGGGCTATAAAGGAGAGAGTTTTGTTTATGCCCCTCCCAGGCCCAGTAATGACTGTGATAAGACCAGGTGGTTAAATAAGGATTTTCGCTGAGATTTGGGAAATTGAAACACAGGAGAATACAAAAGCAAAAAAAGTCATTAAATTTTAGGTCTGAGAAGGCAGGTTTAAAAACTTTGAAAAGAGGTGTAACCTGCAATATTTCTTTCTCTCTCTCCCTCTCTCCCTTCCTCCCTCAGGGGAGTTTGTTTTTCTGAATTATTCAAAAAAGGTGATTCAGGATGAAAGATGGCAGTGGTAATGCTAGTGACCCTTTTCAGAATCAATTGTTATCATTACATTAAATAAATTTCAATGCTGTTATTTTACTTTCATTTCCTATTTTCTGTGAGATCTTGATTCTGTAATTTGAATTGTCCTCCACCCATTTAAAAAGGGTATATTGAAACCCCAACTTCACATCTGCAGTGTGACCTAATTTAGAAACAGGGACTTCTCAGATGCGATCAAGTTGAAATGAGTTTTAATTGGGGTTAATACCCATATCTAACATAACTGGTTTCCGTATAAGAAGAAAGAAATTTAGGTTCAGCTATACAAAAACAGGAGAATGGCCATAAGTAAGGAAAAACCTGCGGCTACTGAAAATTGAGAGAACCAAGGCAGGGTCATCTCCTAGCGGCTTTGGAGAGAACATAACCCTGCCAGTGCCTTGCACTTGGACTCCTAGCCTCTGGAACTGAAGAGCAAATACATTTCATCTTTCTGAAACTATTGTTTAAAACCACAGTCACCAGTCTGTGACTGCTGCTGTGCTCGGGTATAAAAGCGTTAAAAACCCCCAGTCTACCTCTTTCAGTTTAGAGCAATGACTTTCAACTTCCAGTTTGTGGATCAGTGCAGGTTTAAAAGTGGTTAAAAACCACTGTAAAACTGTCCAGTTTGTGATACTTTGGGATAGTAGTCCTAGAAAATGAACACATTTGATGACGCTGTAGTTTCATCTGTCAAGGTAATTGTTAGACATATATCCTATGGATGCTAGGGGACCTTTCTGTTTCAGTGGATTCTGAGCTGCAGCAAAATCACAGACGTCTCTGCAGCAGGAGCCCTGCATTCCTAATAGATGCCTTTTTGCTGAAGGGCACAATGCTTTAGAAAGCCGTTTTAGACTCTGTGCTACCAAGTTTGAGATAGGGCTCTACACCATTTATGGCAAAGACTGCCGCATTCAAGGAAATATGGCTGACCAGAGCCCCCAAGCTCAGGAGGAGAAGCTGGATATGAATGAGAGACCCTCCAGGGCTCATACCATTCCTTTTGGTTGTCTTCTGGTTTCCAATGGGTATTTTAGAAGCACTAAAATTGTATGTCACATTTTGAGACGATTTCTTTCACTCAGAATCACGGTTTTGAGATTTGTCCATATTATTATCAATAGTTCATTCCTTTTGTGTAGAAGTATTTTTTGAGGTGCAGTCTTCAGTACTTCAACTTCAAGGTCATATTTTATTGGATTACTATTGTGTGCATACCCATTCACTTGTGAAAGGACGTTTGGGTTGTTCCCATTCTTTGTCATTATGAATAGTGATATTAAACATACCTGAGCACATACATTCATGAGGAAGTTTTTCTATTTTTTTAATTTTTAATTTTTTTAGTGAATCACCATGAGGTACAGTTACAGACTGAGAAAGTTTTTCTTGGTAAACAATCAGGAGTGGATTTGCTGGATCATACCACAAAGTTGACATTTAGCTTTATTAAACCTGACAACTTTTGCCAGAATTATTCATTTTTGGCATAAGTTGTGAGACTTAGTTTAAAGTTGCTTATTTATATTATATAAATGGATGACTAGTTGTTTCTACACCATTTATGGAAAAGACTGGAACTAAAGAGATAGTACAGTGGGTAAGGTACTTGCCTTGCGTTAGGCCAGCCCAACTTCAATCTCTTGCCATAAGTTTCCCTGTGCTCCTCCAGGAGTGATCCATGAGCACAAGACCAGGAGTAAGTCCTAAGCCCTGCCAAATGTGTTCCCAAAACAAAACAACCAAAAAGATACTATTCTTTTTCCATTGATTTTCCTTTTGTATTGTTGAAATGGGCTGGAGCAATAGCACAGCGGTAGGGCATTCGCCTTTCACGTGGCTGACCCGTGTTTGATTCCTCTGCCTCTCTCGGAGAGCCTGGCAAGCTACAGAGAGCATCTCGCCCACATGGCAGAGCCTGGCAAGCTACTGGTGGCGTATTGGATATGCCAAAAACAGTAAAAATAAGTCTCACAATGAAAGACGTTACTGGTTCCCTCTCGAACAAATCAATGAGCAACGGGATGACAGTGACAGTGATTGTTGAAATGAATCAATGTTATGTATGAAGTATATTTATCAACTTTTGTCTATCCTTTTGTCAACATCTTGTTAAATTAATTACTGTAGCTTTACAATAAATTATATAATTGGGTAGGATAATTTTTTCATCTTTTTTTTTAAATGTTCCAGCTGTTCTAATTCATTTGCTTTTCCACATACATTCTGAAAACTGTTTATATTTAAAAAATTTCTCTAGGTTTTTAATTAGAATTGCTTTGAATCTATAGACCAATTTGTAGAGAGTTGATATCATCGCTGCTTTGGGTCTTCCAAACTGTGATTCCAGTTTGTTCTTTTTATTTATTTAGACCTTTAATTTCCTCTGTTGTTGTATAGGTTCTTCACAAGTTGTATTTTTCTTTATAACATTTCTGTCTTAGTGTTACTGTGAATGTCTCTGTTTTTCGTTTGTTCTTTGTTTTGTTCTCCTAAGCAGTACTCAGGGGCTCCAGAGGCCATTATACTTGGTGGTCTGGAGCAGATGGTTCAATGGTTTAATACTGTTAATGAAATTATTCTTACATCACATACCTAGTGGTGTTGATACTAGGTATATCAAGTCCACACTCAGCGGTACTCAGGTGGGGGTGTGTGTTTGTGTTCAGGGCTATGTTTGGTGGTGTTGGAAGGACATGTGATGCCAGGGAGGGAACTTGAGTCCATACAGGGCATGTACTCTTCTCTTACTCCTAAGTTATCTCCCAGGCCCATTATTTTTAAATCAAGTTTTCCAGCTCCGCTTTACTAGGCTACCGAAATGCAAAAGACTTGTGATTGACCCTGCAGTTTGGAAATTTGCCAAACTTAATTCTTATTGCTAGAAATTATTTTGTGTTAATTGAGATTTTTTTCATAGACAACCTGGAAATCTTGTTGCTTGTGAATAGATCACTTATTTATTTCTTCCCAAGTTGTTTTTATTTATTTACTTTTTATCTTACTACACTGTCTATGGCTTCTAGTAATATATAAATAGAAATGGTAAAGATGGACATCTTTTTCTTTTTCTGAACTTAGTTGGAAAGTTTTCAGTCTTCTAATATTAAGTGTAATGATAACTTAAAATATTTCTGTACATAATTTTAATCAAATTGAACAAATTCTTTTTTAAAATTCTACTTGATTTGATGGTGCTTTTAATAATACATTGTCCTGTAATATATTTGTCTGCATCTATTTATGTTTTCCTTTTAAGACTTTCATTCTATTTTAATTTATTGAGGCCCACACTCTGTGGTGCTCAGGACTATGCATTCAGGAACTACTCCTGATGGGCCTGGGTCCATAGGGAGTGGAGGAACTACTCCTGGTAGGGACTGGGACTGTAGGGAGTACAGGGGATTGAATCTGGAATGGCTACATGCAAGGCAAGCACCTTGTCCACTGTACTATCTCTCCAGCCCATTATTTATTTTAGAGATTTAGACCATTAATGGGTGGAGCAATGGCACAGCCTGTAGGGCGTTCCCCTTGCACATGGCCGACCCGGGTTCGATTCCTCCATCCCTTTCGGAGAGCCTGGCAAGCTACCAAGAGTATCCCGCCAGCGCAGCAGAGCCTGGCAAGCTCCCCATGATGTATTCAATATGTCAAAAGTAGTAACCAGTCTCACAATGGAGACGTTACTGGTGCCCGCTCAAGCAAATTGATGAGCAAGGAAGGACAGTTTTACAGTGCTACAGACCATTAATACATTGTGTTATATTGATGTATTAAGATATTGAATTGAGGAAACTTATGTTCATTTCTTCTCCCCATTTTTTGGTGAGGTTGGAGGTTTTTTTCTTGTACAATTCTACTAGTGTCTTGTATATCCTGGATATTAATCCCTTATCAGATGGTATTGGGTAAATATTCTTTCCCATTCTGTGGACTCTTTCTGTATTTTGGTCACTATTTCTTTTGAAGTGCAGAAGTTTGATGTAGTCCCATTTATTTATGTTTGCTTCCACTTGCCTTGTTTGTGCTGTTTCATCCTTAAAGATGCTTTTAGCTTCAGTATCATGGTGAGTTCTCCCTACATTTTCCTCTATATACCTTATAGATTTATGTCTGATATTGAGATCTTTAATCCACTTTGATTTGACTTTTGTGCCTGGCATTAGACAGAGGTCAGAGTTTGTTTTTCCTCAAAAAAGAAATACAAATGGGGGGGGCTGGGCGATAGTACAGCGGGTAGGGCATTTGCCTTGCATGCGTCCAACTCGGTTCGATTCCCAGCATCCCATGTGGTCCCCTGAGCACCACCAGGAGTAATTCCTGAGTGCAGAGCCAAGAATCAGCCCTGAATATCACTGGGTGTGACCCAAAAAGCAAAAAAAGTAAATAAATAAATAAATAAATGGCCAAAAGGCACATGAAAAAATGCTCCACATCCCTAGTCATCAGGGAAATGCAAATCAAAACAACAATGAGATATCATCTCACACCACAGAGACTGGTACACATTCAAAAGAACAAAAACAACCAGTGCTGGCATGGATGTGGGGGAAAAAAAGACGCTCTTTCACTGTTGGTGGGAATGCGGATTGGTTCAGCCTTTCTGGAAAACAATATGGACAGTCCTTCAAAAACTAGAAATTGAGCTTCCATATGACCCCGCAATACCACTTCTGGGAATATATCCCGAGGATGCGAAAAAGCACAGTAGAAATGACATTGGTACCTATATATATTCATTGCAGTACTGTTCACAATAGCCAAAACATGGAAACAACCCGAGTGTCCTAACACAGATGACTGGTTAAAGAAACTTTGGTATATCAACACAATGGAATACTATGCAGCTGTTAGGAGAGATGAAGTCATAAAATTTGCTTATAAATGGATAGTCATGGGGAGTATCATGCTAAGTGAAATGAGTCAGAAAGTGAGGGACAGACATAGAAGGACTGCACTCATTTGTGGAGTATAGAATAACATCACATGAGGCAGACTCCCAAGGACAATAGATACAAGGGCCAGGAGGATTGCCCAATAGCTGGAAGACTGCTTCTTGAGCAGAGGGGAGAAGGCAGATGGTATAGAGAAGGGATCACTAAGAAAATGATGGCTGGAGGAACCAATTGGGATGGGAGATGCATGTCGAAAGTAGGTAATGGACCAAACATAATGACCTCTCAGAGTCTGTGTTGGAAGCCATAATGCCCAAAAGTAGAGAGAGAGTATGGGGAATATTGTCTGCCATGGAGGCAGAGGGATGGTGGGATAGGGGGGCTATACCTGGGATATTGGTGGGGGGGGGAAGAGCACTGGTGGAGGGGTGGGTGTTTGATCATTTTGTGATTGTAACCCAAACATGAAAGATTGTAACTAGCTCACAGTGATTCAATAAAATTTTAAAAATTCCAAAAGATATTGAATTGATCTTTTATTTGAACTATATCTCATCCCTTATTATTTTACTGTGCTATACTTAGTTTGATAATATTTTCTTGAACATTTTTGTGTCTATGTTTATGATGAATATTGATCTTCAGTTTGCTGTTTTGGGTTTGGTAGTACACTTGGCATCACTCATAAAACGCCTGGTATGTGGGCTTCCTTTCTATTTCCTGGAAATATCAGGTAGAATTAGTTTTATTTCTTCTTTAAATGGTATAATTTTCCATCTAGACTGAAGATAGCTTTTTAAATATGTTTTTATCTGTGCAATGAACTTATTTAGTTCTTACAATACTTTCCAGGTTATTGGTTTCACCTTGAGTGTGCTTTGGTAATTGTGCTTGTTACTGAATTTGGGTGTCATCTAAGCTGCTGAATCTATACATTTAATGTTGTTTCTCATATTCTTTTATTTTCTTTTTAATATTTATAGTCATTCTTGCATTCTGAAATTGGTAAATTGTGTGTGTCCTCTATCTTTTCTTGGCTAGGCTTTATAGAGGTTCATTAACTTTGTCAGTCTTTTCAAATAACCAATTTGGTTTCATTAATTTTATCTATTGCTTGTATGTTTTTAATTTTTTTAAATACTTGATATCTGATCTTATATTTAATATTTCTTTCTTTTGCTGCTTTGACTATTTTCCTTTTCTAGTCCTAGGATGGAAAGTTACATTTCTTTGAGTTCCATTTTCACTTCTAGTATACCTACTTCTGTGATAAAAATTTCATTTAATCTATGCTCTACCAGCATATTAAAAATTTCAAAATGTATATAAATAAGTATTTCATTAAAATATTTTGTAATTTTTTTCAGACTTTGAGCTGTGCATTGTTTATAAGTATGTTTGGATAGTTGCATGTTTTTTTCTGTTATGATTATTTTAAATTTTAAGGATTTGATTTATGATAGATAATTTCTTACTAGAGGGATGTTTCATGTGCACTTGACAATAAAATGTGTTATGATATTGTGATATAAAGTGTTATATAAATGTAATTAAGATCTGGTGTTACATAAATGTAATTGAGTTCTGGTAAGTTGATGAAATATTTTGTTTTTCTGTATTCTTGTTGATTTTCTGTCTGCTAATTCTATTGACTACAGAAAAAGTTGTGCTGGAATCTCTTTAATCATGAATTTATTTATTTTTCACTTCAGTTACTGCAAGTTTTATATATCTAAATTTCTGTTTTTAGAAGAACATCTTTTTACATTTGTTATGTTTTCTTGGAAAATTGAACCTCATTGTTAATGTGTGTTTTTCTTATTTATGGTAATTTTCTTTGCTCTTATGTCTGTTTTGTCTGATACTCCATATAGCTGCTCCAATTTTTTATTATATGCTTGCATGATATATTTTTATCAACTATATATTTATAGTTGAAGTGAGTTTTTAGTAGTCAACATATAATTGGTTTGTGTGATTAACATTTTTTGTTCTGACTACTTGTCTTTTACTGGTATATTTAGGGAATTTACATTTAATGCATCTAATTTTATGTTTAGATTTATTTCTTTCATTGTCTTCTACTTTTTGTCCCATTTCCTGCCTTCTTTTGGGTAATTATCATCATCATCATCATCATCCCATTGATTGTCAAATTTCTCGAGCGGTCTCAGTAATGTCTCCATTTGTCCTAGCCCTGAGATTTTAGAAATCTCTCTTTACTTGTCCTTCCCAAAGGTGCCACATTGGAGGCTCTTTTAGGGTCAGGGGAATGAGACCCATCATTGTTACTGGTTCTTGCATATGAATACGCCACAAGGAGCTTGCCAGGCTCTCCCATGCGGGCAGGAAACTCTCGGTAGCTTGCCAGTTCTCCGAGAGGGAGAACTAGGCCATAAAATGTCGCAGAGCCGCAAGGTGGCTGCGCGATTCCAGGAGATTGGTTTTATATTCTCTGGATGTTGGCGGTTGATGGGTTACATGGTGCTTGGGGCAGCTTTTGGGTGTGATCACCTAGCTACTGGAAAATGGGGTATCTGGGTGGAAGAGGCCCAGTCCCCATCCGAGCAGGTTTGGAGATCTCAACCCCAGGTCCCACACACCTGGGTTCCTCTGCCAGTTCCTTAATGCATGAAGCTCGTTCGAATGTGTGGAGAGGGGCCTTGAACATGGCTGCTGCTGGGTTCTGGAGGTCTTCAGCTATGGGGGCTCTGCTCGGGGAGTGGAGGGAAACTGAATCCACCCCCTCTGAGAGGCCCTGGTGAAGACAGCCAGCCAGGTGCGGGGGCAAGAGACTCTGTCGATTATCAATACATTGAATATTACTTTTGAATTTATATGTTGTGATTTTTACTGTATTTCTTTGATTATTTTTATAATCGTTGTCTTGGACATAGCAACATGCACACTTACCTTTCATTATACTGAGTATACTAAGTAATATACTAAGAGCCAATATTTACCACTTCAGATAAATGCATAAATCTTACCACAATTATGTCCCTTACTTTTCCATAATTAATATTACAGTGGTCTTACATCTTATATCTGCCATAATGGAAATTCTACTAGGCTATGGAATTTTTAAAGTCATCAAATATATTTTAGAGCAGTGTTGTTAAAGCCCACACGACAATGCCTGGCAAGCTACCCGTGGTGTATTCGATATACCAAAAACAGTAACAACAAGTCTCACAATGGAGACGTTACTGGTGCCTGCTCAAGCAAATTGATGAACAATGGGACTACAGTGCTACAGTGCTATAGTTTTTAATCATTTTACACTTGTGCACCTGCTTCTGTCTTGCTTACTGCCATGACCAGCAGTTCTAAGCATGGTGTTAGGCCAGTGGTTTTCAACCCTTCTGTACCTGCATACTGCAGCTGGTTCATAGTTTGGTGTTTGAAAATGCTGGTTTGGAAAACTAAAGAGAATAGCTTGTTTACAAACTTGCTTTTAATATTTTTTTGTTTTTAATTTTCAGTAGCTTGCCTCTGATGTGTTTGAACATGACTGCTTTTATTTCTTCCCCTCCACCTTATAATCTAAGGGGAATATTTTGTTTCTGTGTTGGGGATCATGGCTGACAGTTCTGAGGCTCTACTCTTTGCTCTGTGCTCAGGGTTACTCCGGTTGTGCTTGCGGGAACATGTGGTGCCAGTGGGGCACGCGAACCCCAGTCTGTCACATGCACAGCATGTCTTCGGCCCTTTCAGCTATTCTTCTGTTCCCTGAGCCTGGCTTTTTTAAATTTATCCTCTAGAGGTTGTTGGACTTGGATTTACAGAATTTTATGTCTCACCAAATCTGGGCATTTTTGATCACTATTTTCTCAAATACTGCTTTTACCCCCCTCCTGTATCCTGGTAGTCTGTTAATATAAATATTACATCTTTTTTTTTCTCCACAGATACCCAAGCCTGTTAATTTTTAAAAAAGACTTATTTCTTTCATTTGTTTAGATTGCATGATTTTTGTTGAGGCATCTTCCTTGGCTCTTTCCTATATGATATCCAATCTGCTATTGAATTGTTCCAAGGAGATTTTAAGAAAATGCTTGTATTTTCAGCTTAATGTTTCTATTAGGTTTTGTTTTTTCTCTTTTATTTTCCTTGTAGAGATTTTTAATTTTTCTATGTGTTTCATGAGTATTCACATTTGCTTATTGGGACATTAAAAATAATTGTTTTAAAGTTTTTATTAGAAAACCCCAGCATTTGATTTCCTAGGGTTGCTTGCTGTTGATTCTTGTTGTTGTCTCTTTTTAGGTGAGTTGAACTTTTGCTATTTATTTTAAATCTGCTGTTTATTTTAAATCTGAGCAGTTTTAGATTTTTATCTTAAACACTTTGATTATTTTGTGTAAAACTCTTGGTCTCAGTTATATTCTCTGAGGTATATTGATATTTTTGGGTGTTTCCCTTCTATTTTGGGGTCATACCCAGTTGTGCTCAGAATTTATTCCTGGCTCTGCACTCAGGGATCATTCCTGGCAGGCTTCAGTGGACCATATGGGGTGCTGGGGATTGAACCCGGATTGGCCATGTGCAAGGCAAATGCTTTACCTACTATACTATTTCTCTAGTTCCTGATATTTTAGTTTCAAGCAGGTTAGCTTATGGGCTAAAATGATAGTATGTTAGCTGTGGACTGTTTTCTATCAGTTCTGTTTTAAAGCATTTGCAACGTTCTATTGATTTGTCTCATGTGTGTGCCACCCAGTGGCCAGGCTGGAACCTAGATTGCACGAGGCCTTTAAATTTAAAAAATTCTGCTTATAGAGATATTTGTATCCTGTTTTGGATCCCTTTATATATAAGCAGCTTAGGGGTAAGCCCAGGAGACCATAAACAACATTCAGACTACTGTCTTGAGCGTCTCCTTCCCTGTCAGCTCCCTAACACTTTCACTCTGGCGGGGGGGGGGGTGAGTGGGGGGAGGGTGGGTCCCTTTATTATTCCTTCACTCAGATATTTGTGACTTTTGTGCTATTTCCCCTTTTCATATTTTTTGGAGCATGTGCCTGTCCCTGCCTCTAGTGAGGGACCAACGGCTAAAAATCCATGTCAACTTGAAGCCAATTTGGATTGTACTTTGAATTCTTGTCCCCCTCCTTTATTTGCCTTTCTATTTACCGTTCAGATTTTCCAAACAGCTACTCTGTGCAATCTGTACAGGTCTTACGGATATATTCAGCCTTTTGAGATATCTATCCAGTCCATTGTGGCCATATTTGGGGGCAAGTGAAGGGGGCTTGTTATTACTCCCTCATGGACTGCCAGTACTCCTTAGAGTCACATGTGAATAAGCTTGAAAAGATTCTTATTTTTACAAACTTTTGACCTACTCCTCAAAAGTGCAATTTAGAACCTTTGTACACCACTAAGGTTAGCAACTTATGAACAGTGTAGCTTTTGTGGGGATGTTCCTGGAGACTAAGATAAAGCCAAAAGAAGAGATGGAAAGGGTCCACCTGTTCGTTATGGGAGTTGCTATGCTAGCAAGAGGCTTTTAAGCCTTGATAGTTTATAGTAGCTGATCAAAGAATTGGTTCATGGACCCATATTGAGAACTACTGCGTGAGCGATGCTTCTAAAGGGCTTGTTTATGTGGGAAGCTTTAATTTCCTGTGAGTGCTGGATTCCACTTCTGGAAAATATCTAACATTAAAAAACCCAAGTCTAACATGAAAATAAATGAAAAGAATATAAAACACAAATATGTGCCTTTAAAAACATTTCTGGGAAGTTTGTGAAACCAAACAGGGTCCATAAAGGTTAATTTTACATTTGCATCTGTTTCAGCCAGCTCCGGAATGGCAGAAATAGTTTAAAAATTTAAGCCCAATGGCATTTGGACTGAAAATACTGTCTTGTCTTCTCAATAAATCTTACAGCTTAGGTATTTTTATTGCTCCAAGAACCTTTAAACTGCATTATAAAGTAGGGGAATTCTTGTCCACACAAGAATCACAGGCCACCTCTTCAAACCCTGCCTGGACAGCTGGAGATAAGGTTTCAGTCATGGTTTTCAGACTATCAAGTGGCCATTGGCCCAACCTCAGCATTTTGTCCACTGTTGCAATTTCACACTTAGGTGCTGAGCATGCAACAGTTCACTACTAAGTGATGTGCATGCCTGGTGCTTTAAGCAGGAAAGACCTCTATTTCTTCATCCGAGGCCTTGGGGTCAATCAGTTTTATAGTTACACAGAAGTGAGCAGCTGGACTTGGTTTCCAGCCACTGATTTTCAGGGGCACAATTAAATGGAGAGGTATTGGGTGCTGAGATGCAGTTGTGGGAAGTTGTTGGTTGAATTTCCTAAAACTTCCAACCTGAGTCAGTTTTCTCTCCTGGGAACTGCCCTGTCTTACCTCTGCCATCACTGTGATCCTCACGGCTGCCGAGGCTGACCAGGCTGCCAGGCTGTGGGTCACTGTGCAGCATCTGCGAGCCCAGATGGAGGGTCTGTTTCTTGGCTGGAAGGGCTATTTGGGGGCCTTGGGGTTAGCACTTTCCTGGGTCCAGTCTGCTCATTTTCCTTTCCTGTTTGTTGAGCTTAAAATTCAAACAGCTTGCAGCCCCTGGCCCAGGGCATGTCCGATTCGTCGATTCATCATGGAATATGGCTCAGCAGGGCCAGACTTCATTGAGGTTAAAAGATGTGGTGTCTGTCGCCATGGCAGGGGCAGATGCTCTGTATTTAAATTGATCTTCTGGTGGGGCAGTGCCTGACTGGGCTAGGATCATGTCTGTGGGTGGGCTGCTATGAAGGGTGAACCGTCCAACGATGGAAAGGAGTTCCTGCTCTAGGTTGGTGAGTCTCATTCTCACGAATGGAATTCCCTTCCCTGTGCAATGGGAATATGATAGTTCGCCTCATAGTTTTGTTAAAGGATTAACCAATACATGTTAAGTTGGTTAGGCACAAGTACACTTAAAAGTGCCCATAGAATTTTGTCTGTATCAATACAATCTGACTGATTCTCACAAAGTGAGCCTTTGTGAGCTGCCCAGTTTCTCTGAACCTTTTGCTCATGTGTATAGAGAGCCCAGTAATATCCTCTCTGTACACTCATGCAGGAATTAAATGTGACACAAATAGACATTTCTTGGTACCTGTGAGTTTCTATTATTATTTACGTTCTGAATCGTCCTCAGCACAAATTTCTATACTTTGTTAATGTTTGCTAGTATATAAAGAAGGTGCTCTTTGTGCTGAGAATAGACCAAGTGAGGTGACATCCTGGGTTCAACCACTTGATAGAACAGAGAATCAGAGGCATTAGCTCCATAAAGGAGACTCTTCCCCACAACCGCATGTCAATATCCATCTCTATTTCTGTCAAAGTTGATCTGAATATGAACAATCTCTATTGCTGTTCCTTAATCTTTCTTTCAACTGTCACACATGGAGACCAGATAATGTCATTAATGTCATGGCCTCCCTTTCTTCCTCAGCTTACCTTAACTCATCTGGGTGCCCTCCAGAACAGCTTTCCGAACAAAAAGTCACATTCCCTTATACTGCATGCTTCATAGCAGTATGTTCCAGCAGCAAACTGATTCTTAAAAAATGTTCCTTCAACATCTCAGTTCTTCCAAGCTGATGCCTTTTCCCTCACCACCTTCTCCCTACCCTTGTCAACTCACTCTCCTTTCCTCACTATCCCTAAAACTCTTTGGCTCACTCTCCACCCCAAATCTGCTTCATCTGACTCCTAGCGACTTTCACATCTTGGCCTGTCATGGTCTTCACTTCTTGACATCAAATTATATTTCCTCACTGAATCTTATTCTCAATGATATTTTCTTCTAGACAGGATCCTCAATAACTACTCGTGCTTGAAAGTGCAAGCCCTGCTCCCCTTCCTCCACCCTCATCACAGCTTCGTCCATTAAAATGTTCTTTAGCCTTAGTGCAAAATTCAATTTTGTGTCTGTTCATGTTTTCTTTTTCTTCATGTTTTCTAAGTTAAGCTTTAAAGTATCAGTTCATAAGCACACATTTCTAGGCTGCCCACATTTTTTGATTCCTTTCCTTTGTGATGTTTACCAGGCATAGCTCCAGTGGTTGCTGAGCTTGTCTTCTGCCTTTGTGTCTTATACCAGAGCACTGAGTTTCGGAGGAGAATAAGAAAGTGCACTTTGTGCTTTGCAGTGTTTATCATGAGTCTCCACAGTTTATGCTCTACTGCTCTAAACCTGTATTTCACACTTGTCTTCTCACAAACTCCATCCCTCTCCCTTCCAATGTCCAGCTATCAGCTCGGTGTCTCCCTCATAGCTCCAGCTCCTGTCTCCTGAGTTAGAACACCATTTATATTTGCACCTTTGGGTTTATGACCCCATCTTTGTATACCCAAACAATGAATTAACCTCATCCTTGTAAATGCCTTTTCTATCCCTGTATCTCTTTCTGACCTTTGCCCTGGATTTTACCTTTCCCCCTTTTCATATATATCTCCTGAACTATCAGGCTTTCTCCTTCTTTTCCCCTCCCTGCTCTCTAACACACACCTTCCTTGCTGCTCTGTCTAGATACATGTTTGAGAAGTTTCTATTAAGAAAAAAAAGCCTTACAAATTGTTTCACACTCCCAGTTACTTTCCTATTTTTCCTATCTATATTTCTTCTCTTATTTGGTTTCGATTGGGCTGGAGTGATAGCACAGCAGGTAGGGCGTTTGACTTGCACACAGCCCACCCAGGTTCGATTCCTCTGCCCCTCTTGGAGAGCCCGGCAAGCTACTGAGAATATCTTGCCCACACAGCAGAGTCTGGCAAGCTACCTGTGGCGTATTCGATATGCCAAAAACAGAAACAACAAGTCTCACGATGGAGACGTTATTGCTGTCCGCTCGAGCAAATCGATGAACAACGGGACAACAGTGTCAGTGATATGGTTTCAATGATAAACTACTGTGCCTCCTTTATTACCACAGTACCCGAGGCCCTCCCACACTGTCTCCCACAATGTCTCTATGTCACCTCTGATTCACCTCTTTATTCCCCCTGACTCTTTCCCCCACTACTTGGTAATCTTAGTCTTGTAATCTAGGTTGGCTCTCATTCTGTTAATTCTGTAAAAGGAACATGGCTGAAGAGAGCGGAAGTATTCCTACATTTTTTTCTTCTGGAGTCTAATTCATCAGAGAGTGGTAATAAATATGACCACATCATCTTCTGTATAAGAATTGTTTAAGGTTTTGCATTTATCTTCTTTCCTCTCTTTCTTCTTTAAATTTTTTTCTTTTAACTTTTTAAAATTAATTAATTTTTTCCTAAATTTTATTTTATTAAAGCACCGTGGGTTACAAAATAATTCATAGTTGGGTTTTTGACATACAGTGCTTTATCACCAATTCCACCACCAGTGTCAACATTTCTCCACCAGGATTTCTAGGTTCCCTCTTTTACTCTCCCCACACCAGTCCCAGCCTGCCATCTTGAGGGGCATCTTTCAAGTTTGTTTATTAAAATTTGTGTCTCGTGATTTCAGTGTTGTTGACTTTGTAGTTTGGCTATTAAGCTTTTTTTCCTACTATTTTAAAAAATAATTGAACCGCCACAAATTACAAAGTTAGAAAGATATTCGTATTTGAATTTCAGGTGTATATTATTTCAACACCAATCCCTTCACCCGTCCCCAGTATCCTCCACCAATGTTTTCAGTTTCCTTCCACCCTCACAGATGAAATGCCACTGACTAAGCAAGTAGAAGTAAAGCTAAACAAATGGGACTACATTATACTAGGAAGCTTCTACACCTCAAAGGAAATGATGCCAGAATACAAAGACAGCTCACAGGAGAAATTATTTGCCCACCTGACAAAGAGTTAATATTAATTTTTTTTCTTTTGGGCCACACTCTGCGGTGCTCAGGGCTTACTGTTGACCCTGTTCTCAGGAGTTACTTCTGGAATGGCTTAGGTTACCACATGGAATGCTGAAGATTGAATCCAGGTTGACCGCATGCAAGACAAATGCCCTGCCCATTCTGTTGTCTGTTCAGCTCAGTTTTCCATTCATCTTAAAAACTGACCTACATTTGGAGCCTTGGTGCACAGAGCACTGCCTGTCTCTTCACCCATACAGGGACCTCTCTGTAACAGCTTCCGCTGTTCAGTTCTTGTTCTTCTTTCCTGGCCTCACCCTTCTGAGCCCTAGTCTCAGAGTCATTTGTTTTCTTGGAGAAGTCTCGATTCTTCCTTGCTCACTTCTCTTAACAGCTGCAGGTAGAAAATTCATAATCTGCCATGCTTGAATTTTCTTTGTCCTGTCTCTCACTTTATTATCACTCCAGACCTACTCCTTCAGTATTGTTTGGGAAGCTTGTTCCTATGTCCTTAATCTCCTTGCAGTTGAATGCTCTCAGAGAACCTGGTCTCTTCCTCAGTCACAGGCATGTTTACTCCAGCCTCAAATAGACTTGGATAAAGGTTTGATTGTTGATGAATATCTGTGGAAAAAACAATAAAGTTAATTTTGCTCAATAACTTAAAGATACTACTGTCAGGGACTACTTTTCTTCTGGGTTGAAGCACCAAGTTCCTTCTGTGCTTAATGAGGTAGGGATGGAAAGTGTGAAACCAGTGAAGCCAGTTTCCTCTTTCCTCTAAGGCTTTGTGGTCAAAATGATCAGCAAATTCTTGTGATTTTTGAAATATGTGCAAGAGCATAATTAGGATAACATTTCTTCCTTCCTGTGGAACACCTCTTTTTAAGTCATTTTAAAAATTATGATACCATGACATTAATGGGGCCTAGCTGATCAGGGACACATACTTTATTCCAGGGCCAAGTTATAAGAGGGAATGAGAGGAAGAGAAATTATGCCTAACAGAAGCAAAGCTACCAACCTAGAGGTAAGGCTGCAGCCCCATCCCCTAAATAAATGCTCACAGCCCATGGTTTTCTGCCCCCAAAACCCATGGCTAGGTTCCAGACCCATAGAGTCCACTCAAACTACTTTTACTCCCCAGGCCTAAGTTTGTTTACCTGCCTTGTCTATTCTTTGTATTGGAAACCACAACCTAAGCTTGTGTCCACATTTACCCCCTCCCTCTCGTTTTGAGTCCCCTGTGCTTCCAGATAGGACAGACAAGCTGTACATCCTGTTTCTAGGGATCTAAGAGTATTAAACAAGTCTTTCTGATAGTCATTTTTATGGCTGTTCCTAGTGTGTCTTATTAAAAAAAATCCCAGGGGTAGATGGAAACAACTTTCCAAAGATGTAAGCCCTTGGTCAGAGTGAACTCATTGGTGAGGTTCCCATAGATCCAAATTTCCTCCTGTCATCCATCCTGAGACTAAAGGCAGCATCACCAACCTGAGTCTTTGGACGACCCCCTGGGAGCTAGAACTCACAGCCTTAATTGTGTTTAACTGACCTTCCCAGTAGATGGAATGTATTACTGAGCCAATCACAGTCTTTATGTTTGGTGTTATTCCCTGGGCTTCCAGTTTCAGTAACCCAGGAGGATTCACCTATATAACTAGCTTCTGGAAAGTGTGAAAATATCACCTCCCTTCCATGTAAAAGATTCATTTGATAATGGAACCCCTGTCAGTAGTTATAAAACTTCTAGACTAATGACCTTTAAAAAGGCCTTTCTCCCTCCCTCCTTCCCTTTCATATCTACCTTCCTTTCTCCTTTATTTCCTCCTTCCTTTCTCCATGCCGTCCTTCTTTCCTCCTTGTGCTTTATGCAGAATTTATTGAGATTTTGCCAGCCTTCATGTTAAGGGCATGTAGTGCAGAGTCAAATAAGCCACCTTTGCTTTTCAGTAGTAAACTGCTCAGTTATTGATTGATGGTGAGTGTGTCAAGTGTGATCTCCCTGCAGTACAGGGAAGTATAGATCCTGGGAGAACAGTTGAAGGAACTCTCTTAAGTCTGGTATGAAGGTAGAAGAAGTTAGGAGAGGAGTTAGCACTTGAATTGAGATTTTAAGAATGAGTGGAAATTTGCTGAATAATTTTAAGCTATTGACTATTTTTTTTGGCTTGGTAGCTTTTTATTGAGTCTCTATAGTGTCAGTCTGTGCTAGGTAGAGGAAACTCAGTTGTGAACCAACTTGGTACTTTCCTTTCCTACATAAAGTTTTTAGTAAAAAGGAGATCATTGCCAAGTCACACAAAATACTACAAATTAAGATGTCTGTGAAGGGAAAGTTAGTATATTAAGTTGTGGAAGAGTATTAAATAACAGATTCTCAAGTGTGATCTGGGAAGGAGAGTAAGGAACCTTAAAATGGACAGTGATGGGGGAAGACCATCCCATCCGGATTTGAGGCAAAGGGAGCAGAAATTGAGTAAGATGAGTCTGGAAGGAAGGACTGGACATCATAAAGTGAGCTGTTAGGAGGTGGGTACAGCGATTCTCTAGAATAGGTTTTAAATAGTCCACTTGGGTTACTGGAAGGGGGAATTAAGATGGGGGCCTGGTCATTCTGGCTGACTTGGTTTCTGTAGAGGAATGCACTAATGATTACCCTAAAGATGGAATGTACCACGAGGACCCAAATAGGGTGGGGAGGTGAGGAAATTTCTCACTCTGTGTGTGACTCAGGCTGATGCTCTTCACCCTGAAGTCAACACCCAGGGCTGAGACTTGCAGCTGTGCCTGGGCGTGGTTCTCTGTCCATGGTACTGAAGGCAGAGCGCCCAGAATTCTAACTCAGGAATGCACCGACCATTTGGGCTGTTTCTTCTTTCCCCTTTCTCAGTTGGAAACTCCAAGAGAGAAGTAGTCTTTATTTTTTTTTAATTATTGAATCACCGTGAGATAGTTACAAACTTTCATGTTTGGGTTACAGTCTTACAATGATCAAACACCCATTCCTCCATCAGTGCACATTCCCCACCACCAATACCCCGGGTATACCCCTCCCTCTCCTACACTCCCCCTGCCTCTATGGCAGACAATATTCTCCATACTCTCTCTCTCTACTTTTGGGCATTATGGCTTGCAACACAGACACTGAGAGGTCATCATGTTTGGTCCATTATCGACTTTCGGCATGCATCTCCCATCCCAACTGGTTCCTCCAGCCATCATTTTCTTAGTGATCCCTTCTCTATTCCAGCTGCCTTCTCCACTACACTCATGAAGCAGTCTTCCAGCTATGGGGTAATCCCCCTGGCTCTTGTATCTACCTTCCTTGGGTGTCAGCCTCATGTGATGTTATTCTATATTCCACAAATGAGTGCAATCCTTCTATGTCTGTCCCTCTCTTTCTGACTCATTTCACTTGGCATGATACTCTCCATGTCTATCCATTTATAAGCAAACTTCATGACTTTATCTCTCCTAACAGCTGAATAGTATTCCATTGTGTAGATGTATCAAAGTTTCTTTAACCAGTCATCTGTGTTAGGACACTCGGGTTGTTTCCATGTTTTGGCTATTGTGAACAGTACTGCAATGCATATATATGTACAGATGTCATTTCTACTGTGCTTTTTTGCACCCTCGGGATATATTCCCAGAAGTGGTATTGCAGGGTCATGTGGAAGCTCAATTTCTAGTTTTTGAAGGTCTGTCTATATTGTTTTCCAGAAAAGCTGGACCAGTCGGCATTCCCACCAACAGTGAAGGAGCGTCCCTTTTCCCCCACATCCATGCCCGCACTGGTTGTTTTTGTTCTTTTGAATGTGTGCCAGTCCCTGTGGTGTGAGATGATATCTCATTGTTGTTTTGATTTGCATCTCCCTGATGACTAGTGATGTGCAGCATTTTTTCATGTGGCTGTTAGCCATTTGTATTTTTTTTTTTGAGGAAACTTATGTTCATTTGAGAGAAGTACTCTTTATTTGCACTGTCCCTTTCAATATCTTCCTAGGACAATTAATGCTTAGCATACATGTCTTGAATCAGTGAGTCTGCCACAGATGGGAGTCTTAGGTGCACATGAGGGCTATCTAAATATGTGAGCAAGTGCAGAAGGCTTCAAAACCCCACCTCCTTCCTCACTTCTATGGACCAGATGCTCACATACCTTTGCTTTCTCAGACTGTCTCCCTTTCCTTGTATGGCATGCAGGCAGTGCAGACTGCAGGAAGAGTAGGATGTGATGCTAAGTTTCTCCATGCTGCCCTGCCTACTTGGTGTTCTCTCCAGCTGCTCTCCTGTCAGACCTATTTCTATAGCTCTTGCTCCTTCCCTACTAGAACGTGCAGACACATGTCTCAGACAACAAGGTAGATTATTATTTTTTCTCGTGGACTGACTGCTTCGGTGCCCACCAAGGACTCTCACAGGGCATCTCATTTGGAAGTATTCTGGGCTTGCTATCTGCAGTTGATTGCCTTGAAGACAAAGGCAATCTGAGACAACTTAATTACCTCTCAGGTTTTTTTTCATTAAACTCGAGCTGTGTCAAATACAGGAATGTCTTATCATGGACTTCTTAGCATACATGATGTATCCACAATCTATCTATCTGCAAGCTCAAAAATACTTAGGAGGTATGCCAAACTCCTTCCCTTGAGTATTTTTTTCTGGCTCATAATTTTATTAAATGAATAATTTATTAAGAACTTTGACCTTAGTAATACACACAGAGCCAGGTATTTATAGTAGACACAGAGCCTTCAACATCTAGTTTTATTTCTGCCACCTCTATGGGTCATGGGCATTAATATTTTTGTTCAGTTGGGGAGTAAATTAATGATTTGAGAGATGAAATCTCTCATTCTGAAAGTTTGGGAATTTGTATCAAGATACTAGTCCTTGCTCTTTTCTTCTTGTGATCCTGACACTGTAGGAGACAGGTATCAAGCCTTGTTTCTCCTTATGGTTCTGGGTCTATGTCTGGAGAAGAAACTTTCTCCAGGCAGTTGTTTGGGTCCTATAGATATGGAAATGGATGGAGCAGTGAAGCTTGTAACATCAGATTACATTGGAGACAAGCACAAATAACTGCTCATCCAGAAAGGGACTATGATGGCATTTCACAGACTCCAAGGGCACCTAATGGCCATCCCAAGACCCAGGAAATATTGGTTTTGCATGAGAAGTGACTTCTAAGTGACTTATTCCATAAACCTTGGGTACTAAGTATGGTAATCCCCATCTCTGGTTAGATCATAGACTAGTTAGACACATGGAGACTCCTTTTTTTTGGGGGGGTGAGGGTTGGACCACAACTAGTGGTGCTCAGAGCTAAGTTCTGGCTCTGCACACAAGGATCACTTCTGGCAGGCCTAAGAGGACTATGTGGGTGCCAGATATCCAGCCTGGTCAGTTATGTGCAAGACAGGAGCCCTACCCATTGCACTATTGTTATAGCCCTTGGATATTGCTTCTATCTTGTCAATAAGATTCAGACATCTCTCTCGGCTGTGGTTGGAGGAGACTAAAGTAGGAAGAAGCTTAACATTGGTCTTTGTATCATGTATGGAAGCAAGTGCCCTGTGCATTGATTTTGAAACTTCTGGGTTTAAATAAAAGCTCTGCTACTTATTTGGTGGCATTGGACAATCCCCTGAAATCATACTCTTGGCAGGAGCCTAGCATATACCAGCGTTAGTGAAGATGCATCAAACTCAGGTGGCCCCCCTGACGTGTCCTGTTGCAGAAGTGGAATTTGCATCCCAAAATGGGATGGAGCTGCTCTGCAATGGCAATAGACTCAGAACTCTCAGGATCCCGGACAGTGAATCTCATCCACTCACAGCAGTGCTGACCATGGGGTGCAGAGTATCAAGGTGTTGGACTTGGACTCTCAGCAAGGAAATACCTTGTTCTTAACACTGTGAAACTAATTCAGTTCACCTTAATTAACACCCTTCTGGGTGCTAAGCACCAGGGGAAGCTTAATCATCTACACTCAGATTTCTCAACCTCGGCACTGGAGATGTTTTGGAATAATCCTTTGTGGTGAAGGGTTGACCATGAAATTGCAGTTTGCTTCTTTATAGAAATCTCCCAGTGGTGCCGGCTTGGGACTGCTCCCTATCATGTTCATTCAGGATCTTGGGCCTGGTGGTGTTCAGAGGCCTGCAGTGTTACTCACCTGCTGGTGCTCAGTATGTTGTGCAGTGCGAGGGCTAGAACTCACGACCTCATACTTGCAAGCATATGTTCTACACTGGGGCAATCTCCTCTGCCACAAAACTTACCCGCACCACTTTCTTGCCTGAATGATTATGGCCATAGGAGAATTCAGGAGGTGATGAGGTTTTATCTTGTTCCATGGAGATAATTTTAATGAGCACCTCTTAAATGTACCTCAGCTCCCTCTCGCCTCTTCTAGCACTTGCATCCCACATGCTCACACGGTTTCCCCTTCTTGGTTCTTAAATGCACCAAAGCAGTTCCCACCCCAGGGCCTTTGCATTGACTGTCCCCTCTTAACTAAAGCAGAATTTCCCCTGGAGAGCCTCAGTCTCTCTTCCTAGAAATGCTACTTCATCACAGGGACTGTCGCGGTTGACCTCCATGAAATGACACATTCCTCGCTCTCCTAAGAGCCTGCTTCGCATCGTGTTTTCCACCACCTGATGTTACAACACACATTGGTTTGGTGTTGGTGTACGGATGACAGTTAACACGCAAGGCATTTGGTGAGTGGAGGGTTCATTAAATGGGACCTGAGGTATGGGGGCAGTGGGAAAACACAGAGCCAACTGTGAAAAAAACACAGGGTTTTAAAATAAACCTAAAAATGGACAACTGGACTTAGAATCCGGGAAGCCTGAAAAAGAAGGCAGAGTGCAGAGGAGTCTGGGCACCGTTTCAAGGAGACCATCATGAATCCCTTTGCCAAGGTTCTTCCAAGCTCCAGACTAAAGCTGGACAGACAATAGCACCTTGTGAAGTTCATGTCCTTGGCAGCCAGCTGCTTCTAGATTCTCTTCTACAAAGCCTGCCAGTCCACCAGGGCTTTCCCCGGAGCGGCTGCAATCCATATACATTGTGTGCGCACTTTGAGGCCTGGCAGAGCGCCAAAGCAAACAGGTCTTGCCTTTGTATCTGTGCATCTGACCGCAGGCGTGGCTGGCTTGCTGAGGTGTGAGCTATTCCTGCCAAGAGTTGAGTGGTATGTTCACCAGAGCTGGTTACATGTGGTCATTTTTTCCAGGGAGTGGACTGGTACTTATGTTCTGTCAGTTCCATGCTCTTTGCTCATGGGATTCTGAGATTTATTCTCACAGTAAATTTTGTGGGAACCGGTGGCCTCTTTGCAGTGGGTTACTCAAGTATAAGTAACGCAAAAGGAAGAGAAAACTGTCATTTCATGGGTGCCCACAGTGACCCATAACCAGTGAGGCATGTGTCAGTTCTCAAGCCTCATTGTGGAACAGGATTCAACATTCTCCCCCATTTCACAGAGGAGGGAAGTGGGGTTCAGAAGAGCCATGTGACTTTCCCATGTTCCCAGTCCTATAGGTGGGAGAACCAGGGCAAGGGGCCTCGTCTGTGGACTCCAGGTCCAGTATCCAGCTCATTACAATGTATGCAAGAGGCTAGTCACCTTGTAACCCAGCTGGAGTTATGGGTAGCACTCTTAGCCATTTTATGCTGTACCATTTAATTTGGATTTTGCCCAAAACCTTCAGGAGAGTGTGGAGAGGTACACCAGGAGGTTCACAGAGGAGCAGGGAAGCTTGTTTACTACCTGGAAACATCCAGAGATGAACTATAGAAAAATCCTGGGATACTTTTTTTTTCTGGGAAGCCAGTGGAAAGAGTTTGTGGCTGACAGTTTAGGGCAGAAGCCCCACTGATTTAAGCTGTGTGAACTCAGACATTCATTTCTAGCACCAGAAATTTTGCTTTCTCCTCTATTATATGGAACTTAAGAAAATGCTCAGATCATCAAGCTATCTCTATAACCCAACACATGATTTTTGTAGGCCCGAGAGAGATACTGCAGTGGGTGAAAGCATTGCCTTGCACATGGACTCTCTGGGTTGGAGCCTCAGAACCCACGTATTATCCCCCAAATCCTGAGAGGAGTGATCCCTGAGCACAAAGGCAGGAGTGAGCATTAGAGCACAGCTAGATATGGCCTAAAATAAAAAAAAAAGAAAATGAAAATCAGCTAGGAGGATACTGAAACTGTTTTGGCAATTGTGGACAGACCTGAAATTTTACCTGGTTCCCGGGCTCCTTCCTGAGCCCTGGGGAACGTAATGTATCAGAGACTACCCACGCTGCAGCCCTTGGTTACAGATGATATTAAGTACTCTGTCCCCACAATGTGTCCAAATCCTAAATCCTAAATTCCAGTTACTCAGCAGCATGTGACCTTCTTTGAAAATAGGGTATTAGCAGAAGGTTTTCACATCCTTAGGGTGGGCCCAAATACAGTATGACCAGTGTCCTTATCTAAATTAGAAATTCGAACCCAGGAAAGACCTGCAAATAGGGAAGACAATGAAAAGGCATCTGCAAGAGTTTGAGGTAGGCAGAGAACAGAGCCTTTTCCTCATTGTCCTCAGAGGAAATCAAACCAGCTGCCATTTCTGTCTTGGACCCTTGGCCTCCAGAGGAGAGAACAGATTTTTCTTGCTTAAGTCTTGTTTAAATCTTGGTTGGTGGTACTTTGTTAAGTCAGGCCTGGCCAATGAATATACCCCAGTCTCTTCATATGAAAAACTTGGGCCCTCCCAAACACGAGCCTCTCTGGATTTGCCTGAAAGGTCACAGATGGGGGAGTAGAAAGGGGTCTGCAGGAGAAGGGGAAGGTGGGCTGCAGTTGACAGGTCGGGTGCAGACCTTTCTCTCTGCACTTGATGCTGGGTCCCCAGTGCTGTCCTGGAGAGAAGAAGCCAATTCACAGTCCCTTTCAGAGTGGTAGGCTCTTACAGAGGAGGACAGGTCTGTGGAATTTGTCATAGTTTCTGTGGCTGATATAGTTTTTTGATATATGAAAGAAAGAGATTGACAAGAGGATCAGGAAAGGCATATCTTGTTCACTCTCTGATCTGTCGGTAAGGAGGAACCATGACATTGTAGGGTCATCAGAGCAGCACTGAGGATGTGCATTAATGAGGCTACACAGGGTAGACAGAGGAGAGTTCGAGCCACACTTGGGTACCCATCGTGTACCAGGCATTTTATGCTACTTCCTGCTCTTTTGTCATCCAATGGGGAGAACTGGTCCTGTCATCCAGTCTCTCATAGCATCTAAGAATGTTGTCAGTATTTAATGAGAGTTTCCTTTGCCTGTTGAAGAAATAGTCCATTATAAAATTTGGAGTAATATCTTTTCTTATTTAGTGGATGTTTCCTTCTTCCTCTCTGGCAGTGTGATGCATGTAACTGAATATATGTTCCTTTCTGCTCTCACTGCCAGGAAGGTCAAGGCTATTAATTCTTACGTTTGGACAATTGCATTCCCTATTTTCCTTGTTCTAATTTATGATACTTTATTTATGTTGTACCAGTTGATTAAATATGTTATTTGTAGTAAGCCACTCCAATTCCTTTTAGAGAAAAGTTTTATAAGTAAATGTTTGAAGACTTTGACTGCATTTCTCGTGGCTGTACTGGGTTTAGCCTGGAACACAGGAGGAGTAGAGGAACCCTAGTAGTTACAAGGGAATGAGCTGGAAATCAGGGATGTGGCCTGGAGGGTATTTCTGGGTGGGTTGGGGGGTTCGGAGGATGCTATGTGGCAAGTAGAGATATACAAGGTGGATTGGGCCATTATTTCTGCATGGGAAAAGGGAAGCTTGTGGTCAAAACACTGTTTAAGAAACTGCTCATAGCATAATGACCCAAAGGGGGAGAGAAGCCTTCAATGTGTTTGTGCAAGACCAAGAACTTCTATGTTTTGGGGGTATGTAGGGACGAGCTCCAAACAGTGGAAGTTCCAGAAATTCCTTATTGCTAGCAATATCCTGCAGCTATTATTTCCTTGTTTTCCGAGCTTTCTCCCCCAGGGTTGCATATTCATTGTCAATGGTATAGATTGAACTTCAGGGTATGCCTATATGGCCAGGGAAGTGCTTTTATAATATACTTTTGTGCATCATAAGGAAGGGTGACATGTGCACCCTCAGGCCAGACCTAGGTCCCATCCCTCCTCTTTGGCTTCTCCCTGCTCATTCCTTTTACTCCTCCCTGCAGACCTGCCTGGGACACTACTGCCTCCAGCATCTGTCTTTTGATCACAATAGGCTCTTGGAGGAAAGTCTAACATTTCCTGAACATCTGCTTCATACCTTCCACTTTTCTAAGCATTTTTAAAGAGCAAGTTGTCTTCCTTGTAGGAAGTAATGCAGTGTAGACAGTAATCAAATCACAGTGTTGGGAACTCACCCCCAGTTAAGTGTGCAAGTAGAATACATTTGAAGTTTAAGCATCCTTTCTCTTTCAGAGTGTTCAGGGGCTTTGCCTCTCCCCTAGACACTGGACTTTCTCAGAGGGAAAGATGGCACTGGAATCTGTGGGCCAGCACCTGCTGCTTAGAAATACAGCCTGCTAAGTGCCTTCCGTGTAGAGCAGAAGGAAAATGGCGCCTTTGATGATTTTAGATCACCATGGTCCCACAGATCACAGAGCAGTTTGCATCATTATAGGTGCAAACCTGTGTCTGTGTGCTTTTCCCCCCTGGGTTCTTGACAGCTTCACATTTCTGGTTTTGTCTATCATCTGGGGATTTGGGTGAGTGCCATGCCTGAAGGTAGATGTTTACATAGGAATAAAGAGCCTACTTTAGGGACACGGGAGCAGGGCATGTGTCTCCTGGGTGTTGGCCTAGAATCCTGTGCCTCTTCCTGTTAGAACACACTTATCACAGGGCAGTCAGTGACAGGGAGGCATAGGGCTGGGGGGTGGCTTTATGTATAAAGAAGAGTGAATAGCTTGGTCCTTGGTGAGTTTGGGGAGTAACCATAATATGGAGCCTTCCTTCAAGGTCTGAAGCAGCTGGAGATAACTAATCACAGGACCAGTGAACCACAGGTCAGGCTGCCCTCTACCTGGACACATCCCTCCTCCTGGAGGCAGTGATTCCCGGTCATTTCGCTGTGGCCACTCTCATCATTGGGTGGTATTTGACGGTGCTGGATCCTGAGACATGATTATTGTGGATCAAAGTGCTCAGCAGAACAGGGCCTTGCAGAGAGACTAATAATGTGGGAAATGAGCACAGTTTGATCTGATTGTTTCGTTTTTTTCTGAAAACAGAACAAAACCCCAGAAATCAAGTTAGAGAAAATAAATACTTTTGTATCAATGAGAAAAAAGGAGAAGATCATAGGCATTTAGTTCTGAGACTAAAGATGATCAAGACACACAACACAGAGACATTGGTATCTATTAGAGCACATTCGCCAACCCAGAGAGTAGATGCAAAGTGACCGGAGGCAAGGAGGGACTCTTGCCTTTGGTGAACTTCCCTATGGCTCCAGAGCCTGCACAATATGGCACACCATCTTCAAATGATAGGGAAAATAACACATACATAAATATCTCTGTACTTTCATGTATTTCAAATTGCACTATCATGATTATTACTGTTTTTTTGAGCACCAATTAACCTCTTTTGGGGGAAAGTGATCCATGACAGAGAGCCTGATTTTCTTGATCACCTTTTGGATAATTGCCTCATGGGAATTTGATGGAAGTAGAGTTTCTTGGAGCCCCCCTGACCGCAAGTCTGGACTGAGGAATGTTGATCCTTGGAATTTTGGATTCTGATCTAGTCTCCAGCAAACTGGGTCCAGTTCATAGTTCACAAGGAGACCAATGAGCTCCCTCTATTTGCCAATTCAGACTGACCCCTAAATTGACACCAGTCACAGGTCTCATTGTGTATTTTATAACTTTTTGACAACTACACTTTCCATATTACAGGTTCTCATGAAGGCAGCTTTGATCTAAATGTGGATTATGTGATGGAACCTATTTGGAAGAAGTCAAAGGAAACTGACAGGCTGCCCAGACAACTGTTCAGTTTATTCAAGTCAGGAAGGGAAGGCATGGCAAACCCGTGTAAGGCAGATTTCAAAAGTTTCAAAGAAAGTTCAGTGTTTTTGTCAAAATAAGGGAAGAGGGCACTTCAGACTGTAGGGACTTTTCATTAAATATGGGCAAATAATTCTCCTAATGGGAAAACCAAAGGTCAGAATAGAACAGCAGGATCATACATGGAGATTTTGGGATAAATTAGTATTTTCTATGTGGATAAACACTGGAATGAGTGGGAATACCTAAGCCAGTATCTATCTATCTATCTATCTATCTATCTATCTATCTATCTATCTATCTATCTATCTATCTATCTAATGGGGGTCACACCCAGTGGTGCTCAGAGCTTGTTCTGGCTCTGAACTTAGGGATCTCTCCTAGTAGGACTTGAGGGACCACATGGGCTGCCAGGGATAGAATCTGGGTTGGCGGTGTGCAAGGCAGGCACCCTACCCACTGATTTTCTTTCTAGTTCCAACACATAGAATTTTATGCATGACAATAATATATAACTTTAAAAAACCCTAGAGGTTATTGATTCACTGATTGATGTCAGTCAGAAGGAGGGCTTCGCGGTAGGCCCTGTCCTCCTCAAGACAACTACAGACCATGAAGAACAGTGGCACAATGATTGAAGATGCTAATTGTAGCAAGTCAAAGAGACAGCTATTTCATCATCGCTGCAAAAGCCTGCCAGATAATATATGAGAACCTAGTTAGGGTAGTGCACACAGAGTTTGTTTATTTACTTGATAGATAATGATTCCAAATATCTCCAATGACTGGAACAATGTGTCAGAGATAACAAGATAAAACTGACATGAAAAAATGGAGAGTCTTCTACCTGGGTTCAAGAGGTGAATTGCAGTGTTTGGTCTATAATGAAAAATAATAATAGTACTTGACATTTATTGAGCTCTTGGTACACCTCAGGCATGATGCCAAGTGTTTCTCAGACATTATCTCATGTAGTGTTCATGGCAGCTCCAGGAGATAGGCAGGATGATGTTTTACCAAAATAAAGGGAAAATACAGCAATCAGCTTTAAGTCAATTCTCCTGTCACCTGGCATGGTAGATTAAAATCATTGAACAACAAATATTCATTGCTTTTTTCTAAATAGTCACTGATGAGTTTCTTCATGTACCGTTGACATCGGGCTGGTCAGGAACTTATTTTTGGTCAACGTCATGTGGAGAAATATTGAATGGTCTATACTTATGCCCTGGGCAGCAAAGCATGTATCCAGCTTCACCTTCACTTCTGATCATGATGGTGAGAACTGACCCAAGTATTCTCTACCCTTACTCCTGAGCCCAAGAAAGAGATAAATACACCAGGGTCGTCCACTTGATCTGGATACTTAGTGAGAGAAATATATCCTCAGTGTTGTGTGCCGTTGAGATTTTGTGGTGGTTACTTAACCGTGCTGGCTGGTAAATGTCTTCAGTCTGTAGCTGAACTGGGATTTTAATCTAAGTAATCTGATTCCAGAGTTCATGCTCTTTGACATTCACATTTCACCATAATTTCATTGAAAGAAAAAGGGAAAAATTGATTTCTGGTTATAGTCTTTTGACCAAATATAAAAGGCTTGTTTTGGGACCAGAGACAGTAAAGAGCCTAATATGCTTGCCTTGCCTGTTGCCTGGCCCTGGTTTGATCCCTGACACCATATATGGTCCTTTTTCCACTATCCATCCTAAGAACTGATGACCACCAAATTATGTACCCCCCAAAAAAACCCCTATTTTTTTGTAATGTTGGTTCAACCTTTATCAAAATTTCATTAAATTTTTACTAATTGATTAGAAAATTATGCTGAATGGGCTAAGTTCGTTAAAACAGGAAATTATAAAGGAAACAGTATGAACATATTTTGAATACATAGCCGGTAATAAAACAGAAATGTTGCAAAACATTTACAATAACAACGGTCTGAAAGAGATTCTATATGAATAAATTGAAGATAAGGGAGGCATTAAGCACAGAGAACAGAAGGATTTTTAATAAATTATAGTTATTTAGAAAAATAACTATGTAAAGTAGCTACTTAGGAAAAGTAGCTATGTATCATAAACAAGATGAAAAATTATTATTGAGGTCACTGTCACTGTCATTGTCATCGATTTGCTCGAGCGGGCACCAGTAACGTCTCCATTGTAAGACTTGTTGTTATTGTTTTTGGCATATCAGATACGTCACGGGTAGCTTGCCAGGCTCTGCCGTGCAGGTGAGATACTCTTGGTAGCTTGCCAGACTCTCCGAGAGGGGTGGAGGAATCAAACCCAGGTTGGCCGCGTGCAAGGCAAATGTCCTACCGCTGTGCTATTGCTCCAGCCCATTATTGAGGTAGTAAAAATAATTATGGAAAACTAGCAAAACATTGACCACAAGATTTTTCAAATAGTTTTCTAAATTTTAAAGTGATAACAACATTTAATAGTCCCAAATTTGCAAAAATTGGAAACTTTTAAGATAATATTAAAAAGAAATAAATGGTAGAGGGAAGGCAATTTATTACAGGTATGGTAAGATGGAAGTGTTGAGGCAATTGGTAGAATCCTGATTTTTGCACGTAAGTGTCTATAATGAATAATCAACTAGCATCAGAACAAATAAAGTTCAAAAATAAACCCTCAAAAGATGTTTCTTTGAGTTCCTCCTCTGTGTTTGGCCTTTAAAAGTAACCAGCATTTCTAAAGCAAATACGGCAAAGTGTATACCTTTTGAAATAATAAAAAAAAGTAATACAATAAGACAAATCATCTTTGTAACATGATTAAAAGTTAAAATAATGCTATCAATGTTCAATTAAAATTGATATTGTTAGGTATTCTTGGTAACTATGTCATTTAGAAAATCATTTTAAAATGTATGTAGTGATCTCGCCACTAAGTATTTAGCCTGAGTATAGTTTAAACAAGAAATATTTGAATATATAAGAATTTCATTGCAGTGCTATCCATCATATTAAAACATTGAAAGCAATCTAAATGTTTAGTGCAGGAAATATCTAAGTAAATTATGAGTATAGCTACACAATAGACTCCTGGAAGCAATAAAAATGATAATTATAAAGGTTATGGGAAATATTTATGAATAAGAGTACATATATAAATAGAATGGCAAAATTATGTCTATGAAGTGATTATAAGTACATAAAAATTAAATATTAAAAATTAAGTAGACAGTACTAGAAAGCCAGAAACTGCCAGTTCATGGGCCATCAGACTTGTGGGAAATTTTCTTTCTCAAATTACATTTAATGTCCATTAGGATTACTGCAGTTTTCAGTAACAAGTAATAGTAATAATAATAACATTAATTTTTGAGAAAAGACACGAAAGGACCAATCAGGGGCTCATTTGTCCTAATTTTGCATGAGGAAAAAGAGATTCTGGAATTTTGGTTGACTTAAAATTCATGGAGAGCCATCAGTATTTCAGGTCAGTAAAAGAGCTCAGAACATCTTTAGCTACTGTCAGTACAGCATAGCACATACCCCTCAAGACCTGGAGGCATAGACATGATGTGTGCCGAGAGTTCAGCAAGACCCAGACTGGGGTCCTGGGAGCAAAGTTGTTTTTTTTTCAATCTTCATAATTCATTTTGTTTTGCTCTTGTTTTATATATTTTAAGTTTATCTTAAATTATAGAATTAAATGAAGCCTTTAAAAAAGTCTTACTTAAAAAATGCTGGCCCTTCCCATTGTTATCGTTTCTGTGATAGTTAAGGGTCCCATTCACCTGTTGTGCTTGCCAGGGTTTGCACACTTCGTTTTCTGCACACACTTCATTGCAGTGTGCCAGAGATTGCCAAGTGGCTGTGTTGCCAGACTGCACTCAGCATATGACATAGTTCAGGGGAATTGGAATTCGGGTCTCGGGCTTTTTAGACAGATGCTCTACCACTCAGTTATCCCCAAGACTGAAATACAACCTTTTTACCTGGAAGTTGGTCAAGGGCATAACATATTAATTTGAAATGTATAGCTTAGCTTTATTTTTCCTATGTACACTGCTGCATGACAACCTTCCAATCAACCTTCCAATCAAGATACAGAAATAATGGCATTCCAGGCTTGATTGTGTTCCAGTAACAGTCCATTCTCATGTATTCCTCGCCAGAGGTAACCACTAATGTTTATAACCATCTGTCAGTTTCTTCTGAACTTCCTATACATGGAAGGATGTAAGACGCCCATTTTTTTTTTAACGTCTTGTCTTCTGTTGTGTGCCATCATGCCTTTCAGATTTTCTTATGTTGCTATGACTGCTAGAAGTTTTTAAAGAATTCCATGAATATACCATTATGTATCCATGCCAGGTGGTTGATATTTGGATTATTTCATCAATATTATAGCATTTATATGAATATACCATCATTTATCCATTCCTAATTTGGATGGATTACATCCAAATGTAATTTGGATTTGGATTACATCTAATGTTGTGGTAATGTGAATAAATCTGCTCTGCATGTTTTTGTCCATGTCTTTGGGTGAACATATGGTCAGTGTCTAATAGGTATATACATACAAATGAGATTCAAGAATTATTTAGTTGGCACATGTTTAGCTTTAGAAGATGCTACTAAACATTATTAAGGGGTTTCAGAATTATGACTCTTGAAAGAAATGTGTGAAAGAATACTCTATATTCTCACCCACACTCAGTGTTGTCCTTTCAATATATTTTTTTTAATCTTAGGTTTTCTGAAGGGGATATAGTGATGTCTCAGTATGGTTTTCATCGACACTTCCCTGATGTCTAAAAATGTTCAGCATCTTTTCACATTCTCACTAGATACACTCTTTTGTACAGGATTCGTTTACATATTTTTTCCCACTTTACTTTTAGATTTCTTTTAGATTGTTGATATTTTAATAGGTGGGAAGCACTGAAAAATATATTATAATATGAATTATTGTTGAGCATTTGTATAATGAATATATTCTGACTTTTTTACTTTCTAATATCTTAATTTTTAAACCTGATTTTACATATTTATTTATTTTTATTGAATCATGGTGAGATACACACTTGCAAAGTTGCCCATGATTGGTTTTCAGTCATCCAATGTTCCAACACCTGTCCCTTCACCAGTATACATTTTCCATCACCAGTGCTTCCAGTTTCCCTTCTCCCACCTGCCCTTCTTCCTCACCTCTATGGCAAGCAACTTAGAACTTTTTTAAAAATTTAAATATAATTGTATTTATTTGTAATATAACCAACATGTATATATTCATCTTCATTATCATTATTTTTTAAAATTTTTAAAATTTTATTGAATCACCGTGAGATAATTACAAGTTTTCATGTTGCAATCTCACAATGATCAAACACCCATCCCTCCACCAGTGCACATTCCCCACCACCAATATCCTGGGTATACCCCACTTTCCCACCCTCCCCCTGCCTCTAAGGCAGACAATATTCCCCATACTCTCTCTCTACTTTTGGGTATTATAGCTTGCAACACAGACACTGAGAGGTCATCATGTTTGGTCCATTATCGACTTTCGGCATGCATCTCCCATCCCAACTGGTTCCTCCAGCCATCATTTTCTTAGTGATCCCTTCTCTATTCCATCTGCCTTCTCCCCTTCGCTCATGAAGCAGTCTTACAGCTATGGGGCAATGCCCCTGGCCCTTGTATCTGCCGTCCTTGGGTGTCAGCCTCACGTGATGCTACCCTACACTCCATAAATGAGTGCAGTCCCTCTATGTCTGTCCCTCTCTTTCTGACTCATTTCACTTAGCATTATACTCTCCATATCTATTCATTTATAAGCAAATTTCATGACTTCATCTCTCCTAACAGCTGCATAGTATTCCATTGTGTAGATGTACCAAAGTTTCTTTAACCAGTCATCTGTTTTAGGGCACTTGGGTTGTTTCCATATTTTGGCTATTGTGAACAGTGCTGCAATGAATATATAGGTAAAGATGTCATTTCTACTGTGCTCTTTTGAATCCTCGGGATATATTCCCAGAAGTTGTATTGCAGGGTCACATGGAAACTCAATTTCTAGTTTTTGAAGGACTGTCCATATTGTTTTCCAGAAAGGCTGGACCAGTCAGCATTCCCACCAACAGTGAGGGGTGTCCCTTTTCCCCCACATCCACACCAGCACTGGTTGCTTTTGTTCTTTTGAATGTGTGCCAGTCTCTCTGATGTGAGATAATATCTCATTGTTGTTTTGATTTGCATCTCCCTGATGACTAGTGATGTGGAGCATTTTTTCATGTGCCTTTTGGCCATTTGTATTTCTTTTTTGAGGAAACTTCTTTTTTCTCTCTTCTTCTCTCCTCTCTCCTCTCTCTCTTTCTCTCTCTCTCCTTCTGGGAATTATGGTTTTCAATACAGGTACTGAAACGTTATCATGTATATCCCTTTACCCACTTTCAGATTACTTGTCCAGAGTGATTATCTCCAACTATTGTGGTCCATTCTCTATTCTAAATGTCCAATGCCCCCTCCCCCTCCTCTCACTTGTGGCAAACTTCGAAAGGTGGACCAGTCCTCCCACTCCTTGTATCTACTGTCCTTTGGTGTTAGTCTCATATTTGTGATTACATCCAGAAGTGAGTGTAATTATTCTATGTCTGTCCCTCTCCTTTTGACTCATTTTCACTCAGTGTGATACTTTCTATGTCCATTCACTTATAAGCAAATTTCATGACTTCATTTTTCCTACTCGTTGTAGGAAAACCAGAATTATTGTAGTATTCCACTATGTAGTATTCCACTATGTAATATATCATAGCTTTTTAAAATTATTATTAGTGAATCATTGTGAGGTACAGTTACAGAGTTACAAACTTTCGTGCTTGTATTTTAGTCACACAATGATAGAGCACCCATTACTCCACCAGTGCCTACCCTCTGCCACCAATGGTCCCAGCATCCCTCCCACCACACCACCCTGTCCCCTCCACCCTACCCCATCTCTATGGCAGGGTATTCCCTTTTGCTCTCTCTCTCTCTCTATCTCTCTCTCTTTCTTTTTGGGCATTGTGGTTTGCAATAGGGGTACTACCCAAGATTCTTCAAAGAAATGGAGCAAATACTCCTGAAATTAATATGGAACAATAAGCCCCCACGAATAGCTAAAGAAACTCTTGGGGAAAAGAAGATGGGAGGCATCACTTCCCCCAACCTCAAACTCTACTACAAAGTGGTAATAATTAAAACAGCATGCTACTGGAACAAAGGCAGAGCCATAGACCAATGGAACAGGGTAGAATATCCTGACACACACTTTAAAATATATGATCATCTATTCTTTGATAAGAGAGCAAGAAATGTGAAACGGAGCAAGGAAAGCCTCTTTAACAGATGTTGCTGGCAAAACTGGATAGCTACATGCAAAAAAAATGGGCTCAGACCTCTGCCAGAACTTTTTTATTCAGATGTTTTTTCTCAGGCACTGGGGGAAATCTGGGTTGTTTCCAGATTCTGGCCATGGTGAATCATGCTGCAATAAGCATAGAAGTGCAAGTGGCTTTTATATTGTGATTTTTGACCCCCAAGGTATATTCCCAGAAATGGTATTGCTTGGAATACCAAGCAATGGTATCGTTTGGAAAACTTTTTGTTTTCCAAAAAGGCTGGACCAGTCGACATTCCCACCGACAATGAATGAGAGTTCCTTTCTCTCTGCATCCACACCAGCACTGGTTGTTTTTGTTCTTTTTTGGTGTGTGTAAGCCTCTGTGGTGTGAGATATATCATTGTTTGGATTTGCATCTCTCTGATGATTAGTGGTGCAGTGCATTTTTCTTCATGTGTCTTTTGGCCATCGAGTTTCTTGAGGAAGTTTCTCTTCATTGATGGGGTTGGATGTTTTTTCTTGTAAAGTTCTAGCAGTGGTGCCTTATATATCTTTGACATTAACCCCTTATCTGATGGGTATTGGGTAAATAGTTTCCCCATTCCATGGGATATCTTTGTATCTTGGTCAATTTTTCTTATGAGGTGCAGAAGCTTATTAGCTTAATATTTGATAAAATATTAAAGAAATAGGAAATGGAGCAAGGAAAGCCTTTTCAACAAATGGTGCCCTGAAAACTGGGCAGCTACATGAAAAATAAATGAACTCAGACTTCTTGATGCCATGAACAAGTCACATAAAAATAAAATTGAAGACTACAATATCAGACCTGAATCCATAAGGTTCATGGAGGAAAACATAGACAGAACTCTCCATGACACTGAAGCCAACGGCATTTTCAAAGATGAAATACCACTGGCTGAGCAATTTGAAACAGCAAAAAAAGAAATGGGACTACATTACATTTTCTAATATCTTTTGATGAAAGACACTGTAGCACTCTTTCCATTGTTCATCGATTTGCTTGAGTGGGCACCAGTAACATCTCCATTGTGAGATACTGTTTCTGGCATATTAAATATGCCCTGGGTAGCTTGCCAGACTCTGCTGTGCGGGCAGGATACTCTCGATAGATTGCTGAGCTCTCCGAGAGGGACAGAGGAATCGAACCCAACCTGGGTAGGATATAAATTTAAATAAAGTTAGTTAATCACTTTTATTGTTGCTGCTTTTTGTGTTCTGTTTGAGAAATTGTTGCTTATTTCAAGATCACAGAGCTATTAAGCTGTATTTTATTTTGGAAACGTTATTGTTATATATTGCCCTTTAGGTCTAAAGCTGAATGTCTCTGGGAAAGATTGTCACTTTATCTACTTTCACTTAGATTAATTAATTTTATTCCTAAATATTCATTTTCATGCTTTTATAAGTAGAATCATTTTACGATTATTTTATTACTTTATTCCAATTACTATATTTGCTTCATTTTACAATTTGTTCACTGGTAATATATAAGAAATAAATCAATAAACATTTAATGAGAGAAAACCGCTTGCAGATTTGTTTTTATATTCTTCTGTGAGTACCTTAGAATTGTCTATATTCAAATTTATGTCACCTGCAAATAGAGATGTTTTACTTCTTTTCCTATTTATAGATACCATTTTTTATCTATACATATATTTTACTTTATCCCTAATTGGAATGATTAAAATATCCAGTGCATTACTGAATAGAAGCAGCCTGGACTATCTTTGGTTTAGAGAAAAAAATTTATTTAAAATAATTTTTTTCACCATTAAATATTTTAGCTGTAGATTTTTCCATAGATGCCCTTTATCCACTTTGGAAATTTCTTATCCTGATTCATTCATTTTTTAAAAAATGGAAGGTTGTTGGCTTTTACACTGATGTTTCTGCATATATATAATCTTGTGAGTTTTGTCCTTTGCTCTGTTAATTTGGTGTATTAAAGTGATTGATTTTCAGTTGCCAAACAAATTCTGCATTCAACCTGGTACTTTATGGTGGTGTATAATCCTTTATAATCAAATTCTACTTGATTTGGTTTGCTAGTGAAAAAATTTGTGTCTGTGTTCATGGAGCATATTGGTTTGTTGATTTCTTGTAATGTCTTTGGTGAATTTAGAATCATACTGATGTTAACCTCCATGAAATTATTTGTTTCAAAGTATTCCATTTCCTTTCTCTTTTTCCTTAGTGATTTTGTGAAGATTTGCTAGTAAACCCTCGAATAAGAATTGCTCTGTGAAGATTTAGGGCCTTGGATTTTCTTTTTTCTTTTAATTTTTTCTGATAGCAACACCTAAATTTTATCAAGATTCCATTTTATAACATTATGTGAATTATTAACCTGGATAATAGAAGTATAAGGACCATAATATATCATTTTTGATGGATTTTTGCCTCTGGCCTCTAAGCTTTTATTATTTTTTAATTTTTGGGCCACACCTAGTGATGCACAGGGGTTACTCCTGGCTCTGCACTCAGGAATCACTCTTAGCGGTGCTCAGGGGACCATATGGGGTGCTGGAAATTGAACCCATGTCGGCCGCATGAAAGGCAAACACCCTACCCCCTGTGCTATCACTCCAGTCCCAGCATTTTTTAAAATAACATTATTTAAACACCATGGTTTAAAAAGTTGTTCATAATACTGTTGTTATGGATTATGGGCATTCAGTGTTCCAACACCAATTCCGCCACCAGAGTTACCCTTGCCTTCACCATTGTCCACATTTTCCCAAACACTCCCCAAGCCTGCCACCTTAGCAGACACAAAATATTTTGTATTGCTTGTTACAACTAAATGGGTAACGCAATTATCAAAAATATGCCAGTAAAAAATTTATAAAATTGTTATATATTTCTATAGTTATTAAATCTTTGAAGATTTACTAAACTGCTTGTTAGTTGAGCCTTCTGTGCTTTTTGTTATTGTTGTTGTTGTTTGTTGAGTTTAGTTGGCTTCTATGTTACGTTCCCATCTAATTTGGTGTGCTCGTACTGTGCTGTCAGTATTGTGGAATTTGGAGGTGTGGTGTGAACACATATGTGGCTATGGGGTCTAGAAACTTTAGGATCTGTAGAACTGGACCCATGAGTTGACATGGCGATGGCTGTGGAATGTGAGCGTGACTGCTGAGGGTTGGGGATGGAGAGACTGTCCACCCCAGCTCTGAGAAGACCCCACTGTTCTCAGTCTGAAAGATGCTGCACCTGGAATTTTTGTGATTTGGTGTCTCTGCATAGATTTGTCGTGAAGCAGGAGAGTCGAGTCATTGGCATGGTGTCAGCTCTGTGCTGCGAGTGAGGCCGTTGGGGCTTCAGTTGGGTGGGTCCTTGGCCTGACCCCTTCCTGAGGGGAGATCTTGGATGTTCTTTGTTGGGAGTTTAGCACTGTAGCACTGTCATCCTGTTGTTCATTGGTTTGCTTGAGTGGGCACCAGTAACATCTTAATTGTGAGGCTTGTTGTTACTGTTTTTGGCCTATTGAATATGCCATGGGTAGCTTGCCAGGCTCTCCTGTGTGGCCAGGATACTCTTGGTAGCTTGCCAGGCTGTCTGAGAGGGATGGAGGAATTGAACCAAGGTTTGCAGCATGCAAGGCAAACTAGTTCAACTACTTCATTGGGTATAGTCTTATTAGACATTCCATTTCTTCTTTAGGCAATTTCAGTAGTTTTTGTATTTCTAAGAATTTTCCCATTTTGTTTAAATTATAAAATATTTGTATATATTATTAATAGTATTCTCCCATCATCCCTTTTTATTTAAGTTTCAAATTTATCATTGTTTAGCAGTATGTAGAATTCAGTGGTATAGTTTTATACCTCTGTATATACAAGCTCATCACACCACCATTAGCATTCTGGTGTTGTCACCCCACTGAGGCCCCGCTACCCATTTTTCCACCCGCTCCTTTCCCTTAAGTAACCACTTTAGTTTTCACCAAATATGAGTTAACTCTATTGTTTAATTCCAATTTGTTGCTTTAGTTACTCATACTCCACAAAGAGCAAAATCATACAATGATATAGACATACAGTATATTTAGTAGTTTCCTGAGTATATAGATCACAGTTTCTTTATCCTATCACCTGTCTTCCCATCTCAGCTAACACTTGTTGTCTGCAATCCTTTTAATATATGTCATTTTCACTAGTGTGATATAATATCACAGTGTAGTATTGATTTTTATTTATCTCATGATTTATGTTGAATAATTTTCTATTTGTCTGTGGGCTATCTAGGTGTATTAATTTTAAGTGTTTACTCAGGACCAGAGAAATAACTCAAAGGTCTGGAGCACGTATTTTACAAGCAGGAGGCCCAGGTTTGATCCCTGGAATTACATAATCCTCCAAAACCACTGGGAGCAACCTCCAAGCTCTGTGCCATGAATAGCCCCAGAATATTTCTAGATGTGTTCCCAACATGAACGAAAAATAAGATGCTTATTCAGGAATTATTTCCATGTGCTCATGTGTTTGATTGGGTTGCTTGCCTTTTGTTACTCAGTTGTAGAAATGCTTTGTATCGTTCTGGATAGTAAACTCTTGTCAGATGTATTGAGTGCAAACATCTCTTAGTTGCTAGGTTGACTTTTTGTTATTTCTGTGGTAGTTACTTTTGCTGTGTAAACACTTTTAATTTTATTTTATCTATGTATTTATGTTTTTGTGTTTTTTGGGGGGGTGCCCACACTCAGCAATGCTCAGGTATTACTCCTAGCTCTGCACTTAGGACCATAGGAACATATGGGATGCCATATGGTTAGTGCTCTGAGTACCATACGGAATGCCAGGTATCTCATGGGTTAGCCACATGCAAGACAACCCTCTATCCTTTGTCTTATCCTTCGAGCCCCAGTGTAAGAGCTTTTAAATGTGATGTAGTCTCATAGATACTTTCTTGCTTTTGTTTCCCTTGCCAGGGTGGTTAAGTCTTCAAATATATCTAATGTTGAGGTGTTTTAATGCATCACTTGTGCTTTCTATTTCTGTGCTTTCTATTTGTTGTTTTAGGCATAATAGCCAAGATGAATCCATTCTGACTCAAGTTTTGTAAATGATATTACATTGTGATCTGATATTTAAAAAATTAATTTTGCACGTGCCTCTTTTGTTTTGTTAGCATTATTTTCCTAATACTTTCCTTTGTCATAGATTAGGTGTGATTGCAGTTTTTGAGGCTCTTTGCGTTTCATCAGCCTGTGCACCTGTTTCTGCTCCAGTACCATACTGTTTTAATTATAGTTGCACTGTAATATAGCATGAAGGCAGAGAACAGGATGCTTTGATTTTTCCTTTTTTAAAATAATTGATTTGGCTATTCAGAGTTTTTAGTGACTTTCTACACATTTTCAAATTGTTCTGTTTTCTTGAAAATGCTATTGATATTTTGATAGAGATTGCTTGATTCTAAAGATGGCTTTAAATAAGTTGTCTGTTTTAGTTGTTTCTACTTTTTAAGTCCATGAACATGAGGGAACTTTCCCTTTCACGTTATCTTCTATTTTTTTAATGGTGTCAGAGTTTTTCTAGGATGACTCACATATTTTTATCTTTCTAATGCAATTATAGTGAAGTTGTTTATTAATTGTTCTATTAATTGTCAATACTCATTGTTGTGTACAGAAATGCAACAGGTTTATGTGGTTGATTTTGCATTCTGCCACTTACAGAACTTAGCAACTTTCTAACTTTAGGAGAAGTTTTGGGAGGAATTTTAAGGGTTTCTAGCTTACAGTAAATGAAAACATCAGTATCTTTTTGTCCCCGAGCTCAGTTTCTGCAAGAAGTGTAGTCTGTTACTCTATCTGATACTCACTATATTCACTGATATTTGCTGATGCTCACTATATGCTGTAACTTCTGCATTCTCTGTCCTTTCCCAGCAGGCTCAGGTCTGCGAACAGAAATGGTGACTGGCATCACCAGGCTATGCATTCCTGGTCTGAGGGATCTCTCTTCCAATTCTCTCCACCCTAATCAACTACTTTTTAATATGACACAGGTGCATATGTGCCTCGGAAAAATGAGGTTGTAAGCTGATGAGGCTTTGACATAATTTGTAATTGATTTATGGATGTGCTTTAACTGGGTGCTTTGCTTGCTACCATTTTTTCTACCATTTATTCAGAAGGCTTCACTTTTTTTAATTTTTGTAAGCTTTGTAGCACTCTTCTCATATTTAAATTGATGTTAGTAATTTATATATTCTTTCCTTTTTACAACCTGGTCAGTCTAGTTAAAAGTATGTTAGTGTGTTAAATTTGTGAAATCACTAACTTTGTGTATGGGATTTCTCTGCTTTCTATTTATTTTTACTCCAGTTTTTTTCACCATATCCTTTTTGCTTTTTTTCAGCTTTACTTATTTTTAATTTTTGTTATTATTTAAATGGGAAAGGTTAGGTTATTGTTATATGATCTTCATTTTTTATATGATTGTTAATTGCTACAAATCTTCTCAGCACTGTTTTTACTGCATATCATGTTTTGATACTCCGCATTTTATTTCCATTCATCTGAAAGTATTTAAAATATCTTTTAAAAAATTTCTTCTTTTGGGAGCTGGAGCAATAGCAGAGTAGGTAGGGCATTTGCCTTGCTGGGTTCGATTCCCAGCATCCCATATGGTCCCCTGAGCACCGCCAGGGGTGACTCCTGAGTGCAGAGCCAGGAGTGACCCCTGAGCATCGCTGGGTGTGACCCAAAAAGCAAAAAAAAATTTCTTCTTTCACCCATTGGTTATTGAAGAGTCTGTTGCCTTATTTAGACATATCTATGGATTCCCCAGTTAGCTTCTGTTATATATTTCTAACTTAATTCCATTGAGGCCAGGTGTAATTTTAAGTTTAATTATATTTAGACTCATTTAATGACACAGTTGTAATATATATATGTATATATATATATACTTGGTGGAATGTTCTGTGCTTATATGAAAATATAGTGTATATCTTCTATTTATTAAATATTCTCTGTAAATCTCTTGGGTCTAGTTTGTAGTGTTGTTCATACCCTTTTTGCTATTGAATATATAGGAGTTCAATCTGTTATTGAAAGTAAGATATTATTTCAGACATTATTTCTCTAGTTTTTCCTTCAATTCTGTTTCTTTATTTCATGTATTTCAGATAAAGTTTTAGATGCATATTATTATTTTATCATTGTAAAATTTCAGTATAACAGTACTTATCTTAAAGCCTATATTAGTCTCCTTTTAGTTTTCCTTTGCATATGACACTTTTTATAACTTTTTTCTTTCAGCCATTTGTGTATCTGAATATAACGTGTGTTTATTGTAGAGTCTAGCATGGTGGATTTTTAAAAAATTCATAAATGTCAATCTCTGCCTTTTGATTAGTGTTCACTCGATTTATATTTAATGTAGCTGCTGAAAATACCTAACTTATGTCTTCCATTTTGACATTTGTTTTGTATTGTTCTTTTGTGGGAAGCCATATCTTGCTCTGCTTTCTGCCTATTTCCAGTTTGATACATAGGGTTACTCCCAGCAGTACTTGGGATACCTCATGATGCCAGAGATCCCATGCTTGCAGCTCCTGCATATAAAACATGTGCTTCAGCTCTTTGAGCTATCTCTGTGGTCACATTTTTATATTGCTTATGTTTTTGTTCCTCTATTTCTCCATTGTGTTACTGTGCATCAAGTACAAATTTTCTAGCCCCTGTGGTTCCTTTTGTAACATGTCTTTTGAGTTATTTTGTAACACGTCTTTTGAATTATTTCCTTAAGGGTTGCCCTGAACTTATAATTAACATCTCAACTTAAAGCAATATATTTGAGATTAAGAGCTTTGAAATTTTATTTTTGAAATGATCCCAAACTACTTTAAATAACAATTTTGTCTTCTTTTGCACAATTATTGACACTTAAATTATGCAAAAAAAAAGTGATGGAAAGGAACGATGGCTTGGACTAGTAGCTTGGACTAAGGCAAGGAGGGAACAAAGGGATGAAATAGAGATAGAATTTACTAGTGAATCCGTGGGCCATGGGACCCAATTGCACGTGAAGCAGAGGTAAAACTAATCTGTGACTGACAGGAGCAGAGTGTTTGGTTGGAAGACAGCTTTGGGAACATGTCCTAGAATTCCCAAGATAGTTGCAATGGAAATGAGTAGAAAAGTATTGCTTAGGGCCAACCTCAGCAACATGGGTCATCCTTGCAGACTCCCCTGACTGAAATGGACATTTCTGCACTGAGGTGACTTGGGAAGGCCTGTGGAATCTGCTTCAGTCACAGCCTGTCCCTGCACACTATCACATTCATTGCACATCATTCTGGAGCCAGTGACACTATCACAGTAATTGAGCATCATCCAGGAGCCCCCTGGGGTGGTTTGTCTTATCTCCTTTTTCTTTCCAGTCCTGGGGAGACTCCATGATTTCACAGGAGGACCAGTGTGACCAAAATAGTGAGGAGGTATTCCTTAGGGGTGTTGTGCAAGTGTTATCTAAGGTGTTAGAGAAGATTCTCTAGAGACATAAACCATAGAGAATAAACATACATAAGGAAATTTACTACAAGAAATGAAAATGCAGAAGCTGGATGTCCCAAGACCTGCAGTTAGCAAACTAAAGACCCAAGAAAGTTGACGGTGTGGTTCTAGTCTGAGTTTATGGACCTGAGACCCAAGTAGAACCAATGTGTAATCTCCAATCCGAAAGTCTGAAGCTTGAGATTCATTCTAGTCTATAGGCAGAGAAAAACTGTCCTAGTTCAGGGAGTTCTGCAGAAGTTCTCTCTAATTTCACCCTTCTTTTTTTCCCTTTCTTTAAATCTTGCACACGGCCAACCTGAGTTTGATTCCTTTGCCCTCCTCGGAGAGCCTGGCAAGCTACCAAGAGTATCTCACAGAGCCTGGCAAGCTAGCTGAGGTGTATTCGATATGCTAAAAACAGTAACAATAAGTCCAGAATGGAGACATTATTGGTGCCCACTCGAGCTAATCAATGAGCAATGGGATGACAGTGACAGTGACAAATCTTCAATTGATTGGATGAGGCTCATACTGGGAAGGCAGTTTCCTTCACTCAGCCTATCCATTCAATGTTAATATCATCCAGACTACTGTTCAACCACATGTCTGCTCACTTCATTACCCAGTCAAGTTGACACATAAAATCAGCCATCACAGAGGTTACTGAGAGCCTGGGGCAGCAGGAAATATGGTGCTATTTCATGTACGCACACGGATCAGGGTCCCAGTGTCCTGGTTATTTGTAACAGACCTCTTCCCTTCACTCAATCTGCTTTGCCTTCCTGGGCACAGTCTCTTCCTCACCACCCCTGAAGCCATGTTTCAAATTGCTAATGCACTATTGGAAAAAAAATCAGTATCTTTTATAGATCTTGGGTCTCATTGAAATAGAAGTAATACCTGAATAATTGGGTTGTGAAAAACAAGCAAGTCAGGCTGTTGGCCTATGTGAATTCCCTGAGTTCCTGCATATATGGAGCAGACGCTTAAGTGCTGGTCACATTTGTGAGAGCAAGGAAAGAAGATTTTGCCCATGACTGGCCCCTGAGGAAGTGAAATTCACCTCTTGGTAATGTCTTTGAGAGAAAGGGACTTTTATTCATTACTGATGGGGATACTGACTGGCCCTGCCATTTTGAAATGACATGGATATTCCTCAAAAAACTAGAAAATGAGCTTCTGTAAGACACAGCAATGCAACTCCTGGATATGTAACCTACTGGCCCCCAAACACAGTGCAGAAAACTCATCTACACTCTTACGTTCATTTCACAATAGCAAGTCTGGAAACAACCCGAGTGAGAAAGATGTGTGGATAAACAAAGTATGGCACATGTACAGAGTGGAACACTATGCAACTGCAACTGTTAGGAAAAATGAAGTCATGGAATTTACTTATACGTGGATGGATGTGGAGGGCATCATTATGAGTGAAATGAGTCAGAGGGAGAGGGATAGACAATGTGGGATATAGAAACACAGGATAAGAATAATACCCAAAGACAGTAGGAACAAGGGTCAGGAAGCCTGCTCCATGGTAGGAAGCCTGCCCCAAATTGGAGAGTTCAGGTAGGCCAGATAAGTGATCGCTATGGCAATAATTGGAAATGGTCAGTCTGGACAAGAACTGATTGATAAAAGGAAGCGAAGTGATATACATGATAAATTTTCAGTAATAGTATTACAAATCATCATCATCATCATCATCATCATCATCATCATCATCATTATCATCATCCCATTGATCGTCAATTTTCTCGAGGGGTCTCAGTATCATCTCCATTCGTCCTAGTCCTGAGATTTTAGAAGCCTCTCTTTACTTGTCCTTCCGAATGGTGCTGCATGGAGGCTCTTTCAGGGTCAAGGGAATGAGACCCATCATTGTTACTGGTTTTGGCATATGAATACGCCATGGGGAGCTTGCCAGGCTCTCCCATGTGGGCAGGAAACTCTCGGTAGCTTGCCAGGTTCTCTGAGAGGGAGAACTAGGCTATAAAATGTCTCGCTGCACAAAGGGGATTACACGGCGCCGGGGGCAGTTTCTGGGCAGTTTCTGTGACCGCCTAGCTACTGGAAAATGGGGAATCTTGGCAGAAGAGGCCCAGTCCTGATCCGAGCAGGCTTGGAGATCTCAGCCCGGAGTCCCTTCCCAAAAAGTAAGAAACAGAAAATCATTGTTTATAAAGGTAGTGGCAGGTAGGGGAGATTATTAATTCTGTCCCTGAAAAAAATTCCTTTGTGCAGCCAATAAAAGAAAAGGGAGGTACAGCAGAGAGGGCATTTGCCTTGCATGTTGCCAAACCGGGTTTGGTTCCCGGCATTTCATATGGTTCCCTGAGCACTGTTAGGAGTGATTCCTGAGTACAGAGCCAGGAGTCACCCCTGAGCATTGCCGGCTGTGACTCAAAAAGCCAAAAAAAAAAGTAAAGAAAAGGAGGGGAGGGCACAAAAATAAAAAGGAAAAGGAAATGGGAAAGGGAAAGGCAAGGCAAAAGAAGAGGGCTGGAGAAATGGTACAGTGGGGAGGCGCCTGCCTTGCACATGACTTACCCAGGTTCAATCCCTGGCATCCCATATGGTCCCTGAGCACCTGCAGTGCAGAGCCAAGAGTAACCCTGGGCATTGCTAGTGTGGCCCAAGAGCAAAAAGAAGAGAGTTCTAAGTATTACAAGTCACAGTGCCTAAAAGGAAAGAGGGGGGCCATAAACAGACAGTGGGGGAGGTTTCTATTATAGAGGCAGGCTGGGGTACAGTGGGAGGAAAACTGGAGACATTGGTGGTGGGAAATGAAAACTGGTGAAGGGTTGAGTGTTGGAGCATTGTATGATTGAGACCCAATCATGAACAACTTTGTAACTGTATTTCATTCAGTAAAAAATGTGTGGGCACTGTGACTTGGTATACACCCAAAGCAGGCATGTGTGCATGCACGGCAACTAACAAGTATACCCAAATGCAATGTGCTCTGCAGCCCAGTATGCAGTCTTCGTAACCAAGCATGCGTGTGATTTCTTGTCATTGCAATGACAGTATCAGAAGGGGAGTTAAAACAGACAGAGCACCAATGATCTCGCTTGTTTATGCATCTGGAGGCACGGGCTCAGGGATAATCCGCTCATATCACTCTTGCTCTGAGGTTATCTCTCAGTCTTGTTTTTCATCCCCCTGGAGTTGCTCGTATCTTAGCTTCCCTCTCCTGTCACTCGCAGTGATTTTTCAAACTCTCAAATTCTTTCCAATATTTCCATGACTTTAAATTAGAATTAATTTCTGTTGCTGGCACTTAAAAAAACCCAGTGGTGGTACACTGGATCCATTTCCAATGGTGTTTCTCTGCCATTTCTGCACTATTCTACACCTGTCTCATCCAAGTGAGAGAAAGAATACTTCAATTCAGTTCAGTAGGTCTCTTCTAATTAGGGCTTCTGGAATGTGGGTGTGTGAGCAGGGTGATTGTTACTGCACGCCTGGCATCTTGCAGTCTTCAGACCATGAACACCAACACAAACTAGGTTCTGGCTGAAATGGACCCTTGAGGTCAACACTGCACTTAATCCCCACCTGCCCTGGTTTAGACAGATAAATCCTGAGCATTTATTTTGCACCATTCCTAGGGAACATTTATGTAATATATTGAAGTTCCAAACATTATGTTGAACTTTGAAAAGTTCGACAGTCAGCAGTTTGTGTGTGTCCAGAGCAGAGTGTTGGGCGGGGGTTGGGGGAGTTGGACTCTAAGGAGACAAGAGTGGGAACTGGTGAGGAAGGACATCAGCACAGCCCAGTAAAGGCTCAGGTGGTCAGTGGTGTCCAGTTGTAAGGACCTTTTCTCTGAATATTTGGAGCCCAGGACCAGTCTGGCAGATTATAGTGTGATTCTGGAAATTACTTGGTCTAAGACAGGAACAATAAAAACATGGAAGATGTGGGAGAGGGCATCCCAGGTATTGAAATGAAAAGATATGGAATGTCTGGCTGGGGGCTGGGCTCGCCAGCATCTTGGGCACCTTGGGTTCCGAGTCATCAGATCTGGGGTGTGTCCTCTGTTTTGAGGGCCAGAATCAAGAGTTCATCCTGCCAGGACACCTGAAGGGGACTAGAGCCAGTCAAGCTCCCAGGAAATGGTTGTGCATATCAGACTCCAATTTCCTTATTCTACTGACAGCCGGGAAGGACATGGGTGCCCACAGTGGCTGGTAATTGGTCAGCAAATCGCTCTTGTGGAAATTGAGCTATAGAGAGCATCACAGGAGTCCATAGGCTTTGGTTCTTGGGGATAAAAAGACTAGGGTTCCTACTTTAGGACCCGGACATGGCCCAACTGTTTAGTCTACCATGCCCTTTAGAGATGGGGGTCAAGTCTGACACATAGGCTCACAAGGCTACTGGTGAGTAGAGTAACTGAATGAAATAATGAAAAAATGGAGTCAAAAGCCTACTCTTTTATAAAGACTTTTTCTTTTGTTTTTGGCCACACCTAATGGTGCTCAGAGGTTGTTCTGGCTCTTTGGTCAGGAATTGGCTCAGGGAACCATGTAGGATGCCAGGGCTAGAACCCGGTCATCCACATGCAAGGTAAAGGCCCAGTTGTTGCACTATTGCTCCAGCCCCTTGGTCCTTGTTGGAGAATTTTAGTAGATGGTTTGAGATTTCTCTGTTTCAATTACAACTTGAGGTTTGACAACCATTTTCTGGCTCTTCACTCTGTGTCTTTGAGTAGATAAAAACTCTTAATAAAGTGAAGTTCAAACACTCCACTCTTCCTGCTTTAACTATAGAGCCCTTCCATGCCAGGACCAGTGAGAGGACCCACCAAACCTTCCTTCACTCATTTTACCAGTTTTGGTCCCAGAGGAGGTCCTTGTATGTGTAGTCTTGTCAGTTGAAGCCTCTCAGAGCTAGAGTTTGGTAATTTGATTCAGATTCTGAGGAGCCTCTTTGCATCTCCCTGTGTTGCTTGCAAATGGGTAAAGATTTTCTCTCTTGCCACCTGACTGCTAATTTTTGCAAGATGGGGAAAATTTAAAAAGCTTCAATTACACCAGGTCCTTATGGGTGACAAGTTCCCTGCACCAGGAGACAGAGAGATCGAACCTTTCTCTCAAGTCCTAGCAGCTCATCATCTGAAGTTATGAATAGGAGAGTAGGGATATGTCCGTCTGTGTGCCAGCACACGTTTGCTTTGATCTGGGCCAGGACTGAGAGCCAACCAGTAATCTTGGAGTATGTATTTGTATCTTCCCACTTCAATTCTTTATACCTATTACAGAGTTTCTAGTAAAAAAGGTGAGGAAACTAATTCAACAAACAACTAAATAGGGTTTGACTCTTTATATCCATAACCTCATTTAACACCAGCAATATATCAACACCATGGGGAACTGTGACTCAGAGAGATTAATGACTTCTTCTAGATCACACAATTAGTTAGTGCTTGAGTTCATATGACTCTAACACTTATTATTGTAATTTACTGCCTTAATCTGCATTTGGGGTTTTAGCACAGTTCAGCAAGCTTGTGACAACCTGGGAGGCTAATGTAGGTACAAATATCACCTGACTTTGTTATTTTTGGCTTTTACTCGAGTATACAGTTTATTTGAGGAACCACATGGTTTAGTAATATTGCCGATTTCAGAACAGTGTTCTCAAATATATCAAGGTTCAACTACCTATGTTTTATGGGTTAATTCTTTTTATAATGAAAAGGTAGAAAGATTTTTTTCATGCTGGGAGAGTTGATAAACGGATCATTTGTATTTCCTCTATTTATGATTTAAGCTTTCTATAGACTTAATTTATGAAGATTTCTCATTACTACGAGTTATTCTCAATTCATTAAATAATTAGAGGATAGGATTAGGAGGAAGAATGTTAATAATCACTTGACATATTTGCTTGATGCAGTAATTGAAAGCCATTGATTTACAGTAGAAGTAATGGTACAGTTCTTTCTGTTATGAGATTATATTTAATTGAATATCCTTCATACTCTTGTGGCTCCCCACTACACTTATTATTTTTATTAATGAAATTGTGTGGCATGGCTTTCTGGGGTTTGAGTTTCTGCTCTTCTCTTCTTTCTTTTGATTCTTTTTGTCGACTTGCTCGTTTTAGTTACTTCTCACCTACTTTGAATAATTTGTGAGGATCATTATCTACTCCTCTATCTTACATGGTTGTAAAGTGCCAAATTTCAAGTTCAAGAGAGAATTTTTTATTTGGAGATTTTATATACTCTTTTGTAAGTTAATTTCTCCTTTTCCACAAAAAGCATTGCAATGATTTTCTACCACAGAGAGGTAATGAGGCTTATGGGAAAATGTTTCATAAAAAACATTGTCCCACACTGAGAATTAGAGCTTCTTGGTGTGGAAGAAGCCAGTGATTGTTATTATTAAAACCAGAGAGTTGATGGTTCCGAGTGAGGATTTCTTTGAGAGAATGCATGAGTTGTCCTAGGAACGGTTTATACTTATGTCTCCATGTATGTTCCTCTGTAGTGAAGCTGTAAAATGCCTTAAACTTAACCTCAGGGGCTGAACCACAGAGGAGGGGTGATTGGTGGAGTTTCATGTTGGGAAGCTAGTTGTATCCCATATCCCATGGCTTCTGCCCAGTGGGGAAGTACTATTTTCAGTTTTTTATTGTCTGGAATTTGCTTCCTATAGAATACCTTAGAAACAATGCACTGTTTTTTTCCAAGGTGAGAACCCAGTGGAAGGAAAAATAAAAACACACCAGAAAGCCACAGAGCTGAGATGTAGTTCAATTTTCATAGCCTTGTTACTTTTTTTTTGATGAGGGAGTGGGGTTGTCACACCCAGATATGCTCAGGGTTATCTCTTGGCTTTGCATTCAGGGATGACTCCTGGTAGGCTCAGGGGACCATATGGGGTGCTGGGGACCAAATCCAGGTAGACTTTGTGCAAGGCAAGTGCCCTGCCTGCTATACTATTACTATTAAACTCTGTACCCCTGTTTTAGAATAGTATTTGGACAAGAAACTAAGCTCTAGAGGAAAATAGTCCTTATACAATAGGTTTTGTGCAGTTCTTGAAGAATTTGCAGTAATACCGCAATTGCTATCAAAGTGCCCATTTCATCACAGAGCAATTGGGGTGTTTAGATGACTTGGAAATTTATTTGAGTTGTGGGATTTATGAAAGAAGATAAGTAAAGGAAAAGAAAAATTTCTAAAACTTAAAATTTCCCTCCAGCTTTCACTCTGCATAGAGCAAAAAAAAATAGGCCATTTTTGTTGTTCTCAAATTGTTTTGAAATTCCCACCTGTTCTTAAAGTTTGCTTTCTTTTTCTCTGTTTATTGGTTTGTGTCATAACATCTACATCAATATACATACCACATCGAAACACCCTGCTCTTTAGAACTCAAAGCCTTTTTCTGTCCATGCAGGAGAGAATGGTAACTGACCACCTCAGCTTACAGTATAATGAAATAATCATGAGGAAAACAGAGGCTGACTCTGTTCCTTGCTCCTCTGTCATTGCTTGCAGGAATAGTAGGGTTTGGTCTTACTTGGGTTATATTTCAGGTCTGGAAATTGTGGACAGGAGATGGAAACCCCTGTTGGCCAGGAGAGGGATCTTGTGAGGAATATCCAACTGGAACCAGATGTGGTCACATTAAGACCATGTGCAGGGATGCCACACACACCCCAGGCTACAGGTGTTGTCCTCCAGGACTAGGGTACCCAGTACTTATTTATTGTCCCTGTAGGGACACTTGAATGGCCATTGGCTCAGAGTGCAGTGCATGTTGAGGTAACTGATGACAGTTATACTGGGAACAGATTCGTGGAGACTGAGTGTCAGACCAGGAATTTAGAACCTAAACCCCAGAGAACTGGAGAGCTAGGATGATCAATAGTGTGTTTAGGAAGATGTCTCAGATAGATTTGTCCCATGCTTGTGGTTTAAGAGATTTGAGAGCTGATTAGATTAGGAGGAATAAAGGGAGACTGGAAGGCTGTCCTCCTGCTTTGAAATACTTCGTTATTCATCAGCCTTTGGTGCTCTTCTCCTTGCCAGCACTATTTATTTCAGCTCAGTCAAGTGTGGAGTCATGCGTTTATTATCGTTTGGTCAGGTTTAGAGTTTACCACATTTATCAACTTATTCTTTTTCAGGGAGGGGCCACACCCAGTGGTGCACGGGGCCTATTCCTGTCTTGGTGCTTGCGGGCTGTGCTTGGTCGTGTTGGGGGAACCAAGTAATGCTGGGAGTAAGCCTGGACCTCCTGCAGACAGACATTCCCTCAGCCTGCTGAGCTCCCTTTCTGTTCCCTCAGTGGATCACTTAAAAATATTTTAGACTGTTATAGTAGTGTTAACATTTATGATATTGCCGAACAAAATAACTGCACTCCATTACCCCTATATCATTTTTAAGAACCTTTGGATACAGGTTCGTGTCTTCATTAGAGTTTTACAATATTGCTGAGTAAATTCTAGGATACGTTTGCAATTCCACAGAATTTACCTTTCCGGGTTAAGTTGCATTATTAAAATGACCAAGACTAGTTTTTCTCCATCCTTTGTCCATTACCATTTCCAGAATCACTTCTATTCAAAGTAGTGTCATTATCTTGTCGGCCTCCTCCGCTTCTGAGTCAGAAAACTATCCTGCCCTGAAGAAAGATAAGGCTGCCATCAAGGCGTCTGCTGGAATAGACATTACAACAAGGTGCCCTCCTCTTGGTTTAAAGGCTCCTCAAGCAAACATCTTGAAATATTTAAGCCTCACATTGTTACTCTATCTTGTCTGTTCCCCATTATGAGAAGTGAAGGATTTTGTTCAGTGTATTAGTTATTAATTTATAAAATTCCTTGATGTTCTATTAGTAGAAGATCCCACTAGGCTTTCAATCTAACAGGTATCTATTTGTCTGCCTGTCCTCCCTCCCTCTCTCTTTGCCTCCCTCTCTCTGTTCTTTCTTTCCTTCCTCCCATCCATTGGTGCATTCACTGATGAACCCGTATATTCATTAGTTATATATCAACTATCTCTATTTCTGTATTCCTCCATTTCACTTTATATTTGTCTCTCCCCTCCACCCTTCTCTTGCTATCTCCACATAATATGTATAGATACACAGGTATCAGGAAAACGACCAAATATTTCATTCACTTAATTTTACTCTTTATTCATGGGCAGAAACTCATTTAATCCATGTAATCTCCCTTTAAAAGTAGATATTATCTCCAATTAAAATAAGAGTACTGATTTCAGGGAGCTTAAATAATCTGTCCTCAAACAATTAGCCTTTGGAGGTGTCAGGCTGGTAACTCAGTGTGCTTGATGTAAAGATCGTACTCATTAGAGCACAAGCGATATGGCAGCACTTGCTGTATTAGCAAGAAAGTGGAAACACTGGAAAAGAAAATCAATCGGGGATTGGACACAGTTAAAGGTTTACCCAGAAGATGAAAAGCAGTGCAGCTTCTCCAAAGAAGTAATTAAACCTAAACATACAAAGGATGAAAAGGGTGCACATATATGCTGCCTGAGCCCATGTGCTGCTTGTGCCCATGTGGCTGAGCACATGTGTCACCTCCATCGCCCCTCTTGAAATGTGTTACTTTGCTGCTTTCATGTCTGATGCTGGGATGTGTGTAGGGGCTCACTCTTTGCTCCTAGAGAAGCCCGGCTTCCCTCTTGAGCATGTTACTCTCCACTGTCTCCCACTTTCTTCCCTTCCAAACCTCTAAATAAAATCTGTTTTACTTAAAAAGAGTGTCCATGATAGTTTCCTTGAAAAGGAAGCAAAAAAAATTACATAACAGTACATCTAATATGGTCCTCTATCTGTTAAGGTTATCTTTGTATCCTTTCCCCTGCTTGGAAAGTGTCTGAATGTCCCAAAGTATACAGTTTCCAGTAGTTACTCCTGGAACCTGACCCTTAGGGAAAAGCATGTAAACTAAACTTTGGCTGAAATTTATATAGTATTCTTCCACCCATTTTCCAGTTGCTAGGCAGTCACACCTACAAACTGCCCCTGGACCGGGTAATCCCATCAACGGCCAACATCCAGAGACTATAAAACCAACCTCCCGGAAGCATCTTGTAGCCTAGTTCCCCTCTTGGAGAACCTGGCAAGCTACCGAGAACTTCCTGCTCACATGGGGGAGTCTGGCAAGCTCCCCGTGGCATATTCATATGCCAAATACAGTAACAATGATGAGTCTCATCCTCCTAACCCTGAAAGAGCCTCTAATGTGGGGCCATTGGGAAGGACGAGTAAAGAGAAACTGCTAAAATCTCAGGGCTAGGACAATGAAGACATTACTGGGCCTGCTTGAGGAAATCGATGATCAATGGGATGATAGTGATTGTGATATTTTAATAGTAATGATTTATTTTATTATAAAAATGTTAAGCCTGTTTCATACTACCATACCCTGATGACAAGGAAAGTCGCTATCTCACTCTTTGCAATAAGCATCTCATCTGTTCTCAGGTGAAACCTTTCCTTGGTCTTCACTGCTTAATTTGAATCATCTAACCAGATCTCTTCACAGCTCTGCATCTTGTAAATTTCCATGTGGGCATTAAGCTTCTTTCATATAGCTTAGGGCTGGAGTGATAGCACAGCGGTAGGACATTTGCTTTGCATGCTGCTGACCCAGGTTCGATTCCTCCATCCCTCTCTGAGAACCCGGCAAGCTACTGAGAGTATCTCACCCGCATGGCAAAACCTGGCAAGCTACCCGTGGCGTATTCGATATGCCAAAAATAGTAACAAAAGTCTCACAATGGAGATGTTACTGGTGCCTGCTCGAGCAAATTGATGAGCAACGGGATGAAAGTGACAATGACAGTGACATATAGCTTATATTTTATTGATTATTAAAACAGCAACTAAAGTAATAAAGGCAGCAATGAAATCAATTACTTTTCATATTATGGTTAGGATAGTAATTTTTATTATAGTTTAGACAATATGGTTAAAATAGTGTTAAACTTTATAGCGTGGATACACAAAGTTACTGCACAGCACCACCACTCAAGTGTCCATGACCCTCGCTCCTGTGTTTATGTAACCTCTAGTCCAATTTTCGGACCCCCAACCCTCCCTCCACTCTTCATTGATAAGGTTCCTGTTTGTTTTGTTTTGGAGCCACAAATGGTGGTATTTAGGACTTACTCCTGGCTCTATGCTCAGGGATCACTCCTGGTGGTGCTCATGGGACTAAAATCTAGGGTGCTGGAGGGATAGTGCAGCAGGTAGGGTGCTGCCTTGCACATGGCCAACCTGGGTTCACTACTTGGCGTCCTATATAGTCCCCGGAGCCTGCTGGGATTCCTGTACTCAGAGCCAGGAGTAACCCCTGAGCATCGCTGAGTGTGACCCCCCCCCAAAAAAATAAAGTAAGCTTTTCTAAAATGTTTAAAAAGAAAGTAGACTTTTAGAATAACTTCACTTATTAAATATAGTTCAGAGAGTTCTCAGATAACCCCTCACCTGGTTTTTCCTAATGTTAATCAATTAATACAATCAAATCTGGTGCATTTATTGAAACTAAGAAATTCACTCTGACACATTCCTATTCATGTCACCTCAGACTTCATTTGGGTTTCAGATGTTTTCCCACTGATGTCCTTTTTCTGTTCCAGGTCGCCTGTCCAAGATCCCACACTTTGTCGAAGTCATCTTCACCTTCCTCCCCTATTGACTCTCCGTTATAGTTCGGATTTGGGGAGGGTGTGGGACTACACCTCATGATCCTCAGGGGTGCTGTGCTCAGGGGTGACTCCTAACAGTGCTCAGGAGATCATTTGCAGAGCTGGGGATTGCACGGCAGCATCTTTGCTCCTCTGCTATCTCCAGTCCTGCTCTCCTTGAATCTGATAAAGGAGTACTACTCAAAATTCTATTGAGCTTAGCAGGTCTCATTTTAGGCTTATCCTTAGCATTATTTAGTATTATTTTGGTTCTCTTGCCACATACACAACATGATTTCTCCTCGATGTTTGGGTGACACTCTGAACCCACCAGAAACGGAGGGGTGAAAGTGTCTCTGTGGTGTATTGGCATTTGTGAGCCATTTTCCCCCTTCTCTTCAGAGGAAAATAAACGTCTACCACGAGGTTTGCATACCTTTGTTGTTTCTTCAAAGGTTCCCTCTCTGCAGGCCTGGTGGCCTTCTGTACCAAGCATTCTGGGGAAACCTTCGTGATTTGATTTATGCATGTGGCTACTGCTTCTGCTGTGCCTACCTGTGGGAATGTTAGGATGCTTTCTGCAGGACTGTTGTCTGGCTGCCTGGAGGTTTCTTTCCATTCCCCATATCTGGGCTGGGGTCTTGCAGGGGAGCTTGACTTATAGAACTCCCATCCTGCTGGTGAGAATGCTGTATTTTATGTGGATTTTAAAAATATCATAAATGTCATCAGAACAAGTAAAATTGTGTGAAGAAGCCTAACTCAGTGATTGCCCTTCTCCATGCCTTCCTGTATCCGCCCCCTGCAGAATGTCCCTCCAGTCACAAGCTGGAGAGGACACCAGCTGTCTGAACAGTTCTCTAGGATGTCTGTGGGCCGAGGTGTGGAGGTTGGGGGGTGGGTCAGGGTCCAGGGAGTGGGGAACAGCCCAGATTTGGAGACCCACTGGACTCTTGCTCAAGTTCTTTTGGCCCTCACTCCTTGCCTTAAAATATTATCTTCTGTGGCATATAAATGGGTTATTTAGAGCAGTGTTTTCCGAAGTCAGCTGCACAATTGATCCCCTGGGGTCTGAGAGGGAAAAAGACAAAACAAACTCTATATTTTTATCAAGAAGCAAAGGAACTAAGATTTCCTAATGTTTAATGTGAATTGGCACTGGGACCCCGCTGGGCCAAATGGAATGAGGTGGGAGGCATGTTTGGAATGATGATAAGACTTGTCTGATTATTGTCATGGTCTGATAGCTGAAAACATGCCACCTACTAATAATAATTTAAAAAATCTTTAATAGCTATAAAAATAATAACCTCAGGAAAGAGTAATTCCTGACCTATATTTAAAAAAGAGTCTAGAGTTTCAGTTATATATGGAAACTATGTGTTAAAAATATAAAAGTCCAACCTTGCCCAAGCCTTGCATATAAAATATTCTAACCTGTATATGAAAATATCTTACAGTGAAGAATTTAACTGCATTTTGAGATTACTTCTTAAAATATGAGGTTTCAGTGTGTTCTGAAGCCTCTTTAAGAAGAACTCATTAACACCTGGAAGATAAGAATGCTTTTGCCCACATTGGGCATATTCTTTCGTGATTGAGATGAGGCTATAGCAAAATGACCAGTGATGGATTTCTTTCTTTCACACACAGTTACCTCCCTTATAAAAATGGAACCTAGAGCCAGGCATATGAAGTATTGTGTCACAGAATATTAAATCAATATATACTTAAAATAATTTAAATCAGCTATTTCCAGTTATATTTCTGTAGATAAGCATTATTTATAGTTGGTGTTATATGTTTTTAGTAATGTAAAATGATATATCTAGAAATCAATAATATATAGTAGCAGTTTATTTAAAATAATTTACCTCCTCTTTTGTATCTTCTTATTTTATTTCTTTTGTTCAAAATCATTTGCATGGAGGGCTTGCAAGCTGTGCTCAGGGATGATACTTTTTTTAAAAAAAATTTATTGAATCACCTCGAGATAGTTACAAGCTTTCATGTTTGGGTTACAATCACACAATGATCAAACACCCATCCCTCCACTAGAGCACATTCCCCACCACCAATATCCCTGGTATATCCCCCCTTTCCCACCTTCCCCGCTGCCTCCATGGCAGACAATATTCCCCATGCTCTCTCTCTATTTTGGGGCATTGTATCTTGCAACACAGACACTGAGAGGTCATCATGTTTGGTCCGTTATCTACTTTTGGCACACATCTCCCATTCAGAGGTGATACTTAGGCCAGAATATACATTTAATGTCAAATTTTGAGGATTGGAGAGATACGACAGGGGTTAAGGCACTTGCCTTGCACATGACCAATCCCAGTCTGACCCCCAGCACTGCATGGCTCCCTGACACTGCTAGACATGTCCCAACATTCACCCTGAAGTTCATATTTTTTGTATATGCTTTATATTTCATAGTAATTCATGTGCATGGTTTTAAAGTATGTATCTAATAATATATGTAAAGCATCTGTTCAAAGATTTTACATAGCGAGGATATGTAGCAAGTTACATTTTAGGTGAGTACCTCAAGAGTTGAAACTCAAAAACCATGAGTCAGACTGTTTATATAAACTCTTTCTATAACTCTGCTGTGGCATCCATTATTTCTGATGGAAAATAAGGATCTTCAGTAAAGGAACTTGTAAAGGAAAATATATCAATATTAGTATTTGAAAACATACAAATGTATCTTTTTAAAATACAAATGGTATTAGATTATAACTATTGCTTTGTGATTTTCTTGACAAAATTCATTTGTAAATGAAATTAATTTCTACTAATAGGTGATTATATCATTAACTCATTCCTTTAATGCTTAATATTATCTCCATAATGTAATGTTCTGTGTTCTTAAACCTTTTAACTAAGATATCCATGTTTTCTTTCTTTCCTTTCTATCCTATTATGTCTTTATCTCTGTACCTCTTTATTTGATGATTTTTCCCTCCCATCTTGAAATACAGACAATACTTTGATAAATGTTCTTATATATTTTCATTTCTATAAGATAAATTCTCCAAAGTGGGATTCTGTGGTCAGAGGGTATATGTATTTTCATATGTGATAGGAGTTATCACATTATTTCTCAAATAAGTTTGCAACAAATTTACATTCTTGTCAGCAAAGAATGAAAATATTTCTTCTTCACATTCTTACATGAACTGATCATTTTTTAGTCTGTCAGTTTTGTGGGTAGAAAGTGATGTTTAGTTTAAATGTGCTGCATATGAGTTAGAACATACTTTCATTTATTAGCTTTTGCTATAACAAATGGCACAAACTTGATGGCAGATAGCACTAGCCATTTATTTAGTTTATAGTTCTTTTGGGTTAGCAATTTGGTTCAGGCTCAACCGGGTAGTTTTATTCCTGCCCTTGCCTCTGCTTCTCCATGGGTCTGAAGTTAACTACTTTAGCAACCCTGGAGGTTGGCGGTAGCTAGATATTCATTCTGGTGAGGAAGATGAGTGATTCTGTTGCTCACCTACCAGGTTACTGGGGGCTTATTTAGAGGGCACTGTGGCATTGTTCTCCAAGTGCTTAGACAAGGCAAGTCCCAACAAAAAGTTTTTGTCTGCTTTATAATTGGTCAAAGCAAGTCACATGGATAATCCATACTAGGAATGAAATGAAATAGACTTTCCCTCCTGAGGGGAGGAGGAAATTACTTGACTGTTCTTTGAAATTTACCACACTCACCTTTTCCATTTTTTCTCTATATTGCTTTTAAAAATCTTTTGTCTCATTTCCCTTATCAGTTCAGGATAGAGCTCTTTGTTTAGTGGTATGAGCCAGTTACCTGTCATATACATCACCCATTTATTTTCTAATATTTCATTTATCTCTTTCATTTTATTTTTTGTGGGGGTGTGTTCTTTTACCATATTAAATATGATCTGTCTTAAAAAGCACTTCTTCATTCCACAGTGAGACTACACTTATATTTTTTCTTTCCTAGTTTAGCTCTTTTATTATTTCCATTAATAACTTAAATATGTTTGGCATATTATTTTTAAAAATAGGCTGTATCTTGAAATCTTTGATTGATTTCATTGTTTTGTATTAAATTAAGCACATTCTTTCATTTCTGTAATATTTTCATATCCATCATGTTGGTGGGGGCTATTTAGCAATATCCTTTGACATAGCAATCCTACTTCTTAGAGTTTATCTTCCAGAAATAGTTGATTAAATGAACAAGAGATCTGTGAAACAGTATTCAACGCAGCATGATATTATAATAGTGAAAAATTGTGCACAGCTCTATTTTGGAAGGAGTAGATTAGATAACCAAGTAGGACAATTGAATATTACTCCATAGTTACAAATAATTCCTAGACATATTATTCAGGGAGAAAAGGAACATAGATGAAAGTATGTGCAATTCTGTTGTTATCCCATTATTAAACTACCACTGTGTTTATGTTTCACATGCCCAAAGACACTTACAGGAAGTGCTTTAGATTATCAGCAGATGTTTCTTCTGATCTTTCTGTGACACTTCTCAAGTATTTTCATTTCATGCAGCAATCAGGTCATTTCTTGTTCTTCTGTAAGGAGAAATGAGAGTGCTATTGCAGAATCTGGGACCACAAAACAGAAGTTAATTTTCATATTGAGAATTTCATGACAGACTAATAACCTATAACTTATAAAATATTAGAGGGAATGACTTCCACGGTCCCCAGGCTGATTCCAAAGATTTCATGTATCATATTTCTATCATAAACCTCAGATATTCAAGCACAAAGTTTGACCCATGCAGAGAAGAGAAAGATTCCAGATCACACCTACCAGGGAAGGGGAGAATCTTAACAGAGCTCTTTTTTTTGAATAAGGAGGCATGAAAAGAGCTCCTTGTCTCAGAGACCTTCCCAGGGTGGGGAAAGTGTGAGTTTCAGAATCCCTGTGTGAATCCCATTGTGGGTAGGTTCAAACATCTTTCCCTGATCAGTGACTACAGCACCAGAGGACTAGAAATTCCTTAGGTTGAAAGAACCTGAGAATGTCTCTCTCGGGGTGATGGGAACATCCAGAAGTTTTTCATGTGACTGCTTGTGAGGATCCACAAGAAAGGACCGCAGAGCTGAGACAGGGATGCTCTTGAGCATGACATGATTGCTAAGTAGACTGGGAAAACTTCATGTCTATGTACACTGAGGTAGATTCTGCATCCAGAGGCTAGGGGAATTCTTCTGGGCTCAAATACATTGAAAAGGCCAGACTATACGTGATTTGACATGCCCACAGACCCAATTCCGCACGTAGATGCCAGCTGCGCAACTTTGTCCCATAGGAGGAAGACGCAATTCCAGGGAGAAGGAGAGGAATTTATTTCATGGAGCAGGTTTTGTTAGTTTTTACTGAGAAAATTCCTGTTTCTCTGAACCTACTTTCCATTACTGAATCAAGGTTTTGCCACTAAGTACAATGGAGGCTTGAGATATAAACAAGTTCAGTTATAGAAAACCAAAGCTGTTTTCTTTTGCATACCTGAATTTGTGGCTTGTGAAATCATGCCCTCTACATATGTATTTAGATATGTATAGAAACACATCTGGAAGGATTCGTAACAAGCTGTTCCCAGTGGTAACAAAGTTTAATTTCCTACACTGAACATGGATCACTTTTGCAATAAAAATGCAAATCTAGAAAAATATTTCATGTCATGTTCATTGTAGGCAATTTGGAAAATATGAAAAGTACATTTAAAAATTAAATCATCTGATTTCCCACTATGTAAATAACCATTGAATATATTTTTAAATTTATTTTTCATGTGTATGTGTGCATCTATTTAAAGTATACAGATATGCATATAATTCAAAATATAAATATATACACAAAATCAGAATATCTGCTATTTGCCATCTATATTTTTTTTTGTTTTAGGGTCCACACCTTGCTATTCTCAGAGCTTATTATTGGCATTACACTCAGGAAGAATTCCTAATAGGGCTTAGGGGACCTTGTGGGGTGCTGTGAATTGAACTGGCTTGGCTACATACAAGATAAACACCCTACCTGCTGTACTGTCTCTCCTGTCCCTGGCATTTACATTTTTTTCTAAATGCTTTCAATGAACATTTTCCCTTGCTATTAACTATTAGTTATCTGAAAACACTTGAAAGGTTCATGGTCTGTGAGATGGAGACAATAATTTTTATAATATATATTTTCATATATATACATATATGTATATTCATGCGTATATAAATAATTTTTTAAATGCAAATGAGAGATGAAGGTTGGAAAGGTTAAGTAACTTACACAAGGACAATCAGCTAGCATATGGTACAGCTGGGATTTAAAAATGATATCTTCCTGATGATTAAGGCTAGTCCTCTCAAGGTTGGGAGAATAAATGAATAAATGTCATAGGGTGATGTAAAGTACCTGACATGTGTGGGAACTTAATAGATAAATTCTTTTCCACCTTTCTGAGCCCCTTGTCTTGCCTTTCTTAGGCAAAGGCGATTCTTTCATTTGTTTATTCTTAATTGTAACCAGGTAAAATGATTACAGCAATGTTAGCTCTAATGGTATTGATATACATAGTTACTGCACCTTTACTACAACAAGTGCTCAAGATCCTCCACTACCATCCTTTTGTTACTTCCTGTCTTCCTCTTCACTCCCTTCTTCCTCCCACTACTTGGTAACCTCTGTTCTACAGTCAAAGGTCAAGAGTTTGTCATTGTTCGATACTATTTCCATGTTTTGTTTTCCTATACCACAGACTAATGGAATGAGATCATCTAGTATTTGTTCTCTCTCTGAATTTTTCCTTCTTTTTTTTTTCCACACTCAGTGGTGCTCAGGGTTTACTCCTGGAAGGGCTCAGGATACCATATGTGTGCTGGAGAACTCACTTACCATGATGCCCTTCACTTCTATCCAAGTTGCCACATCTGCAAGAATTCATCTTTTCTTAGAACTGTGTAGTATTCGATTATGTAAATTTTCCACAACTTTTTCGTCGATGTATGCTTCGTTGGACATTTGGGTGGTTTCCATATCCTAGCCATTGTACTAAGAACTACAGTGAACATAGACATGAATATATCTCTTTAAATTACAGTTCTAATATTAAGTGATGATGAGCACTTTTCCATATGCCTACTGATCATTCATACGTCCTTTCTGAGGAAGTGCCTGTTCATTTACTCTTTTCATTGTTTTGATGAGGTTATTGATTTCTCTTATTGTTGAGCTTTTCTAGTGATTTATATAGCTCATATATTAGAAGGGTGATTCTTATGCTCTACTTCCAACTGTTGTCAGTCTTAGATTAGATTTACCTTTTCACAGAAGCTTCTGTGCTTGGGCTGCAATTTCTGAAGCTCTTCACTTAGGTGCCTAGTCTCTATTTTGGTAAGTCTTGTAGAGACCTACTCTGATTCTCTCTCCTGTGGATTTTAGACACTCACTAGTGCATGTACCCACAGTGCTTTGTCTATGTTATTCACAAGTATAATAGGACACTCTGCAGAAGGCAAGATTTAAACAATACAGGCAGCCAAAGTTCTCCCAGTTCCCCTTTAAATTTAAAGCAATCAATCCAATGAGTTATTATAGAAGCAGTAACTGGGTTTCAGCCGGGAAAAGTCCTGGGTCTATAAAATTCAGATAAATCATTATGGAGATATATATCTAGAGCTGTAAGTCACCCAGACACCAATAGAAATGAATGCTTCTCCAATTTCTTTTTTTGGAAGTCTCATCACTGTGTGTGTGTGTGTATGTGTGTCCCAGAATCTGTGTTCATTATTCTCTCCAATTGCTTTGGAGAAGACTGCAGATGGCATAGTGCCAGAACTCTTGGGTTTGCTCACAAGATTTCTCCTTTGCATTTGGCTTTGTAAGAGGAAAAGTCAGGCTAAGCAAGTTTTAAGCTTATCTTCAAACTTCTTTTTTAAAGATTCACTGGACTGAAAAAGTCTAAATGCCTGATTGGCCTATGTAGATTATGTAGATGAGGACAGAGAGAGTGTAGTAGTGACTGGGTAAAGTGAAAAAGCCATGTCTTGGAGGAAAATTTTATTTTCTGTTCAGAAAGTTTTGCTGGGACCAGAGTTCTCTGATAGTTTTCTAGTCCAAGAGAATAGTACATTGTTGCCTTTTCCAAATGTCCGGTCCTTGCTCCTGGAACCACATATAATTATATGTTACCTGACAAGGAAGAATTAAGGTTGAAAATGAAATTATGTTAATTTTTACTCATGAGATAACCTAAAATGAGAGATTGGCCTGGAAAATAATGTGAATGGACTCAGTGTAATTAAAGCACCTTTAAAACTGGATGAAGTAGAAAGGAAAGAGTTAGAATTAGGTGAAGCAGTTGTGGAAAAGTACAAAGATCTGAGATGTTACTGACTTGGCAGAAGCAAGAAAGGATCACAAATTCAAGAAGTAGAAGTATTTTCTACAAGTTGGAAAGGGCAAGCAATAGATTCTTCTCCAGAACCTCCAACAAGAAAGATAGTGCTGTTGATATCTTGACTTTAGTCCAGTGAAACATCTCAGAATTCTGTGTTTAACCTACTAAAGCTTTGATCATGTGTTACAGCGTCAATAGTGAGCTAACAGAGGTGGCATTTCTCCCTCTTATCCAGTAAGAAAAATATCTGTGTGCATTATTCACTTTGTGTGAAAAGGTCGAGTGGGAAGACAGACTTGACTCACTTGTTGAGAGGCATATGGCCTCTAAGACATTTCAGACGATCTGTCATAGAGGGTCCCAGGTGGAACCTGGACTGAGAAATGACCCATCTGTATTGGGCTGACCTCAGGAAACATCTATTTGGCAGCACCCAACTTCCTAGGCACCACAGCAGTCATTGTACATTCTTAAAATAACCAACCTTTGGATATAAACATCTGTGTCACACTTTATTTGATAGATTTTGAATTTTTGAGGAAATTAACTTTTAAAAGATATTTTACATAATGGATTTCTATGTGACTCCTTTCATTGTCACTGTCACTGTCATCCCATTGTTCATCGATTTACTCGAGTGGGCACCAGTAGCGTCTCTATTCCTCCCAGCCCTGAGATTTTAGCAGCCTCTCCTTACTCGTCTTTCCCAACGATTAGAGGCTCTTTCAGGGTCAGGGGAATCAGACCTATTGTTACTGTTTTTGGCATATCGAATATGCCATGGGTAGCTTGCCAGACTCTGCCCGTGTGGGTGGGATACTCTCAGTAGCTTGCCAGGCTCTCTGATAAGTATATAAATAAATATATATGTATATATAAATTACTCTCTATGATTTGTTGCCTACTGCTTGAACTCCATCAATTATGATGTGGTAATTATGGAAAATGGGTAGAAACTGTCTTATAACGTGTCGCATGGCTGCTGCTTCGCTGCCGCGGTCCAGAAAGCGGCCTGGAGTGTGGTGGTGGTGGTTGGGTAGTGGAGGTCGGCTGCCGGGGCTGGGTCTCTTGGGGCAGGGAGGGTTCTCACCCGGCCCCCTATGGGGAACCCCAAGTGAAAACAGCTTGGCACGAGTCCAGGCTTTCATTGTCATTATTTCCAAAATGAAATGTTTACCCTTGAACGGTACTTTTTGTTATTGTGTTGTGGCCACCCCCAGCTATGTTCAGGGCTTATTCCGGGCTTTGTTCTTAGGATTGCTCTTGGTGGTTCTCAAGGGACCATATATGGTGCTGGGAATTGAACCCAGGTCAGCCAAGTGGAAGGCAAGCACCTTACCCACTTTATTATCTCTCTGACTTCTTGAACATTACTTTTTCTTAGGTGTTTTTATATCTTTGGGATTCAAATTTATGGATTCAACCATTATCAGTTGATTGGATATCAGTTGGTTAAATTTGCAGATGTGGAATTATTGGATACAAAGAACTAACTGTAAGGGATGTGAAAATTACGGGATTTTGGCATCCACAGGGTTGCTTGGAGCCTAAATCCCTTGCCAACCATACAAAAGGATGACTATAGTTGAGTTTTTGAAGTCAAAGCTATATGTGGATTTTTTAAAACTAGTTGGCATCTCTAATCTCTGTGTTGTTTAAGAGTTTACTGTATGTTATGGAAAATAAGAGAGCACTATATTGAGAATTAATATAGTGCCATTAATATCATTTGAGCATTAAATGTTGCTTATCCAATGGGGTTTCATGGGTAAGACTGAAAATTCTTATTTGATATTCTTCCCCTATATAGATGAATGTGTCCAGGTGATTTTTTTCTTTTATTAAGGGGATTTGTTTTTGGAGAACTGTCCCCAAAGGAACGATTTTTTCCACTCACATTTTTTTCCAGCAAGAACTGTGGTATTCAGACCCTCTGAAGGAACTCTATTGGTTAATACATTAAGTTCAGAAGCTTATCGAATTGAGGCTAGATAGCTAACAAATCTGGCATAAGAAGTCTAGACAGTTATATATCACATTGACCTTATCTGGATGATGAATGCATAAGGAAGGAAGAAAGTTCTTGATGGTACTATCTTTCTGATATTTAGTGTCAACTCTGTGTTCAGAGCTAGGCTAAACCAGTTTCTGTGAATATTTTTTTTTTGGTAGTCAAGGAGTCTTTTTATTTTTAAACAGAGACCTTTCATGCCATGAATTCACAGGAATCCAGTAGCTCAGACTCCTTTTCATTGGTTCTCACAGAGTGAGCTTCTCTGGGTGGAGCAGGCTGGCACTTCAGTTGAACCCAAGTCCCTTTCTCTTTGTCTTCCTTCTTTTTCTAATCATTTCCCTTCACCTGCTTCAGGAAGCTGTCTGGGCTCTTAGATATGCTCAATACGAACATGAATTCTCTTGGCGAGGATCTTGCCCTTGTTTGTTTATGACAATGCCAACAGCATTCTGGGTAACATTGTAGACTCTTCCAGCTTGCCAGGTAACATGGGTGGGGCATTCCTTTATGGACAGTGCCCATTCCCTTTATGTCTATGATGTCATCTTTCTTTTAGGTCTGTGTATATGTGGCCAAAGGAACAACTCCGTGTTTTCTAAAAGGTCTAGAGAGTATATAGTGTTTTTTTTATTGTTTGCATATTTATAAGATAAATGCAGACACTCACATTTACATATCTACCTTTCAGCCTGTCTACAAAACTAATGCCTGTGCAGAACCTGTCAGGAAGGCAGGATGCAGGGGACCTGGTGCTGGAGAAGAGTGTGGGGGTGTCAGACTAAGGCCAGCTCTCACTTGCACTCGATGCTAAAACTGTGTTTCTTATTGAGAAATTGGGCGAGGTGTAATGGCCCCCTGAGGTCATTTTTCTGGTTCTCAGAAATAACAGCTTATTCTAAAACAAAGCCTTTCCCACAGTTCTTACTCCAGAATCATCAAGATAAAAATATCATTATATTTCATTTACTCAAACACACACACACACAAACACACACCATGTACACTTTATTTTCTCTGGCACAATTGCCATTTGGAACCAAATAATTCTCTTGGTGGGGATGATCCTATGAGTTTCAGGATGTCTAGCAACCTGATTGCTTTCCACCCACTAGGTTCCCAATTAATACCTCTTTTTCTAAGTATGACAGAATTGTCTCCTGACATTCCCAAATGTCCCCAGTGGTAGAGTTGGGGGAAATTGCTTAAGCTTGAGAACCAGTGGACTAGGAAATAGGGTTACAACCATTAATCAGACTCAACCTCCATTATTGAAAAATTTATAAGCCGTAGTATATGATGTGAGTCAGGTTAAATGCTATAAAATGGCAGGTAGAAGCAAGGAAAGGCCAAAATGTTCAAGGGGGTGGGTGTCTCTGTATCCACAGTCGCTTTACTGTGTATGAAGACAAAATGAGCCTTTCCATGTGAAGACACAGTTGTATTTTGAATATCAGTTTTTGGTTTTGTAATACCTACAGCAGACAATCAGAGGGAAGTTCTTTTTGTCTCTGCAGCAAACAAAACCAGAGTATTTTATATGTCAAGTCCCTGCGTACTATTTTTTTTGTATGTTAGTTCAGCAATTTTCTCTTTGTGTTTCTGTACTCTATATCTGCCACCAGCATACTTGTTCTTCTCTCCAAGTGTAATGTTTTCTCAGGCTCCATACAGTAAGTACAGACTTCAATGCATGCAGACTAGATACATTTCTATGACTTTATAAGTGAATTTATGTGCAGGATTGGCAAACACTTGTCCCCGATAATGGAAAAGAGGACCTGGAAGTGGGTTCACTGCATCTTGAAAGCTCTTTGTAGCACTGGGCTGATAAAGTTCAGTGGCACTGGGAAGTGGCCACTTCTAGGAAGCCGGAATGTTGGCTTAATCAGCTAACTTTAATTCACATTTGCTTTTTGAATCAATGGAGTTTAATTTATAAATTAAAACAATCTTTAAACTTGGAGCCAGAGGGATTTTATTAATGCCATTTTAAAACACCCCGTCTTTTAAACAAATATTTTTTCATTGAATATCAGGATAGCTCAATAAAAATATCGAAAGTCAGCAGCTTTTTTTTCCTTGCAAAGTAGAAGAAAGTTCTTCATTTGAATAGATTGTATGAACTCATTTTCAAAAGGTCCAGTTTTCGTAAGCATAAATTCAAAAATAAGGAGCAATCCATAGCCAATTAAAATCATGCCAGTTGTATTTAGCTCAGTATTGCTCACTTCAACTGAATAGATCTTTAAAGTGCCCAATTGGTCGTCAATACAGTTATTTGGAGGCCAATGGGCGAAGAACATGCTCTTGAGGACTGTGTGTATATGATGCAAGGAACTTAGACTGTGTTTGAAGTCTGTTTATTCATCTACAGATCTAGTCCCACGTCAGAATGCATTATGAATCAGGAAATGATATGGACATTTCCAAATATCTTTTAGGGAATATAGTAGAAAACTAAGCTCAGAATTGCCATGGAGAAGGATAAAATGTCCTTCTTATGGGGAAGGAAGGACTGTGCAGATGCTGTAGTGGTGGTCTGTGGCAGAGGAAGGCAGAGATTCAAGAGGTGCATACGTATGTATACACACAGTCTGACAAGTGGGACACACCTTCTATCACAAGGTGGTTCTGATGCTTGGAATCTCCAGGATCATGTCCTCAGAGTTATCTTGACATTGGGAAGAACGTCACATCTGTAGAGGATGAAGGACGGCTGGAGAAAGCACAGCTTGGCAGTTTAAGTTTATGTATCGCCTTTTCATATTTCACTTCAAATCTGGATTCATTTGTTTGGATGTGTAAGGTTTGAAGAAAATAAATGGTGGGAAATTGTCAGTGTTAGTATTTTGGGGGGGCAGTCTGGCCTTTGAGTTTTAGGCAATCATGCAAAATTATTTCACATATGTTTTACCATGTACCATATAGTTTAATTACAAAAGTCTGATTGCAGAGTACATAAAGTCATACCTCTATGAAAATAAATTATGTAATATTAACAGCTAAATAACCAAGGGAGAACTGATCCTTATACTAGAAAATAAACAAAGGTCAATTCTTAATATTGTTCCCAGTTCAGAGTTTCCTGGTAGGTAGGGCAATGGCAGAATCTCACCGAATTATTTACCCTCTGTGCTCACTCCAAAGAAGAATGCCAGCCTATTGGTTGGGAGGCTGCTATTTGTATTTTGTTTTTTTAGTTTAGTGCTTGGGAGACATTCATCACGAGTCCCTAGATAAGGGACATAGAACAACATAATGGATAGTGTCTTTGCTAGCAGTTTTACAAACAATGCAAATGTGATTCATATGACTGCTCCTTATATCAGCTCTGGCTGAAAGCCAGAGGCGTAAACAATGTGATATTGTAGTTCAGTGTGAGTTTTTCTGAGGAAAGCCAAAATGATATCATCCACACTTGGAACTTCCTAGAGATTTGACTTGGCACAAGGTCTTAAAAGCTTTAAAAGAATTAAAATGTGGTGTTTCTTAGGTCTGGCCAGCTAGCATTTGCTTAATTTTTAAGAGGTAGTTCCAGAATCATCTGTTCCAAGAAACCTTCTCTGACTTCTTAAGGTCAAGATAGGTGCCCTCCTATAGTCAACCCTACTGCCGTGTGCATTCCTTTTTTTTTCCATCCAGCCGCCCTCATTGTGACAGGTTATTTATCTGAATTGGAGACAATGAGCATCTGAGTGGTGTGCAGGAGCTGAGTGATGTTTGTATTCTCAGCTCACACAGCAGCTTTGGCACATGGTAGCCATCTATGACTATGTATTTGATAAACCCAAACTCAGTTAGATCTTGGTATATGGAGAGGTGGCACATGGAGGATTAGAATATGATCTTTGGCATCCGGATTCTGGCTTTGGATTTAAGCTTCTACTATTATCTCTCTCTGTTTATCATGGATTAGTTAGATAATCTCTATGCATTTTTTTTCTTTTTGGGTCACACCCAGTGATACACAGGGGTCACTCCTGGCTCTGCACTCAGGAACTACCCCTGGCGGTGCTCAGGGGACCATATGGGATGCTGGGAATCAAACCCGGGTCGGCCGTGTGCAAGGCAAACGGCCTACCCGCTGTGCTATCACTCCAGCCCCTGATCTCTATGCATTTAAGTTTACTTATTTGTTAGGATGTCTGAGGAAATGAAGGGAATTGATGTATGGGATGTACTTAGTACGGTACCTGGTGCTTAGGTATTTCTGTGTGTCATTGGCTATAATGATTTGAGCAGCTCTTTGGGCTGGTTTATTGAGCAGATAGACTGGGCTGTGGTCCGTGCCACTTCTGGAACCCATCCACTTTATTGGTCCTTCAAAAGCAGCTCCTCTTTCCATGTTGTAGGTGTGTGCAATAGGACTGATGTTCCATGCTAGCTGCCTCTTCAGGCTGCTTGTAGAGGATGCTTCTGAGCATCCTTCTCATCACTCCTTGTCCAGGTAGATCTGGACACGTTTATAGGAGGATATTTGTGATTCCCAGGTTGGAACTCCATCTCCGAGACTTTTGCCAGATTTCTTTGGGTATCTTTCAACTTCTGTTTCCCTCAGTGTCAGTTGAGAGATATTTGACCATCAGGAGACTTGAATAATCTCTAACCTGGATAGTCTTCTTTCCTGTGTGACCTACAAGATGATATAATATATCACACTGTGGGCAGTGTTATATATTCAGCCCCAGCTGTCTCATTTTTAACAATAAAGAAGACTCTAGGCCTTGAAGGGATGGCTATTGAATGGATGGTGGGGGTCATCTGGGTTGGAACATGGTATGAGGTGGCATACAGTACATGCTATAACATTAGGCTTTGTGAAACTCACTCCTCTGAATTCTGTACCTAGCCTTTTTCTCCATGATGTGAACTTACCTTTGTGAAACTAGCCCAAGGTGACTTCAGCACAACCAAGATGCCAGGACTGATTTGTGGATTGGGATTGGTGTTTCCTCGCCTCATCCTGGAGGGACAGGGTGCTATGCACGGCTTCCTCTGACAGGGACCTCCTGCTGCAGCTGGAGGCATTTGGTCACACACCTGGTTACTGGTCTTGTTCAGCTTCACTGGCCCCCCATGTGCCTGTGGACCTTGAGGGCAGAATGGCATTTTTACTGCATTCCTCATGCTCATTGCACTCCTCTAAAAGACAGGGGTGTCATAAAGAGGACTAAGGGCAAATTAAATAACTTTTTAAAAAAAATCATAGTTATACAGAGAGTGATGTAGGAAATGGTTTTGTTTAGAACATATAACATTGTTCATGTAAATGTAGGGTGTGTTTTAGAGACAAGAAGAAAACTATGTTTCAGCTTTGTGGAGTTTTTTTTTCCTTGCCCTGGAGAAAGATACACACCTTTAAGTATGTGTGGTTCTGGGGCCAGACATGGTAATCTCAGCTTCAGTGGGAGTGCCCAGCATCTAGCTCCAAACCAGATATGCGGGTCTCGTTGTGTGAGCACTGCTGTAGGTGAGTAGGTGCCTTCGCAGTGGTTTTCTTGTTTCTTGAATGTATTTCTCATCTTAGCCACCAGACTGAACTCCACTCACTACTTGGAGGCATACTTAGTACACTTTGTCCTAAGAGAAATAACTTATACTTGTTGTTATTGAGAGAAGAGATAATTGCTTTTTGTTTGTTTCGTTTTCCCTTCATAGTGTTGCTTACCCTAGAATTCCATCTAGGATTTTATTTATTTACTTCACTTTTTTTTTATTTTTTGGTTTTGGTGTTCAAGACTTTTAAAGACCTTTTTTCTGCTTCTGTGCCTAGGACTCAATCCTGGTGGAGTTCGGGGGTCAAACTAGGTTGATCATGGGCAAGGCGAGCACCCTAGCCACTGTGCTATCACTCCAGCCCCCTCCACCTAGAATTTTAATGAGTCTTGTTAAACCTAATTTTTTCATTTCAGCCTCACAATGAAGCACCTCTACCTTTTCCAGCCTGCTCTCACTAATCTCTGTCAGAAGTCCCTCTGGAGAACTTGCTCATCCACAAACTGCACACACTCACTGTCACTGTATCACTGTCACCCCGTTGCTCATAGATTTGCTCAAGCTGGCACCATTGTGAGACTTGTTACTGTTTTTGGCATATCGAATATGCCATGGGTAGCTTGCCAGGCCCTGCTGTGCGGGTGAGATATTCTCGGTAGCTTCCCGGACTCTCTGAGAGGGGCAGAGAAATCGAACTTGGGGTTGGTCGTGTGCAAGGCAAACACCCTACCTCTGTGCTATTGCTCCAGCGCCCCCCCCCCCCACACACACTCATTCTTCCTCATTCCCTCTTCTCCTCACATTCGTATGTCACTGGGGAAAGAGACATCACCTGAGAATTTTCTCATTGCCATTAAGCTTGCCCTCACAGAGAACAAGATGCCTAGAAAACCCCTCAGCCTGGGTCTATGTTCAAGGAGCACAGATCCTTATATTCTGTAGATTTTTAAATCAGTTATCCTTCAACAGGGATGTGCTGATCAAAGTGAGTCCATATGTTTGAACTGTGTCTTTGAGCAGGCTATTATAAATCACCAGATCTCACGCACATTCAATTGATATAATGTCAGTCCTAAGGTTAGTGATAGATCCTCCCTGCTCCTTACTTTGGTTGCCTGATGAATGTTGATTTAAATTGGACCTTGGAATTAATTTGTCTGAAGAATTTGATATCTTCCCCCTCTAGGAGTTATCAGCGGAGCCTCAACCCTACACGTATTTGTAGGCTTGATCAAGACTACTTTATGAAATTGTATGCACTCTGTTTGAGGATCTCTCAAAGAACATGTTAACCTCAATAGCCTTCAAAGACCGTAGGTTAGGGCAGAGAAGGGGGCTTCCCCTCTCAGATCCTGAAAGTCTGCATTCTCAGTATACCAAAGCTTATGAAGTAAATTTTGTATGAGAAGTTTTGGAGTTTCGCTTTTCAGCAAGTTTTCCAGGCTGGGGGCAGCCTGGAAATTTCTTGTTTTCCCTTCTATTTCTTTTTTTGCCTCTAACTAATCCTTTTCTGTCATAGGTCCCACCCCAGCATGGTTTATGTTCATCCCTGCTATAGTTCCTTCTGGGCTTCTTGCATCATTCTCAGTCGCCAACATAAAAATTTACCTTAGGCCCTCAGATTCTGTTGCGGAGCCTGGCAAGCTACCTATGCCATATTTGATATGCCCAAAACAGTAACAACAAGTCTCACAATGGAGACATTACTGGTACCTGCTTGGGCAAATCGATGAACAACCGGATGACAGTGACAGTGACAGTGACAGGGCCTCAGATGTGGTTCAGTATTAGAGCTAATGCGTCACATATCTGTTGTTCTGGGTTCAATCCTTAATACCTCCGAACCAAAACCTAAATTCATTTAGTTTGAACAAAAAGGAAATTTAGTGACTTCAACTGATCAGACAATTGGTTACCTAAATCTATTCCTTCTTTCCTCAAAAGGACACTAAAAATTAATGTTATAAATTCATAATGTCAAAGTGTAGATGAGAGAGGGCAACAGTTAAGTAACAGGCACACCAGCTAAGTAACAGGTACGAATATCCTATCTAACCAGAAGAAACCAACGTGTCAGGACAGCCTGTGGTCATTCAGCTGGGGACCAAGGGACCATGGAGGAGTTGGGGAGAGAGGATTCTGAGAGGCTTTCTCCAGGGTATGAGGAAACTGGTGGACTGTTTCATGTGGTTGAGCATTTGAACAAATATCTATTGAATTTATGTAAATAAATATAAATCATTGTAATTGTTAGTGCAGAACTACAAAAGCGAGTAAGAAATGATAAAAGCATATAGTTCACGGTTTGATTTAGTAAAACAGTGTATTCATAATAATCATCATAAGGGCAACACTTTAGATTTTTAACAATTGTGATACAACTAGATTGGGAATATTGGAAAGGGAATAAAAGGGTGTGGGGCTGCATAAGAGACTTAACTCCTCATTACCATGTCAGGAAGATATGAAGACTGCGAATGTTTAAGAATGATCAGCCAAATGAAGCAGGATGTGCATATGATTAAGAAATCAGGAAGCAAATCTCAATGAAATAGCTAAAAGGGTTACAAGGATTTTCCTTTAGAAAGCAGAACCAGGGTGAGACTAGGACCAGGCATTGCCATTTATCAATACACCGTTTGTAATGAGCTTGATTTTAAACTATTATTTAGTATTGAATAATAGACCTGTAAACTGTGGTTTATGATTGTCACATTGTGCTTTGAAATTGCTCCACTTATTTTCCCTAAATTTTTTATTATGTTCTTATTCAGCATATTGGCCTTACCCATATTTGACATTTATAAGAGTAAACATTATTTTCCTATTGTTTGTAAACAGTTTCAAAAGAGTTAATGCAAAGTTAAAGAGATTTATTCAAATGATATTGGGCAGCTTACAGAGATGGATGGAAGGCAGGAGTACCAAGACTGGAAATCTGCTAGAGACTGGATAGAAGGGACATGGTCAAGGTTACCCCAGACAGAGCCTGAATAAGAGAGAATCACTAAACACACAGCTTTATCCTTGTCATTCAAGTGGACTTTTCAGTTAGATATTGAGTCATTCATTCAAGAATTAGAAATATGCTGTATATGCCAGAACTTGACTGTAGGGGCTGGAGAAAGGGAGGTTCTTTCTTACAGTTCCTGCCAAGACACACAGTTGGCATATCCACACATCTAAGTGTTTCTGACATTGGTGGCCAAAATCTTCCACTAGTCTTTTACTCAGGCCATGCTTTCTTTCACAAAAAATATGAAAGAAAGGAAAATAAATAGGGCTTCTCAATGTCTTCTAGGTTCTTGCATTAAACCTTAACCATCCGAATAATGTTCTGCTTCTGCAATGTCATCTACTTTTCTTTTTTCCTCTAGCTTTCAACCACTAGCAGACCCCCTCCTCCTCCCCTCCTCTTCCTCCTTCTCTCCTCTTCTTCCACCTCTCCTCCTCCACTTCCCCCTCTCCTCCTCCTCCTACCCCTCATCTTCCTTTTTTCTTCTCACTCTCAATGGTATCATTGAAATGCCTTGTTATGGGTATCATTTTACATTTGTTTAGATTCAGAGCTAAGTAATTGGCATAACTTTTAAAATCTTTAGACACAGCTTTTACTTCTGGAACATTTTTGAATATGTCTTGTATTTTGCCTTTTTAAAACTTTTCTCTTTTTTGTATTTTTTCTGGAATTGAACAAATTATTTAAAAATTTATTATTAATGTACCAAGTTACTTAATTTCAGGGGTTTAGCTTCACACCCCTATAAATGTATAATAGTATACAGACTACCCAAGTTCCCATGCCATTCATGAAGGGCTTCCTTGTGTTTCCATTAAAAATCACCTCGCTTCTTCATGATATCAGCACAGAGAAGTTTTTTCTCCAGTGTTGTTCTGATTTTCCAGAAGATTGCTCCAGTATCTTGCTTGAAGTGTATAATCCAGCCACTGAAATTCTGGGAGCTGGATAAGAAAAGGAATGAAAGACTCTGTAACTCACTATGTCTCTTCTTGATTCACCCTGATTTTTGTCACTGGCCTCATCCTCAATTTTTGAGACCTTTGTAATGTGGCAGACTAGAGCGATAGCACAGTGGGTAGGGCGTTTGCCTTGCATGCGGCCAACCTGGGTTCGATTCCTACGTCCTTCGCAGAGAGCCTGGCAAGCTACTGAGAGAATCTTGCCCACATGGCAGAGCCTGGCAAGCTCCCCATGGCATATTCAATATGCCAAAAACAGCAGCAAAAAGTCTCACAATGAAGATGCTACTGGTGCCTGCTTGAGCAAATGGATAAACAAGGGACAACAATGCTACAGTGCTACAGTGCTGTATTGTGACACTTTACGAGGAGATAGAACTCTCCAATGGCACTGCTTTACCAGGTATCAAAATCTAACTGCCTTCCTCTGCTGAATAGGTTTTCCTTCCTCCATCCAATTCTTATATTCCAAACACTTGCCCCAAGTTCTCACCCAGTATATCTCCTCATATGTATTCTATGATTGTGTGGTTTTAACATAGAATTCTACTATTTTTCAGACCTATTGTTTAGAATAGTTTGAGAAACAAAGAGGACAAACATGGGCTCCCCATGCCCATGAAAATCTGCTCATAGAATCTTAGAATAAAACCTAAGCTAATATTGTCTATCTCTCAGACTTTTTAGATCAGAAAATGAAACCCAGAGATCTAACCTATGATAGAAGCAAAGCAAGAAGTAGATATAAGGTCTCATTCATAAATAGCATCTCAACAGATAGGAATAGCTTAATAAATTTCCTTTTAATAAATCCTTGGTGTAGAGTTCTCAAACTGTTTCCCATTATCTGTTGGAAGATAGGGAGACAAAACAAGGAAAATGATAGATAGTTCTGAACAATGACAAACCCTTGTTTAAAAAATTGATGATCTAGCAGTCAAGAGAGGGATTGGGGGAATGAAAATAAGACAAGAGGAATAGTGGGGTAGGGTTTTAGGCACTTCGGTGGTGGTGATGGGGTACAGTAATTTAATGTATCAAAATCATAAACTAGCACTATTATAGCCATATTACCTAAGCTAAACTATAATAAAAGTCAAAAAATAAATCAAAGATGAAAGTATTTCAAGGGAGAATATTGTTCTAAAGTGGTTTAAAATGTATGGAAAGAATCAGTATAAAATATAGAGGGAAGAAAGATTTTGTGTGTGTGTGTGTGTGTGTGTGTGTGTGTGTGTGTCTGTGGTGGGTATGTGTGGGTGGGTGGGTGTAGGTGTGGGTAAATTTTCAGTGGAGGCTTAAAGTGAGTCCATAATTGTGTGCTATTCTATCTCTGGGAATATGGAGGCTTGGTCTTCATCAATAGGCACTGTTGTAGGGGCATAGAAAAAATTGGGATGCCCGAAAGAGAGTTAAATTACTGTCCCAATCGTTCATAGCCCCAAGCCATCAATAGGACACTATTCTATAGCGGGAGCCAATTGAATGTGTCTGTAGATCAATTTAAGCATTACTGACTTGGTACTAGAGCTGTGGGATTCGTGGTATTTTATAATCTTTCCACACTGTGCAGGTTTGCCTTTTGCCTGGCAGTATGTCAGGTCATAGCTCATGCCTCGGAACTTCATATGTGCATGCACATAGACCAGATAATGTCATGCCTGCTGTGTCAACAAGCAATGGGCATAGGGAAGGTTGACATGGGGAAATAGAACTTGCTGGAAAGATTGTATGCATGGTTCAAAAGTGTCTCTATAAGGCTGGTCTGATGGCTGTAGAATGCATCTCTAATTGCACCTTCTATGATAACTTGCTATTTAAGAAAAAGTTCCAAATCAGGCTAACTTAATAGATATCTCAGTGGCCTGAAAGAATAGAACAGGAAGCATGACTTTTGAGGACCAGACAAATATGTGTTGATTTAGTCAATACACTCAGGGAAGCAAATGAAGCTCTAATTGAGGGCTGTTGAGAAACATTGATTAATATTAGGCTTGGGAACAGAGACAAGGTTTTTTACACAAATTATATTTTCTGCACTGTATTCTGTCCTTGTGCTAAGAAATCTTCATAGTTAATTTTTATTATAATAGATTTTTTGCTTTATCTAATTTTCAACAATTGAATTTACAATCAAATCCATAATAACAAGATATGAAGATGTGACTCACTCAATTTTCCCTAGAATCACCTGTTCTTTCCTAACTTCACATTTACTACCCCTTTACACTTGAACAACATGATTTCCCACTACCACATGCCCCAACATGAGGACTTACCTTCTCTAAGAAGGAGCTGCCATCTCGTTCCTGACTTTCTGAACCCATCTTTGTCACTGTACTTTCTCTTTTTATATAGTCAAGCTTTCTATCTTTAGGGCTCTGTCTCTCTTGGTAGGCAGGATTACTTAAGTCAGTGCCCAAGATTGCCTACTCTCCATGTCCATCAATGCTTATCAAACCTGCTTGAGTAGAAGTCTAGGACATGCCCGTTTTACAATGGATAGGTCTTGTATTGTTTACTGTCCAGCTGCTCACTAATTTTCCTGAGAATATCTGACTTTAGAATTTTTGTGGTGCTCAGAATCAAACCCAGGATCTCATGCATACAAAACATGTGACCACTGAGTCACTTCCCCCATCTGATTTTTGAAATTTTTAATCTAGATCTTCAAAGTAGGTGGGAAAGAGAAGTATTGCTCCTTTGAGTCTCCCTCGTGTCTTGATTTTTTTTCTAGATGGAACAAATTCTTCAGGAGCCCAACGGGGCTGTCCCTGTCTATACTGTAGACTCTTTCTTGGGTCCTAGACTGTTAGCCTGGTAGTAGTTGACACTTGGTTCTTTGACTAGGTTGCAGCCAACCAGGTACTTGGGAGGGCAAAACCAAAAAAGCATCAAGTCTACACTGAATGATCTCTGAGGCCTGAGCTGAGATGCTCATGAGTTTATCTGCCATGGATTCTTTGTGACAGACAGTAACCCCAATTATTTTGACCAGAAGTTCTCTTGTGCTATTATTATCTGAACTATATTTCTGGACTCTCCTGGCTGAACAAATATGACACTATTCATATTTGTGACCACAGAAAACTGGGTATTTTATCCTTTACTAGTTGGTAAGCTTTGTTGCAGAAATTGGTAACAATATGACTATGGAAGCAAGCATTGATTGAAGCAGCATTGATTGAAGATAAGAATTTGAGAGAGATACACTGATACCTATGCTGGGCATTTTGTATTGGTTGATTCCTTGACTTTATTTCCTTTTTATTTTTGCCCACTTTCCCCACAAATGTGCACGAAGTGGAATTATTCAGTGTGTGTGTGACTTATTCAATGTGTGTGTGTATGTGTGTGCATATGCACCTGTATTTGTGTGTGTTTATGCTAGAACACAGGGACATATATGTATTTATCTTCCTTGTACAATCCCAGCAGCTGAAGATAGTTGCTTACCTGGCTTTTTTGTAGAGCCTTGAGAGTTTTGGTTAAAAACCAGGCTCCCGGCCATGCCCAACTTCTCATAGACTTTGTACTTGGAGAGAGTGGTCTCAAAGGCATAAAGCAATTTACGTGTATTCTAAAGAAAATAGATTCCTCCTCCCTTCTCTTTTTATTCAGTTTAAAATATCTTCTTGTTTCCCAAGACACCTGGCCTCACTGAATTATTTCAGTGGGGCCAGAGAGTTCAGGTAAGTGGCTGTTTATATGGCAGTAGTTCTCTGCTCTCTCCTTGTTTCCCCCTCCTCACACCACTGACACTCCCATAACCTCCCTGACTTTCCTGTGTCACAAGTCAGCCACTCATTTATTCATTTCATACTGCTCCTGAGCCTGGGAAGTCCTCCCTAGCTCCCGAGAAAGAAGCAAGAGTTCTTGTCTCCAGAACTGAAAAGAAGATATTTTTCTTTCTGTTCAATTCTACAAAAAGTCAGGATCAGAAAAAAAAGAATACAAATTGCATCCAGCAGCTCTTATCAGCTTGGTAAAGAATTGCCACTTTCAACTTTATTGCCTTAAAAAGAATTCAAACGCTTCCATCTTTTAAAAACAATTTAGTTGGGGAAAGGAATTAGATCCAAGTGCAGAAGTGGTGTGGCTAGCAGGATTTGAAGGGGTTGCAGTACTAACCTTGGGTTCTGATGCTTTAATTGAGCAGCAAAGGTGCTTTCCCAGTGGACATGCCACTGCGGGTGGGGGTCTGACCACCCTACCTGGGGACAGGTCTGGGAACATTGTGTGACACAGTGGTGACAAGAGGGACTTTTCTGTCCTGCTTCTTTCAGCAGCATCCCTAAAGCCTGTCTTTGGATCAAGCAGTGCCTTGCCTAGCTCTGGTATGAACATACAAACACCCTTGGGAGGGAGAAAAAAATATTTCTAGTCAGTTTTGGACTTCATTTTGTTTGTTTCTGAAAATTGCATGAAGCAGGAATTGAACAGCGGAGTGTAGGAGAAATGGTTCAGTGCAGCCACCTGCCACCCAAGAACTATGTCCCTTGCCCTCAGGGGGACCATGTCGTGAGGTTGTTCACAGCCCACTGCAAAGTCTGGCTCAGAAGCTACTTGCTCTGTTGTACACATCTGTCCTCAAAAGGGATTGCTTGGTAGCATTCATGGGATCAGGGAGGTGGGGGAGATGCCTTTGGCTACATGTGGCAAAATGGGACTGAAAAACTGGCTCTTGACACTTCCCATTAGGACCCACGGCCTGCATGTCTGCGAGAGTGAGCACACACTGGGCTTGGTTTGGCACTTGTGCCTTCCAGGTGGCAGGGAAATTATGGACCATTGATTAAAATCCAAGTATCCATCAGTTGATACTCATTGGCACCTCCTGGCTTCACTTCCCCAAGTTGATCTTATTAAACAGATCGTGCCTGGGAGCCGACTCCATTTCATTTTTCTGCTGATATTAATGTTTCCTCATAAATTGCCCACATGTAGCATATTCTCACTTTTTATTACAGTAAATTGCACTTCCTGCACAGGCTTGGAACCTGTCTCTATTTTATCTGAAGGATCCACAAATGATCTGTAATGAATCTTCATCCCCTGAGGCTGTGAGCTGGCACTTCTGCCCTCTGCACAAAGTAGAAAGGCGGTTTGGAAGAGTTGTTTATCTCAAACTTGGTAAACAGGGAGGATGAAGCCAGGGCAGTCTAATGATTGACGAGAAATTGTTTGGATCTATTATTTTACATATATTTAGTCACTTCTGCTCATTTCTTCAACAGCAACCTAATCATTTTATCTAAGCTTGAAGTCAGTGTCAGACACTGACATAATCTAATGGTGAGCACTCTCCAGAGGTATAGGAAAACCCTTTTAAATGTCATTGATTGACCAGATTTGTCCAGAACTTAAAACACATTATAGAACTTGCATTCAAGAGGTTTGGTACCAGCACAAATGAAGAAACAATTACATCCTCCTGGAAAAGCTCTCAAATTGGATCATGTTTCCATCAGCTTCCAAAGGTCATGTTATCTTACATTTTTTTTTTCAACTTTCCAACTCACTTCATTTAATTCTCAAATTCTCTTCAGATATGTAAGGAAAGAGGGCTATTTTTAAATTCAGGCAGTACTTACTTTGCAGGGCATAATTCCAACCAAAAGTCAAGTGCATTTTGATACAGTACTGTGAAGTTATTGTCCCAAACGCATTGGCTTCCATTGCTGTGGACTTGTTCAAGACTCAGACAGCTTGGACATCAGTATTCCTTTTCACTGTACTGGGCTTTCTCTCTATTTCTTCTGCTATTTCCTATACTTTTCTCCAGGGAAATATGCAGGAGTGAGCCCATCTATTCATTCATTCCATAGACATCCCTTGAAGTTCATTCACTGTCATGTGCGATGCCCAGCAAGGGCCGGTCTGGTAACTAGGTCAAGTCTTGACTCTTCATGAGGAAACCATAAACCACTATAGGTTCTTCAGACCTAGGCATTCTCCAAGGGGTTAACAGGAATAGATGGGATCCAGGAGGCAATTTTATAGAAGTCCCTGTGGTTCCCTAGATCTGCTGCCATCCCAGGCACACATCTCCAAAATGATCCAAATTACCTCACCTCCTGTCTAGCTCAGCCATTGCTTTTGCATTAGGCATCATCTATCAACACCCTGAAAAAAAAACCCGAGTTTGTCTTCTTACAGTCCCAAAGTTGGCAGGCTACAGTAGAAAGTTCACAGGCTGCCTTGTTACACTGACTTGCTGGGAGGCTTTGGGAAAACCACTTAATCTTTCTAGGCCTTGATTCCCATCTAAAGGTGCAGATCACAAGCTCCTCTCAGTGAGACTTTGCAGTCCTCCCTGTTGTGAGGACTCAGTGAAGTTTCGTGTGTAGTGGGCTTTAGTTCCGGTCTTGGGAGAGGTATTATTGGTGGAGGTGGTATTCAATAAGTGCCAACAATAGCATCCAGTCTGAATCAGTGCTCACCTCCGGCCTTTCCTGGCTGGCTGGTGTCTTCCTTGAACTCTCAGAAGCAGATTTAGCTCTTCCTTAGTAAAGGACCCTCTCCTTACACTCCTCAGAGCTATATTTGGAGGCTACATGGGGTTAGTGTGCTATGCCCAGATGACCTTGCTGTTATTGGGAGTGATTACTTTCCCCTCCATCCTCCAGGACCCACCTTCTCTCCCACATGCTAAGCTGCCTTGCCCCCTCTGCGCAGGTGGTGTGTATCCTGCTCCCTCCGGAGCTTTGAGGGAACCCCAGCAGAGATATGGGTGAGATCAAGTAACTAATTACTTTATTATGAGGAGAGATCTCCTGAGAAGGCACAGGGAAAAAGCTGGAAAAGAGGTGTGTATAGGGCCCGAGATTTCCCAGTGGCCCAGATGGCTACTCAATACCTCTATTGCAAACCACAACATCCAAAAGGAGAGAGAGAGCAAAAGGGAATGCCCTGCCACAGAGGCGGGGTGGGGTGGGGGTGGTGGGAGGGATACTGGGACCATTGATGGTGCAGAATGGGCACTGGTGGAATCATACAATGATTCATTCAATCATCGTATGACTGAAACATAAGAACGAAATTTTATAAGTTTGTAACTGTACTTCACAGTGATTCATGTAAAAATAAAAATTAAAAAAGGATGACTATGAGGGGCCATGGGTGATTGGAGAGTAACATTTGTACAGTGTGCCAATAAAAGCAAAGCCTCAAGAGGCTTGGGTAAATAGTCAGTGGACCAGAACCTCAAACCTAATTCTTCAGCATGGAGTGGCCTGAGATAGTTCAGTGATATCTACAATCTATAAGTTTCTTCATGGTCCTGAGCATAGATTCTGAGACTCATGGCAACTCCTTGGCTGATGTATTTGAAAGTGGGCTTCTCAAATCAGCTGCACTCTTACAGTCAGCTACTCCCTTTCCTTGCAAATGGGGGGCGTTGCACTCCCTTGTGTTTGAGAGGGGTGACATGGCACAGAGAGAATTGTTCCTAAATAGCATGTTGTTGCAAAGGCAGCAGTGGGTCTTTAAAGTTAGCTCATATCTGTCCTTGGGAAAATGCCAGGCCTTGGGCTCCATGGGGGGAATGTTCTGAAATGTTAGAGTAGGGGTTTTAAAAAGATGCTAATTGTCGACAAGCGTTCATTATCTCAGGCTCCCAGTGTTGGGGGGGTGCCTAGATAAGTGGCCAACAATTAACACCTACATAAATAATTGGTGGCATTTGCACTTTGTAAAATAAATCCTCAGTGATGTTGCTGGAAGGCTTCCATGTGGAGGTTTTTTCCACTCCATTTACTATTCCTTTAGGCCAAGATAAAGTGAATCAGGCTCATGTGTAAGCAATATGAGTGGAATAATGTTCTCAGACTTATGAGAACAAGTTAACCTGTAGAAGGAAAACTGTGCTGTTTCTAATGATGTTTTCTCGTCTATGAGGAAAAAGATCATCTTGTTCTCATTGTTTGGCCTAGATCCAGAGGCTAATTATTTCCTCTACTATTGTTGAGCCTTTTAGGGAACAGCCTAACCAGGAAAAGAGAACTCAGGCTTTAGGTACAGTCTCTCCCAAGTACTAGCTGCAGGACCTTTGCAAGATTCAAGTCTCGACTAGGTCCCAGCTCCCCATCTTGGAGACAGGGCTGATAACTCTGCCTGGGTCACTGGGGCTTCATGAGTAAAGTGAGGTGTGGAAGTTGTGAAGTGGAGCAGCTACTGTGGTGAAGGATCTGGGTGGGTTCTTGATAAAGGCAGGCTTTGGTTTCCTTTGGAAATAGCAGGAAGGGCCGAGAACACCAAGGAAAGGGGGCCAGGCTGGAGTTATTTCTTCTAATCCTGCTGAACCCCTGTCTTAACTGCCTCACTCTAGGAGATTGGGTACAAGTGGTCCTCATATCCATGTAGCCAACGTGCAGTTGTCATCTCTTTCTAGCTCAGTTTAGATGAGTGGCCCATTCTTATCAGCATTTATGACTATTTATTCAGGGTTCTTTCTGTCCAGAGTGTTTGGGAACCAGCAGACAGACTTGGTTGCACCTGCTTCCCATGACAAAAGGCGCTGAATAGCTGCCGTCCACTTTCTTTGGCTGGTGCTACTTCTGGCACTGTTCTCCCAAGACAGTGCTACATGGCATGGCATCTGTTGTGATGCCATTTATAAGGCTGTGTTCTTCTAGTCTCCCAGTCTTTTCCATGGACTAAATACTATGCAAGCTTCTTGATTCTGCTTCTCAAATGGGCTAAGAAATGAACTATCAAGGTGTCTTGGCGGTTCCTACCACTTAAACGCTTCTAAAGTTCTGTGTGTCAGTTTACATGAATGAATTATAAGAGCTTTGGGAAGACCTTGGGACAGGACCAGAGCAAAAATATAACCAGGGCTGTGCTGTGCTAAGGCATAACCATTCCAGGGACCTCGTGGACTTATTAAGACCTAGTTCCAGCTTCCCGTGAGCTGCATTTGCTCTTGCCTCCATTGTCTGCCACTTTTATTTTGAGATTGTCCTACGGCTCTCATGTCTGGGTTCAGGGGAAAACCCATTTGCTGGAAAATGATCACCTTCTGCTGAAGGTCATTGATCAGAGACCCACCCTGAGCAGAAGGCAGGCTCTACTGCTCTCACCTACACACAGAGGCTGTCCCTCATCTGGTTGGTCCCACACTTCTCTGCAAACATTGCAGTAGCCCCACATTTAGACCTAGATTAGGAGATGAGAGGAGGCCTGTGCTGTTCCACCTTGAGGAGTACAGGGGGCAGGTGGCTCTCACACACCTGCAGAGGTGGGTTCTTTTGTCTGTTCACTTGTCACTCTATGACTTCCTGAGAGCAGGGTTTCCTGGTTCATGCCTTATTGCAGAATTGGGTCAACTGCTGATGTGATGGCAAGTTCCAGTGTGTTGAAGGAAGAAACAAAAGATATGCACATTCATATGCTTAGAAGGGACCATTGCACGATAACCTGCCCAGTAGATGGGAGTGGGAAGACATGGGCAGGCCCTTTGTGCTGACCCTTTAGAATGAGCCTTAGAATGCGTTGTAAGCTTCTTGGGTAATTTCATCAAATTCCCACACTAACCCAAAGGTAGCATGGTGTTTGTCTCAGGTTGGGCACCAGAAGCAGGTATCGAGGTAAGACTGTCTGTGCCTGGCAGTGATGTATGTGTTCTTTGAGAATTTAAAGACAGCAGGGAAGAGAAGGAAGCCAGGGAGGGTTTGTGTCAAAGGAGGCACCGTTGGCTGCATCCTGCTGAGGGATTTTGGTAACAACTGAGATCACACTTGGAGCTGTCCCCATCAGGGAATGGGGGCAGAGGAGATCCAGATCCAGCCATCCTCAATTGTTGCTTAGGTATGCACATTTCCAGGCACCGAGTGCGAAGCAGGCTGTGGCAGCCAGCGCCAGGGTTGTTTGTGGTGGGGAGTGAATGCTCACAGGGCCCCAGTGTATTCAAACACCCTTACAGAAATCAAGGGGGATGTGGGCACAGCCTCCGTAGCTTTGTTGGCATTCGGGCGCCTTCTAGGCGTAGAACTGCTGCTCAGAGAGGTGGAATCGATTACCCGGGGGTGCTCCGCGTCGCAGAGGCAGAGCTGGGATTTGAATGCGCTCCCAGCTGCTCCCGAACTTGCTCGCTCAGAGATGAAAGGGGGGACGTGGCGTCTACCTGCTTCAGACTTGACTGGGGAAGAGAAGGGAAAGATCGGCATTTAGCTGGGGAATTAGCAGTGCTGAGAGGGACTCTGCCCACGGGGCTGTGAGCATTTAGTGCTCGTCCTGTGGATTTGGCAGCTTTCCAATAATTAGTAGAGGCGGGGCTGTCCCTGCTAGATCTGCAGTAGCATCTCTTTCTCACCATCTATCTCAGCTTCTGTGTGAGTTGCACCCTCCGGAAAAGGCTGCAGCCAAGCGCTATTTATCTCTGTGAGGGGAAAAGAGGCTTAACAAATTAGCTGATGCTTAATTGGTGAGGGAAAGTAGGACAGGAAAGTTGGCCAGTAGTCCTGGGGGGGATTTTCTGATCAATTCTCTCTATCAATATCTTCCTGTTTGAGCCTGAGGAAAACTCCTTAGAGTAGTCAGAGCACCAGGGATGTGCCCTGGGATGTTTGGGCAACCCAAGACCGACCTTTGACATGACTGGGTCTTGCGAGGGCTGCCCGCCTCCACGGGAGCTCTGTCACTTTCAGGTTTCCTGAGTTGCACATTCTTAGAGCATCCCAGCCCAGAGGCCCAAGTCAGGGTGAAAGGCCTGAAACCACACAGGATCTCAAACATGTCTCACTGCCAATGAATTTGGCTCCCTAACAATTAGGGTCCAGGATCCTGCATATCTTCAAAGTTCCTTAGGAAAGTCTTGAGAATGGTTGCTGCAGTGTGAGGTGTCCGATGGAGCTGGGCTAAACACCTGCATGCTGGTGCTTCCTGCCTTTCCTCGTACTGCCTTCTCCCTGGCGTTTAGGCGCGTTTCTGGCAGTGTGGTCTCACTAGTCCCGAGAAAGCTCGTTCCACTTTGAACTATAGTTAGTCATCACTTAACATTCTACGTAGGTTCTTGGAAACTGTATCTTTAAGTAAAATGACCTGTAATGAAGGCAGGTCCTCAAATTATGTTGCTTTGTTCCCTATCAGCTGCGATTGTGTTTTTCTCATCAACATTATAATGGAATGACCTCATTGGAGATCTGCTGTTCTTAGGAAGTCAGAAAGTTCATTCCTGTATTCAGCCTCCTTGATTACAGAGACCTTGGTCTAGTTCTGCATCAATTCCTGGAATCTGAGTAGAGGTGCTCCAGTCTCTCTTGTATGTGATAGTTCTTGGGTTTAAAGAGATTCATGCAGTCAGGCCTCTATTTTTGTTTATTTTTTTCTCTTCCTTTCATTTTCTTCCCTTACCTTCTCTTTCTTTATTCTTTATCTTTAAATTCGATTGAGATAGATAATAGTAGTTTATAAAGCTGTAAATGGTTATATGTTTTAGGCATACAGTATCACTATTCCACACCCACTAATGAAGTGCCCTTTATTTCTCCATCCTAGTGTTTTGGTTCCCCTGCCACCCAGCCCATGCACCACTCCTCTTTGCAGATGAGATATGTTCCTTCTGTCACTGTCACTGTCACTGTCATCCCGTTGCTCATCCATTTACTTGAGCGAGCACCAGTGTGAGACTCTCCATTGTGAGACTTGTAGTTACTGCTTTTGGCATATCGAATACACCACGGGGAGCTTGCCAGGCTCTGCTGTGTGGGTGAGATACTCTCGGTAGCTTGCAGGGCTCTTCGAGAGGGGTGGAGGAATCGAACCCGGATCGGCCGCGTGCAAGGCAAATGCCCTACCGCTGTGCTATCACTCTAGTCTATGTTCCTTCTATAACATTTAATTAAGGTTTTTTTTGTTTTCTTTTTGGGTCACATCCAGCAATGCAGAGGGGTTAATTCCTGGCTCTGCACTCAGGAATAACTTCTGGCAGTGCTCGGGGGACTGTGTGGGATGCTAGGAATCGAACCTGGGTCAGCCGCGTGCAAGGCAAACGCCCTACCTGCTGTGCTATCGCTCCAGCCCCTAATTGAGTTTTTTTTTAAAGTATGTAGCTCTGTAGCACTGTCATCGCATTGTTCATCAATTTAAAAATATAATGTTGTAAAAATACTTTCTGTGCATCTGTTGATATTATCATATGGTTTTAATATTTCCTTTTGTTGATGTGGTTTATCACATTTAGGAGTTTGTTTATGCTGAAAGCTCCTTGCTCACTCCCTGGAACAAATGTGTCTTGCTCACAATGTATGTTTCTTTTAATATATTATTGAATACTTGTGACCACACATGCCTGGACATGACCCAGGTTCCATGCATCCTGGAACAAATGCATCCTGCTTATGGTGTGTATTTCTTTTACTGTATTATTGAATTTGGTTTGTTAAGATTTGACTGAGGATAAATAAAGAATCTTTATTTATCAGGGTTATTGATCTGTAGTTTTATCTAAGAATCTATTTTTACTAATTCATTTATTTATGGGATATCCTCTGATTTTGAGAGCAGGGTACTGTTGACGTCATCATACATGGTTATACAAATTCCCGACCTTCACCCCCCTTTTTATCAACATTTTGGAAAACTAGAAAAAGTCACCTTTGAAAGTATGGGAGAATTCACTAGTAAGCACACCTGGACCTGGTCTTATTGTGGGCAGACTGTGGATTGCTGTTTCAGTTTCTCTATTTGTTATCAGTCTATGAGTGGCCGTCAGTAGCTGGAGCACCCAAGCTGAGTGCTTGGCAGTCCCTGTAGCACTGAGATCAAATAGGCCTAATGGCAACCAGCATCCACTGTTACTAGAGCCTGGCAGTGGCAAGTGGTAGCACTGCAGTCACCCAAACCCTGGGTTTATGGTTGCATATACCTGAGAGTTATTGAGGCAGTAGGAGGTTATGGGCAACAGTGGAGGGACTGGCAGGGGAAATGTGTGTGGTCGTTAGTATCTGGCACAGACTGGCACCAAGTTTCATCAGGATTGGGCAGCCACCAAAGGTTTGAAATCACCAATACCCCTTGGTGACTGTGTGCTGAGAACTAGTCAGTCTGGGCTCTAAGCAGGGGTTTCTGCTTGTAAGTGACCAGAAATAACTGTGAGGTAAGTTTGTGTGAGCTAGGGAGAAGGGCAGGCATTTGTGGGGGAGGACTGCCTGGGGAACACCTGTGTCTGCATTTGGGCAGGCCTTTTGGGGGGCTGCGGGTATACAGACATGCTAGTTCGAGTGGGCTTGGATGTTGACCAGGGGCTCAAGCTCTCCTGGGTCTGGCTCTCCTTAGGCTGCCAGATAGTCACAAGATCTTTATTTTCTTCTTCCCCCCACAATAGTGCAGATTTCAGAGAAGGCCAGGCCTCACTCCCAGCTGGTGACAGAGAATACCCGGAGGTGGCAGAGCACGGAACCTAGCTGGCTGTGCATTGGGAAGGAAGAGTAAGGCAGCGGGACTCCCTTGCTACCTGGCTGTGCTTTGGGAGATTCCTGTTGGATCTGTCTGCAGAGGGGTGGCATGTTTTCCTGCAGTCTGTCAGGGTAGTGTCTATTTGTCTGCTAGGAGTAAGCACTTTTCTTCCTTCTTTGTCTTTTTCTCTTTCTTTCTTTCTTTCTTTCTTTCTTTCTTTCTTTCTTTCTTTCTTTCTTTCTTTCTTTCTTTCTTTCTTTCTTTCTTTCTTTCTTTCTTTTTTTCTTTCTTTCTTTCTTTTCTCTTTCTTTCTTTCTTTCTTTCTTTCTTTCTTTCTTTCTTTCTTTCTTTCTTTCTTTCTTTCTTTCTTTCTTTCTCTTCCTTCCTTTCTTCTTTCTTTCTTTCTTTCTTTCTTTCTTTCTTTCTTTCTTTCTTTCTTTCTTTCTTTCTTCCTTCCTTCCTTCCTTCCTTCCTTCCTTCCTTCCTTCCTTCCTTCCTTCCTTCCTTCCTTCCTTCCTTCCTTTCTTTCTTTCTTTCTTTCTTTCTTTCTTTCTTTCTTTCTTTCTTTCTACTTTTTGGGTCCCACCCAGTGATCCACAAGGGTTAGTTATGGCTCTGCACTCAGGAATTATTCCTGGCGGTGCTCGGGGTACCATATGGGATGCTGGGAATTGAACCCGGGTCGGCCGCGTCCAAGGCAAATGCCCTACCCGCTGTGCTATCACTCTAGCCCCGGAGTAAGCACTTTTCAAAATAAATAGTTCAATAGTTCTGTTTAGGAAATAGAGAGAAGTGAAGTTAAAGGAAAGATGTACTCCCAAGGTGGGGTGTGGGTGGGCAGTTCCAGAGTAGAATGCCTAAGCATTCATCTCCCAGAGGCTTGGCAAGGGGTGGATGGAGCATCTTTTATTAATAAGCCCTTGGGGTCTGTTGGTGTGGAGGATGAGGCCCAGTATCCATCTGTACTGCTTTCGGAAAGTTTGCTCTTGAAGAGGAGAGGGACTACTTTTATGGCTTGGGAAGACTTCTGAGTTGCAAGAATATGTCAGGGTGGAAAAGTCAGTGCGGAATCTACAAAGGGCAGGAAGGAGCATGCCCCATCTCAGCTTTGTGGGAACAAACTGGAACATGTGTGGGTACCGTTCTGTATGTTTTCTGCTTCTTGAGGCTGAGGACCTGGAACATTTTACATACTTTGGCAGACAAGAGAGGGCATATTTTTGTCTGTATCTTGACAAGCTCAGTGAAACTCCTGCCCCTCATAATCTTCACAGGGTCAGCCTCCTCTCATGTACGGGGTGGAGAAAGAAGCCCCAACATGGTCCAGGAAAGATGCTCTGGGACTTGCCTGGAGTTCTGTTTTCACATGCTTGTGGTTGCACCAGCAAACATATGCATGCTGTGTTTGTGTCAGGAGTTAATAGAATCCTGTGCAAAGAACAGCACACTGAGCTCCCTCAGGCAGAGCGGCAAGCGCCTCACTCTCCGAACCTCACCTGTTAAAAGAGAATGAGTTCATCTCACTCTGACGAGGAAAGATGTGGTGATAAATCAAAGTGTTATACAGAACAGTTGTATCCTGATGTGCATTTCATGATTCCGGTGTAATAAGAACATCTGTTTGGTATGCGTATGGACTTGCACATGTGATTGAAAACTTCTGGAAAGGAGACATCTCAAAAAAAAAAAATCTCCGTAGAATGACTTTGGAGGGATAAGTAGGTCATTTTCACTACTTTGGCACATTTAAAAAATGGGGTATAATGATGGGATGATTTTTAACTTCTATGATTTTTGGGATTCTTTCATATAAAGAGAAAAAAACTTGTATTACAAAGATGTGTAAAAGTTAAAAATAAAGTGTGTGTGTGTGTGTGTGTGTGTGTGTGTGTGTGTGTGTGTGTGTGTGGTGGGGGGAGCTAGGGTATGACAGCTCTGCTCCTCCAGGTTCATAAATGGCTGATTACCTGTAAACTGAGGATCTTTGCAGGTTCTGCTTGAGAACTCTCCATTCCTTCTACTTCTTTCAATCAGTGGGCTTTGCAGTTGAATTCAGGAGGAAATAAGCATCCATCAGATTGCATGAGATACAAAACGGGCAGTTGCCTCTTAATCTGCCCTGCCCTCCAACACTTGATTCATATTCTCAACAGTGTTCACGGGGGTCTTACTTTGTGCTTGTGAGAGGGTAAGGTTCTGAGGATTGAAATACATAGCCCCTGATTTCATGGAGCCCCCTCAGCCCCGATGGAAGAAAGAGATAGACAATAAAACACAAACTGATAACCATTCAAGCTGAGGTGACAAGTTCTGTAAGATGCTCTATACAACAGTGGAAAAGAGAGCTGGTAGGGGTGGGTTGAGTTGGGGATCACTGTCCAGGAGCAAGAAAGCCAGTTCGGTGGGTCCTGAGAAACATGGCAGCTCTGAACTGCCATGTCATTCAGCACAATAGACATGCCCCCTCCCCCCTAAATCCTTTGTTCCAGATTCTGGATTCGCTTGCCTCAGGCGATGATGAGACAACGCCCCTTAAGCCCCCTCCCCATGTGTCACTTGGCTTTCTTCCTCAGGGGAGGGGTGCCTGAGCCCAGAGCCGCCTGCAGAAACTAGAGCTTCTAACCTTGCTCGCGGCTGGTGCATGAGAGCTCGGCAGAGCAGCAGGAAATCAGATGTCTGTGTTCAAATGACGCTTGTAGCTAAGGCAGCCAGAGCTGCCCCCGGGGGATGGCATGTTTTGTGAGGAAAAATTTCTCCAAGAACAATGTTTATAAAACCCCGTCTCAGCAATCATCCGGTGTGTCTGCCAGCTTCTAGCTTGCTTGTGTTCATGTTCGTTTTCTTTTTCTCTCTGCAGGCCGTGGAGACCAACTTGGCTTCCAAGGATAGCCACTGGGTCTTTGTGAATGAGGTAAGAGCCCCAGAATGGTGACGGACACAGCCTGGACGGTGTCCCCTGCCCCCACAGGGAAGCCCTGAGTGATCGCTCAAGTTCAGTTCTCCCTAGAGCAAAATCCACGGTTTTTCCAGGCCAAGAGAAAAGGCTCTATTTGAACTCCCAAGATGCTCATGTGGAACAGGATGGAACCAGGAGAGGACAAGAGGCCAGAGTCCATGAGGAAGTAAAAAAAAAAGTGAAGGAAAGCAGTGTCAGGCACTGGCTGTGTGGGATGAAGTCAGGCAGCCAGTCAGGGATCAAAGGTAGAGGAGATCAGGGCAGGTGAGAAAACGGAGTATAGAAGGAGTAGGGGAAAATGAGGCGGCTCTGGAGGTGACATTCCTGTCAGGAGGTTGAAGGTGTGTGTGCTGTGTGACTGAAAGCACATGTGTGGGTATGTGGTATGTATGTGGGAGCCCATTGGATGAATGTGCTGAATATGTTTGTTCACCGTGATCTGGCATGCTCTTGCCAGTGTCTTGAGTGGCCCTGATCTTCTTGGTGCTGCCTACATTCTATCTGTGGCCTGTCACCATGCCCCAGCCTTCCCAGAGCACCCCTGTGCCCCTCATCCTTTCATGCAGGGCCAACCCAGATGGCCTGTGTGATCCCAGTGTTCATTGAAGAAGTCTGGCCGGGGAAGTACTTCTGGTATATAGTGTTCGTCATGGGTATGTCCTCCAGCCGTTCCTAAACTGACTTACATCAATTACTTACATCAACTTACATCAATTTCTGATGGCCTCCTTGTGGAAGATGAAAAGTTTATTATGTAGGTTTTATATATATATATATATTTATTTATCATGTGTATTTCTTCATTAGCTTAATGCTAGCCAGTGACTTATTTTTAAAAATTTTGCAGCCAATGGGGCCGGAGCGATAGCACAGCGGGTAGGGCGTTTGCCTTGCACGCGGCCGACCCGGGTTCGATCCCCGGCATCCCATATGGTCCCCCAAGCACCGCCAGGAGTAATTCCTGAGTGCAAAGCCAGGAGTAACCCCTGAGCATCGCTGGGTGTGACCCAAAAAAAAAAAAAAAAAATTTTGCAGCCAATATTGATAATAGTCACTAGAAAGGATTATTTTCCAAGGTTTTCTCCCATAACTTTAAATCTTATTAGCTCTATGTCAACACGTTGAGGCCAGCTAGGAGACATGTACATTAAAGAAGTTCATGCTGTGTGCTAAGAGAAGGGACATAGTGGACTCATTGTGTTAGTCTGGGAGAGTTTCCCTTGCTTCTTGGGAAGTTTTGATCTTCTACATGTCCTTCAAAGACTGTGTCCTTTGGTTCAGAGAAAGGACACAGTCCGTGTGCCTCTTAAGGCAAATGCCTGGTGCTGCACCTGTTTTTGGCAACTGATCCACAGTGGCTGGAAAGTGCTTCTCTGTTGCCAGTCTTCAATAAGTGCCTCATTATTTTGTGAATGTGGAGGAGCTTCAAGCAGTGCTCAGGAGGCCTGAAGCCCCACTGGCAATTCTTAGCCAGGTTGGCGGTTCAGCTTAAGGACCTGAGGATGTGATGCTGCTCAGGACCAGTGGTACCATGGATTACCTTCACCCCCCCCAGCAGTTCCGGGGGCCTCCAGGGCCACATTCCATGATTTTCAGGGGAACTTGCAGTGCTGGGAATTGAACTAGGCTCAGGTACATGCTAGGTATGCAGCCTAGCTGCTGTATTATCACTAGGCTCTAATAAGTTTCATTTTTATGTTGAGCCCTTTCTTCCTTTCTCTCCTGCATTCCAACTCTTTTTTTGCTTAAGCCCCCACCCCTGACTTCCTGTTCATGGGCAGGGTTCACTTCAGACTGACCCGTGTGAGAAACACTCTGGGCATCTCCCAGGCACCTGGAACACAGGACTCTCTCATGCCACAGGAGGAGTCAGGGGTGGGCACACCTCTCCAAGCCACACAATGACCAGCCTCCCTGAGGAGAAGGGCCATGTCCCCCTGTGGCCAGTGAGCACTCAGAGCCAGCACGCTCTTAGTATGAAAGTCCCTTGACTAAGTGTGTCATCTATAGAAGTGATCCCAGCTTTCTTGGTTACTTTGTGGTGAGGTGCTTCCTTTCCAGGGCACAGGGACAATAGTTACCATTTATGACTGAACTTCCATAACAATAGGACTTTTATTTCCAATGACCTTTATTTCCTACTGTCATGGAAGTTCAGTCATTCCAGACTTTATCCAAATGCAGAGCCACAACAGTTTCCCATTTGTATTCTGTGTTTCATAGGTGGTAGTAAGGGTAGAATCAAGTGATAAGGGGAAGGGACAGATATTTGGCTCCTATATAATCTCCAGAATTCTTTGGCTATCCAGGGCATTTGTTCTGCTACCCGAGAAGCTTTCTGCTTCCCTAGAAAAGGTGGAGTCCTTCAGAGGAGCCCACTCTCTGTTTCTTTTCTCTGAGTCATTCCCCAAGGAGGTCCCGTTCTGACCCACAGTCCCCAGCCCACTTCTCTCATTTCTCAAAGATTTGGCCCTCCAATTTTCCTCTCTGTATTTATTTGTCTGTCTTAATGTATTTTTCTGGGTTCAAGATAAATATTCAGGACACAAGTTTTTGTTTGCTTTCTTTATGCAGAGTGGTTATTTTTCTTATTAAGTTATTAAGTGGTTTCCTTCGTCTATCCAACCCTTCACTGGTGAACATTGGTGTTGCATGTTACAGACCTGTTGTACCCAGAGAAGTAATTATAGGATGCAGAGAGAGACTCATGAGTCTGGGATTCTCACTGATAAATTCTACAAGTCTTTGGGATGCTCTGGGAGGGACACTGGAAAGCAGATTTGCTTTGGGACATAAACTGTATTATCATCAATTGAATGAGTTACACATTCGCTTGAAGGAAGGTGGGTAGTTTCCAGATAATGTGTGGAAAGCAAAATGGACCATTAGTGAACATGGTTGCTGAGCCGTGTATTTCTCTTAGACAACCCAGATTCCTGATATCTCCAGCACAGAACTGACATTTCAGAGGGTTGATCAGAAGACAGGGGAATGCACCTGGGGCAAAGAATGTTGTTTTGATGAACACTTCCAAGTCTTTCTCTGAGAAGAGACAGAGGTGACAGAGAAGGCCCAAGTTTGAGGGCTGAGGGGCCTGCTCTGGTCTGGCCCCTCTCAATTCATCAGATTGCTCAGGAGATGAGCCGGATGGTTTCCTTACCTCTTCAACTGGACTGGGTGACCTCTTACCCACAGGGTATTCAGAAGATGCCAGGTGAGACCATCTAGCCCAGGTGTCCTGAGTGTAAGCTGGAACCCAGGAGGCAGAACAGAATGCCCTCTCTGTATGGTGAATCCAGGCAGGAAATAGGTGTCACATGGTTGGGCCTCTTGGGAATTAGGCAGAGGTGACGATGTTCATATACAACATATTCTAGTCTCTCCCAGAACCAACTGCAAATCAAAATGCATTGCACTTATTTCTCTTTATTCATGTTCAAAATTACTATTATTATTTATTTATTTATTAATTTTTAAAAAATTATCACTGTGAGATACTTAGTCACAAAGCTGTTCATGGTCATGTTTCAGTCATACAGTGATCCAACACTCATCCCCCAGTGTCTATTTCCCATCAACAAAGACCTCAGTTTCCCTGCTGCCACCACCCTCCCCACCCCCACCCCACTGCCTGCCTCTACAGCTCTATGGCTCTATAGCAGACACTTTTCTTTTCTCCCTCCCCCACCCCTCCCCTTTCCCTCTTCCCCTCCTCCCCCCACTCCCACCCTCCCTCCATTATTGTATTTGTTTCTTGACAACTCCCATTGTTAGACATGCTCTTCCAGATATAGGGGCAAAGCAAGATTTGATGGAAATTGTTCAAGATACTTAGCAAGTGATGCAGAAGTACACACAACTGTTACCCTTAGGTTTGCTCAGTGACTGAGGCTCTGATCTGTGACCCGAAGCTCAGCGAGGATATGGAAGGTGATGAGTACTAAGGAGGGAGGAGGCACAGTGGGCAGGCCCTTCTGCCTTTTCACTGGCATAGGACCCAGTGTCCTATATGCACTCCAGACCTTGCTTCGAGCTTCAGATCCAGAGATCCGGATGACTCTTGACTTATCGTCATTGAAATCTCATGTCCACCTCCAGCTCACTGTGTTCTTCTTCTCCTCCTCCTCCTAACCTTTTTCTCACTTGGTGCTGTTCAGCTCTCACGAGAGCCCCTACCCTTCTATTTGCCTCCTTAGCAAAGAGGCCACCTTAGCTCCCACGGTAGGCTCCCCTTTGCAGAATCCCATCCCAGGTTAAGCTAAGTGCACCTTTATTTAGCTCCCACACTTCTCTTTTCTCCATGGCTCCTGCTTCAAAGCAGATGGGTCGCATCTTGTTTTCTTTGTTTCTTGTTTCCTTCCCTGGCTTCCACGCCCAGTCTACCAGGTTTTTGTTTGTTTTTTTTTTTGTTTGTTGTTTTTGACCTGGAATGTTCTTCCTGAAACACTGTCCAGCACTTGACTTTTCTGCAGGGGTCTGCTAAAGACCACTAGTACCCAAAGGACTTCCTGGATTTTCCCATTATAGTTATTGTTTCTCCTGTCGCCCTGTACTCCCCGCCCCAGCTCTGTTGTGATGGGGACTTGACACACAAACTTGACTAATGAAGAGCAAAGAGCTGGACCTACTTTCTATCCAGCTCCCCGGAGTCTCCAGCATGAGAGAATCATGCCTGGAGGTGCCACCTGGGTTCAGCCTCCTACTGCTGGGTCTGATTATTCCTTACCTTGACTTTGGAAAGGCTTTGTTTGTTTGTTTTTTGGGTCACACCTGGCGATGCACAGGGGTTACTCCTGGCTCTGCACTCAGGAATCACCCCTGGCGGTGCTCAGGGGACCATATGGGATGCTGGGAATCGAACCCGGGTTGGCCATGTGCAAGGCAAACGCCCTACCCGCTGTGCTATTGCTCCAGCCCCATGGAAAAGGCATTTTTAACCATACAGATATTGCATAAATTCACAGCGAGCCGTGGTCTTGCTCTCTGAGCGATAGCTTCCAGCATCCTCTTTGTTTTGCACCCCTTCCTTTCTTCACATCTGCAGGATGAGTTCCACTGGGTGGGTACAAGCTTTTTCTCAAGGCGCACGTGTGACTGCAGGAGGCTAGAGAGGGATGAGGTTAGCTCGGCTTTCCCTCGCAGCCTTCAAATTGTGCCGGGGAACAAATGTTCTGCTAATTTGTAGGTGCTTGGTGTAAAAAGAACTCCGTGATCCCAAAGGGTGGATAACTTAGAATGAAATAGCAAGAAACAGTTGTCTCCTGTAGGCGTCTTTGGTCTCTAATCCATGCGGTGCTTTCCAAGGATGAAACAGTGAGAACCTGCTTTGGCTTCGAGCACTCATGCTTCTCCACATGCTCACCTCTGCACTGGGATAGGTCCTTGGCAGGGGCTGGAGTGTCAGAACCCATAGAATGGGACTCAGATTTGGACACATTCACTTTCGGGCTGTTCATGTGCTGCCTTCAGAGCCTGCTCTGCTCTCATGTCCCGATGCCTCTTATGACGTTTATCCTAGAAGATTCCCACCACCCCAAGATGGGGTCATCCCAATATCTTCACCTCTTCAGCCTCCTCTGAGAATTGCTCTTGTGTTTGTGGCCATTATCACTTTCACTATTTCACCACTGAACATTGCACAAAGGTTCTTCCACTACTCACCTCAAGGACTTTTGTCATTAACTCTATGCTAAGGCACTTATTAGAGAATACAAGAGGAGAACAGGCATTGATTTCAATGTTGAGTTAAATAGCTTTTAGGAAATCTCTATTTGGAACATAGAGAAACCTAGAACAGAAAAGTTTTTCATTTTTTTCCTTCCTTTTATTTTTTTAAGATTCCAATTCTGTTTGGTTATTAAGTCCCTGTACCATTCACTGTCTGCAAATGCAATTTGGGGAAACTAAAAAACAATTACATTTGTTGTAACAGATTCATTAGTTTCTTTCCCAAGCCCCACTGAGGAATCCCTTAGGACCTGGACCGCATGTTACCCATCTCTGTAGTCCCAACTGAGAGTTCAGACTGACAGAGTTATCATTTATCAGAGACACTCATTTTGAGCATTGCTTTGTTGATTTTTTACTTAAAACATCCTTGTTGAGGCTAACTTAATAATAAATGAACATATATAGGTGCAATACATAGTTGATATGTATTTACCAATGAAATCATAACTGCAATGAAGATAATAAACATGTCTATTACCCCAAAGTGTCTTTGTGACCCTAACTTCTCCCACTACCTAGGCATCTACTATTTCTGACCATATTGATTACTTTGTTTTATAGAATCTTCTATAAATAGAGTCATACAGTATGTGCACATACTTTCAAATTTTTATTATGGTATGGGTATTACCCTCCAAATCATTATTTTGAGGTTCATTCATATTACAAAGTATAGTAATTTTTCATATTTACTTATATGTTTTTGATAATATAGATACACCGTAAAATTCAATATCCATTACTCATTGACTGACATTTGGATTGTTCTGGATCTCTTCTGATTAAAAATAAGGATGCAATGAATATTTGTACACAAGTCTCTGTGTAGACTTTGTCTGATTTTGTTTTTCTGGAGCGTGTGTGCAAAAGTGGAGTTTCTGGGTGATAGTACATATATGCGTGTCTAACTTTAAAAAAAATTTTTTTTAATTTTATTGAATTACCATGAGATTGTTACAAGCTTTCATGTTTGGGTTACAATCTCACAATGATCAAACACCCATCCCTCCACCAGTGCACATTCCCCACCACCAATATCCCAGGTATACCCCCCTTCCGACCCTCCCCCTGCCTCCATGGCAGACAATATTCCCCATACTCTCTCTCCTTTTGGGCATTATGGCTTGCAACACAGTGCGTGTCAAACTTTTAAAAGTAATTTATCTCCCATCCCCCTCCCCCCTCCACCTTTCCTTCTTTCCTCCAAGTTTTGTAAGACTTTAAGTTGTACCATTTTGTCCCAAGGACTTGGAATGGCCACGGATTTTGATCTTAGCCATTTAGTGGTGCATAATGGTGAGTCATTATGATCGTAATTTTTACTTCCTTAGTGACTAATGACACTGAGGCACTTTTCATGTGCTTACTCACTATAAATTATTCTTCCTTAGGAAGGAAGCTGAGCTAATTGATTTAAGACTTTCATTTATACTTATATTGCTTTCTACTTCCACTTTAATTGATTTAATGGCATCCATCAAATATTGTTTTGTTGTGTTTTCACTATTATTGCTTCAAAATGCTTTGTTATCTTTTTGTGGGAGTTGGGAGGGAACTACCAATAAAAGCTCAGAAAATGTGGTCTGGAGCCACTCAGGGTGACAGTTGACCATTCTGGTCTGTGGCTCAGTGATAGGGTCCAAGGAGGCAGTGCAACTCAGTTCAGGGGACAAGAGATCATCAGAACAATCCCCATGGTGCTTGGGGCCTCCAGAGCTACAACAGTGCTTGGGGGTGTTGTGGTACTGAAGATAGAAGGGATAGAAGGGAGACTGGTTCTATACAAGTCATGTGTTACAACCTCTGTGTTATCCCTATGGCCCCTGTGTTAGTTATTAATTTCTCCTTTGACCTAGGGACTATTTAGAAGTATGCTATTTAGATTCTGAATATTTTGGATTTTGTTTGTTTGTATTTTGTTTCTCTCTCCCTCTCTCTCACTTTCTCCCCCAACTCTCCCTCCTCCCTCCATCTCTTTTCAAAAGAGGTAGTTTTCCTAAGTGGTGTTCAGGAGGCCTGTGGGCCCCTTCTAACTCAGCCAGCTGTCCAGAAGTTCAATATAAGGGCCCAAAAATGAAGTGCTACTTAGATCCTATGGTCACTCTGGAGGTCCTCTGGACCTTCCAGGGGTATACTCAGTGATATTCGGAACAATCTAATGCTGGAGAACCAACCAGGGTTGACCTGCACCCTAATACCTATACTATCTCTGCAACCGCATATTTGAGAAGTTTTAGAGATTTTTTCCTTTGTTAATTTAAAATTTAATTCTGCTGTCATAAAACAATTTATAATATTAAATACTTTATAATGTATTGAGGTTTATTTGATAGTCTGGTATTATCTGTCTTAATAAACCTATTTTTGTGTACTTCAGAAGGTTGCAGTCTGTTGTTGTGTGGAATATTCTATAAATGTCAGTTGGGTCAATTTAGTTGAAAGTGTTGTTTATGTCTTTTATATCCTTGATGATTTTTTTGTCCTTTGAATCAATTACTGATAGAGAGGTATCAAAATATTTAGCTCCAATTGTTTCTCTTTGCAGTTTTATTAGTTGTTGCCTAATATATTTTGAAATTTTATCATAAGAGGTATAAATGTTGAATATTTTTATGCCCTCTTGATTAATTGATCTGTTACCATTGTAACATGAGTGTTTTTCTCTTTGTTCTGAATGCTCTTGGCTCTAAAAATGTTTAATCTGATTTTACAGCAGCTATTAAAGATTCTTTTGAAAAGTGTTAGCATAATGTATCTTTCCCCTTTTTTATTTATAATGTATTCATTCATTTATTTATTAAGACACTGTGAGATGTAGTTACAAAGTTGTCCATGATCGAGTTTCAGTCACAAAGTGCTCCAACACCATCCTTTAACCAGTGCACATTTCCCAATACCAGTGTCCCCAGTTTTCCTCCCTCCTGCCCCCCTTGCTCCACCCCTGAAGCCTGCCTGTAGGGCAGACACCTCTCTCTCTCTCTCATGTTCCTTTTAGGCACAGGTGTTTGCAGTATTGTTACTGAAAAGATATCATGCATATTGCTTTACCTCCTTTCAGCACTCAGTTCTTGTCCAGAGTGATCATTTCCAACTATCATTGTCATAGTGGTCCTTTCTTTATCTTAACTGCCTTCCCCATCCCATTTTGTGGCAAGCTTCCTACCATGAATCAGTCCTTCTGACTCTTGTTTACTTATTTTTTTTACTTAGTTAAATACTCTTCTTTTTTTATTAATTTATTCTTTTATTGAATCACCATGTGGAAAGTTACAAAGTTTTCAGGTTTAAGTCTCAGTCATACAAAGCTCGAACACCCATCCCTTCACCAGTGCACATATTCCACAACCAAGAATCACAGTATACCTCCCCCCTCCCCCCACTTCCCCAGCCCCCCACCCTGCCTGTGTAACTGATAAATTTCACTTTACTTTCACTTTACTTTGATTACATTCAATATTTCAACAAAAAACTCACTATTATTGTTTGGAGTTTCTCCCCCCTAAAGTCGGACCTGCTGAAAAGGAAGCATTTGATAATTTGTTTTTCATTGCTGAGAATGAAGAGATTTAAATACTCTTCTTAAGGCCATTGATACTTGGGTCAATCTATTTTATTCCACTCATACCCTTTTTGCTTTTTCATTGAATGGCTTAGATATGATTACGAGATGGTTAGTAGAGGGTTCTGAAACTCAAGTTGAAAAACTGTTTTCCAGAGGAAGAAGATACCCTTATGTCTAGTGAGGCTCCCATGAGGCTGTGATAACCCAGGGAGGAATGGCAAGAAGGAGTTGGGGGACCAAATCCCCTGGTACTTCAGCTTGTAGTATTTAATTATACAGTGAAAGAAATGAGGCTCAGGAAGATGAACTGACTTTTCATGTTATAAACAGTAAGTGATAGAGTCAGAATCTGAGGTAATGTATCAGTGACTCCAGATTTAATAAACAAATACTCCAGTGCAACTCTTTCCCTCTCTTGCCTTTATACTCACCCTCAATACCAAAGAAATGCCAAATACATGATGGAATCACAGCACGATCAAATACATGATCGAATGCATGATTCAACCACATGATTGAATTTGTGTGCTCCACTCTAATATGGTAGCAGTAATACAATCAAATTCATGATTTATTATATTTAACCCTTGCCATCTTAAATATTAGTGGATTATTTTAAAGTTGTTTTTATGGAAAAAGTGAAAGAATCTTGCAAGAGCCCACACAAACAAGCCAACACATGTTATTTGAGTACTATCTAAAGTTAGTAAGTCCTGTTCACTGGACATATACTTCCATTCATCAATCAGAATACATCGGTTTTCCTTTTTCAATCCCAAAGAAACCTGTGATATTTAACATTTACTGTTACATAGATGGAGAAATAATCACTATGTAATTCTCCAATTATTTCTAAAATCCAAGGAAGAGGTCCTTGCAGCTTCACCTATAGTGAAAAAAGACAGGTGATGAAGACATCAATGTGTGTTGCAAAAGGAGATTCAGTGGTCATTTGATCTAAATCTTAAAGGATACATGAGTTTGAAAGGAAGAGAAAGAACTAGAGATTCATCAAGATTAAAATAAAGGGGTTTCTTTTTGGGAGGTAGGGGGCACACCCAGCGGTGATCAGGGATTACTCTTGGTTCTGTGCTTAGGGATCAGTCCTGAAAGGGGTGGGGAGACCATATGGAGTCTCAGGGCAAGGACCCTGCCCATGGTATTATCTCTCCGCCCACCCAAATAAAGTTTTAAGTGCTGGAATTTAGGTGAATCTAGACAATGAATCAAACTATGTACTCATTCTTTGTGCTCCTCATAAAGACAAGCATGACTTTGGCCAAGTTATTTTACTTCCCTGAGCCTTATGTTCCTCATCTACTCAGTAGGTTTTGTAAGAAACTCATAAGAAGTTGTGAATATTCACTGAGACATCTCACCATAAGAGACCAGGCATAGGCTCTGGGAAATAACAAGGACTTGTAAAAGGTAGCTTTTTTAATTTTAAAGTTAACAAATAATGAATGTCTTTTGGGAACATTTATCTTTGGAACTTAATCAATTTTATCAACTGGTCAATACATGTTTTTATGAAGGGGAATAGAGGGTGTGAACACTGTTTGATTCAGCTCTGTCTGGGTAAACCTGAATTGCAGTATTTATAACAGTGCTTTGGTTTTGATGGAACTTTAGCTCTTCCTTTCTCTTCCATGCAAAGGCTTTTGCATCTTGTACAGCTCAGCTGGAATTACCATTGAGCCTTTTTTTTTTTGGAACAGCTATTCATTTCCTCCATTACCTGTCTTCTTCCCAATACCCTAGAGTACCAAAGAGCTCAGTCTGTAATTCTTAAGTGTCTTATTTTTTAACAAAAGGATTTTATAGTATATTTATACATTTTCTGTTATTTTTTTCACAGACAAAAGGCAATCCCTTCACACTATACACATAACACTAGATGTTTACCAATGTTAACCAACATAACAAAAAGCAATAAAAACAAATACATTGGGCTGGAGTGATAGCACAGCGGGCAGGGCGTTTGCCTTGCACGTGGCTGACCCGGGTTCGATCCCCAACATCCCATGTGGTCCCCTGAGCACCGCCAGCAGTGGTTCCTGAGTGCAGAGCAGGAGTAACCCCTGTGCATCACCAGGTGTGACACAAAAAGCAAAAATAAAAAATAAAATAAAAACAAATATATTGTCTTCTTCTATTTTTATGTTTCTTTAATGCTCCTACACTCCTTCCTCCATATTCTTTTTTTGCTACCAGACAATTCATTAAAATGTTTATTAAAGTAAAGATTTTATAAAATACAGGCTTCAAGCATGCGGATGACATAATGCACTATGATTGCCACTAAAAATTAGCTTCCATTTCATGGTAACCTGTCATTCATTTGTCAAACATGTATTGGACACCTGTGAGACTTTGACAATGCTCACGGAATTGGATAGTTGCCATCCTCATCCTCAGAAAGTTTATGGTTTCATTAGTATGAAACACTTGTCCCTGGGTCACTAAACTATAGCTGGGAAAAGATTTTAGGAGTCATTCTGGATTATCTGCAATTTGCAATTAACTTCAAACCCCCTGCAGACAGAAGAGCTCAACCAGACCCCTACCATTGCTGTGGAAAAAGGCTCCGTATATATTAGACATGAGTCAATTGTTCCCAACAAGTGCATTGTCGTTTTGCAGGGTTTTGACAGAAAGAATGCTTGGGGAAGGGTGTGCTGTCACTTGGGGAGTTTTAAAAATAGCTTTAATCACCACGTGCAGCAAATGTATCTGAAAACTAAAGGTTTGTGTCTCTACCTTTTTGCATTCCTCTTCATTGCTCTTCCCACAAATATGTTCTGATGGATTCAGATGAACTCACGGCATTTGCCAGAAAGACCTTATTATCTGTGCTTTCTACCCTGTTATTACATCTCCTATGCCAGGCTACATAATCATCACGCACCACATAGAGAGGCAAGAAGCAAGTACACACACACACACACACACACACATGCACAGGCATCCGCATGCATGTGCATGCACACACATGAGAACACACGAACATTGCTTCTGTTGCTGTGCTCACACAGTGAGGAGGACATCAGGTCCTTGGTCAGGTTGCTAAAATGGCTCCTTTCAATGCTGGGACAAGGCAAGATAGAGGGTAAATAGAGGCAAGAGAGAGTTGGAATAATAGAACTTCTTGAGAATTTTCTTAGGCGATGTTTGAGGGTTCTTGGAGACAATAGATTCAGCTTTAGTTTTGCTGTGCCAGTGTCTCAAACTAGAGGCTGTAATTTATTAGCACTGGGTCAGTCTATCTCATAGAGCTGGTTGAAAAGTTTCAAGTGTGGTGCCAGAACATTACTGCAGCAGAGAGGAAGTTTACTTAGCACATAATCGACTTGGGTTCCATCCCCAGCATCTCATATGGTACCCTGAATACTGCCAGGGGTTATCTCTGAGAGAAGAGCCAAAAATAAGCCCTGAGCACTGTTGGGTGTGGCCACAAAATAAAACAAAATGCCCCACGTGAATAGTATGCTGTTTCAGAAGAGGGGGTGAAGAAACCATTATGTCAGTCATCAGAACATGGATGCTGTTTCCCACAGCCTTGAAGACCAACTGCTAGGATGAAGAGTGTGGAGGGGCCAGATATTGCTATCATCTTGCAGGACAGTTGTTTCCACAGGGTGCAGAGTAGGGGCCCTGGTCAAGAATGGCTGAAGAGTCCACCTTGTCATACAAATGGGGTCTGAATAGCCTTATCACTATCTTCAGATCTCTGCTTATTTTCTGCTGGCATTGCAAAATTATTGAGCTGAGTGATGGCCTTTAGAATCAAGGAAATGCACCTTTTTGAGTACTTACTGTGCTCCAGGCTAGCTCTGGGTACATTTTAGAGTTTATTTTGAAACAAATTAAATCTGTTCAAGAAATTCCATTTAAAGAGAGCGCAAGAAATGTAATTCCAGTTTTAATGGGAATCACTTTCTCTCTGTCTTCGTGCAGGTTGTACAAAGATTCCTGACTTTTACACTGTCAGTTTCAGTCCTAGGAAGGTCTCCATGGACTCAGAAAATTGCAGCCCACATTGTTATTATTTTTGTTTTTTTAATAATCTTTTTTTATTGAATCACCATGAGATACAGTTACAAAGCTTTCATGTTTGAGTTTCAGTCATGCAATGATTGAACACCCATCCCTCCAACAGTGCCCGTTTTCCACCACCAATGTTCCCATATTCCCCCCCCCCCCCCCACCTCGCATCCCAACCCTCACCCTGCCTCTGTGGCAGAAAATTTACCTCATACTCTCTCTTTACTTTTTGGGCATTATGGTTTGCATTATAGATGCTGAAAGTCTATCACATTTGGTCCTTTAACTTTCAGCACACATCTCTCATCCCGAACGATCACTCCCATCATCATTGACTTAGTTATCCCTTCTCTATTCCAGATGTCTTCTCCCCTTGCCCATGAGGCAGGCTTCCAACTATTGAGCAATAATCCTGGCCCTTGTCTGTACTGTCTTTGAGTGTCAGTCTCATAATTTGTATTCCACAAATGAGTGCAGTCATTCTTTGCCTGTCTCTCTCTTTCTGACTCATTTCACCGTTCCTCTCTTTCAGACTCATTTCACTTCACATGATACTCTCTGTGACCATCCATTTATAAGCAAATTTCATTACTTAATTCTTCCTAATAGCTGCATAGTATTCCATTGTGTAGTTCTACCAAAGTTTCTTTAATCAGTCATCTGTTCTCGAGCAACTCGGGTTATTTCCAGATTCTGGCTATTGTGAACAGTGCTGCAGTGATCATACCGGTGCAGATGTCATTTCTACTGTGCTTTTTTTCACTCTCGGGATATATTTGCAGAAGTGGTATTGCGGGGTCATATGGAAGCTCAATTTCTACTTTTTAAAGGAATTTCCATATTGTTTTCCAAAAAGGCTTGACCAGTCAGCATTCCCAGCAACAATGAAACAAATTCCCTCTCTCCCCACATCTGCAGCAGCACTGGTTGTTCTTGTTCTTTTTGATGTGTGCCAGTCTCTGTACTGTGAAATGATATCTCATTGTTGTTTTGATTTGCATATCCCTAATGATTAGCAATGTAGAGCATTTTTTCATGTGCCTTTTGACCAATTTTATTTCTTTTTTGAGGAAGCTTCTGTTCATTTCTTCTCCCCATTTGTTGATGGGGTTGAAGGTTTTTTCTTGTACAATTCTACTAGTGTCTTGTACAGTCTTGTACATCCTAGATATTTACCCCATATCAGATGGGTAGCACTGTAACATTGTTCTCCCATTGTTCATTGATTTGCTCGAGCGGGCACCAGTAACATCTCCATGTGAGACTTGTTACTGTTTTTGGCATATTGAATACGCCATGGGTAGCTTGCCAGGCTCTGCTGTGCAGGTGGGATTCTCTCGGTAGCTTGCCAGGCTCTCTGAGAGGGACAGAGGAATCGAACCTGGGTCAACTACTTGCAAGACAAACACCCTACCTGCTGTGCTATCGCTCCAGTCCATCAGATGGGCATAGGGTAAATATTCTTTCCCATACCATGGACTCTTTCTATATTTTGGTCATTGTTTCTTTTGAGATGCAGAAGCTTCTTAGTTTGATGTGGTCCCATTTGTTTGTTTGTTTCCACTTGCTAGGTCAGTGGTGTTTCATCTTTAAAGATACTTTTGGCTTCAATGTCATGGAGGGTTCTGTTCTGCCTACATTTTCATCAGTGTACCTTATGGATTCAGGTATGATATTGAGGTCTTTAATACACTTTGATCTGACTTTTGTGCCTGGTGTTAGACAGAAGTCAGAGGGCTTTTTTTTCCTGATAGCCATTCAGTTTTCCCAGAACTACTTGTTGAAGAGGCTTTTCTTCTTCCATTTCAGATTTCTTGCTCCTTTATCAAAGATTAAGTGATCATATGGTCATATATTTGAGAGTCTGTGACAGTATATTCAGCTTTGTTCTATTGATCTGTGGGTTTGTTTATAGTCCAATACCATGCTATTTTAATTACTACTGCTTTGTAGTACAGTTTGAAGTTGGGGAAGGTGATGTCCCCCCCAATCTTCTTTTTCCCAAGGATTGTGTTAGCTATTCATGGGGGGTTATTGTTCCATATGAATTTCAGGAGTATTCTGTCTCTTTGAATAATGTCATGTGTGTCCTATACAAACTGCATTAAATCTGTATAGTGCTTTAGGGAATATTGCCATTTTGATCATGTTAATCCTCCCTATCCATGAGCAGGGGATGTGTCTCTATTTCCTAGTGTCCTCTTTTATTTCTTGAAGTAATGTTTTGTAACTTTCTTTGTATAGGTCTTTTACCTTTTTAGTTAAGCTGATTCCAAGGAACTTGATTTTCTGAGGTACTATTATGAACAGGATTTTTAAAATATCTCTTTCTTCTCTTCCATTATTTGTATATAGGAAAGCCATGGACTTTTGGGTGTTGATTTTGTAGTTTGCCACTTTACTATACAAAGCTATTGTTCCTATGAGCTTTTTCATACAGTCTTCAGGATTTTCTAAGTATAGTATCATATAGTCCACAAATAGTGATAGCTTGACTTCTTCCTTTACTATCTATATGCCCTTGACATCTTTTTCTTGCCTAACTGCTATGGCAAGAGCTTCCAGTACTGTATTGTATAAGAGTAATGAGAGTGGTCAACCTTATCTTGTCCCCGATCTTTAAGTGAAGGCTTTTAGTTTCTACCTGTTAAGAAATATGCTTGCTGTGGATGTGGATTTGTGGTAGGTGGCTTTGACTATACTGAGGAAGTTCCTTCAGTGCCCATTTTGATGAGAGTTTGCATAATAAATGAGTGCTGGATCTTGTCAAATGCTTTCTCTGCATCTATTGGTATGATCATATAGTTTTATCTTTTCTTTAATTGGTATGATGTTGATTCACTTGCGAATGCTAAACCATCCTTGCATCCCCAGGATGAATCCTACTTGGTCATGGTGCATGATCATTTTGATAAGTCGTTGGATTCTGTTTGCTAGGATTTTGTTGAGGATCTTTGTGTCTGTGTTCATCAGAGATATCAGTCTGTAATTCTCTTTCATTGTGGTATCTCTGCTTTCGGTATCAGGGTGATATGTGCTTCATAGAAACTGGAAGTGTTTCAGTCCCAGCCTGCTCCTCGGACCACGAGCACCCAAGCCATCCCTCCGCCCCCTACCCCCAGACTGCTGCCCTAGTAGCTGGCACGCTGCCCCCAAGCTCTGCAGCCATTGTCTCTTCTGACACAGACTTCATTACCTATGTCATGTCCAAGAGTAACATCCTAGCTATCCATAAACAGTAGGACAATGAAACACAAGACTTTGCATAAGGATTAGAGGAACATCTGAGTGGGAGGCCATGTTCTAGAAGTGGAACATAAAAAGTCAAGCACCACTGACATAGCCCATCCAGAATCCTTTTTCGCAACAAGAGGGAACAGGGATACTGATCTTCAAGGTTCCTCTTCCATACCACCACAACAACATGAAGAAACAGCGCAAATCCCACCACAAGGAGAGGATGATTAAAGGAGTCCAGAAACCTCAGTAGGCTTTTCCTGCCAACTTGAGCTCTCTGATAAAGAATTCAGATTTGAAATCCTCAAGATGTTCAGTGAACTCAGTGGAAAGATGGACAACTTAAAAGAGGACCTGAGAGAAACAGTACAACAGACAGAGAGGAATTAGAGCAGAAATAAAAAACTTACGAAAAGAAATGAAGGACTCAGGAGATGAAATCAAAAACTCTCTGGCTGCCCTCAGCAATAGAATAACTGCAGCGAAAGACAGAATCAGTGAGCTTGAAGATCAGCTGCAAGAAGCCTACAGGCAACAACAAACAATGGGAAGAGACCTCAAAATAGCTCTAGGGCGACTCAGAGTGCTAGGGGATGATTTCAAGAGGAACAACATTAGAATCATTGGACTACCAGAAGGACAGGGAACCAACCCCAATGAAAAAGCCACAGTCAAATCATTGCTGAAAAGTTCCCACAGCTAGAAAATGCAGGCATCCAGATTCAAGGCGTCCGAAGGGTGCCAGCTAAATGAGACCCTAACAGAAAAAGTTCAAGACATATCATAGTTACAATGACAGACGTCATGGATAGAGACATAATACTGCAAGCAGCAAGGTTGAAGAAGGAAATTGCATACAAAGGAGCACCCCTTAGATTCACAGCAGACCTATCAGAGGAAACCCTCCAAGCCCGAAAGCAGTGGTGGGATATAGTGAAAAAACTCAATGAAATGAACTCTTCACCAAGAATACTTTATCTGACTAAACTCTCATTCAAATTTGAAGGAATGATATACTATTTTGTGGAGAAATAACAGCTCAGGAACTTCATAGACTCAAAACCAAACCTAAAAGAAGGACTAAAGGGGCTATTGTAAGATAAGAAGAACCCCTACAAGCACAACAAACCCTTACATAAAGATGGCACAAAATCACATAACAATAATCTCTCTTAACGTCAGTGGTCTAAATTCACCAATTAAGAGACACAGAGCGGCAAAATAGATTCAGAGACTGAACCCAACATTTTGCTGCCTGCAGGAAATGCATCTGAATAACCAGAACAAACACAAAGTCAAAGGATAGAAAACAATCCTGCAAGCAAACAACTCTCTCAAAAATGCTGGGCTGGCCTTACTAATATCAGACAACAAAGATTTCAGTTTGAAAAAGATTAGAAAGGATAGGGAGGGCCATTTTTTATTAATCAAGGGATATGTACAGCAGGAAGAAATCACACTCCTAAACGTGTGCGCACTAATGAGAGACCAGCCAAATTCCTACAACAACTGCTAACAGACATTAAGAAGGACATCTCGAGCAACACAATAGTAATTGGAGACTTCAACACTGCCCTATCACCCCTGGATAGATCAAGAAGATTGAAACCCACGAAGGAAATACTGGCTTTGAAGGAAAAAATAGAAGAGATAGGGCTGATAGATCTATACAGTGCTTTATATCCCCAAAAAAGGGAATGCACATTCTTTTCCAGTGCACATGGAACATATGCCAGAATAGACCATGTGCTGGGCCACACAACATACCTCAACAGAATCAGGAAGATAGACATTGTATCAGCTATCTTTTCAGACCATGATGCACTGAAGATAGAAATTAATCACACATAGATGCAGAAAACCAAATCAAACATCTGGAAATTAAGCAACTTGATGTTGAACAATGAGTGAGTCAGTAAGGAAATCAAGGAAGAAATCAAAAGGTACCTGGAAACAAATGAGAATGAATCCTCGAGCTACCAGAATCTGTGGGATGCAGCTAAAGCTGTGTTAAGGGGACAATTCATAGTTCTGCAAGCATTCCTCAGGAAGGAAGAAAGGACCCACATAAGTAACTTGACTTCACAGCTCAAGATGTTAGAAAAGGACCAACAAAAGGAGCCCAAACCAGGCAGAAGAAAAGAGATAATAAAACTAGGGCAGAAATCAACAACATGGACAACAAAAAGACAGTCCGAAAGATCAATGAAACCAAGAGCTGGTTCTTCGAGAATGTAAACAAGATTGATAAACCATTAGTAAGACTCACAAAGAAAGTGATAGAGAAAATCCTTATAAACAGAATCAGAAATGAAAAGGGGGACATCACAACAGAAACCAAAGAAATTCAAAAGATTACCAGAGACTACTTTGAAAAGCTGTATGCCACAAAAAAAGAGAACCTAGAAGAAATGGATAAATTCCTGGATTCCTACAATCTCCCAAGATAGAACCAAGAAGACCAGAAATACCTGAACAGTCCTATTAATATCAAGGAAATTGAAACTCTAATCAAAAGTCTTCCCCCCAAAGAAAGCCCAGGTCGAGATGGATTCAATAGCGAATTCTTCCTAACATTTAAAGAGGACCTTTTGCCAGTTCTTCTCAAGCTCTTCCAGGAAATTGAAAAAACAGAAACCCTCCCAAACAGTTTCTACGAGGCTCATATCTCCCTAATACCAAAAGCAAACAAAGACACCACAAAAAAAAAACCTACAGGCCAATATCTCTGAAGAACTCGGACGCAAAGATTTTCAACAAAATATTGGCAAACAGAATTCAACAACTCATCAAAAAGATCATACACCACAACCAAGTGGGATACATCCTGGGGATGCAAGGATGGTTTAACATTCGGAAATCAATCAACATAATCCATCATATCAACAAAAGAAAAGATAAGAACCATATGATTATATCAATATATGCAGAGAAAGCATTCGACAAGATCAAGCACCCATTTATGATGAAAACTCTCACCAAAATGGGTATAGAAGGGACTTTCCTCAATATAGTTAAAGCCATCTACCACAAACCTATGGCAAGCATCATCCTCAATGGGGAAAAACTAAGAGCCTTCCCTCTGAGATCAGGGACGAGACAAGGATGCCACTCTCTCCACTCCTGTTCAATATAGTACTGGAAGTACTTGCAATAGCGGTTAGGGAAGAAGAAGGTATTAAGGGCATTCAGGTAGGAAAGGAAGAAATCAAACTCTCACTATTTGCAGATGATATGATACTATACTTAGAGAACCCTAAAATCTCTACCAAGAAACTCTTAGAAACAATAGACTTGCATAGTGTAGTTGCAGGCTATAAAATCAACACCCAAAAGTCCCTGGCTTTCCTATGTGCAAATAATGAGAGAGAAGAAAGCAACATGATAAAAGCAATCTCATTCATAATTGTGCCTCAAACGATCAAATACCTTGGAATCAGTTAACTAAGGAGGTAAAGGACTTGTATAATGAAAACTACAAAATGCTACTTCAGGAAATAAAAGAGGACACGAGGAAATGGAAAGATATCCCCTGCTAATGGATTGGAAGAATTAATATTATCAAAATGGCAATACTCCCCAAAGCATTGTACAAATTCAATGTGATCCCTATAAAGATACTCTTGACATTCTTCGAAGAAATGGAGCAAGCACTCCTGAAATTCATATGGAACAATAAGCACCCACGAATAGCTAGATCAATTCTTGGGGAAAAGAAAATGGGAGGAATCAACCTCCCCAACTTCAAACTCTACTACAAAGTGGTAGTAATTAAAACAGCATGGTACTGGAATAAAGGCAGAGCTGCAGACCAATGCAACAGGGTTTAATATTCTGACACACCACCCCAAATATATAATCATCTAATCTTGATAAGAGAGCAAGAAATGTGAAGTGGAGCAAGGAAAGCATGTTTAACAAATTGTGCTGGCAAAACTGGACAGCTGTATGAAAAAAAATGGACTCAGATCTCCACTTATCACCATGTACAAAAGTCAGATCAAAATGGATTAAAGACCTCAACCTCAGACCAGAATCCCTAAGATACATTGAAGACAAGGTTGGCAAAACCCTCCATGACATTGTAGCCAATGGTACCTTCAAAGCTGACACACCACTGGCCAAGCAAGTGAAAACAGAGATAAATAAACGGGACTACCTTAAACTGAGAAGCTTCTGCACCTCAAAAGATACAGCGACCAAAGTACAAAGACAGCCTAAGAATGGGAAAGGATACTTACCCAATACTCATCCAATAAGGGGTTGATATCAAGGATATACAAGGCACTGGCTGAACTCCACAAGAAGAAAACTGCCAACCTGATCAAAAAATGGGGTGATGAAATGAACAGAAACTTTCCCAAAGAAGAAATCCAAATGGCTGAGAGGCACATGAGAAAATGCTCGACATTGCTAATCATCAGGGAGACGCAGATCAAAACAACAATGAGATATCATCTCACACCACAGAGACTGGCCCACATCCAAAAAAACAAAAGCAACCAGTGTTGGTGCGGATGTGGGGAGAAAGGGACTCTTCTTCACTGCTGGTGGGAATGCTGGCTTGTTCAGCCCTTTTGGAAAACAATATAGACGATTCTCAAAAAATTAGAAATTGAGCTCCCATTTGACCCAGCAGTACCACTCCTGGGAATATATCCTGGAGAGGCAAAAAGGTATAGTAGAAATGACATTTGCATTTCTATGTTCCTTGCAGCACTGTTTACAATAGCCACAATCTGGAAAAAACTGGAGTGCCCAAAAACAGATGACTGGTTAAAGAAACTTTGGTATATCTACACAATGGAATACTATGCAGCTATTAGAAAGCATGAAGTCATGAAATTTGCATATAAGTGGATCAACATGGAAAGTATCATGTTGAGTGAAATGAGTCAGAAAGAAAGAGACAGACATAGAAAGGTTGCACTCACATGTGGAATATAATGTAGCAGAGAGGTATGATCTAGCAATGATGCAACTTCTGGCAGAAATTTCTCTAGACCTAGTTACTAAAATACTTAAATAAAGAAATACAAAACCTCTCAGCCGCTATTGTGGCCACATGACCTCATATGTCTTCATTCTCAGCGATGGAAAACAATTTATCAAATGTTTCCTTTCCAGCAGGTTTGACTTTGTGGGGGGGGGGGGAACTCCAAACAATAATAGTGAGTTTTTTTGAAATTTTGAATGTAATCAAAGTAAAGAGAAAGTAAAATGAAATTTATCAGCTACACAGGCGAGATGGGGGGCTGGGGGGCTGGGGGTGGAAAAAAAAGAAACTGGAAGTGTTTCTAATTCTTCAGTTTCCTGGAAAAGCTTAAAAAGTATTGGGAGGAAGTCCTCTTTAATGATTTGGAAGAAGTCACTAGTGAATCCATCTAGGACCAGAACTTTTGTTTTTGGGGGAACTTTTTATTTCCTTGATGGTGATAGGTCTGTTCAGGTACTCCAGGTCTTTTTGGTTCAGCCTCAGCAGGCTATAGGAATCCAGGAATTTATCCATTTCCTCAAGGTTTTCTTGTTTCGTTGCATGAAGATTGTCAAAGTAATCTCTGATGATCCTTTGAATTTCTGTAATTTCTGTTGTGATGTCCTCCTTTTTATTTCTGATTCTGTGTATTAGGGTCTTCTCTTTCATTTTCTTTGTGAGTCTTGCTAGAAGTTTATAAATATTGCTTATTTTCTCAAAGAACCAGCTCTTGGTTTCATTGATCTTTCAGATTGTTTTTTGGGCTTCCATCTCATTAATTTATGCTCTAAGTTTTTTTTTAAATTTTCTTCCTCCTGCTCCTTTTGTTGGTCATTCACTAAGCTCTTAAACTGTGAGGTTAGGTTGCTTATGTGGAGTCGCTTTTCTTTTCTGAAGAATGCTTGTCAAACTATAAACTTTCCTCTTGATACAGCTTTTGTTGTGTCCATAAGTTCTGATAGCTCGTGTCTTCATTCGCATTTGTTTCCAGGAATCTTTTGATTTTCTCTCTAAACCACGCGTTGTTCAGTAGTGAGCTGTTTAATTTCCAGGTGTGTGATTTGATTTTCTATTTATTTGTGGGATTTACTACTATTTTCAGTGCTTCATGGTCTGATAAGATCATTGCTACAATCTGAATCTTCTTAATTTTATTGAGGTATGTTTTGTGGCCCAGCATGTGGTCTATCTTGGAGAATGTACCATGCACACTTGAGAAGAATGTGTATTCAGCTTTTTGAGGATGAAGTGTCCTGTATATTTCTACTAAACCTTTTTCTTCCCTCAGATAAAGTATGTCCTTGCTAAGTTTGAGTTTGATTAATCTATCAAGAGGTAGTAAAACTGAGTTAAAATGTCCCACTAACATTGTGTTGCTATCAATGTCTTTCTTAAAGTATATGACTAGATGTTTTAAATATTTTTTACTGGTCCCTCATCAGGTGCATATGCATTTAGGAATGTAAGTTCTTCCTGATGTACAGATCCCTTGATCAATAAGAAATGACCTTCACTGTCTCTTGTGACTTTTTTCAGTCTGAAATCAATGTGGCCTGATACCAAAATGGCCACCCCAGCTTTTTGAATGACTTGTTCGTATGTAGAATAACTGTTTTCCAACCTTTGACTTTGAGTCTGTGTTTGTTCAGACTGTTCAAATGTGTTTTTTGCAGGTATCAGAATGTTGGGTTCAATTTTCTGATCCATCCTGTTACTCTGTGTTTTTTAATTGGTGCGTTTAGCCTATTAACATTAAGAGAGATTATTGTTATGGGGTTTTATCCCATCATTCTTCCAAAGTTTGATGTATTTGAGGGGCTTGTCTTGTCTTAAAATAGCTCATTTAGTTGTTCTTGTAACCATGATTTTGAGTCTATGAAGTTCCTGAGTTGCTGTTTGTCTGTGAAACTGTATGTTGTTCCTTTCAGTAGGAATGAAAATCTAGTCCAGCCCACTTTAAATCACACACTGTGATATGCTTTGTCTCCTCCCTCCCTCCCTCCCTCCCTCCCTCCCTCCCTCCCTCCCTCCCTCCCTCCCTCCTTCCTTTCTTCCTTCCTTCCTTCCTTCCTTCCTTGCTTCCTTCCTCCCTTCCTTCCCTCCTTTACTCTCTCCCTCCTTCCCTAAATTCCTTCCTTCCTCCTTCCTCTCTCCCTTCCTTTCTCCCTTCTTATGTCTCTTCCTATAGATTTGTTCAACCCTTTTGGATGACTACGAATAATTTCTTCTAATAGTACATTCTAGAAATGTAGATTGGGTGACGAGCAACCCCATGTTCCTCTTCTCCCCTCCTCTTCCCCTTATCTTGGAAGCTTCCAGTCTCAGGGCACTTTAACCACCTAATCTCCAAACCACAGAGACTACCCAATCAAGTGTTGCTGTCAGTTCCCCTTGTGATTGAAAGAAATGAATCTTCTTTCTTGGGAGAAATAAGAATGCAAACTTTATAGAGTCTAAATTTTGTTTACCTGTGTTTTGGTTTGTGGTAATATGTATGGTGGGCCGAGAGAGTTGGCAAAACAGAAAGAATAGAAAAAATTGGCCTAATTCTTTGTTTTGTATACAATAGCAAAACAAAATGCTAGTTAATATACAAGTGAATAGCCTTTCAAACAGTCTGATAATTGTTTATTTTGCCAAACTCAGGTTTCTTTGATGCTCAGTTTTGAGCCTGCTTTCAATTAACACCATGTCATAACATTTTATCATGTCAGTAAAAAACATTTGAAATGATAGTTAATGGCCTTTTCTTATTCTCTCATTTGGAGAAATCATTTATGCAAAATTCCATTTTTGATTCTTAGGTTAGTCAATGCTATTATAAATAGTGCTGTAGTCAACACCCCTCTCTCCTAGGTCTGCTGATGTTTTTCTGGGTTTTTTTTTTTGTTGTTGTTCTTTGTTTTGAGACCATACACAGAGGTGCTCAGTTGGTACTCTTGGTGCTGTGCCTGGGGGCCACTCAGGGTAAGCAGGGGACTGTGAGGTGCTAGGGATTGAACATGGTAGAAATGTATTTTAAAGTATGGAGAATTTTTCAATTGACTGAATTTCTTTTCTTATCAGTGCATCTGCATCAGAACTTTGTATCCTGGGGCCGGAGCGATAGCACAGCGGGTAGGGTGTTTGCCTTGCACGCGGCTGACCCGGGTTCTATCCCCAGCATCCCATATGGTCTCCCAAGCACTGCCAGGAGTAATGCCTGAGTGCAAAGCCAGGAGTAACCCCCTGAGAATTGCTGGGTGTGACCCAAAAAGCAAAAAAAAAAAAAAAAAACAAAAAACCCAGAACCTTGTATCCTATAAGATGAATATGATCATTTTTTTTAGTTTTTGCCAATATTATAAATTTAAAATATTTACCACAGTGTTTTAATTTGTTTATTAGGTAAGTCAATCAGTTTAAATATTTATTATCTATTTCTAATTTTGTGATATGATTGTCCATTGACTTTCTGAGATGTATTAACTAGTTTTTTTGTTACATGATTCAATTCTTACAAGTGTTTTTAGAGAGGTTTACTGACATTAGATTTAAGATACTACAGCTGTGTAAAGGTGAGCTGGGATAGTTAATTCAAACTGGTCTTATTCCAAAGTCTGAGTTTATAGTACTTTATGTAGTACTTTTTGAACCAGCCTGGTCCTATTTTAATGGGAATTATAAATTTACTTACATTTTTTTGGGTAAAAATTCCTGCACAAAGCCGAGTAAATCTTCCAGTTATTATGTTGAATTGGATCATTATAATTTCTGAAGCAGAACTTGGTTTTGCAACTTAAGATTGCATAGAATGTTGTATTGGCCTTAGTTAATAAACAGAGAAAGCATGCAACATTCTCTAATTTCTATCTATTAGAGGGTAATGAACAAGAGCAAAGGGCAATTAGAGACAACGTGAAGCAGCTTTCAGATTAGCCACAGCCAAATCCTGGTCGATGATGATTCCAGCTCTATTTTGTGGCACTCTCCAGTGTCCTTGATGAAGTCTCTCCAAGAGGACTTGGCAAGAGTTAGCAGGGCCCTCCTAACTTTGATGTGGGTGGAAGCACATTCAAGTTCTCTTCTTTTTGCTCAAATAAATATTTCCCTCTAAATCCTCTTTCTCTCAATTTGGATGGTTCTGGACTTTTTATATCCTCCCACTGGGTGAGAATTTTCGGAGTCAAGAAACTTATTCTCAGTTATTTCCCTTGGCCAGTCTGCATGTGTGCCAAGCACTTCACTATGGAATTTCATATCATTAAAGAGTGGTGCCTCCAAGGGAAATTCCAATTTAGCATAATGGTTTAGTTTAATATAAAATGCCATTTCCCCCTCCAAATACTGGCTTCAAGAAGAGGGCCTCAAGTTTTCCATTATTTTTCGGTACCGTATAGCTCTGAAGGACACGTGTCTCCTCGGAAAGAAGCACTGAATGCAGTGAGCCACTTGGAATGGGAAGTGTAATGGCAAATGGGGAATTATGGACAGACATCTAATAACTGTGCAATGGCTGTGGGGAGGTAATAAGTGGAAAAGAGAATGAGAGTATGCCTCAGCATCTGTTACCACCAGGCTTGTATTCAGGATGAGCTGAGGAGACCTGGAGCACTTTAAGCTGAGGAATGATGTGATCTGAATTGTGTTTTAGACCACCTAACTTTTTAAAATTGTTCTTGAGGTAACACGGTTACAATAGTGCATACTTGTGGTGTATAAAATTATTGCCCCTCCACCACCATCAGAGGGCACAAGACTATCCTAGTGACATTTCTAGTCCACTTCTTCTCTCTTGTACCTCTCAGCTTGGTAACCTCAGTTTAGTTTTCCAACTTTTTAAAGTATAAGGGTTTGTTGCCATTAGTTATTATTCATTCCTTTTGTATCTCTATATATCACATATGCGTTAGGTCATCTTTTATTTGTCCTTCTCCCTTTGACTTATTTTTCTTAACATGACCACATTAGCTTATTTCAAATTGTAGCAAAAAAAATTTTACCTTTTTAATATCTGAGTAATATTTCATTATATGTATGTATACATATGCATACACAATAAGTTCTTTATTAATTCTTTTTATGTGTTAGCTATTGTAACTAGTGCCCAGTGAACATAGGTTTATGAATATATCACTTGTATCACTTGTCATCCTGTTGTTTGTTGATTTAGTTTGAGCAGGCACCAGTAACGTCTCCATTCATCCCTGTCACATGCTAGTGTAGCCCAATGGCGTCTGCTCACTCCAGGAACACAAAGAGCCTCAAAACCTTCATTCAGGGTCTTGATGAAGAAGTCTGCCCATCTTGTAGGGGGGCAGGCATTCGGTCTTTTGACATCCCATGGAATCCAGTCCGTAACAGCTCTAGTCCAGCAATCGTCTCTAAATCACATCTGTCTGGCCCATCTTATTTTCGACGCCTTGGCAAAGACAGTGTCCCTTATTTTTGATCATCTATGGAGGTCTGAACTCCGGATTCCTTCTCTCACTTGAGTGAAACATGATACTCCAAGCATAGCTCTTTCGATTCCTCTTTGGGATACCCGAATAGCATTCTCATCCTGTTTGCATAGGGCCCAACTCTCTGAGGCGTATGTTAGTGCAGGAATAACTGTAGAGTTGAAAAGATGTGCCTGGAGCCGGAGGTTCTTTGTCCTCTTAACCACTTCTTCGATGCTCTTGAAGGTGTTCCACGTTGCTCTCTTTCTCCTGCGCAGTTCAGGTGCCAGGTCATTTGTCATGTTGAGTTCTAGGCCTAGGTATACATTACTGCTGCATTTGGAGATGTTTGTTCCATTGAGGGCAAATGGAACATCAGAAACTAATCCGTTTCTCATGAACATTGTCTTCGTGAGATTCAGCTGCATTGCGACCTTTCCACACTCACGGTGAAGTTGGCCAGCATTCCTGCCACTTGGCTGATATTTGGTGTTATGAAAACAATGTCATCAGGGAAGCGGAGAAGGTGTAGTTGTCGACCATCTATCTTCACTCCCATTCCTTCCCATTTCAGTCATTGCATGATGTTCTTAAGGGTGGTACTGAAGAGTTTTGGTGAAATGGTGTTGCCTTGCCAAAACCCTCTCTTTACATTGATGATTATTTCTTTGTAGAATGGTGAGATCCTGGTGGTGAATTGTAACACAGCTCATGGAGGATCCTGATGTACTGAGTCTGAACACCCTGTTTGGCTAGGGCTTCAATAATCGCTTCAGTCTCAACAGAATCAAAGGCCATATTTAAATCAATGAATGTTAGAGCGGCATCTTGAACTCTCGTGAAACCTCAATGAGCTTGGTCACTGTGTGGATATGGTAGATTGTGCTGAATCCTTTTTGGAACCTGGCTTTCTCGCATGGTTATCCTTTGTCTAGTGTTCTGCCAATCCAATTCAGGATGACTCGAGTGAATAACTTGTAGACAGTGGACAACAGGCAGACTGGGTGATAGTTGCCGATGTTGTTGATGTCTCCCTTCTTGTACAACAGAACAGTCCTGCTAGTTTTGCATTGGGATGGAACCTTGCATTCATACAGGTAGTGTGTGAAGAGCAGAGCCAGTGTATTGATGAGTACTGGTGTCAGATTCTTCAGGTGTTCGGGTCTGACCTTGTCTGGACCGGGTGTTGTACGCTTTTTTACTGACAATATGGAGAGTCAGATTTTGGAAGGGACAATGCTGGGAATGACATATCCATCCTGCAGAATTTGGTATGTGGGCAGGTGGACGTATAGCCATCAAAGAGATCTGAGTAGAAGTCATGGATAACCTTTTCCATTGCCCTTCTGGAAGATGTGATAGATCCATCAGGATGTCGGAGGGCAGTCGTCTTGGTCTTATAGTTGGTGAAGGACAGGTGAGTGTTGCGAATACTTTTCTAGGCTTCTGCTGCATTGGCCAACACTGCTGCTCTTGTCTCTTTGAGGTCTTTCTTTATCACTTCTCTGCACAGCTTTGTGAGCTCGGATGTTAGCTTGTGATTGCCTGAGACTTGTGCCAAACCACATTGGTGAATGAGTTCGAGAGTTTCCAAAGACAGGCGACTTTTTGTGGCTTTCTCTCTTTCTGCATTCCTTGCACAGTCATGGAGGAACCAGTTGATTGTATTCCTCATTGATGTTGTCAACGACAGCATCTTCCCATATTGCTGCAATAGTGCCAAAGAGCTCCCAGTTGGTGGTTGTTCTGGGAGTTCTCTTCTTAAACTTTGCAGCCCTTTCTCCCCGCTCTGTGAAGTAGAATTTTGCACGAAGGAAATGGTGTTCTGATCCCATTTGAAATTTTGGGACAACAGCAACATCAGTCAGGCACAATGGTCGATTGAATATGATGTGGTCAATTTTGTTGCGGAATTGTCCACAAGGAGACTCCCATGTCCAGCATTTAGATTCGGCCTTCTGGAACTGCGAGTTATAACCATGGATGGTCTTGGTCAACATGATGAACTCAGACAGTCTCTCACCCTGTTCGTTCCATTATAGGCTGTGGGTCTCCATGTGGAGTTCTTTAGGTGACCTTCTAGGTCCTATCTTGGCATTAAAATCACCAAAAATGACTTCATAGAAGGTGTGGTCTTCTTTATAGAACTTCTCCAGCTCCATGTAGAACTTCTCAATTTCTTCTTCATCATAGTTGGGTGTTGGTGCATTGATGACGAAGATAGAAACTGCTGGCAATGAGACACATCTGTTCAAATGTAAGCATCCAATTCGGGTTGTTAGGTATTTGAACGAATCTGTGCTCATGGCCAATTTCATGTTGACAAGGACACTGACACCACTGATGCCTCTACTGTCACATGTTTTGAGGAACAGATCTTCTTCAGTGTCGAAAAATGGCGTGATGTGTTTGATGCTTTCTTGTCTTAGGCAGTCCAATGACATTGTACTTCATCTTCATCACATCCTCCATGAATATTTCTGATGCCGGCGTATGTGCGTTAAAAGTGCAAGCAGTCATTTTAATCCTTCTTTGTTTTGGCAGCCTAGTTCGGCCCTGAGATTTTATCAGTCTCTCCTTGTTCATTCTTCTTAACACTGCCATATTGGGGGCTCTTTCAGATTCAGGGGAATGAGGCCCATTGTTGTTATTGGTTTTGGCATATCGAGTATGCCATGGGTTGCTTGCCAGGCTCTGCCATGTGGGCGGAATACTCTTGGTAGCTTGACGGGCTCTCTGAAAGGGATGGAGACTTTTAGAGTGGCCTCTAATCACCATTATAGGTGTTCTGATGATTCACACCATATTTGAACCCCATCAAATATGGTGTGGTAATGATGGAAAATGGGTAGGAAGTGCTTATGATGTAATAAACCAGGTATAACCAGGTAATACCTGGTTCTGTGGGACTTCACTGATTCATAAGCCTTGGCTGGAGCGTCTGGAAAAGCGGCCTGGAGCGTGGCAGCAGTTGTATGGTGGAGGTCCGCCAATAAGGAATTTATTTGGCGCTGGCAGGGTAAGTTTTATGGGTGTGACCCCCGGGTCACTGGAGATTGGTGGAAGCAGAAAGAGGATCTCTGTTTTCGGGTCCCGTTGAGCCTACAGTCCAGGGTCACAAAGTTCCGTATTACCTGGTCCTGTGGCACTTCACTCATGCGTGAGGCTTGGCCCGAGCATCTGGAAAAGCGGCTTGGAGCGTGGCGGCAGTTATGGAGGTCAGCCGATGAGGAATTTATCTTGCAGTGGCAGGGTGGGTCTTATATACATATATATATATGATAATATATATATGAATATATATTTTTGAATCAATGTTCTTGTTTTCTTGGAGTGGATGCAAGGAGCAGAATCACTTGACATCTCTTCTAAGGTGATAAAATGGGGATTAGTCATGTGGAAATTTTACTTTTAGGTTTTTGAGATGTCTCAGACCGTTTACATAGATGCTGCACCAGATGATATTCTCACCAACAGTGAATGAGCATTTTTTAAAAAATCTCCTTTTCTGCCAACACTGGATATTTCTAGTATTTTTTTATGTAGGCCACTTTTCACTGCTATGAGATACTATCTCATTATTTTTTTGATTTGTATTTTCTTTATAAATAGTGATGCTGAATACTGTTTCACGTCCCAGTGTACTCCCTATATGTCTTTTTTTGCATGTATGACATGTCTATTTGAGAAATGTCTGTGTAAAACTAAAAAGAAAAGGGCTCGGACGAGGGAAGGGACGCCTCACTGCACCGAGCCAGGCACAGGGCCTAGGGCAGCAGCACTGTCTCTCCCGCCACCCGAGTTCGGTAGTCTCCGGCCGCTTCCCCCACCCTGGGGAGGTTGATGGCGATGATATGGCAGGCGAAGGAAGGAACGGAGCCAAGATGGTTGGTCTCACTCGCAGTTTATTCCAATCTCATCTCCATTCTCCTCTGATTCTCCTCTTGCTTCTTTCTCCCCCATGCCACTTCATTCTCTCTCTCTCCTACTTCATTCTCTCTCTCTGCCTCCACTGGAACTCGGTCTCTCTCTCAATCTGTGGATCTGGCCCCCAACCCACTCTTACAGCCTAGTTAATCTCCACAGCATGAGGGGGTTGGGGCATACACATAGGTGTGGTCAGCAATAGGGTAAGGTTCCTTTCCCTTAGGGGATGCTTCTCCTAGGACTTAATTCTCTTTCAGCAGGAGGATCCACCCAAGGGAGGAGTCCCATGAATGTGTTTCTCTTCTCCTCAGCCAGCAAACATATAAGAATTCATAATATTAATCATTTTGTATGGACACAATAAGAGATGCATTACAGCTTATAGAATTGCTCTCCTGGGGCCATCTCAATCTCAGACTACAGTGCTCAGGCCAGAACAGTCTTTCCTATCCCTAGCAGGGTCCTAGTCTCATCATTACTTTTGGATCATGACAGCATTTGTCTATGATCAAGCTCTTAACTTATAGTTAAGAATTAGGCACTTTGGCCAGGCCCATCTCGATGCCAGAGTAGCACATAACTCACCGCTTGCCCTGGATCCTTCCTGTCCCTCGTCAGGACCCTGCTTTTGGGGTGCTAGGAACTGAGGGCAACTGAGGCTTAAGTGGAGAAAGCAGATGCCTGGAGGGAATAATATTCGAGGCCAATTAACTCCCAAGTTACAAAAACATAATATTGTCTTCTTGTGTCTATACAAAAAAGACATAGCCTTTCAAAAGGCATAAAGAGGAGAGAAAGGCAATCTTATAATACTCAGTGTCCTAGGAAGTTCTGACCTTACAAATTAGCAGAGTCAGATTAGGGGAAGAGCAGATCAACTGGTGGGAATGGTTACAGATAAACAAAGGAATGGTAGTGACTCGGGAGCACTTTGATGGGTGTGACTGATAAACCTAAGCTCCTAGTTGCAAGGAGAGCAAGACAAACCAATGATATCCAACAAATCTCTATTCATCTCTATTCCTCCTTATATTGTTTTGTTTTGGGGTTATAATGGTGGTGCTTAGGGCTTTTCTGTGCTCAGAGATCACTATTTATGGTGCTTGGGGGACCATATTTGATGTTGGGATCAAACCAGGTGCATACAAGGCAAGCACCTGAGCACTGAATTGTCTCTCTCGTACCTTCATTGACCTTTGTGTTATTTTCTTGATTTCAGTTTCATTGATTTTTGTTCTCATTTTAATTTTGTTTCTTCTAATTATTTTTTGTGTCATTCATTATTCATTTTCTAGTTTCACAGGTCCTGAAGTTATGTCTTTTATCTGAATTTTTTTCTCTTTCTTGATTTAAGCCTGTCTTGTATGAATTTTCATAATAGTACTACTTTCACTGTGTTCTAGGAGTTTTGATAATTTGTGTCTTTATTTTCATTTGTTTTATATAGGTGATATGCATACACATGTATACATATATATATTTAATTTTCTTATTTATCCAATGGTTGTTTAACAGCATGCTATTTAGTGTCCAATTGAGCTCTCCCTGATTTGTGTGTTTGTTTTTGTGTGTCTGTTTCTGTGTGTGTGTGTGTGTGTGTGTGTGTGTGTGTGGTTGATTACTACCTTCATGCCTTGTGGTTTGAGTACAGTCTTGGAATTATTTCTGTTTTCTTTATGAATACTTGTATTGTGTCCCACCATATGGTCTATCTTGGAGAAGCTCCCATATGTACTAGAGAAGAATCTGTATTCTTCTGGGGGTCAGAGGGACCCTGTTAGATCTAGTTCTTCCAATTATTCATTTAGGTCTCATGTTTCCTTATTGCTTTTCTGTCTATGTTATCTGTTTAAAAATGAGAGTGGGATACTAAAATCGATCACTGCTGTTGTGCTACTGACATGTATCTCCTTAGTTTTGTTAGTGTTTTTTTTCTTGAGAAACTTCAGTACCTTCATGTGGTGCATATTTATTAACAATAGTTTTCTTGAACTATTGGTAAACTTAATAAGTATATGATCTTTCATTAATTTCTGTAGAGTTCATGCTATTTTTCCTGATGCAAGTATAGTCATACCTTTCTTTCTTAGTTTACTATTAGCCTGTACTACTCTTTTCCAACTATTCACTTTATGCCCGTGTCTTTATTTGGAAACTCACACTCAACTCTTATAAGCAGTGGAAGGTTGTAATCTTATTTTCAGATCCACCCAGCCTCTCTGTGCATTTTAAAAGCAGCGTTCAATTTAGCAGCATTTACAAAGACCTTAAGGAAGCCATTTTTTTTTTCTATGAAGACTTTGTATGTTTTTGAAATGTAATATCATCCCCTTGGCTTTTCCTTATTTTATTTGCTTGCATTTTGATATTGGGTTTTTTGTATGGTGATCAGCCTCTATTTTCTCATCTTGCAACTATAATTTATTTTTATGTTGATATTACTGTGTGACAGACCTTGTGTGAATCCCTGGGGCCAATTCAAGCACTCCCTTCCCCTATTGATAAGCTGGGCCCAGGGAGATGGCTACAAGGGCTAGAGCACAGTCTATGAACACGTAGAAAGCCTAGGTTCGATCTTTGGCAGCACCTGGGCCCCAGCCCAGGCCTCACTAGAAACAACTCCCAGCACCAAGTTGTGGTGTGGAACCCAAATAAAACAAGGGGGCTGGTGAGAACCCTCCCCACCCCAAGGGACCCAGCCCTGGCAGCCGACCTCCATACCCAACCGCCGCCACACTCCAGGGCAATGAGGACACATTATAAGACACTTTCTACCCATTTTCCATAATTACCACACCATATTTGATGGATTCAATCAGTAGGTACAAATAACAGAGAGTAATGCACACATGAGCGCGCACACACACATACACACACACACACAGACATACCACTCGGAGGGCCCGGCAAGCTACCGAGAGTATCCTGCCCTCACGGGCAGAACCTGGCAAGCTGCCCATGGCGTATTGATATGCCAAAAAAAGTAACGATAGGTCTCATTCCCCTGACTCTGAAAGAACCTCCAGTTGTTGGGAAAGATGAGTAAGGAGAGGCTGCTAAAATCTCAGGGCTGTGAAGAATAGAGACATTATTGATGCTTGGTTGAGTAAATCGATGAACAATGGGATGACAGTGATACAGACAGTGATTACTGTGTATCTTACAACTGATGTCTTAAGAACACATTAGTGTTCTATATGTCTTCTTACCTCCTCTTTAACTTTCCTTAATTTAATACTTTTTTGAATTATTCTTCTTACAACTAGGTTTTCTCCCTTTTTATACAATGTCATATTATAGTTCAGAGTCCAACATATATATAACATATAATGCAATATGTGATACATAGTATATGCAGTACATTATATACAATATATATGGTCTACACCTGGCTCTGCTCAGGGCTTACTCCAAGCTCTGTGCTCAGGGATCACTCCTAGCAGCCTTAGGGGACCATATAGGATACGAGGGATTGAACATAGGTTGACCATGTGCAAGGCAGTCACCCTACCTGCTATACTATTTCTCTGCTCTAATTTAATATTCTTTGTAACATGGTTTGGAGGTAGTGGATGCACTAAGCTATTATTTGACTGCAAATATATTTTTATCATGACTTCAAATCTGAGTGAAAAATAAAGGATTTTTGGTTGGAAATTCTTTTCATTCATTACTTTCAACGTATTTTGAGATTCTCTCCTTGCTTGTTGAGTAGCAAGAATGAATTTAGGAAATCTGAAATAATTCTGATAGGGGTTTCCTTGAATCTGAGTTGTTCCTTATCTTTTAAAGCTTTTAGGAGGCTTTCTTTTGTCAATATTATTTTTATTATAATATATCTTGGTGTTCTTCTGTTTGGATTAAATTTTCTTGGAAATCTTGGATCACTGCACATGTTTCTCTTCTCAAGTTTGACTCTTTTTCCTTCCACAAGTAATTATTTGCTGTTTCCTCTTCATGAAATTTCAAAAATGTGGAAAGTGTTTCCCTTTATATTAGCTTATGAATCTTGTAAGATTTCTACTTTTAAAACTTTTCTAATAATTTTTTATTTTCTCTTCTTTATTGGTGATGCCCTTTGTGGTTAATGAGACTGATGAGTATTTTGGCTTCTTCTGTCCCTCTTTTGAGTTATGTTCATTGAGTTGTTTAATTCAACTACTGTTCTTCAGCTGTGCTTAGATTGGCTTTTCCATTCTTTTCTATCAACCTTTCTTCAGGCTTTCTGATGGCATCTTTCCTTGATTCCCTCATATTGTAATCATTGTAAGAGTTGCTGCTTTGAAGTTATCCTTAGGCAGCTTACAAAGTTCTGATGTAGACAGGTGCAGCGGGGGAAGTGAGCATCCCTGGGCTTTTATCTTCATCTATCAGTGCATCTACAGATGTCCATCTTCCCACCACACACAGTGTTTCTGGTACTACTCGATGTCCGGTAATATAGTCAGACTGTAATGGAATGTTGTACAGACTGTTTTAGTCAGTTATCTGTGTCTCTTGCTCATCATATCTGTTGGTTTTGTGACTCTGGCTTTGTGAGGGACTAGATGGATTTGTGGTTGCTAATCCCTATAGCTGTTGTGGTTCTGGGGTGTAGCTAATATGACATGAACAGGGATTACTGTCGATGGAACCAACACCTAATTTTGTGTCATATCTAGTTTGCCTTGGCAGCAACTGGAGACTTGGATCAAAAGTACCCAGTCTCTGTGGTTCAGTAAGCTGATCATACAGTTATTTGTCAGTTCCAGTCTATAGTAAAGAGCCAGAGTGTAGCTGTTCTGGGTAGCAAACTTTGGTATGATACTGTTGTTCCTTGGCGAGGCCTATGACACCAACTTATGGATGGACTTTGCTGCTGCCATGTGGCCTAATTCATGTCTGAAGGATGCTGCTGGGGCATCATCAGTTTCTACTTCCCTTGTGTTCTCTCTGTTGGGTTTGAAAAGTTTATTGGATTATCTTAAGTATTGTTTCACTGACAGCCACTAAAACCCTGTCAACATTTTTTTAAGGACCTGGGCAATAGATATAGAGAATTCAAGACTGTATGTCCAAAAGTTGCTGTGAATCAAAGTGGGTGATTTGGACCTTGGGTGACCTGTCCTCTAATTAAAAACGCCCCAGGTGCAAGGGCTTGTATTTTGGATGGATATTAGTGACAGATTGGGGCTCTCTCTAATCATATCTTGCTAGACTGAGGTCTGCATTTTCATTTTCTTGAGATCCTGCTGCAAATATCATTTTGCTGTTCTTAAGTCTTGGGGCGGGGCGCTGCTGGGCTGGGAAGGGATCAAGTTGAGGAGCCTGGCTTTGTGCCTCTGAAACTGGTAAGCTAGCTTGCTTTCGTTTGTCATGGGGAGGTTTGAATACCATACTTGACTAGACTCCCACACACCAGTGAACGGGATGGGGCCTGGGATATCAAGTTTAGCTGCCCTGAAGCTGAAATTCGGTTTGAGCTGTGCTCTGGTGGGCTTCAGGGTGTAGTGAAATGGCAGTTTGGATTGTGGAAGACTGTGATGCCAAATTTCCAAGCTCACGGATTCTGTCGGGGGAGGTGTTTATTTCCAGGACAGCAGCACAGTTTCTCCCCAGTGAACGGTTTCCTAGCCATGCTTCAACCAAACCAAGTCTGTCCTGCCACCTTTCCTGTGGGACACTCCTTTGTGTCATCCATACCCAGACATTGGATTTTTCATGTTTTTATTGTTGTTGTTGAGGGTTTTAGAGAGAAACGGTGGTGATGGGTGGGGGTGGGGGGGTAGTGGGGAGGCACACCTGGTGGTGGTGTTCTCGACTTACTCTTGGCTCTGCACTCAAAAATCACTCACTCCTGGTGGAGCCCAGCAGACCATATAAGGTGCAAGAGATGAAACCCAGGTTGGCACTTGCAAGGCAAATGCCCTACCTGTTATACTAGTGCTCCGGCCCTAGACATTGCATTTTTATGTATAGAAAGTTGATTTGTATTTTTTCTCATGTGCATGCACTTTTCTTGAACATATATGATGGGCTGAAGCAATAGCACAGCTGGTAGGGCATTTGCCTTGCATGTGGCCGACCCGGGTTCAATTCCTCTGTTCCTCTCAGAGAGCCCGGCAAGGTACCAAGAGTATCCCACCCACACGACAAAGCCTGGCAAGCTACTGGTGGCATATTCTATATGCCAAAAACAGTAACAAAAAATTTCACAATGGAGACATTACTGGTGCCCACTTGAGCAAATTGATGAGCAATGGGATGACAGTGATACAGTGATACTATATAATGTCTGTCCTATTGTAATTATACCATATATATTATTTATGGATCTATCTGTTTCTATTGATTGATTTTTATTCTCATCACAAATTTTGTTCCCCTGTTTCTTTGCATGTTTGGTAATTTTTTTCCTTTGACTTTGGCCCACACCCCGCGGTTCTCAGAACTTACTCATAGCTCTGTGCTCAGGGATCAGTCCTGGTGGAACCGGGGGACCATATGGAGTGCTATGGATTGAATTCTGGTCGCCACATGCAAGGAAGCAGGTACTAGTCCTGGCTCTGTAGTCAGGAGTGACCTCTGGGAATGCTTGAAAGATCAACCTTGGGTCAGCTACATGTGAGACAGCACTTTACCTCTTGTGCTATCTCTTTAACCCAGACCTTGGTACGTTAAACACAGGACAATGAATTTTAGCACCATCTACTGTAGGATTTTGAGCCAGATAATATTATTTTAGAATTATACTTGAAAACATTTTAGACATTAATATTTCTGAATTTTTAATTATAAATTCAATGAAAATTATAGTGTTCTATCAGTTCTTTGGGTTTAAAAAATAACATGAGGTGATAATGTGAAACATAAGGTCTCATTTTCCTATTGGTAGGGATCATTGTGCAAAAATAAAAGCAGCTTTAAATATTCTCCTGAGATGAATAAATAGGTATTACAAACAAAATAATTAAAGTGGTTTGCAGCAAGAAATCAAATGTGTTCTGTGAAAACTCAGCCACTATTATATTTATTTTTCTGTTTGAATAACTGCCTAGGGAGTAAGCTGCAAATTGAAGCTCGTCTCATCTTTTAAAAATTTAACAACAGAATAAAAAGCATTGACTTTGTATTATAGAGACACTGACTTAGGTCAAAGTTGTCTTATTAAAAATTTCGAGGTTTATATTTTTGTGTGTGTTGAATTCAGCAGTGCTCCTGCCTGCTTTCCTTGTCCCCCACTCTCCTCATCCTTTCTTCCTTCTCTCTCTTCTCCTTATATTTCTCTCTCTCTCTTCATAAGTATTGTCAGAGCTAGTCCTCAACAGTAGAACAAAAATACTATTAGAGGCACATAGCTGCCTTCCTGGGACTAGTTTTGTTTTGAAACTCAGTGTTGATAGAATCAAAAGGAAATGGCAGCTATTAATCTTTTGCACTAAGTAGAGAACATTGAGCATTTACGGTACCCCCAGATCTGATTTGGATTTGTGAGTATCGAATAAGGGAAGGTATTTTTGGCTTTGGAGTCTGAGTAAATATGGTTTCCTTAAGCAGCTCTTGAGACCCCTTTTGGGGTAGGTGCCATTCTGTTCTGCTATGAGCATAGGGTGAGATGAAGGGTCATTTCTCTGCCCGAGACTGCAGAGCCCTGTTACTAGAGAACTCCTCCCAGACTCTGCCCTGAGTTACTGACCTTTGCAAACTTTTGATTTGCCCTTCCCTCCAAGTAGCAGAGCATGCTATTTTAAACGTGTCTCTACATTTATTTTAGTGCCTTTAATACCAGGTGCAGACCAGAACAAGTATCCATTTCAAGTCCAACTTCTAGCATATTTCTTGAATATCATATCTGAAAGAGAGGATAGAGTTAGCAGTTGTCGTGCCTTGCCAAAAAGTACTACATATAGACATTCTGAGTCCTTGAGAATAAATGGAAATTGCATGAGCAAAGGTAGTGACATGGAGATGTGATAATTCTTATTTTTTTCTTTTTGGTCACATACGGCGATACACAGGGGTCACTTCTGGCCCTGCACTCAGGAATTACCCCTCGTGGTGCTCAGGGAATCAAACCCGGGTCGGCTGCATGCAAGGCAAATGCCCTATGCACTGTGCTATCACGGGGATGTGATAATTCTAAATTTTCAGGGTTGATGGAAGCAGAAAGACTGAACAAGATTGAGGGAAAAGAGGTTAAGGAAGAGAGGGAAGGGGAAGAAGAGTGAGAAACTTAGGAGTTTGTAAAAATGAAAAAGGGAAAGAGAGAAAGAAAGAAGTAAAGAAAGAAAGAAATAAAGAGAAAGAAAGAGAAAGAAAAAGAAAGAAAGAAAGAAAGAAAGAGAGAAAGAAAGAAAGAGAGAAAGAAAGAAAGAGAAAGAAAGAAAGAAAGAAAGAAAGAAAGAAAGAAAGAAAGAAAGAAAGAAAGCAAGCAGGGGGCTGAGAGGGGCAATAAATCTCACAGAATGAAGTACATCCATCACCCATAAATAAACAGCTGACCAGATGATCATTGATGATTGCCCCCAGTAAATGCAAGAGTACCATGTGAATGACCCTCTTTATGGGGAGTAGATATTTAATTTATGTTCATGATAAAATATAATAGAATAAAATGTGGTGAAATAGCTCAATTAAATGAAATAGAGAAAAGAAGCCATAAGCAGACAACATGAAGCTCTGTGGAGTTTTCTTTGGGTTCCGTTGGGCCATATAGCACATTTTCTGGTAAACCAGAAGACCTGGAAAGGCTGAGGGAACATTTGTTCCACCCTGTGGTCATCTCTGAATGCAAAATTTTAGGGAACAAGACCCACTGTTGAATCTGACTGGGCCTGTTTATGACAGTGCTGGTGGGTTTGACTGGACCCATTCCTGGGATTGGGATGGAAGAAGTGGGCTTGGGGGAGAGGCTTCGTTCTTTACTGGAACAACTTGTGTCATTCATGAAAAATGGATAAAACCATACAAATTTTCTACCTCTGGACCATCTTATTTAAGGATAGGATAACTGAGTTATGGTTTGATGTTTCAGTAGTGAGTGTATGTTCCATGGTGTCCCTGGCGTATGAGGAGAAGGAAAGAACTAAATGCAGTTGGGGTGGACTGCCATGGACTTGGCTTGGAGGATGCTGTAGGGCCGCTGTCACGACAGGCGAGACAGGAAAGGGGTGGTACTGGCTCCTTTGGAGACCAGGCAGGAAAAGGTCCTTTAAAAAGAGCTGTAATATTTGTGTTAGAAGGACAAGGAGTAGTCACTGCAAAATTCGTTATTGCATACAACAACAGCAAAAACAAAGTGACTTTGCTGAGTAAACGCTCAGGTAAGTACTATTATCCCATTTCCTGATGTCACTCAAGGAAATTAAGCTCCTTGCCTGAATAATAAAGCCAGGAAAAGGAGGAGCCAGAATGGAAATGCAAACCTGTCTTATTCCAGATCGTACATCTGCTTCAATTCACTGACTGCTCTCTTAGACTACTGCTTTCTCACATGCGAACATGCCTGATTGTGCAGATTATGATGAGGTAGAATGGGAACCCGAGAACCTGCATTTTCAGCGACCTCATAGATGATATTGGTGTTGAAGAACCACACTTTGGGAACAAGGGAATTCTCTGTGACAGTTTTCTGTAGCCTGTCTAAAATAAGGATCCTCGTATCTTAAGAGATTTTAGGAATAATTAAGAGACATTATCTGTCTGTGATCAGAACATCCATTAGACAGTACACGCTTTCTCTCATTCTCTTCCCTGGAAATCTAACCACCACCAAAGTTTTCTAGTATCCTCCCACCCTCTCTTCCTCATCAGGATACCATTATCTTGGAGCCTTAGCTTGACCTGCCTTAGGTGCTCCAGAGGTATCTTGATAAGGCATACATTCCCCAAAGTCTGTAGATTTTGATGAAAGCAAATCTTTCAGTATGACTTTATTGAATCTTCCTTCTGTTTTCTCAGCTTCACTCAAACAAGTTTTGTCTGTAAAATTTGCTAGCTGTCATCAACTTTAGATTACTGACACTATGGTTTTTAGAGGGAAATAAATGATATTATTTCTCCAGAGATGGAATGATGCTGGCATCACACAGATGTTTGGTAGATCTAGGTCTTTCTCAGGAATAATAGGAAATGACTAATAATTTGATTTGCCACTCCTAGATAAGTTTAGAGCTCTATATAAATGTTCTGTATTTTTCTCTGATAACAGAAAACTTAGAAATTTTGCTGAAGTCTTAAGTATAAAAGATTTATTTGTGCATGACTTTTGAATCTGGTTTACAAGATTTGTATATTTATTAAAAAATTCTTGTCATTTGTTTTACTTTGATTTTTGGGCCACACCTAATGGTGCTCAGAGATTATTCCTGATTATCTGCTCAGGGGTCACTCCCAGTGTTGCTTAGGGACTGTATGTGTTGTTGGAAATTGAACCAGGATCAGCTACAAGCAAGCTCAGCTTCTTAACCCCCCCTGTACTTTATCTCCAACTTCCTTAGTGGATATTTTGAAGATATATTCTAACTCCAAAAATGTATTTTCTGTGCTACTCAGACTTGGAATGAGACTTCCATAGTTACCCTTTCTGTTTTATATGACATTTTCAAAAATTTCAAAGATAATAGAGAATATTAGAACAGACAACTACATGTCTGCCATTCAAGTTTACCATTTGAAACCTCATTTTGTAAGAAATTGACCATTTCAGATGTGACTACTATGTATGCACTAACCTACTCCATTAAATCTGTGTGTCAGATTGTTTTTGACAATAACTGAAAATTTTCAACTTCCTTAAATGGGTTGTAATTTCATTTTCACACCTCAGAGAAGGCTCGGAGATTCATTGTGGGATTGTAGGGCAGCAACATTTGAGGCTGGGAGAATCGTCAAAATCCTTGTCTGTCTCCATAGTTTTAACTGACTTGCCTTCATCCTGGATCTCTCCATGATTCATACCTTGAGGGACAGAAAGATATTGTTTCTTCTTAGGTTTTAGAAATTCTTCTCAAAACTACCTCATGTCTATACAACTAGAAATGGAATCATGTACCCTATATTAAAGTTGCCTACAGTTGTAGGATTACACAGGTTAACTCAGATCAAGAGAGATGTATCTAGTTTTGGGAAGTGGGTCACCTCTCTGTTGCTTTGAATCCTATGATGGTCGGAAGGTGCCTTTGCACAATACAATATGTCAACTTAGAATGAGAGGAAGGAGACTGTCAGCAGGCAGAAAGTCTCTACTTTCCCAGGACAGTCACTCTTCTCAAGTCTATATGTGTGTCCTTCACAGCTAAGTTTTTCTTACATTAAATGTATATATACTTAACTTGATATGTTATCTTGTAACCTAGTTTTCATTTTCTTTTTTCTTTTGTTTTCCCTAACTCTGTTAACTGCACGTATATGGTGATAATTTAATATTTAGATTTCTTTATATCTATGGAATCATTCATTATATGAATAAATCACATAGCTTCTCTGATTTTATTTGTTGTCATTGTTGTTATTACATCAGAGACACAAATGTAAACAAGAAAGAAAGAGCTGAGACTGACAGCCGTGGAAATCTCGTCTTCAGATTATCCAGCTGCTGTGATTGCCATTGTCTTTATTCTTTTCATAGGTAGCCACAAGGAGCACTGCAGAAACCTTTACTAGCTTCCATACAAGTTGTAAGGCATCTTTGTTGGGTAAAAGATGTCTTTGAGAACTTAATATAGCCTTTGGGCTTTCTCCACAGGAAAATGCACTCATACGTGTGTACTTTGCTTTCCTTTAAATGGCAGCTGCCTCTGCTCCCACCCCCAGCTCATCCAGAGACCCTGGGTGAAGACACAAGTTGCCCCTGAATGGAGGCAATCAGATCTCATTCTGTTCCTTACTGTGCTCTGTAAGAAGGACAATTTTGCTTTCAATCAGTGATTTAAGTATGTGGCCTCTGGGAGAACATGAAGTTATCTTTTATTTTTTGAATTAAAAAAACCTTTTCTTTAGTTTTAACTCTTTATATGTATAGTAGAGTTCTGTAGACTTTTCCTGATAATTTATTTTACTCAAAAGGAATATTATCTAAGCTCCAATGCATATTCTCAGTACAAAATTAGAGGAAGTGCATATTTTTATTATTAAGTGCATGAAGAAAGTAATATTTTATTGTTTTCATAGAAATCATCCATTAAAGATACTACAAGGAGCAATAGGGATATTTTTACTTAATGACTGTCAAGAAGGACATGATATTAATATCCATTGTCTTCTATGCTTCTTTCAGTTATTACAGTATACCAGATACTTATTTCATTGAAAAGAATCTATGTACAGAATTTTGCCATTACTCTATTATAATAACCAATATTCAGTAGGCACTCTACATCATAAATCTCTCCAAAGATGATACATTTGTACTTACCCTTACATAAGTGACCATTATCTCTCACAGATTATCTCTTGAGTAAGCAGTATTGACTAAAGAAAATTTAGTGGTAAGGTATTTTATAGAAAGGAAGGTGACAGAAAAAGTCAAGGATGATATTTTCATAGCAACAGACAAAATCAGGTGCAACCTGCTGAATATTTTCTTTCCCGAATTCACAGCTGGGGTATTTAAAAATACAATTAGGATTTGACCAAATGAAGAAGGCCTCTTTTGGGACCCTAAAATAGCTCTCTGAATAATTTATTTGACCATTAATTTATGAAATATAAAATGAATCAAATGCAAATTGTGTCATAATAATAGAGACTTAGTCACATAGCCAAGACATGTGAGAAAGTGTTTGGGAGATGAGTTTGCTCCACACAAATGGGGCAGATGCATGCCTTAATGAATTTAAACTATATAAAAGGTTTAGTAATTTGTCTTCATAGAAAAATAATTGACTTAAAATGATACCTCTAAAATAAAATAACTTTAAAATATGGATAAATTTTAAAAGATTTTTAAAGTAGATCAAGAATAATGTGTACAGAAGCCAGATATAAAGTATAAAATGGAAAATTTGGGAGCTTCAGATTTCATTTCTAACTTCAACCTGTTGGCCTAAGTATGGTGATGTTGTATTTTTATTCTCCTGACTGAGTGGGACATAGAATATATGATCCAGTGTGCAATTCAGTCAAATGTGAGGCCTAATGAGATAATGCCAAATAAATCTGGAAGCTTGCATCTTTCATGCAAGAATGACTGAGAAATAAATCCACTGTGCAGAAGAGAATAGCTAGGAAAATTTCCTCTCTTGATTCTGAAGTTACACAGAGGGGGAACATTTTCTTGAGAAAGTGATAACACTTATTTAGGTTTATGATCCAAGTCATAACATCTTGGTGTCTAACCAAGCTGAAAGGAAAATTTAATATTAAATTCTGTGGTTATAGATGTCAAGTTGAGGTCCAGAAAAGAATGTCTAACAAATGTAATGGTAAATATTGGTTTTCTAGACTGTATAAAACAAAGACAATTCTGTGCAATAGGAAGGCCAAAAGATAGAATTAAAACACTAGACATTGTTATTAGAATGATAGTAGTTATTGAAGAGTAATGTAAAAATACTGATTAAGTTCACACTCTGTTAAGAACTCATATTGAAATGTCTAAGAGTACTAATAAAATAATAATTTAGAAGATATAATTTCCAAGAAAGAGTAATGTAATATAAATAGGAAAATTGCTTCCAAGAAGCAAAAGAAGAAAAAATAGTAAAATATGTAAGATAATGATAGAAATCAATTCAAATATATAATCAGAGTCTAATATAAATTAGTTAAAATATTCAAGAGTTAAGGTTGACTGGAGCTCGATGCCTAGCACCACAAAAAATAATTAAAGATGAATGTAAAATAAAACTGCTAATTTTTGTTATAGGTGTCCCGAACTAAGTGTGAAACAAAGAAAGATTGATAGCAAAGCAGTGGAAAAAGTTTGAACAGGCGGATGAAAACCAAAATAAAACTTGTGTTGCTGTATTAATATCAGACATGACAGACTTCAAGGCAAGAATTATTATTATAAATAGAGTCTAGATAATAATTCAAAGAAATTCAGCAATAAGTTATGCCCTAACTTTGTGTAAATAAAGATTGAGTAAATAAATAAAGACTTCAATTTCATGTAAAATTTTTGTAAATATTAGCTGAGTGACTGGAGCTATAGCACAGCAGATAGGGCATTTGCTTTGCCCATGACCGACCCGGGTTTGATTCCTCCGTCCCTCTCAGAGAGTCTGGCAAGCTACTGAAAGTATATCGCCCCCATGGCGGAGCTTTGCAAGCTACTCGTGGCGTATTCCATATGCCAAAAACAGTAACAACAATTCTCACAATGGAGATATTACTGGTGCCCGCTCGAGCAAATTGATGAGCAACCAGTGATACAGTGATTAGCTGAATACATTGAGAAATAGACAATTTCCTGCCTAATTGCCTAAAAATAGATCAGTACTGGGAAACCATAAGCAACTGGACAATAAATAATCATGAAACATTTATGCAAACTGACTATATGATGGGAAACAAAACAAGACACAACAAATTGAAAGATCAACTACACAGTGTCCATTTCCAAGATGCAAGAAATCCATATGAAGATCAATGGAAAGATATGCTTGTAAGTTTGTAAAGTTCTGAAAACATCACTAGTAAATTGTACATTGGTGAAAAATTAAAGTGGAATCTTTAAAATGAATGATTGTGTGTCTATGTGTGTGTGTGTGCGTGATAACTTGCTAAAGCAATGTTTGGGTGTAGGTTTGTAGTATTAACTAAATTCTTTGCAAAAGACAGGAAAGTTTCACTTCCTTGGCTTTACATTTTAAGGACTGAAAAAATAGCCACTTGATGAACCTAGAGAAAATGGAAATGATAAACTAGAACAGAGGAACAGAGTGATAGTACAGTGGGTAGGGCACTTGCCTTGCATGCAGTCAACCCACATTCAATCCACTTTATGGCCCCTACCACCATCTAGGATTGATCTCTGAGCACAGAACCAAGAGTAAGCCCTGAGAGTCACTGGGTGTGATCCCCAAACAAAAAAAATACCTATAAATAAAAAAGTAAAACTGAAAGAAATAGAAAAGATATTAAAAGATATTAAGCCAATTTTGGGGCTGGAGCGATAGCACAGTGGGTAGGATGTTTGCCTTACACGCGGCCGACCCGGGTTCGATTCCCAGCATCCCATATGGTCCCTTGAGCACCACCAGGGGTAATTCCTGAGTGCAGAGCCAGGAGTGACCCCTGTGCATTGCCGGGTGTGACCCAAAAAGAAAAAAAAAAGATATTAAGCCAATTTCACTTTATAGAAAGCATTTATAAAATAGGCACATTTTTGTTCTGAAGATAAGAGAGATAGCACAAATACTGTTTGAAGTGCATGGAGCAGATAACTTTTGGTGCACTAGAGAGAGTAGAAAGAGTTGAGATATTGTGAATAACTTATGCCAATCAACTGTAAAGTTCAGACAGGCTGTCGAAGTTCTTAGAAAAAAATACTTAGGGCAAACAATGAAAAACAAGCAAAACCACTATAAAAAAAAAGAAACATAGTTAGCAATTAAAACTCTTAATACAAAAAAAAAAAACCAACCCTACGGGGTCAAATGGATTTATAGGGTAGTACCACAAAACACTTCTGAAACTGAAGATTTGTGTAGCACATAACAAATATTTAATATGAGGAATGAAAAAGCCCTACAAATCAATATGCAAAATACCATATCTGATAGAAGGTAAGCAACACAGATTCAAAAAAGGAGACATAATTGAGTAGTAAGTGTATGAAAGATAGTTTTATTAAGAATTGAAGAAGGGGAAATTAAATCTAATCATGCATCACTTTATGCTCACCAGACTGGCAAATGTTAGGAAGTACTACATTAAGAGATGTAGGGAAGATCAGGAAACTGGAGCTAATAAAAGCAATTTATGATCATGTGTGTATACAGTCACCTCGGAAATCTGATGTTAACTTATTAATTTGAACATGTTTATGTTCTCTTATGAACGGATTATTGTTTTTATTATTTTAGGTATAAACGCTTGAGAGATTATGATACAAGTGCACCTAATCACATACATGTGTGTGTCATAGGTATATATATGTGTATATGAATATATAGTGTACATAGAAGCTTTGCTTATAATAACAAATTAATTTAAATGGTGATCAACAATAATGTAAATATATTGTGCAAAATTTGGGCCAGAGTATAAATACAGTGGGTATGGTACTTGCATTGCATGTGTCTGAACTGGGCTCAATCCCTGGCACCACATAGGGTCTTCCGAACCTTCCAGGGGTGATCTATGGGCGCAGAGCCAATAGTAAGCTCTGAGCAAGGCCAATTTTGAACAAGGCACAAAAACAAGACAAAAAATTTGTCGAGTCATGCAATGCAACAGTGTACGGTTATGAAGATGAATATACTAGAGCTCCTTCTATCACCATCATTAACCACAAAACAATATTAAACCAGTGAGCTGGTTTCAGTATGTAATAGAAATTTGTCATTTTCAAGAATTTTTATGTTCGGTATATTTGAGAACTATTAATCCTTATGTATAAAAGGAGGCGACTCTGAATCTCTTACTTCCTGTGAATCTAGCATGTGGTTCCAGCCAACCTGTCTTCTCACTCATTTCAGGCTCCTAGTTCAATCCCTGAAATAGACTGGTTTTCCTTAAACATGTTATGTTTTAGTTTAGTGATTTTTGAAATTTCTGATCACATATTTCTAGTCTCCTTAGCTTCATTTACCCAATTCTTTGAAAGCTACAATGCCATCAACTAGGAGGATGGCTCAAGATTCTTTTAAAACAGTTACTGCAATGAAAATCCTGACTTGCAGCGAACCACCAATTTAATGATTTTTCAGAAACAGTTGATGAACCAGAGTTTTTCATCACTTGCCTTTCTCACGTCTCTAAAACTGTGTTTCATACACATTTCATTTTTTTCTTTTTGATAGGTCCTGTGTTACTCCCAGCCATGGAGCGATTTGTTGCCTTTCAAATTCTCTTTCTATATAGCTGTCAGAGGTTTTTCATAATGTAAATCTGATTGTGGCTCCATTTGTACCTAAAAGCTTTCAAAGGTTTCTCCCTCCCTTAGTGTGGGTGTTCTAGTGCATTTTACTGATCTTCCTGTACCAGCACTTGGCCCTGAACACAATGCTACTGCTGCCTTTGGCCTCTGTTCCTTTCTTCGTCTCTTCCCCTGGCCTCCTGCAGAAGGGCAACCTCCCTGCCTATCACGGATTTCTCTACCAAGAACAGGATGCCACAGGGTGCAGTCTGCTACCTCAACCTTTAGCTCTAGCTCAGTTGAAGTGCTTCTTCCCCATAGAAACCACATCCTGGAAAGAGTTTCCCTGTGGCTAGGAAGCCTTCCATTCTAATAGCTTTCTAAGGCTATTTCCATGCTTGGGTGTTCATTTTAAATGGGATAAAATTAGGATCTACCTCATAGAATGCCTACGGTAATTGTGAGCACCAAGTAAGATATGGATGTAAGGAGCTTAGCACATGGTCTAATATGGAAAGCAAAATGGGTTTCCTTTCTCCTAGATGTCCTCATTATATTATTCAGCATATTCATCCCACAGTGACCTTGAGTTGCCATGAGATTCAGTCTGACTCATGATTGTATTCCTCATGCTTAGCACATAACAAACCATGGAGAAGATGCTTGATAGATTGTGTACAATAAGTAAATAAATATGAGTATATCTTCAGAATTTAGATGTAACATTTTTATTTTTTGCCTCCCAAGTAGTACCCAGGAAACTCAAGATCCCCATCAGCAATTCTTGTCTAATTGGGCTAGTGATTTGTTGTAAGGGTTTGAGGATGTTATGCTTCTTAGACATTGTGATGCTGAGGATTACCTGGACCACCCCAGCAGTGTTTGGGAGCCTTCAGGACCACAACTAGTGGTGTTTGGGGGTCCTCCAGAGTCATGACTTGTGATGTTTAGGGAACCACGTGGTACCAGGGATTGAAGCCAGGTCGGGTATATGCTAAACATGCACCCTAACCATTGTTTTATTTCCTGGCACCATATGTAAATCTTAACTTTAAAAAAAGTGGACCTGATTTTTGTTTTGGTTTTTTTTTTTGGAGTCATGCCTGGCAATGCTCAGGGATTAATCCTGGCTCAGGATTTACTAACTTCTCCCGATAGAACTTGGGGGACCATATGGGATGTTGGGGATTGAACCTGGATAGGCCATATGCAAGACAGGCACTCTACCTGCTGTGCAAGGCCTCTAAATTTTACAGAATTAGAGGAAACTCATTAAAGAACCTTCATTTTGTTCAGCTATGTCAGGGAAACAGAAACTATCAGTGAGCTGTCAGTGAAAATGCCTTACTTAGATTTCCTTGTTTAAATCAGATAGATAACTCTCAGCAGAAAAGTCTACCTTTATTTTCAGTTAATATGTAGCATGGTATTAGATAGATCTGGTTTTTAAGAACTTGACTTATGGGTCTGAAGTGATAATACAGCAGGGAGAGCAATTATCTTGCATGAAACCAACTCAGGTTTGATTCCTGGCACCCTATAAATTTTCCAAGCCTCCAGAGGGATCACAAGGAGTGATCCCTGCGTGCAGAGCCAGGAGCATGCCCTGAGCACTACTGGGTGTGATCCCAAAACATAAAACACAAACAGAACAAACAAAATAACAACAACATGATAACATGAAAGAACTTGACTTCTTAGAAGTAAATGTATTGGTGATTTAGCTACAGATATCTTTTCTGACCCTTAGGGAAGATTTTGAATTAATCCTGTTTTCATTGTATCGCTAGCAAGTATTATAAATAAGCAACTAATGAACTATGTATCCTGAGTCCAATTCCTTAACTTGTTTGGCATTAGTTATTCAGACTGTTAAGATGCTCTTTTCAAGGTCTTTTGAAGACATAGATGTTCACAACTTTCATTGGTCTGGGTTATCTTCTAGTTACTAATCATGGGTCTGGTTATCTTCCTAGGAAATCAGCGACCCAGAAATCTTGGATCTGGTCCACAGTGCCCTTGGCAGGATGACCGTGGTCCGGCAAATCTTCCCATCTGCAAAGGACAACCAGAAGTGCATGAGGAACAACCACCGCATCTCCTCCCTGCTCTGCGACCCCCAGGAGGGCTACCTCCAGATGCTGCAGGTCAGTGCTCACTTGAGTTCCCATCAGAAGGGAGTCTCACCCATGCCCTTGACCTGAGACAGCAGTTAGATGCCTCGACTCCAGCTGAGCCCTGCTTTTAATTAGTAATTTGCTTAAATTGAAACCAATCTACTGGACATTGCCTCTGAGCAGATTATTAGCCAATTATGCTGTTGTCTACAGACAGGGCATATTAACTCACTGGGTGCCTCTTGTATTTAAAAGTTAGTTGCTTAGGGATTAAAGAGATACCTGTTGCTGTGTCCCTGTGATGTCTGCTTTGTTTGGAATGGGTTGTTTTGGTGGGGGCTGGGGCTAGGGCCTTCCTGTGGGGAGTCATATTTTTGTACCCGAAGGATAACATTAATGTAGAGGCTTTTGGGAAATAACCAGATATGACTTGCTTATCTGCTTAGTCCCAGTCTTAGGACATCTAGTACAGTGCCAGAGTCCTAGCTGGACAGAAAGGGCCGATCATCACTGTCCCTACCTATTCCATTCCTCCCAAGCCAGGTGTTTTATGTGTTTATTATCAGTTCTGTCATTCCCTTGGTGTAAGTGTTAATTTGTCTTGAAGCCTGAGAGTAAGATGAGGGCTTCAGTGCATGTTGTAAAAAGCGTTACTTTTCTAAATGTTTGAAATAACAATGAAACAGGATAGAGACTGTTGGGTGGCCAGAATCCACTTCTCCACTAGGGAGATCATGTGCAAGTAAACTTTCATTTAGTGTTTGGTAGAAACCATGTGTCAGAAGGGAATTTCTCCGGGTTGAACTTGTTCATTGTTGAAAATTGTATGTCTGGCATGGGACATATTTACCATTTGGTATTTTAAACTAGTTGCACCTTTTCTTTTTACCCCTTAGCCAGGTACAGGGAGTCAAAAATTAGAGATTCAGGACAGAGATATGCTGTATGTGCCATCCAAACATTACTTCACCTTAAGACATTTTGAGACCACTTTACCAGGCAGTATACACATTTGAGGAAGTGAGGTCATTAGAATATCTAGAGCAAGCTGAGATTATATGCAGTTTGAAAAGCACTGAATATATTCTATAATCTTATATTTTGGTGATTGGATAAAGAAAACATATCTTTAGAGATGATAAAACTAGAAATAAGTATTTGTTGGTGAGGAAATACAGAAGATGCTGTGAATATAGCTGGAACAACTCCGACACACCCCTTGACCACTATTTCAGGAAATCATCAGATTGTCTGGGTGGGGGGTGTTTCTAAGGTGGTGAGCAGAATGTACAAAATAAACCCTTATGAATTGAGAGCCTTAAACTATTAGATTTGGGCTGAAGGTACTTGATGAAAGATTTTAAATTTTGGACGCTTCTGATCTTCCTATTTCTCCATTCTGGAATTAAGAAGAAGAGTGGGGGACAAAGTAAGTCCTCTTGATACTGCCTCTCTGTGTTTGTCACTCCCACCCTCCAAGAGAGGCAAGTGGAGTGAATTATGTCGCTCCAGCACTGTTATTCCATCCCTGCATTCTAGACCTTGGCAGGAGATAAAGGGGGAGCCCTTTATTCTTTGAGGGGCAAGATCGTGGGAGATGACACTTCCTAGAAAGTCCCCCCAGATTCTCTGTCTTGAGGGACCTTCTCCTCATCTCTAAATACATGCCACCCCTCATCCGTTTTGTTCCAGGTCTTTCTTAGTTGTACCATTTATTTTGTACTTGAGGACCAGAGAAGGAACCTCTTTTCCTTTGAATAAATGTGTGCTTCTTGTATTGGAGCTGAGGAGAGGGGGAAACACTTCTTGTCAAGGCCTGTAGTTACTCACTTGGACTGCAAGCTGCAGTGGGCTCTTTGGTCACATGTTAAACATGCTGGATGCAAAGCATCTGTGCTGGAAGGTAAGCGAGATGGGTGGCTCATGTAACTGATGGGAATCCAGTAAGGCAGATTTGGATGACACATTCTGAAGAAGAGGATGAGCCAAAGCTCTGTCTCAGTGGTGTGTGGTTAGGCATCAGCTGTGGTAAATGCAGTTTCAGCCCTAAGATCTGGTTAGACCACTTCCCTGTTTCTCACTGAGACTAGCACTACAGAGCAAGATTTGAGAGAGATGTCACAGGTATCTTGTAGAGATAGTATTAACTGCATTGGGAGTAGTAGTCATAATACTAGCAGCAGTAATAGGAATAGCAGTAGCAGCATTACTCGTGGCCATAGTAACTACAGCTGTTGCAACAGCAGTAGAATCAGTATTAGATAGAAGTAGAGGTCTTAGCAGCAGTAGTGGTTATAGTAGCATCAGCAGTAGTTCCAGTAGAGGGAGTATTAACTGAAGAAGCAGTTGCAGAAGTTGTAACAGTTGTCATAGTACTTGCCGCAGTAGTAGCAGTAGCAATAGCATAGTAGTCGGAGTAGCAGTACTACTACGAGTAACAGCAATAGTAATTGCCATTGTAACAGCACCACTCTAACTAACAGTCAATTTGTTTGGGCTCACATCTCAATAATCTTGTTAGTTATTTTTACTGTGTGCCTCGTTTTCCTTTTCTTTAAACTGATGGTTAGAATATTACCCACCCTTTAAAGTCATAGTAGAAGTTATATGAGAGAACTGAAAGTCATAGTAGAATTTATATGAGAGAACTGATAGAAAACATTTAGATCAAAGCTGAGCTAGTGAGAATGGCACTACAGAGGAGATGGCCAGGTGTGTTCTTGGTTTCCATAGAAAGACTGAACCTGACCTCATTTTGACGGGGGGGGGGGAGGCTATGTTATAGTGTTATAGTGTAGGCTGAGCATATAGTGTATTCTGAGCATGCTCTTCAAAAGCATCACAGCAGGTGGGAGAGTATTTCCCATCTGTCCAGTCCTTTATCATGGATTTCGTGTACCATTTACTGTCCACGGCATTCCTGCGGGCACTTAATCACAACTGCCTGTGTGAGAGATGCCTTGTCTTCAAGACCCACTTTAGCTCCTCATACAAAACTTGCTCACTTGAAGAGACCCTCAATAAAGATGGATTGGATAGATTATTTTTAGAATGTAGGTGTTAACACAAGTTAAACTATCTTTGAAGCCTCATTTTATATCTATAAATAAAATGCTTTATTAAAGGAATTTCTATCTCTCTGTGTTACTTCCCTGTTCAGGGGTATGAGAAGAGGGAAATGAGAATTTATTTACTCATCTTCCCCAACAACCATTCGGGCAGCTTGTAGATACATCTCATTTACAAGTGATTCCTCCCGAGTTTCCTTAGGAGCTATTACCACTTCTTTCTTCTTAATGACGGTGTAGAAGGCAAACTAATTTCTACTAGCCTCTAGCTGTGAGATTTATTGAGAAGACTCTAACATGTTTAGAATAACCAACTCAAGAAAAAAAAAGCATTTATGCCATGGATTATTAACTTTGTCTTGATGAAATTAATGAAAATCCTTTTCAAAATGGAGCTCTCAAGTCCAATTTTAGTTCCTCCCTCAGATGGATGCTCTTGGGACGATAATTGTGGCTTAGAAGTTTTCATGAGGACCATCAAGAACAGGAATATTTTACACGATCATCCATCGTTCAGCATCTCTACAAGCTGGTCTCAGAAACTCCATCTTCTTCCATTAGGCTTGTGGTCAGGGGTTTCTGTACTCTGTAACCAACTAAGCACTGTTATAGCAAATCAATTTGGTTCCTAGTAAATAGAAGAAAGTTCCTTGGAAGAAAAATACTGAAATAAGTGCTTTCTTAGTGGCTCCGAAAGCTAGTGTGCAATGCTGTTGTTTATTTTCCTTACAAAGCACTGTCTTATTTGGATGTTTCTCTTCCATGTCTTCTTGACAAGTTAGTTTAGGGCTTGTCTGACTCAGCCAGTAATAAAAGTGATAACCAGTCCCTAAGAATCCCCGAGACTGCTAAGATTTCACAGGCAGGCTTGCTCAGCAGAGAATCTCCTACATACCCAGTGTCTTCAGGGCCGCAATGTAAGTAACAGACATACTGTCACATTGCTGCCCCATTTTTTTTTTAAATTTTTATTAGTGAATCACAGTGGGGTTGTGGGGTATAGTTACAAACTTACGAACTTTTGTGTTTGCATTTCAGTTATACAATGATCGTTTACCCATCCCTCCACCAGTGTCCCTTCTCCTCCACCACTGTTCCCAGTATCTCTCCCACCACCCCATTCCATCCTCGCCCCCCCACCCCCCACTTCTGTGGCAAGGCATTCCCTTTTATTCTCTCTCCCTTTGGGTGTTATAGTTTGCATTAGAGGTATTGAGTGGCCATTGTGTTCGGTCTATAGTCTACTTTCGGCACGCATCTTTCAACCTGAATGGGTCCTCCCAACATCCTTTACTTGGTGTTCCCTTCTCTATCTGAGCTGCCTTTCCCCTCAGCATGTGAGGCTGGTTTCCAAGCCGCAAAGCAGATCTCCTGGCCCTTATCTCTACTACACTTGTGCTGCCCCATTTTGATTCAGATGTGTTTCCAAAGTGGAGAGTATGGGCCAGGCAAATGATACAAGCCCTGGGGTCTGGTCACTGTGGAGCCTGATCCTGGAATGAATTTGGGGGAGCAAAGGTGGTACTAGTCTCTTCATACCTTTCCCCCAGGTCATCTTTTCTCTTCTTTGACCCATTTAAAGTTGTTGATGACTTGATGCGAGCAAGGCCTCCTTCCCCCACTCCTCCATGAGCACTGAGCATTGAACATTTAAACCTCACCCTCTGCCGTTTCCACACAGCTCTAGTGTTTAGAGTATTCTCTTCCCTGAGCTGCTAGCTGTTTTGGTTGACCTAGAGGGGACAGTTAGCAACCAAAGTGGGGCCTCGGGGCCCTCAGTGCCTTTGTAAGGGACAGTGGCATAGGTGATATCCCCATGGGTCTCTTGTGCATTTCTGGCAGTAGGTGGCCATGTGTGTTTGGAGTCCAGAGTGCCAGCCTCAGGTTCACAAAACTGACTGACTTGACTGTCTACACCCTCCCCTCAGGGTGAGGGGTGAGCCTAATTCCCATCCATTCGTCCTTCCCTTTGGCTATCTGCCTCCATCAGTTCCCTCCTCTGGCTGGGGCGCCCTTCCTCTGGGACGGGTAGGCTGGTGGCAGTTTGGCATTGAGGCCTCGTCTGGAAATAGATTTCTCAAGCTGCAACATCTGGGCATCAGCTTGTCCCCCAGCTGAACCCTCTGCCCACTGGCTTGTCTGTTCCTGCTGGATGAGCAGAGCCTGTCTGAGGAGCTGGCGAAGGTCAGCTCTCACTGTCCGCCTCTGTCAGGTCTTCCCGAAAAGTCTACTTGCTTGATTAATGATGGAGGGAAGAGGGAGCGGGGCTCTTGAGAAGCCGGGAGGAAATGCAGCTTTTCTTAATGAAAACATTTCCCTTATTTCTAACTTTGGTGTTGGCGGATAATGGTTTGTTGGCAAGGTGCAGCTGGCCGCGGGGCTCCAGCCCCAGCCTTCCATTCATCTTCCTTTGCCTTCAAGGGTGATTCTGACCATGCTAATATGGATACACAGCAGTTCCTGGGACCCCTCGAGTAGAATAGAGGCAAAGCTAGAGCACCCTGATGCGACTGGCTTAAATTCTTAGATTTCTGACAGATAGAGTACAGAACCCCGGGAGGGCTGGCAGCCAGCTACAGGGCAGGACCATGTTGTCCTGGATGTGGACACAGGTCTCAACCTGCTGTGTTCAGATCAGATTGGAGGCACACAGCCGCGAGCCTGTAGAGCTCAGCATATCTCACAGGGGGCTTCTATTTGCGTTGCTTCTGGCCTAATCCTGCTTCTAGGGAGTCAGTAAATAAACAGATCGTCCTGACTTCTGACAGAGCTGTCTACACTCTACCTGGTGTTGACCCTAATGGAAAGCAAGTATCTTCCCAAGCTTCAGGGATATTCTCACACATAATGGGGGAGGAGGGGCCACATGGGTGGGGGGCATTTGCTTTGTTCTAAGCTCCCTCCTGCGTGGGGACTGTTTCCTGCTCATCCCTTCTTTTCCTAAGTCCCCAAATCCTCTCCATCTTGCTGCCTTCCTCATTCATACTCCACCCTCTTTATTTTCTTCCTCTGGATTTTGACTCCAAAGTTAATTCTCCTTATTTTCTCATGAAGATCAATTTAACCACCACACTAGTAGCCTTTGCTCCTGCTGACACAGGTATTTTCCTAAATACAATATAGTTACTGATGCAATGGGAATTCTGGTGCTAACTCTTTAAAAATAAAATCTGTTTTTTCTCCTTCCCTGTTCCTCGGTTGACTTCATGTAATTGGTCTTTAATTATCTAGCAACCAGGAGTGTCTGCCTGGTTTTCTCAATAACTGCAGGCCTTAAACAGAGCTTGCAACTGAATTTTCTCTTTGGCACCCCAGAGATGTGTCATTTCCCTCCTGAGACACCGCGTTGGCTGAGGTGACAGACATTGGAAGTGCAGGCCCTGTGAGAGTGCCCCCTCACCCCATGTATGGAATCTGAGTGCAGATAGATAGAGCCACATAGAATGCATCACTGGAGTTCCTTTGCTCTTCTCCAGCATGGTTCTACCCATGGCCACTCATTCTCAGGGACTTCCTCTGCACAAACAACTTGGCATCTTCCTCAACTTGTGTGTCTTCCTCTGAAAATGGATGTGAATGGGTTCATTCAATATTCAGTAATCCTACAAACACTCGTGGAACACTGAATATGTGCCAGTACTGTGTGAGATGCCCCATGATGATTTTGCTCTTTATGCTCACCAAGAACAGATAAAATGTGTGTTTTTTTTTATTGAATCACTGTGAGATACAGTTACAAAGTTTTCATGTTTAAGTTTAAGTCACACAGTACTCGAATACCCATCCCTCCACCAGAATACATTTTCCACCACGAATATCCCCAGTATTCTCCTCTCCCCTCATCCCACCCCTCCCTCTACCTCTATGACAGACAATTTCTCTCTTACTCTATCTCTACTTTTGGTCATTATGGTTTGCAATACAGATACTGAGAGCCCATCATATTTGGTCCTTTATCTATTTTCAGCACACATCTCCCATCCCGAGTGATCCCTCCTACCATCATTGACTTAGTGGTTCCTTCTCTATTCCAGCTGCCTTCTCCCCACTTTTCTTTTATGAGTCAGGGTTCTGACCGTGAAACAGTCTTCCTGGCCCTTGTTGCCACTGTCCTTGGGTGTTAGTCTCGAAACAACCCTGGTGCCTGAGAACAGATGACTGGTTAAAGAATCTTTGGTACATCTACACAATGGAATACTATGCATCTATTAGGAAAGATCAATTCATGAAATTTGCTTATAAATGGATAGACATGGAGAGTATCATGCTAAATGAAATGAGTCAGAAAGAGAGGGACAGACATAGAATGACTACACTCATTTGCGGAATATAAAATAACATAAAATGTGGGTTTTTGTTTCCGTTTTGTAGCATGATACAGTTAGGGAGAACAGCAAAGGCCCAAGGTCCAGAGAATAGGGTTCAGTGTGCAGGTGGCAAGTGGAGAGACACAAAAAGAATCAGTGTCTGTGGGGATTACGGTAGCTGTCAGGGCCCTGAGAAGGACAGGCTGGTGTCTTTGGGGATGTGAAAGGTCAGAACATGCATCTATGAAACAACTGTGTGGAGGATTAGCTGAGACCAGATCAGGTGACCAGGGACCACCACCACCGTGGGGACGTATAAGAGCATCACTCCACACTGTGTCTGTGGGAGGGAACCTATAGAAAATATCAGGAAACTCTTCTAGGACTGAACCCTCACGTCTGGGAAAGTGGCAGGCAGGAAGTGGCAGAACACCGACAAGGAGTTTCCCAGGGGTATAGATGTCCAGGGAGCAGATTTCAGGTGAGTTTACAGGTATAATGTTCAGAGGTGATCTTTTTTAAGAGTTCAGACAAAATAAGTTTATTTAATTTTTTCTAATTTTTAAAAAATGGAATCCCCATGAGATACAGTAACAAAACTTTTATGATCCAGTTTCAATCATACAATGTTCCAACACCCATATCTCCACCAGTGTATATTTCCTACAATCAATATCCACAGTATCCCTCCCTACCCATGTCTCTATGTCAGGCACCTTCTCTCTCTCTCTCTCTCTCTCTCTCTCTCTCTTTCTATCTTTTTGAGCATTTTGGTTTGCAATACAGATACTAAGAGGGCATCATGTTTTGTTTCTTACCCACTTTCAGCACACATCTCCCATCTAGAGCAATTTCTTCCAACCATCATTGTAATAATTCTCCCTTCTTCCCAACTTCCCTGTACATCAGCCCTTGATACAGGCTTCCAACTGTGGATAAATCCTCTGGGCTTTTGTTTCTACTGTCCTTGGGTGTTAGTCTTATACTATGCTTTTATATCTCACAAATGAGTGTAGTCATTCTATGTCTTTCCCTTTCCTTCTGACTTATTTCACTCAGCATAGTATTCTCCATGTCCGTCTATTTATAAGAAAATGTAATGACTTCATGTTTTTCTAACAGATGTACAGTATTCCATTGTGTAGATGTACCAAAGTTTCTTTAACCAGGCATCTCTTCTCATATACTGGCTATTATGAACTGTGTGCGACAAACAGAGAAGTGCAGAGTCATTTCTGCTGTGTGTTTTTGCACCCTAGGGGTAAATTCCTTAATTTCTAGTTATTTGAGGAATGCTCATGCTGTTTTCCACAAAGGCTGGACCCATCAACATTCCCACCAACAACGAATGAGAGTCCCTTTCTCCCTACATCTGCACCAGCACTGGTTGTTCTTGTACTTTTTGATGTGTGCCAGTCTCTCAGGTGTGAGATGGTGTCTCATTGTTTTTTAATTTGCATCTCCCTGATTGATTAGCAATGTGGAGCATCTTTTTACCTGCCTTTTGACCATTTGTATTTATTTCTTGAGGAAATTTCTGTTCATTTCTTCTCCCCATTTTTTGATGGGATTGGAGACTTTTTCCTTGTAAAATTCTACCAGTGCCTTATATATCTTAAGTATGAGCCTCTTACCTGATGGGTATTGGGTAAATTATTTTTTCCCATTGTGTGGTCTTTCTCTGTATCTTGGTCACCATTTCTTTTTTTTTTTAATTTTTGGGTCACAACCAGCAATGCACAGGGGTTACTCCTGGCTTTGCACTCAGGAATCACCCCTGGAGGTGCTCATGGGACCATATGAGATGCTGGGAATCGAACCTGGGTCAGCCGCGTGAAGGCAAACGCCCTATCCGCTATGCTATTGCTCCAGCCCTATCACCACTTCTTTTGAGGTGCAGAAACTTCTTAGTTTAATGTAATCCCATTTGTTTATCTTTACTTCCACATACTTGGTCAGTGGTGTTTCATCTTTAAAAATACTTTTAATTTAAATGTTATGAGGAGTTATGCTTACGTTTTCCTCCATGTGTCTTATGGATTGAGGTCTGTTATTGAAGTCTTTAATCTATTTTGATCTGACTTTTGTGTCTGACGTTAGACACAGGTCTGAGTCCATTTTTTTCTTGCATGTATCTGTCCAGTTTTCCCAGCACCTCTTGTTGAAGAGGCCTTCCTTGCTCCACTTCACATTTCTTGCTTATGTATCAAAGATTAAGTGATTATATATTTGAGGGTCTGTGTCAGGATATTCAACTCTATTCCATTGGCCTGCCGATCTGACTCTATTCCAGTACCATGCTGTTTTAATTACTACTGTTTTGTAGTACAGTTTGAAGTTGAAGAAGGTGATGCCTCCCATCTTCTTTTTTCCACTGATTTCTTTAGCTTTTCATGAGTTTTTATTGTTCCATATGAATTTCGGGAGTGTTTTATCTATTTCTTTGAAAAATATCATGGGTCTCCTTATAGGGACCATATTGAATCTGCGATACTTTGGTAATTATTACATTTTGATGATGTTAGTTCTTTCGATCCATGAGCAGGGGATGCATCTCCATTTCCTCAGGTCCTCTTTTATTTCCTGGAGTAGTGTTTTATAGTTTTCTTTACCTCTCCAGTTAAGCTGATTCTGAGGTACTTGATTTTCTCAGGCACAATAGTGTTCAGGATTGTTTTTTTAACATCTCTTTCTTCTCTTTCATTATTTGTATATGGAAAGCCGTGAACTTTTGTATATTGATTTTGTAACCTGCCATTTTACTATACCAACCTGTTGTTTCTAGGAGCATTTTTTGTAAATTCTTGAGGATTTTCTAAGTTTAGTATCACGTCATTCTGCAAATAGTGGGAGCTTGACTTCTTCCTTTTCTATCTGGATGTCAGGGCTTATTTTTGATCAGTCTTCTCACCCACATAGTGCAGAAGCTAGATACAACCAGTACTTGTTCTTGAAGATCTTTTATATTAAGGGAATTGTGGAATAATCTTTCAGACCAAGGGCATGTGTCAGTGGCATTGGCAGATGCAAATTCATTTCCCTAATAGTCTACAAATTATTGTCCAGAACTTGTGGAGGGAACTCCCTGAGTAGGCTCTCAGCGTTCACAGGAAACCAGGATATGCCTTGGGTCCTTTATTTCCTCTTTTGTACCATCCTCTATATGTTCCTGCCAAAAGTTAAAATGCACATCAAGAGCTTAAGATAATGCTTGGCATATAGGGTATTAGCCAGATTAGTGGAATCTGCATTCCACTGGAGGTAGAAGTAAATAAAGGCTGCTTCGCTATGTCTTCCTGCAGTCACCCATCACAGTGTTTTGTCACCAAAATAAATATAGAGAACATTGAATGACTGAGCTTCAACCTCACCCACCAAATGAGTGGGAGAGGATATTCCATTCACCAACCAAAAATCATTTACTAAGCATTTTCTGTGTCTACTCATGACCGTGGACATGGGCAATGAGACACTGTTATGAATCCAAAGCTCTTGGTAGGCTCCCCACTCTAACTGCACACACAGTAGTCTCAGACTTATGGAAGAAAAATATCATTTATCACCGGAGGTGACTGTTGGCTTTTTTGCCCCCTAGAATGGAGGCTACAGGCTTCCTGAAAAGTCTCCTCTGACATGAGACCCCATTGCATCTCTAATCTGAATCCGATCTTTTGTTTGTATCAGGATCTTTTCTGCTGTCATGCCCTTGGCATCAGTATTTCAGCCTCACAGCTAGAGTTTCTCCTATTTCACAGTCTCCTTTTCTTTCTGGGGTTCAGCATATTGTGAGACTGGTCTGCACCCACCCAGTCTTTAGAATGTCTTTTATTACATTTAGATCGAGTCCCAAGAAAAGGCTGTATTTCTACTACATCCTCTTCTTTACCTTCCTAAAGTCCCTTCTCTGGATCATCAAGTGTGAGCAAAGCACCCCCTTCTTTTGCATCTCTATGATGAATTCAGTAGAATTCTGAGTAAAGGTGAGAGCAAAAGTTAGAGATACAGGTCAGACCTGTGGACAGTAAGACATTGTCCCAGCAGAGGGGTCAGGAGTGAATGGAGCAACACATGAAGCTCGGGAAGACACCTTGTGATATCTGTAACCAAGAAGCAAATAGTTTAAGCATAGGAGGTTCCCTGCCAAGTCAAAGTTGAAAACAAAAAATCTTTTACTTTTAAAATGTGGTTGGAGATCCCGTGCGGGAAGGGAGATGCGTGCTGAAAGTAGACTAGAGACTGAACATGATGGCCACTCGATACCCCTATTGCAAACCACGACACCCAAAAGGAGAGAGAGAACAAAAGGGAATGCCCTGCCACAGAGCCGGGGTAGAGTGGGGGGATTGAATTAGGGTGTGAGAGGGCTACTCGGTTCATTGGTAGTAGAGAATGGACACTGGTGGAGGGATGGGTTCTCGAACATTGTGTGAGGGAAACACAAGCACGAAAATGTGTAAATCTGTAACTGTACCCTCACGGTGACTGTCATCCCGTTGCTCATCGATTTGCTCGAGTGGGCACCAGTAACGTCTCTCATTGTGAGACTTATTGTTACTGTTTTTGGCATATCGAATACACCGAGGGTAGCTTGTCAGGCTCTGCCGTGTGGGCGAGATACTCTCAGTAGCTTGCCGGGCTCTCCGAGAGGGGTGGAGGAATCGAACACGGGTCAGCCATGTGAAAGGCGAACTCCCTACCGCTGTGCTGTTGCTCCAGCCCAACGGTGATTTACTAATTAAAAAATAAATTAACTTAAAAATATTTTACTTCTATTATTTATGATTTTTCTTTCTGTGAACCAAGATTAATCAGTGTATACTTTTTAAGAGGAGATTCAGTCACTTCCTGTCATCTCTCCATCCATCCATCCATCCATCCATCCATCCATCCATCCATCCATCCATCCAACATATGTACATTAAGCACCAGTCATGTCCTTTAGTCATGTACATCAGGCACCAGGCATGGTGGGTGCCAGATTCTAGAAATAATGAACACATACACAGCTGGAAAGGAACATTAAATTTAAATGTGCTCACCCTTCCCAGCAGACATACTTGTGGGAGGGCTTGGGGCTTCTTTTTACCTTTCTGAGTCATATCCTATTTTTGCCTTTTCATTGTCAGCGTCTCTGCATTTATACTTTTGTTATGTTCCTTAATTCATAATTGTGAATAGAAATGCTGAGGAGGGTTAGAAAGGAAATTCCCCGGGGAGCTGGTTGGGGTCACAGTGGGTGGTGCCACCCTGTGTGTACGAGGGGGTGGTGAGGTGGAGATGCGGTCGAGGTGTGCCGCTGGTTGAATGGCATTGCCCCTGAGTGGATGACTGGAGATGGATGAATGTCTCCAGGAGGAAATCTTCACATCATCCAGGACTCTTGGCTTTGGCTTATCCTGTTGGGAAAAGAGGATGAAAAATAAAAGCAAAGCAGCTCTACATGACTGCATTCTCTTACAGAGGTATCTCTATTATGTATTTCAAAGGGAAAGCAGACACAACAGAAATAGTTTTCCAGCATTTGAGGCTCTGAAAGCTGGGGGGCTGACCGGAGCAGGGAGGGGGTCGGTCTTTCTCATCAAGGAATTGCTGCCCCAGAATTGAGGGGTGGGAGGCATGGCTCTGTCGCTGTTGCTGTGTTCCTTGCTGGGCAGGGAGGTGAATTCCCAGTGGTGGCAGTGCCGTCCCACGGCTGTCAGGCTATTATTACAGGGGCCTCCCTTCAGAAGGTCACGGACATGCTTGCTTTCCTCAGACCTGAGGCTTTTGATTAAGTTGACAGTGGCTGGTCATCTAGGTACATCGGTGCCACTTCAGAGACAATTTCTGCCCATCCCTCCCAGCTTCTTAGGCCTGGAGATCAGGGCGGCATCAGACATACAAGCCTGAGTGTCACATATCCCTGTGCCAACAGTAGCCACAGGACACAGATTGAAGGCAGGTGGGCAGAATGGTCAGGACAGAAATGGTTACGACATTATCTGCTTGGTCATCATGGCAGGAATGCCCTTGGGTACCCTGTAACATGGTTCTTTGGGTGTCCCACCCAGCTTCCTTACCCTATGCCTGTTTTCAGTGGTGGAGGATGGGTCCGGGCTCTGGCTAGGGCCTGCTTATGAGAGTCCATGGTCTAAGACATGCGAGGAAATGAATTGACAGTTGAAATGGTGCAGAGGAGGAGTTGGAGGTGTGAGGGGCATATTGGGGAGTGGTGGGAGGCGAGGCTGGGAGGCGGCAGGGGTGCTGCCCACAGCCCAAGGATCTCATTTGATCTTCCCAGGAGTCCTTTGAGGCCCACGTATTCTCCTATTTATATCCAGTGATTTTGTTTTTCTAAAATATTTTTAGCAGACACCTTGCTGCTTAGGTGTGCAGGGAGTCGTCCCCTTGACCTACTTTGGCTGACGGTTGTTTGTGCAACAGTTACCTGCGAAGGGTCCCCAACCTGATCAGAGTGGAAGTGACTTCATTTTCGGCGGCCTTCATTCCCTGCTTTCATTCTCGCTCTGCTCCAGGGCCCCTCATGATGGAAGAGTGGGGATGGCGTGAGGAAAACCCCTGAGAACAAGGCTGTCCCCCCAACACTATGCCCTGTGGGGCTCTTGAGAGGCAGGTGCTGGCATTCAGGCTTATCTAGTTGGCATTTTTACTTTACTTTGAATTATTGGGGGGACAGTACCTGACTGTGCCCATCCCTTTCTCCTGGCTCAGAGATAACTTCTAGTGGGGCTCCATTATATGTGATGCCAGGAACTGGACTAGCATCAGCTGCATGGAAGGCAAGTGCATATCTGCTCTACTATTGCTCTGACCCCAGTTGGTGGATTTTTTTTTTTTTTGCTTTTTGGGTCACACCCAGTGATGCTCAGGGGTTACTCCTGGTTCTGCATTCAGAAATTACTCCTGGCAGTGCTCAGGGGACCATATGGGATGCTGGTAATCAAACCCGGGTTGGCAAGCAAGGCAAACGCCCTACCCACTGTGCTATCACTCCAGCCTCCCAGTTGGTGGATTGAATCAACCTGGATCTCCCACTTATTGGGCTGTCCTATTATTTCAGTTTCTCCCTCCTCATTCTGCCCAGAGGTAGCCTGTGTTCTGCTGTAATCAAGGCTACTGCACCCAGCTAAGCAGAAGGCTATCTCTCAGAACCCACAGCTGTAGACCTCAAAGGCACTTCTGATTGCTGTAATGTCACTGCAGGCTCTATGCAAGGACTCAGCAATCTTTGGCACCTCAAGCTGATGTGGGGGTTCCTCATGCTCTTTCGACCCTAGGCTCTTCTGAGAACCAGAATGGTATTGCCAACGCCCAGGTCTAACTCCTGGGCATAGATCCCCTCCGGACAAACTTTATTTTTAAACTCACTTGTGCTCGTCTCTAAAGTTCTCAAGCCTCAGCATTCCCTGATAGCTGCCTCCCTCTGAGTCTTGCTCCTCTCTATCAGACCTGTTGACTTGGGCTTCTTAAACTGCCTTCAGACTCTCTAACCCAGGGTCCTGCCAGTTGTGACTCCTGGACACAATCCAGCAACTACTTATTTTTGTGATATGGGTTTATTAGTATATTAGTCTTTTGGTTTTTTTTGGTTTTTTGAGGAAGGGGACTTTCAACCATACCCTGTAGTGTTCAGGGGTTAGTACCTGGCTCTTACACAGGACTGATTTCTCTCAGTACTTAGGGGGTTCCAGGGATCAAACTGGGATCTTATGCATGCAAGACAATTGCCTTAACACTTGTACTATTTATCCAGATTTCTGGTTTTTGGGGTGATCTCCCAGATAGTCTTTAGGGCCTGGACATTCAGTCAACTGGGCTGAATGATTGCTAGGGCCAGAATGCCATGTTCTTGTGTCTTTGATGCCAAGGACACCTCCTCTCCTTTTACCTCCTTCCCACCATCCCAAGGGGCCCTGGTGGTGCTCAGGGGCCTCAGAGGGCCAAACATGGCCATGCTGTTCAGGAATGAACAGGTATCAGGGGCTAACCCCTGCTCAATCTTCCTGGTCCCACATCCACTTAGTTACCTAACATATATGGCTGCTCTCTCACTATAACAGCAGGTTGAGGGGTTTCAAGAAGACATCATAGATCACAACCAGCCTGAAGTATTTAGTTGTCTGTTCTCTTACAGAAGGTGTTTGTGTATACTGCCCTTGTGGACCCTGCTTCTTTGTACCATCATGTCTTTGCAGATGCTGTGCCCTTGCCTCTCCTCCTCCAGATAGTGCTTTTGGCTCATCCATTAATAAAGCAGCAACATGCCCCGCCTCATCTTGCAAAGAATCTGTGTGCGAGTCTAAATCAGGATGTTGATCACGTTGGTTCTCCTGTTGCTAGATGTCTCTCCCTTCATCTCCTCCTCTCCTTCCCTCTGCCCTATGATCCATAATTCCTGATGGAGGACTTAACCTCTTCAGGACTCTGGCCCCAGACTGGGTTTTTGAATGAACAGCTGGAAACAGGAATATGGTAGCATAGGTATTGGATCTCACTTAGTGTTGGCAGCCTGGGTTGCCCCAGCCCTTGACTGGCCTTGCCTCGACTCTAGAAATGCACCAGCGTAAAGGGTTTCACTTTGTCTTTTGCAGATCTCTAACCTGTACCTGTATGACAGTGTTCTCATGCTGGCCAACGCCTTCCACAGGAAGCTGGAAGACCGGAAGTGGCACAGTATGGCTAGCCTCAACTGCATACGCAAATCCACCAAACCATGGAATGGAGGAAGGTCCATGCTGGACACCATCAAGAAGGTATGAATGAGGGGGCACCTTTCCTAGCCAACTCCAAAGATGCGCTGTTCCTCCTACTCCCTGTGATCTACTATCTCCAATGTGAGCTGAAATCTAACTCTCCATTGTCAGCCCAATGAAGTACCCTCAAGCTTTCCCTCTTCACGTGCTGTAATTCCAGTCCTAGCGTTTGAGGTTGAGCTTGTGAATATGTGTTGTTACCATTTGTCTCCTTTTCTTCATAATTATTATTGTCTCCACATATAAGGAGGTTGTATGTAAAGGTTAAGTAACTTTCCCAACATCAAGTTTAGTAAAAAATAGTAAAGTTTATTTAGTAAAAATAGTAAAGTTCCCAACATCAAGTTTAGTAAAACATATTTCACCTCTGCCAGATAGCCCTCGATGTATGTTGCATTTTCTACAAAAGATGTTGTCTCAATTGGCAGTGCAGGAAAGGATCAACCAGGACCTCAGCATGGCCTGCTGTGTGGGTGCATATATATGCACATTGTGTGTACATGTGCATGCAAATATGTACATGGGTGGACATGGGTGCATGCATGCTCAATATTTGTGATGTGCATCCTGGACTGAGATATGACATTAAGTTAGAAGGCTGGGTTGGAAATGAATTGGACAATCCACAGAAGGCTTGTTAGAGAGAATTGACTCTTACAAGCTTCAAAGGAGCATTTAGGGAAATCTATAGTGATACAGTGCTAGGAGTGTTCATCACAGCAAATTGCAAGTGGTTTTAGTAGCAGGAAATGGATTTTGATGTGGGTTCTAATCTGCTGCAACCTGGGCCAAAGACAAGTTCCCTCATAGACTTGTTCATTCTTCAGATTCTCCCAGCAAACAGTGTCTGGGAGATGAAGCCTGGAAGAGAGCCTACAAACAGGAAAGGGGGCTCCTTACAGGCTCCTTGGATCACCTATGCCATCTGCCACTCTGGAGCTGTCCAGACTGCCAGAATGAGGGCTTGCACAACCATCACATCTCATCTGGCCAGGTGCTATCCCAATAGAATGTTTCTGCCTCATTCCTAGCTGAGATCCAGATTTAATTCAGTTCAGGTTGAAGCTGGGAGGTGAGAGTTGACTGTATAAGTCATCTTAGGTAGCAAAATCAGGACCTGAGCTGGATTTGGTTGTTGGCGCTCATTTTTACAACTTCTTACAACTTTCTCCCATGTGTCAGATGTGACTCTAGTCTATGACTTCCCTCTTGGTTCAAGTTAAGGTGAGCCCTTGAGTGGATTATAATGGAAGACTTTAAACTCCAGAAGGTGGCTGCCACTGTAATTGTATGGGTCCCAGGACACGTACAAGTCTAGTATTACTGACTGCATAAGCCATAGGCATAAGATGTAGGAATTTCCCCTGAAAGCACCCATCTGGTGCCTCTGTGTTAATTCTGCTCTTAGAATCTGGGACTTTGTCACCCTTTCCTCTTCACTGCCTCATTAATTTTTGTTCTCCTTGCTTGTCTTTGAAATCCTCCACTTCTCTCCAATGGGTTGTCTTTCTTTCCTGCAGGGTCACATCACTGGTCTCACAGGGGTGATGGAGTTTCGTGAGGACAGTTCAAATCCCTACGTCCAATTTGAAATCCTCGGCACGACCTACAGTGAGACCTTTGGCAAAGACATGCGCAAGGTAATCTTCAGGCGCCGCCTTTATGTGCTCCTGCTGCAGCAGCATGGACTGGGGGCGGCATCCCATGTACTGTGCAGGTGTCAGAGCACCGCTATTCCCTGTCCCACTCTTCTCTGCTAAAGCACTTTTGGTTGCTGTCACTTATGGGACACCATGAGGTGGTGGCTCAGAGAAGTTTGCAAAGCAGAAGTGCCATTAATGCAGAAACTGAGGACAGAGGCTCTGGCATTAATTAAGTCAAGCTGTTTTTTGGAGGGCAGGGAGTGGATTTGAGCTGGTAGGATTCAGGAACTATTTCTGGCTCTGTGCTCAGGAGTGATCCCTGATGGTGTTGCAGGGACTATATATGGTGTGAGAGGTTCCAACCAAGGCCAGCAAGATGCCAAGGCAAGCACTTGAACTCCAGTACTATATCGCTGAGCCTTGCTTCTTAGGTCTGGAGATAGTTATGAAATCCTGGAGGGAGGCTGGAAGAAGGGGAAAAATGCTTCTCAGAGCAGTTAAAATCGTGGAGATGGAGGTGACTGCAGTCTATAGCCAGAGTATAGCCACGATTGAAGAGTGAGACTGGACAGAGATAGGAGATGTAAGGAGGGTGAGCACGCTGGAAACCGCTGGAGAGATGCGACAGGCAGATGAGCTGCATACCTCAGATGGGGTTCAGCCTTGTGTTTGGGATTAATGCAAGTGCCTGGCCTGTGGACTCTTTCTAGTGATACCCAATTCCTTTCTCCTAGTTGAGAATTTTAGACTCAGGAATCATGTGGGAGTGAACTTTTCTCCAGCACTATAGCCATCTAAGTGAAGGAAAACATGTAAAGTCAAGAATCTGATATGTATCAGGACCAAGATGCCCAGGTAACAAGCAGGTAGTTGGAAAAATGATCAAAATAGAGGCCTCAGTTGTGGTCATTGTGAATTGCAGTGTGGAGCCAATGACTAGGGCACAGGAAAGGGCAGTTGCGTGGCTGCCTGGGGCCTGCTTGGCCCAGTTAGCTTTGATGACCTCCTAGGTCTAACCTATATGGGTACCTTGTGTTTGTTTAACCAGAAATGGGAATTTTCATGATGCAAAGGGCCACAGGGCTCAGTCTCATCAGGAAAGCATTTGCGGGCTGGCTAATACTCAGCAGGGGCTCTCGCAATTCCATAAACATGCATTTGTGTACACTGCCACACACATTCCCCACATTTGAGAGGAAGATTGTCTCTGCAAATGAACGGCCCCTCTAGTCTCCTCCGTCATTGGCAGAGGAGCAACAAGGATTTTGCAGTATTTGAGTACTGAACCATGGGGAGGAGGGATTCCTTGGCTGTGTCCTTGGTGGACTGGAGTAGGGTGGTGCACATGGGGTCTTGCAGAGTGTGAGCACTGGAGAGCATGAAGGGATTGCTCATCATTGCAGTATGGGAGAGGGGCTGGCCCTTCTGCCAGAGGTTGGAATAGTGGGGGTGCATGTGAGGGTGAGGATCTGGGGCTTTCAGCCCATCCTGCAACAGAAAGTAGAACCATGGGTTGATTTTATAAATCATAAAAGGTTTGCTGTTTGATTGTGTTATAATGACAGCATGCATGATTTAATGGCATCTACGAGGTAAGTTTGTGGCTTTATAGAAATGTTGTAAAGAGGAGGATGAGTGACAGTGATGTGGCACCTTAGATGGTTGGGGTGTGGCTTGTAATGTCACAGGTGACCTGTGAAGTCTTTTATAGGGGTGTCCAAAGTCAGGAAGCTTGGTGGGCAGGTCAGCTTGGGTCAGGGTCATGACCACAAACTAGTTTGTGCTGGGACTGGGAAGGGGAAACCAGAACAGACAGTCCTTCCAGTCTCTCTGGTACGGAAGGAGCTTGCAGACTCCAGTTTCCTGCTGAGGCAGCTCTTTATATCTGCCAGAGTACCTGCCTTTATTCCCAAGGATTCCTCTGAGGCTAGTGATAATCAGACCCTGCTTGCTGGTTCCTTTTCTCAGCCCTTCCTTCAGCTCAGCTCTGACTCTAGTCCCCACAGTCAGTGGAAATGTTTCCTGAGCCACGCCGACTGCCCCCTCTAAGAGTGTGAGCGGGCAGGAGCCACTGTGTCTCCCACTTCCTGATTCAGGTGTCTGGGCTTTCAGTGTTGCCAAAGCAACACTCTTCCAACACCCTGAAGCCAATGGGAGCTGGAATCTCAGTCTAAGGAGTTTCTGAGCAGGAGGCCGGAATGTAATTGAGTTGGAAGGAAGCTGATTTTCAAGTGGATTTTATTTTCAAATGTATTCTTTTGTCATTTAAAAATCTGTCCTTAATAACTGCATACCCTGTTGCTATCTGTCTGCCTGGCAGCTTACTCCTGTTAAGGAGAAGTTATCTGGAAATCAAGGAATGAGATTTAACATGCAAACACTTGTTATGGGGGCCCCGGGTGCACAGAAGCCAGGTCTGGAGGGTTTGCAGATGAAGCTAGAGAAAATAGGCACATAGTGTCAGGGGACCAGGGCGGTTTTAAAGGCAGGACTGAGCTGTGGAACCCAGTGGTGAGGGGTAGGACTGGGGAATGGAGGTGACCTAAAAAGAAAGTTGATAGTGAGAGGAAAATAAGAGCCAAAGGCTCAAAGGCAGTGCTGAAGACAGGTCTGTGCAGAAGGCGGGTCAGCTCTGAGGAGTCACCCTCAACTTCAGCTCTCAGTGGCCCAGACCCAGGATGGAGCTGTTAGCAAGCCATGTAGAATAATGATAAGTGTAGAATAATGACTGTGCTGGAGGCTGGTAGAAGATTCTAGAAGGATGACGCATGACTGTACTCATATTCATGCCCAAACAAACAGAGAAAACACTGACATCAAAACCCAAGCCAAGTGCTTTCTTTTAAGATTTAAGCCAAAAGGAATCATTTAAATTAAGGAGCCATTGAATGTTTTCTTAAAGAAAATAACCCGAAGAGAAATCTCGGGGAGAGTGAGTCAGCCAGACGTTTTAAATTAAGTGGCATCGAGAAACTATAGATTACTCAGTCTCTTCAGAGGATGGAAGGAGTGGGTGATCGCCTTTCACTGCAGGGTGCTGGACAAATGCTAATTAAATTATCTCATCCAGGAAGTGCATTCTCGTTGAGGGAGTGCTGAATGGCAAAATCAAAGGTCTATGTCACCAGCTTGCTGTGTAGCTACAGGCAAAATATTAATCATCTCTCTGTTCTTCCTGGAGCTTTGTAGCATGGGTGATCACCAACCAACCCTGTGGGGGAAAGCTTTGCTGGAAACACACATCCAGCTCCCACAGGGCTTGGCCTGACATTTTTCCTGGGGTTCATGTTGACTGCTGTTGGAATTCCACAATGTGTATTTGGCTTTCTTTTTGTTCAGAAGGAAAATCTCTAAAAGGGGCTCTTGGAGGCTTGCCCACGCAAGTGTCCTTAGCCTATGACTGAAAGTAGGACAGAACTGTTGATGGCCACCCTCAGGAAAATTTCCAAAGGTAAGGGCGTGGAAAACTGTTTAACCTAAGCCAAGAGGGAGCCAAGCAGGGATAATCATGTAGTGCTGTGATCAAAGGTATATTACATGTATGTATGTTTTCTCAATGATTTTGGAGCCTTGGTGACTCTCCTGGCTCAGAAGCCACTTCCCTTTCTTGAACCTCATTTTCTCATAATGAAAGCAAATTATAATAAAAGCCTTCTGGTGGAAGAGAGGTCTCCGTCAGTGCAATAATCACGATGCAACACTGTACAGTGAGCAAAATGGCGGGGGGGGGTGCTGTACGCCTTCACCTAGTACTCCGCCCCAGACCTCACAAGACCAGGCACACTCAGGCAGCGTCACACAGGCCCTTCTGCCTCCAGGGCTTGTGCTCTTCATACTGAATGCTGACCTGTCACTTAGAGACTAGAATTGTCCATATGCCAGGTTGTGCCCAGTTCCCCTTCCATGCCTAAGAGCAGATATACCATAATTCTATAGGCAAGAGGGAGCAACGAGCTTCACCTCTGAAAAGATTGCATTCTCAGTATTCTTTTGGTGATTTGGAAAAAGAAAGGGAAACATGCTTTTTTTTCCTCCCACAAGCAAGCATGACTTGCCTAGGTTCATCAGCCGCAGCTCCGCAGAAATCTTTTTTCTTTGGCATGAATGCTAAGTATGTTCACCCTGATGATACTGATATGTGACCTTCAGTCCCTTGCAGAAACACGGGGTGCTTGGTGCAGTGAAACCTTGGGAAAATTGCATGTCACTGACCCTTCGTTTTTATGGGTGCCATCCTCCTGATTCATGGGGTCAGTGGATCTACCTTCTTAAGCATTAGAGTGAAGAAATGGGCAAGGGGCATCATCTGGAGAGCCTATGGAGTTTCATTGTGAATGGTCATTCCAGGACAGAGATTCCCCTGGTGTGAGGTGAGAGAACAAAACCCATCTCTGCTCCTTTTGACAGAGTAGAGTAAAGTTAGACTGGACTTTAGACTGAATATAGTCTAATGATTTTCAAGAGTTTTCTGTAGCTCTTGAAAATCTATTCTTCACCCAGTGACACCCAAGGATAGTAGATACAAGGGCCAGGGGGATTGCCCCATAGCTGGAAGATTGCTTCATGAGTGGAGGGGAGAAGGCAGATGGAATAGAGAAGGGATCACTAAGACAATGATGGCTGGAGGAACCAGTTGGGATGGGAGATGCATGCCGAAAGTAGATAATGGGCTAAACAAGATGACCTCTCAGTATCTGTGTTGCAAGCCATAATGCCCAAAAGTAAAGAGAGAATATGGGGAATATTGTCTGCCATGGAGGCATGTGGAGGGTGGGAAAGGGGGGATATACTGGGGATATTGGTGGTGGGGAATGTGCACTGGTGGCGGGATGGGTGTTTGATCATTGTGTGATTGTAACCCAAACATGAAAGCTTGTAACTATCTCACGGTGATTTAATAAAATTTTTAAAAAAATCTGTGCTAGTAGAATCTTAGTGAAACCCAATTATATTAAAGCAGGAGTAGAAAAAGATGCATGATGATTGTACTAGGTGAGGAATTACGATAGAGGATCTTGAAACTCACTTGCACAGCCTCTGCTGCCCTGCATCGTGGAGTGACTTACTCACGTGGCACCAGTAAACACATGACTGTGCTGAGTCCCAGGCAATATGTAGTGAGGAGCTAGAGTACCCTTTGGAATTCAGAACCATTCAGTTCTGTGAGTCTCAGTCCCCTCAGTCCCCTCCTTCTTCCTGTCTACCCTTCACATACCACCCCAGAGTCAATATTTAACTGCTCAGTCTCTTATGGCCCGAAATCTACTTGAAATTCCACAACTTTAGCTTTCAGATTCTAGCAGTTACCTAGGGAAGAGTGTGTGTGTGTGTGAGTGTGTGTGTGTTTGTGTGTGTGTGTTGGGGTGGGGGAGGGACCGCATTTTCCTTTACTAGTTTAAGATGCCTTTGCTCTTCTCTGTCAGTTTTAATCCTTCAAAAAGCTGTGTTTGGACAGTAATAAAATTCAATCTCTCTCACTACCCCTGCCCCCTCCTATCACCTCCATGTCATGTCCATAGGAGGGCCTTGTGACTGCTGATAATTGAGTGTAATAAGTGCTCATCAGGCAGTGATTGTCAGGCCATAGGATCAGAGTCCTCTGGGGGCTTAGAAGCACATCATTAGCATTCTTGTCCAGGTCTGCTGCGTGCTATGTTACAAATTGTCCCACAGTCTCAGGGTTCAGAAGTTCTGAGCCGTGAAGCCAGGTGGAAGAGTCATAAGCCAGCAGGTAGGAGAACTCTAGCAATAATGTTGGAGCTACCTCTTGGGCCCAGGTGGAATCCGTTGCCTGGTGGCTCCTGCAGCTGGGGCCAGGGGTCTTGCAGAGAGTTTAGTAATGAGGATGGGGAGGTGGACAGCAGTGGAGCTGGGACGATCAGTCCTGAGAACTGTGTGGGTCTATTCTCTATTAAGCCTCTCTGATGAAGACTCCCAGCTGTGCACAGTGAGGTGCAGAAGCGAAATAAACTTGAGTCTCTTTATGGATTAGCATTCTTGCGGCGTGTTTCCTAAGTAAAATGTCAACCATTCAGAACTCTTGTGCAGAACTGTTTTTGACAGGGCTGAGAACCAAACACTACCTCTTCATCTGAGGAATGGGATAAAGAAAGGATGCAATTAAGAATGTCATTTTAAGTCACGTTTATCTCTTCATTTTGATGATAGCATCTTTCTCTTTGCTCCTTTAGGGTTGAATGTTTAGAAAACAGAGATCAAATGAAAAGAATATAAAATTTAGTTATATCTTTGAACCAAGAAATGAATGCTGTTAGCATTTTTGATGAATTTCTCCCATGATCTATTTATAGAGATAGTACTGTGTATGTTTCTCAAATTGCTATTAATTGTATACATATTTTCATTCTGACTGGTGCTGTTAGGGAATGTTTTCTCCTTTCTTTAATGATTCCTAACAACTCTTTTTTAAATGGAAACTCATCACTCAACTTACAGGGAGTCAACATTTGTTTTATATTCCCATATAATGAATGTTTTCATATTTTCACCATATTACAGAATATATAATATATAATGAATATTTAAAATGTATATACTTTTAATCACATATATTTCTTTCCTTATAATTCTTAAAAGGTAGAATTACTAAACCAAGAATAATATATTTTTGCATTTGAAAAATATTTTCAAATTTATGACAGAAATATTTAATCATTTTCACAACAATAATATATACAAGCCTCTCATGTTCTCTGCTCTAAAAATTGAGTAATATATTAAACATTTATTCTCCCACTAGTTTGGTGGCCATATGAACAAATAATGTTATTTGCATCTTTGTTTTTGTATGTTTAAAGATATGATTATTGGACACTTGTATTTAATATTTTGTTGTTTATACCTCCTTTGTATTGAAGATGAAGCTTTTCAAATCATACAATCTCTCAGAAGATAGCTTATTTGATTTATATCAAATATTTTGTTCTTGTGAATTTTCTTATGAATTGTTTGCTTTTGAATTAAGAAAATATTTTCACATAGAGACATTTAAAATTTGATGTTTGTATATTTTTAGAAAGAGATACTCAATTTGAAAAGTAAAATTTATTCACATTCTCTTCTCCTATTTTTATGGTTTGAATTTAATTCAGTGAAATCTGCCATCTGCCTTTGGGATAAATTGTGGCGTGTTGACCCACCTTTGATGTTTTCTCAGTAATGGTTCCTACTACCATTTATCCAATAATCCTTTCTTTTTTTCATTGACTTGAATGTCCCATTTGTCATATGAACTATTTTATATTGTATATCTCCTCAAAGATTTTGGAAGAGTATCTTAAGTTCTTTTCTCGTTCTCTCAGCTTAAATTTAATTCACGCTTGCACTTTATTGCAGTGTGCTTGTCTGCAAGTAACACAATGTTCATCCCAAGTGGATTAAACAATAAGGAAGACTTATTATCTCACATTAAAAGAGGCCTGGAGCTCAGGTGGCCCTAGGGTTGGCCATACGGATGTTCAGGGCCCAGATCAAAGATTTGGGTCTTTTTCATCTTTCTAGTTGACTGTCTTCAGGGCATAGTCTTAGCTCTCTTCGTAGTTACAGGAGGGCTGTGCCTGTTCCAGCTGTCATACCTAGAAAGACAGCAGCAGGGAGAAGAAGGTCACTCTTTTCTGTGTGCCTTCTTTTTATAAATGATGAGACCTGTCGCAGGAGCTGACCCGGCCATGCCATTTTATATAGTGATCATGTCGCCTCTTTGTTGAGGTCGTCCACCTGGATGCATATGGTACCTTCACCGAGGTAGTTTCTCTCTCAAAGTGCTTGTCTTCAACTTGTGCTCAGGCTCAAACTCCCTTTGGAATGCAGATAAGGAGTTATCCTTTCTTTTGTATTTGTAGGGACAGAACTCTTCACGTTCTGAAAACTTAAACTTGTAATATTATATGGGGTCCTTGTTGGTCTTGAAGCTATTACTTTGATGTATCTATAGAAAGCTTGCCTTTTTGTTGTTTTTGGGTCATTTGTGCTCAGGGCTAACTCTGTTTCTGTGCTTAGGGATCACTTATTCGGGGTTTAGGGGACTGGATGGAGAGCTCAATATAGAACCCTGGTTGGTAACATGCAAGGCAAGTGCCTTACCTGCTGTAGTATCTCTCTGGCCCTATATGTTGGGAATATTTTTTCCTGATTCCTACATTTCCTTAAATCACTTAATAGTACTCTAAGATCATGCTTATTACTGGTATTTTAGAATTCATTATGGAAATAATTTTTAAAAATCTACCTAACTTCTCTTCTTCTTAGCTCTATTATATTTGTATCACCTCTTTTAATTTTATTTGACTTGATAAGACTTTTAATTGCTTTTTAAAAAAAATAACTGATTTAATTGGTCTAATCAGTTTTGCCGTATTTTTTTGTTATCTAATGAATTTGTTTTTCTCTCTGCTGCTTTGTGTTTATTTCATTGCTAATTTTGGTGTTTATGTAAAATAAAAATAGTGTTCATTTCATTGTAATTTTAAATTTTATTATATTAGGTGTTAGATAATTTACTTTCATTCTTTCTGGTTTTGGAATATTCTCTGTTTGGTTCTAAAAATAGTTGTGACTGAATCTGAATGATCTTTCTACTGTAAATTGAAGTGAAACATTTGTGAATAATAGTCCCTATACTACGATTAAGTAATGGTGCATTTTCAAAAGCGAGGACACATTAAGAAACAGAACAGGGGCCAGAGGTATCTCCCTGAGCTTGAGCACATGCGTTTCATGAAAGGCCCTTTGGTTCAGTCCTGGCACTGCACTACCCTCCTCCCCACCACTGCCAAGACTGGATCCTGAGTAGGTTCACCAACCCTCAGTGGACTAACACGGAATGATATGAGTCATTAAGGTAGGGGGGTGTTGCTGCTGGAGGTTCCCCAGGTGGCTTATGTGAAGTGGGGAGGAGAGGTGGCAGTCTCAGGAAGGAATTCTACTATTTCTTTCAACCCACTTCTGTCATCCTGGAAGTGCCAGGGAGATTTAGGCCCCTGTACAACACAGATAATCATCTCCCGCCAGCCCCCAGAGGTGTCTGTCAAGCTTTTCCTGACATCCACTTGTTCTGCATGGCATGGGAGATGATCTCTGCCACCCAATTTTTTGGGGGACCGTGGACTCAGGCTGGAGACAGGAATTGATCTTTGCAGGAAGGGAAAATCACTCCAAATTTTACCCAGGCCTTTTGGGTTTGTCACTTTTCCCTCACAGAAAAGAATTTCAGGAGGAGACGAATAGCGAAGTATAAAAGGATGATTAGCAAAATAAAGGGCGATAAGGAGAGAGGTAGGTCTAGACATGGTCAGGAGAAGCATAGAATTCTCCAGAGTGGAGAGAGCCAGTGTTGAAATATGAAAGTACACATCTCAAGAGGGGAGATGCGGGTGGCAGGTACAATGGCAGCGTGTCTCTGACTGCATGTGTGCACTTCCTCTACCCGAGTTAGTTTATATATAGCTTTCTCAAACTCTGTTAGTCCCCCATCCCATTGCTAGGATGGTTGCAAAGGGGGAAGTTTGGAGCCATTGATGGTTTTCTTTAGATATTATTTATTCACTTTGCCATATTTTAGGCATTCGCCGGCCTGAGTTTGATTCCTCCGCCCCTCTCGGAGAGCCTGGCAAGCTACCGAGAGTATCTCGCCTGCACGGCAGAGCCTGGCAAGCTACCCGTGCATATTGGATATGCCAAAAACAGTAACAATAAGTCTCACGATGGAGATGTTACTGGTGCCCGCTCAAGCAAATTGATGAGCAACGGGATGACAGTGACAGTGACAGTGATTATTTATTCACATGGTCGATTCTGGGCTCCTGAGATGAGTCCTTTGTGTCAGAGACCTCCAGGCTGGTTCCTTCAGATTGGTTCAGGTCTTGGACAGTTTTACTCAACATATATTACCAGGGCTCCCCTATCTTCCTGCTTACAACAGAGGTAACGGGTTCTCATTGGTGTTATTTTTATTGTAGTGATTATTAACAAGTGTTGAACTTTTCCTTCACAGGTTTATTGTGTATTTGGAGTTTGTGAGATGTCCAGGCAAATCTTTCAAGGGTTTATTTCCCATTTGTTTCCTTTTATTAGTCTTTTTGTTTGTTTGTTTTTCTGAATGATTGGTAGAGTCAGATATAGTTTATTTACAGATACGTGGATTGGAAATATTCTCCCATTCTGTGGTTGACCTTTTCATTGCTCTGCATGGTGACTTTTGATGAATGGAAATTGTTAACTTTAGTGCAGTTCAACTTATTTACTTTAACATTTGAAAAATTCTAACTGCATTTGGTGTGTCTTAAAAGATATGTTTATATTTTCAAAAATAGAAAACTTTTATTCTACATAATTTCTTGTTTTATACTTTAAATTTGTATCTATGTTGCACTTCAAATTAATCTAAATGTGTGGTGTGAGTTTGGAGGTAAGAGACATTAAACAATGGAGATATTCCACCGACCCAATAGAATCTATTGAAAAAATAAACTCCTTATCCTACCTCTTTGCCATACTACTTTTTTTATATATCAGTTAAAGCTCTATTCATTTTTATTTTTGTATTTGGGCCACACCTGGTTCTGCTCAGGGCTTGCACCTTGCTCTGCATCCAAAACTACACCTGGCAGTGCTCAGGGACAATATAGGATGCTGGAGATTGAACCCGAATGACACACATGCAAGGCAATAGCCCTACCAGCTGTACTATCTCTCTAGCCCTTCTATTCATTTATTGTTCAGGTATTTTCTCTATGTTGTTCATGGTGGAGTTGGTTATTTTCTCTGGTTTGCTAATTCTTTGTCATTGATTTATGTAATTAATCACATCTAGTGAGTTTTAATTTTTTTTTTTTTGCTATTTTAGGTAATACACAACAGTGTTCAGGGCTAACTTTTGGCTTTATTTGGGAACCATATGGGTGCCAGGGATCAAACCTGGATTGTCTGTGTGAAAGACAAGTGCTGTACTCACTGTACTATCTCTCTGGACCTTTAATTTTTGCTATTATCCCTTTTTTTCCAGTTACAAAAGTTTCATTTAGTTTTATTGTATGTCTTTTCTTTGCTGATGTTTTGTTCATTTGTTTCAGAAGAATTTGTAATTGCTTGTTTAAGCATTTCTGTGATAACATTTAAAATCCGCTTCAGATAATTCTAACATCTGATTCATCTCGGTCTCAGCATCAGCTGATTGTCTCTTCTTATTCAAGTTGTGATTTTCCTGGTTCTTGGAATTATGGGTAATTTTATTTATTGTATCCCAAACACTGTGGTAATTACTTTAGGAGACTGTGTATTCTATTTAAATCTTTTATTTTAGTAGGGAGTTACCTTATTTAGTTTTAGCACATAAGTCTGGCCTACTTCTGTCTCCTGTGCTTCCAATGACTCTTTAAATTTAAGAGCTGGTGCTATTTTGGTCGCTTATCTGCGGCTGTTGTTGCTCCCTCTACACATTTCCCTAGGAAGGTGAGGAGCTTTTCCTGAATGGGCCACCTGGTGCCTCTGGCTGAAGGAGAGGACTCTTTCGACTATAAAGGTGAAGCACATTCTAGCTGGGTATTCTGGCCAAGCTACTCTCCCTATAGGGAAAGTAGAAGACCTCCCTGGTTAAGTGATGGTTGTGATTAAGACCCTTGTTAATGCCACCTAATGGTTCCAGGGAGAAGAGATGTCTCAAGCCTATGGAGACCAAGAGATGTCATAGATTAGGTACTTACTGTAGTAGAATTGCCATTTGTTAATCCCACTAGCTACTCCAGTGCCTCTGGGTCCTACTCAGGCACTACTTGGTGTCTCTGAGGAACAAGTCTTGGGCCCATGGTGACGTGAATAAAGATGTTGGGCTTTCTCATTATTATTATTTTATTTTTATTTTTTAATGTATTACCCTGAGATACAGTTACAGACTTAACAAACTTTAGTGCTTACATTTCATTCATACAGTGATCAAGTACCCATCCCTCCACCAGTGCCCATTCTCCACCACCAATGATCCCAGTATCCCTCCCACCATCCCCCTCTCCACCCCACCCCACCCCACCTCTGTGGCAGGCACATTCCCATTTGCTCTCTCTCTCTCCTCTTAGGTATTGTGGTTAGCAATACAGGCATCAAATAGTCATCATGTTCGGTCTATAGTCTATTTTCAGCACACATCTCCCATCCTTTACTTGGTGATCCCTTCTCTATCTGAGCTGCCTTTTCCCCCGGGATGTAAGGTCAGCTTCCAAGACGTGGAGCAATCCTCCTGGTCCTTATCTCTACTATCCTTGGGTGTTTGGGCTTTCTCATTATTATGGAGAAATCAGTAGAAATAAATATGCACATCTTATTCATAAATTTTCATGGTAACTGATTTTTGAAAATTAAGTCTTTTTTATTGCACAAATAAATCCTGCTTAGTAATAATTTCTTGTTCTTATTTTATATATGCTTTTAATGTGCAAATATTTTTTTAGTTATTTCTTTATGTTCATGAAGAGTTTTTAATTTTCTTATGTGGTTAATGCCCTTGTTAGGTTTTAGAATCAAGATTATTTGAGGACTAGGTGAACTCTTAAAATGCAATGAAACATCTTTTCTTTCTTTTTGTCTTTGGAAGAGTTTTATGAAGTTGGTGCAACTTCATTCCTCATTGCATGGAAGAACTCATAGAAAACTCATGAAGATACATTTACACACACTTCAGAATATATTTTTTGGACCTTTTGTTGCTTTTTGTTTGGGGGCCACACCTAGTAATGTTCAAGAGTAAATTCTCAGCATTTAGGGGTTTTATATTACTTTCTGAGCCAGTTTTATTAATTTGTGATTTTTTATTGTGAAAAAAACGCATATTAGCCAGTGCATTTAGTTAATCCCAGTTTTGCTGGGAATAGCCAAGGCATCCTCTTCAGGAGCCAACTAAATACTCCTTTCTTGATTGCACTCATCTGTGGAATATAGAATAATAGACTAGGAGTCTAATACCAAAGAATAGTAGAAATAAGTACTAGGAGGTTGACTCCATGGCTTGGAGGCTGATCTCTCATTCTGGGCAACTCAGAGAAGGGAGCACCAAGTAAAATGTGGTCGGAGGTCATGCGGGGGAGGAGTGATGCGTGCCGAATGTAGACTAGAGACTGAACACAATGGCCGCTCAACACTTTTATTACAAACCACAACACCTAATCAGAGAGAGAGAACTAAAGGGAATACCCTGCCATAGTGGCAGTTCGGGGTCGGGGGAGACGGGACTGGGGAGGGTGGGAGGGACCCTGGGTTTACTGGTGGTGGGGAATGGGCACTGGTGAAGGGATGGGTTATCGAACTCTGTATGGGGGAAACATGAACACAAAAATGTATAAATCTGTAACTGTACCCTCACGTTGATTTACTAATTAAAAATAAACTATTAAAAATTAAAAAAAAAGAGTTGGAGGTCAGAAAAAAAATAAATAAACACTCCTTTCTCTTCTCCATTAGGTGTGTCATCTGGGGGTTGCCCTTGGCCACGTCAGTGTTATAGAGCTGCTTCACAGCCTGTGTAATCTGGGCTTGTTCATCACAGTTAACATGGGTGCTGCTGTGTTTTGTCTTCTTCATGGCTGACTCAGTGGTCAGAGGAAACTTGATGATGACAGAGTGCTCAGGTTTGTTTCCTTGGGGTGTGAGGAGCTCCGCCATAGATATCAAGGCTACCTTCTCATCTGCAGAGTTGAGCCTTAGAAAGGTGGGGGAGAAACACACCATCCTTCCTTTCTCTTTCTCCTTTCATTCTTCTTCCTTAATTTCTTCCTCCGTCCTGACTGCACTCATTTGTGGAGTATAAAATAACATCACATGAGGCTGACACCCAAGGACTGTAGATACAAGGGCCAGGGGAATTGCCCCATAGCTGGAAGCCTGATTCATGAGCAGAGGGGAGAAGGCAGATGGAATAGAGAAGGTATCACTAAGAAAATGATGGCTGGAGGAATCAGTTGGGATGGGATGTGTGTGCCGAAAGTAGATAATGGACCAAACATGATGACCTCTCAGTGTCTGTGTTGCAAGCTATTATGTCCAAAAGGAGAGAGAGAGTATGGGGAATATTGTCTGCCATAGAGGCAGAGAGAGGGTGGGAAAGGGGGGTATACCCACGATATTGGTGGTGGGGAATGTGCACTGGTGGAGGGATGGGTGTTTGATCATTGTGAGATTGTAACCAAACATGAAAGCTTGTAACTATCTCACGGTGATTCAATAAAATTTAAAAAAGTAAAACAAAAACAATTCCTCCTCCCTCCCTCCCTCCCTCCCTCCCTCCCTCCCTCCCTCCCTCCCTCCCTCCCTCCCTCCCTCCCTCCCTCCCTCCCTCCCTCCCTCCCTTCCTTCCTTCCTTCCTTCCTTCCTTCCTTCCTTCCTTCCTTCCTTCCTTCCTTCCTTCCTTCCTTCCTTCCTTCCCTCCTTCTTTCCTTCCCTCCTTCTTTCCTTCTCTCCTTCTTTCCTTCCTCCAGCCCAAATTTCCTGGCCTGAAAAACTTGCTTTGGCTTCAGTTATGCTTGGCACCAACGTCATGAAGAAGTTGTGATATATTTTACATGATATGAATTTATTCTTTTTAGACCTGGAGGTTAGAAATCTCAAATTAATGTACATGTAGAGTTGCATTACATTTGGGAGTTTCAGGAAAATCAATTCCTTGCCCTTCTGCATGACTTGGCTCACAGTTCTTCCTTCACATCACAACCTCTGGCCTCTGTTGTTGCATCTCTTGCTACTGACTTTGGTACTCCTGCATTCTTCTTACAAGGACTTTGTGATTCTTTTATCCAGGAAATTTCCCCATCTTAAAACCTTTAATCTAACAACATATTTAAAGTTCTTTCAGTTTGAAAGGTAGCAAAGTCTAGGTATTATCACAGGGGTGGTTTTGAGGGTTTCACCCAGTCTGTAAATGTGGTTATAGTAGAAGTTCAAATGACACCACGATTGTAATCAGATTAGGGCATAACAAAGTTAGAGTCATAGGATTTATATTCAATTGGATGTGAACATTAAGAATAAAGGAAGAATTGAAAATGACTCCAAAATTTTGGGTTTAAGCAGCTAGATTAATGTAGTGCCACTCACTAAAGAAACACGAGGAGTGAACATTTTTATAAGAAGATAAAAGGTTTTGTTTTGATTATAAAATATCTGAAGTGCTTATCTTTTGTCTAAGTAGAATGGCCACAAAAATAGTGAATATACAAGTTTGGATCTTGGCTCAGATGTAAACTTTTTTTGTTATTTATTTTTGGGTCACACTCATTAGCACTCATTAGGGCTTACTCCTGGCTCTGTGCTCAGGTGTCATTCTTTTTGGTGCTTGGGGGACCATATGCAGTGATGGGGATGAAACTTGGGTTGGCCAGGTGAAAGGTGATTGCTTTACCCACTGTCTCTCCTCGCCCCTCAAAGATAAAATTTATAAGTGAAAGGGGATTTAGGGCATAGCTAAGTGGTAAAGCATGATTTACCTGTACCCTGGTTAGATTTCTCATGCACTCCCCACTCACTAGCAAAACACAAACAAACAAATAGGAAAATTGAGGAGTCACTTTTTAATTCCTTGGTACTTATCCTCCACACTAGAGCATGAAAAGCTTTATGAAAAGCCCTTGTTAATTATGTAACTCAGCCAACCTCTCAGACTCTGAATCTTTTCATTATCAAAAGGATAGTAATATTTTATAGGTTCTATGCTTTGATAGACAGCTATACTTACGACTCAGAATGTTTCTAATATCATGAACACAAATATTCACATTTAGATAAGCTATAGCTAATAGTGAAAGGTCTTTACCCACATGAGCCGATCAAGAGTTCAGGAGTCACACTGGATATACAGAAATACAGAATTTCCCTGATTACAGATTCTGTGGGACATGGAGAACACTGGAGCTGGCATTTAATAAATATTCAGTAAGCTCTAATAAGTAGTGTTATTATTTATCTGAAATACCCACTTCTGCCATTTGGATACCATTACCCTTATTTTTGTCATGGTCTTAATTCCAGGAACACTCAGGTTTACAGAGTTCCATTCAGATCTTACCAAGTTACCAAGGCAGGAGTGGCACTTTTTACTTTCATATAGAACAAGGCTTTTAACCTTATACCCTTTTACCTTTAAAGGGTAAGGCTTTTGGTACATCATATAATTAAACACATAATTAAACATATAATTAAATTAAGAGAAAATATCATGGCTTGCTTTGAATCTTCTTTCGAGGTGTTAATTCTTTTTATTGTAGTATCTCCTTATTACATAACCCATTTATTCATTTTTTAACCCAGTTTTCCTTCTCTCCACTTAACTCCAAACATTTTCACCTTCAAAGGGACATTAGTTCTGACCACTGTGGCAGCCTAAACTGCAGGCAGCAGTACTCATCTAGCAAGAGCCTCGCTCTCAGTCCATTCAGATGGCTTGAGGTTATGCAGGTCGAGCTCTCGTGGGCTGTAATAACTGCATTCACTGTTAGCCCTAATTCTGCCAGATGGGATGAAGTCACATCCTGCCCACGTCAGACGCTCAGGGATTCTGACAGAAAGGTCAAAAACACAGTTTCTTGTTCCCTTGTAGCTGCACCAAGTATGGAAGGGGGTGCTTTAGGAGTTGGGAAAGGAAGTTAAGGTGATACGGGTAAGAAAGAATACTAGCAGCTTCCCATGTACACTTCCCCGTCTCTACAGAAATACGCAGAAGTCTGTCCAGCAGGGACACTCTAGTCCCTTTTCTGTAAATATGGAATGTGAGTATTCATGCGTGATGTGTGTGGCCAGCCCTCCCTGCCTTTATTCCTCTTGTTTTAGATAACTAATATTTTAATTGTCCAGCCCAATGCTGATCAAACTATTTTTCTGAGGAGGTTTTCTCTCTATCCACTGCTACATGTGATGGGCTGTAAAAACATCTTCCTTGGTCTGAAGAAAAATGATAATCAGTTATGAAAATTGGTGTATTATCTTTTAGTCTGGTTCTTTTGTAAGAACCTGAGCATTTGTATCTACTACCAGGTAAGCAAAACCTCATTCTGCATATCTGTCAGGACCTCCATATAGCGCCCTCCCCCAAAGCCCCAGGGACACCAGCATCAGTCTCATTTGCCAGCTATGAAAAGGACCTTCCACCAGGGAGTATGCTGCATAACACAAGCAGTTTTTATCTCCGTCATTAACAGACTGGGACAGCTCATACTGGCATTCTGTGCCTCCAAGGATACAAGAGGATCTAACATTGCTACACTCCCATACCTTCTCATTTCTTGAGTCTAGCTGCACAACTCAAGCAAGCCCATGTAGTTCTCTGCTTGTTGATGCCAGTCACCCTCCTGGAAGGTGAAGGCATCTGAAGGCATCCACATGTCCATGTACTCTCAAACTCCTATGGGAATTCCTAGTGTGCCATATAATGGTAAGCTTTTAAGAGAGTAGATTTCTGACACTCTCCTGACTGCCATATGACCAGATCATGGTCCATAAGACATTAGAAATAAAAACCCAAACAGGGAAGCTCATTCCCTCACCACTGTTAAAAGTGGCATGTAATTCATCCCATCTAGCTGACTTATTTTATCTTCTTCATCAGAGTGGAGGCCTCCCACTCAGGATGTTGTCCATACACTGTGGACCTTCTGTCTACAAACCATACTTCTTTTTGTTGGTCTGTTGAGGATTGTTCAAGAACTCTAAAAAGTGGTGATCGAGTTCAGCAGTTGCTCATGCAATTCCAAATCGGTCCTTTAGGAACTGCACACAGCTGTTTCTTTCATAGGTAGGTAGCTATTAAGGAATCAAAAGCTACTCATTTCTCTGCCATTCATTCTTTCTCCTCCCAAACCATGTTTCTATAAACTAGGGCTAATCTGGCAGATACCACTCATCTAACACCAACTTCATTGAGTGATGTCCTGCAGCCACTCTTAACGTGGGCACCTGTGGAGACTTCCCCATACCAACAAGCATTTCTCAGAAAATAGCAAGGTCATACACTGCTCAGAATGGCACCAAATTCCACAGGTGAAGGGCACTGTGAATCATCCCAGTTCTCATGTGCCAGCCTCAACAGCTGGCTGTTACTTGGAATTCTAACCAACTCATTGTATATCAGGGCATAGATGATACAAGCAGATGGAAAAGATACACAAACAAGATAGGGGGAAAGGCATACTTTTAAATTCAGCACTTTGGGGCCAGTAAGATAATATAGTGGGCGGAGTGCCTGCCTTGTACATGGCTGACCTTAGTTGATCCCTGCCACCCTGTAAAGTTCTCTGAGCCCTGTCAGGAGTGAAGAGTGCAGAGACAGGAGTAAAGCTCTTGACATCATTGGGTGTAGTTCCCCAATAAGTATATATATATAAGTATATATATATATATGTATGTACATATGCATGTATACATACAGAACTGTTAATAAAGTTTGTAATTTTTAATTGGATACTTATATTTTATGAATATGATTTAATTTTTCCTTTTTTTCCTATCAGAAGCATAATATATGACAAAGAAGGAAATCAGCTTCTTCCTTGCTTCCATCCCTGTAATGCACCTTCATTTTTTTTTTTTTTTTTTTTGCTTTTTGGGTCACACCCAGCGCTGCTCAGGGGTTATTCCTGGCTTTGCACTCAGGAATCACTCCTGGCAGTGCTTGGGGGACCATATGGGATGCCGGGGATCGAACCCGGGTCGGCCGCGTGCAAGGCAAACGCCCTACCCGCTGTGCTATCGCTCCGGCCCCTGCACCTTCATTTTATTGCCTTCTTTCTTCTGCTTTCTTTACTTTTTACTTTTTTTTTTTTTGCTTTTTGGGTCAAATCTGGTGATGCGCAGGGGTTACTTCTGGCTTATGCACTCAGGAATTACTTCTGGTGGTGCTCAGGGGACCATATGGGATGCTGGGAATTGAACCCAGTTTGGCCACGTACAAGGCAAATGTCCTACCCATTGTGCTATAGTGTTGAAGGACACGGAGAGGCTTGATATCCTTGCCTTGTACTGATCTTGATAGGAAAATGTTTAGACTTGCACCATTGAGTATGATGTAGAATAAAGTTTTCCTTTAAACATGCTTTTTATCCAATTCCCACTTTGCTGAGACTTTTTAAAAAAATAGATTAACCTTGAATGTAATTCATATTTTTCATCTATCGTAATTATTATATTAACTTATTGCCTGGGTTTGTTCATGTGATGAATTATATTGATAGATTTATTTTTTTTTGGAATGGTAAAACAACACTGCACTTCTAGGCAAAATTTCCCCATGGTCATAGTGTTATACATTTTTATATATAGTTAGATATAATTTACTTTTATGAGGGATATTGATTTTTCATTTTCTTCTTGTAATGTCTTTAGTTTTAGATGGAGGATAATGCAGGCCATATTAAAATAGTTAGGAAGTATCTTCCTTTTATCTAAAGTTGTTTATGAGGAGCTGGTATTGTTACTTTCCCCAAAGGTGTTTAGGTAAACACATCTAGAACTGCTGTTTTCTTTGTGGAAAAATTTTAATTATGAATTATACTTCTGTTATATATGTGCTAAGAATTCTAATTTTTCTAGTGTCACTTCTCACCATTTGGATCTCAAGATAATTTTTCTACATTATTAAAATTTTATCAATATTATTTTATTTATATATTTATACATGTACATAACCTAAAAGTGGCTATTTGCTCCATTCTAACCCTTAGATCTTTTATTCCCCCATTTTTACTAATTGTACATTAGTGCATTTCACATTGATTTGTGGGCCAGAGCTATAGTACAGCAGATAAGATCCTTGCCTTGCACACCACAGACCTGGGTTCAATTTCTGAAGCCCCTATGATCCCCTGGTCCCCACCAAGAGTGATTCATGAGCAAAGAGACAAGAGTAAGCCCTGACCTATATCAGGGCTGGCCCCCAAACAAAAACATAAACGAATTTCTAACAGAGAGCTCCTTTTCTTCTTCATTTTAAAGTGATTTCTTTACGATTTTTCTTTTTAGGATTAGTTATCAAATATACTTTAATACCAGTTATCAGCCTAAATATCTTGCTTTTTTTTGCTTTTTGCTTTTTGGGTCATCCTGGCAGTGTTCAGAGATTACTCTTGGTTTCATGCTCAGGTTGATCCTAGTGGTGCTCAGAGGTCCATGAATTGCCAGGAATTGAATCTTGGTCTAACAATCTATTTCTTTGACCCTCATCTGCTATTTTTAATATATCAATGATTTAGTGATAACTAGATATTAAGTTTTATGGGAAGCTTTTCTGCATGTTGGTGATAGTTTTATTATTTACTGTTTTTAACTCAATTGATGTACTGTCAATGAATAGTTGGGCAAAATGTCCATTTTAAAAATTTTTTTCTAAGGATCAAAATTACAGTAGATTTGTGACAGGAGTTGGGGCTTGTACTGTATAATATCAGAAAGAAAATTATTTAGCTTTATTTGAAATTGATTGTAAACTGTCAAGTGCTTCCTTGTGGGAAAATATTATCTCCTGCATTAAAATCTCTTCATAAGCTATAGGAATTTTCATGTTTCGTTTATTCTTTAGCAAGTTGTATTACTTTTATTAAATACAATTTCTTAACCTTTAAATGTCAGCAAAAGTAAATTAATATTGTAATATTTTATTTCTCTGCTCTATCAGTGGGCTGGAACGATAGCACAGCGGGTAGGGCATTTGCCTTGCACCCGGTCGACCCGGATTCAATTCCTCTGCCCCTCTGGGAGAGCCCGGCAAACTACCAAGAGTTAACCGCCTGCATGGCAGAGCCTGGCAAGCTACCCGTGACATATCCGATATGCCAAAAACAGTAACAACAAGTCTCACAATGAAGACATTACTGGTGCCTGCTCAAGCAAATCGATGAATAATGGGAGGACAGTGCTACAGTGCCCTATCAGTATGGTGCCACTTTATCCATAGTATTTTTAGGTGGGGCTTGGGGTTTGGGGCACACTTGGATGTGCCTATAGCTTGTGTTGTGCTCTGCATTCAGTGATCATTCCTGGCAGTGCCAGGTCTACTGCACACAGGGCAAGGCTTGACCTGCTGTGCTATCCCTGTCCCCAAACTTTATTTTCAATTAATTAAATTTAATTTAATTTTTTACAGTAGTTTCTAATAATGCTGTTTCATTCTTGCAGTGTTGTTACACTTTGCTGACCATCAGAGCACTAGGATCCCTCCACCATTATCCCAGAGTCCATTCTATCTCAGCAATCATTTTTTGGGGGGATTATCTAACTCCTTGCTTTATTTCTTTATTTCTCTGAAAATGAGTTGTGATCATTTGGTCAGAAAAATCTTTTTCTTTCCAACTCACCTCATGTACCTTTATTCAATTCCATTTCCCTCCAAGTTGCAGCAAGTTAAGATTTTTTCTTTTCTCAATCTGAGTAGTATTATATCATGTATGTATACCTCAGTGTCTTCATCCACTCATTTTTGGGCACTTGGCTTATTTACATATCTTGGCTATGCTGTGATAAACACAGGCATGCATATATCCTTTCAAATTAATGGTTCTGTGTTCTGGGAAAAGATGTCCAGCAGTGGAATTACGGGGTCATATGGAAGCTCTTTTAATTTTTATTTATTTATTTAATTTTTTATGTATGTATGTATGTATGTATGTATGTATTTGCGCTTTTTTTTGCTTTTTGGGTCACACCTGGCAATGCACAGGGGTTACTTCTGGCTCTGCACTCAGGAATCACTCCTGGCTGTCCTCAGGGGACCATATGGGATGCTGGGAATCAAACCTGGGTTGGATGCGTGCAAGGCAAACGCCCTATCTACTGTGCTATCGATCCAGCCCCGTATTTATTTGCTTTTTGGGTCACACCTGGTGATGCACAGGCATTACTCCTGGTTCTGCATTCAGGAATTACTCCTGGTGGTGCCCAGGGGAACATGTGGGATGCTGGGAATCGAACCTGGGTCGGCCTCGTGCAGGGCAAATGCCTTACCCGCTGTGCTATCTCTCCAGCTCCAGGCTCTTTTAATTTCTGAGAAGTCTCTGAACAGTTTAGAAAGAGGCTGAGCCAAGCAACAGCCCCATCCGCAGTGAGTGAGAATTCTTCTGCCACAGCCCCACCAGCACTTGCTGTTTCAGCCTGTTTAACATAGGCCATTCTCACTGGTGCGAGATAATGATATAATTGTTTTTGATTTGAATTTTCCTGGTCATCAGTTCTAATAGCATTTCCCCATATACCTGTTGGTCTTATTTATGTCATTTCTGGGGAATTATTTGTTCATCTCTTCTTTCCACTTTTTGATAGAGCTGTTTTGCTTTTTTGTTGCTGAGCTTTGAGAGTGGTTTATAGCTTGGATATTGTTCCTTGTCCAGTGTATGATGTGGAATATTTTTTCTTATAGATGTTTTTTGTTTTCATTATTTTAGACCTCATTTCTCTTGCAGTACAGAATATTTTAGTTTGAAAGAGTACTATTTGCTTATTTATACCTTTATTTTCTTTCCTTTTGGGGTCTTATCATTGAGGACTCTTCTGAGATGGTGATCTTGAATCCTGCCTGTGTTTTTTATCCATATATTTTAGAAAAAAAGATTTATTTTTGAGGTCTTCAATCCAGTGTGAATTGATATTTTTGTATGGTGTAAAGTAGGGTACAAATTTCATTTTTTGCACCTTGTTATTGTTAGTAGTAGTTTTTCTTCTCTGTCAGAATCAGTAAGCTCAGAGTCTATTCTTTTATTTTTTAATATGATTAACTTTGATCTCTGTTGGATTTTATTTTAACAAAGCCAATTACCCAAACTTTGTAACCAGTTTCTGACTGCAGTGATTACTTTAAATTACTTAACTCTTTGCTTTTTATCTCTATAACACTAATTGTAGTTTCTCCTATGTTATATGGTTGTCATGAGAGTTAGATGTGTCACTAATTGTAAAATATTTGAACAGTGTCTAGTGGACATATTGTGATATCTAATAAATTAATTTAGCTTCTGTTCTAATCTTTAGTATCTAGGAATATTTTTGGAATTATTATTGTCCTCTTTCTAGATCTTTAGGTATTGCTTCTCTTCAAATGTAAAGAGGGAAAGCTCTATGTTTTTCTCGAGTTATGACCTTTGCTACATTACATAAATTTTGCTAAATGATTGTTTTGTTGTTTTTGCTCAGTTTTAGGTGATTTTTAAAACTAGTGAATTTTTTTATTCATTTGAAAATTGCCTGTTATTTATAAGTAATTCTCTCATATCAAGGAATATGTTGTACATGTTTACATGTTTTTATTATTGTATTTTTCAAAGAACATAATTTTTTCATTTTTAGTAATAATTGATTATATACATACTGATTTAGACTTACTATTTATTTATTTATTTTTTAAATATTTTATTAATGAATCACTGTGGGAGGTACTGTTACAGACTTACAAACTTTTGTGCTTGTGTTTCAGTCATACAATGATCGAGTACCCATCCCTCCACCAGTGCCCATTTTCCACCACCAATGGTCCCAGCATCCCTCCCACCACCCCAACCCCTGCCTCTGTGGCAGGGCATTCCCTTCTGCTCTCTCTCTCTCTCTCTCCTTCTGGGTGTTGTGGTTTGCAGTAGAGGTATTAAGTGGCCATCTTGTTCGGTCTGTAGTCTACTTTCAACCCACCTCTCCCATCCTGAGCGGGGCCCTCCTAGCACCCTTCACTTGGTGGTCCCTTCTGTATCTGAGCTGCCTTTTACCCCAGCATGTGAGGCTGGCTTCTAAGCTGTAGAGTAATCCTCCTGGTACTTATCTAAATAAACTCGTCAACATTTTGAATTGACTCTGTATTTTTTATATATCTTGTTATATTGTCCATTCTGACTGATAATGATCTATTAGTATATAAGTGTCTTTTCTCATTTTACTTATTACCCCTTAGAAATTATTGATAACATCAGATTTTCTGCAAATCTGTACATTGAAATTTGAAGTAATATTTGTTGTGACTCTTAAGAAATTTGATTTTTTTCTATCACTTGAAAATTTGATTTAAATTATTGATTTTTTTCTACCTTTAAATTCCTTCTGTCTTCTCCAGTTACAAAATTGTAGCTACTGGGGCCATAGCAATAGTACAGCAGGTAGTGAGCTTGCCTTGCATGTTGCCAACCTGAATTTGATGCCTGGCACTGCAAACGGTTCCCCTACCTCTATCAGGAATGATCCCTGAGCAGAAAGTAAGGAGTTTGTGTTCACAGCTCCAATTCACTGAACAAGTTTCAGAGAATAGGTATTTTTTTTTACAATATGTATAAGTGTTGAGTGAAAAAGAAAAGTGCTGGGCATTAAAATGTATTTGAGAAAAATTGAACAAAAATAATGAAAGATTATTTTCTGGAATTTCCCCCTCTATCTCATTTAGAAAGGGCCAGGCAAAGTTTTGGGGAGGGGAAACCTTTTCTATAACATACTTAGAAAAATGCAAAAATAATAGGCTTCTCAGGAAAAGGAAAAATATAGTAGGCAAGTATGGTACCCTGTTTAAGGTGGCATAGATGGTGAGGGGCCTTTAATCTTGGAATTGGAATTCCAATTGAAAATGCAAGCAAATAATCAAAGGTTGATCTCATAATATCCGTGGGATTTCAGAAAGGAGCGGCTATAGAAAGGCATAGGTTCTCCATTGATTATATTTCTAATCCATCATCTTTATATTCATTCATGGGAAATTCCCTGATATTTACAATGGGATGACTGCCAGTATTGTCTTTATGTTTTTCTTTGATATTCATCTCTGTATCTTCATAAATATTTTAACTGAAAGTAGGGGGAGAGTGTGTCACTTACCACTTTGGACCAAAAACTTATGTAAATAGCATGTGAGGTGACCAAATAATACACACTGAATTTTCTGTCTCTCTAGGAGTGGGAAAACAATCACGTGGAAATATGCCAGCTTTATATTTCTTCATGAGTGTTTGACCTCAAAGTCAAGGCTATGTTGTCTCATGATTACGGCAGGCAAATGCAAGGTCTTACTCCCCGACTCAGCTGGCTTTCGTAGCGCATGGCTGTAATCAGCACCCAGCAGTTAGTCCTGGCAATGATCCAGGTACACGTTTAGAAGTAAAACTTTGAACATATCACCATTTAATCCCTACCAAAGTTAGACTGAGGAAACAATTCCTTTAGTAGATTATCCAAAAGCTTTTCAATCCAGGAATCCTTTGGATGCTTCAATGTTTATAATCTGCTAAAGCTGCAAATTGAGCAGACCTCTTCTATAGAGAATTGCTTTGCTCCATGGCAATCCATTTCATCAAGTGTTTCAGTGTAATGTCATTGACTGACTTGGTTAGAAACCTACTTATGAAGCTGTTTATTGACCTTATTGTCAACATGATCTTGGAAATATGCTCTGGCTGACACATGTTTTCTCTATAAGCGTTAATGCTTAGAGATTCAGTCTCAGATAGGAATAGCTATGGTTGTTTTTGTTCTATGCTATTCTAAGTCATGTAAATGATTATGTTACCAATCACATTAAGTAGTGAAAATGATGGGTAACAGAGATGATATTTAAATCATTGTGGCAGACTCGTAGAGGCTAACCAAATAAACTCAGCAGGGGAAAATCTGCAGCCTTCATTTGGGTGAAAAAACAATCAGTTGAAACACCTGTCCTGCCACAGAGATTGATTTGACACTACAGAGTGTGTTCTGAGCAGTAGAGTCTCAAGTAGATGCTTTCTAAAGGGGGGGCTCTGGAAAACTAAGTGTGGGGAACATTATTTGTTAAGTCTGTCTTCTGATGATTCACAACACACATTAGCCTATTAAAAGTTTGTAGTAAAGAAGCCTGTTTAAATTTTGTTGTATCAATTTTTCTTTCAAAGTTCATTTACCATAGGACTCCTGTTGTCATTGCTGCTATTATTCTTCATAACACCTCGTTCCGTTTGAGGAGTATTCTGTAAAATTACCTTAGTAAATACTGGGTTAAGTCGTTCGACCTAAGAACCCTGAGGTTCTTGTCAACCCAGGGACTGTAATAATGCTCTTCTATCAGGTACTCTGCACTGTCTTCATTGTTTGCCTGGAGTCCCTCCCCTACCCTCCTGTTACTTCTTCTTCTCTCCTCTTCTCTCCTCTCCTCTCTTCTCTCTAGTGATAGTAAAACCTCCATTTGTGGAGTGTCTAGGACACATTCTAGCTTGCAGATGATTAATTTTACACCTAGAATAAAATTTAAAAATGAGTTTCTTATGTGTCATGACCTAACACCAAGAAGAGGAGAAATATTGAATGGTAGAGGCCTAAAGAGTTTGCCAGAACCAAAAAAGGACAACAAGAGGTTGGAGTCCAAGAGCAGAATGTAATTCCTTCACTCTCATCCTCACTGACCTCCTGAAGGCCTGTGCAGGAGACTCTAAATAAAGTGATGAATAAGGTGTAAGTGTCTTCTAAGGGCTTAGCTTCTGGGATGGTGAACTCAAAAGGACTTGGTAGATGACAGGAGTTGTGGCCAGAGACACAAGAAGATATGTGATTAGTTGAGAAGAGAATCCTGGGGCTGCTGAATCCACAGGAATTGCCAGGTGGTGGCAGGCTAAAGATTACCAAGAGAGGAAGCACACACCAAGTTCCTATGGCATAGAAGTTGTTTCTGAATGAGGCAGTGAGTATGGGGTAGCCAGATCATGGGACATAGGTCATAAGGACATAAATCATAGGACCAGAAGATGAAAGAGGTTGATGGGCCTAAAGACTCCTTCGGAGTGGGGCGTGCATACATTTGAGCATGTAGCATCTGCCACTTGGATGCTGTTTAATCTTGGGAAAGCAGCATAGAGATTTGATAGAGGCCTTGGTCTGCTTTTCCTTTTTTCCCCTCCCCTTCCTTCCTGTGGGTTCACGTCTGCTGATACTAGGCGCTGTGGTGCTTTGGGGGTACTGGCAATCCTGAGGATTGAATCCACAGCCTCATGAGTGCTAGCCATGTGCTCCATTGGAGTCACAGCTCTGAACCTTTCCTTGACTTGCTAAATGTCTAGGAGTGGAGCCCTTCTTAAATAACTTTTTATAAGACTTAAATAAGATAACATAGGCTTAGCCCAGTCTTTGGCATCTCAACTGTGTTCTAATAGGTTACCTGTTACATCATTATAGTTACCCCTTATGGAAGCTTCTTTGAGTGAATATCAAATGTGTTCAAAGCACTGAAGGAGCCATCAAAGCATATTTCAGGGATGATGGCCAGGCTAAATCCCATTTTAGAAGTATCATTTTGTGTTTTTCCAGAATGAAGCCCATGTTTCTCTCTCTCTCTCTCTCTCTCTCACTCTCACTCTCACTCTAATATCCAGGTTTGCTTAACTCTAAGACCAATGCCGTCTTCACTTCATGAAATCTGAATTACTCATTTTTACCAAACAATGGCTAATTTCTAATTATGGGAAATATTTCTCTCTTTTTCCTCAAGTTTTTCTCATTCTGGAGAAGTTGCTGTTCTCCCTTGAACACATAACCCTCTGTCTCACTTTCTCTGCTTTTATACAGTTCTTCCAGTAAATTTCTTTCAATAAAAACTAGTTTGCTTCACTAAAAAAAGGCAGGAAAGACAGATTAGAGGCATGTGTGGTTGTAGAAATTATTTAGAGATGGTGAAAGTTTGAATCAACACAGGCAGGGGGACTGGAATGAGTGAAAGAATTAGAAGAAATTATAGACAGAAAATGTGACTGAAGGGCTGCTTGGGAAGAAGAGTTTATAATAATTGGTTTTTATTTTCTAGAAGTCCCTTGAAGTGGTCCTAGAACAGTTGGATTTACAGATGAGGAGCCATGTGTAGTGGGTTCTCCTGTAAGGATTCAGTGATAGAAAGCGCTCAACTCAAGATCCTAACAGATCTATCAGAAAGTAGCCAAGTGTACCATCCCTGAAAGTAGTCCAAGTCCAAGTGCTATGGAGTGGATCTCTATTGTCTTTTTGGGTTTTTGATTAACTACCCCCTGAATTCCTTCCAATTCTAGGTTTCTAGAGTTCTGAGTCTCTTCTAAATTTTTATGTTATCTGTGGCTTTTTAGGGCTGGAGCAATAGCACAGCGGTAGGGCGTTGTCCTTTCATGCAGCCGACTTGTGTTTGATTTCTCCATCCCTCTTGGAGAGCCTGGCAAGCTACCGAGAGTATCACACCCGCATGGCAGAGCCTGGCAAGCTCCCCGTGGCATGTTTCATATGACAAAAACAGTAACAATAAGTCTCACAATGAGAGACGTTACTGGTGCCCGCTCGAAAAAATCGATGAACAATGGGATGATAGTGACAGTGGCTTTTAAATCTATAGTCATGAAGATGTAAGCAGATGTAAGACCTCCCAGATGACATGAAACAGTTTTTTCTTTCCTGTCATAAGGAAGAACCTGCTTGTTTGAATCTTTACTGGCCAGTCTTGCTTCCTGCTCTTGGGGGCTTATCAACATTGTTTCAGGTCATCGTAGACTCTTGGTGACTCTAGATTAGGATGGGGGTCCTGCATTTCCTTTATGGGACTTCAGTTTCAGTGCAAGTTGAGAGACAAATCAGGTCCCATTGGGCTCGATATTGGTATCTCCCTGAAGACATTGACATGAATCTCCTTAATTGCAGAGTCTGAGCATCAGACATATTATCTAGAAATATATTTTTTGAAATATGGGCAAAAGAAAGGGCCACGTCTACAGACCAAGGTCATGTCTACAGAGTAGGACCTCTGTGCCAAAGCTGCCAGAGATCAAGACATGTTGACTAACATGAACCATCATGGTCCATAGCTAGTTCTCTCTCCTGCTGACTGCTTGCCTTGGGTGGGAATAGGTGGGACAAGGCTGTGGTAGGATCTTGATACACATGCTGGTGCCATGCAGAAAGCAGGTGTCTGGGCAACCTTGGGATATTTTATGCCATGCTCATGACTGTCTTTCTGCCTGGGAAGTGTCTCTATTGCCCACCACTCAATGACCTGCTTGCTCAGGAGTCCTTTACTCTGGTGTCATTTTCTTGAAAATTGACTGGGGTCAGGGTCACTGGAACTCCCCCGGCATATTTCTGGGGTGTTAGTTCCTTTAGTGTCTCATGGGGGGATTTCAGCTTTAAGGGGAGAAGACAGTTTTGTCTGAGAAAGGCTGAAATGTCTCTGTCTTAAAACCTGACACAGGGGTGGCAAGCAATAATGCAGTAGGTATGGCATTTACCTTGCACAACCTGGCTAACCTGAGTTCAATCTCTGGCACCACATATGGACCCCAACCCCACCAAAAGTCATTCCTGAATGCAGAGCCATGAGTAAGTCCTGAGCATTGCTAGCTATGGCCCCCAAACAAAACAAAACAAAACAAAATTAAAGATAAACCTGGCCTGTGGACCCGGACACTCAGAGCTGAGCTGTCACTATCAGTCAGTCTCCTGGGGAGGGACAAGGGACACCAGGGTCCCGAGACCTTCAGCAATTCAGCTTGGATCATGAGCTGGATGCCAGAGCAATAAAGCCTGCCTCCTGCCAGAGAACAAATCATTTCAGCAAGAAAGCGGATTCAGGCTTCTGGTGTCTGATGACTTATTATGAAGTACAGCCAAGAGGAAAAATCATTTTAAAAATATTGAAAGGCACCTCACCAGGGCTTCCTCCACCGGTGCAAATATCAATACAAGATTTATTTGAGACTCCCAAGTCCTGTGGCATCATCTGGAGACAGGGACAACACTGTCTGCATTTCAGAACTGACAGCTACAGCTTGTTTCTCCCGCCACTGGCTGCTGCCGCAGCTCAGCTTTGAACTTCACGTGTCTAGACCTTGGTAACATGGGGACAGAATCATCCAGTGGGATGGACAGGGGTGCCAGGGGGTCCAGTTGCAGGCCTGCAGAAGGAGAAGGTGGGGGTAGACATACACCATGGTGAGGTGGGGTGGACAGAGAGCATTAATTATACTTTACACCAGTTTCTCAATTTTTTACAACCATGACCCTCTTCCTGCACATTTTCATTCCTGTGCATGCCCCCCGCCACCATGTCCTGCTGGTTGATTCCTTAGTTTTGTGCCATGTACATGATTTTCTCCCCTTGCAGTATTCTGAGAGTCTGACATGTGCATATAAACCCCAGCTGAGAAGCACTGCCCTTGACCTTAGCTGTATGCTCTCGGGGACATTCTACTCCATTCAGTGACTTTGTCTGCTCACAGATCCACTGCCCATCTTCTTCCTTCTTCCCTTCCCCTAGCTGTAAAACTGAACCAGACTCATCTCTTTAGCTCCTTTTAGGGGCCTCTTTACAGAGCTGCCTTGATTTCTTCCCATTCCTGGCCTCCATCTTCCTCTCTTCATCAAATTCCATTGTTTTCTCTCCTCTTCAAACTCTTAGCTTTCTGCTTAGATGTCTTTTTCCTATGAGAGGCCTATTATCTGTAACTCCTTTGATATTGGAGGGACTTTTTACCTGAACCCTTCATCCTCTTGTTCTATCCCCTAAGAGATAATTTCTTGAGACAGCTTTTATATTTTCATCTGTTCTTTCTGATATTTCTTTCTTCTCTGTGCCTGTCCCCCCTCTCCCATTTGTGGGGGAAGTTTTGTTCATACACTCATTGTGACCACCTTTCCGGTTGCCTCTGGTTTTGAGGAGTGTTGGTGTGGAGCGGAGGGTACATTGAAGCCACACCTAGCTACACTTAGAGCTTTCTACTGGTTCTGTGCTCTAGCATCCCTCTGGCAGAGTTTGCAGGATGACCCATCCTGCTGGAGATCAGCCCTATTCAGCCGAGTGCAAGGCAAACATCTCATCCTCTGTCTTACCTCTCAGGACCTGTCTTCCTCTTACATGAGGCTTGCGGAGGGCCTGGGGCTGGCCTGAGAGGGTGGGCTGTTCCCCACTGTCATGGGCATCGGTGATGCCCCAGCCAACCATTCTCTTTGTCGAGGTGGACACTTCTCTGTACTCTTTGTGATTCAGAATTCGCTGAATTAGCTGGGATTTAGAGATAGTCCCCTCACCACCCACATTCTCCGTATAGTGCTTGGATTATCCACCAGGGCTTGGGGCCTGTCTCCTGTCAGGGGCTTGGCTTGAGACCACACCAGGGCCTTCTCGCTCTACTTCACTCCTGTTGTTGATGGGGTCTGCTCTGACCACTTTAGCAGCACTGCTCCCTTCTTATAGGGTCTCCCTGCACCTTTTTTTTCTTTTTGGGTCACACCTGGCGATGCACAGGGCTCACTCCTGGCTCTGCACTCAGGAATTACCCCTGGAGGTGCTCAGGGGACCATATGGGATGCTGGGGATCGAACCCAGGTAGGCCACGTGCAAGGCAAATGCCCTCCCCGCTGTGCTATTGCTCCAGCCCCATGCACCCTTCTTTTCTGAGGATACTGTTCTGCCTCTTTTTGCCCTGTAACCCCTCACATTATGCTCAGTCACTATGCTAAGGATCTTTGTGTCTTGAGGAAGGTGGGGGCAGTTTGGGGGATAGTAGAGTGTGGGATCCTCAGACTCTCAAATAAATCAGGACCAAAGCTAGTGAATGTCTCACCTCTGCCTCTGAGAGTGCCCAGATGTGTCTGGCATCTCGAAGAGCTGCAGCTAGGATGACAGAGGGCTCTGCTCGGCCACTGAGTTGGGGTTGGTCAGGGCAGTGGTCAGGGGTTGAGAGGAGTAAAGAGGAATGATGAGCTGGGATGACCCTTAACATGAAGGTATCTGACTCAAGGTTCAGGGCCCACATCTGTCAACAGCCACTACTCTTCTTGCCTGTGTGTGTCACTCCTCAGCAGAAAAGCAGGGTGTCAACGCCCATCTCACCTGAGCAAGCAGAGTCCGGATGTACCTGAGTACATCCTGTCGGACAGCTCTGTTCTGATGCAGTGTCAGGCAGTACTTGATTCCAGTGACTCCAGCATGTCCTTGCCCCCATGCTGCTGGAGCTGGACCCTCCCGCCAGGACCATCTGCTGCCCCCACCTGGGCCCTGCTAGCCCATTCCTGATGGCAGAGCTTCCTTTCCGCCTGGCTCTCAATCTCCCCTTCATCTCTCCCTCCCGAGGTCTGGTCTCCCTACAGAGGCCGACTTTGTTTCATGCCAGTTTCCCTTTCTCAAGGCCCGAGATGGCCCCTGGGTGTCGAGCCAGGTCCCCTGAGGACAATTGCCTAGTGACGAACTGCTGCCTGGCAGACTGAGTGTCATCACATTTGTGCATTCTTCTGCTCAGACTGTGCTTATTGAGTTCCCGGGAGCGGCCTGTCCGGGATACATGGGAAATGACAGGAGCCTGAAAGCAGACACAGTCGCACCCTCCCACATTAGGGGTTTGGTAGCTCGTCCAGGGGACAGTCTCAGCCATGCTCCTGATGCTGCGAGTGGGGGTGATGGGGTGCGACAGTCAGCACACAACAGTGGTCCCGGCCCAGCAGGAGGTGGGGAGGGGAAGGGCAGCATGAGAGAAAGCTTCCAGACAGTGATCTTTAAGAAAGTGGCATTTCAGCTGAGCCCTCAAGCAGAGTCTGGCAAGGGAAGGAAAAGGGGAGCTCCAGCTCCTGAAGGCTGGAAGAGCAGGTGTGAATGCCAAGAGGCGTGAGAAAGGTGGGTGCTGCCATCCCACAACTGGGGTTCTTCAGGGTAGGCGGAAGCGGAGGCTAAAGTAAATTAACTGCCCGGCATCATGGGTCGGAACTGAGTTCTGAGGGGGAGAGGGGAGCTGGCACTGATCAAGATGACAGCGCTGTTGCTGGGGAGTATTTGGACCAGTGATGCTGGAATCCAGAGTGCAAGTCTGCTTTGTAATTCTTGCCCTCCTGACTATGACCCCTTGACCCTCGCCCCGAACTTGTGGGACCATCCACTGCCTCTGAGCCAATCTGAAGTCAGCCCCAGACCCTCCTCCTCTGTTTGGAAATCCATGGCATTCTCTGCGCCGGCTGTGTCCGAGCAAGCCATGCGCAGAGCAAAGCCTGCTGTCATGTGATGTCAGCCTGCACAGGTAGAGGGGCTGCTTGTTGCTCAGAGCCATTCCTGGTTGCAGGCATCGCATCAGGAGCTCTGCAAAGCCTGTTTTGGTCCCAAATCTCTGTTTCACATTTAAACAGAGGACCTGGGAAAGACACGGCTATTGCTGGCCCATGGTGCTATCATGTCTCCGAAGCTGTGCCTTCCCCCGGCCGGCCCTCTGCACTGGTCACTGTCTACACAGGAGTGTCGGGGCTCCACTGTGGGGTTGACTTTGGTAGGTGCCTCGGTCCTTGAGCCGGCTCTCTGGCTCCTGCTTACACAGACAGAATGCTGAAATTTGAAAAAAGAGTTCATAAATAGACAAGTAGATGACCTAAATCCAAGCGGAGTGGGGGCACCCTGGGGGAAGAGGGAGTTTATTTAATTATTTACTCATATCCTGCCTCATCCCCCAAAAAGGATTAGTGGCAACTTACAGAAATACTTAATGTCCAACTGGAGGTTATTATTTTCCTCCATCCCCCACCCCCCAATCAAGAAATAGGGCAAATGATGAGGCAAAGAAAAAATGAGGGCAGGGATATAGCATGCCCATAGGTAGTATCCAAAATGAATGGACCCACTTCTCCTCTGATAGACACTGCCTGGGCCTTCTCCCTAGCATGCTTACCCTTATCACATGCTTTTGAGCCCAGTTGTATCTCATAACCTTGCTTTTAAGGAATTCAAGCCCTTCAAGTTTAGTGCAAAAAATTAGTGTCTTGTCTGCTTTCAAAGTGCCAGACTGTCCTCAGGCAAAGATGTATCAGGTACCAAAGGAGAAGGTAAACTTCCAGGGATCACATAAAGAAAAGAAATCTCCAGTTGATCATATGTTTAGAACAATTTTAGTGTCTATCTTTTGCCGAAGAGTAGATGCAAATCCTCATTAACCGTGCTCTGGACCAACCACTATGTTCAGTGCTGCAGTGAGTATGACATGGAGACAGAAGACATATCTGAGAATAGTAATAAAGAGTCAGGAGACAAGGTAAGGAGGGTATGGGAGGAGTATGATGGGGATGAGATGCTCCTAGGCCAGGTCTATGTTCTGCAGTTCTTTCTGGGGAGGTCAGTACACCTGGAAACCTAAACATGGAGAAGGGAACCACACAAATAGCCCATGGAACCATTCTGCAGGAGGAGAAAGGAAAAGGAAAAGGCACCAGGAAGTGATTGACCCTGGGAGTGGCAGGAATTGCTTTGGTGGAGACTGGTGAGGCTTCCATGCTCTCTCTGACTTTGCAGTTCCATCCTTTTCCCTGGAGTGCCAAGGCCTCAAATAGGGAGACTGATGCCAAGGCTAGTCCTAGAGAGAGGCTTGGCTCAAGATAGATAGGAGTGAGAATTTAGCTTGACAGTTAATGGTTCTTCCTTTTAAAGCAGAGGGCACTCATGAGATTTTGGTGGGAAGGAAAGTGCTGGGCGAGGGCAGCAGTTACAGCAGGGAACTGCATCTTCTTCATCTACTTTAGTCCGGACTGACCTCACCTGATGAGAAGGGAGGAGCTAGTAGGGAGCCTCTGTGTCTTTAGGACTGGGAGATAAGGGTCGAAATGAAGAACTGTGGGAAGGAAACTTGCATTTTATGAGGGGAGGAGAGGGGGAGGGAGAGAGACACAAAGGGGAGAGAAATCTCATAAACTGAAAGAAAAGAATTTCACGTCCTAAGTTCAGATACAAGTGATTCCAGATGAGGCTACATGTCAATATTGTTAAGACAGAGGACAATTAGAAAGATTCACCAGTTAGAATCTTTTTCCCCCCATTGGCATTATGTGGTTTGGAAGAGCACACATTTGACTTATGCCATGTCTATCTTATCAGATACTGGCTTTGAGAAGGAGCAACAAGGCCATTCAGAAGATTTGGAGGCAAACAGAAAGGATGTCTTGGGTGGGACTTATCCTGTGGGAAGCGGAGTCCCAAGACTTTCCACTCATTCTTCTTCTGTGGTTCTATGTCAGAGGCATGCTTCTGAGTCAAGGTTGGCTGGAGTCCTGGCCCATGTGTGCAGTGAAGTGGATATTTGGATTTTGGGGTAGTATAGCAGCAGTACCAATATTCTGTCTTCATACATTTATCTATTCCTCTCTAAAGAGTTTAGAGACCAATAAGCGAACTTTTAAACCCGGAAACAAAATCTTGTCTGATAGTAGCTAGAAGATTAGGGGGGAAGCATTTAAGTTGGATTCAATTTTACTTGGTGCATATTAGTAGCCGAATAATAATCTAGCAACATATGCCAAACTGTATGAACCTTATGTCATACCCTAGGGTCTTTTTGCTTACAGGAATGGCTCCCAGTAAGAGTGGACATAAGGAATCAACATATACTAGTTTACTCACATTGATTTAAATCATACCTCCAGGGCACTGTCAGTCTGCCATAGCCAAAGTTTCCAGTTCTGTAAGGCTTAAACTTACTATTCAGATATACTATGCCAAAGAATCTCTTCAGAGTGAATTGGGGGGGCCATCTTTGTGACTGCCACCCTCCCCTTTGTTTAAGATTCTCTGGACTTATGTCACTTGCCCTATAGTGACCAAAATACCTCTTCTGGCTATGGTCGCTATATTTTCCTGCCCCTGATAATATTCCAGAAGGAAATTTTTCCTGCACAGAGAACAGTAAATCAAGAAATTAAAAGGCTGGCAAGCTTTAAGGCATCAATACTTTGCTACATTTTTCATTCATTCATCAACTCTTAATTGGTATCTACTGTGTGTCAGACATTCTGCTAAGGGGTAATTAAAGGCAAAATAACTTCTTTTTTTCCCCCCATGAAGTTTATAGCCTCTTGAGGGTGACCGATGAGTAAGCAGATACTTATGATGTGATAAATATTTTTCAGGGGTAATTGGAGATAGGAGCAGAGAGCATAACCAGGAGCAAACCTGGGGGAGTGACTTTGGAATGAATTCAGTGAGCCTCAGGGACCCTTCTCAGACCCAAGAGCAGAAGTGTCATGCATAGAAAGCAGCTTTAGTAGGGAATGTCTGGCAGTTTGGCCCTCTGGCTAATGGGTGTCAGCAGAAAAGAACATCTGATAAGAGCTGGTCATTGGCAGTAGATTCACCTTTTCCAGCTGGCCAAGGACTGGCATGGCCTGGGAGATGGTGGAGGCCCAGATGGTGGGGCAGTGCACTTGGCTGATACATACCTGGTTCCTTCATGATTTGGGCAAATGGGTGGTCCCAGTGTCCAAGGAGGGGTGATTGTCACAGTGGCTGGATATTATCTGGGAAGAGACATAAGGCTGGTGAGTTAGAAGCCGTCTATGACATCTGTTCCCCAGTGACACCGGCCCAGGATTCAGAGTCGAGTTCTCGTCCCTATACAGGGGAGAAGGACATAAGCATTGGAGGCTACACCAAGATGGGCACCCAGCTTTGGGACAAACCGGGAGCTGCTTGGGTTGTGAGCTTTAGCCAGGGGTGCCTTGTACCAGTAATATCCAGATGGACAGCAGAGCCCTGACTTGGAGGGAGGGCTGTGGAGAATAATGAACCCACTCTGCAAAGCAGCCAGAAGCTAAGTCCTCCTATGCAGGGTCAGCATTTTTCAGGCCCAGGTATCAGGCTGTGCTTGAGCCTGAAATAGTACAGGCCCAATAGTGGATTGCCCCAGCTGTGGCAGGGGGAGGGGGAGGGAGGTCACATTTGCCAGGTCTACCTCCTCACCCGGCACAGACTGTCTCGACACTGCCTGTGACTTCACCGTGACATTGCCTGAATCAGAATGGTCTCTCCACTCACCCAGGAAGCTGCAAGACTCAGAGAGTCCAAGTCACTTCCTTTTGTTCTAGTCACCTTTGGAGCTGCTGTGTTGTCCTCATTGGGACATGACCTACCAGAGCTGGCGGGAGTGGAGGAGAGACCCTTTCCATAGCAAGAGGGGCCAGTCTTTGATTGCTCTGACCATCAGAGGCTCTGCCATGCTTCTTGCACTTCCAACAGGAGGGCCAGGTTGGCTGGAAGTGCTCCTTCAGGCAGGCTGGGGAGAGGCCTTCCTCTCACGGCTGGTTTATTTCTAGGTTGAAAGCAGCTCCCTCCCACTGCCCCTCCATAGCCGCCCTGCCCTTTGCAGCCTGGGCCCGGGGAGGCCATAGTGACATCCAAATGCTCACAGCAGGTTCATTACCCTCTGCAGAAATCTCCTTCCTATCATCCAGGTCCTGGGGGGGGGAGGGGGGTGGGCGTGCTAATTTAATTGGCCCTTTCCCCCTCTGTAATTACTGTAATCTATAACAATAATTACAGTCCATTTTATTTTAGTGCCACTTATCTTAATGTGGATGTGCATTACTGAGATTGCCAATAGAAATAGGCCCCAGGGGGAGGCAGTGGGGTGATGAAGGAGGCAGGGGCTAGCATGCCTCCCCAAGTCCTATGTAAAAGCCTTTGCCTTGGGGAGCCAGTCACTTCCATCTGGGGTGCTCCCCCCTTTACACTGGAGTCCAGCATTCCTGCAGGCGGGGTGATCCATAAGCGACTGCCACTGGGGGAGTGGTTCCCCAATTCTGGAGACTCCCAGGCCCGAGTGCAGAGTGGACACTAATGCCCAGAGGTGGGTGGTCTCTGCAGCCTGCTTGCAAATCTTTTGAGGACAGGGATAAGAACCTTAACAACCCATTTATCAGGTGCCTGCCTCAATGTAGGGCACCTCGGGTGCCCAAGGTGTGTTTGGCAAAGAACAAAAAGGCAGCCATATAATGACTGTGTCCTTAAAACGGGGCCATTGAGCAAGGCTGCTCTTTGTCTGTGAATTGTGTCTCACTGCCTCCGTAATTAGAGAAAGATGATTCTTTGGGGTAATCATTTGTGAAAAATCTTTCATTTTGTGTTGCCTTATATTCCTGGACCAGAACTAGTGAGTGTGTTGTGTTTGTGTATATTGTTGTGGCCAGTTTTCTTTTTCCTTCTATTACAGGGGAGCTCACCTTCTGTCTACAGCCTGACCTAGAGCCAGACTCATCTCTTGATTCAATTACAGAGTCTGGAAATCTGGGGAATGGTGATGATTGTGTGGGTAGAGATTGGGCACAAACCATTTGTTTGAGGGTGGCTCACTTTGAAGTTCATTAGGATCATTCAGTGAATGCCCTGGACACCAGGAATGCAGGAAAAGTGAGTCACTATCTTTATTCCTGAGTGCAGGTGGAAGACCATCCCATACCTGAGATAATAATCCTCTTGGGGTTTATTTATCCTCAGGCTCTGCCAGTCCTGCTTCTGTCAATTGGCAGAAATGGCTAAGTCCTCATTAAGCTGATCCTGGCACCCCAAAACCTTGCCCTGTCCAACTCTAGAAGCTCTGGGCATCTAGGGAAGCTTGTTTGTCCCAGTCACCCAGCTTTCTCATTGTCACCTCCCCATGGAATTGATTTTGTTATCATTGTATCTCTGTTGTGTGGTTCCCTTTCCCCTATTCTGCTTCTTCCATGTGAAACCTGACTCTTGATTTATAGAAGTGACCCAAATACAGGGCTGTTATGCTAGTAGCAGATTTTTCAGTAAAGATTATTTGGAGGTATTCAGACATCATCACAGGACATTCCTTATCTGAGTATTTAGTTCCTAAGTTTAAAAGCTTTTCCACCTTCTGATGTTTATTTCTCGTTCATATAACACCCACAGGTATTCCGGACTGTGTGTGGATGTGTGGGTGTGTGCATGCGTGTGAGATGCCCAGTCTGACTAATGGGTTGCAAAGTAGTACTATGTGAAGGCATCTTGTCTGCAGAGACAGAGCAGGGGCAGAGGAAGGGGAGGGAGAATCTCTCTCCTGGACTTAGAAGTGTCACCTGTCACATCTTCATAGAAGAACTCAATCACATGGCTTCACAAAAATGGAAGTGAGGCTGAAAATGCAATTTGACTGTTCAGAAAGAAAAGGAAAGAATTTAGTAATCTGTCTTAGGTGCCTCAGCTAAATGGATGCGTCAACAACTCCTTAATATGCAGCTGACGTGCTTTGGACCCTTTGAACTGGAGGAATGGGAGTATGGGGGACAGTGGTGTTCTGATTCAGGACCAAGAGAAGGTCCATTTCACTTTTATTTTCCTTTCTTAGCATTTTCCATATTCATAAGGTGTTTTTCCAGCTTTTTTTTTTGGGGGGGGAGTAGGTATATACTAAATTTTTCTGAAAGCTCTACTTGATGGAGCATGGTCACACCATGCAGGGAACTCTATAGAAATTGCAAATCATCTGTCCTTGATCCTCAGTGGGCCAAGCCCCTCTCTCTAAATGTGGTTTTTTGGGTGTCTCAAAGCTACATTTTGTTGGGTGCTCATAAGAGGTTTTATTTTGGCTCAGGTGTCAAGTGGTAACAACTTCATATATTTTTTTCAGTGTGAAATGATTCTGACCGTGCCAGATGAAAGGGAGCTTTGGGTCAGTCCCCAATTGCCCATTTGTCTGGGTTAGGCTTTGAGTTAGACTAGCAGCAATCTTCCGAGGTGATCCTGGCCCGAAGGTCTTTCTTCTCAGCTCAGCTTCTGAGGCAAGTGGACGCATTCTGATTAAGGACTGGCTTTGGGGAAAGACCTTTCTCTCTCCTTGTTCTGTTCCTGCCACATCTCTGCCCACTCACTGCTCTGCTGGAGACAAGAGTGCTACAATTTAGGTATTTGCTGGGCAGCACCAGGACACGCCACAGCCCGCTATGGGCTCTGCCTATATAGCTGCTGTGAGAATCCCCATCTAGGGGCAGGAATGGTACTTCAATGGGCAGGGCATAGGCCTTGCATGCAATTAGGAGTTAGGAATAAACCCAAGAATTGGGTGTAGCCCAAACAGGAAAACAAAAGGAAAAATAAAGAATCATTATCAAGTACAGATTTTCTTAAGGTAAGAGATCTCTCCTTTCATATATATATATACATTGTGTGCTTGTGTTTGTGTGTGTGTGTGTGCATGTGTGCACGCCACATGTGATGGTGCTCAGGCTTTTCCCCAGCTCTCTGCTTAGGAATCACTCCTGACCAGACTTGGGGGACCATATGAGGTGCTGTTCGCCGTGAGTAAGGCAAGTATTATCTCTCCAGCCCCTCTTTTTGATATTTTGAAATGCATTCTGAAGTTAGCCTCTGTGTTTGAGGGTGATCCTTAACTCCCTCAACACGGATAGAACTCATTTGGATCCCACGCCCTTTGTCACATTTTTTGAGAACCTTATATTGATTGTAGATATGCTACTAATGATTGTTATTGGTCTCTTGGCTTCACAGAATTGAGTTTATGATCTGCCAGGAGACAGTCTTCTCTGATTATAATGCCCAAATAGTCATAACTACTCAGAATAATTTATTTCTGTGTATCTCCTTTGAAATGATGAATTTGATACCAAACAGCCTTTTCCCTGTTGGTTCTGTCTTGACATGTTGTGAACAAAAGTGTGAGTTTCATCTGCTGGAGATGTAGAGTTTAACCTTTGATTTTTAGCTAGGTTCTGATTCTAGTTTCTTCCATATTTATTTATTTTCTTTCTTCTTTCGATCTCATGTTAATGTACATTATCTTACTGTTATTAAATTTGTAAGTTGCCCATAATTTCTCCTGGAAGGAGTGCGCGTGTGCACGTGCGCGCACACACACACACACACATACACACACAGACTTGTATGTGAATCTTTTCAAGAACAGTCTCTAAAGCCAATGTGACCTGCTTTCATCTCTGGAACCTCTGTCTCCTCTGTAGTGTCCCTGGCCTGCTGGCTACTCCTTACATCTAGCAGGGAAGCACCTACCTCAGGGCATTTGCGGTTCTCTCAGCCTGAAATGTTGTGCTTAGATATCTATTTGCTTTCTTTCCTCAAATTCTCCAGGTTTTTATGTGACTCTCAGCCTTTCAAGGTGCTGTTTTCATGTTTTTAAAATTCCAACACCAGAAAATTTTCTCTCCCCATTATAACTTTATATTCACCCATAATTTTATAAGTATTTAGCTTATGCAATTTTGGAGCTTGACAGGTCTCAAGATTCTCAGGATGAGTTTGTGATCTGGAGCCTCAGGAGCACCAATGGCATAGTTCTGGTCTGGAAGCCAGAAGCCTCAAACCCCAGGAAGAACAGATGTTTCAGCTGGAGTTCAATGGCAGAGGAAAGTTGATTTCCCAGTCTTGAGGACTGTCAGACAGAAGAAATTTTCTCTTGCTTGAGGAAGGTTGGCCTTTTAATTCTATGTAGGCCTTCAGCTGACTGGGTAAGCCTGCCTACTGGAGAGTAGAATCTGCTTTACTTAAATGTTATCATTCACATGAAAACTTCTAGAATAATAACTGACCAAACTGTGGCACAAATGAGTTTTGACAGATAAAATTACCCTTCATACTGCCTCTCTTTACTTTGTTTTGTTTTGATTTTTTTTCCTGTCCCCCTCTGCTAGACTGTAGTGTACAGGAGGGCTCTAAAGTTTGCTTGTTGTGTTTTTTGTTGCATCCCCAAGGATTAGGTCAGTGCCTGGCATGCTCAATCCATGGTTGTCAAATGACTGAAGAAATTCTGTATTCAAGCTGCCAATAGATGGTAATCCTGTTCATCCCACAGAGATAATTGCAAACAGATTTAATGGTCAGTCGTTCAAACATTTTCCTTGGCAGGATCTTATGATAAAGATCCAGACCATGCATGCACGTGTATGTGTGAGTGTGTAGTGTCTGAAGGACAATTGTTTAAGAGTATCATTAGTACTATTGCTAGGATTCTCATTTTGTCCTTAGCTAGGGTAATTCCCAGACTTGGCTTGATTTTTCAATTGAACAATGTCATGAAATTCTTGACTGAATATTAATTCAGATGTATTATAATTAAACTTTTCATTTATGCCTTGAGAAAGATTCATTTTGAGACAAAGGACTAACAAAAATAGGTCAAACCAATGCTAAATATTGAAGTTTCCTGGCCTCCTTACTAACCAGCAAAGTCTGGGAGCCCTTGTCAGAATCCAGTGATTACGATCATGACTTCAGAGACCAGACTTTTTAAAAAAAATTTTTAAATTTTATTGAATCACGGTGAGAGAGTTACAAGATTTCATGTTTGGGTTACAATCTGACAATGATCAAATAGCCATCCTTCCACCAGTGCACATTCCCCACTACCAATATCCCGGTATGCCCCCCCTTTCCCAGCCTCCCCTTGCCTCCATGGTAGAGAATATTCCCCATACTCTCTCTCTGCTTTTGGGCATTATGGCCTGCAACACAGACACTGAGACAGAGACCAGACTTTTCAGGTTTATATTCAGCCCTAACCAGGTAGGCTCTGTGTGAAAGCTAGTTTGAACATTTTTTTTTTCCCAATTCATAATAGATCTTCATTTGCTGAAAAATGGAGACAGTGGTATTTCCTTTGTGGGTTTTTAAGTATGATTGTTGTGTTATATCGGCCACACGGTCATTCTGTAGTCACTGTCACTGTCACTGTCATCCTGTTGTTCATTGATTTGCTTGAGCGGGCACCAGTAGTGTCTCCATTGTGAGACTTGTTGTTACTGTTTTTGGCATATCGAATATTCCACGGGTAGCTTTCCAGGCTCTTCTGTGAAGTCGAGATACTCTCAGTAGCTTGTTGGGCTCTCCAAGAGGGATGGAGGAATTGAACCCGGGTCAGCTGCTTGCAAGGCAAATGTCCTACCCGCTGTTCTATTGCTCCAGTCCTCATTTCCTCATTCTGTAGTAGATAACCTATAGTAGGTAGTCACAAAATACAGATTTTATGCAGGATGCTAAAGGATTAATTAGTATTTACTGAGCCAACAATTCAGGGTAGAATGTTTGTGCCTCTCTGGTCTGCCTAAACTACACTATACAGACATTTTCTCATCTGAGCTGCATTTTTGTACCAGTAATCCACCAGTATATTGCAGCGTATCCTAGACCATCAATAACATCACACGTTAGCAAAGCAATGGTTATTAATTTGCCATAAATACATTTAGAACAATAACAGTATGAATTTCAGATGACAAAAAATTAATCTCTGGCCATACCAGTAGAGCTTATATGGCTTATAGGAGCAAGTGGAGGTGTCTCAATATTTGAAGGGAAACATTCTTTCCTAAATGATATTATGACTCAGGTATCCAGGGGAATTAGCTTTTGTTTCTTTCTGGCAGAAGAAAAATTATCCTGGATTCTATATTGATTTTTTTTTTTTTTAAAAAATGGGTTCTGCTATCTTTCAATCTGTTTGAGAACAGAAATTCAAATGCTGCCTCTTAACCTTAGGAGCACCTACATTAGCATCTCTTTCCTCCAAGCCTCCCTGTTCCAGAGAACAGAGTATTGGGGAAAAAAAATCCCTCCTTAAAGAAAATCATGCAGCCCAATTTTTTAAGTATATCTTGCCACATTTTAGAATCACCTGACATCCAAGCAGGGCATCCCATCTCCTCTGACTACATGTTAGATATTACTTTATATCTAAAAGCTAAATTAATCCTCATAGTAATGCTGTGACATAGAGACTAACACTTGCCTTTTACTTTAGGCACAGAGAGGTTGAGCTCACTCAGGGCCACACAGTTTACAGAGGGGCATGTGATTATGGCAGACATAAAGAGGTTAGCTCTTGAAAATCATTGAGAAGTCTTATCTCATAGTGAACATGCCGTGTGCTTGCTCATAAAACATAGGGATTCTCAATCCTGGTAATCACTCCCATAGGATGAGTTATTGTCCACATTTTGAAAATAGGATAACTGAGACTGATTAGTTCTAGGTTGCCTGAATTGTGTTCTAGGTTGCCTGAATTGTGTTCTAGGTTGCCTGAATTGTAGTGGGGAGAGACAGGGTTGTAGTGGAGGTGTAGGATGAAAACCAGACCTGTAATCTCTGCAACACTTATTCTCGCCAGATCTCCATCCAACCCTCCCCTTCTACCTTCTTTAAGTGGACCTAATTGGTGATCCTGGGATTGACTGCAGGCAGGTGATTTCCAGATCTCAGCGTTAGCTTTGGAGTCTATTTGGGGCTGTATCCCCTTTGGGAATCAAATAGCAAGTTTGCGTATTTCCCACATGCAGTGCTGCTATTTTGATAACCATCTGTTGAAGGTGGTGTTTAAGGTTTCTCTGCTTGGGTCAGGATGTGGCTGCCTTTGCACATAGTCTGAGGTTGATGGAAAGATGTCTGAGGGGGCTCAGGAAGAAAGGTAATTTCATTTCATCAAACAGTTTGAAAAAAGACAACTTGAATACATTTCTAGAACTGTGTTTAAACAGTTCCTGCTCAGACTCCTTAGATGCATTTTTCTCTTTCACACTTCTGTTATTTCCTGGCGATACTGCATTGGCTAGACCCTCCTTCCAGTTAACCTCTACCATGCTCCCACTTTGAGGAACTGGTATTTTCTGTATCTCTAGCTCAGGTGTTTTCCTAAAGTTTACTACTTAGATCTTGTTTTTCCTCCTGGGAATTCTTGGTTTCTCACTGAGTATAAGTTAAAATTCAGACCATCCGCATAGAAGGCGGGCTCTCTCATCTGCATGCCCTGAAATGATTTCATGCAGTCCCTTCCATCTTTGAGAAATTGAGCTCTGAGAGGTCAGGAAACACATTTTGTTTTCACTCTTCTCAGTATTCTGAGGGTTTCTGCTGATGAGCAAAGGATAGAGGTGCTCTCTCCCATGAGCTGCCTGCTCATCACTTCCTGACTTCTCCAGTCTCTGCCTAAAAACACATAACAGTGATCTGTGGTTCCTCCTTAAGACTGTGCTTATACCTCCTAGATCTTGTCTTCCTTGCTTCAATGCTTCCCTTGCTGTGTAGAACTTCTTTTCTCCTCCCGGATAGCCCTTATCCCATTATTTCCTGTTTGCATCTCTGGTTTAACCAACCACCTCTCCAATTCCACAGGGTGTGTGACCTCTTATGTCGATATTAAGGCAATATAGAACTTGGTGCTTAGATTCCCAAGAGTTAGTTTAAGTCCTCAGATAAACCACGGATAGAAATGAATTGGAGGTTTGAATTGATTTTTTTTTCCTCCAGTGTTCCCTGCAATCTCAGTAAGTATAAATTTCTTCATATAAGACCATCTAACAATTGCTGAACGTCTGTCTACTTTGCTGTCTGCTGACATAATATTCCGAGACATATGACCAAACATCTCTATTTGCCTGGGACAGAGGGTTTTCTGGGAAGTGGGGCTTTTATTTTATAACCTGTTGTGGTTCCAGCATCAATTCCTTCTCCTGTTCTGAACTGTGGTCACTTAAAAAGTCTTCTTTGTAGGTAAAAGGCAAGTAAAGTTATGTCTTTACTGCTTAAAGGATCTTTGCTGCCTCATCCATTTCATAATTATCTCTCTGAAGACACACATGAGAGCTTCAAAGAAACAAAGTAAAATAGAAATAAAATAGAGGTTACTAGGAGCTCCCATCCCATACTGCTTAAATTGTTAGTCTGGGGTACGAGTCAGTTACCAGTCTGTTTTAAAGGATTTTGAAAGCTTCTGATGATTTATATAGTTGGGACACCCCTATGACAAGGAATTGTGAAAATACACCCAGGTATGAATGGCTGCGTTGATGGATCAGTTTGAGAGACAGGTAAAGTGCTGGTGACAAGATTGCAGGTTTCCTGGGAGAAAGGGAGGACTAAATGTAGAGTGGGCCTCACATTTCTTGTCAAGAGCTGATCTCTACCCTCTGACTGATATTGGGAACATCATCTCCCTGGGTTTGAGTCCCACTTATTAAGGAAGAGGGCATAGTTGACAGGCCAGAAGAGAAAGTGCCCAGCTATGATGGTACGTTGGGTGGTGCTGGAGAGTTCATGCTGACACAGCCCCCTTCCCAGTTATAATGGACTGCTGAGGAATTATATGGACATTGGTCACTGATCGGTTTTATCTAGCTAATGATTCAAATGATATATATATGTACACACACATATACACACATCACAGTCTTCATTTTTTTAATAATAAAAGTAACTTATTTACAAGTGGTGTTGGCATTTATGGTCTTGATATACACAGTTGTCTCACTTTACCACCACTAAACCATGAAACTGCCCAAGACCTCCAATTCAGGCCCTGGTATCACTTCCCATTTGTTCATTCTAGTCTAATTATTTCCCCCTAAACTAGTGTTTTTTGTTTTGTTTTGTTTTGTTTGGGGGGTTTGTGCATATCTGGTTGTGCTTCAGGCTTGCTCTGGCTCTGAACTCAGGGATCACTCGGGGGAGGGGAGTTCACCTGGGATATTGGGGATTGAACCTGAGTCAACTGTGTGCAAGACAAGAACCTTACCTACTGTATTACCTCTCCAGCCCCAGTTTCTCAATTTTTACTTCAGTACCTAGAGTGTGTTACCAGCTGATATAGCTATATCCTTGTTTTGTTCCCCATATATTCCACAGATAAGCAATATCATGTAGTGTTAGTCCTCCCCGTGCCTTATTTTTTTTTAGCATGGTGCCCTTCAGCTCCATTCAAGTTGCAGCAAACTATTTATATACCACAGCTTCTATATCCATTTGTCTGTTTTGGGACATTTGGGTTATTTATATATCCTGGGTAGCACAGTCTTACTGTAGCTAAAGGAGCTAAATATGATTCTTTTTATGACACCATGTGGTCTATAGATGGTCTATAGATGGCCTTTCTTAATCCTTGGAACTCCTGCCTTCTGAGAAGACCATATAGACAAGCAGACTCAGGTGCAGAGATTTGAGAACATAGCATTAACTTTGTACCTGCCTCTGCTTACTAGTTTTGACTTTGGGGTCACAAAGTCACAGGCCTTGTAGGCTGACTTCCTCCTCCCTGAGAGTATGTCTGGTATCATAATAACTATAGTATTTACTTGTTTGCTTAGAAGTAGTCCAGTATCCAAGTCTGAGCTGGGACTGTGGCCTTCAGGCTTGACAGAAGTCTTTCGCCTGCAAGTGACTTCCAAACAGTAATCTGACTTCTTCTTGCCTCCCTTCCAATGCTTGGTGTGGCTGAAGTCTTAGTGCAGGTCACATGGCTTTTTTCCATTTTCTGCAAAGGCAACCTTCAGCTCTGTTCCAGCCAAAAAACTGGTGCTGTGTTGTAAATATATATTTTTATTTTTCTTCTAAGTGGAGGCGGGGGGGGAAGACACATTTCTTCTTTCTTTATTAACAATTTATATTTTAACTTTTATCAATTGTCCTATTCATGTTCTTTGTCAAGGAAATTGTGAAATTGATCTAAACCTCACTTCGATCTCTTATTTATAAACCAGGGTTGCTTTGAGGATGGATTTTTATGTTATGCACATATATTAACTTACTTATTCTTGAGCCTATTACATCAAGAGCTACTTCCCAAATCTTTATATCCTTTCTTCAGAGCAACAAAGAGCACTATCATCTCCAACATGCAGTGCCCCAGGGAACTGAGGGATTTGACTAGGAACACTCATAGGTTGAGTGTCAAGGATAGGATGCAGACTCTTGTCTCTCACTCTGCAACTTCTCACTGGCTGCTTCACCAGCACCACCACTATCAGGAAGTAGGTGACTGTTTTTATGTGATGTATGGAACTCAGGAAAGTATTACTTTAAAATTACATCGGGTTGGCAGAGAGTCTCTTGCACACATGCCTGGCTGTCTTCCCCGGGGCCCCTCGGAGGAAATGGGCTCCAGCTTCCCTCCACACCCTGAGCAGAGCTGCCGGTGGCCGAAGACCACCGGAACCTAGCTAAAGCCATGGTCAAGGCCCCTCTCCACATGTTTGGACAGGCCTCACACATGAAGGTACCGGCAGAGGAACCCAGGTGTGTGTAATCCCATCAACGGCCAACATCCAAGACTTAAAAGCAAGCTCCCAGAAGCGATATCTTAGCATACTTCTCCCTCTGGGAGAAACTATCAAGATTCTGAGAGTTTCCTGCTCACATGGGACAGCCTTGCAAGCTTCCCATGGTGTATTCATATGCTAAAGCCAGTAACAAGCTGGATCTCATTCCCCTGACCCTGAAAGAGCCTCCAGTGCAACATCATTGGGAGGGCTGAGTCTAGAGAGACTTCTAAGATCTCAGGGAAAGGACAAACGGAGAGGTTACTGAGCCCGCTCGAGAAATCGACGATTAACGGGATTTCGTGATTCATGATACATCGGCTTAGAATTGTTTCAGACTTGTAAGTTGTTTGATTATGAAATAGTGCCACAAGATTTACAATTTTTAAGTAGTAAAAATATTTGTTAAAAATTGTCCTGCCTTGACTAGCTTCCAAGCCATGGAGACAACCTCCTGGTATTATAAACTACTATTCTTGGGTATTAGTCTCCTACTCTGCCATTTTATATTCCACAGATGAGTGCAATCTTTCTATGTCTGTCCCTCTCTTTCTGACTCATTTCACTTAGCATGATACTTTCCATGTTGATGCACATATTTTCAAAGTTCATGACTCCATTTTTTCTAACAGCTACATAGTATTCCATTGTATGGATGTACCAAAGTTTCTTTGACCAGTCATCTGTTCTTGGGCACTCGGGTTTTTCCAGATTCTGGCTATTGTAAACAGTGCTGTGATGAACACATAAGTGGAGATATAATTTCGACTAAAGTCTTTTGTTTCCCCAGGATATATTCCCAGAAGTGGTATTGCTAGATCAAATGGAAGCTCAATTTCTAATTTTTTGAGAACCGTCCATATTGTTTTCCAAACGGGCTGGACCAGTCGGCATTCCCACCAGCAGTGTAGAAGGGTCCATATCTCTCCACATCCTCTCCAACAGCGGTTGATTTTGTTCTTTTGGATGTGTGCCTTTGTTTTTTGAGAGACTTTTGAATACTCTTTCAGTTTCTTTGATAATGAAGGGTCTAAGTAGCTACTCTGAGTTTCTTGGTTCAGTTTTGTTAATGATAGCAACCCAGAAATTCAAATTTGTCTTGTTTAATGCCATAGACAAGATTTCTTTCTTCTCAATAAAATCTCTGATTTTATTTGAAAACAAACAAACAAAAAAATTGTCCTGCCTCGAATCTTTTGCTTGCTGCTCTACCACCCCAGATGAGACTGGCTTACAGTTGACATCACTGAGCCTATTCCTGAATGGAAGGCAGAGCCCTACCCCTCCTTAAGAGAGTGGGTACCAGCAGCCTACAAACCCAATCTATACCAAATTAAGGGCCCACACCACCTCCAGACTCATGTGGCTGCTTATATGGCAGCACAACAATTCACTCAACAAATTACATGCTCCTCATAGTTATTCCTCCTGTTATGAGGATGGGAAGAGAAGACAGAGAGCAATATCCAGTTTAATTCCTCAGTATCTTCTGGGGTAAGGGAGGAGTGGTAACTACAAAGATTCACCCCCAGTACAACAGGAACACTAGAAAACCTATGGGGAAAACAAGTGGAAGCCTACCTAGGTCAATGAGCTTAAACAATATTACCAAAGATACAAACACTACCAGTAAATCCTTAGATAGTGTCTTTAATGATACTATGATGGGGTGTTCAGTGAGTTCAAAGAAACTATGGCACAGATAGTCAGAAAAAAACACAAGAATGTATGATAGTTGAAATGAGAAAAACTACTACAGTCACAAATGACAGAAATGAAGAACATATCATCATATCATCATCATCATCATCCCATTGATCATCAAATTTCTCCTACGGTCTCAGTAACCTCTCCATTTGTCCTATTCCTGAGATTTTAGAAGCCTCTCTCTACTCGACCTTCCCAGTGATGCCGCATTGGAGGCTCTTTCAGGGTCAGAGGGATGAGACCCAGCTTGTTACTGGCTTTGGCATATGATACACCATGGGAAGCTTGTGAGGCTCTCCCATGTGGACAGGAAACTCTCAGAATCTTGATAGTTTCTCTCAGATAGAGAAGTAGCTTATAAGATATCACTCGGCTGCTTCGCTTCTTTCTGGGAACTCTCTTTTAAGTCTCTGGATGTTGGCCATTGATGGGATTACACACACCTGGGTTCCTCTGCCGGTACTTTCATGCATGAGGCTTGTCCGAAGGTGTGGAGAGGGGCCTTGAGCATGGCTGTGGCTAGGTTCTGGAGGTCTTTGGCCACCGGGAGCTCTTCTTGGGGCAGGGAGGGAAGCTGGAGCCCATTCCCTTCGAGGGGCCCTGGGGAAGACAGCCAGGCGCGTGGGTAAGAGACTCTCTGAACATATAAGTGGTATAAAAAAAAAACATCAATAGAAGCGCTGAGCAGCAAAATAACAGAAGCTGAGCAAAAGACAAAGGAGCTCCAAAATGAGGAGGAAATTGCTGGAAAACAGCAGAAGGAAGGTGAAAAATAACCTGAAAATTAAAATGAACAGCATATAGAAACATACAGAGAACTATGGGATGAGTTCAAAAAGGAATAATTCAAGAATAATCAGAGTCCTTTTTTAAAAAATATTTTTAAAATTTTATTGAATCACTGTGAGATAGTCACAAGCTTTCATGTTTGGGTTACAATCTCACAATGATCAAACACCCATCCCTCCACTAGTGCACATTCCCCACCACCAATATCCTGGGTAATCAGAGTCCTTGAATAACAGGAATGCAAATGTGATGAATAAACAGTAGTTAAAGAAATCATGGATAAGAACTTTCAGAGTTGAGGGTTATAGGTACCAAGATCCAGGAGGCCTGAAGAGTCCCAATGAGAATAGATTCAATTAGGGAAACTTCAAGACACATTATATTCAAAATGATGAACTCCAAAGATAGAGACAGAATATTGAATGCAGCAAGATAAACAGTGGAACTTACATACAAAAGAAGGCCCATTAGATGTACAGCAGATCTGTCAAATGAGACTCTATGAGCCAGAAAAATATGGAAGGATATAGTTCAAAAATTTAATGAAACTGGTGAAGGGATGGGTGTTTGAGCATTGTATAATTGAGACTTAAACCTGAAAGCTTTGTAACTTTCCACATGGTGAATCAATAAAAGAATTAAAAAAAAATTTAATTGAAATGAAAACCTCACTAAAAAGTACTCTATAGAGCTAGATTATTATTCATATATGAAAGAATTATACAGAGCTTCATGGACAGATAATAGCTCAGAGAATTCATAGCCTTAAGAGCAGTTGTACAAGGAGCATTAAGAGAGCCCCAAAAAGAGCAGGAGAAATCCCATCATGTGTCATTAATTGTTGTGCTCACCATTGGTGCATATGTTTTTTCTCTACTAGATTAAGAAAGATTAAAAACATATTGCAATTAATCATCACAAATTGGCATTTATTTTTTTCTTAATTTTTTTGGCCATCCCTTTAAGTTTATTGGACAAAACAATATGAAATAAATTTGTTATATGTCTGCCAACAGATGGGCAGTGGTGGTGGAAGGGAACCTGGTGATGTTGGTGAAGGGATTGGTTTTGAAATGTTGCATAACTGAAACAACTATTAAAAATAACTTTGTAAATCATGGTGGGTCAGAAAATATTCCTGAAAAAAATTTTCCTACCTCGCCCTGCCAAAAAAATAAGATAGCCCTCTTCATATGTTTAATTCTTACTTCCTCTGGTCTGAATAGAGGCCTGATGTTAATGTTATTATGTATGCTCAGTTTTTAAAACCACATACTCAAAATATGAGAATATATTAAGACATTAGTTCCTTTTTCCTATTTTGCTCATGTTCTTGCACTTTATATTTTGCTTGTTTGCTTTTTGGGTCATACCTGGCGATGCACAGGGGTTACTCATGGCTCTGCACTCAAGAATTACTCTTGGTGTTGCACAGGGGACCATATGGGATTCTGGGAATCGAACCCGGGTCGGCTGCATGCAGGGAAAACGCCCTATCTGCTGTGCTATCACTCTAGCCCCTGTGGCATTTATTTCTTGTTAGTAAATGGAGCATGATTTTTTTAATAAAAACTAGGGGATATTTAGGTGGTTTACAATATTTTGCTATTGAAAACATCATTGAATGAGTAACATTGATAACATTGAATAACTTGCAAATATATGTGTGAAAAACTTTTAGGACAGAAGCCTAGAAATAAAGTTAGTGGTTAAAATATTTTCTTGTTACCCTCTGCCAGTGTTGAGTCAATTTCTATATCCACCAACAGTGTATGAGGGAACAAATTTCCATAAAGTCTTATTAGCATAGTGCTTCACCAAACTTCGAGGTATTTGCCAACATGAAAAATGTCAACATAGCCTAATTGAATTGTAGTTCCATTATCCTTTAGGGGCTATGTTTCTTTCTAAACTTTTTTTTCTGGGACACCCAACAGTGTTTGAGGGCTCCTCCCAATGGTGCTTGGGGTGTGTGTGTGTGTGTGTGTGTGTGTGTGTGTGTGTGTGTGTGTTTGTGTCTGTGTGTCTCTGTGTGTGTGTCTGTATGTGTTTGTGTATGCATGTATGGGGGATGGTATGAACCATGTAATGTGGGGGGGGAGGTATTGAATACTGATTTCTGTCATGTGAAGCACGTCTGCCGCCTACTGTGCTCTCTCTCCTGTCCTCATATTGTTTAAGAATCATTTTCTGTTTGACCTTACCCGGGTTTGATTCCTTTGTCCCTCTCAGAGAGCCTAGCAAGATACCAAGAGTATCCCACCTGCATGTCAGAGCCTGGCAAGCTACCTATGGCATGTTCGATATGCCAAAAACAGTAACAACAAGTCTCACAATGGAAATGTTACTGGTGCCCGCTCGAGCAAATCGATGAACAATGGGAGGACGGCACTACAATGCTATTTTCTGTTCATTAATAATGATTACTTCCATTCATATAATTTTTCATGTTAAAAACTGAGCTACTGGTATGTTTCTTGTAGATTTTTTTAAACAAATGTACACATGCTAGAAATTGCACTTTATGCCATAATCTCAACATTACCAGTATTTTCCCCAGGATGTTATTCTTTTTATCTTTTACTTTAGTTATCATTATTATTTTCTTTGCCACATAATAAATTTTATGTAGTCCAGTTATCATTTTTTCTCTTTATCAACTGAAGATTTTAATTATCTTTTCACATTTTCTTCTAAATTTTGTTTTGTTTTATTTTTATTTGGGGTCACATCCAATGGCGTTCAAGGTTTACTCCTGACTCTGTGCTCAGGAATAACTCCTGGTAGGCTTGGGAGACCATATCAGCTGCCATAAATCAAACCCAGGTAGGCAACGTGCAAGGCAAACACCCTACCTGAAGTTCTATTGCTCCTGACTCTTTTGAATTTTTTTAAGTTTTAACCTTATATAATTAAAGCTATGATCCTGTTTTGAATTTCATCTTGGTGTGCTGTGTGCCTGGAGGGGGAAAAGATTAGTATTTTGTCCTAATATCTTTATATTTATTTTACTTAGGCTTTGTGCTATAAAAACTGTAAATGGTAGGATTTCATGTATAAAGCAGTTCAGCACTACTGAACTAGTCTCTGCTTCCCTTCACCATTTTCCCAGTGTGTGCCCCCCCCCCTCCACCATTCCCTCCCTTCTCTTGTGACAAGCTTGCTATGAAGACCAGTTCTCGAATTCTGTAGACCATGGGCATTTTTGTTTACATTCCACATCTAAAAAAGATTATTTTGTGTCTGTCCCTCTCCTGACTAACTTTACTCTTTACATCTATCCATGTTACTCTTCAGATCTATTCACTAACTTTACTCTTCAGGTCTATCCATGGTACTCTTAAAACCTAGCCACACAGCAGCAAATTGCATGATTTTATCTTTTTTTCTTATAGGTGAATAGTATTTCATCATGTACATGTACCATAGTGTTTTATCTATTTGTGGACATTTGGGTCGTTTCCAGATTTCATGTGACTTGTGATGGAATGAACATAGGAATGCAAATGTCTTTTCTGAATAGAGTTTTTGGGTCATTGGGATAGATGCGAGGAAGTAGAATTACTGAATCTTATGGAAGCTCCATTCCAAGTGCTTTGAGAAGTATCCATATTGTTTTCTAGAAGGTTTGACCGGTCAACATTATCATTAGCAGTGAATGAGGGTTCCCTTTTCTCCACATCCATATGAACACTGGTTATTTTTGTTCTTTGTGATATATGTCGATCTCACTGATGTTAGTTGATATATCATTGTTGTTTTAATTTGTGTGTCCCTGATAAGTGCTATAGAGTAATTTTTATGCCTTTTGGTACCTTTATACCTTTTAGCTATCTATAAGTTTTCTATTTTGGGGGATCACACCCAGCCATGCACAGAGGTTACTCCTGGCTCATGCACACAGGTAATTTCCTGGTAGTGCTTAGGGAATGCTGGGAATCTAAGCCGGGTCGGCCGCATGCAAGGCAAACGCCCTACCACTGTGCTATCGCTCCAGCCCCTATATGTTTTCTTTAAAGCAATTTCTGTTCATCTCCTCCCTCCATTTCTTTTATATTTTTTTTCCTTGTAAAGTACTACCAGTGCTTTGTTTATCTTGGTTATCAGCCCTTTATTAGATTAATGTTGGACAGATATTCTTTCTTTTTTTTTTTTTGGCTTTTTTTGGGTCACACCTGGCGATGCACAGGGGTTACTCCTGGCTCTGCACTCAGGAATTACTCCTGGCGGTGCTCAGGGGACCATATGGGATGCTGGGAATAGAACCCGGGTTGGCTGCATGCTAGGCAAATGCCCTACCTGCTGTGCTATCGCTCCAGCCCCTAGATATTCATTCTTAGTCTCTGGGGTGCCTTTTAATTCTGGTCTTTGTTTCCTTTGTGGTACCCAGGCTTTTTAATTTGATGTAATCCCATATATGTTTCTGTTTGGCTAGTAGCATCGAATCATTAAAGTTGCCTCTTGGCATTCAATGTCACGAAGTGTTCTACCTATGTTTTCCTCAACATAATATGTGGATTCAGGCTCAACATTGAAATTTTTAATCCATTTTCATTTGGCTTTTGTGTTCACTTTTTTTTCATGTGACCAATCAGTTTTCCCTACCCCATTTATTGAAGAGGCATTCATTGATCTACTTCTTATTTTTTGTTTATCAAAGACTGTCTATAAACCTGAGGATGAGCCACTGGATTCTCAACGCCATTATTGAAAACAGATAATATGCTCTTGTCTGCAGAAGATCTGATCCAAAATCCCAGTGGGTACCAGAAACTGTGGATAGCACCAAACTACATATAGATATACCCATATATATGTATATATATAATGTGTAGATATATATAGTTATAGATATATAGTTATAAATATATATTGATATATATAGTTTGATGCTATTCATAGTTTCAGGATATATACATATATAATTCCTGTATATATAGTTTTTATGTAAAAACTGGGCTGGAGCAATAGCACAGCGGGTAGGGCGTTTGCTTTGCACGCAGTTGACCCCGGTTCTATTCCTCTGCCCCTCTCAGAGAGCCTGGCAAGCAACTGATAGTATCTTGTCTGCACAGCAAAACCTGGCAAGCTACCTGTGGCATATTTGATATTCCAAAAACAGTAACAAGTCTCACAATGGAGACGTTACTGGTGCCCGCTTGAGGAAATCAATGAGCAATGCGATAACAGTGATACAGTGATGTAAAAACTATTTTAGATTTTTATAGTACTTATATTGCTCTCTTCTGGGAGCTTGCTTTTAAGTCTCTGGATTTGGCCGTTGATGGGATTACACACACCTGGGTTCCTCTGCTGGTACTTTTATGCATGAGGCTTGTCTGGAGGTGTGGAGAGGGGCCTTGAGCATGGCTGTGGCTAGGTTCCAATGGTCTTCGATCGCCGGGAGCTCTTCTTGGGGCAGGGAGGGAAACTGGAGCCCATCCTCTCCCCTCTGAGGGGCCCCGGGGAAGACAGCCAGACATGCAGGCAAGAGACTCTCTTATAACTGATATCTTATAACCTACTTCTCCCTCTGGGAGAAACTAGCAAGCTACTGAGAGTTTCCTGCCCACATGGGACAGCCTTGCAAGCTTCCCATGCTATATTCACATGCTAAAGCCAGTAACAAGCTGGATCTCATTCCCTTGAACCTGAAAGAGCCTCCAATGTGGCATAGTTGGTAAGGCCGAGTGGAGAGAGGCTTCTAAAATCTCAAGGATAGGACGAATGGAGAGGTTACTGAGACCACTGGAGAAATTTGATGATCAATGGGATTTTGTGATTCGTGATGCGTGATAGTACTTATATAAGACTATATACAATTTATAAAGTATAAACTTTATACTAAAAACCAAGTATGTATAGTTTTTTAGTATAAAGTTTAATATTTACTTAGATACTATTAAAGGTTAACAGTAACTAATGATAAAATAAAATAATTATAAAATATACTTTAATGCAAAACTGAAAATTAGGGAGCTAGTATAATTCATACTTTTGTATTTTATTAGTGTTTGGTTAAGGGCAAAACTTATGACTTTCATCCTGCTATAATGGATTTTTGCCTGGGATTTCCTAGGAGGATGATTCATCTCTTTGCCAGTGCCTCTGGCCTTGCATTTTTTGTTCTGTTTGGGATTACTAGGCACCTTTTAACTCTGCCACTTGCTTCCCACATCGTTGTGGTGCCTCTCTTTGACAACAGGATTCTTTTCTTACAAAAAACCAAATAAACAAAGACCAATTTTGTCTGATATGCCCAAATCCTGGGTAAGCTCTAGCACCGTTCACAGCCCCTTTTAAGCAGAGAGTTTTTTGGGTTGGATTTTTTTGACCATTTTTTGTCTTTATTTATTTACTTTTATTGAATCACTGTGAGCTAGACTTACAAAGCTTTCATGTTTTAGTTTCAGTCACACAATGATCGAACACCTAAGCCTCCATCAGTGCACATTTTCCACGACTAATGTCCCCAGTATTCCTCTCCCCCATCTTATCCCACCCCCTGCCTCTATAGAAGACAATTTCCCTCTTATTCTCTCTCTACTTTGGGGCATTATGGTTTGCAGTACAGATACCAAGAGGCCATCATGCTTAGTCCTTTATCTACTTTCAGCATACACCTCCCATCCCGAGCAATCCCTCCAACCATCATTGACTTAGTGATCCTTTCTCTATCCCAGCTGCCTTCTCCCCCTGCTCATAAGACATGCTTCTAACTGTGGGGCAATATTTCACAATATATATAAATTGATCTTCACTAACATTTCACATATAGTTTTTTCAAGTGAAGATGAACTTTTTTAAAAAAAATATTGATTCACCATGAGAAATAGTTACAAGCTTTCATATCTGAATTACAATTACACAATAATAAAATACCCATCCCTCCACCAGTGCACATTCTCCACCACCAGTATACACATTATACCCCCGCCTTTCCCACCCTCCCACTGCCTACATGGCAGACAATTTTCCCTATACTCTCTCTCTGGGCTGGAGCGATAGCACAACATTAGGGCATTTGCCTTGCATGCGGCCGACCCAGGTTCGATTCCTCCACCCCTCTCAGAGATCCTGGCAGGCTACTAAGAGTATCTTGCCCACACAGCAGAGCCTGGCAGGCTACCTGTTGTGCATCCAATATGCCAAACACAGTAACAACAAATCTCACAATGGAGACGTTACTGGTGCCCGCTCAAGCAAATTGATGAGCAATGGAATGACAGTGACAGTGACTCTCTCTCTATTTTTGGACATTATGGTTTGCAATTTAAGCAGAGAGTTTTCAGCAGATACCTCATGGCTTGTTAATTTCTACCAGTGATTCTGCCTCAAGTCAAGATGAGTGCTTCCAGCCTGAAGAAGCAGGGACAGGTGGAATAGGAACCACATTGGGGAATTGAGAGTTTTGAGGAGAAACGTCAGCCATCAGCATGTGAAAAGATGATTGAAGAATTTCCCATCCTTCCCCTTGAATTCCACCTTGTCTGTTTTCTATCTCCCCTACCGACACTTCTTGCCAATGAAATGATTTAACAACAAACTAAAAACTCCAGCAAAACGAAAATGACTCAGGACTTTGGGGCCCTATTTGTTTACTTATGCATATCAATATCAGTTTTATTTACCCTATCTAAAAATAAACATGCTTGTAGAGAGCTGTGCTTCTTAGCTTATTTGCATATTTAGTGAATGTAATTCAATAAAGAGTAATAAAGGGTGAAAATGGAGCCCAGAGAATGGTGTACAAGAAATGAATAATGCTACAGGGTGGGAAATGACAGCGTGGGAGGAGGATTACCTCACAAAAGTCTGAATTACATGGTCAGTACAACTGCTATAGTGCACTAAAAATGACATCACATGCCTAGCTGGTAGAGAAAAGGGAATATTAATTATAACTCTTATAACAGGCAAAATGCTGCACGTAAGAAAGCCAGATACCCCTAATATCAAATGCTACAGCTAGTTCTCCCAAAGGACCAGATGCTCATTATTAAGAAATTCTAGACCTCATTGGAATTGACAGTCACATATGTGGATTTGATTATAGGAGACATGAGGAGCAAAAGCATATCTTTATCTGCTAGAGGAGCGAGTCCCTTACTTCTGGTTAGTTTTTCAGACAGAGTGGTTTTATATTTTATGAAACAAAAAAGGTAGAGGGAGGTGGTTCTTCAAAGACAAAAACAAGACGTTGTTTTATTTGTTTGCTTGTCTTTTGGAAACACCTGGTGGTATTCAGGGCTAAGTCCTGGCTCTGAGTTCAGGAGCCATATTTAGTGGGACTTGGGGAATCATTTGTGATACTGGGATCAAACCCAGGTCTACTGTGTGAAAACAAACACCTTATCCCACTGTACTATATCTCTGTTTCCCCAGAAATGAAATTGTGCATAAAAATCAAATATCAAAGTAAAATTTATTAAGTGGGATAAAATCATAACACAAATCATAAAAAGATATATGAAAAAGCTGACAAATAAATACAACACAATTATATACACATTGGCTTATACTTGTTTCTTAAAACTTTTATGCATTTTCTGAGCCGTTGTTATTTTCTTCATATGATAATCTTTTAAAATTTAATTTGTAAGGTGAGCATAGAGAGATAATCAAATATTTCTTCTGAAATAGCAGAATGAATTTTTTTTTGAGTAAGAGCCTGGCAAGGCAAACTACCGATAGTATCCCGCCCACACAGCAGAGCCTGGCAAGCTACCCATTGCGTATTTGATATGCCAAAAACAGTAACAACAAATCTCACAATGGAGATGTTATTGGTGCCCGCTCGAGCAAATCGATGAACAACAGGAGGAAAGTGCTACACTGCTATTGTTTAGAAATGTTTATTCAGCTTTTCATCATTGTTAAGGTCCTGTAAATTTAACATTGGTGTTACATTTGGGTCTTTGTATATGAGAAGTAATATCTAAAGTTTTTATTTATATTTTTTAAAATTATTTATTTTATTGAATCACCATGTGGAAAGTTTAAAGTTCTCAGGCTTATGTCTCAGTTATACAATGCTCGAACACCCGTCTCTTCACCATTGCCCATATTCCACCACCAAAAACCCCAGTATACCTCCCACCCCCCAACCCCCCCGCCTGCGTGGCTGATAAATTTCACTTCATTTTCTCTTTACCTTGATTACATTCCATATTTCAACACAAAACTCACTATTGTTGTTGGAGTTTCCCTCCAAAAAAACAAGCCCTATTGACAAGGAAGCATTTGATAATTAGTTTTCCATTGCTGAGAATGATGAGATATGAAGTCACGGCCGCGCGGTTTAGGATTTCTGTATTTTAGTATTTTAGCAATTAAGCCCAGGGAGATTTATGTTAAAAATTGCATCATTTCCCTTCCTCGTGGCAGACGCCATGCCGCTTCTCCCTGAAAAGGGAAAAAACACCTAGAAAGAAGGATCTTTCCCCTCCTCGGCCGGCATGGGGCTATGGCTTAGTTCACAGTCTAGAGACATGGCTGCAAGCAGTTGCTGGGATCAAAAGTAGTCTAGCTGGCCTCCAGATCGTGATCCATCAGCAGAGAGCTGCCACAAAAAAGTGTGGCCACTTGGGTCGAATCTCGGCGGAGCGCGTGCCGAGACTGCCCCCTGAAGTTTATCTTTAGTTACATTTTCACCTTATGTTTTTTATACCTCATCTCTCCTACTCCTTTGTCACATAGAACATCTATTGCCAGTGCATGAACTCACCTGTGCATCTTTGCAGTCCAAGGCGAGGCAAATCTGCATATAGACCAGGTCAAAGAAATCCAGATCACTTCTCAGCCATAGTGGGCAGTAAGTTAACTAAGCACAAAAGTTACATTAGATAACACATATGTAGCCCACTAAACTCAAATTTCTAGTTAGTGCTTCAACACCTGTGAAAGAAAGACCTGTGAAAGAAAGACTTGGGATGGAAACAGTGGTCTGTCTTCAAGAATGTTACTAACAAAAATTGCACAAGCCAAAGGGCTCTGGGAACAAATAACTAGCTCTGTTCCTGGTATTGTCTTTGCTAGAGCAACAGAAGGGGCCCGAGTTTCCAGTCTTCCCTATTGGTGGAATCTCCCTTTGCCTTCGAGCGCCTCAGAGTGGGTTTGATCATTTTCTAAGAATTTCATGTGTCTTAACACATGAGTTTTGGAGACAGATGCCAGGACCCAATTTGTTACCAGTGTGACTTGAACTATTTCAACTTTTCTGAGCCTCAGCTTCATAGACTTCAAAATTGAAATCATACTTATATGAATAATTGAATTGTTCTGAAATTTATATTGCCTATGTCCATTGCTTTGTACATTCCCTTGTACTTCATAAGGTAAGAACATAGTGAGTATGTTCAGAGATCTACTAGTCACTGACTTTATCTTCTGTAGACTAGGGAAACATCTTTTTCTTTTAGTCCCCCAGCTGCTAAATAAAAATCATTAATTTTTAAAATATTTTTATTGAATCATCATGAGATACACAGTGAAAAATTCTTGTGTGGTCCAACAACCCTTCCTATTTTATAACTATCAGCAGCCTATCTTTGGACAAGTAGAATTTTTAATATAGTGATTTTATTTTTTTTTCAAATTTATTGTTTTTCTGGAATGACCCTTGGGTCCATGCTCTGCCTACTGTTCAGCATTATCCAGAAATGTAAGCTAAAGTTTAAACCAACTCTAGCTGCATTTTTTTGCAGGTGGAGGAATGTACTGATCTAGCATAGATGGAGGAAGATGGAGAAGGTCTACCTCAATGACATAGGTTTGCTTACTTAGTTGCAATAGATTTTCAAGTGTGATTTCAAGGGGTTTCAGTAAACTTTGAAAATAGGTTGGATATTCATCTTCCTCTTTTTACCCATCACTTCCTGATTGCTGGTTTGCTCTGCACCCTTTGGTGCCCACGGACTATCTGCAGCCACACAAGTGGCAGAGTTTCTCCATACCAAGCGGGTTGGTTCTTACAGGGAGACTAGACCTGATTTTAGATAAGACTAGAGAGGGTCTTATCTCACACAGACTTATTCTTTCTACCCTTTTGAATCACATAGAGGGCTTGTGAATGCAGCCACAAAATATGGGGTCGTGCCAGGTAATGCCCCATTTATTGCTGAGTTCATGAGGTGGATTTATTTGCCAGGTATACCTTCTCTGACTTTTTTTTCAAACTTACCGTTACTGCAAATAACTGTTACTGCAACCCCTTTAGAACATTTGTTTTACAGGCCAGCATCCAACAATGTAGAACAACACCAGATTTCTATGATTATTAAACACAACTGCCTCCTGATCCTTAAAGTATTTCAGATAATTTTACCCATCATAGAAAGGCTTCCCATTTTGATTTGGAAGGTGCCTGTCAAGGTGGCAGGCTAGGGCTGGGGTGGGGGAAGTAGGACAGGGAATCTGGGAACACTGGTGGAGGGAAATAATCACTTGGAGTGGAATTAGTGATGGAACATTGTATGTAAAAATCCCAGTTATAGATAGCTTTGTAATTCATGATTATTTAACAATAAAATTTTGGAATAAAAAAAAAAGGCTTGCCATTTTGAAGGCCACCATCCTGTTTCTGAAAAATCCGGTATCTGTGAGCAGAGTACCTTTTCTTTTAAGTTTATGAATAACTCATGGTTGAACATCCATGATGTTTTCAGAGATCTTCTCTCTAGCCAACCATATAATTTATGTATTATTTAATCTTCAAAAGCATTCTCGCAGAGATGGATAGATATTCCTTATTTGTCTCCCCACACAGAGATTAAAATATTCTCTGGGCACTTTAGATCGTGAAATTGTTCATTTTATAACTGAGAAGATAATGTTGTTTATGTATGAGTGTAAGAAAATTACTTTACTTGTCTGTAGTAACACTGATTAGAGTGAGATATCAGTTAATGTTACCATTAGTAAATGTTCTACATATTCAAATCTGTCTAAATACTGAATATTCTAATGAATGCAGAGGATGCTATTCAAAAATAGCAGGAATACCCAAATCTCTTTGTGAATGCCATTGGTTGTATCCATTTCCAGTGAATAAGGTAAAAATGTGTATTGTCAATGAGATCCCTGTTAGTGATGCCTTCAGGTAATGTTTTGCTGCTTGTATTTTCTTTAACCAGATGAATTAATGTGGTTATGAAAAATCAACCTAACATTTGGGAAATGATTGGTGAGAACAGATTGTGCTGTGTAAATCATAAATTGCATTACATAAAACCTAAGGATAAGGATGCATTGTTAGGGTGTATGATGGAACATCGATTTCCAGGGGCCTTTGGTGAGAATGAGAGCAAGCAGTCTCCTCAAATTCTTCCTTCTCGCAGTCTTAAGAAAAAAAATCAACCAGGCCACCTTTCATTCTCCAGAAGAGAAACTGTATCTGAGAACTATGATCTTGGGGGGCATTCCTGTACAGACAGATTGCCGTAGCATTCTCTCCATCAAGAAATGAATGCTGAAAACACAAGGGTGGGAAATACAGAAGGGTGGAGTGAGGGCTGAGCGTGGGTCACTGACATCAGGCACCAAGACTCCAGAGCATCCTGTCTGTCCTGGAAACCAAGCCTTGATTTCTGAAGTATGGTGTTTCTTCCTCCGGCCATTGGTAATCTTTGCTTGCTTCTTGTACACCCATTCACTTTTTACAGGCAATCTTTTTGCTACTATAGCTTTGAAATTTCCAGAAGGCACATGAGATTTGTAATCCTGTAGGTATAATGGAAATTTTTTCGTAGGTCTAGAGAGATGTATGAGTTTAGCCTAGATTTTAATGCTTTCTCTGTTTAGGGACCTCGTGTTATGGGAGAACAGACATATCTGTCTCTTAGGATCACTTTGTTTAATCAGTGAGTTAATGTATATCATGCACCTGGCATATCACCTGGATCATAACAGACTCTCAGTCCTTCCCAAACTCCAACCCACCATGGTACATTTTCACAAAAGCAGAATTGGGGCTCTCTTCTCCCTGTTGCTCTCACTCTGTCTTGGCAAAGCCCACTCTCAGTTTGTTTGCTTTTATTTTGGTCATCATGTCTGTTGCAAGCAGTGTGTTCCCCCTTTCCCTGGCACCTGCACTATCTGGAGGTTAGCTCGAAAGGAGGAAGCTAGCGGCAGCCAATCCCTGCATCAGGGCAGATGAGGGATTGAGTCTCATGTTCCAGCGTCACCATAGAATGTCTGGGACAGCCCAGCTGGCATCTGTGGACAGGTAGCTCATCGTCCTAAGAGAATCCTAATTCAGTGGGATTTTACCAGCAAATGACTGTAACAAAGAAAGGATATATTAAAGTGTGCACTAGGGATTGTAGTTATTATAAATTACATTCTTTGAAATCTCATTTAGATCCAGGAACCAGACTGCATTTGGAAGGCTCTGAGGATTAATCCTTTCAGAACAATGAAGTGTCAGTGATCATTTGGAAAAGTAATTATGCCAAATTTAATTATCATGCACGTGCCTTTCATCGGCATCACCATGTACACCCTGAGGAATGGGGGGGGGGGAACTACCCCAGAACACGCTCTTAATGGAGGGATGTGGTGCAGAATGACACACGCTGTAATTGGACGTCACTTAATATGAGACTTGATGGATATAGAAATAGTGGGTGGAGTGAATGGGAGGGGGCATCTGGCCCACTCAGCAGATGCTTGAGATATTTGGAATGGCTTTACAATGTTTTCAACATATTGGAGAGGAGCAAACTACATTTCAAGTAGGCTGAAAAATTTATTTCTCTGTCTTAGTATTCCTTTTGTTCTCTGTTCCTATGGTATCCTCACCTCTCCTGAATTGCAGAATTCAGTTGGGAACTCTCAAATGAAAAACTCAGTGGGACTGTGAATGGGTGTGTATGTTTTGGGGAGGGTGTGCATGTTTTGGCGAGGATTACAGGAGGAGTTTCTGGTGGACAGATGGACCGTGATCACATGGACCCTACAGTTTTCAGGGCTTGTGTATTGAGGCTGAATTACTGGAAATGCATGTAAGTTTATCTGCCTCCCTCTTCCCTCCAGTTTTTTTCCTTTGGCTCAATTACCACTTACCCTTTCAATATCACCATCATCATCTCTTTTGTAAAGGGATACCCTGGTGTCTCTGGGTTGGGTTGGGTTGAACAGCATGATATCACAACTGATTCCCCTGTCTCTTACGTTGGTACACTCTGAGTGTTCATCATGAGAACCATGACCCCTGTATCCTTGACTTTGAATTGGCTGCTTAGCACCCAGTGGCTTAGCCCCTGTATAGAAAGAGCCCAGTACATATGTGAAAAACTGAAAAGAATAGATGTCAGTTCTTCTTTCTTTCCCATCCCTAACTGTGCTCAAGCCTGGACTCTCTGCTTTCATGTTTCTGTCTTTGGTTTGAAGATGGGATGTTTAACACTAGAGGTCAGACATAGATCTTCCGCTTGATGTGTAACCAGATACTCACAGGTGGCTTTTCTAGGATTTGATGAATATTGTAAAACTGACTGAGGACTTTGTAGAGTGGACAAACTAAAGTAGTGATGAAGGTGCCTGGTGGATGGCTGGTGCCCTGTTCTATTTGCTCTGGTGGTTTTTTTTTAATTTGTTCTTCTGAGCCCAGGGACTCTTAAAGATTGGGTCCATCAAAAATCCCCAAACCAGGAACTTTAATTTCAGGCTAAAGCTTCAGTTGTTGTATCAGCAGTCCCTTGAGGCTGACGCTACATCTCTTGTGGTATGATTGATGGATCTGTGGGCAAATTTGATCGTCTTAAAGAAAAACTGTTTGCCTGAACTTCCAGCTGAGAATCTTGCTACCATAAGCTCTGGAGCGGGACACTTGTTAGGTTTGGCATCCATGAAATATAGCTTCCGCAGCAGGGCTATTTCACAAAGTTCGGGATCCTCAAATCACTGCACACAAACAAAATAGCAAGTACCCTGCCAACTCCGACATCACTCCTCCCTCACTGGAGAAACCGAATAGGAATCCTGGGAGGTTGTGTTTCAGAAACCAAGGATGTGTTGCCAACACGCACTATTGCTTACCTCATCCTGACTAGCTAATACTGTGAGTAGGACCAGCCGCTGATGCCTTTCTAAAACAGGGATAGACTTAAAGATAATCAGTTAGGAGATCCCAATGATTTCTGCTGAGTTAACCTGGTTTTCCTGGCAGCAAATGAATGGGTAAACCCAAAATTGGCAATGGGAGGGAACTGGATTGTTTTGAATGTATCCAGTGTGCCAGAGAGATAATTAAGCACATTCTCTCATCTAATTTCATCTAATTCTCCCAACAAGCGAGAAATAGGCAGTACTGGGTACTGTCTCTATTTGAGTTGTCAAATCAGTGACTACTACTACTACTACTACTACTACTACTACTACTACTACTACTACTACTACTACTACTACTACCACCACCAATATTACTACTGCTGCTGCTGCTACTACTACTGTTTCTACTACTGTAGCTGCTGCTGTCATGGCTACTAAAGCTACTAAATTATGTTACTATATTACCACTGCTATAGTACTACTACTACTACTATTACTACTATTGCTGATGATACAAATAAACTTCTAAACTACTAGTACACTAATTACTACTGCTTCTGCTGCTACTGTTATTACTATTACTTTTAATGCTACTATCACCATCTTGAAATATATCACCTGCTTGCCATATGTAGACATGTAATAAAGCTGAACCATATAAAAATACCATCTGTATAGATAAAAAAATGCAAAGTCAAAACTTCCCATGATTTGTGGCTAAAATAACTTAAATCAGACAGTGTTGTTTGCCTGTTAATTATCCCATTGTGATACAGTCTCATAGGGTGCTAAAGTGACAGTGCTCAGGCAAAAATGGATGTCAGAATGTCTTTTTATAGAATCATAATAACACCAATTGTTACTGTCAAGGTCCCCACTGAGATGAGTTGAACCTGGGACTTTTGATGAGCTGATAGTAAGGTGGGGCAACAGAACAAGTCCCCAGAGACCTTTCTTTGGAGAAAAGTTCCTTCTTGCTCTGATTCTTTACCTCATAGGGCAGAGTGTCCTCAGAGTGGAAGGTACCTTGGCTGTATTAAGTTTAAAGTGTCATCACTAATTAGCTAAGATTGTAGGCTGGGGGAATGTAGCTCTAAGCCTGGGGACTTAACATTATAGACATAGAATTGAAGGGGGAAATACATTTTCCAAACTCATTTTAAAAATACTTTCCCTTGGAAATTAAACCATTAAATGTACATCATTATGCAGATCAGTATTCATGCTTTAAAGAAACATAATTTGCCTTCATTTAATTTGTTTCTCCAAGACCTAATTATAGACAGGATAAAAAATGTTATTTTTCTACCACTGTGCAAATCGCCTTTTACCACCCACGAGGGCAGTCTTTCTGGTTATTGAGGTTTTTTTCGTACAATGATTAGTGAAGGAAAAGAGTCAGAGAGATTATTCTGAAATACAGTTGTATTTTGGTAATGACAGTAAATACAAGTATGCACCTTTTCAGTGAGACAGAGGTGGGATGGGGCTAGCTAGAGATCTTGGTCTTCCCTTTTGATCTTTAAGAAGATCAAATATATTCAGCTGCTTGAGCAAGTCTTGAAGTTGTGAAAACACAATTGTGGTTCTGGTGCTAGCAACAAGTCCATAATATTACTTGGGAACTGAGCATTAGATATATGAGGGCAAGAAGGTGGCTCACAGACCTTGACAGACTGACAGGATCAAGGCAGACCACAGCGCTTCTTTTGGAAATCACTTTGCTTTGTGGGAAATGCTGACGCTAATCCAGATAAGGCCTTGGAGATTAAAATTGACTCTGATTAGGATTATAAAAGCTATACACATTTCTAATACATACACTTTGTATATAATGTACACGATTTTGAGCTCATTGCTAACATTGTTTATGTAAGCCTAACTATTCTGTGAGGAATGGGGACAGAGAGGTAGTTCATTGGGTAGGATACTTGCCTTGCATGCAGCTGACCTGAATTCTGTCTCCAACACCCCATATGGTGCCCAGAGTACCACCAGAATTAATGATTGAAAAGCCAGGTATAACCCCTGAACATCTCTGGGTGTATGAGCATCTCCCCAAAATGCTGGCATTCCACTACATCTCAGTATGAACTCACAACTCCACAAGTGCTGTAGATACACAGGTAGAAGGAACAGTGGGAAATATTCTTTTGGTGGTCTTCAGTGAATCAGTCTTAGGTGTCTGTGCCTTTTGGCTGTCTCCTCCACTTGAACCTGAGCTGTGTCCTGCTTTCTTTTATAGACTGTGCCAGAACTGCTGCTTCGCAGTTCTGGATCTTAGCTTTAAGAAATGACAACCCTTGCTATGTGCTCTGGAGCCAGTTAGCTGCCCTGTAAGAAGTCTCAATACCCCGGGCCACTCTGCTCAGCAACAAGAAGACACTATATAGAGGGAAGCTGAAGCCTAAGCCTAAACTAAAAACTCTCTCTGATCTCCCTGATGTTAGTTCACCACCCGGCCTTTCTGTGGATGAAGCCTCCTGTTCCTGAGAGTAGATCCTGAGCCTCTGGCTGAGACCATGTGAAACAGATTGTGCCTCATTTGTCCCCAAACTGCAAAAGCATAAGAAAACAAGTCAAATGATTGAGGGGGAATTTTGTCTCAAGATATTGAGTTGATAATGCAGCAAAAGAGAATTGAAACTTTATAGATGGACAGTTCACTTCATAGATGAAAAGTAATAGGCTCCCAGAATGGGCTTATGGATCTAGCCTAAATTAAAGTAGGAAGGGAGAGTTGCATGTCCTTCTTTCCCAGAAGGGAGCATAACATGACACTCGCCATAGCCATGCCACCAGAGCCAGGCTGTTTCACTCAGGGCACCCCAGAGAGGGGCGGGTGAGACCCATCCCTGCCACAGGGCACCCATCCCTGACAACTGAAAACCTCCAGAACTCAACCGCTGCCATGTTCACAGCTACTCTCCACATACTCGGGCCGAGCCTCACCCATCAGTGAACCTATTCCTGGGCCTCGCAGCCATGAAACTTCATACCACACACCCTACCTATACTCCAAGAGTATCAGGTTCAAAGTAGGAGGCAAGGGGGTATAATGCGGCCATATGATGCCACCAACAGGTCAACCTGTGCCTGCAGGGTGAGTGTATTAGCAGCTTGATGCTGCCTTCAGGCTTCCTGACACCCCAAAATTGCCACTGTGCTTTTGGCTGGACCCCAACAACTTGGGAGCAAGTTTACCAAGAAATTAAAGGGCCAAAATTTAGGTAGGTGGGAACCATGCCCACAAACCACGTCTGGCTCAGGTATATGAGCTCATTTGAGATCAAAAGTGACAGTTAATCTCAGACCCGAGCGTGGCTGAACAGACTGGGGTAAATTGGAGGGGCCCAGGTTGACCTGTGTCTGCCCATGCAGAGCCCCCAGCAGCCAGTTGCTTCCACAATCCAAAATCACCACCATACCCCTGGCCTGACTCCATCTCAAAATGGACCTCACCAAGATAAAATCTGTTGAAAATTTGGGTATATGAGTTTTGTGACTGAAATCTCCAGGCTTTCATGGAGTTGGGGTGGGCTACCTCCCCCCACTTTTTAATACACATGGAAGCACTGGAAGTCACCCCCATGAACGAACTCCAGTGCTATCCTGTAAACTCTGTTACTGGCCTTGCTTCAGAGACCCATAAATACATCTCGAAAGAGATCAAAAGCCAGAGACACAGCAGTGAGTCCTGGAAGACACCACAGAGCTGGAGATCTCTTTGGGCCCCATACCGAGCCAAATTCACCGGGGCACCCCAGATAGAGCAGGTGCACTCTGCCCGGCTACTCCAGGTGGAATCCTAGTGACCAAGAACTTCCACAAGCAAGGCCCAGGTACGCGGGTTCCAGGATTAAATCTCCATAACGCATGGTGGCAGAGGCGCCGGGCTGTCCCTCCCCAGCTCCCCACCCACTCATTGGCCTGGCTGTCACCTCACAATGTTCCTATGGGTGGCATCTTAGCACACCAACAGCCCTGGTCCCGAGATGCCCAATTGAATCCCAAATGGATTAGTACCCTAAAGAAATGTCTCTGGAACCCAACCATTTACAATCTAGGATTCCAGAAGTGCACAGCACCCAAGATATTCAAAATGAGCAGTGGACAAGAAATAATCTAGCATCTGCCCCTGGCAGGCAGGCTTGAATGGTGGTTGGAAAATTCGAGCAAAGCGTAATGCCCAAAAATAGAGAGAGAGTATTGGCAGAATTGCCTGGCATGGAGGCAGGGTTGAGAACTGGGATGGGGGTGCATACTGGGGACACTGGTGATGGAAACTGGTGGATGCCCTTTTCCCTCCCTACTTCCACCATAGATAATGAGCTAGGCTGTGTTTCTAAGGTGGAGAACTGGTTCTCCCTAAGAAGCAAGGGTAGCAGATCCTGGAACGGGATTTGAGACTGAGCTGGAGCCCACTGAAAGAACGTCTGGTAAGTGGGTGAACTGTGAGCCTGCAGATTGTTCCTCTGTTGCTTCTTCTGTTTCTCATACCTTAGATTCTGTACTTCATTCAAGATACATTCAAGTAGCTAGATCCTGGGGGGCCTTATTATAAGTAACAGGTAAACCATGAACAAACTTTGATAAAAAGGTAGTTTACCTTTTAAGCTTTAACACCATTTGGTGCCTTCATCACCACTTTGGGTTGGTGGTAGCACCTGCCTCTTTAGGTTTTCATAAGGATTGCAGGGTTCATATGTGTTTAGTGCTCAAAGAAGCCTCTGATGTAACCTCTACACTTGATTAAATTTGTACAGAACAAATAACTCAGCATGCTATACAACATGATTGTTTGTGTGTGTGTATGTGTGTGTGTGAGTGTGTAAGCAGAGAGTGGGGGAGGGAGAGGGAGATGGAGAGGATGTCAGAGAAATTACCACGATGAAGGATGCTTTGGAGTTAGCTTCTGTCTATCTTGTGTCTTGTGAGGTTTCAGTGACTCCTTACAACTGTGAGGGGGACACATTGAGAGATCGGAGTGCTGTCTTCCCATTTGGGGGCAGGATAACATGAACGGATTTGTGTAATTCACAGAGTTTATCATACCAGATCCCTGTTGTCCAGATAACCAGGATATGGGGTCCATAGTAGGACTTGAGTGGCAGACACAGGTTTTCAAGTTCCCTCTCTTCGCAGTCCCTAGGCAGCTGCCCAGAGCAGCGGTGCCAGGCCCAAGCATGAGAGATGCGAATGCCTGTGTTTGGTTCTCTAGGAATGGCATATTGCTTAGGTCAGTGTGTCTGCTCCTAGCAGTGTGCCTTTGCTGCTCCTCCTTTCCACACAGGCAGTCTCTGCTCAATTCCCCAGAATCTGTACTGGCCCAGAAAGTGGCTTGACTAATAGAGTGAGGTAGAAGTGACCTTGAGAAAGTTCTGGTTCTCAGGACCTGATTCTCAGTTTCTGCTTTCTGTGTTGGGGTACTTCCCTGAGCTTGCCACAGAGCGAGAGGCCAGGAGGTAGGCTATCTGGACTATACGATCCAGTCTTTTCACTCACTACTGATGTAAGAAGTCCCATAAAAGACATGGTAGCCCATCGAATTGTTACTAATAAGTTGTATTTGTTTTAGGGCACTAGATGTTGGGATCTCTTTTTAGTTCGAAGCTCTAGGTAAGTGAAACACCTGTCCAGGTTAGACTAACATTGTGGTACTAGGTCCTATTCTGGCCATGGTTCTCCAGTGTATGGAGTGAAGTTGCATTGTGTTTGAAAGAAAGGAACTCAAACATAGGTCTTCTAAGAAGGCTTTATGGGAGCTGGTGAGAAGAAAAGACTCAACTCTCCAGGCACACTGTAGGCTACTTCCAATACCAGGAGAACTTCATGACCAGAAAGACTAGACAAAAATATCTCAGGCTTTAAAAACGTTACTAACAATGATAAAAGAAAATTCAGTCCCTACTATATACTTGTGCCTTTTTGTTTGTTTGTTTCATGGGGGCAGTGTACACCCAGTAGTGCTCAGGGCTTACTCTTGCCTCTATGCTTAAGGATTATCCTGGTGGTACTCAGGGAACCGTAGGTTGTATCAGCAATTGAACCAGGGTCAGTAACATATAAGACAAGCACCTCAAACCCTGTACTATCTCTCCAACCCACAGTACTCCATTTTATATAAACTTGTCTTATTCTTGTAAATAATGTCGAAATACTGTTTTCAGTAGTTTGCAAGAAAATAAACAGAATTGAAGAGGTTATAATCTTTTCAGGATCACACAATGTATCAGAGGAGACACCTGAACTGGAACCTAAGTCTGGCTCATGTCCAACCTTCCTTCCTTATGCCTTATTTCCTCTTTCTGGCCTATTGGATGTAACTCCAGGAAATGTGGCCTTTTTTTCCCTATTTTTTGGCAGGGTTGAGTGGGTGGGGAGGGGTTACAGAGAAGTCCCTGAAGTTGGCATGCTCTTTCATCTTTACTTTGCATGAATATTCTTTTAACCAGCAACGGATGGCCTTTCTCTTGTTCTCTGGGGAAATTATATTCACTCTTTTGATATAACCTCACTCTGGGTGATCTACAAAAGAGATTACCAAGCAGTCGGCAATGAGATAGAGAGAAATGTGAAGGTGAACTACAAGTAATACAGGGACAGTAATGGAAGGTCTAAGGCACTTTGGTACTGGTGAGGTACAGTAATTGTGTACATCAAACACATAAATCTTCACAATGTTGTACCCATGCTACCTAAAGTCTAGTAATAAAATATATATGTATATATACTTAGCTCTTTGTCACACTTTCCCTAACCTTTAAGGCTCAGATGATAACTCCCTCTCTCTCTATCTCTGAAAAGCACTCCTGTAAACCCTTCTCTCATATATCATCCATAATTTCACTTTACTTTATCCATGTGCCTTCCTCCCTTCTAAATTTTATGTATCTCAAGGACAAAGATGGTGCTTGTTTTGTCTTGCAACTTGTATCTGCCAGACCCTAACTTGTGGCAAGCTTTAATATATGTTTATTTAATTAATGAGTATATTGATGATTCAGTAAAAGAAAATAGCTCTGTGAACCATTGCACAGATATGAAAAATGATACTGTGATGAAACTGAGCCCCATCCCTCTTCATCATTTGAGAGTCTGTTGCTCGTAGGTGAATTCTGACATCCTATAGGAATTTCAGTAGATATCTTGAGAAAAATGGTCTATTAGTTTTAGTTGTAAAGAATGAAATTAAAACACTCTTTTATAGTTTCTAAAAATTGATGAGAATTTTTAAAGGGAAATTAAGCCTTGTAATATTTTTACTATATAGCTTGACACTGATTCTTGTAGAGCAATGATTATGCCATGTCCTAACCTTTTTGTAGAGAAGCCCTGAAGGAAAAGCTCGAACTTTATTTGTATAAATTTGGCAGAAATACCTCGTAAACTTCCTAGAATGTTAAAAGATAAGAGACCTGTGGGAAATTGATATAAGGGTGTCTGCTTCTTGTTTTTCTTGGAGGGCTGTTTCAGGGCCATTTCAAATGAGTTTTGAAGTTTTTAGTGGGTTGTACAAAGCTTTCTCTATAACTACAGGCTCTACGGTTGCTTAGAGCCTGGTATGTAGCTCAACTGGTAAAGCTTATGTTTTATATGTATGGAGCCCTGAGTTTGATGCATGGCACTGCATGATTCCCCAAGTACTGTAACATCATCATTATCAACAGCAACAGCAATAAACAGCTAATTAGCTGAAGTCTGAATTGGCTCCCCCATAGCAGGTTACCCCAACATTTCTGGACTCTTTTGCATCAATATGATAATTTCTGGTGTGTGATAGAGTGACATAGGGGACTGGAATATTTGTCTGCATATCTTTCTCTGCCTACGGAAGTAATCAGCTGAATCAGAATGTGGCTTTTGCATCTTTACCATCTTTATCATGCAGACTTTGACCCTACCTTTTTTTTTTATAATTTTATTGAATCACTGTGAGATGTTATAAGCTTTAATGTTTGGGTTACAATCTCACAATGACCAAACACCGATCCCTCCACCAGTGCACATTCCCCATCACCGATATCCCGGATATACCTTCCCTTTCCCACCCTCCCCCTGCCTCCATGACAGACAATATTCTCCATACTCTCTCTCTACTTTTGGGCATTATGGCTTGCAACACAGACACTGAGAGGTCATCATGTTTGGTCCATTATCTACTTTCAGCACACATCTCCCATTCTGACTGATTCCTCCAGTCATCATTTTCTTAGTGATCCCTTCTCTATTCCACCTGCCTTCTCCCCTCCACTCCTGAAGCAGGCTTCCAGCTATGGGGAAATCCCCCTGGCTCTTGTGTCTATCTATCTACTGTTCTTGGGTGTCAGCCTCATGTGATGTTATTCTATAGTTCACAAATGAGTGCAGTCCTTCTATGTCTGTCCCTCTCTTTCTGACTCATTTCACTTAGCATAATACTCTCCATGTCTATCCATTTATAAGCAAATTTCATGACTTTATCTCTCCTAACAGCTGTTATATTATTCCATTATCTAGATGTATCAAAGTTTCTTTAGCCAGTCATCTGTTTTAGGGCATTCGGGTTGTTTCCAGATTTTAGCTATTGTGAACAGTGATGCAATGAATATATAGGTACAGATGTTTGACCCTACCTTGTTTCTTGATGGTGGTGCTGCTGTGTCCATATATCATTTGGCTTGCGTGCCATAGATCATCTTTTTATCAAGAACTACATGTGTTGATTTTCAGTTTGGCATTGAATGACATTTTTATGAAGTACAATAAAATGGCCTGGAGAAGTATTACAAGTTGGTAGGATGTTTGCCCTGCATGCAGCCAACCCAGGTTCATCCCTGGAAACCCACGTGGTCTCCCGGAGCACTGCCAGAAATGACAGAGCCAGGAGTAAACCTGAACACCACTCTATGTGCTCAACCACCCCAAAAAAGATAAAATAAGTACAAAGTGAAAGTGTCTCATTTCTATTCACATTAAATATATTATATAATATATGTCAAACTGCTCAATGCTTCTTAATACTTGATATTTTCCTTTGTCCCATTGAGGAGTAGAAACATTTTGTGGGCTGGCACTGGTCCATAGATCATATTCTAAGCATCACTGATGTGTGGAATGTGGGGAACCCCAAGAGAAAAGAAGGGATTTTAGAACACAGATGGTTTGCCCAATATTTTCGTTCTCAATAAATTATAACATATTATAATTCATATTGCTTGGTAAGGGATTTGTAGATAATACTAAGTTTTAATGAAAATAATCCTTAGAGAATGAGAGGAAATGGCTTGAAAGTTTCCTTTTAATAATGCACAGACTGAAAATACTACTAATAAGGCAAACATAACTGAAATATGGAAATGACAACATAGATATTTATCCAGATTTTATTCTGATCTCCCTGACAGATCGTAGATAAAAGTGTGGTAGTAAATTCAGCTGTTAGGGGAAATTATTTTAAAAAGCTTCAAATTACCTATAGAACTGAGATATTAAATCACATGTGTAAGTGGTTACTGATGAGCCTTACCTTAAGTATCTATTGGATCTTGAATAGGATCTAATAAGTATGATAAGACTTTTAACATCTATTTCTTGCAAAATTTTACTTTACATATGTAGCATATACACTATATTGGTATGTGTATATTCATAAATAAGCATCCATAGAATTTTTTTTGAAGATGTACATAGCTTAGTGACACAGTGGTGTGTGTCCAGGAAGTGCAGTGACCCCAGTATGAGTTACCTCCCAAACTTTCTCAGCTATGCAGAAGGTTGTAAATGTCCCTGAAAATGGTCAAAGTTTCTGGACTTTAAGCCCAGAGTTATAGTACAGTGGGGAGGACATGTGCCTTGCACATGGCCAATCCAGATTTGATCCTCAGCACCACATAGCACCACATATGTTCCCTCAAGCCCTGCTAGGAGTAATCCCTGAGTGCAGATCCAGGAGTGAGCCCTGAACAACATGGGTTTGCCCTTCACTGCCTTCCCTAACTCCTTCTCCCCACTCTGAAAAAAAAAAAACACCAAAATATTTCTGGACTTTATACTTTCGGGATATAGCTCATAGAACATGAGCTCAGTGCTGACCCTGGGTCATATTTCCCAACAGTTCTAATGTAAAGAGCCCCAGGGCTAAGATTTTGTGGGGTTTGGTCTTGTACCAGGCGTGCGGGCAAGAGAGTCTCTACATTGCCGGGGCCCCTCGGAGAGGGTGGGCTTCATTTATCTCCCCACCCCAAGCAGAGCTCCCACCGCCAAAGACCTCTGGAGCCTAGCCACAGTCATGCTCAAGGCCCCACCACACATGTTCAGACTAGCCTCAGGCATGAAGGTACCGGCAGAGGAACACAGGTGTGTAGGACCTGGGGCTGAGACCTCCAAGCCTTCTCGGATCAGGACTGGGCCTCTTCTGCCCAAATTTCGCATTTTCCAGTAGCTAGGGGGTCACACCCAGGGACTACCCCCGGCGCCGTGTAACCCCACTAATGGCCAACATCCAGAGACTTAAAACCGAGCTCCCAGAAGGTTGAGGCTGCGCAACGTCTTATAGCCTAGTTCTCCCTCTCGGAGAGCCTGGCAAGCTACTGAGAGTTTCCTGCTCACATGGGAGAGCTTTGCAAACTTTCCATGGTATATTCATATGCAAAAATAGTAAAAATGATGGGTCTCATTCCCCTGACCCTGAAAGAGCCTCTATTAAGGCATCCTTGGGAAGGATGAGTAGAGAGGCTTCTAAAATCTCAGGGCTAGGATGAATGGAGATGTTACTGAGATCGCTTGAGAAAATCAACGATCAATGGGATGATGATGATGATGATAATGATGATGATGATGATGATGATGATGATGATGATGATGATGATGATGATGATGATCTTGTACCAGTTACACAGGATCATAAAGATACCCTCAAGGGGCATGCATATTCTTTCTACAGTTTATCTATCCAAAACTCCATTAAAGAATATGTATGATAAAAAAGCTATTTGAGGAAGGCTGTAATGGCTATACTGTGACCAGCCAGAGTAGATGGACCAGAAAAAGTGGGGGATAATTGCTTTCAGCTAGTCTCTGACATGAGTCTCAGAACTTCCTGCCTGTGGACACAGGGCCTCTCCACAGAAAAGCATGGCTCAATTTAAAATCATAGATATATATATATATATATATATATATATTTTTTTTTTTTGCTTTTTGGGTCACACTTGGCGATGCACAGGGGTTACTCCTGGCTCTGTACTCAGGAATCACTCCTGGCGGTGCTCAGGGGACCATATGGGATGCTGGGATTTGAACCTGGGTCGGCCGCGTGCAAGGCAAACGCCCTACCCGCTGTGCTATCTCTCCAGCCCCCATAGTTATATTTTTTATTATGAAAGCAAGTAAAGCCCATTCTGGAGCATTTTTTAAAAATCCTTTGAACTATTCAGAAAAGTAATTAACAATAATTTTATCCTAAAAAGAACCATTAACTTTGGAATCTAGCCATCTCTACATATCTATCTTCTGTCTCTTATATATCTTATATTATATACCATATGTATTGATCACTGTATCACTGTCATATCTTTGCTCATAGATTTGCTCGAATGGGCACCACTAATGTCTCCATTGTGAGACTTTTGTTACTGTTTTATTTTGGCATATCAGATAGCCACGGGTAGCTTGCCAGGCTCTGCCGTGTGGGTGGGATACTCTCAGTAGCTTGCTGGGCTCTCTAAGAGGGGTGTAGGAATCGAACCTGGGTTGGCCTCGTGCAAGACAAATGCCCTACCCAATGTGCTATGGCTCCAGCCCCATATATATATTGATATAAAATATATATCATTAGTAACTGGTAATACATATGACTATAATAAGAATGTAGATTTATCTGTTTTTGTTTCTTTATAAAATTATGAATTTGTAATTCTTCTCCCTTGACCTATAGTGACCCCCGAAGCCACTAGGGAGTTAGAGACTTTGTTTTATTGCTTCTGAGTATTTCTTGCTGTCAGGAAATGTATATGCCATAACAGGTGGAGGTTTGTTTACTCAGTAATGTGATAGGACTCCTTTGGTGGGTGGGACAGTGGGCCTGCTGTCCCCACGCTGTCAGAAGCAGTGCTTTCTTGCTTTGAATGTCCCACGATTTCCTCTTAGAAATATCACCGTTTGTTTCCTGCACAAGCCTTTTTACATTCTTCCCCAGGCCTGCTCCAGTGCAGTTCTAGAGCTAACCCTGCTTTTCTCTAATATATGTTATTTCATTTGCCTCTGACTTGGCCCATTTATAATATCATTACTGAGAGAAGGAGGCCTGTATCCAGGGCAACCAGAAGAGGTGTCTTTGCAATCCAGACTTTCTGCTCCATTTAGTTGGATTCTGAGCCACTCTTGGCTCCCTTCTCTCTTGAGATTTTAAGAATATAAACACCCAGAATCTCTCTTCAGCTCGTGTCATTTTCTCCCAGGGCTTCCCTTTAAACCACTGACAAAACATATTCTCTTTCTACTGATTAAATATTTCTTCAAAAGTAACATGAAAATTCTGATTATTATTACCCTACATTTAGGGTCATGATATTTTCTAACGTTATTACAATCTCTAATGATCATTTTTAACACTGCATAATATTGTAACTGAGAATGTACCATAACTATGTAACAACTTTTATCTAATTGGATTTTAGAGTAGTTCCATTTTTTCACCATTATATTTAGTTTTCTGATGATCATCTTTGTGAATGATTTTTTGTCATTGGTATATAGAATTTTCCCCCTAAGATAGTCCTCTAGAATTAAAACGACTGGTCAAGAGGTATATGTGTTAGACACTTGATGCACACTGTCAAGCACTCTTCAAAAATGTCAATTATCTTGTTTCACAATAACTTCATTTCACTGTATTATTTATTCTTATTTTACTTTTAAAATATTGTATAAGGGAGCAATAACATCACTACAGCTTGTTTCTTGTTATTAGAATGTACTTCTATGATTAGTAGGCATTGCATATTGTGGAACTGTTGAAATATTGTGGAACTTAGTAGGTACTGCATATTGTTAAATGATTTATTTCCCCATATATTTAATTATTAATTAATCAATTACTTGTTATTAATTACTTATCTCCTTTATTTTTAAGCTTTACAGATGTCTTTTAAGATATTCTATCTATGATATCAGAAAAAAAGTTCTGGTTGTTGTTTTTGATAAAAGCAGTACACTTTTTAGCCAATCAGGACTATGCTTAAATGTCCCAATTCTTGCCCAACACTGGCTTAGAAGAGAACTGTATTTTTAGAAATAGCTGGATTTTTTCTGTATTTTCGATGAAGGAAGGCTGTGTGTGATTTTTGTCTTTATATTCCTCCATATTACTAGTAATGTGTGTTCACTGGGATATATGGTCCTGTTGAAATTTTGATAATTGTATAAATAGGCATTCATATCTGCATTGTTTGTCATAATGATTGTAATAATCATTAGCTTTATTGAGTATCTGCTCTGTGCCAGGCATTTGGATGAAATGCTGAGGGTACTTCTGAAATTAGGTCAAAATAATTGTGTGTTTATAGTCCATTAAGAGAAGATCGACTATACATTTGTAAAAATGTTAGCAATTAATAAAATTAGTCAGATAATTTCATGTAGTCATACACAGTATTTAGAAATGAAATTGGAAAGTAGGTTAGAGAGGGCATTCATACAGAAGTCAGTCTACTTAGGTGCTTTGACAAAGAATCTCTTTAGAGAAAATGAGGGCTGACTAGCAAAATAGCTAAGTTAGAATTGTCTTAAGGCAAAGATATTCCTAGAAGAACATGTACAGTCTCTAAGCTCAAATAGTTTGAGAATGTTTGAGAAACAGAAGACCAGAATGCTTAATATAACCAGGATAAAGACAAAAGATGTTACTAGAAAGCTAAACAGGGATCACACACACACACACACACACTATATATATATATATATATATATATATATATATATATATACATACAGTGTTGAAAGTAATACTTGGAAATTAAAATCTGACTAATTGTGAAATAAGGCAGTGTTTTAAATGAAGGAGTGACATAAAATCATTTATATCTTCAAAATATCATAGGCTATGATGTAAAGATGAATTATTGTCAACATTGACTAGATTATGCTGCTGTTTCAAGAGGCTTAATAAGTTTATTTATTCTTTATTCAAGTCAAAGACATCAGAGTCATTCTTGATTTCACATCCTGCATGAAAGCCGTAAGTTAATCATGCTAGAATATAATTTCTAACAAATGGAGATGTCTGCAGAAGTTACTATTTTTGGTCCATAATATATGAGTTTGTTTGCTTATCCTTCCATCTCCTCTTTAGTACCATTGAAATCTCATGTTTATAGGGTAAAAATCCCAGTAGATGTATTACCTGAATTCCTAGTCATTGAATGTAAAAGATGTTGCCTAAATTTCACTTCAGTGAAATCTATTTCAATAAAGTTAGGTTTTAGAAGAGCATATATTGATATAATGGAGATATATCTGATATATATAATATAACTGAGATAAAGAGGAATATAAGCAGAAATGAGAATATATATGTATATACAGCTGAGATAAAGGGGAATATAAAAGTAATGCATAATATGAGTTTGGGGAGTTTAAGAAATAAATGTCACAGAAATTTGTTTCCTGGCTTAGTGTTCAGAGGTCTCTCTTAGTAGTTCACATGGGATCATGTGATGCCAGAGATAAAACCCAGGTCTTGGGTTCCCACATGAAAATCATTGGTTTCAGCTTTTTTGAGCCATCCCCTGGGCCCTATTTTGGACATTTTTAACCCAGTGTTCTCTTTCAAATGGAGATGTCAGGCTAAAACTTGAACATTGAAGTCTGGACTAGGAAAAAATATGAGATCATTGTATCACTGTATTACTGTCATCCCGTTGATCATCGATATGCTCAAGCGGGCACCAGTAACGTCTCCATTTGTCCTTGCCCTGAGATTTTAGCAGCCTCTCTTTACTCATTCTTTCCAGCGGTGCCACATTGAAGGCTCTTTCAGGGTAAGGGGAATGAGACCCATCATTGTTACTGTATTTGGCATATCGAATACTACACAGAGAGCTTGCCAAGCTCTGCTGTATGAGCACGATTCTCTTGGTACCTTGCCAGGTTCTCCAAGAGGGAGAACTAGGCTAAAAGAGGCGTGCAGACACGAATATGGCTGCGTACTTCCAGGAGCTTTGTTTTATAGTCTCTGGATTTTGTCTGTTGATGGGATTATATGGTGCCAGAGGCAGTTTGTGGGTGTGGCTGCCATGCTACTGGAAAATGAGGTATCTGGGTGGAGGAGGCCCAGGCCCTATCTGAGCAGGCTGGGAGATCTCAGCCCCATGTCCCACATACCTGGGTTCCTCTGTTGGTTCCTTCATGCGTGAGGCTCATCCGAGTGTGTGGAGAGTGGCCTTGAGCATGGCTGTGGCTGGTTTCCAGAGGTCTTTGGCTGCCAGGGCTTTGCTTGGGGTGGGGAGGGAAACTCAACCCACCCCCCTTTCAGGGGCCCCAGTTAAGACAACCTGGCATGGGGGCAAGAGAAAAAATACGAGATAGTGATATAAATTTGGAAGTAATCAGAACATTAGTGAATCTGAAACTCTTTAAGAATCTACCATCAGTACTATAATATTCTCTATCTTGAATAAAGTTTGAGACAAAAACGTTTTTCTCATGGACATAGTTTGCATGCAATTGAGTAGGTTTCAAATTCAAGATTGGGCACATTCATGACATAAAGATATGTTACTTTAGTGATATTAATACATGTCAACTCTTTGTTCTATTTTATAGCTTTCATGCCTCTTTTTCCTACATAATTTCCCTCAAGGTGAGAAGATATATAAGAGATCCAGAATGGTCAGTTGATGACAGTGAGATGGAGAAATTTCCAGTTAATCTTACTTCTCAGGAAACCTTACTCTTGATTTGCAAGTTTTCAATCTTATTCTAGAAATTTACTGCTTGTAACTTAAGTCATGTGGATATTCTAATACATTTCATTTACTTAGATTCTGTGAAAATACTCATTGAATATTTACTCTGAGACTGTCATCTTTGGTGGCCCGCCAAAGTCAGGTACCCTCAGCTGTTGATCTTTAAAAGCACAGATGAGGTGGTAAGAAGCTCCTAGCTTCTGAAATTCATTTCTATGTGCATGATCTAAAGGACACTTCAGAATTATACCCCTAAGTCCTTTAATGTAGTATACTGATTGTTTTCACTTTTTGCTGTGGTAAAAAGGAAAAAGCTGTATTTGATTGACTTCAGATCTTAGCTACATGTATAATTTAAAGAAGAATAACTGCTATTGGATCAAGTATCATTTAGCTTTTGATTATGGGCTATGAAAAGAGGAAATTAGAAATAAAAAGAAAACATTTTTCTTCTATACTATTTAACAGTGTCAACTCAAGGCTTTACTATTCCATATTATACAAAGTGTTTTCGAATATCTCTGGCTCTTAGTTTTGATTTCAGGTATTATATATGAATACTTTTCAGGGGTAGGTTTTAACTTGACTATTATCACCCTGTTATACATTTTTTAGATAAGAGTAATTATTTGGTGCTGAGGAGAATAAGAGTCAGTTTGCCTCTGTACAGGTTGGAGAGACCTTTAAAATGTGAGGTTAAGATAAAGAAATTTTGATTATATGGAAGTTTTCAGTGTAATGATGTGGCTTCCAGATTTAAAAATACTGTCATAATGGAAGAATGTTAACTTTAAGAGCTTACCTGGCTCTGCATCTTACCAATATCCTTAGTCTAGATGAAATTTTATTATAATGAAAGTTAATAGCCTCTGTGATGTTTCTTTTTTGCAAAACAAATAAATTTATTGTTTATTAAGACCCTTCTGTATGTAGAAGAATTTGATGAGGAAATCCAGTGGACTTGGATTCAGAAGTCTTTAGTTTACCCTCATCTTTGTAGGAGACACTGTAGGTCATGTAACCTTCCTGACCCTTAATTTCTCCATTGGAAAATCTGAAGATAAAATTTTCTGTTATATTTAACTCAGAGTAAAGTGTGAGTTATGCTATTTATGGGAGCCATATACGTATATACATACATATATATTTATATATATGTATATATATAGAGAGAGATACTGTGAGAAAACAGTAACAAATTCTTACTGAATGAATAGCCTCTGCCTTTAATGTGAGCATAAATGCATGAAAAACTTTCTGTGGACACAAGTCTGGTATCAAAAAGACCGCTTTATCATATCTCATAGGTTCTGCATCTCAGGATTTTGGACAGGTTTTGACTTGGTGATTTCTTCCTGGCAGTATCAACCGAGATCATTTTATGGTACTCTGCTGGGGCCAGATGAGTTATTTTGGAGAATATGAGAGGGTTTTACTCATTTTTCTGCACCTTGGTAATGATGATGGAAGGCAAAGCTCACCCTTGTCAGGGTATAGTGGTCTTAGGGCTGCTGGATAGGTGGTCTGGGCTTCCCCCAGAGCAAATGTCACTAGAAAATCAAGTCAACATTGTGTGGACATTTAGAATATATTCTCAGAAGTCATATAGTGCCACTTCCACCACAATTTATAAATTATAAGTGAAACTAGTCAAAATTCAAGAGAAAGGTGGAGTGACTCTGTATGTCACTGGGAAGTGGTAAAGCTTCATTTATTTCAGATAATTTAATCTAAATGATGTTGTTGTCACCCTTTGAGATACTAAACTGCATTTCTTCCCATAGCACAGTGATCCACATTCCTCTCAAATGAAAAAATACTCACATTCCTTTGCTCAACAAACCCACAGTTTTACTCCATTATGTCATCAGCACAAGACCCAGGATCTTATCATCTAAATAAGGTCTAGGCAAGAAAGACGTTCCATTGGGTAACATCTCAGATAAAACTCACTAAGTATAGATCTTCTCAAACTGAAAAGCTGAGTATAAAAAAGATAGGTCATATGACGTCCCCAAACTCAATATATAAAGGAGACACAGTGATAATAGAAGCAGTATGCTTTCCAGTCCATGGGGAGGGAAGACGGAGATACTCTATATAGCTTAGAGAAGGCACAAAAAGATTCACTGGTTTATAGCCCTCCTGGGCTCTTGTCATTAACTTCCTGATTAGAGTCACTTACTGCTTTTGGGAAGGATAGTCTGATTTATCCTCTGAGCTCTTGATTCTACCTTTTAAGTTACTGTCATTTTTTTCAAAAATACAAGGCATATCATGTTTGCAGCTGAATCATTTTCTCCATTGCTTCCTACCCATAGAAGTTCAGAGATCTAAAAGTCTCCTTTCATTTTGCATTCTCTTTGTCCCATTTAGTTTAACCTGGCTGTGCTTCTGTCATTACATTTCTTTTATAGACTGTGTGAGTTTTTCCTCTTTTTTAAAAAAAATTAAATTTATGGATTGTTCACTACATTAAATGAAAACCACACCTACAATTTTTTTTCTAAGGCAGTCTCTTCTCTATCATGAGCTCCCTAGCATGGTGGTTTGGAATTTTAGAGGCTTTATTGTCTAACAGAGAGGATCTGTGATACATGCCTCTCAGATTATACAAAATCATTTTTCTTTCTGAAATGTCTGTAATATCTTAAGTATTTGTGAGATTTTTAAGAAAGGACTTTACAGTTACACCCTTGACACATGTTCTCAGTGGCTAGCAGAATTTTTTCTTTACATCATGACTTCAATTCTTTGAGTATTTTCTACTTGAAGATACTGTAGTTGAGAAATAGGTTTGTTTTCCAGTCAAACAAATATTTTTTCTGTACTTCTCTAAAGTTTCCTTAACTCTGAAGTTTACTCTTTAGTTAACAGGTAGACTGTCTCTAATCTCATCTTACATTATGATATAGCACCTAGTTAAAGCAAAAGATGCTTCAAAATTTGGCTTGAAATATTCTTAGCAAGACGCATCTGCTTATTGCATAGAAATTCTATTCTCCATGTTATTGGAAGTGAATTGACTAAAGTTCCTTCTCATATCCAGGGTAACTTTTCCTCCAGTTTCCAATAATATTTTACTCACTTTCCTTTAAACTCTCATAGACTCCTTGAGTCTCATTTTTCTTTTACTAAATTATCTTGAAGGCACTTCTAAGTTCCTCCTGCTCCTGCAGTTTCAAAGCCATATGACATGTTTTATGTTTTACTTATATTAACACCATTCTTTAGGTTCCAAATTTTCCTTTGTTAAAATATAACAAATGTCCCCCACATTATCATTGTAACCATAACTTTCATTATGTGTCATGTGATATGAATGCCAGAAATATGGTCAGGGCTTGGTGGTTCATTTTGTGTTACTCAAGATCACATAAATGATACCCTCCTGGATGATAGAGTTTATTAAAGATTCAAGATCACTTCAATAACATGTCTAGTGCTTAGATAGAGATGCAAAGGCTGTGTTTATTTGTTGGCCAGAAAATGTTTTGATCTTTAGTCATATGCTATTGAACTTTTAGAATGGTTAATGGTTTCCCCTAGATAAATGGTCCTAATTTGGAGGTGATCTGGAAAGGGATATTTTTGGTTATCCCATTGGGTGGGTAAGGAGTGAGGTTACTATTAATACGCAGCTCATAAAGGTTAAGGTTGTTGTTCAACATAGTACAAAACACAGGAAAACCCTTCTTCATCAACCATACAAAGAACTTGTCAATGGTGTCACAGTTGGAAAACTGTCCCATAGGGAGTGTCCCAAGAGTCAATCACAAGTGTCTTGATATCCCAACCTAGCCTTGAAGGGGCAAGCAGCATCAGATGCAGACCAGATTTTACAGTAGAATAATTAACCTTTACTTGTTGATGGGAGGTGGTGCATTCACGTTACTAAAGAGCATGTGGGATGGGAAATATTGTCACAACCTTCTTTAGAAAATACATTCTGCCACAGAAACTGTCAGGAAAATATGAATATGATCAGAACCATGAAAAGAAGCAAGTTTAGTTCTTTAAGGATGCAAGAAAATCTGTCATTTATGCTTGGTAGGATAAAATGGAGTTTCTTGAAAACATGACAATTAAATAATTTTTTTAAATTATAAATTAAATTTAAAAATAATGGTTGTGTTTTGAAAAGTTTAATTGGAGGGTAGAAAATTCTAACAGCGAATGATATGAATAAAAGTATTATCTATTACAGATCAGCAAACTATGGCTGTGCTGCCAAATCCAGTCTAGTTATTTATGTTTCAAATAAAATTTATTGCAGCAAGCTGTAATTATTGTTCAGTTAACCACAAGACCATATGGCTAAGAAACCTAAATTGTTTGCTGTCTGATAATTATGAAAATGTTTTGGACCCATGGACTGATTTATTACTAGTACTGTAGCACTGTAATCCCATTGCTCATCAATTTGCTCGAGTGAGCACCAGTAACGTCTCCATTGTGAGACTAGTTGTTACTGGTTTTGGTATGTTAAATATGCCATGGGTAGCTTGCCAGGCTCTGCCGTGTATTCAACTTGATGAATTGTGTCAGAAATATTTCAGATATTGTATATAGTATGATTAGAAATTATACATAATTTCTATCATAAAAAGTGGTTTTAATAATAACCATATTTGAAAATAGTAAAGGAAAAAGAGTACTATATTTGGGGAGAAATGAGTACTTAGGAAGAAAGATCTGGAGAAACCTTTATCAAGAGTATTATTGGGTAAGAGCTACTAGATGGGAAGATGTCAACCATGAGATATAAGGGTTAGATTATCAGGAAAGTTAAGAATGAACAAACGCACCTAAGGCAGGGAAGACTAGCTTGTGAAAATTATTGAATCATCATCATTATCATCATTCCATTGGTCATCGATTTTCTCAAGTGGTCTCAGAAACGTCTCCATTCGTCCTAGCCCTGAGATTTTAGCAGCCTCTCTTTACTCTTCCTTCCTAACGGTGCCACATTGGAGGCTCTTTCAGGGTCAGGGGAATGAGACCCAGCATTGTTACTGGTTTTGGCATATGAATATGCCACGGGGAGCTGGTCAGGCTCTTCCATGCGGGCAGGTAACTCTCGGTAGCTTGTCAGGTTCTCTGAGAGGGAGGACTGGGCTATACAATGTCATGCAGCAGCAAAGTGGCTGCACACCTCTGGGAGCTTGGTTTTATAGACTGATGGGGGCAGTCCCTGGGTGTGACCACCTAGCTGCTGGTAAATGGGGAATCTGTGCAGAAGAGGCCCAGTCCCGATCTGAGCAGGCTTGGAGATCTCAGCCCCAGGTCCCGCACACCTGGGTTCCTTTGCCGGTTCCTTCATGCGTGAGGCTCATCCGAATGTGTAGAGAGGGGCTTGAGCATGGCTGTGGCTGGGTTCCAGAGGTCTTTAACTGCTGGGGCTCTGTTTGGGGTGGGGAGTGAAACCCAACCCACCCACTCCGAGGGGCCCTGGTGAAGACAGCCAGGCATGGAGGCAAGAGACTCTGCAGAAAATTATTGAAGCTGGCAATAATTGTTGATGTGTTGCAGACAAGACGGGAACACAAGTTGAAGGGCAGGTTTTGGCCAGATCTTGGAGAATATTACTGACTCTGAAAGGAGTATATGCTTTTTAACCAACTTTAATAGACCACTTGGGTATTTTCAGAATAAAGGTGAAATTAAAACCTACAGAGAATAGGCTGGAGCAATAGCCCAGCAGGTAGGGCATTTGCCTTGCTTGTGGCCAACCTGGGTTTGATTCTCAGCATCCCATATGGTTCTTTGAGCACTGCCAGAAGTGATTCCTGAGTGCAGATCCAGGAGTAACCCCCAAATATTGCTGGGTATGACCCAAAAAGAAAAATAAAAATTGTACATAGAAATTTAGAAAGTAACCTCTCTGTGCTGACTGGTGATTATGTAGGAAGCAGAAAAAAAAAAAGAACTGAGAGATGGGTAAAATTGGTCATAAAAAATTACAGGCAAGAAATAATGGTGATGCTCAACATCAGACCAGAATCCCTAAGGTACATTGAGGATAAGGTCGGCAAAACCCTCCACGACATTGAAGCCAAAGGTATCTTCAAAGCTGACACACCACTGGCCAAGCAAGTGAAAACAAAGATAAATAAATGGGACTATCTCAAACTAAGAAGCTTCTGCAACTCAAAAGAAACAATGACCAAAATACAAAGACAGTCTACAGAATGGGAAAGGATATTTATGCAGTACCCATCAGATAAAGGGTTGATAACAAGGATATACAATGCACTGGTTGAACTCCACAAGAAGAAAACTGCCAACCCAATCAAAAAATGGGGTGATGAAATGAACAGAAACTTTTCCAAAGAAGAAATCCGAATGGCTGAGAGGCACATGAGAAAATGTTCAACATCACTAATTATCAGGGAGATGCAGATCAAAACAACAATGAGATATCATCTCACACCACAGAGACTGGCCCACATCCCAAAAAACAAAAGCAACCGGTGTTGGCGTGGATGTGGGGAGAAAGGGACTCTCCTTCACTGCTGGTGGGAATGCCGACTGGTTCAGCCCTTTTGGAAAACAATATGGACGATTCTCAAAAAGTTAGAAATTGAGCTCCCATTTAACCCAGCAATACCACTCCTGGGAATATATCCCGGAGAGGCAAAAAGGTATAGTAGAGATGACATCTGCATTTCCATGTTCATTGCCGCTCTGTTTACAATAGCCACAATATGGAAAAAACCAGAGTGCCTGAAAACAGTTGATTGGCTAAAGAAACTCTGGTATATTTACACAATGGAATACTATGTAGCTGTCAGGAAACATGAAGTCATGAAATTTGCATATAAGTGGATCAACATGGAAAGTATCATGCTGAGTGAAATGAGTCAGAAAGAAAGAGACAGACATAGAAAGATCACACTCATATGTGGAATATAAAGTAGCTGGAGGTACAAGCTTACAATGTTGCGATTCCTGGCAGACATTTCTCTGGACTTAGTTACTAAAATACAGAAATCCAAAACTATGCTGCTGCTAGTGCGGCATCCTGACCTCATATCTCTTCGTTCTCAGCAATGGAAAACAAATTACCAAATGCTTGCTTTTCAGCAGATCAACTTTAGGGGGGAGAAACTCCAAATCAATAATAGTGATTTTTTTTGTTTAAATATTGAATGTAATCAAAGTAAAGTGAAAGTAAAATGAAATTTACCAGTTACACATGCGGGGTGGGTGGCCGGGGAGGTGTGGGGGAGAGGGGAGGCATATCGTGATTCTTGGTGGTGGAATATGTGCACTGGTGAAGGGATGGGTGTTTGAGCATTGTATAACTGAGACTTTAACCTGAAAGCTTTGTAACTTTCCACATGGTGAATCAATAAAAGAATTAAAAAAAAAAAAAAGAGGTGGAGCTCCTTTTGCCAAAACGTGGCATGCCTTATTCCACAGTCAGATGAACTGAGAGATTTTTTTCTAACCAAACTAAGCAATTTATGGCTTAGAAGTATTTTTGATAAGATGTTGAGTTTCTGACATTTGAAGGGCAATGATTTTCTTAGAAGTTGTCCCATTGTAGAAAAAAAAAAACAAGAGGTACTGAGGGTATGGAGCAATAGCACAGCAGGTAGGGTGTTTGCCTTGCACGCGGCCGACCCGGTTTCAATTCCCAGCATCCCATATGGTCCCCTGAGCACCGCCAAGGGTGATTCCTGAGTACAGAGCCAGGAGTGACCCCTGTGCATCGCCAGGTGTGACCCAAAAGGCAAAAAAAAAAAAAAGAGCTACTGAGATGTTTACTCCCATGTGTCCCTGTACAATCCTGTTGTTTTACTTATTTGCATTTAAAAAAAAAGAAAAAAAGAAATAATGGTGATAAAATCTGCAAACTATGCTTCTCACACTTATGATGCTTAGTCATGATCTGGCATGGAGCCATCTCTTTATTGAAATAATTGCTAAATGATTTTTTCATCCTGGCTCATAGACTACACTGTGTTCTAGGGTTATAGATATTAAAAAGATGGTTCTAAGAAAGTCTCTTGAGTCAGTCATTCATATGACTAATATTTTTTATTCACTAGAAGTTTGAGTAAGTTTGTAAACAAAATCATATGTAAGAAAAATCAATGCATGAGCATTCAACCACTATAAATAAATCCATGCTGAACTAGAAAGCCTTTTACAAAGTTTCAGATATAGGACATAACCTGGGAGCTATAGATTGAAAAAAATCATGAAAGTCAAGCCAGGTAATGAAAGAGTGCCCTGAGAGGGTAATCAATTTCATTAATTTTTCTAAAGAAATTTTATTAAGTTAATTAAAATGAAGAAGAGCTAATAATCGCTGCCTTGAAATATACATCATGCATTTGTGAAAGAAAGACATCGGGCTTTGATACACTGTGAAGGGCATTTCCACTGTATCAAGACTATGGAATTGCCAAAAGGAGAGACTCTTGTTTTACAATGCGAAGATGAAACCCAGGAATATTCTTCAAAGGATATCTAGAGTCAAAGAACAAAGGAACCAGGAGAAAGAGTGGAAAAGAGTTGTTTTAAGGAGAGAAAATAGCTCAGAGTTTGGGCATCGTATGATGAGAGAGAGACACTTGCTGCCTTTCAACACAAGAACTCATAGCATTGCTGTTGAAGGTGTTTTTTGTCTTATGTATTGTGCATATAGTGTGTATAATGCCTTTACATCTAATCAGTTAAACCTAGCAAGAATTACATAAGCTTCTAGTATGGGACCTAGTATAAAACAAAAAAAATTATTTGGTATAAAAGAAAAAAAGTGTTATTAATAACAAACACTGGTGTCTATTCATAACTAGACCGATGAACAAAATAGCCTATAGAAATAATATGAAGAATTCAAGTAAAGTTTCAGAGTTCCTCCCTCTTCCCTGCAGCACATAGTTAGAAGAAATAGAATTCCATAGTGACGGTTTCACTGCAGACTCTGCCGTGCTGAGGATTTGCAGTTTATTTAGAGACACAAAACCAATACACCTAAAACAATTAAAGAGAGATACAAAATCAACATTACAGTCATAAGCTAGATTGCAGTGCAATTTCAAAATGAAAACTGCTTTATTGTTTTTCTACTGATTGTAAAAACAATGCTTCCTCTGTAAAACAATTCAAACATTCCAGGATTGTACAGTGCAACAGATGAACATCTCTGTCCTCCATTGTTCTGCCTGATGCCAGAAGTACCTGCATATTATCTTTGCAGGCCTGTCTAAGGAAACCAGAAGATAGGCATTTAGAGGTTAAATTATATATATGTATATATATGTTATTATGTGGATTTTTAGCTATAATATAGAAATACCATGTTATGGCTTTTTATGTCTTCAGAATTAATGGAATTATTCCCATTCTCTGTAAATGTGGCAGAATGACTCCATTGCCAGTACCGAGTACCAGGGGAGCCCATCACTCTTTTTGTACGGTGTGCTCTGCTGAGCTCTAGGTGCCTTGGGTTTGCAGGACTCATGAAGGCCTAAGTTCAGGCAAGTCCATGGCCTCCATCATGAATTGCTTGGTTGCAGGTTGACAATTCTGCTTATTGTCCTTGTCATCTCCTACACAAATGGGTAATGCCTTTATTTCATCCTTACTAGAGGTTTTTAATGAAGCCACCTATGTGATAGTTTTCCAAACTATTTCATTCTTCTTTCCATTTCTCATGGCTCTGCCCATTTAGTACAAGCTCTGCCGGGGTTTGTTTTCAAAGCGGACAGTGTTCTCCAAGCAAATAATAACCTGTGCAAGTGGATTTGGCCTCACATGGAGACTTATAATCTTCCCCTGCCTTATAGTGTGGCCCTCTCTCTCCTGTACAGTGTGATTGGGCCTGGTCTCTTTCTCAGGTAGTGTATCTGGCTGATAGACCCGCTCAGGTTGTCTCGGAGTTTGCCCTCAATGACCCTGGTAAGCTGGAATTCCTAAAATAAATTTTCAGATTATATTTTTGCTTCCTGGCTACAAATATGATCATTTACTCTCAAATTTACACTCTGTTTCTGAATTGACTTATTTTCCCTGAGCATGCTGTGACTGCATTTTACCAAAGCTTAAAATGTGTGATTGGTTGTCTGAAATTAGTACTTGCCAAATGACCCAATTCAAATTGATTCAAGGTATGGGGTTCCCCCTTGATCATACCCCTACTCCCGCCCATAGGCATGGTTCTCTGAAACATATTTTGTCATAAAACTATGAACTATTTTATAATAAAATGAAAAATTAAACAAAAATATAATACAGAACCTATTTGAGAAAAGCCCATGTAGTGTCATGATGACAAACTCACAGGGGTCACCACTACTGAAACTAGGTTCTCAGCAGTCTGTGCTCAGCTGACAGTTCTCACTGGTCCAGGAGAATGTAGCTCACATGCAGGTCTAAATATAAAAGCATTGCTCATTCATCTGTGGCAGTGCAGCAGTATAGGTTATTGATCTACTGTCTTGTTGGATACAGTTAAATATAATATTTGGGATAAAGCCAACTAATCTTTCCTGCCTTCCTTTCCTCTGTCCCTTTCCAGGAATTAGCATGGTTCTCTATATAAAATAGGTCATATTCTTTCCTTTGGGTATAAAGTTTGATTTTTCTCTTTTTCTTTCCCATATCCCACATGAAAAGAGAAGGCACCTTAAGGAATCCCTCTAATTAGATGATAGATCAAAAAGTTCAATCTTTTTTAATTAAAACACCGTGATTTGCAAAATAGTTCATAACAGAGTTGTCTCAGTCATTACTGTTCCAACACCACCAGTGTGTGATTTTCTCACCATCAGTTTCCCCAGCCTCACTCCTGACCCCAACCCACCCCCTTGGTCACACAACAAATTTACTTTATAAAAGCCCAACATTTTAAAAGAGATTTATTAATTTTATTACAAGTTAGTTCCACTTCCGCCTTCCCTCCCCTTCTTGCTGCTCTTTATTTGTTCTTTTGATGACTGTGGTTTCTATACACTTGGTTGTCATGCTTATTTGGGATGCTTTTAATTGGAGCAGTTGCATATGTGCTCACCAGGATTCACACTCTTTTAGTTGTGGTAATCTAGTGAATTCGGGATATAGTGCTTACTCTGGGTCCCTGTGGTGTTCCCACTCGAACTTGCTTGGGGTCACATACCCAGGTGAAGTGTTTGCACATCTCTATTTGTAGTGCCTGACAGTGGGCCAAAGATCACACTCTTGTGCCTGATTCTCAAATGGCAAAACTTCTGGACCTATGCTATGTGCATGTGGGTGGCACTGGGGATTGAACTTGAAGCCTCTTATTTCCCAAGTGCAGCTTGTCACAGGGCCATCTCTAGAACTTCACGGAGCCAAATCTTCTAATAATGATCCCTGTCCTATTTAGTTCTGTATTTATTAAGGACAGATCACAAAGTCCCAAATCCCCACTTCTCACAACTCAACACTCACATGATAAACACTCCAGTTGACTCAGGAAATATATTTTCTTGAGACCAGTGGTTTATGAAATTTATCCTACAACTGACTGATCTCTCGAACAGTTGTTTGTCATAATCAGATTTTGAAACCATATATCTCCTTTCAAGTGATGACTGTACTGTAACCTCAGGCCCCATCCACATCTCTGGTCTAGCTAGAGCAGGTCTCCGCAATGAATGGAAACCATGGCTGTCTTATCAAATAGTGGCAGTCCTCATTCTGTTTAACAGTGCTGGAAATTCATTTTTCAAGCACTGATCTTGACAGGTCAGCTGTCAAAAGTGGGTGTCTGTGGCCATAAATTTATCGATCTCATAAACAAAATTCTGTCTTCCAAATACAAGGGGAAGTCAGAGGAGACATACTGATGTACAAATGCAATGGTCTGCAGCTGTATGACTAAGTGTCAGGACTTTGTTGGGTGAAAGGTTTTTCTAGCTTCCCATTTATCAAGCCTATCAACTTCATTTGGCTTTTATGGACTGAACCTTTTTACTTGGCATTCTGAACAGGGAGTGCCATGCACCCTCAAGAGGGAGGAGAAATGCAATCTCTCCTCTTCCTGGTTAGCTGCATGTTTGAAAGTACATTTCAAAGCATTGCTTTATTCTTTTTAAATTCCGTTCTTCTTTTGGACCATGCCTTTCACTGTTCTGGCCTTATGCCTTAAGTGTAAGAGACATAACTTTCTTCAGAAACGATTCTTTACCTCTCTGGTCTTGACATGGGCAAGAATGCATGACTTTGTGGAAACAGGAGGAATCGCACAGCCTCAGCCTCCTGGCTTCAGGGTGATGTGAGGGAATAATAAACTCTCCTGCCCAACTCAAAGGATTCCAGATCCTGGAACATGGTTGTACTTTGATGTGTTTGAAGGCAGAATTTTGCTTTCACTTTGATGTAGTCTTTCTTTCTCAGAGTACAGGATGCCCAAAGGCTAGGGAGAGTAAAGTCTGTATTAAAAAACAACCCCCTACCCCCCAAAAAAATGCAAACCTTTAAGACACAAATACTTTCAGACATATCCACATACATGTGCGCGTGCACACACACACACACGTTCACATAGAATATTAATTTGAAGAATTTATGTTTTCATCTCCTGAGATTTTATTACTTTGATTTTTTACTTTATTTCGTATTGATATCACATTGATTCACAATGTTGTATTGGTAACAGGAGCACAGTCTCTTACTTCAACAGGTTTATATGTCATATGACACCCACTAGCCATAAATCTAGTTGCCATCCATCTTCATCCAACCTACTCTCACCCCTCACTGCTTTTATGGGTCCCCTGTCTCTACCTCTCTCACAATAACAGTTTTATCCTATCATAACCTAAAGGTTTATCTTCATGTCTTTTTTTTAAAAATTTGCTTTATTTTGATATTGCACATAAACATGAAGTCATACTATAGATGCCTTTCTCCTTCTGATGTATTTAATTTAGCACAATCTCCTCAGGTCCCATTCATGTTGTGGAAAATGGTGGGATTCCATCTTTTAATTTTTTTTTTAATTTTTATTTTTTGGGCCACATCTGGCAGTTCTCAGGGGTAACTTCTGACTCAGCACTCAGGAATTACTCCTGGTAGGGCTCAGGGGATGATATAAAACTCTGGGGATCGAAACCAGGTTGGCTAGGCACCAAGCAAGTACCTCCCCCTATCCACTATTGTTTTATTGCTCTAGCACCTGCTTTCATCTTTGTAATAGTTGAGCAGTATCCATCACAAAAAAAAAATGTGCACTTACATGTCACATCTTCTTTGACTAGCCATCCTTTGCTGGGCACTGAGATTTTTTTCACATTTTGGCTATATGTATAATGTTGTGAGAAAACGAGGATACATATATATTTTTGAATTAGTGATTTCAGAGTCTTTTGGAAGATTTAAAAGGCTTTGCATTAGGATTGTCAATTAATAGGGTTACTACTATCCCTATTCCTTTATGGTGCTGGATCTTAGTAGGGGCTGCATATTTGTTTCCAAACCGAGCAGGCTTCTGGGGTCCTGCATCATCTTGGAGTAGTCTCACTGTTGGATGCCATGCTGAATAAACTAGGATTATTCCTCCTCCAGAAGATGGGAACCATGACTGTGTCCCCTGACTGTCAGAGAAATCAGTTATTGATTCCGACTCTCAGATTGGTCTCAGCAGATACCAGCAAACTGTTGGACTCCGTTTGCTCCCCTGTGTTCAGTCCTCTCGCATGTCAGTGCAAGTGATAGGATTTTACTTGATCACTTCTGCTAGTTATTTTTAAGGAAAGGTTACCTTTCTTCCTAAGGTAGTGAAAATATGTTAAAACAAAAATGTGCAAAGAAAGAAGACATTTCACATGTGTTCCTACTCTACCAAATCCATATACAGCAGTTTACTATTCCTCATTTCATCTTTACCACTGATCCTAAAAATGCACCAACTTGAATAAATGATTCTTTAATTTTTGTCATATAATTGTTAAATATTATTTGCTACTCTACATGATACACAGAGAAGGTAGTTTTTTTTCCATTTTGTATATAAGTAAGTACAATTTCAGTGTACTTCAAATATTTAACAAATACTTGTTGACTTCTTTTATGTATAAAGCACTGTGCTGTATAGTCACCTTGTACATCAAAATCACAAATATTAACATCATTGAAACCATGTTAGTTGAGCTGTAGCTAAAAGTAAAGATAAGTAATGGACTATACTCTAGAACGTGCTAAAATTGCTCAGATTAGTATATGATAGAAATACAACTAGAACATATGCTAATATCACAGTCCAAGTTCACATATTTTTTCCTAAACCCATCCCATTTTTAGTAAGTTGATCTTTGAAAGGTAATGTTGTATTCAAGGAAGGTCGCAAACCTTAAGATTGGAAAAAACCTGGCAGAGTCTAGTCCAAGAGACTGAAACTAGGCTAGATGTGAAGATAGAGTTTTGTCCCCTGAGGACAGGGTAACTTAGAATCACAGATAGGGGGCCAGAATGGAAGAACCTGGAGATTAGTTTTACTGCAACTTGGCAGAATAGTTTGAGGTTGAACGATTTCATTAGTTATAAGGAATGTATCAAACTACACTAATATCTTGGCAGCTAAGGGTTATGGCATGAGCATGCAGATTATCTGCATAATCTCTACAACTTCTGAAATCTAATGCTATTTTTTATGGAAGATTATCTTTAATAATAATTTGCCAGACCCAGTGAAAAGTGATGTTCTTAATAGAAGAAACTATGAGAAGAGTCAGGAGGGAGCACAATACACTTGAGAAAGATGGGCAGGGGTGAAACTTGGCCATTACTAACACTGCATAAACTGAAGTAACGCTTACCATCAGTGTTGGTCTGACAATAGGAGAGAAGCCATTTTATACCAAACTTTGAAGTGATAAGATTTATTCTGTATGAAATTGAAAACCATTATGAAATTATGATTAGCATAATTCATCTTTAAGTTTGTTAATTATAAAGATACATATCAGCACATTGGAGAACTATAAGAGAGAAAGGATACAGTTGGTCAAGATCATTAAAGGAGTTCTGGCAGGAGGCCAGAATTAGGGAGCAGCATAGACAGATACTGTGATGAACGTCCTTCTTGGAACTTAGCTTAAACTTTAAGAGGATAGAACTTTATTCCAGTGTTTCTTCCTGCCTCCTTTCTCTATTCTCAAAAATGATTATAGTTCCAAAAGAGGATCGGGTAAAGCTGGGCTGAACAAAGCCAAGCAAAGCTCCATTCTATGTACTCATCCAATACAAAGTAGAACAAAGTCAGGATGCCTCTTGACTCTTCCCTTAGGAAGGTTTGTGAGTGGGTGAGTAAAGTCCTAGGGATATAGCAATAGTGGAGTGGGCAGGGCACTTGCCTCGCATGCAAGTTAGGAGATAGTAGGCTAACCTGAGTTTGATCTTCAGCATCCCAAATGGGTTCCCCAACCCCCACCAGGAGTAATTCCTGAATTCAGAACCAGGACTAACCCCTGAGTATGTCAGGTGTGGCACAAAAACAAAACAAGATAAAAATTAAATCCTGGCACAAGGCAGACTATTCAGTGCTAGACCTGTCACATTATTAAGACATGGGTGCCTTAGTTAGCACCTGTGAGTCATTTGAGCTGCTTAGAGGATGTTTATAACACAGTATAACCCAGGAAGAGCATATATGAAGCTGGACCACACATCAGGATTAAGCTGTTCCAAACAGGGTTAATCCTTAGGGAGATAGTGCAGATAGTTCAAACATAGACCATGCTTTGGCTAAAACCAGGGGTTGGAGTTTCCAGAGAGTGCAGGGAATCACTATCTGGATGATTTTTATTTTCTCTTTGACTAGCATTTTAATCCAGCTACAGGAATTGATTCTGAGTCCCAGTGCTATTTCCTGAGGCTCAACGAAGAAATATCCATGCAGTTTCCTTCTCACTGTGTCAGTGACCAGAATATGAAATCGTTGGTGTTTTGAATAAGACGTGGTAGAGTTTAATTTGGGATAAATTTTAACTTTTGAATTGAAATGCATCTCCAGTTTATTGGTGGTGGTAGTAGCAAGCACTTTGGAGTACCAGGGCATGTTCTTAACTAAATGATTGATTCATTTATTTCAGACTCTCTGTTAGGAGGCTTGGGTCAATAAGTATTGTGTCTAAAGTAACAAAAGAAGTTTTGAGGTTCCTTTTAAGCTGGCTCTCTACCTCACATCTTATTCCTGTGTTCCTGCTTTAGGCTATAGGGTCAGGGGAATAATATCATCCACATGGGATGATGCCACATTTGCTGGAACTAGAGCCTTATAGTCAAGGTGCATCCCGATGCAGTTGTCAGGACAATGGGAAGTGCTGGAAAATGGTGTGTCCTTTAAAGAGGTGGAACTAAAAGGTGCTATATTAGACAAATTGAGTTAGATGGAGAAGGACAAATACCACATGATCTTAATCATCTGTGGTGTATAGAGCAATTAAAGAAGGGAAGAGATAGCATCCGATGTTGATAAACCCTTTTAACTGTATTGCGGAACTGAGACTACCAAGCCTGGGAGGGAGTAGAAGGGGTAAATGAAGAGGTGGACTAGACAGAATATAACATAAGGCCGTTGGTGGAGGGTCTTGAGTAATTTGTGTGTTGAGGCCTGGGACCTGTGTACATAAGTACCATAAATGATAACACATGTGACCTAAAGTAAAATACATAATAAAATAGAATTACTCTTAAGATGTTGGGTGGGTGGGTTGGAATGGTATTGACTATTTCCTTTAGGGAGTCTGAGAGTATGACCTAAAGATTTTGTGAGTTTTCCTTGACTAAGAGTAGATGCCACCGATGGTAGTCTGATTCCCAACCCTTTACTGCTAAAATAGTAGTCTTTAACTAAGATGCAGCAACAGCACCTGGGAGCTTGCTCAGTGAAAATGATGTGACGTCCTGGAAATCAGAATGGGCATTTAAATTCCCTGAGGGATTTCTGTGCCTACTTTAGTTTGAGGACTATTGTTTCCATCTATAACAGTGGTTCACAATCCTGATTGTGCATTAAACTCAGCCAGGAGTTAAAATAGCTAAATCCAGGTTACTACAGACAACTAAACCAACATCTCTGGAGATGGAGACTAGCCCTAAGCATGTTTTAAAAGTGAGAGATATTGATATGCATCTAGTGCTCAAGAAAAGTAGAGATTTTTCTAACCAGTTTTTCTGGGGACAGAGCCCAGCACAGCAGAGCCTGGCAAGCTACCCATGGCATATTCTATATGCCAAAAACAGTAACAAGAAGTCTCACAATGGAGACGTTTCTGGTACCTGCTTGAGCAAATTGATGAGCAACAGGATGACAGTGATACAGTGATGTTTCTGGGGAAGTTGTTACTATTCCTCCTGCTCAGTCCGTTTCAGTTTGATTAAGTTGGCTTGAAAGTGGGGCCGGAGTGACAGTAGAGTGGACTTGCCTTGCATGTGGCCAACCTGGCCTCAGTTTCTAGCATCCCATATGGTCTCCTGAGGCCACCAGGATCCCACTGGGTATGGCTCAGAAAGAAACCAAAAAGTTGTTTTGAAATTGGAATTAAACATCTGTGTTTCATTGTTTTATCTTACCATGTAATGGTTAAATCATTGACCAAAGGGCAGTGGACACAGTGGGAGAAGCAGTCCCAGGAATATGTGTTCCTATTGTTTTTGAGCCAGGATAGGGTCACCTTGATCACTTTAAGGTACTTTTCTGAGGATGCATTGGGCCACTGGATAGAACCTTTATTTTATGGGTGGTATGTCAGATGTAAGCACAGATATCCTTGGTCTCCACCTGTGTATCAGGGAAATTGAAGAAGTTTGCACTCTAGGAGAGACAGGAGGAAGTAGAATCATAACTCTGTTTACAATAAGCACTAAGGTGTGTGACAAGCCCTAGGGATCACTCCCGGTAGGGCTCAGGTGGAGTACATGGAATGTTGGGGTTCAACTTCAGGTCAGCCATATGCAAGGCAAATGCCCTACTACTTTACCATGGCTCCAGCTCTATACTTGGGGGTTTGTTACTTATTTTATTGTAAAGACACTGCCCTGCTAACAGCAGTGTTTAAACTCAAGAGACCACCATTTTGGGTAAGGTAGAAGAATAATTAAGAAAGATGAGATTTGTGGGAGACACATTGACAGAACCTCAGTGGGTGAAAAGTATATAATTGGACATAAATATTTATCTTAAAGGAAGCAGTTTCCTTTACCAGATGGTTTCCTTTTTAAGAACATGGAAGGTCCTCGGAATCTAGAAATGCTGAGGAAGAAGTGGAGCTTTCTCTTACACCTTTGTTCTTTCTAAGATGTTGAGCTGACTCTAGCTCTCATAAGATTGCTCTCTTACTCCCTCGCCAGGCTCAAGATTCTAGTTAGCTGTGTGATGGTGCTCGTTCTGTCCCTCACACCTCTCTTTTCCTTCACAGCTGGCAACGTGGGACTCTGAGAAGGGACTGAATGGCAGCCTGCAAGAGAGGCCCATGGGCAGCCGTCTGCAAGGACTGACTCTCAAAGTGGTGACTGTCTTGGTAGGATCATGGGCATACTGGGGAGGTTTGCCAGCTTGGGTCTTGAGTCAAAGGCTTCTCTCTATTTCATACTGAGTTTGGAGAGAAAGGGATCCTGAGTAGTGACTTGATCTTTATTTTCACTCGCCTTTCATTCAACTAATTTTGTGGGTAATGAAGAGAAAGGAAGATTGGAGATTCTTCTCCAGGAGCTCTGCGAGACTTCAATTGGAAGCCTCTGAGGTGTTTTTGAGAAAGCCAACTAACCCCTAACTAACATTGAGCTCTAGAGAAGAGAAAATACTCTACTTGTTCTTGGGTGACCCTTACGCAGCTTTGCTGGCAGCCAGCTGCCCCAGAAACATGCAGAAGGACAAATTCTCCAGCATCCAGTATCACAATTGAGTCTATACGGCACACAGTTCATAATAAAGACCATTTGTTGGTTGCATGTTTTTCCCTGTACTAGTGACTGATTCATGGGAGTTTTCATTTTTAAGAGATTAGACAAAACTTTCAGTTACAGTTATTTTTTTTTGGTTTAGTTTTGCTTTATCATTTTGGAACAAGGGTAGATTATATAGATCACTGGTCAAACATGTGGTCAGATACAGTCCAGTGTTCCTCTCTGCACAAGCATGCATTGGTATACCTGCTTTAGAAGTCCTCAGCATCAGTGTTCCTGCATTCTATATGCATGCCATGAATATGCATTATACTCAACCCTCCCTGCACTACACTAGATTAATCTGATGATATATGTTCTCTGGGGTTATTTGCCAAAAACACCCTTCTTTTTAGTTTCACAGATGGAGCAAGAATAGCTTGTTCAGTGGGGGGAAAGGCTGAAGTGATTTTCAGATGACCATGTACCCTTCAGAAGCACATGTGACTCAGCATAAAATATGTGTTTTCACATGACATGACCTTGGGATTGGAAGCTATGGGGTTTAAATCCTATAGTTTGATTTGTGATAAGAACTGTCACAATTAATCATCATCTATCCCTAACACAATCTGTTAGAAATTAGTACTGTGTACTCTCCATCTAATGTCAAAGGGCTTTATTATCATTTATTATCTTGACTGAGAAGTAGGCACATGTCTTAAGTGAAACAAAGAATTATATTATGACATTTCCTAAGGACAGACCCCAAGTGTCACAAATGAAGACAGGCAAACCAATCATGTCAGTATTAGAGATGTGGTTAGTGTGCCCTGATTTAGGTTTATGTGCCCTGATTTATGTTATTTCACAAGCCTGAAATAACATAAATCAGGGCACATAAATCTCAGTTCCTACACTGAGAGGATATGGAGAGGATCTTCCTCAACACCCTGGATATCTTTAAACTTCTTAAGATAATTTCAGAATAATTATGGTGAATACATGCATAAATATTCTAAAGTTATGATTCATCAGATTGGTCTCTCCAGTAATACCCTTGAAAAATGAGTTGATGAGGGCCTGGAGTGATAGCATAGCAGGTAGGGCGTTTGCCTTGCGCGCGGCCAACCCGGGTTCAAATCCCAGCATCCCATATGGTCCCCTGAGCACCGCCAGGAGTAATTCCTGAGTGCAGAGCCAGGAGTAATCCCTGTGCATCGCCAGGTGTGACCCAAAAACCAAAAAAAAAAAAAAATGAGTTGATGAACCTGTTACTTAATCAAGGAACATTCGTTTTCTTGTCCTCAGGAAGAACCTTTTGTGATGGTGGCTGAGAACATCCTTGGACAGCCCAAGCGATACAAAGGGTTCTCCATAGATGTCCTGGATGCACTGGCCAAGGGTCTTGGATTCAAATATGACATTTACCAGGCCTCTGATGGCAGGTATGGTCACCAGCTCCATAACACCTCCTGGAATGGGATGATCGGGGAGCTCATCAGCAAGGTAGGTCCCAAAAGTAGGCCTAAAAAAAGGGCACTCTCTGATGCCTCTGGAATGATAAACTTCAAATTTGTCATTTTTCATTATGCAGCTGAAACCTTGGTGTACTCGTCATACACCAATGGCTTCCCCCCACTAAAACCTCTTTCCCCTCTGCTTCACTCACTTGTGTTTTTGTTTTCTTAGTCTCTGGAGCTCTGTGTTTTTCCTTCTGTGCATATTGCTCTCATTCCTTTGAACCCTATTCCATGTGCCTCTTCTGTAAGACATCCTTCATAAAATCCATCCCTGCATCTGAAATAGGCATGGAGTTCTCAAAGGGGTGAGTCCTTAGTCTCTCCTCCATGACAGCTGCACAATTAAGAGTGTGTATGTATATGCACATGTGTGGAGCTGCATGTGTGTCTATACTGATCTGTGGGTAATGTAGCATTATTCACCTCCTCATAAGTATTTCACACCATTATTCTTTCTCCTTCCTACAGTATCTGTGACCTTATGTCATTAGGCCAATTCACTATGCTATTTTATTTGCCACTATAATCCTGTGACCATTTCTTCATAATCATTTATGATAGTGACATCTGACTCAAGCCTTTCCTTTCTAGTGTTACTATTGCCACCAACCTTGTTGGTTTTATCTCTTAAAAAAATGTTTGTGATTTCATTACTTTGAGTTCCTGACCTTCAATGAACTTTTCTGTGCTCCAGTATGACTGTATCACTGTCGTCCCATTGCTCATTGATTTGCTCAAGTAGGCACCAGTAACGTCTCCATTCTTTCCTGTTGCATTCAGGGTCATGGGAATGAGGCACATTATTGTTATTGTCTTGGCATATTGAATATGCCATGGGTAGCTTGCCAGACTCTATTGTGTGAGATTCTGCATTGCTCTCTTCCCAGAGCTTTGTTTTATAGTCTCTGGATCTTGGCCATTGATGAGATTACAGGGTGCTGGGGGCAGTTTATGGGTGTGACTACCAAGATACTGGAAAAATGGGGATCTGGGTGGAGGAGGCTCAGTCCTCATCCAAACAGGCTTGAAGATCTCAGCTACAGGTCCCACATACCTGGGTTCTTCTGCTGGTTCCTTCATGCGTGAGGTTCATCAGAGTATGTGGAGAGTGATCTTGAGCATGGCTGTGGTTGGGTTCTGGAGGTTTTCAGCTGCTGGGGTTCTGCTTGGGGTGGGAAGGGAAACTCAACCCGTCCCCCTCCCAGGGGCTTCAGTGAAGACAGCCTGGTACTGGGGCAGGAGATTCTGCCCAGAATAGTACCCAAACTTGTGCTCCAGTACAATACCCAAACATCCTACATGTCAGTACCGTATAACGTCTTGTTTTTATGACACTAGGCTTTTGCTCCTGAAACATAACTCTTTTGCTTTATAAACCCCATTAAAACAACCGTGATCCCCCAAATATTTACAATTTCTCCTAAATATTAAAAATAACTTTCTTAGAATTTATGTATTTTAGAATTCACTCTTCAGATATTCAATTTGTTTTTAGTACATCTATCAATTTGTGCAAACATCAACATAATCTAATTTTAGAATTCTTGCATTACTCCAATAAAATCACTCATATTCATTTACAATTAATCTCATTCCAATCCTAGGTCCTAGGCAACCATCCATCTACATTTTTTTAATCTCTTCAGATTTGCTTTTGTGAGCATTTAATTTAAATGTAGTTCTACAATGTGATCTTTTGTGTCTCATCCATTCTACTTAATGTCTGTATTTGAGGGTGTTCCTTTTTCAAGGTTATGTGTTCTTTTGATGTTTCATTATTTCTTGCCTGGTGTGGCCTCTAAGATTGGCTACATAACCCAATGTTCCTTTTAACCCATTTGATTCTCCCTTTTTTTTATAAATTGTTTTCTCTGAACTCTGACTTGATTATTTTATCTACCCTCTCCTCCTATATAGGCTGTTATATGAAATTAGAAAAGATGGTCACAAGGAGGTCCAGGTGACTGTGTGAGCAATGGGGACTTTAGACCTCACCTGGACCTTCAGAAGACCACAAGTTCTTGTACTTGTCCTCTACTGAGTCCCTAGAATATACATTCTTGAGAGCATTTCAAAAGATTAATTTTCTTCTCAATTACCTCTATTACCGATTAATTTTTAAGAATGTCTTGTTTCTTCATTAGAGAAAGAAATAGAGACTTCTGGGATTGAAATTCAACTTCTGTGTCATTCACATCTGCAGACTGACTCTCAATTCCATTGTCAGAAGGAAGAATGCTTTACTCCTGGTATAGGTTAACCCCCTAACTTATGTCATTAATGAAGTCCTTTGACTCCTTTGATCCTGGCTTTAAAAAGTTATTTTTCCTCCATCCTATATTGTTGACCATTCCTCTACATATCTTACTAAGTCTTTAAATATGCTCCAAATTCTAAAAACTTTAAAAATATCTCTGTATCTTGGATTTATAAGGTAAGAGATAAAAAAGCAGGATACAAATGTGGAAAGTGTGAGATAAGAATTCATATAGAGTCACTTTCAACATTTTACTATATATCTATTTTTTGTACCTCACAATTTGAAACATCGATATATCTTCTCCTTCTAGCCTATCTATTAAATATGAAAAAATTTCTAGTTGTGGTTGCCCAATTTCAATATGTAAGTATAAATAGTTGTTGTAACTAGTCATCCTAAAATAAACATAGTTCAGATGACTTTTACTACTTACGGGCTCAAGAGCCAAGATAAAGAAGATATCTACACATTTTAGTGTTCTTATGGATTAAAAGGTTATTCTAAGTCATTGTAGATCCATCTCGGTATAAGGATTTGAACCTGCCTCTTAATGGGGGGTCATAATCTAGTTTTAAATTTTAGCCCATCAGAAGAGCAAAAGCACTGGGAGGTGGGCACTTTTGGGGTCATTTTACATCATTCTCAAGGAATCCCTTTACAGTATAGCTCTATCCAAGATATAACCATATATTTGTAGGCCATATGTTATAGAAGGTGAAATATCAAAATATTAAATGGTGCCTCCTCCCTTTTGTTCTTGGAGATTTTTACTCTCTCAGATAGAGTGTGTATATAAAACATCTAGGGGTTGAAAAATTACTGAAAGTCAAGATATTTGTGTACTCACTGTGTAGAGAAAGGCATCTGTGTGGCCTAGTGGAGTTTGGAGATATTTGGTGGGAGAATGGGAGTTCCTCTGTGGCCTTGGAATATTAGAAGGCTGGGCATCAGCGAAGTATAAAATTGAAAAGAGTTCTCAGTAGGGGTGGGGGCTAGTAGAGGGAAATACCTGTAAAAGAAAGGAAATAGTTGAAAGATTCTGGGGAAAATCCTAAGAAAGTTAAAAGAAGTTCACACATAAATGAAGATGCTTTATACATTTTCTCTCTCCATAAGAGGTTTCAGAAGTCTGGAAGAAAAATTTTCAAGACAAATGATCACAGACAATTTACTGTTGGGTTTTCCTTAGAGTTATCAATGTCATAGGGTGTTAGTTCTTGAATTCATTTTCTCACAAAGCAGAACCTCAATAGGTGGAGTGTAAACCTTTATCCCGTGGGTGGAGCCTAGAAAATTACCACGGACTGCCATGTCACAAAATGGTTTTTGCCTTTCAGAGAGCAGACCTGGCCATCTCTGCCATCACCATCACCCCCGAGAGGGAGAGCGTTGTGGATTTCAGCAAGCGGTATATGGACTATTCCGTGGGGATCCTAATTAAGAAGCCAGAGGAGAAAATCAGCATCTTCTCTCTTTTTGCTCCATTTGATTTTGCGGTGTGGGCTTGCATCGCAGCAGCTATTCCTGTGGTTGGTGTGCTGATCTTTGTGTTGAACCGGATACAGGCTGTGAAGGCACAGAATGCTGCTCAGCCCCGTCCATCTGCTTCTGCCACCTTGCATAGTGCCATCTGGATTGTCTATGGAGCTTTTGTACAGCAAGGTACCTGCCCGATTTCCCAGTGATAGAATAGGCCAATGGGAAAACTTTGCCATTGACAAAGTTCTTAGATGCTTTTTACTATACCCCTAAAAGAAGTTAGGACAGGAAGAATTTCACGGTTCCACCCAGTTTTCTCAGAATAACAGATAGAAATGACATGACATGACAATAAGGATCTCAACTTCACACCATAATTTACCACTTTAGGTAAAATTCACTTTGGAGCTCTGTTTTTGCACTCTGTTTTGCTCCACTCCCAAATTCAATAGATTGTTATGCTATAGGGGCTGCCAACTAATTCTTATTTAAATTTGAAATTTTTTATAATTTATTTTTTTAATTAATAAATCACCATGAGGGTACAGTTACAGAGTTTAGTGCTTGTGGTACAGTCCTATAATACTCGAGTACCCATCCCTCCACCAGTGCCCATTCTCCTCCACCGATAGCCCCAGGGTCCCTCCTACCCTCCTATTCCTATCCCCCCACCCCACCCCACCCCACCCCTGTGACAGGGAGTTCCTTTTCATTCTCTCTCTCCTTTTGGGTGTTGTGGTTTGCAATGGAGGTACTGGGGAAAAAAATCACAATTATTTTGTAATCATCTAAGCAGTACTCCAGCCATTCTTGAGATACAGCTCTCCTATTTCCAAGAAGCCTCTAAAGAGCACTTGGAGAATCACAGAATTGTGCAGGTTTGACCAGAAACAAGTTAACAAATTCTTACTGTGGGTTTTGATGCTGTTTGCCCCATGGCAAAACATGTGTCACCTGTTTCTGAAGTTATATAAGAATAGTCAGTTATAATATTTTTTTCTGCTACTACCTAAGGGACCTAGGAAAAATAATTGTCCTCAAAGAAGCTTCTAGAAGCCTGAAAGTCACATGCAATGATTTCTAAAAATCCTGGGGGGAAAAGTCATCCAGTGAGGTCTGAATATTAATAAAAGTTATATGGTGCATCTCATTTCTGAGATTTAAAAGAAAGCTAGGAAACCCTCTGGGTAGGAGGTAAATTCCTGAGACACTCGATGTGAATTTGAAATCAGAAAGAGACCTAAATCGGGTTACTACTCTAGAAGTTCTTAACACTGTCAGGTGAATTCTTATAACTAAAAGATTTTTATATCCTTGTTCTATCCTAGGCATTTTGGCAAAATTTATATCCAAAACATGAATTCTAGGGGTTTTTTTTTAGATTTTGTGGATTTCATAAATTTTCAAGATTGGGGATCTTAGTATTCCTTTCCAGAACTGTCATAGTCCTCCCCAACAACCCCCAGCTGATAATTCATTCCCCATGCTCTAGTAGTGATTTCCTTTGCCTGGTTATGGACCAGAGGACTTCCATGTGGATGAGAGTCAAAGTGAAAATCCTGGACCAATCTCTTTTGCCTGACTTCTCAGGTGGTGAATCATCAGTGAACTCCATGGCTATGCGCATTGTGATGGGTAGCTGGTGGCTCTTCACCCTCATCGTCTGTTCCTCTTACACGGCCAATCTTGCTGCCTTTCTCACAGTGTCCAGGATGGACAACCCCATAAGGTAAGATCCATCCTTCCTTTCAAGTTGGGGACCACTTACTTGTAAGAGGCTGGAGACAGAGAAGATAGTCCTGCTTATGTTGACCTGGTATGACAGAGGCAGAAATGGACTTTGATCCAGGATCTAAAATTACATGATTATACTTTTAATATATGAGGAACTTCACCCTCCTGGTACTTTTATTTCATGCAAAATTAAATCAGTGTATAAATTAATATTTCTATGAACATCTAAATACTGCTAATGGAGCTTTAATTTCACAAATTAAATTTAATTTAAACATTGGCTACAAACTTAATCATCATCTTCTAAATATTTCTTTATAATTAATGAAAACCACAAGTCTAATATATTTTTCAAGTCTTCAAATACTTAAAATTATTTTAGAAAGCATGCTAATTATTTCAGTGATTAGAAAACTTTACTTGTATTTATAAAATGATAAAGTAATTGAAAATAAGGACTAAAAATGTTAATTTTACCAAAATGTTTTTTAAAAAGGTGTAAAGGGTTAGTTCAAGGTGGTGCAATCACTACAAATGCCTTTGTTTTATAATTAGATTCCTACAAAAAGTGTAAATTAAAAAGACTTGGACACAATGAATGTGTGTTTGCTGTGTAGTTGCCGAAAGCAAAGATCTAGCCTACACTTCATGGGTACAATACTGACTTCAACATCATTTCTCCTATGATATATAACTATGTTTTTTTGAGTCCCTGTTTCTAATAATTTCTCCTTCAACTCATCATACTTACTATCTTTGTATTGACTCTTGGTCCAGAGTCCTAATTAAGTCATCCGTATTCAGCAAGCCACTTTAACTCCCAGCTGCCTATGTAAAAGATCAAACTCCCTAACCAGATATCAAAATTAATAGTTTTTTTCAGTAATGAAATTTTATAATTTTATAGGACAATTGACATTTTAAGTGAGGAAATTATAGGTTCACATGCAGTAGTTAGATACAAAGCAGAGGGATCTCATGATATCCTAACTAGTCTCCTCTTGTGCTGACATCTTGTAAAAAACTCACTTATCACATCACGACCAGAGTATTGATATTAGTACAATTGACTGATACAATTGATAATAAAAACAGATTTTTTTATTATCTTTGCCAGTGTTGTCACAATTTTTAATTTTATTATTCTTATAGGAGAGGAATGATATTTCACTGTGGTTTTAATTTTCATTCCCCTGATAACTAACTATATTGAATATCTTGTCATGTGCCTCTTACCATCTGTATAACTCTTTGGAAAATATATATTTCTCCTATAAATACAGAAATATGTATATATACTATATATACACAGACTTGTTTTAGTACACACTAAAAGTGTGTGTGTGTGGCTATGTACACATGGAGTTGGTTCTATACAATATTATTACCTATGTTCATTTGGTTATTCATCACCAGAGCAGATAATAAAGTTTTATATCCATAAAAATCTCTAGTGTTTTTCTTTATAATCATATCAACCTCTTTTTCCCTTGACATTCCATTTTAATTTCTAGCAACCACAAATGTGTTGTCCATTTCTAAACTTTTGTCATTTCAAATATGTTATGTAAATGGAATCGTACCTTTTGGGATTGACTTTTTCATTCACTGTCACTCTCTGGAGAGTCATCCACATTGTGTGTATGAATAATTTATAGCTTGTCGCTGACTAGTATCCTGGATATCACAGTTTATTTAACCCTGTTCCCCACTGAAATACAGATTGCATCAAAATTGTTTATACTTTGGGGTAATTTTGAATAAAGTTGCTACAAAGTTTGTGGGGGGTTATTTTGGGATTTTTGTTTGAATTTATTTTGAGATCACATCAATCTGGGCTTGGTGGTTACTCCGGATGCTGTTCAGGGATCACTCCTGCAGGCTTAGGACACCATATGGGATGCCAGGTTAATAACTTAGGTCAGACGTGTGCAAAGCAAGCACCTTACCAGCTGTGCTCTCTCTATATAGCTTCTGAAAGTATGTAGGTTTTGTTTGAACAGTTTCCTAAATATGTGATAAATATTTAATTGGTGACTTGCTATGTGGTGATTGAATTTTGAGTATTATAAGTACTGATAAATTGTTTTTCAGAGACTATCATGTACACAACTGTATATATAGAATGATGTTTTTTGGAGTGGGGTTGCCAAGGATTCAATCTGGATTGACAATGTGTATAGAAAGAGCCTTAGAAATGTGTACTATTTCTCTGGCCTCTAGATTGGTTTTTATTATCTTTGCCAGTGTTGTCACAATTTTTAACTTTGTCATTCTTATAGGAATGAGATGATATTTCATTGCAGTTTTAATTTTCATTCCCCTGATAACTAATTATATTGAATATCTTGTCATGTGCCTCTTGCTATCTGTATAACCCTTTGGAAAATATCTCTTTGGAAATATACCCCAAATGCTTTGAGTATATTTTATCTACTTTCTACTTGTCTTATTTGATTATTACTTCAGATATTGACAGTCATCTACATATTTTAGATATTAGTTCTTTGTGAGATGTTTGGTTTAAGAATGTTTCCCCACTTTAGTTTTACTAATTTTACTAATTTCGAGTTCATTTTTTATTCAGAGTTTGATTGGGCATTGCTATTATTTGTCTAGTATGTGCCCAATTGCTTTAGCACTATTTATTGAAAAGGATATTCTTCATTTTGTATCTTGTATTTCATTCTTATATTTTTTTCAGAAGCCAAGTGACCATATTTGTGTAGGTCTTTTTCTAAGTTGCCTATATTTTGTCATTAAGTTTTATTGACCCACGTGCCTATCCTTTGTCACTACCACACTATTTCTTGTAACCACAGACTAAGCCAGGGCTGGAGCGATAGCACAGCAGGTAGGGCATTTTCCTTGAATGCAATGGACCCGGGTTCAATTCCTCCACCCCTCTTGGAAAGCCTGTCAAGCTACCAAGAGTATCCCGCCCACATGGCAGAGCCTGGCAAGCTCCCCGTGGCATCTTCGATATGGGAAAACAGTAACAAGTCTCACAATGGAGATGTTACTGGTGCCCACTCGAGCAAATCAATGATCAATGGGATGACAGTGATACAATGATACAGACTAAGCCATACTTTTGGGAAGAGTGCAGAGCGATTCCTCCCAATTTGTTGTTCTCTGAAATACAATGTTCATTACATCAATGATATAGTTTAATATTCTGGCCCACATTCAGCCCTGACTCTGAGCGTTTGTCTGAGCAATGCTGGGTATGACCTCTGAGCATTGAACCAGACATAGTGCCACAGCACTGCTGGTGTGGCCATAAAATTAAAAAACAAAAAACAAAAACAAAACAAGATTGTGTTAATTATTGTAGGACATGCAGCTTTCTGCGTAAACTTAGACTAGATTTATCTATTCTATAAAATCCTTGCTATGGCTTTAATATATTTTATTTTTATAATGTGATGCAATACCCAATGATGCTCATGAGTTTTTCTTAGATCATTGTTCAGGAATGACCCTGGAATTGGTAAGGGGATTATATGTGGTGCCAGGAATAAAACCGGGGTTAGCATCACATAAGGCAGCACCTTTACTCCCTGTTCTATATCTCTGGCCCTGCTGTTGTTTTAACAGTGATTTTATTAATTATTAGAGGCTCTTTCAGGGTCTGGAGAATGAGACGCATCATTGTTTCTGTGTTTGGCATATGAATACACCGTAAGGAGCTTGCCAGGCTCTCCTATGCAGGCAGGAAAACTGTCCGTAGCTTGCCAGGTTCTCTAGAGGGAGAACTAGGCTGTAAAATGTCTCGAGGCTGCGAAACTTCCAGGAGCTTGGTTTTATAGTCTCTAGATGTTGGCCATTGATGGGATTACAAAGTGCTGGGGGCAGTTTCTGGATGTGACCACCTAGCTACTGGAAAATGGGGGATCTGGGCGGAAGAGACCCAGTCCTGATCTGAGCAGGCTTGGAGATCTCAGCCCTGAGTCCCGCACACCTGAGTTCCTTCGTGAGTGAGGCTCGTTGAAGCCTGTGGAGAGGAGCCTTGAGCATGGTTGTGGCTGGGTTCTGGAGATCTTAGGCTGCCGGGGCTCAGCTTGGGGCGGGGAGGGAAACTCAAGCCACCTCCTCGAGGGGCCCCAGTGAAGACAGCCTGGCGCAGGGGCAAGAGATTCTGTGTCGCTCTCTTCCAGCACCTTTGGGAAGGGCGAGTAAAGAGAGGCTGCTAAAATCTCAGGGCTAGGACAACTGGAGACGTTACTGAGCAAATCGAGGATCAATGGGATGATAGTGATAGCGATAGCTTATTAATTATAATTATAATTAAGTAAAACCAATAATCATGATGCTATTTTGTTGAAGATTTTTGTATCACAATTTATTATTGATCTGTAATTTTATTTTTTCTGGTGTCTTTTTTGATGACTTTTATAACAGGATAATGCTGGCATTCAAGAATGAGTAAAAAAATGCTTCTTGTTGACTTTTTGCATACCATTTTTATTGTTATATTATTATTTCCATTTATTTTAGTATATGATTAAATAATACATAGAAATTTCCTTTTCTAAAAATTTTGAATCCTGCTTTTCTCTTATTTATATCAATTTTTGCTTTATGTAATTAATAAAATATTATTTGGCATGTGCCTATTTATAAAATGCACTGCACTAAAATTATGTTTTTAGTTAATATTAAAGTATAATTTTTCCAATTTTGCTTTTTAATTTAAATTCTATTGTTACAAATGATGATATAGGTCCTAGTTTTTGCCTGCTTACCTGAAAATATCTTTTATATTTGAATAACTCAGCTTTGAGTATTCGTCCTTAGCACTATGTAGTAGATGTCTGGTCCAATTTTATTAATTTTGTCCTATAATGAAAAATATTTATTTACAGTTAGTACAACATAAACATCTATTTGTTCTCACTACTATTGCATTTACTTAGGCATTTTAAATTGTGTACATGTTTAACAAAAAGCCTTTTACCATTGTAATTGCTATTGTCCCCTCCTACCCTTCTCCTTCACTACTCTCTGCAAGTTAAGCATCCTCTTATTATTTTCTCTAGTTATCTTCAGGCTTAAATATGCATGTAACTCATTTCCCTTTTGGAATAGGTAATAAAACAATGTTTGATATCTTTCTGTGTAGCTGATACTTGTTGATACTCTTTTTCTCTTTTCACCTACTTAATCATTGTGTATTAATAAAATTTGAGGTTTTAGAAATTTGTTATAGTTCCCTTTTTTAAAAAAAGGTTACTTTTTTCTACAATATATATTTATAATTTTCAGTTTTTGATTTATATTTTCTATACTTATAACTATTATTTGGACAGGTTTTCATATCACAATATGTTTAATGCTAGTTGAATGTCTATTCTATGATTTAGCCATTGTTCATTTTTTTTTACTCTCGTTACTCTCAATTCATGAAATTTTATTCATCTAGAGTATCTCCTTGAACTGTGTATTGTATGGTATATTTTCTGAAACAAGCATTTCAAAAAATCATTTTCTGTTTTGTTTTCATGTGAAAACTGTATTGCGATGTTTTCTCTTGATATCTATAGAATTTTCTGTTACATTTCTTATGTATATATATATATATATATAATGCTACAGAGAAGCAGAGTAACTCCATATACCTCCTAATTTTTTCTTTCCTTCTCTCTACTCTGTTCTTCCTGCTTTCCCACTTTCTCTCAGTCATCTTCCTCCTACTTCTGTTTCTTTTTCTTTCTTTTTTACTTCTCTATCCCCCTTTCATACATCTCTTTCTCCCTTCTGTCCTCTCTTCCTTTCCTCATTGTTTCTTTTCTTCTTTCTCCTTCCTATTATTTTTCTTGTCTTCCTGTTCATCCCTCTATTTTTGCTTCTTCCTCTCTCTACTGATCCCTTCTCTCTCTCATACCTCTCCTTATGACTTTCTTCTTAATCTTTTCTTACCTTTATCCTCAACCTTCCTTCTTTTGTTTTATCTCCTTCCCCCTTCCCCACTGCTGTTTTCTTCTGATTCTTTTTCTTCTCTATTATGTCCTTCATCCTTTATAATTTTCATCTTTCTCCTCCACTTTTAATTTCCTATACTTTGTCCTTTGTAATTAATGTAGCTAATGTATTTGAATTTAAAACTGTTCATAAGGACTGGAGCAATAGTACTTGGGTAGGGCACTTGCCTTGCATGTAGCTGACTTGGTTCTCTCCTCCGTATCCTATATGATCCTCTGAGCCAGCCAGGAGTGATCTCTGAGCACCAAGCCAGGATTAAGTCCCGAACACCTCCGGGTGTGATCCCCAAACCAAAATAAATAAATAAAACTGTTTGTGAATAGTTATTGAAACGTCAGCCTATATGCCATTAATTATGCTTATAACTATAGGCCATTTTATATGTAAAATTAGACTTGTACTTTAGCTCAATGATTTTGTCATCTTTTAAGTCTTTCCTTGGTCTGCTAACTTTTTTCCCATTTGTCCTTGTCTTGTTTCCAGGAGCATTAAATTTTCATAAGTTGGAGCTGTGATATTTCATATATATTGTAATTTGTTTATAATTTCTTTATCATTCAGAAAGACTTCTTCTCTTTGTTCATAATTTTCTGATTAGATTTTCCCCATTGCTCTTAGAATTTTCAATAATCCAAATGAGTATATAAACTGTCATATATTTTAATATGCCCTTCATTCTTTTTATGCAATGTTAGTGCCTCTTTAATTTATTGACAACTGTTTATATATATATATATATATCCTTTTCACATTTGCTGTGATTCCTTACTATAGTGAATTATACCTTCATAAAAATTTATGTTGAAATATTTACAGTATTTAGCATAATATATTCTAACTATGATTTTGGTATCTAAAATACAATATATAAATTCTTATTCATGATTTCTTGTGCATTCTCTCATTGTGTTTGCATGTTCTTTTCACTTAGTTTGCTCTTTCTTGAATCTAGAGACCCACTCCCATAAACAGGTCTTATATAGTCAAATAATAGAACATACAGCATGTAGAATCATCTTTTCAGATCTTAATCTGGGCTTTTGATTGTGGGTACCGACTGATGTAAATTCCCGTCTCTAGTTCTGTAAGTTAGTGGAAAACTTTACTTTTTGAATTTTTTGCTTGGTGATAAGTTTTCTGATTTTAGAATTCTAATTGATTCAGTCCATACAATAATAGAAGCCATGCTTTTCTTAACATCATTTCTGGCTTTACTGAAATCAAAGACAAGTGCCAGTGAACTGGGATTTCTGCACAGAGTACCCTTGCAGAGCTCAGAGGAACCCAGGGGCCTTCTATTGTTGTCTCTTGAACTGCTCTGACTATGTAGATACATATAAAAGGAAATCCACTGAGATGGTGCACATTTAAAGAAAGATTAATTTGAATCTCCTATTGCTATTCCCCTCTAATTCCTCCTCTCTTCTCCAAATATCTTGTAAGTGTGTGGTCTTTTTCATTAGGCTCATAACATATGACTTCCTGTAGTTAAAAACATTTATCTGGTCTGCTTTTTTGATGTCTTGAAAGATGAATGATTAAATATATGCACTTTATTGATATATATTTCTTATCAAAATTATATTCAACCTATCTTCTTTAAAGCTGATATAAAATCATTTAATACTCATTGACATTCACCATGTAAATGTATATACTGTCAGAATAAATGTTCATAGCTATTGTCCTAGTCTTTGAAACCGATGAATACCTGTATTTAGAAAAGTTTTTACTTCAGTATATGTGATATGGTTACACAAGTGTTAAAATTTGTAGAAATTTTAAATAAGTATATAAAGTTACTGTACACCATGGCTACCAAAGTACCTATGGCACTCCACCATGGATTCTATAAAATCTTTTCAAAAGCACAGACTCTTGTAAGATATTGAATACAAGAGAGATTGAAAATTTCTAGAAAATATACATCTAGTAAAATATTATCTTGTTGGAGTGATAGCACAGCGAGTAGGGTGTTTGCCTTGCACGCGGCCCACCTGGGTCGAATTCTTCCATCCCTCTCAGAGAGTCCGGCAAGCTACTGAGAGTATCTCGCCCGCACGGCAGAGCCTGGTAAGCTACCCATGGCATATCCAGAATGCCAAAAACAGTAACAAGTCTCACAATGGAGATGTTACTGCTGTCCTCTCGAGCAAGTCAATGAACAACGGGACGACAGTGCTACAAGCAATTGTTGGATTTTTCATTTAGAGTGGGTTTAAACTTCACTCAGGGAGGAAGCCAGATCTCACTTTTAGTTTGCTAAACATGTCTTTAAATGCTTCAAATTAATTTCTCTTTCAATCACTAGTAAATGCAGAATCATTTTAAGCAGCATGGCAGGTGGTTGGGCACCACTGGCATCAGTGTCCTGTATTTAGGAAGTGATTTGGCTAAAACACTATGAAAGTAATTCCTTATGTTCAAGGGAATAGCATATGGCATAGAGGCTCAAATTGGAAAGCAAGAGCACATGGCACAACTCAGAGAATAACAGAGCAGAGACGTTGACATGTGACTGCCAGGTTTCTAATGTTTTTTCCACTTATTGTATGATCTTGTGCAAATTCCCTAGTCTCTTGGTAGTTCACTTTTATTATCCATACATAGCTTTAAGAATAAGCTTTATCTCATAGGGTTGTTAGAGTAAGATTAGGCAGTATTTGTAAGAATTAAAAACGTTACCTGGCACATGGAAAGGACGTACTTCTGTTCACATGCCCCAGGTGGTCAGCAGATTTTTCAAAGGAATAGATGGGCTAGAGAAGAAAGAGAAGAAAATTTATAAACTAGGGAACTCTGATGTGAAGTTGTTACCACTTGATTGTATGATGCTAGCCACTTACCTATAATATGGGGAGGTTTGTGTAAGTTGACCAGTGTTGGGATTTAAGATTTTTATTATTCTATTTGGGCTGGAGTGATAGCACAGCGAATAGGGCGTTTGCCTAACATGCAGTCGACCTGGGTTTGATTCCTCCGCCCCTCTCGGAGAGCCCGGCAAGCTACGAGAGTATCTCTCGCCCACAGCAGAGCCCAGCAAGCTTCCCGTGGCGTATTCGATATGCCAAAAACAGTAACAACAAGTCTCACATGTAGATGTTACTGGTGCCCGCTCGAGTAGTTTTATGAGTAATGGGATGACAGTGATAGTGATTACTCTGTTTATTGAATTTGGAAACATCAAATTTATAAATTAAAACAGGTCACTTCTTACTGCAGAGAAATACATAGACCACAGTAAGTAAAAACAAGCAATACATAATAAGAGCTTTATTTTTTTTTTTGACCACACACCTACATAATTTCAGAAAGGAAAATAAAAAGACCTAAACTCACAGTACTCTAATTTATCCCAAGGTAATTTTTTCTTCCATTTATCTTGATGAAAAAAAATCACTATTCTTAAAAAACTTGTTAACTTTTGATATTTACTGTAGCATTATCTTCAGTGTTACAATAAACTGAAAACTAGACAGTCTTGGGTTTGTTTGGAATTGACTTCTTAAATGCAACCCCCAAAGCACAATAAATAATAGAAAAGATTGATAAATTGGCCTTTATTAATATTAAAAACTTGTGTGACAAAGGCATTGTCAAGAGGATAAAAAGGCAAGTCACTGATTTGGAGAAAGTCTTACTAAAATAGATAACATAAAATTTTAATACCCTAAATATACATATAATTTAAAATTTTGAGCAATAAAAAAACACATTTAACATATTTAGCATACTTACCTATCAGGGCGATGTCATGATTAAGAAGTTAATTTTCCCAGGGTGAAGCCTAACCATTGTTTTCCAGATGTTCTGACCCTTGCGATTTCCCCATGTGGAAAACTCAACTACATTATTTATGGTTGTGGGTGCTGTACTTGTGCTCTTCCTGTTTATCCTGGCTTATGAAATAGATTTATGGAGCTAAGATAACTCAAGGTCTGGAGTTCATGCTAAGCATGCCAGATCCTAGGGTTAAATCTCAGGCAACACAGAGTCTCCTGAACCTCCTTTCCTGAAAAAAAAAAAAAGATTAGGCGTAAGTTTTGTTTTGGAGCAAGCATAGTGTGGGGAGTCTCTGTTTAGATCAGGGGCCACCCCAACAGTGCTTAGAGTATATTCCTGGGTCTGGGCTCAGAGACCACTGCTGGCTAGGCTCAGGGACTTTTGTCAGTGTTGGGGATCAAACCTAGAAAGGATGCATGTGAGGCAAGCAACGTACATGCTATCCTATCTCTTCTGCCCAGAATAATGTTTTTCATATTTGTAATTAATACTTTGGTGGTGCTGGCACACTTCAGTTAGTTCCGTCTGGCCCCATCCACCATTCTTCATTTTATTACACTTGTTTGCATCAGATTTCCTATGGCCTTCCATTGTAAGCCATTCAGGTTGGTGATCTCTGATAAAGATTTGAAATAATTATGTGAATTAGCAAGTCCTCTGGATACATGCTATTCAAAGTGGGGTGCACAGAGCAGCATTTTTGGTATAACCTGACCAAGTGTCAGTTCAGATCTCTCTCATGAGAAACTTAATCTATTTAGTTTTCCTACAGATTTTTTAAGAAATTACTTATTTCTTAATTGGCTTTTGGGGTCACACTCTATGATGCACAAGGGTTACTCCTGGCTTTGCACTCAGGAATTACTCCTGGCGGTGCTCAGGGGACTGTATGGGATGCTCAGAATCGAATCTGGGTTGGATGCGTGCAAGGCAAATGCCCTACCTGCTGTACTATCATTCCAGCCCCTACAGAGTTTTATGTACATTAAAGTTTTGGAAATCGCTGACAGATTTTTTTTAAAGAAAATATGTAAAATTCCAACAGATTGAAGCAGTTGACTGCTTTCAACAAATGTTGTGGCACATAGGTAGACATGAGCTCTTACCTTTTCAACCACAAACTTTAAATAGGAAGGCAATGCATATTAATAGTACTTATGGCAAAGAACCTGGGCCTTCTACATAGCATGATGGAGTAACTGGCTTTAGACTATGCTTCCCATCATTAATAACTGCAAAACTGGAGAAAATGCTTTCTGTCAACATTTTAAGCATAAAGATAAGGTAGGTTGAAAAGGAAGGGAAAAGGTAACTATGCAAACAATTGCGTTATCAAGCTAGTGATGATATCTCAGTAGCAGGCTAAGTAAACTTTATGCCACATATTATTCCAAGGAATAAGAAGGACATTTTGTATTGAGAAAGAATCACTTTTACCAGAAATTTTAATTATGCATATGCCTAATAATAAAACATAAAGCTTCAGACAGATCTAATGGTAGAAAGAAAAATAGCCAAAATTTAACTTCAGTCTTTTAGAAGTTGGTATAACAGTGGACTGGAGCGATAGTGTGTATAGTGGGTAGACCACTTGCTTTGCCCTCGGCGGACCAGGTTTGATCCCTGGTACCACATGTGGTACCTCTAGACTTGCCAGGAGTAATTCCTGACTGCAGATCAAGGACTAAGCCTTGAGAATCACTGGAAACAAAAACAGAATAACTAGAAAGTGATATAACAAGTAAATAAAATAGCAGATAACTCTATCAACCGACTTTCATGTTTAAATTTATAAAATCTTATTTCCACCAATTTCAGGATACATGTTATTTTCAAGTATCATGAGACATTCACCAAAGCAAGCCATTTGGAGGGCCACAAAGTTAAATATCAGTCAGTTTCAAGAGAAATTCTATAGTGTGTTCATAACTATAATTAAGTTAAACTTGTAAGTAAATTGAAATTTAAGCAGTCTGGAAAATCTCCAGCGAAAATTAAATAATGTCATTCTAAGTCTATGGATGTAAGAAAGAAAATCAAAGAAAAAAAAGTGTAAATATAGGGGCAGATCTATAGTTTAGTGATTAGGGTGCTTGCCTTGCATGCAGCTGACCAGAGTTCAATCACCAGCATCTCGTTTAGTCCCTCAAGCACTGGAAGGAGAAATTCTTGAGTGCAGAAGTGCAGGCCCAAGAGTAACTCCTGAGCATCACTTGTTGTGGACAAAAACAACAAAAAGAAAAAAAAGTTTTAAATATTTTAAATGCTGATGAACATATAGCTCATCAATATTTGCAAAATGCAGCAAAATTGTTTAAGAAAAATTATGGTTTTAAATACTAATATAAGAAAAAATATAAATTAAAAATTCTTAGATTCCCACCCCCCACTAAGGGATAATCTAAAAGCATAAGAAAATATTAAATTCAAAATAAATTGAGAAGAAAAATAAAAAAAATAAGAAAAGTAACAAGTTAAAAAGTTAGCTAAGTTAAAAGCTAGCTGGAGCCATAGCACAGCGGGTAGGCGTTTGCCTTGCACGAGGCTGACCCGGGTTCGATTCCCAGCATCCCATAAGGTCTCCTGAGCAACGCCAGGGGTGACTCCTGAGTGCAGAACCAGGAGTAACCCCTGAGCATTGCCAGGTGTGACCCCCCCCCAAAAAAAGCAAAAAGTTAGTTGTTATTTTAATGAAGCTGATTAACCCCAAACAAAACAAAGAAGAATGAAGGAGAGTAAATGGAACATTATTGGGGGTGAGAGTGCAAATTTTACTCTAGATCTTTAGATATTAAAATTGTATAAAAAGTATAATAGATAATCTTGTAATGGACCAAGCATGATGACCTCTCAGTGTCTGTGTTGTAAGCCATAATGCCCAAAAGTAGAGAGAGAGTATGGGGAATATTGTCTGCCATGGAGGCAGGAGGAGGGTGGGAAAAGGGGATATTGGGGATATTGGTGGTGGGGAATGTGCACTGGTAGAGGGATGGGTGTCTGATCATTGTGTGATTTTAACCCAAACATGAAAGCTTATAAGTATTTCATGGTGATTCAATAAAATTAAAAAAATATATAATCTTGTGCCAATAAATTCAACATCTTTGAAGAAATGGATAAATTTTAAAATGTTATAAAAACTGATTAAAATAGATACAAAATCTCTTTATTGAAAATATTGGATTAATAAGCCTGTAACTAATGAAATTACAGTCACATGACTTAAATGGTGTCTCTATCTAACAGTATAACTAAAAATAACACTAGTTATAAAGTCTTTCATAAAATTCTTCTAATTTTGTAAAAAGAAAAAAATTATGCTTTTAAAAGCCAAGAAATATAGTGCAGAGAAGGAACTCACTAGCCACTATCCCCCACTAATTTACAAGCAAACAGACTCAAGAAAGATTTTCAGTGGTAATATCCATAAGCAAAAAGAATAAAACATCATATCCAAGAGGAGTTTTATCTTGTAAGAAGCAACAATATTTTAGTGTTTGTGAACCAATTATTGTTACTCACCACATTAATAATATAAAGGACACAAATAATATTATCTGTTTATCTAGCGATAGCACAGCAGGTAGGGCATTTGCCTTGTACGTGGCCAAACCGGGTTCAATTCCTTTGTCCCTCTCAGAAAGCCCGGCAAGCTGCCAAGAGTATCCCGCCAGCATGGCAGAGCCTGGCAAGGTACCTGTGGCATATTCAATATGCCAAAAACAGTAACAACAAGTCTTACAAGGGAGATGTTACTGGTGCCCGCTCTAGCAAATCGATGAACAATAGGACAACAGTGCTACAGTGCTACAGTGTTTATGTAGATAAATATTTGACAACATCTGGCATCCATTCATGAATTTAAAAAAAAATAAAATTAAGATTTACAATAAGATAGAGAACACAAAAAGAACTGATAACTAATAATAAGCATAATGATGTATATTGTCTCCAGTTGCAGGGACAATATTATACTGCATACTTTGAAAGGAAACTGTAAAACTCTATTCGTTTCCTGATGGTGTAATGATCTTTGTGGAAAATCCTAGCACTATTCTAGTAAAATTAAATGTATCTATAAATTTTCATGGATAACAGCTAACAAATTAGCTGAAGAATAAATTGGTTCTGTATATGTGAACAAGCAATAACATAATAAAAATTCTAATAGCATCATAAACATAAAATTCTTAGGAATATATATTTAAATATTAAAATATGTATTTGAAACATGCATTTTGTAAAAAACTTAGAAAAAATATTTCTGAAAGAAATTAAAGAAGGCCAAAATAAAGAAAAATGTATCCAATATTCATGAATTAAAATATTCAGTATTGTTGAGAGGACAAATCTTTCGAATTGAGTGATAATTTTAAAACAATATATATAAATTCCTGACACATATCAAATATAAAGATAAGATCATTCTAAAATTTTATACATAAATAAAAGGGATCTAGAATCAGGAAATACATTTTTGGAAAAAAAGAACAAAATCTTTTTGTGGGGCCGGAGCGATAGCACAGCGGGTAGGGCGTTTGCCTTGCATGCGGCCGAGCCGGGTTCGATCCCCGGCATCCCATATGGTCCCCCAAGCACCGCCAGGAGTAATTCCTGAGTGCAGAGCCAGGAGTAAGCACTGAGCATCGTGGGTGTGACCCAAAGAGCAAAAAAAAAAACCCCAAAAAACAAAAAAACAAACAAAAAAAAAACCAAAATCTTTTTGTTTGTTTTTTTAACAACATTCAATTTCAAGACATTTTGCAAAACTGTGGGAACATTTTTGGTGGGGCTTGGGCCACATCTGGCCATCTCAGGTCTTATTCCTGGCTCTGCATTCAGGGATCACTCTGGTGTGGCTCGGGGACCACATGGGATGCCAGGGATCAAACCTGGGTCAGTCACATGGAAGGCGAGCACCTTACCAGTGCACTGTACTGTCTTTCCAGCTCTGGAAACCTATGTATGTCTTCTCTGACTCTCAAATTTTATCTCTAATACTTTTGTTTCTCTGGTTTTCATGTGCTTCTCAAACATCACAGGTAATTTTCTGCTCTGTAGTTTTCACAAGAACTAGTCATATTTTTGGAACATTCTTTTAACTACTCACTCTGACTCACATTTCACCTCAGAGTGGTCTTATTGGATACACCTAAATTTTAATTACTCCCTTCTACTTTTCTCTTTTGGAGATGTCAGAACTTTTTTTATCTTGTCGCTATGTGTTTTATTTTGTTTATTTTTTGCATATTTTTAGGTTTAAGTCTCAATTATATAATAATTGAAACCCCATCCCTTCACCAGTGCACATATTCCACCACCAAGAACCCCAAATACCCCCCTCCCACCCGGCCCCCACCTAAGTAGCTAATGATCTTCATTTTATTCTCTATACTTTGAATACATTCAATATTTCAATAGAGAACTCACTATTATTGTTTTGAATTTTCCCCAACAATCAGGCCTGCTGAAAAGGCATCATTTAATAATTTCTTTTCATTGCTGAGAATGAAGATTCTATGAGCTCCCGTGGCTGCAACAGCGGCCAGGTGGTTTTGGATTTCTGATGTTTTAGTTCAGTTCACAGTCCAGATGCATTTCTGTAAGAAGCCACTCTGGGTGTCAAAATGGGTTAGAAGACCTCTTGGATCATAATCTTTAGGAGCAGAGGGTCTGTTTCGCGAGCAGCAGCTGCAGATCTTATCTGGGCCAAGGGCGTGCTGGTACCGCCCCCTTCCCATGACCGCCTATGAGCCACAACATTGCAAAGTTCCTATCTCTGGGTGGAAGTCTTAGGGGGTGGCTCTTGCCACGTGGATAATCCCGCCGCCGCCATTTTCCATGCAGAAAAACAGGGTGGAGAGGGAAAATCCCTCCCCAGGCAGCACATAGTCGCAGTACAGCTCACAGTCCAGATGCATTTCTGTAAGAAGCCGCTCTGGGTGCCAAAATGGGTTAGAAGACCTATTTTTTGTTTATTATGTGCCTGTTCTTCTAGATAATTAACCTTGTGGATCTGGGGACTGGATTTGTTTGTCCATTACTGTATAACCAATGCTAAGCTTAGTCCTAACACAGCATGGTTGCCATAACAAAAATAGTGTAGAAAGGTGACTAAACAACAGGAATTTTTTCTCACAGTCCTGGGGTTTGGGAAATCAAAGATCTTTGACCCAAAAATGCCATCCATCAGATTTGGTTCTGAGAGAGAGAGCCCTTTTTTAGACTGGCAGATGCCATTTCTGTGATGTATCATGTAGAGAGAGGGAGATGTTGTCTGCTTATAATTCCACTCTGAAACCATAATTACTCCCTGGCCCTGCCCTTGTTCCTTTACATAAGTGCAGTTACCCCCTAAAGATCCCATCCCCAAAAGGGATTGCATTGGGAGTAAGGATTTCTGCATCAAAGTTGGGTTTGTGAGAACAGATGTGTTAAATAGATGCATTAGTTATTGAAGGTATGAGTACTGGAGCGATAGCATAGTGGGTAGGTCGTTTGCCTTGCATGCAGCCGACCCGGGTTTGATTCCTTCATCCCTCTAGGAGAGACCCAGCAAGCTATCAAGAGTATCCCTCCCGCACAGCAGAGCCTGGCAAGTTGCCCGTGGCGTATTCGATATGTCCAAAAAAGTAACAAGTCTCACAATGTAGACATTACTGGTCCCTGTGACATTGCTACCGTGCTATGTAGAGAATTAGAAACATGGGTAGGACAATTCATCATGTAGTATTTATCTTAGGAAAAATGTTCTTCTCTGGGACATTAGACCTGGGAAATGTTGGGTAAATATTCTTTGGAAAGTCATGGATGACACACACCTAGAGGTATGTAATAACTAGGAAATTATTAATGCTTTTCTAAGTTCTAAAGTCATGTATTCTGTGTGTCTCATTTTTTGGTCAGCCTCCAAATGTAATTTTGTATTCGGGAAAGAGTTGCCTTTGTCTTGTTAGTTTTTTTCTATTTTTATTGTGAGTACAAATTCTTATGTTGTGTGTACATATCAGCCACCTGCCAGGTAAAGTACTGACAGGACACATTGTTTTGTGTGTGTCAAATTGAGGATTTTTCACCTTTTTTTAAATTCTTTGACTGCACCTATACTCATGGATCTGTTAGAATACTAGGAAGTGCAGTTTTTAGTGTGTGTGCTGTTTCACATTTGAACCGTGAGATTGATGCATTGAAAAGCTCCAGATTTTATAGCTGTGATAAGTCATCCATATGTGCAAACTGGATATCGGATTTGTATTCATGCTCAGGCTTATGATGCACAATATATTAGCAAGTATTACATAATTCAAGCAAATGGAGTTCATAAAGGGCAAATGAATTCTGCACCTTCTGTGATGGGATGCATGGCTACTTTTCTTCTGTCACATCTACAGCTTCAGAGTGCTGTTGAAAAGAATATCAAAGCTAGGGGTCAAGCTCTCTAAAGCAGTTGCTAGTTCCAATGAAGGTATGGGCATAGGGCATCCACATGCTTCTCTGTAGACTGTGTTCAAGAGATTGACTCTTTATGGGTAAAGAGTCTACCAAAGGTGATGAGAGATCTCAAAGTGATTTTTTTTCGATGTCCCATTTTTTAAAAATGCAAACTACTTTCTACCTGTTTTAGGTGGACAGAGAAATTAAATAGGAAATTCAGTTTCATATATTTCCTCACCCATTTCCCCTATTAACATTTTTGCATTAGTATGGCACATTTTCAAAAACTTAATCTTGACTACTATCTGCTGGATACACAGGCCTAGAGCATTCCTAGAGATTCTGATTTTATTTACGTAATACTATAATAAAGGGACTGTAATGATAGCACAACAGGCAGGGCATTTGCCTTGCACACAGCCAACCCAGGTTCGATTCCTCTGCCCCTCTTGGAGAGCCTGGCAAGCTACTGAGAGTATCTCGCCTGCACGGCAGAGCCTGGCAAGCTTCCCGTGGCGTATTCGATATGCCAAAAACAGTAACAACTAGTCTCACAATGGAGACATTATTGGTGCCCGCTCGAGTAAATCGATGAACAATGGGATGACAGTGACACAGTGATACAGTGATGGCACATTTGATGAACAAATATTGATGTGTTATTATTATTATTAGCTTAGGTCAAAGTTGCATAAGGTTGACTTGTGTTAGATCTTTATAATTATACCATGGTATATATCCACCACGATAGTAGTATACACAGTAGAAATTTACAAGAGTACAGATGTTTAGAGGTTGGGAGGTTGGGGGATACAGTTAATACCCATCTAGCTGCCAAATGCCATATCCTTCCACCTCATTCCACTCGTAACCTCTGTTCTTTGGTCAGAATCTGAATGTTTATTTTCACTAAACATTGTTTATTCCCTTTCTTTCTTTCCTTGTATACCATATATGAGTGAGACCATCTACTTTTGTCTTTATCCTTTTGACTTATTTCATTTACCTGGCTCATCCCAATTCACTTCGGTTGTTGCAAATGGCAGCATTTCATCATTGCATTGCACATATGAACCACATCTTTGTTCCTCATCTGCCATTAGACATCTAGATCTTGACTCCTATAAGAAGCTATATGCTAGACATATATGTGTGTATATGTCTTTTCAGATTAGTGCTCTTTAGATATATCTCAGTACTGGACTAGCTGGTAGTTCTGTTTTTAAGTTTTGAGAAATATCTATGTTTTACACAAAGTCTAAATCAACAATTAATGTGGGTTTCTTTTTCTCTGTATCCCTGCCAGTGCTAGTTATAACCGGACATTTTTATTTAGGTCAATCTCATTGGTGTGAAGTGATACCTAATTATCATTTTAATTTGTATTACTCTGATAATCAGTGATGATGAGCAATTTTCCTTGTGCTTTTTGGCTCTCTGTCTGGATCTCTGGAATCATTCTAAATGTGAATCTGATCAGTATTCCCTAGAATTACTCTTCCAGTACATTCTATCCATTCTAATTCCTAAATCTCTTAAGAATGTGTTATTTTTATATTGTTTCTGCTATGTTTTGGTCTTGATAACTACTTAGGCTGTATTTGGGGAGAGAATCATATTTGGTGATGCTTGGGGTATTGCATGAGACACCAGGGATCTATAGACACTGGTATTGGCTGCATGTAAGACAAGCTACTTATTTCCTATACTACCTCTCCAGCCCTGACTACTTAAGTTATTAAACAACCATCTGATTTTCTACTTTATCTCCTATTTTCAATACTTCAAAGTCTTTTCCATATTGCTCTCACAAATATCTTTGCAAAATAATTTCACATTAGATCCACCTTGTGCGGTGTTTATTATTCTTGGTTTCACATGACTTAAGATAAAATTCAACTTCTTAATATCTTCATAGTATTTTCACTGTGCATAGTATCATCATTTGATATTCTTGGTTGCATTTGCATTCTCACTTTATAACTATATATATCACTATATCACTGTCATCTCGTTGTTCATCGATTTGCTCGAGTGGGCACCAGTAACATCTTCATGCTTTAAAGAATATGTAATATATTTTATACAGCATTTACAAATATAAAATTAGATGTCCAGTGTCAAATTAACAGTTCGAAGTAGAGAAATAGAATACTATATATCAATATAGCATATAGTCACTTTATTGCAAGTTTAATTCATGGTCAGCTCAAAAAGATATGGTCTATTAAAATCTTTCTCATTAAATAATTTTGACAAGTTGGATCCTGTTCTTAACAATGACATTTCTCTGAAATTCTTAAAATTATCATATAATTTTTAAAATCTAGATTTTTACTAACAATTTAACTTTTGATTTAAATGTCTTTATTTTTCATTATATATTTTATTTTATTTATTTTTTAATTGAATTACCATGAGAGAGAGTTACAAAGTTTTCATGATTGAGCTTCAGTCATACAATGATCGAACATCCACCCATCTACCAGTGCACATTTCCATCTACCAGTGCACATTTTCTTTTTTTTTGTTGTTTGTTTAATTTTATTGAATCACCATGAGATAGTTACAAGCTTTCATGTTTGGGTTACAATCTCACAATGATGAAACACCCATGCCTCCACCAGTGCACATTCCCCACCACCAATATCCCCAATATACCCTCCCTTTCCCACCCTCCTCCTGCCTCCATGGCAGACAATATTCCCCATACTCTCTCTCTGCTTTTGGGCATTATGGCTTGCAACACAGACACTGAGAGGTCATCATGTTTGTTCCATTATCTACTTTCAGCACACATCTTCCATTCTGACTGATTCCTCCAGACATCGTTTTCTTAGTGATCCCTTCTCTATTCCATCTGCCTTCTCCCCTCCACTCATGAAGCAGTCTTCCGGCTATAGGGCATTGCTCCTGGCTCTTGTATCTACTGTTCTTGGCTGTCAGCCTCATGTGATGTTATTCTATACTTCACAAATGAGTGAAATCCTTCTATGTCTGTTTCTCTCTTTCTGACTAATTTCCTGTAACATGATACTCTCCCATGTCTATCCACTTATAAGCAAATTTCATGACTTCATCTCCCCTAACAACTGCATAGTATTCCATTGTATAGATGTACCAATTTTCTTCATGAGTGGAGGGGAGAAGGCAGATGGAATAGAGAAGGGATCACTCGGGTTTTTTCCATATTTTGGCTATTGTGAACAGTGCTGCAATGAACATATAGGTACAGATGTCATTTCTACTGAGCTTTTTTGCATCCTTGGGATATATTCCCAGAAATGGTATTTCAGGGTCATATGGAAGCTCAATTTCTAGTTTTTAAAGGGCTGTTCATATTGTTTTCCAGAAAGGCTGGACCAGTTGGCATTCCCACAACAGTGAAAGAGTGGTCCTTTTTCCCCACATCCACGCCAGCACTGGTTGTTTTTGTTCTTTTGAATATGTGCCAGTGTCTGTGGTGTGAGATGATATCTCATTGTTGTTTTGATTTGCATCTCCCTGATGACTAGTGATGTGGAGCATTTTTTCATGTGCCTTTTGGCCATTTATATTTCTTTTTTGAGGAAATTTCTGTTCATTTTTTCTCCTCATTTTTTGAACCAGTGCACATTTTCTACCTCCAATGTCCCCAGTATCTCTCCTGCCCTCTCCCCACTTGACCTCCTCTCCCTGACTCTATCGCAGACAATTTCCTTCTTACTCTCTCTGTACTTTGGGGCATTATGTTTTTCAATACAGATACTGAAAGGCCATCATGTTTGGTCCTTTATCTACTTTCAAAGCACACATCTCCCATTCATTATATATTTGAATGTAGACAAAAGCCATAACTGTTGAAACAATTCTAGAGTTGAAATTGATTAGATAACAAAGTTCCCATATTAAATTTAGCATATATATCACTGTATCTCTGTCATCCTGTTGCTCATCGATTGCTTGAGCGGGAGCCAGTAATGTCTCCATTTGTCCCTGTCACATACTAGTGTAACTCAATGGTGTATATATATATATAAAAATAAAAATTTTAAATGTGAAAATAGTTTTCTAATCCATAGTTGTTAAGTCCTTGTCTAAGGATTTACTAAGTATTTGTTTCTAGTTGAGCCTTCTGTGTTATTGTTTTTTCTTGTTGAGTTTAGTTTGCTTCTATATTTCTTTCACATCTAATTTGCTATGCTCCTACTGGAATACCAGTACTGAGGAATTAGAAGGTGTTGTGAAGCTGCATACATATGCACATAGCCCAGAGACTTCAGGATCAATGGTCTAGCTCAAAATGAGTTGACATGGCAGGATCTGTGGGAGTTGGGCATGGGTACTGGGGCTTCTGGAAGTATGAGGGATAGAAGTCTGCCTTTCTCCACTGTTGAGAAGACTTCAGAGTTCTCAGCCTGAGCACAGAAGTTAAATGCCTCTGCAGAGAGTATTAACCGTAGAGTTGAGTCATTGGTGTGGCCTCAGTGGTGAGGTGTGTGTGTGTGTGTGTGTGTGTGTGTGTGTGTGTGAGTGTGTGTGTGTGTGTGTTGCTGCCTGGTCTTTGGAAAGGCAGGTATGTGGCCTGCCAGCGTCCTGAGCGGCCCCAGATTTTTCAGCTAGGGTTCCTCTTTGTCCATGAGTTTTGTTACTTGGCTTTCATCTCCTTGGAGATTAACTCATGTATTGGTAAATTAGGGATGGTGGGTGAGGTTGATACGGTGGTGGCTGTGGGAGGTGAGCATGGCTGCTGTTGGATTTACGTTCATGTTATATCTATAGGAAATGAATTATAAATTTTGCTTTCTCCTATTTGGATCCATGTCCTTGACTTTGTTGGCTAAAATGAATGTAGAATACTTTGGGAAGATTTTTATTAGAATATATCCTGGTAATTTTTATTATTTTCATCATATTTCCTTAGGACACCACAAGCCCTTCAACTTTTTTTACCTCTAAATTTTTTTTTTTGCTGTGATTGGGAATTATTTTTCCAGTGATAACGCTGGCTATTATTTCAATTGTGGTTATTTACCTACATCTTAGCAACTCTATTCACAGGGTAATGCACTGTATTTTAGCTTCTATTACTATCAATTTTTAATTTTCACTTTAATTATATTTCTTTGTTCTTTAACTCTGGATTCATAGGTAACTTTTGATATGTGGTTTTCATACTGATTATTGCATTTTCTTTACTATTAGTGTGTATTTCATCTGATCAGTTAAACTCCCACCCTTGAAGGCTTCATTAAAATAAAAAAATCTTCTATGCCTCTCGGTATGTTACCTTTCCCTTCTAGAAATTTTCTTTTGGGACTTTGAGCCAAATGAAAAAAAATGTAAGGAAAGGGCACGTTTGCTATTTTACAGAGTTTAATTTTCAGTGATTGTGTAAATATTTACCCTTTTATGATTATTGTATTAGAAAGTTTGGAGATTGCCACCGGTGGGTAGTATAGAGGGTATACTATGTTAGATGGAGGTGCTGAAAGATGGTCAAGTATTATGCATAAAACTGTATAAATACCATTATTGTAAAACACAGTGCATAAAAAGGAAACTAAATGTTGTGGAAGGTAAACTGGAAAAAGGGAAGTGGACACTGGTGAAGGGACTGGTGTTATAACATTATATGCCTGAAACTCAATCATGAAAATTTTTGTAAATATAGGTGCATCAATAAATATAAAGGGGGAAAGGTTACGAGAGTAGGATAGACTAGACAGATACCATTTATCTCAGAAAGTTGGGAATCACTGGTATGTTGATTTATAGAACTAAGACTCTAAATGATATCAACAAGATAGAGCAAAGTAATAAAGCTAGCAGGAGAGACAAATGAAATCTGACAGTGTATCTAAAAATAATCAGCCGCTTAAGTATAAGAATAGGGATGCCTGAGTTGGTGTACGTCCATGTTTACACATTCAGCTCATAGCTTAGGTTACTCAAGGCAATCTCTTCTACTCTGAAAGCCTCAGTTGTTAGCAGATGCTAAATAACTGAAATCTGTGACCCTAGTCCAGGCCAGACACCTAAACTCAACTATTTAATACTGAGCTCATTAGTGTGACTCTCACACCAGTATACCACATCATTTATTAGTTGAAAAGCATCATCCTCCACCTGGTCACTTCCTTATTCATAACTCAGGCTGCCCCCATTCCCCATAGGAAGTAATTCACCGCCTGTAGATTTAGCTTGCCTCATAAATGTTTCTCAAAACCTTCCCTTTTCTATTGTGCTCCTGGAACAGGTGCTCAGACACCTGGATAATGTCCTCTCTTTTGGAAGTTTTGAAATCTTTCTTCTGCATTTCTTTCACTGGTTACTCCTGAGTATTGTTAAATACTCCTGTTAAAGAAACATTTGATCATGTTAGTTTCCAGTAACAGTCTACTCCAATAAAATCTCTTTAAGGATTTTCTGCTAAAAGTCTAAACTTTCCCAGAAAACACTGGAAGAGTCTTCCCTATCCTTGCAGCTTTAATTTCAGTCTCAGATGTATTTTATGTTTAATTTTTTTTCCTTTTTGGGTCATACCCCTGTGATGCACAGGGGATACTCCTGATTCTGCACTCAGGAATTACCCCTAGCAGTGCTCAGGGAACCAAATGGGATGCTGGGATTTGAACCTGGGTCAGGTCAGCCACGTGAAAGGCAAATGCCCAACCCACTGTGCTATTGCTCCAGCCCCTATGTTTAATTTTTAAAAACATATTTTTGCCTTTGGGTCACATCCAGCAGTGCTCAGTGCTTTATCCTGACTCCACACTCAGAGATCACTCCTGTCAGGACTCCATGGACCTCTGTGGTGCCAGAGATGAAACCTAGGTCAGCTGTACTATCACTCTGGCCCCAATGTTTATTTTGTCCATCACTGTATTAAACTTTATTTGTTTTAAAAATGTATCTTATTAAAGCATTGTGAATTACAAAGTTATTCATAGTTGTGTTTTTGACATACAATGTTACATCACCATCTTACCATTACTATCAACTTCCTTCCACCAATGTTCCCAGAGTCCCTCTCTATCCCCTACCCAAGCCACACCCTACCATCTTGACACTTTTCAAATCTGGTTGTTAAAATTTGGGTCTCGTGATTTCAGTGTCATTGACATATGGTTTGGATATTTAGCTCTATAATTCCTAACACCACTAATATATTGGGGGTCCCTTGACCCCTGCCCATCTAACTTCTCCCTTGCCCTACACTGTTTTGTTCCTTCTCCTCCCAAACTCAGGGACAAGGGTGATCCTGGCATCCCGCTTTATGCTTTTTACATTTTTTTTATTAAATCACTGTGAGATAGTTCCTTACAAAGCTGTTGATGATTAGGTTTAAGTCATACAGTGTTCTAACACTCATCCTTCCACCAGTGTACATTACCCAGAAGCAATGTCCGTAGTTTCTCCCCCATTGCCCCTCTATGTCAGGAACTTCTCTCTCTCTCTCTCTCACACACACACACACACAAACACACACACACATACACACTCTCTGTCTCTCTCCTTTTCTCTCTCTGTCTCTCTTTCTCTCTCACCTTCTCTCTCTCTCCTTTTGGGCATTGTGGTTTTCAGTACAGACACTGAAAAGTTACCTTGTATATCCCTTTACCTACTTTTCAGTACTTAGTTTCTTGTTCAGTGTGATCATTTCCAACTGTTAGACACCCCCCTTTTAACCATTACATTTATTTGTCCAGTTACTCTAAATACCACATATAAGTGATATTATCTTGTGTTTGTCCTTCTTTGTATGACTTACTTCATTTAACATGCTATCTTTCAGTTCCATCCATGTTGCATCGAGTTGCATTATTGTATCATTTCTTACATATAGTATTCCATTGTGTATATATACATCTTCAGGATCCATTGATCTGTTTGTTGAGTATCTTGGTTGTTTCCAAATCTTAGCTGTTGTACTGAGTGCTGCACTGAATAGTGAGGTAAAGATGTTCTTTGAGTGACTGTTTTTCTGTCCTGGGGGTAAATACAGAAAAGTGTAATTCCTGGATTGTAGGATAGCTCAATTTTAAATTTATTGAGAACTCTCCATATTGTTTACTATAGGGGTTGAACCAGAAAACATTTCTACCAGCAGTGGATGAGAGTTCTTTTTTCACTACATCCCCATGAACACAGATTGTTCCCATTATTTTTGATATGTGCCATTCTCTCTGGTATGAGATGGTATCTCATTATTGTCTTGATTTGGATTTCAAAAATGATAAGTGATGGTGAGCATTTTTTTCATGTACCTGTTGCCCACTTGTTGGTCTTCTTCAGATAAATACCTATTTATTTCCTCTCCCTGTTTTTATTTTATTTTATTTTATCTTATTTTGCTTTTGGGTCACACCCGCTGATGCACAGGGGTTACTTCTGGCTCATGCACTCAGGAATTACTCCTAGTAGTTCTCGGGGAACCATATGGAATGCTGGGTATTGAACCCAGGTCGACTGCATGCAAGGCAAATGCCTTACCCACTGTGCTATCTCCCTAGCACCACTCTCTTCGTCTTTTTTTTCTTAATTTATTTATTGAATCACTATGAGATCAGTTACAAAGTTTTCAGGTTTAAGACTTGATCATACAATAATGAAACACCCGTCCCTTCACCAGTGCACATTTCCCACCACCAACAACCCCAGTATACCCCCCATTCCACACCCTCCCCCTACCTGTGTGGCAGATGATGTTCACATTACTCTCTCTCACTTTGATTACATTCAATATTTCGACACCGTCCCCACCATTGTTATTTGAGTTATTTCCCCAACATTTAGATCTGCGGAAAAGGCAACATTAGACACTTTGTTTTCTATTGCTGATTATGAATAGCATATGATGTCATGTGGCCGCAGTAGTGGCCACACAGTTTTGGAATTCTGGAATTTTAATTATTAAATCGAGGGTTTTCTGCCAAAAGCTTCTGGGTTCCGAGATTTGTTTCTGAGTCTCTGCGATCATGGCCGTTCAGCAACTAGATCAGGAGCCAGAGAGGCCATTAGTGGTCTTGTTTGGGTGGGAGAAAAGGCCAGCTCCACCCCTATTCCATGAGGCCCCACTTGCCTCCTCACTGAGGGCCCATACCTGACTGTCCATTGGCCTCTAGAAGATGGTGGCCCTGAGCTGCCAGGGGGAAAAGGCGGTGGATTGGCACCTTCTTTCACCTGGGGTGGCTCGGGCCAAAAACCTAATTCTCGGGCCAAAAACCTAATTCAGAGTCTGGACGCATTTCTGCCAAAAGCTGTTGGGTTCCAATTTTTTTTCTGAGTTTCTGCAATCATGACCATTCAGAAACTCTAACAGGAGCTAGCTCTCTCCCTCTTTTTAAATAAATTGTTTTAAAACAAATTTATTTGAAGCATTGTGATTTACAATACAATGAATGATGTGGTTTCATACATACAGTATTCCAAGTCCGCACTTTCCACTAGTGTCCATTCCCCTCTCACAGTTATCTCAGTGCCCTACTTTATCCATCTTACCCTGACCCCCCACACACACAATTGATAAACTCAATTCTGTAGTCAAATTCTCAATTTCTGTTGCCTCTGGCAATTTGTTAATTCCTTATTCTATTTCTCTATATACCCCACATTTGGGAGAGATCTTACTGTGTCTATCCCTCTCCTCCTGAGTAACTTCACTCAGATATATTCTAATCACAAATTGTCTCTTTGCTATTTTGTAAAAAAAAAAAAGTCCACGTTGGCTAGAGCTTGAACTTCACTCTTGTCCAGGCTTGAGCTTGAAGTTCACTCTTGGTGAATTTTCATCAACTCTTTCCATTTGGTAATCCTGTCTTTAAAATACGTCACAAACTGTTGGTTGCTAGCATATTGTATGTACTTCATTCTCTTTGATTATGTCTCAAAATAAGAATGGCTGTATTCTTTTTAAATAAGCAGTTCTTATTTTTACCCTATAAATTCAAATGTAAAAATGTTTACAATCACCAAAATTATTCTCTTTCTAAGTACGCAATATTTACATTTGGAGAAAATATGTTTTTGTAGGGGGATGAGAGGGGGGGACTCCCATGCTATACCCAGCAGCAATTCTTGTGCACACTGGCCAGCAGTTCAGTGTGAGAGCAGTCTGAGGACACCTTCACTGCCCTGGTGGTGCTGGGAACCTCCAGAGTCTCATCCAGAGCTTCTTGAGAGACCTTGTGGTGTGATGATTTGAACCCAGCTCCATCCTAACTGCCGTGCTATTACTTGGTCCCAGAGAAAATTGTTTTGTCTGATTCTTTTTATGGAAGTATGAACATAATCTAGAAAACAAGAGATCATATGATGAAAGTTTTTTAGTAAACATTTTTTACTTAATATTAAGTGAGGAAATATAATATGTCATGCTAAACTCATCACTTAAATCTAATAGTGTTATTTAATAGTATTATATCATGCTAAATGCATCTCTTAAATCTGATAGTATTTCTTTATCATGGGAAATATTAGTTTCCAAATAATCCTTATATGGTAATAAAATTTAATCTCTAAAACCCTGAAGAGTTTCAAATACTTTTAAACTACCTGCTTCAAGAATTTAAATCTTTACTTTGGAAGAAATAGAATTATAGTACACAGTATCTTATTGCCATTACCCTGAGCATTACTTTCCATTTTTGTTAGTTATTATATTTATCTTTAAAATTTTGCTTATTATATTTTCATGATAAAATTTCATGAAATTTTTATTTCTTTTCTGTGACTACAAAAACTCATATTTAGCAAATATTTGTTCTCCAAGTAACTGAATTCAGAAGTGTTTTATATTTGTATTTTTATTATCATTCACATTCACTAACTGTATAATGTTTCTACAAAACATTTAAACATGAAAAAAATTGTAAAATAATATGAAATACATCTCTACCTCATGATTCTCATGTAAAAAATATTACTTTATCATTTGTTTCAAGTTACGTTTCTGAAATAAAATCTTGCAAATTCATTTGAAACACTTAAATCCATTCTTAGTTTCATTGTCTTCTAGTTTACCCAGTCATTTTCAACCTTTAATTCAGAGTTTTGAATTTGCACATATAACTTAAAATTGCCCCTTATATAGTATGTATTTATAAATAACTTACAAGATTAATTTAATGCATTTAACATATTATAATACATTTGAATTCATATAGTATTAAATATAATGTGTGCAATATATCTAAAGTATAAAATCTGTATATTTGCCTTTATACCTCAGTTACACATGTGTCTAGTTCATTTATCAGATGTTATATAGTGGGATATATTTTAAATATAAGTTTATAATTATCTATTTCCCTATGTAATTTGAATTATTTCCAGTAAGCTGTAGCACTGTTGTCTCATTGTTCATGTATTTGCTCTAGCGGGCAGCAGTAATGTCTCCATTATGAGACTGATTATTACTGTTTTTTGCATATTGAATATGCGAAGGAGAGCTTGCCAGGCTCTGCAGGTGCAGGTGGGATACTTTCGGTAACTTGCCAGGCTCTCCAAGAAGGACGGAGGAATTGAACCCGGGTCTGCCGCATGCAAGGCAAATGCCCTACCTGCTGTGCTATCGCTCCAGTTCAGTACTTACAGATATTTATAGAATTACAGTTGTATTTTATATTTGTCTTGTGAATGCATTTATTTCTTTTTTTTCCCTTCACAGTTCTTATTTTATTTTATTTTTCTTTCTTTTTCTTTATTTTAATGAATCACTGTGAAATACATATACAGACTTACAGACTTTCATGATTGCGTTTCAGTCAAACAATATTCAAGTACCCATCCTTCCACCAGTGCCCATTCTCCACCACCAATGTTCCCAGTATCCGTCCCCCTACCCCTACCCTTCCCAACTCCTGCCTCTGTGGCAGGCACAATCCCTCTTACTCTCTCTGTCCTTTTGGGTATTATGACTTGCAATACAAGTAACAAGGAGCCATCATGATTGGTCCATAGTCTACTTTCAACATGTATCTACTAACCCTACAACCATCATTTATTAGTGCCCTTCTCTCCATCCCAGCTATCTTTTACCCCAGAGCATGAGATTGGCTATGAAGCCATGGGGCAGTCCTCCTGACCCTTAGGACCCTTAGCATTTATTTCTTGAGATACATACTTTTAAATAAAATTGTAGACTCATTTGGTATAGATATGTTTATTAGACATTTTATTTCTCTTAACTATGACTTTGTTAATTTACATTTTCAGTAGCTGTGTTAGAAAATCAACATGAACATTTTCTTATTTCATACTCCAATTTTGAAAATATCATGGGTTTGACTTGACATTTTATAACTATTAATGTTCAGGTTGCTGCTTATAAGTAAGCATGGACATTTTTACTCCTGCCTCTGCACTCAGAGATTTTTTTAGATGGGTCTCAGAGGTTCATATGGGGTACCAGGGATGAAACCTGGGTTGGCGACATGCAAGACAAATGCCTATCTGCTATACTATTACTCTGGCCCGCTTACATATATATTTGCTTGCTTTTAGTTAGTTTATTTTAATCTTATCAATCATATATTAACTGTCACATGTGTTTATAAATCTTTCTCCTTTCTGTAGATTGTATTTAATTTTCTTTAAGTGTCTTTTGCTATGAAGATTTTAATTTAGTATAGTCAGATTTATTGGATGTTCTCTTTAGTACATTTTTTCTATTTTTCATTCTTTAAACATATCTTTGCTAACTTCAGGTCACATAATTAGTTTAAAAATTGCACATTATTGATTTTCACTGTAGGCCTTTTATGCATCTTGAGTTAATTTGAGGGATATCATTTAACCCATATGAATAAATAATTTACACTGCATTATTTATTGAGGGTTTCTTGCTCCAACCTTTTAAAATAGCAGCTTATTTTATAAAGGCTGATATTTAAAGAAAAGTTGAACAAAAACTACAGAGATTTTCTGTATACTTCTCACATTTTTTCTTACTGTTAACATCTTGCATTATAATGGTTCATTTGTCATCAAAATCTAAATTTGCATATTGTCATTTATGGGATGACACACTTTATTTTAATTTTACCAGAATCTTCAATATTCTTTTTCTATCCCAAGATTCCACCTTGAATATTAATTTACATTTATTATATTATGATATCTCTGATAGTACAGCGGTTGGGCTTTTGCCTTTCACGTGGCCAACCCGTGTTCGATTCCTCTGCCCCTCTCGGAGAGCCCGGCAAGCTACCGAGAGTACCAAGCCCTCGCAGCAGAGCTTGGCAAGCTACCCGTGCGTAGTGGATATGCCCAAAACAGTAACAATAAGTTTCTCAATGAGAGATGTTACTGGTGCCCGCTCGAACAAATTGATGAGCAATGGGATGACAGTGACAGTGACAGTGATCTCCTTAATTGCTTCTCATTTGTGATAAAATTTCAGATATTTCTTGTGTTTTAGGACCTTGACAGTTTTGAGGAGTACTGGCTAGTTCCCTTGTAGAATGTTCCTCAGTTCATATTTGCTTGATTGTGTGTGTGTGTGTGCTCATGCGTGTGCATATTTTTATGGGTAGAATATTTCTCTTATCATGTTTTATCAGTTGAACATTCTGTGGGCATATTTGTTATGTCTGGTGGTGTTAGCCTCCATTCTCTGAAGTGAATGTAGTGTTTGCCAGATTCTTTCAATGTGAAGCTAGTTTTTCCTGTTTGTCACACTTTGCCCTTTAAAGGCTAGTCAGTAAGTAGAACCCACACGTGAGGTTGTGTGGATATTAAGTTCTACTTTCTGGAGGAGGTATTTCCTAAATAATTCATTTGAAATTTTTCCCTAAGGGAGATTAATTTCTTCCCTCCCCATTCATTTATTTGGTCATTAATTTATATTAGTATAAACTACTGAATATTTTATACTTCAAATTATGAACCCATCTCTCATATTTATTTTGCTGCTCAAATTATTTAAACTTTTTTTATTAGAAGCTCTTTTGGTCTGCTTCTGTGTGTCTTTGATACATCCCTATTCTTTGACTTATGATGATGATGAAGATGATGATGATGATGATGATGCTGCTGCTGATGATACCGTTTCCTTGCTTACTAGTACTATCAGATGCTCCAGGATCATCTAGTAGATTTCCCACCCTGTAAAAAATTACAAAGGTGTGCGCGCGGCGTGCACAGGGGGGGTGTGACTGGAGGGGGAGAGATGAGATGTGTATTGTGTTGTTGTTGTTCGAGGGCTCTCAGGGCGGTTCTCTCTCTAGAGCATTGCTCGATTGCGGTGCTCTCGAGCCACTATATATGGACCGGATCGTGTTGGCTCCTCCTTGTTCTCTGCGTCTGTGTGTGCCTCTGTGCTCTCTTCTGTCTCTGTAGTCATTCCTCTGTTCTCTTCCAACCTCTCTCTGTCTCTGCTTCTGTGTCTTCTCTCTCTGCTTCTGTGTCTTCTCTGCTGCTTCTGTCTTGCCTCTGTCTTTCTCCCTCGCTTCTGTGTCTTCTCCTTGCTGTATCTTCTGTCTATGTCTGCTGCCTCTGTCTATGTCCTGCTGCCTCTTCTTTTGTCTCTGCTGTCTCCTCTTCTGTCTCTGCTGTCTCCCTACTTCTGTTACAGTCTTAGTTTATATAGCAATCACATAGGGCGGTAACACAAAGGTGGGTTGAACATCAACAAACCAACAAAGAGGGGTAAAACCACTTCTCCAGCAGATTAACAAAAATCTCATCTAAGGAGATTACTCCAGATTACTAGGAGATCCGCTCAAGAGTGGGGTCCAAATAAGGGTGTGTCAGGGTGTGTCCCTTTCTTCCTTCCTCGTAATCCACTTAAATAGTTGTAGTAAATCTACTTCAAATATTTCTAGCAATGTCATTCTGTATGAGCACAGTAAGAGATATATCAGACTTTGGTTCTTTCTGAGGACATCTCACTATATTTTCTAGACCACAGTCCTCAGGTCAGGTTGGTTTTCCTAAACCCAGCAGGGTCCTAGTTCCATCATTACTTTTGGATCATGACAGCATTTGTCTATGACCATGCTCTCAACTGATAGGTGAGTATTGCGCTTTGGCCTGCCCCATTTCAATGCCAGAGTAGCTCACAGCTTGCCCTGGGTCCATTCCATCCTTCATTGGGCCTCTGCTTTTGGGGTACTAAGACCTAAGGGCAACTGAGTTGAGAAAGCAGATGCCCGGGAGTAAATATTATTGGAGTCAATCAGCTCCCAAGTTACAAAGCATAAATTAACTGTCTTCCAGTGTCATACAGAAAGGACATTGCTTTAAGGTAAACTAAGTTCCCTGCAGCAAGGCTGAAAGGACAAACCCAATATTGTCCTACACCACCCCAGTTGTAAAGTTAGGTATTCCTCCATGAGTCCTAGTTCATTTTGTTTGGGGTTGATACTAATATATCAGCTATGGACTTTAAGTGTCTTTATTGTTACTAGAGCATTACTGATTCTAGACAATCTTGAGGTTAGAACTGAGAAATAACAGTTTTCATACCAAGCCGTATATCAGTAATTGTTTAATTTATTTATCTGTATCTTTACTAAACATGACTTTATACTACTGTCTCCTCCAAGCAGCATAATTTTCATTCCAGTTTTCTTCCTTCACACATCTCTTTTCAGTAGTTAGAAACCTAAACCCCACTATCCATTAAAGTATTTGTTCAATTCCAGTTTGTATACCAACTTAAGAATTGTTAGGCAACTACTTCCTGAGAGATACATTTACCAACTAAGATACAGTGTATTTGGACAATTTATTTTTGTTTTTAGCTCTGCACCTTATTGCCAGAATTAATTTTCCAGAGTTCCTTAGGTAAGCTTCTTTTCCCTCAAGCCATTTAGTGATTTTCACACGTTTATATCACAATTTGATTTCTATGACTACAATTCAATATGCATTCTGGGCTCCTCTAAACATCTGGTAAAGTATTAAAGAATTTTATGCATGAAAGTTTACTTTCTCTGTTATAAAGTTATAACAGAGCTTGTTGTGACAAGCCCTTTAAGGAGAATTTTATGTTACTAGGAATCTTCCTGGATTGCAGCGATAGCTCAGCAGGTAGGGCATTTGCCTTGCATGCAGCCGACCTTGGTTTGATTCCTCTGTGGTTAGATTTCTCTTGGGGAGTCTGGCAAGCTCCTGAGTGTATCCCGCCTGCACAGTAGAGCCTGACAAGCTACCCATGGCGTATTTGGTATGCCAAAAACAGTAACAACATGTCTCACAATGGAGATGTTACTGGTGCCCGCTAGAGCAAATCGATGAACAATGGGACAACAGTGCTACAGTGGAGAAATCTTTCCATGTCTTCCTTTCTCTTCCTGTGACCTATTTTCCTGTCCATGTACATGGAAATAATTTTTAAATTGCCACACTGCTCCTTATTTTTCTGTTTTAGAATTTTCTTGGAGTTTTATGGTTCTTTATTATGCATTAAAAATCAGCTTCTTAGATTTAACAAAAAGCAAAATTATGGTATATTTGTAGATATGCTATGGGATTACTGGTACTTTAGTGATGGGAATCTATTTATGAGAACAGTATATCTTTCCTCTTATTTTACTTTTTAGTAATGTTTTATGTTAGTTTTTAATAAATGTCTCTTAATATATATCATAACACATCATGATTTTTCAATTTCTATTCACTATTGATTAACCAGCATAATACAACTGATCTTTCATAAACTGCCCTCTGACATAAATGCCATGTAGTGGCAGCCATGTTTCTAGGCTTTTCTACCACATTTATTCTTTGTGGTCCATTTAATTATAATTTCCATATCATTATCACTAAGATTTGTATCTGTTATATCAATTCCTCAAACTTAATTTTTCTTTAAGCTGTTCTTATTTATCTTTAACTTTTTATTTTGGTTTCTGGGCCACACCTGGAAGTGCTCAGGGCTTGTTTCTGGTTTTGTGCTCAGGGGCCACGCCTGGTGATGCTCAGGGAATCTTATGTGGTTCTGGGGATCGAATCTAGGTTGACTTGTGTGCAAGATGAGTATCTTAACCCCTGTGTCATCCCTCCAACCTGTTCTTACTACTTTTGGCTCTCTTCATTTTTGAACATATTTTTCTTTCAAATTTCACAAAAAAATCATGGTGACATTATTGTTTGCACTGAATTTACGTATTGATGTGAAAATAAATTGTATATGTATAATATATATTCCAGAACTTTCACTGGCAATCTCTTTATGAAGTATTCTTTCTTTCAGCTTAATAATGTTGCCATAAAGACATAGATACCTTTTTAAATAGATTAATTATTCATACCTGTATGTTTTTATGATGTTGTAAATTACATTTAAGAATTTATTTTGTAATTTTTATACTGTTAATATATAAAAATTATCTTGTACATTGATTTTAAATCTGGCTACTATTCTGAATAGTCTTAGTAACAATAATAGTTTAGCTATTGATTCTCTTATTATTTCTGTGTGATTTATGAATAATCGGGATTTCATTTTTTCCAGTAGATTTTTACATCTCACTCAAATGCACTAAATAGGTGCTCTAATACAATATTGAATAAAAGCAATGTTAATGGGTGCTCTGAAATTAATTGTAGCACTTGAAAATTCACTTTGATAGCACACTCTCCAATATGATTTTACCTGCAGAAGGTATTTAAGCTAAATGAGGTAGTTTTTAGTGATGGGAGTCTACTCTATTAGGACTGTGGCCTTCTAATAAGAGGAGAGATCTCATTTTTGTCTCCCTGACATCTGAGGACATTCTGAGAAATGGCCATCTTCAAACCATAAGAGAACTATCTGTCACTAGAATCAGCCATACAGGTAGTCTGATATCACAGTCCCAGCCTCCAAAACTGAGAAAATTTATTTTTAATCCACCCAACTTATGGTTTTTATTATAGTACTCTAAGATGTCTAACATAAATGTTTGTAGTAGAGAGAGTGTGCTACTATAACAAATTTCCCAAAGTGTTAGAAATTTTTTAAGATACAGATTATAACTATGAAGATAAAAGCAATTTTGATGATATCTCTGACAAAGAGAAAAACATATCATTGAAAAATGGAGAAAATATCATCCTTGCTATAACATGTCACAGAACTTTACTGAATTATGTTCTAGCATTGTGTGAAAAATAAGAATTAAAAGCAATAAATATGAGATATTTATTGACTATATTTCTAAACAAAGTTTGAAGGAGAAGTGTTGATCTTTTTTGACTAGTTATATATAAAATGTGAAAGGAAAGATAATTTAAAGCAAATTGGTAAGTGTTGAAAAGATTTGGAAATGTTTTAGTCTACCTATATTTTAAAAGTAAGAAATCTTGGCTTGAAGAGAACACCAAAAGTATGGATAAACACTTAATAAAGAACAACTATCCTTTGTTGTCAGAGAGATTTTATGGTGGGTAAGACACATACTTTGGATGTGACCAGCCCTTGTTTTTTTTGCTGGCTCTGTCTATAGTCCACTGAACACTTCGAGGAGCACAGATGTAAGCCCTGAGTGCAAATCTTCAACTATTGGATAAGTAACATCACAGAAAGAATTCATGGACTTAATAGAAACAAGACTAGAATATGATTACACTGGCATAGCCAGTTCGAACAGAAGGGAATAGAGAAAGTGGGATGGAATGAAGGAAGTCAACTAGGCAGCTTTGGTCCTGTATAGCCAGGCCATCTCCGAGCTGCTCTTTGGGTGTAAATGGCAGCATTCTTCAAATAATGGGAATATTTATCCTGAAGGTCATTCAGAGGTCACTGCAGGTGTTCCTTCCATCAAGAGCTCAAGGCAAATGGATGTTTTCTTTCTAGTTCCAAAAAGTGGTAACTATCTTTCCCTTTGAGTTCCAGAATGTGGCACCCCAGCTGATCTGCAGGGCCACTCTGGTACTTAAGACTCTCAGAGAGCCTCAAGGAAAAGTGTGACTCCACAAAGCTGCTGTAGTAGAAAACACAGTCACCTGAAGGGCAGAGTATCTAACCAAAGATTGAATCTTCGGCCTTACAGTTCAATGGACTCCATCTTGCCAGCTCTCAGACTTGCTTTGGACTTCTTATCATTTTTGTCTTTCCAAATTTTTCCCTTTAGAGTGAGAACATCTATCTTATGCCTATATCACCATAGAATTTTGGAAGCACACAACTTGTCTGTTTTATAAGTTGACAGCTGGTGAGGAGTTTTGCTCCAGAATGGCTTATGTTTCAAGACTCATTCATATATTACTTAAATGCTAAAAGATACTTTGTACTTTAGAATTTAGAAATTGATGAATTAAGACTTTGGGGACTATTAGATGGAATAAATTTGTCTTGAGTATTACAATGATGCAAATTTAGGCAAGGCTGAATAAAATTTTGAACAGAATTTCCTGCCCCCCCAATTCAAAATTGACCATAATCTCCAGAACTATGAGAAAGTAATTTCTGTTGTTGAATCCTTTTAGTCTTTTGTATTTTGGTAGGAGCAGCCAGAGCGGACTAAACCAGTAGACCTATTCATCTTGTTTCTTGTTTCAAATGGAAAGCATTCAATATTTTGTCATTTAAAACTATGTTTGATATGCTTTGTCGATACCCATTATTAAGAAATACCTGTATTACTGCAAAGCTCAGTTTTTGTTTTGTTTTCGTAAGATGAATAGGTACTGCATTGTATTTATTACTTTTCCTTGACTATGAAAATGATCATAGGTTTTCTTTCTCTTCTTTAATGTGCAAATAAGGTAAATCACATAATATTACTAATTCTAAACCAATGCTAAACCAAATGCTACACTTTGTATTTTGGAAAGAAACCCAATTAAGTTATAATGTTGATATATTTATTTTATTTTATATTGAATCACTGAGGGATACAATTATAAGCTTTCATGTTTGAGTTACAATCATACAATGATCAAACACCCATCACTCCACAAGTGCACGTTCCCCACCACCAGTCTACCCAGTATACACCCCCTTTCCTAACCTCCCCTGCCTCTATGGCAGACAGTTTCACCACACACTCTCTCTGCTTTTGGACATTACGGTTTGCAATACAAATGCTGAGAGATTATCATGTTTGGTCTACTTTCAACACACATCGCCCATCCCGATCGATCCCTCCAGCCTTCATTGTCTTAGTGATCCCTTCTCTATTCCAGCTGTCTTGTCCCCCAGCCCATAAGACAGGCTTCCAACTATGGAACAATCTTCCTGGCCCTTGTGTCTACTGTCCTTGGTTGTCAGTCTCATGTTATATTATTTTATACTCCACAAGTGAGTGCAGTCCTAATATGTCTGTCCCTCTCTTTCTGACTCATTTCACTTAGCATGATACTCTCCAGGTCTATCCACTTATGAGCCAATTTTGTGACTTCATCTCTCCCAATATATTGTATTGTATTGTAAAGTTGTACCAAAGTTTCTTTAGCCAGTCATCTATTCTCGGGCACTCGGGTTGTTTCCAGATTGTGAACACTGCTGCAATGAACATAAAAGTGTAGATGTCATTTCTTCTGTGCTTTTTTTCACCCTTGAGATATATTCCCAGAAGTGGTATTGCGGGGTCATATGGAAGCTCAATTTCTAGTTTTGGTAGGAATGTCCATATTATTTTCCAGAAAGGCCGGACCAGTCACAGTGAAAGAGCGTCTTTTTTACCCCACATCCATGCCAGCACTGTTTGCTTTTGTTCTTTTGAATGTGTGCCAGTCTCTGTGGTGTGAGTGATATCTCATTGTTGTTTTTATTTGCATTTCCCTGATGATTAGTGATGTGGAGCATTTCTTCATGTGCCTTTTGGCCATTTGTATTTCTTTTAGAGGAAGCTCCTGTTTATTTCTTCTACCCATTTTTTGATGGGGTTGGGTTTTTTTTCTTTTATAATTCCACTAGTGTCTTGTATATCCTGGATAACAATCCCTTATCAGATGGGTATTGGTTAAATATTCTTTCCCATTCTGTAGGCTCTCTTAGTATTTTGCTCACATTTCTTTTAAGGTGCAGAAGCTTCTTAGTTTGATGTAGTCGCATTTCTTTATGTTTGTTTCCACTTGCTTGGTCAGTGGTGTTTCATCCTTAGAGATGCTTTTAGCTTCAGTGTCATGGAGAGTTCTGCCTACATTTTCCTCCATGTACCTTATGGATTCATGTCTGATATTGAGGTTTTTAATCCACTTTGATCTTACTTTTGTGCCTGGCATTAGACAGAAGTAAGAGTTTTTTTTTTACAGGTAGCTATCCAGTTTTCTCAGCACTAACCACTTGTTGAAGAGGTTTCCTTTGTTTCACATCATATTTCTTGCTCCTTTGTCAAAGATTAAGTGATCACATATTTGAGAATCAGTGACAGAATATTCACTGCTCCACTGATCTGCAGATCTGTTTCTAGCCCAATACCATGCTGTTTTAATTATTACCACTTTGTAGTACAATTTGGAGTTGGAGGAGGTGATGTCCCCAATCTTTTTTTCCCCAAGGATTGCTTTAGCTATTCGTGGGGGGTTATTTTTCCATATGAATTTCAGGAATGTTTTGTCTATTTCTCTGAAAAATGTCATGGGTATCATGAGAAGGACCACATTAAATCTGTGTAGTGCTTTGGGCAGTATTGCCATTTTGATAATTTTAATCCTCTCTATCCATTTGCAAGGGATATGTGTCCATTTCCTAGTGTCTTCTTTTATTTCTTGAAGTAATGTTTTGTAATTTTCCTTGTATAGGTCCTTCGTCTCTTTAGTTAAGCTGATTCCAAGGTACTTGATTTTCTGAGGTACTATTGTAAATGGGATTTTTTTTAAATGTCTCTTTCTTCTCTCTCATTATTTGTATATAGGAAATCCATGAACTTTTGGGTGTTGATTTTGTAGCTTGCCACTTTACTATACAAACCTATTGTTTCTAAGAGCTTTTCTGTAGAGTCCTTAGGGTTTTCTAAGTATAGTATCATGTCGTCTGCAAATAGTGATAGCTTGACCTCTTCTTTTCCTATCTGTATGCCCTCGGTATCTTTTTGTTGTCTAACTGCTATGGCCAGAGCTTCCAGTATTGTATTCAATAGGAATGGTGGAAGCGGGCAACCTTGTCTTGTGCCTGATCTTAGAGGAAAGGCTTTTAGTTTCTCCGCATTGAGAATGATGCTTGCCATGGACTTGTGGTAGATAGCTTTGACTATATTGAGGAAAGTTCCTTCAATGCCCATTTTGCTGTGAGTTTTCATCATAAACGGGTGCTGAACTACAAAGAAAGAGAATTACAGGCTGATATCCCTGATGAACACAGACGCAAAGATCCTCAACAAAATTCTAGAAAACAGAATCCAACAACTCATCAAAAAGATCGTACACCATGATAAAGTAGGATTCATCCCAGGGATACAAGGATGGTTTAACATTTGCAAGTCAATCAACTTAATCCATCATGTCAATAAAAGAAAAAATAAAAACCATATGATCATATCAATAAATGAAGAGAAAGCAATGTTTATATATATACTTTAAAAATAACTATTTTAATTTTTCTGATAACTTCTTTATAATTTTACACTGGTATTGAACAAATTTGATCTCTAATATTCTGTTCCCTTATCTTTGTCAGTTTTTATTTCAAAGTTATGCTAGTTTCATGTTGGGGGTATATATATTTGTCAAACTATGTTGTAGCAATAATAAAATGCCAAAATTTCTTTTTTAAAAGATACTTTTGTTGAATCACCATGAAGTATAGTTATAAAGTTATTCATGATTGAGTTTCAGGCATGCAGTTTGCCAAAATGTTTTCATACAATTCATGTGGCCTACATTAGCCCTCCAACTGATTTCCCTTGGCATATGAATGATTAGGATAGCCATAATATTCACATTAGTATAAGATTCCCGTATTATATGTATTGCTTTTGAGTTTGCCATGTAAAGGGGAAGGAGTATATGGACTAAAGTTTGGGATTTAATCCTGAAATTTTATACATAATTTCAGACCATGTGCCACTAATCTTAATGAAAGGCCCCAAATTAAGTGCCAGAAAGGCTGCAGCATGAAGTGTGCTATTGTGTCTAGTAAGAGGAATTGGATTTAGGGACTATATAGAGACTTCATATCATTGAAAAAAATCTTTATGAATTCTTTTAAACTCTTCAAGGGTTTGTTGAAGACAAAAACGCATTAATTCTTAGCTATTTTGTAGAGCATTACAGGGTGGATATATTGGCCAAGAATTTTCAATACAGGAAGATAAAAAATATTAATTTAATTTTTTTAATAGTTGTAGGCTTGATTAAGTTTTTCATTCTTTAAAATTCTGATTTTACTAGAGATAAATCAATACATTTTCAAACATTAGGTCAATGATCATGACAGTTTCCCCTTCTAAGGAGGAAAGAAGCATAGACATTTGCTAATTAATTTCATAGTCCTATAAGTCTACAGCTTCATTTTCTAAGATCTCCAGTCATTAAAACTCTTCCTATGTCACATGCCATGTTTTTCCTATGGATTCTCAAGTACAGTCATACATTTTTTTTATTTTCTTTGGAAAATCCAAAGTTTCCAAGATTCCACTTTTAAAAGCTCAAGAGATAATTTCTTCCACTATATTAGTATATTGTCCTAGAGAGAGATTTGGAATTTAGCCTATCTACTTAAACACACACATTTCTCAAAACATGTCAGTAAAAAAGAAATGAATTTCACTCTGTGCAGATTCTGATTTGTTCCTCAGGGTATTTTTTCCCCCACATGCCTACAAGGCTCTATAATTTTCCTTAAAGGTAGGTCTTTTGTGTTGAATAAGTTTCAGAGGGAGGTCTAAGGAATGTGTTGGAGTTGCTGTTGATCTAAGAACGGTGGTGACCTGCAGGTGAGGGATATCAGTTCAACATGCTGCCATGGGAATGTAGTATCACTTAGTACTCGTCACAAAAGGAAGTTGCTTTACCAATCTGGCTTTGAAAAACTGGTGAAATAAATCACTGAAGGAAATGTAGAACAGTTTTATATTTTTGGAAACTGAGAAACAACATCAATGAAAGGCACTTTAGCAATAAGCTACATTCCCTTGGAGAAGGTTGTTGGTAGGGCGCTCTTATTGAGTGCTTGAAGAGAATTCTCAGAAAAAACAGGCTGTTATTCTTTCCAAATACTAACATTCCATGAACTGGGTTTCAGCCTAGATTCACTGTCTCAACCCCGAGAAGTCTACTTTGCTGAGGCCATGAAAACATCCTCTTCCAGGTAGGGTGCCTGATATTAGCCTCTTATTAACACTCTAGTATAAAGTGAGAGTTAGGTTTCCTTTTTTCTCACTTACCAGTGAATTCTGTCTGTCTGTCTGTCTGTCTTTACAGAAAGGTTTTAGGAGTGGCAATATAGGAACATTGTACCTGAGTCACAAGCAGTGGTGTGTTGGAGCCAGCTAGTCATAAATCAGTGCTATCATGAGGCTAGTTTCTAGTTGACCCTGGAGAGAGTTACCTAAATTATAATGATGGGCAGACTATACAATTCAGATATTTTTGCTTTCTTATTCTTACATTCTCACTTGGTTTTGAGAATTTATTGTTAAACATTCATCCCAGTGGCCATAGACTACACAATTGCTTTGCAACCACTATGTGCTAGAATCTCTTATGTTTTATAAACAGGACATTATTTTATCATCTTAACATTATGAGAGGCAGGTATTATGTTATTCCTATTTCACTGAAGAAGAAATAGGATTCCAGAAATTAAGAAACTTGCTCTTGGTTATCTAATTGCCCAGGACCTGGACTTCATTCTGCACTCATCTTATAGTGGCTCATGATCATTATCTGACATTTTTCTCTAAAACCATTAGCTCTTGGTACAGGGAAGCTGGTGGTTCAGGAAAAGCAAGTCTTCCTTTCCCGCCCTCATTTTCACAGGACCTGTTTCTCTACTGTCCCCCAACCTAAAGAATATTCTGTGTCGTGCTGAGCATGCTAGGTTGTTCTCCTTGTGATTGACACTGCAGGAGCCCTGCCATGGATTACAGTGAGAGAAGTTTCAAATAAATGTCCTGGGCTACTCTGATATGCTTTCAGTTCTGATCATTAGCTCTACCTCGACAGTGTGCTGAACCCATGTGGAGAGGGGGGCATACACTGTCCTTGGAAAGGACCCTCCATTAGAGATACTGATATTTGACATGGGAATGAAGAGAAGCAGAAATGCTAACAGAACAACTGAGAGTGATGTGTCAGATGCGTGGGCCAAAGGCAGTGTGGAGGAAATAATTATTCTTAGCTGAGGTGCAGGAAAGGATCTGGGCCGTGAAGGAGGTGTAACATTTAGAAATTAATGGTGAGCAGGGCATTCCAGGTGAAGAGGCAATGCATGTTGGGTAGAACAGAGGTGGGACTCTACAGAGTTTTTGGGAAAGCGTCAAATTGAAAGCATCAGAGAGAAGCAAAGATGTGGAATTTGTCAGATTATGTTCTGATTACCTGGCATAGAAATTAATCTGTGAGACTTTACTGAATTTTTAAAAGTTTTTCCTGGAAATCAATTATTATCTGCTTTATGACGGTTATTTAGATGGTTCAGAAAATGAATGCCATTAAGTGTTGAATGCAGGGCTGGACTCTGACAGAGTGCCCAGAAAACCCATTTATTGTTCTTTTTCTCTCACCCTGGGTTTGTGTTAGTTGGAGAACAAGGCAAGTAGATAGTTGTGACTAAAATGTAACCTAAGGTTATGCCAGGTCTTGGATGACCTTGCCTAGATCAAGAATTTTTCTTGCTCATGGCTAGGTGAATGAGGAGGGTGTCAATCAAAAGTTAATCTTGAGGCTGGAGCAATTGTATAGTGGGTAGGGTGTTTGCCTTGCACACGGCTGACCCAGGTTCAATTCCCAGCATCCCATAGGGTCTCCTGAGCACAGCCAAGAGTAATTCCTGAGTGCAAAGCCAGGAATAACCCCTGTGTGTCACCGGGTGTGACCCAACAAGAAAAATAAATAAGTTAGTTCATTATAGTGACAAATTTGGGAGAGTTGTATGGAAAGGTAGGAGAGAGAAGGTGTAAATTACTGAACTGCGGAAGTGGTGAGGTTGTGGCCTCTAGAGGTCAGCCCAAGTAGGATAAACACTAGTAGAAGATGGAATAGAGAGCAATTGGCAGAATTTTGGTGCTATAGGATGTGGCCTGGAAGCTGGAGGAGAGTGTCAAGCTTGGCTTTTTTCAGATCTGTCTGCTGCCCTGCTCTGCTGTCACATTTTATATCTCTCTCCCATTCCATGCATTTATCCTTGCAGTTACCCTTCAGTATTACCAGAAGCTTCAGAGCTCCCTTGCAGCAGCCTGAGCAATAGGTCTGGGCAGAGAATAGAGGAGCAGGTTAGTGATACAGGCCACTAAGTTACCTAAACTTGTGGCAGATTCAGTAGAGCCTAAGGTCCCTTTCCAGAGCTACAGAAAACTTCTGTGACCATCCACACTGACCTTTAAATCCCTTCCCTAGGTCTTGAGGACCATCACCTCCTAAACCTCAAGATAATACAGACTGAACTGTGATCATTACATCATGGTGATTTGTTGTTGTTGTTTTTTAAGGCAGTTGGTCATTCAGTCCTAAAGGGAATTTTTTTTTTAAATTTTATTTTATTAAATCACCGTGTGGAAGATTACAATGCTTTCGGGCTTAGGTCTCAGTTATACAATGCTGAAACAACCATCCCTTCACCAGTGCCCATATACCACCACCAAAAAAAAAAAAAAAACCCCACACAGTACACCTCCCATCCCGCCCCCCCACCCCCTACCTTGTAACTGATAAGTTTCATTTTACATTCTGTTTACTTTGGTTACATTCAATATTTCAACACAAACCTCATTATTGTTGTTAGGAGTACCCCACTAGATTCAGACCTACTGTGAAGACAAATAAGGTTGCGTGGCCGCAGTAGCGGCCGCGCGGTTTTGAATTTCTGTACTTTAACAAGAAGTCCAGGGAGATTTCTTCCAGATATTAGATAATTGCAGGCTTGAAAACCCAATCTGTGGTCGTCTTAATATGGCGGCCACCGCGCCCTTCATCCCCGGAGAGAAAGAGGCGAGAGAGAGAGAGAGAAATACCTTTCCCCTCCCGGGCGGGCACGGGGCCGAGGCTTAGTTCTCAGGCTGGAGACATTCTGCGAGGAGTTGCTCACACCGAAAGAGGTTTTGCTGGGTCTGGATTCACGCTTCTACAGCTGCGGAGAGGCCGCACATGCGTGCGGCCCCGGGGATCACATCTCGGCGGTGGGTCCCTAAAGGGAATTTACAGATCCTTCTATCTTGGTTATATCCGGAGATTTTTACCTAGTGAGGTAGCATTTCTTTAGAAACATTCTTGCCTCATGTACTTCCCCACTGGCTTGGTAGTTAGGCTTTGCTGCTAACAGGCCCTTAGTGTGATAGGAACATGCGCAACTAGAAAGAACACTGGATTAAATGACAAATTAAGTCATCAGCATTCTTTGAGAGCCTGCTTTCTCTTATGGCAGGTGTAGATTACCTATAATGATGCATGTTAAGCAGCAGCGTGGGACTTGGCTGAGTGCAGCACCCTCTCCTTTATCCATTGAGAGAGAAATTTGGTTGCCTGTTAAGGGTGTAATTTAAATTTCAAGGAGTATGAATCAAAGTTGAAGAGGTAAAGATATATTGTTACTGAGAACTTAAATGGTGAGAGGCAGGGGAGAGAAGGTGGCAACTTGTGGGGGTGGGGCCGGGCGGTGGTAACAGGCTTTGGTGGAGGGAGGAGTTGGCCAAGGAGATCTCATTGTCGTAGCTATTGGGCTGGAGCGATAGCACAGCAGGTGGGGCGTTTGCCTTGCACTAGACTGACACCAGTTCAATTCCTCCGCCACTCTTGGAGAGCCCCGCAAGCTACCAGGAGTATATTGCCCCGGGGCTGGAGCAATAGCACAGTGGGTAGGGTGTTTGCCTTGTACGCGGCCGACCCCGGTTTTATCCCCAGCATCCCATATGGTCCCCTGAGCACTGCCAGGAGTAATTCCTGAGTGCAGAGCCAGGAGTAATCCCTGTCCATCGCCAGGTGTGACCCAAAAAGCAAAAAAAAAAAAAAAAAAAAAGAGTATATTGCCTGTACGGCAGGGCTACCCATGGCATATTTGATATGCCAAAAACAGTAACAAGTCTCACAATGGAGATGTTACTTGTGGCCGCTTGAGCAATTCGATGAACAGCGGGACAACAGTGTTACAGTGTGTTATTGTTGTTGGATGATAATGTTTTTAGAGTGAGTGATCACAGGTAAGATAGTGAAATGTGTCCATGGCTACCAGCTGTAGAAGAAGTCAGACTCAGACTTCATATTGGGGCATTGCATTTTCTAGAATACCATTTGTCTTCACATTAAGATTTTTGCTCCTCCGGCAGAGAAAGGGCAGCATGGAGGTTTGTGGTCATAGCTGTCTTTGAACATGTTTAAAGTCGACTGGGGAAGAAGTAGAGATGAGTGCATCATGCCAAGCCTTTGAGCCTTTCCTTTAGGACATCAACTAGAAAAAACCCTTTGCTGCCAAATCATCTCAGTTGGCCTTTTTTCCTGATGCATCCTGGCCAGCAGGAAGGTGATCATTTTCTCTTGGCACCCCGCAGAGCCTCAGCCCCTTACAGAGGCCTCAATTGAAAGGCTCATCAGTGATGACCCCATTCTTGCCAGGAAACCTGCCTTAAAGTCTGGGTGCAGGAATGGTGTGGGGAGTGCTGGTGGTGGAGAAATAGGATTTTGGACTCAATGCCATCTGACTAAAGATGAGATCAAGTATCCTGTTTGTTCATGTCCTTGTTAAATCTGTCACTCATGTACTTTAATTTCTGCACTGGGTCTGACACCATTACTATCTCAAACTTCTTGGTTTTCTGTTTTTCTTCTTTTGTCTTAAGAGAAAGATCTAACTTGTATCTACTGTAATCTAATAGATCACATGATACTTTGTGAAATGTATCATATCCTTCTTTATTCCATTCTTGCTCATACTCCTGCTACTATCTGAAATACTCTGAGTTTATTTACCCCCAATATTCTAATGTTCATTCACTGCTCAGCTTCCAAGGGTAGATTCCAAGGCTCCATTCTTTCCAGGGAAGATACGTGCAATCAGGCCTCTAGAAAATTAGAGTGAGCAGAAAGAACTGTGGTGGGATGAAAATCAGCAGACTGGTACTGATTTGTGCTTATAATCTAAGATATATTCCATGGCCTCTTAGAAATACAAATACTGTCTTCACCAAGCTGTGGAAAAAGGACAATAAAACCCACTGCATGAAACATTTACAACATGATATATTCTCTATTAAAATTAATATTTTATTCTTTTTTATCTACCCTTTTTAACAAAGTGGCTAGTTCCTGACCATTCAGAAATATACTGCCCTCTTCTCTCTACTCTCCACTCTATCTCCACACTTGAATCATAATGGGACTCACGTAGACCCTCCTCTTCCTGCACAATAGCCACATAGTACTGGACATGGCGACTGGTGGGAGCTTGGGGAATGCTGGCAGTTGTCAGACTTGGACTGAGGTCTTCATTAAATCTAAATTGCCCTAAGTCTCACTTTATCCCTTACTCAGTTGAACATTTTGGATCTTGATATTTTTCTCTTAGAAATAAATTCCAGGCTTAACACCAAGGTGACCCTGACTGTTTGAGGGGTCAGGAAGTTCTGCCACGTGATGCTCAGAGAAGGTCTGCCACACAATCCAAAATCATTAAGACAGCTTAGAATTTACAGTACAACTAGGTGGAGGACTTTGAAGAATTGGTGTCTCAAGTTCTCTGCAAACAGTACCCATTTTGGAGTCAGGTTTTCTCCTAGCCCTTATTTATTTTATTTCTTCCCCAAGCAGAAAAATGATGGTTCTGATAACTCTGCCTGCCATTAACTAATGGCAAACTCAGTGACTAATTGTGCTTGAATCTGGTGAGCAAGTGAAATTAATTGTCCTTGTAGATTCTGTCTTCTAAAGACTTGGGGGATAGCAGAAATGCAGGCGTGCAAAGAGCCAACCATATGAAAATAAGGAGCTTTATCAATCAAATCAAGCCTACAGGATTAATGAATATGCTCAGTTCTGTGCCTCATAGCTTGCTCTGACTTTCAAGTATGTGCCTTTTCAGCTTCCAGCTGCCAGACAGAGGCGGAAGAAGCTCATTGGAATACACATTTCTATAATGTGTGGCTTATTCCATAGCTCCTTGCCTCTTCCCTTCCATTGATATCCCTGTAAGAAGACTCTGACTCCAAGATTCTTGCACAAGAGGGTAGGGACATGGAGATGAGATGGGAGAGCTCAAGACAGCAGAATGAGGGAAATAAATTAAGGCAAGAAAAATTGCACTGTTGTGGTAATTGGACCACAGAGTTAGTACTATTCTTAGATAAAGGGGCTGTCCCTTTACTGTCCCCTGTCATTGGTTGTTGATGGTGGGCTTCCCACCCCATAGGAGATAAAAGAGAGGGTAATCACTGAGAAGGAAGCTCCATGGTGGGAATATCCCTACACCACTATCAGCTAACACTCATGGGAAGGATGTATATTTATCCTTGCTAAAAGAGATCAAGGTAGGGTTCCAATAATATTCCCTGAAAACCTGGCTTGCCTCTCTTCCGTGTGCATGGATGTGGCATATACCTGATATTTGCTGACATATTAAAATTCCCCTGATCTAAGCTGAGCCCTGTGGCACAGCAGATCCTTTTTAGTGAAAGTCTCACCTACATTCTGGTCACAGGCAAGGTAAGAGGCATATTATTTTCCAATATTCTTTTTTAAAATTTTTTTATTTTTTTTGCTTTTTTGGTCACATCAAGCGATGCACAGGGGTTACTCCTGACCCTGCACTCAGGAATTACTCCTTGCGGTGCTCAGGGGACCACTGATTCGAACCTGGGTCAGCCGCATGCAAGGCAAATGCCCTACCCGCTGTGCTTTCGCTCCAGCCCCACAATATTCTTTTGAAAAGCCCAGGAGTCTAAATCTTCACTTGACTATGGATCTTCTTATTTCAATAATAGTTTTCCCTGCCTGATTTGGTCTCTGTACACTACCTGGAATGCGGGCAGCATTTCTTTATGGTCCCCCAAGTCAGCTCAAACCTTAGTTTCTGACTTTGCCTTATTAGTTAAGAATCAAGTCTTTCCATCTCATGCATACCTGAAGTTAACACCTGCAATTTTGTCTGTGCATGTTGATATCATACCAGGCACTGATGTATTTTCATAGCATGATTCTGCCAGCTATCGAAAGAATATTATCCTTTTTATCAGTGAAGTTCAACTGCTGAGTTGATTTTATATATATTACTCTTTATTTTAGACAGAGAAAGATAGATAAGGTTTTGTTCGGCATCACACAGACGCATTTTCATTAATCTTCTTAGTCATTCTCTCAAACTTCTCCCTTAAGGATCCTGAATCATTCTTCTCACCTGGATCAAGGACACTCCCCCACTGCTAGCCAGGCAACAGGTAGACAGTTTTATTCTTCAAAGCAACCTACATACTAACGGTCACTATGCATCCTGTTTCTAAGTTCAAAAGCCTCATATGTCATTTTGTTCTGAATGAGTTTGTTATTGTTCTCTAACCTGGGAAATACCTGGGACAGATGTATGAGAAGTATGAAAGGAAAGGCTTAACCTTTTAAACTAAATATTCAGATCGATTCCTAGCTCTAATATGACACATTTTCCCCACATGGCCATGATTTATATGCATGGGTGCTGGACTAGGTCATGATTTTTATGCATGGGTGCTGGCCTAGGTGAGGGAGACAGACATTAAGTTCTTTCTAGATCCTCTAATAGTGTGAATAATTTCTGAAGACTTTCTCTGAGATAGGTTTCTCTCTCTCTTTTTTTTTTTCTGGTCAATTTTCGTAAGATGAAATGACACAAACCAGCAGCACTGAGCCTGATGGATGGTCTCTTATCTCCTCTGAAGCAGCTGTAAAACCACTGATAGAGTGTTGAACATGAACCCAAAATGAGCTCTAAAAAATAATCTTCAATAAACTCCAGTGGAATATATCAGCAGTTTAGGCAGAATGATTTTCCACATTTCTGAGTTCCATGTTCAGGGTTTGTCCTACATATATCTCCTCCCGGAATGAAGGGTCAGGTGTGTCTTTGAATGTGATTTGCATTGATAATGAATAAGCCTCTCATTAAAGTACAGTGAGTTTGCAGTAGCAGATAATCCACTTGTCTCTGCTATGGATATATAGCACCAAAAAGAAATCTCCCATGTCAACTCTTTAAAAAACTTGTGCTAACTGATGTGATAGAAAGTGCAAGTCTTAGGAATCCACAACATACTTATTCTGTGATTCTTTATAACCTCTAACCTCCTGGTGCTTCTATTTTCTCCCTTTCAAATAGAGATCAATTAATTACTATTGATTTTATAGAATAATTCTGCTGACCAATTAATGGGATATATGTGCTGGTTTCTAGATTTGTTTTATTTTGGAGACATACCTGGTGGTACCTAGGCCTTACTCTTGGCTCTGCTCTCAGGGATCACTCCTGGTGGGACCTCAGGGACTGGATTGGGTACAGGGATTGAACCCTGGATCTAGCACATGCAAGGCAAGCACTCTACCCTCAGTACTATCTCTCAGGCTCTAGATTTCTAGAATTTTATAAACTGATGTATAAGATACTACATCTGAACTTACATAGTCCATTGATTGTGAGATAGGACTTTATAAACTTATATTTCTAGGACTTTTAGCTGTGTAGCAGAGTATGCTGAAGATCTTCCCTTCAGTTTTCTCCTTAACATGTATTTCCTACTCACTGGGTCTGTGGGAGTTCTTCTGAGGGATATATAGAATCAAAGGAGAAATTTCATTATTTCTCAAGGTGAACAGAGAGGGAAAACAGACTAACCTGCAGATTTATAACTGTTGAACAAGTTCTAGCATTGGAACCGAGATGGGGGCTGGAGAGAGGCAAGCTGACACACCCAGTCTGGAAGAGAGGACAGAAGTGGGTTAGAGAGAAAGGCACATCTGATATAGGACAGATAGGAAAAGTAAGAGAGGAAGAGAGGCCAGAAATGAAAGTAAACAAATTTTTACATAAAAAAAAGATAAAAGAAAGTATCTATACATTAAGAAAAGAGACTGAGAAGAATCTGTGGTTGTGAGGTAGGTACCACCTGCCCCACCCCACCCCCCTCGAGTGTCTTATGTGAGGTGAGGAGGAGAGAGATAGTAACTTCTCCCAATCTACCTCTGCCACCTCGGTACCAACTGGAAAAGCTAAAACTGATAAAGTCTGTGATGGACCCCTACAGAGCATGGGTCAGAGCCTCACCAGCCCTACCAGGTGATTATTAAGCCAACCTGATGTTGATGTTCTCTTTGAAATGGGAGTTAATCCCTACCACCCGATTTCTTAGGGAGCTGTTGACTCAGGCTGAAGCAAGGAACTTCCCTTTGCAGGAAAGGAAAGTCAGTCCTAGGCCTTACCCAGTGTTAGAGGGTCCTTGTCTTTTCTCGTAGACAGGAATTTCAGGAAGAGATGAACAGTGATATAAAACAGATTTTATTTGCAGGCTTTTAGGAAGGGAAATGAGGGAGAGAAAGTGAGAGAGTAATGCACTCAAGAGATAACGGAGAGAGCCCCAGTGCATATCTCAAGAGGGGCAATGCGGGTGACACATGTACTTGGTCACCTCAAGCAGCACATGGGCACAAGCAGCATATGCGCTTGGGCAGTATATGCGTTATTTGCCTTTGTTCAAGGTGGGTTTTATAGGGTTTTCCCAAACTGTCTCACTTAAGGATTTCTAGCTAGATAAAAGTTTGTTGCTAGAGTTGTTGCCAAGGAGAGGAAATTTGGGACCATCTTCTTTGAAACTCCTTTTCTTGACCTTTGCTCCTGCTGGTTCTTCTCTTGGAGGGTGGTCCAGCCTTCCCTGGATTTATCAGGCCTTGTTTTCTGTATTCATAGGGCTAGGTGGTTTTACTACTCCCTAGGAATTCATGGCAATCCAGGGGACAGGGGGTGGTGGTGGGGAGGGTTTTTCTATCTACTTGCCTGCATACATCAGCTGGACTAAAGCAGAGAGATTGGAGTAGGGCAGGACTGAGAGAGGCAAAATGCCATAGTTGCATGATAGGTAAAGAAACTAGCCGGATAGCAACAGGAATGAAAAAAGGATAGTGGTTTTGACAGCCATGGATCCGGTGAGACTGCGGACCACACTGTCTGGGTGAAGGTGAAGTAAGTGAAGTTGCAGAGTCTGAGAAGAGCTAGATGAATTTTGCTTGTGCTTTTATATTCTTAGCTGTCCTCAATTTGTCTTAATAGGTGCAGACACTGTCTTTATATTCTCTTATGTCTGTGACCCCTTTTAAACTTATGGTATGGTTCTTGGCCTTTTATTCTGAGTTATCCTCCTTTGTTATCTCCTTTCCTCAAGGAGAAGTTTTCTTTCTGTTAATTACTTAAGAAAGGAAAACAATGGGATTGTAAAGGTGAGGGGTGTGTCCTAAATGGTCTGTTTCTAATGCAAGGCTGACATTGATTCAGGACTTGGTGCCCAGTTGGAGTCTTCTGGTCTAGACATCAGTTTTTCCAAAAAGCAAATCCATTGCAATTCCAGTTCTCAGGGGATAAAAAACTGGACTAAATAAAATTAGGAGTTTACTTTTAAAGGTCTTCTCAGAGTCTGTAATAAATGAGGCATAAGTCCCCAAGAGGGAGCATTTCACAAATATTTACTATTAATACCTTTTCTTATTTGTTGCTGCTGTTCACACCTTGCAGGGCCTAGCTATTCCCTTTTTTAAGCTTGACGTTCACTACTGATGGTGCCCTGGGGACCATGCAGTGCCAGGATTAAATTCTGCGTGCAAAACATATGCTTGACCTGTTGAGTCATAAACCTTCTAATAATCAACTTTAAAAAAATTAAAAATATTTTTTTTAAAACGATGAGAACCCATTTACCTATTTTGATGGAAAAATGTCCTCACATTTTACTTACTTTGGGGAGAAATATGCCTGTTTACCTCCCTGGAATGGGGATGATCTGCCCATCCTGTGGTGGAAGCTAAGGTATTGCTAACTCAGGCAATATTTCCAAACGCCCGGCTCATCCACAGTGGTTTCCAGGGTGTCCTCTTGGCCCCTCTGGCCTGCTAACGGTCAGGGCCTTTAGACCACAGTCCATTGTCATGTCTTGGTTTCTGTAGTCACAGAAAGGGTGATGAGTTGTTGATAAGATGCTGAAGAATGATGTGTCACATTGAGTGGTCTTCTTTCAGGGGCTCTCTCTTACTGCCTCTGCTGAAATGTGAGGTGAAAATCCACCTTTAATCCTGGCAGGTTCAGTAGCAGCCCCTCAGGCTTCGCACAGTCTGCTGAATGCCATCAAAAAGGTCCTGTTCCCACCAGCTGTGCATTTTTAAAAAAACACACTGTTCTCTCTGGGCTTCATTTTCTTGGGGGATTTTCTGTTAGTCTGTGATATTATAAAAAATGCAGCTCTGAGTAGGATCTTGCAAAGCCATTTCACAGAACAGCTAAAGACGTGACTTCTCTGAGCTCAGCCCTTTAAGAAGAGGAGACTTCCAGTAAAGGTCAGGAATAGACGCCACTTCTTTCTGGCATACTAGGCCTCAACATCAACACAGACACGATTTAGAGAGACACACTTGTACACACATCTTGCCATATCCCTGTACTTCATTCTTTTTTTTTTTTTTTTTTGCACTCTGTTCTTGTCACTGTCACTGTCATCCCGTTGTTTATTGATTTGCTGGAGGGGCCTCTAGTAACATCTCCATTGTGAGACGTGTTGTTACTATTTTTGGCATATTGAAATGCCACGGGGAGCTTGCCAGGTTCTGCCGTAGGGGCGGGATAACTCTCAGTAGCTTGCCGGGTTCTCCAAGAGGGACGGAGGAATCGAACCTGGGTCAGCTGCATGCAAGGCAAACTGTGCTGTCACTCCAGTCCTCTGTTTCCTGTACAGAAGGGAATTTGATCTCTTTGTTCATTGCCTTCATTTGCTCCTCTGTCTGCTTTTCATTGAGAAAAGCAGGGCTGGGCCGCATTTCATTCCCCAGAATCTTCTCTTGGAGCCTCAGCATGGGAGCATTCCCGCTTGCCTCCTTTGTCTGAGATGTGTGTGTGTGTCTGTGTGTGTGTGTGTGTGTGTGTGTGTGTGTGCCTGATGCCCTCACATGCCTAATAGGCCTTTTATCATAATAATGATGGTCAAAACACACAGCAGCTTAGCTCAGGCTTTTCCTCTAAACACCGGGAGAACTCAGCTGGCATAGTGCATGTGATCTCTGCATACTGGCCTTTATCTGGGGCTCAAGAATGGTGGGAGTAGAGAGTGCTCTCCTGATGAGAACACTGGCTCTGCTAGCGTGGACGGAGAGGTTATTTCTTGCTGGGGAAAAAAGTCGCATCCGGCATCAGGTTATGAGCAGTGGTGGCTTCCCGGTAATGACATCCATTAAGGACTGCTCTTCATTGATTACTTAATATGTGTTTAGTTTGGGGGACAAACTGGGAAAAATGTAGCTATGGAGTATTTTTTTTTTATAAAATTTAGTGCCTGGGGGCTGTAGCAATAGCACAGCGGGTAGGGCATTTGCCTTGCAAGCGGCCGACTCAGGTTTGATTCCCAGCATCCCATATGGTCCCCTGAGCACCGCTAGGAGTAATTCCTGAGTGCAGAGCCAGGAGTAACCCCTGTGCATCACCGGGTGTGACTCCCCCCAAAAAAAATTAGTGCCTGGTGTATAGTTAGGAGTTCAGTTTACAACCTGGCCCAATAATTTCCCCCTTGTGGATTGAAAGAATAATGGTCCCTACCTATCTGGGTTGTTATGCAAATAATCAGAACAGAGCACTGCATTGTAAGCACCTCAAATAATCTTAGTTTTCTTCTCATTAAAATAGCAGCTTATTAAGGGACAAGCAAAAAAAATAAGAATCGATACATTTGCATCTATATGTTCCTTATGTAATATAAATATCACATGTATTACTTCGGTTGAGAAGAAGGCCACTGTCAGTATACCTGTCACAACCTGGGAAGTCCCAGAAGGATCTGAGAAAGGGTAAGCTATTCCACCTGTGTATTGCTATTGTCTCTCAGTCCTCTATCTTCCTGCTTTTCTATTTTTTACTGAGTACTCTTCCTTTTACAGCCCAATGAACATTCTTTGTTGTTTTTTTTTTTAATTAGGACAGTGCCATTTGGAGGAGGAGGGAGAGTTAAGAAATTTTAGGAGGCCAGCTAGTGAGATAGAGGAGAAAGGCTGAAGTGAGGGTAAAGGGCAGCCAGGCACTGGCGTGAGAGTCTGAGTGACTGAGCATGACTGTAACTGGTGTAGAGAAGACAAGAGAGCAGACTTAGCTGTGCACAATGAAGACCAGTTGGCACCCGTATGTTTTATATTCTCACATATATCTCTGGGGTGATTCCTAAAATGTAAGGATAGAGCTTAGCTTGAGTTGAGGTTATATATTCTATAGTATTGAAATCAGGGCATACAGTAAAGTTCACTGTTAAAACTTATTTACTGACTACAGCAAAATGAATGAACCATTGTAAACATTAGACATTTTTTTTTAAAAGTCATATACCTTATGCCTTTGATTAGTCCCAGTAAAGCATATTTCTCCAGCCGAGGTTGTCAGCACCTGCCTGAACCATTCCCACCAATGGGGAATAGGAAGATGGTACAAAAATTTTCCTACCTTAGAAGAATCTCCCTGGCTGGGACCCAACAAAACCTTTATTAGTGGATAAAGCAGCAGCAGTAGACAATAGACTTGCTGAAGGAAGTTCTAACCCTGGACAGATGTCCCATCAGGATACCTATCACAGGACCTTCGTCTTAGATGTCCTCCATTTTATTTGTTTGGTTTAGGAATAGGGGTTCTAAGTAGTGTTCAGAGGACCCAAGGACCATTCCTGCTATACTTGGCTAATCAGATCACACAATTCAATACTCCTTTATTTTTGGCTCCGGGAAGTGGTGGGGTTAAATCAGGCTGGTATGAGAATACAGCACTGTCTGGCCCTGTGGTTTGGGGGCCACCAGAAATACATCTTGTAATGCTTAGAGGGTCACAATGTTTCACGAATTCAACCAGCACTGGGCACATGCGTTATATACCCCTGATCCCTGTTCTACCTCTGCACCCCCAGATATCATCTGTTTTATCTGAGAAGTATCAGAAAGTAGTTTCAATTAAACATGCTTTTAAGTTCTGATTGTGTCAGCAACTAATCATCCTAGGCCTCAGTTTCCCATCAATAAAATGATTCCATTGTGTTTTCTGTTAGTATACTAACCGGGTGCATAGTAACCTTTTAAATTAGTTACTCCCCAAGCCCTATCAGAGGACATTTACAAAAATTATGCTCTATGCTCTAATTTTTGACCGAAAAGTAGAGTCTCCTATAGTCACTTTGCCTAGTTTCCTTTTCTTGTTTTCCTCGTTTGGTCTGTTGTGGAGGTACTTGCCAGAATTTAAGCCATGACCTCCAGGATCTAGCTGTGGACACCTAATGCTCCCTTGTGAATTATGCTTATCTTGCCTGGCAACACGCCTCCCTCCTCGAGACAGTCTGCAGATGCATATTTATGTATTTTCAGTCATCACCTAAGAGCTCAGATTTTCCTGTCCTTGGTGTCACTTTAATTAATACACTCCCTTGTGCTGGGTGACAAAATTAGGTTGCAGGGGTGGCAGGCGTTTATATCACGAAGGAGAGAAAAAGGTGTTTTGCACCATTTTCATTCCCAAGCTCCGTTATTAATCTTTGCAATCAATACTCCTTTATTTCTGGCTCTAGGAGGTGGTGGGGTAGAATCAGACTGTCAAGCAATTTAAGGCCACATCTGCATAAGTAATAGAGATGGCTTGTTACCTTCACTCTAGGTGAGAACACGCGTCCCTGGCCAGATGCGGCAGGACTGGGTTCTGTGATTCTCATGCCAACTTTATGATATGTTTGATTTAGGTAAAGTGCCTGGAACCTGCTGGGACTAAGTTGTTATTAAACACCATCTGCAGTTTTCACTTTAATTAATATCATAAGAATTAGAATCTCATGCTTTAATTGCCATGTTAACCCTTTACAAGCATGAGAAGGAGAGAAAAATGAAAGTATGGGCCAGAATAGTTTGTTTAGGCCTTGGAGCTATATATTAAGACCCCCGAGCTTCGAGCTTATGTTATGGGCTGGACACTGCTTAATGTGACCCTGGGTCTGCAGGGATTTTCTTATGCGGTAGGGAAACTGGAGTGTTTGAGCCTTACGGTAAGAGGAGTCTGTCCTAGTATCTGTCACACCCATTTCCCTGACTCTGGAGTGAGGAAAATTACTCCTAAGAGCAACACTTGTAATAATAATAGCAGTTATAATAATAATGGTAATTTCAGTGAATACCATTTGTGGTAAATTATTATTTTACCATATTATGCAGCATGCTATACTGCAGTTAGCCCTTTATTGAAAAAGATCTACATGTAAGGGCACACAGTTGTCAAAACCCATCCTTTGCTTTATGTTTTATTGTACAATGCTATTATTTCCTAGCAGTTGCCAACATGTTTGCTCAAATTTTGTCATTTAATATTTACCATACTGAGCAATTACTGCTAATAAGGAAACTAGGTAGAAAAGCAGTCCACTGAATGGTATGTAGCAGAGCCTGCATTGAAATGTAAACTTATTTGAATGAAAGTCAAATATTTTACTGACAGACATCACTTATAATAGTCATCTTGAAATGATGAAAGCCTTCAATGTGAATAGCTTCCTGAGTTTCCCTTCTTTCAGATTCGATTACATCTCCATCTCCAAGCTACCCCTTGTGACTGTGTCTTCAAGATCAGCCCTCAGCGAAGAGATTGAGTTAATGGCTTGGTATATAGCCATGTATATAGTATATAGCTATATATACTATGCATAGCCAAGTATATAGCTCAGGTTTGTTGAGACCTTGAATATGCTACACCCAGCCTATGTGTGACTAGACATTATGAAGAACAGAAAACTGAAACATAGACTGTGAAGTCTAAGAAACATATATAGCTTCAAAGTAATTTTCTAATTCCCAGGAAAGAACGTTTTAGAATCATATAATGCCACAAAGAAATCTTTGTTCACACCTCTTCTTACTAAAGGACACAGACAAATCTCCTATCCCATAAGGCTTAGCTTCCTCAAGGAAAATGGAGATGTATATACTGAATTGTCCTGGGTTTTGTGGGGATCTGACAGAGCATATGACATATGAGGCAGATTTTGAATCAAGTTTTGCAAAATGTTCTTACATATGGACTCTTAGACTAAGTTACCCAGGAGACTCTGACCTCTAAACGCCATTCAGGAGTTCCCACAGCATAGCACCTCCGTGTTCCTTCTATCTACATATGGAGACAAAGTAATTGTTCCATGTGGTTTAGCTTCTTCTCAAGGAGTACTATGCCCAGAGTGAACTCATATCAGAGTGAAAAGTGTGCCTTCTATATTCTGGGAAGGTCTAGATCTTTTCATAGGCTATGAAATTGATTCCACTTATTCCAGTTTTTGACCACCAGTTCGACATTTAGCAGTTAAAGTATTCAGACTGTACTAGATATTAGTGGGGTAATAATACTACAGTAACCACACTGAAACTGGCATAGTCATCCTACAGCGATAGTTACTCATAAGCAGAGATTATCCTATTAATTAATCCATTTACTCATATAATCTAATTAATTGCTATAACAAAGAGATCATTTGCTCCTATTATGTTTTTGGCATTGTGTCAGGTTCTAGAGATTAAAAAATAAGAAAAATATAGTCACCACCATCAGAATGTAGCATTATCAGTTCAAGGAAGTAGGTGGGCAGGTGAGTCAGTGATGTGGCAAGTGCTGTAATAGGGGAAGTGTCAGTAATTTTCAGAAAACATGGGGGTGTAAGAGTATCCTAGAGCTTCCATAGTAAGGTACTACAAGCTGGGGTGTGGGGGAGGGAGGCTTAAACAACAGACATTTATTATCTTACCATTCCAGAGGCAGGAAGTCCGGGATGAAGGAGTCACTGGACTTGGTTCTTATTAAGGGCTGGGAGTTTGTTGTCTCATGTATGCCTCTTGCTTTCTGATGATGTGCTGAATGCCTAGCATTTACTGGTCTATGCATGCTTTGCACAAATTTCTTCATATTCACATGGCATCTTCCCTGCATACATGACTATGTAACAAATTCCCTGTTTTAATTTTTATGTTTTGGTTTGGGGGCCACACCTGGCAATGCTCAGAGGTTACTCCTGACTCTGTTCTTGGGAACCACACCTCAATGCTCCAGGGACTATAGGGTGATAGAACCTGTGTCAGCCAGTACCATATCTCTGGTCCCTAAATACCCTCTTTTTAAAGAGTATCACCCATACTGGACTAGCAGTTGTATTCTAGGACTTATTTAACTTGATAACCTCCCTAAGGACTGTATTTCCAAATATGCTCACATTCTGAGTTATTAGAGATTAAATCTTCAAACAATCATTGGGGGAAGCAGGGTGGGTGGGGGACACAATCCAATCTTTGATAAGTGGGCTCCATTAGACTGAATGCTGGAATTAGTGTGTTGTGCCCCAAACCTGAAATATGAAAGGTGGCTCTGTTTTGAAAGAAGTATTCAGGTGTCAGGTCAGAAGGAGACGAAGCAGGAGTGGATGGCAGGAGATGTAGAAAAGTAGTCTGGCTATAGTCTAAAGTGCAGGGGCTTTAGTGGAAGAACGGCATAGGTCTGGCTAGGCCTCGAGAGTGGTGTGGAGGAGGGGCACCTTCTTTCTGAGGGTAAGAGTAGTGTACTCTTATACTTGACATCATGAGATATGTGGGACAGGAACATTGGGGGAGTGAGGAGTGACCAGTGTGCCAGGCTGGAGAAAGGTGATGGCTATTCCTTTGTATGGCCATGTCCCTCCCAGGTCTCACTCACAGCCCCTTCTTATTTTCTTGGCCCAGGAAGTCTCATCCTTCATCAGAGCACTCTCCTATCCAGTCATCTTCTCATACCAACCTCTCTCTGGTTCCTTTGTTTTTTTTTTGTTTTTACCCAGACTTTTGTTAAACCCCATGAAAGGCCTTTGGAGAAAATTGTAAGCATCTCTCCTTTTTTTTTCCTTCTATTTTTGGGTCATTCCCGGCACAATGCACAAGGGTAACTTCCGGTTCATGCACTCAAGAATTACTCCTGGCGGTGCTTGGAAGACCATATGGGATGCTGGGAATTGAACCTGGGTCGACCATGTGCAAGGCAAACGCCCTACCTGCTTTGCTCTTGCCCCAGCCCCTATAAGCATCTCTTATAGGCATAACTAATTAGACCCTCCAGAAGCAAAGGAGAGAAAATATAGATGAGTTATCAGACTTGTGAGGCTTATACATCATTCTTCCACTCAAGAAAATTACTGAGTGACTATTGTGGTCTGGGAATAAGAACCCAGAGACAGCTTGGTCTTGCTGCTATAGGATCTTTATTCCGAAGGTGACCAAAACCAGCTGCCCTGTGTCATTTAAGGATCAACTCTTTTTCTGAAAGACACAGCAGTCTGTAGATAACATGAGCACAGGGCACACCATCTCTGAAGAGTATAGTCTTCAAGAGATTCCCTGAGCCCGTCGTTTCCCATCAAGATAGAAGGCAATTTCCTCCTGAAATTCACTATTGAATCTCTGCTGAAAAATTCTTTTTCCCTACCCAGAAAACTGTTGGTTTCGCATTTGGATCTGTGACTGGTGTTTGTATTTTGAATATAATCCCAAGGTATCATGGGGGTAATCGCATGTTACTAAGAGTCAGGAAAACCCACAGAGACATAGGCAGATGCCTTTGAGGTACTTAATTTGCTTTGCCCATCAGGTGTGGTGTGGCTGCAGCCTTACGTGATTTGGAGACAAGCTCCTTCACCCTTTGCTTCTGAGAAGGCAGCTGTAGGTGCCCCACTGGGGCAAAGCTGCTGGTAGCCAGACAAACTGGGTTTTAATTGCTAGAAGCCAATTCTTTGTGATCTCCTCCCTCACGGTAACTCTGAGTCCCAACAGACATGGCAAAATGAAATTCAGAGAAAACAGTCTTGTTTCAGAGAAAACAGTCCATGGTGCTGCTTTGTCGAATAGAGAATAAAAATAAGATGATGTTTTGAGTTTAGCTCAGGCCATAAAAGAATGAAATATCATAGAAGAGGAAAATCCGAAGGACCATCTTGTCCAGGGATTTTAATCACAATGTTTTCAGGGAGAGGTAGAGCATGTCTATTGGTTCTAAGACCAAAGACACTGCTGGGTCTTACAATAACCCCCAGATCACTTGTTCAGGTTAAAAGCATTCAAATTCAAAGTAGTCCTCTAGCCAAACCAACCATTTCTTCACCTGTCTCAAAACCATTATGCAACTTAATTATCTCTCTGAAAAGTCCAGGTAACTAGAGCAACCCCTTGTTGACTGCCTCCCACAGACAAGCACTTGTGCTAGTGCTCTTACTGATTATCTTTAAAATTTTTTTTAATTGAATCACCATTAGGTATACAGTTACAAAGTTGTTCATGATTGGGTTTCAGTCATACAATGTTCCAACAACAATGTTCCATCTCTTCACCAGTGTACATTTTTTATCACCAGTGTCCTCAATTTCCCTCTTGCAAGTCCCCCACCTCTATGGCAGGCACTCTTCTCCTTCTCCTATTTCTTCTCCTCTTCAATCTCCCCCTCCCCTCCCTTCCCCTCCTCCTCTCCCTTCCCCTCCTCCCCTCCTCCACTTCTCCACTTCCTTCTCCTCTTCCTCCTCTTCCTCCCCCTCCTTCCCCTCTTTCCCCTCCTCTTCCTCCTTCTCCTCTTCTTCCTCTTCTTCCTCCCCTCCTCTCCCTCCTCCTCACCTTCTTCATTCTCCTCCCCCTCCTCCTCACCCTTCTCACTTTTCTCACCTTCATCCTCCTCCTCCCTCTCGTCCTCCCCCTCCTTCTCCTCCCTCTCCTCTCCTCCTCCTCCTACTTCCCCCACCCCTCCTCCTTCCCCTCCTCTCCTCCATCTTGTAGATGAGGAAACTGATGAAGAGAAAGGTCCAAGGTTATAGATCTGAGAAAAAAAATAGTAAAGATAGTCACCATCATCATCTGACTGCAGCACTGATATTCCGGATCCTGCCCTGCACTGCCTCCTTCTAGTATAAACACTCCCCAGGAGGAGATAGCAGAGTGCCTGAACAGTGACTCCCAGTACCATAGCACTGAACTAGACCATGCTGATTCTCTACTTTGTTCTTATTGGCCAAGGTACAAAACTAGGTTTTTCACCTAGAACAAACATGCTCTGCTCTCATGCTACCCTACTGGGTCTTGGTTCAGTAGGTGTAAATCACGAAGGAGTTCACTTCTCAGGATCTTGATGTGATGAGAAGTGGCTGTGATGACTTCCTATCAGAGATGCTATGGAAATCCACTGAAAGATGGTATTGCTTATGTTTGGAAACCCCCTAAATGTGCCTGAATGCCAGGGTTTTGCTCTTTATCTACCAGGCTATAACAACACAATATTCTCATCCAACAACTTCTCCACGATGATTTATATAGTGTACTACAGCTGGGTGTTTTGTGTCCATCAAATAACTCATGGTTGGACAATGACAGAACAGTTACTCTGCCCAAACTTTATAAACTAATGGGTTGAATAATTAGGTAACAAAAAGCAGAGCATGTCCATGACCCCCAGAATCCAGGCGCTACAGCTGTTCTCTGATTAAGGCACAGGTGGCACTGATACTGGCTGCCTGGGGAGTGCAACAGAAAGTCTCTGTCACCAGAGTGCCTGGTCAGAAGCCATATGGCTCTTGAGGATCTTGGGATCTTTAAGGTGTTGTGTCTAGCACCTCGAATTGCTCAATGCCCTGTAAGAGCCTTTTGGCTGAACCAGCTCTAACTGAATGCTTTGTGGCATAGACATCAGCCTTAGCTGGAGCTGGTTTGAAAAGATGTCTCAGGCAACTTAGAGGAGGTAAGCTGGGCAAAAGTGGGCAACAGACAAACCCATAGGCTTAAGCTGGCTCTGGCAAGGATCAGCCTTAAAAACTTCATAATTTTTCTCATCTGTAAGGTGAGATAAATAACTTATCTGAAGATGAAACACGCTAACTCAGCTTCCATCTGGAATACTTCCACCCCCTGAACCTAAAGAAGACTCATAAACAACAGAAAATAACTTTATCCTCCTTGCTTCTTTCTCTAGCCTTTCTCTCAGAGTCTATATCCGAGATAAAGTGATTTTTCTGCAAACTGATTAAGAGGAGCTAACATCTTGTAACCTCATATTTGATTACAGCTGGTTTTGTATTGTTCAATAACAGGCTCGTGTGAGCCAGTATTTTCTCTTCTGTCTTCTCATGTGGGAAAGGCTCAGGTCTCTGTTTTCCTGCACTCTGAGTGCTGATTGCTCAGGTTCATAAAGTAGCTCAGCAGGCAGATATCTTATATGTTTTGATCCCTGCACTGGTTCTTGTGGTTGATTTCTCTATCATGTAAATCTGCCCTCTGTGCAATCACCGTTTTGCCCCTGGGGAACCCATAACCAGTCCTTTATTGGAAAGGTTGGGATGGTGAATAGCATCCTAAATATGAGTATATTGGCCCACCCAATATCAGTATATCAGTCTCTCCTTTTTTCCTCCTGGGATTTTTCCATGCATACTCATATATCTATACCCAGACTCTGAACACATGTGCACACGTATGCCTGCACACACAGGTGTTCGCACATGTGCAGTCACATGAGAATACTGCTGCTCCTCATCCCTGCTTTTGAATATACCTTTAACAACGTCTGTAGATATTTTTTCACTCAAAGTATGGGGCCTGTCTATCTGCTCAAGTTACACATATCCAGAACATGTGCTTTTCTAGGGAAAATTATTCCTTCATTTCACCATCATTGTTACTTACACTTCCATTCCATTCTACTAAACTCTATTTTATACCTTTCCCCCATTTTTTCCTAAACACTTGCTAGTTATATTATGCATCTCTGCTTTTTCCTATTAAACGTCTTCTTAGAAAACTCCTTGGTAGTTCCCAGCAGGTCCCATTCTCTCAAGGCATACATAGTTTGAAGTTGCTCTCATTTTTTTGAGAACTTATTTTATTCCTTTCCTTTGTGTTGTTTGCCAACTTCTATTTTATTTTTTATTTTAAAAATTTTAAATCTTAACTTTTTCTGCTAAACTTCTGTTCTGACTCTTGCCCGAAGGTCTTTCTCTGCTAAGCTGGTATGGGTTCAACCTTGTGTTTCAATGACCCTGTGCTAATTTGTAGTAATACACTTTGCAGAATATTTTTGATTGAGTCTTTTTCAATCATCTCCATTTCGCTATTGACTACTTTTGGATAGCAGTCAAGAATATGAGTTTGGGCATCAAACAGTCCTAAGTAAGTTGAGGACTCTAATTTGTGGTTTCTGGAACCTTCCTTAAGTTACTTAGTCTTCTAAAGCCTTGCCTTTCTTTATATGTAAAATGGGGAATAGTTTTACATTTATGAGAAAGCTTAGCCGGTATTAAATGAAGCACTGCAAATGAAGTATTAGCACAGTCTCTGGAAGTTAGCAATATCAGAGCTTTCCCCTAGCATACCACGCAACTTCCTGCCAGGGAAGCTGACATAATATCGTGGCTAGCCAAACATCTGCAAAGAAAGAGAAGAGGGAGGGAAGAAGGTGAAAAAAAAAGCCAGCAGGGAAAGGAGAGTTGGGCAATTTCTCTGATATTGAGATAGATGCAGGCTGTGCCAGGAGGCAGCAAGCCACCTTCACAGCCTCCTGAAGGGCTGCAGCTTGGATTTGCATCTCAGTCACATTTATGACAACCTCATAATGGATTAAGAGCCTCAGCACTGATATATTAAAGGTTAATGGTGCATACTGCTTTTGTATTGATTTGTGGCAGCAAATATTGGTGGGTGTTGAGAGCTGAAAGCCAGCCATGTTCCTAGCATGGAGCTATTGCTGGGTGGTGGAGCTATTTGTGTAGGGGTTCCACTGGATGGGGGGGGGGGCTTAGGAATTTGGAAAGCAGAGGATGTTTGCTCAAGATCTGGTCCAGGAAGATTCTTCCAGGCAATGCTGATTTTCATTAATTCCATATGGAAGCTGTATTCCAAAGCTTCAAGATCCTGAAGAGGGCCTTGGATATTTGTTCATTTTCTGACTACCTGGCTCCATGCTACACCTCCTGACCCAGCTTTCCAGGCTGTCACTATGCCTGTTTCTCTCAAATGCTTGACCAGAGATGTCCTATAAGGAGACTGGCCAACTATAAATACTTCTGAAATAGAATGTCCAGCAGATATTTGAAGAAGAACATTAGTGAGGAATAGGATAGTTTGCTTATATGCTTATACATATAGTTAATGTTTATTACACATATACTATATCATAGATACTGTTATAAATAATTATACTGATTTAACTGGCACATTCCTGGTTTTAATAAATGTCTCTGTCCTATGCAGAACAGGATAATTCAGTTGAGGCACTAGTGATGTATCTATAACCCAAATACCATAATGAGAGGAAGAGCCAGTATTTTGTGCCTTTTCTGTGCTTTGTTTTTTTAGCATAGATTTAAGGAAGGTGGTGTTTCATATAAGGTTGTCAGGATCTTTGATCAGAGACAGACAAAAGACATTGATGAAGTGAGCCAATTAGAGATCTGAAGGAAGAGTATAGTAGGCAGTGTGAAAAACAGACACAAACACCTAGGTGGGAAGGCAGGGAGACCAGTGTAGTAAGAGAAAAGAGAGTTAATATGGGGTAGGGAAAGTCTCTCTTATGTACCATATGTCTTGTCATTTGAGAATTTGGGGTATCTCTGAGAGATGATAAATAGAGGGTTTTGAGAAATTAGGTGGCATGATCTGATTTATGTTTTGAAAAGACTCTCTGATTTTCTCCCAGTGAACCAATAACAGAGTTTACAGGTAAAAAGCAAGGAGGTCATTAGGAGACAAGCTCAATATCCAAGTAAGATGCAGAGAGGTTTATGGTGAAAATGACAAGAAACAGTTTTATTCTTGATCTATTTTGATGGCAGAAGACATCAACAATGCTGGAATTATATGTGAGGTGTGTAAGAGAGGTGCAAATCAGTAGTGATTCCAAAAGCCCATAGTATTTCAAAGAGTAAAGTAACTGGCTGAAATAGATGAATTCGAGGAAAAGAAGGCTCGGAATTCAAAAAATAGGGTTTAAGTGTATTCAAACTGAGGCTCCATCCTAATGGAGATAAGGTAGGAAGTTGCTTGAAATAGGTGAGGGCTGAGATGGTCCATTGTCATCTTCAGTCTATAGAATTATCTATTGCTAATTGACTTACCAACATTATAATGAAGTAGTGTGGTGGGGTATAATCACTTGTGAAGAGAAGGAGTCTGGGACAGGCTGGTAATGCCCAAGAAACAAAGGTGGGGGGAAAGTTACTAGAAGGGACGATAAGTGAAAATGCTTATAAGATAAGAGAACTAAGAGTAATGTCCTAAAAGCAAAACTGAGCTATGAGTCTTCAAGAAAGACATGCCTAAAAATTAGTCACAGCCTGCTAGTGAGGACGAGTTGTAACCTGCCACCATATTTGGGAGGTCATCAATGACTTTGACCATAATACTTTTAGGTCAGCACTGGGATATAGTTTTTTGTTGGTGGGGTTCAGGGGAGTATATGGGAGCCTGGGATCAAGCTCCGGTCAGCCAAGCTATACTATTGCTCTGGCCCCAATAGTTTAAATCAAGGTAGGCTTGTAAGAAATGTAAAGAGAGGAGTGAACTATAGAGAACTCTCTGGAATAACTGGAAGTGGCTGGAGGAGAATATGATCTCAAAGAAGGATTTGTTTTAGATGTATAAGATGCATGTGTTTTCATACAAATAGAAATGTCCTGTAGAGAGAAGCAATGTCATGATATAGGACTTAGAGGTGACAACAAGAACAATGTACTGGAGAAGGCAAGAAAGGTTAGGAACCAGGAAACAGAGTGTGATTTAAAAAAAGAGCAAGGACAGAGCTGCCATTTTGAAATGAGAGCAGCAGGTATTGGTGGTTTCAGAAAAGGGTATTTTTTAGAGAAGTAAAGTTTCCTCCTCCTGGGAGGTAAGAAGCAGGTTCACTGTCTGAGACTCATCTAAGAGACTGGGAGAATAGATTGAACAGGAGGCTTAGACAATTGCCAGGCCATGGTATGGTGTACTTAGAGTAGGTGGTTGTGATTCTAGAGCTAGATCCATCACAATGTTCTTCTCCAGACCAGATTCTCCCAGTTATATTCTTTTAAAAACTTAGAGTTTTTTAAATCAGAATTGAAAACATTAATTTAGTTTCTATTGTATGTAGGACCTTCTATGGAATGACAGGGATACAGGGTCAGGCAATGAGGAAGATCCCTTTTGAGGTAGAGAGACACATCAATAATAAGTGAGACACCAAGAAGTTAACATACATAAACTAAGCCAGGAGCACGTAGAGAAGAAATGGCCCTAGGGGTATGAATCTATCTGTCCTACTCTCTGGAGGTAGGTGACTTTGAGTGACAGGATAAAGGCAACCTATTTTATAGCATAAACAGCGAGCCTGTGTGAGGGCTTCCTGGCATGAGAGAGCAGGAGATCTACCAGATGGAGCCCAAGAAACGTATTGAGGGCAGAAGTTACTGTAGCCTGGGAACCCTTTGTTGCTGGTCTCAGAGATCCATAGACTTACGTAAGTGAAGTTTGTGCACACTGAACATCTGTAACATTCAACTTCAGTCACCTCACTTGGTGCCTGGACCACTGTCATTTGACCTGACTGTGAGGAGCTCATAACTCCACTGTCCACATCTCTGACTCGTCTTTGCCGACTGGGTCTGAGAGTCTTCACCCTGATCTGCTTTGGCATTGTGAACTAAACACAGATAGATAATTCAAAAGTGTGGAGCTTTGGTCCTGTGGACTCTGGGTGCCTGTAATGGCTCAGCTCTCTGAGTTAGTCTGAGCATGTTTGACTTCCTCTGAGAGCAAAGATAGAACCATTACAATCCCTGGGTGCCTACTTCTTCCGCAGGCAGGGAGGCCTTTGATGGGGGAGGAAAGAACTCTTTCTCCACTAGTGGCTCAATCATGGATCATGGCTGCTTTGGGAGGTAGGCAGAAGATAGGCACATGGAGAAAAGGAGACAGGCAGAAGCAGAGACAGAGACAGAGAGATAGAGACAGAGAGACAGAGAAAATATAGAGCCAATTGCCCAAGGTCCACACTGTCACTCAGGCATCATCAGTATTTTACAGATAATTCTGTTGTTATTTGTGTTTAAAATCTAATAAACAATTAAAATTTTACAGGAATGTTTGCGTCGTGGACATCTCACCACTTTTCAGTGCTTATAATTCCTGTTTTTGTTCTTGTGCTTAGTAAGTTGTTACTTTATTCAAGAATGCAATTTTACTACTCACAAATGCATAGAATTTATTTTCCCCCTTCACAACAATTGACTTGGATATAATTTAATTTCAATGAAGAAGTGAGGTTTGGAGAAAAAACAATGATCTGGAGAGAACTTCGGGGAAGAGGGCTCACATCTCTATATAGTGCTTTGTGACTGTCACTCAGGACACATGTTTACAGAAGGGGCTTTGTATATTGCTAAGTGTCCTCATATGAGGCTGCCTGACAGTTTCCCAGGATGCAATTCAGATCTAATGTCATGCTGATGACAGATTTGGGATACATACCAGCATGGTTTTCCTGGAAAGTACCTGGCAACTGCTAAGCAGACTTACTGGGGGTGGGGAAGACTTTGTTCCTTGGAAGGAAGAGCCAATCTTTAGGTCTCAGCTACACCATCATTCTTCATTCTGATCCTCTCTCTCTCTCTCCCTCTCTCTCTCTCTGCCTAGCCCAAAGAAAATTTTTGGAGAAGCACAAACCCCAAACTTCAGCTCCAATGGCTAAATCATGTCAATGCATACTTTGCCCAGTCAATTCATCCTTTTTACTCTGTAATTACTCAGTTCCCTTTTATTAATCCCTATGGCATAGTTCATCACTGAATGTATGACATATATGACAGGGCTGGCACACGATGCCCTTACAAGCCACTTATGACCTGTAGACTATATTCCCTCAGTCTTAAAGCTTACAGTTTTTAAAATTTTTTGGAAAAATTTTGAAGTATTTTTAAAAAACAAAAACACAAAAGCAATACACAAAAGTAAAAATAAACATAGAAGAAAAACCACAAAAGTATATGGGGAAGAATGATGGGCCCTCATTTCCCACAGATGTATTGCCTGTCCTTTTCCAGAACATTCATGGTATGACATAATTACTTGTGCTTTTATTGTTGTTGCTCATCTATTTGTTTTCCTTTTTCCCCACCTCCATCACACCAAGGGCACAAGATTGAGAACTTTGTGCTATTAGATCTTATCACTAAACCTTAGAGCAGTGCTAGAAAATGGCAGGTGCTCAGAAAAGAAGCTTTTCTTTCGAATTAATGAAATAAAGAATGGAGATACTTGGAAAAACTTTCAGTCCAAGGTTGAGAAGCATCTAGGTCTGCAAGTTTTTTTTGCCTGAAATGCCGTCCATTTGTAGAACTCAGATGGGGGAGAAAGGGATAGGAAATGTGTCAATGCTCTTTGAAGGAAAATCTGGCATGAGAGAAAGATCAAAGAGTGCAGAGGCACAGAGGGAAACCTTGGCAAAGAGAGCCAGCAGTGGTAAGTGGTAAGTTGTAACCAGCAGTGGTAAGGACATGTATACCCAGGTACATGGGAGAATTTGTGCTCATGATTTATAAGTATATCTTATTCGTCCTCTTAAGCAGGTGTAGAAACCTAGGAGGCAATCCCTGTTGATAGATAATCTCTGGTAGAGTAGGATATGAAAGATATAAAAGTAATGCTGTTGGGTTTTATTAAAGAGGATGGATGGGTGTCTTCCCCCTCTGGAGCCTCTTGGGCCTCACCACTTCCTTTTTTACTCCTAAAGGAAGAATAATAGAGCTTTGGGGATTCACAATGATCAGACCCATGATGTAGGTGGCTGCAGAGTTTGGGAATTTGTTTTCCATGTACTGTACATTGATTCTTCTCTTGTTGCCAGAGTATTTATCTCCATTACCAATGTAAATATTTCTGTAACATGCTAAGATGTATTTGTAAATTCATTATCATTGATTTTTCTCATGCTTCAAGCACATTTGTCTCCTTATAGATGAAAATGTATCTAGCAAATGGTGAGATTGATTTATGGATAAACATCTGGAAAGGGAGGGAGTTGATGCTGAGGTGGATTGATTGTCCTTGATCATGGCTGAAAAAAACAACAATATTGTGACCTCCAGAAGGTGCATGGGTATTTTGAAGGAAACTACCCTCAAGATACAAAGACCTTTAGGTATACAAGCTGATATTCTCATAAGAACCAGCCATGATTTCTCTAAAGAAAGATCTCCAAAATCAACATCTCTGACAGAACATGTAGAGAAGCAGCCCCCACTGGTCCAAATTTCAGTTTCAGCAAGACAGGGTTGAATGACAGATACTGGCTCAAAGAGAGACTAAAGCTTTGCCATGGGAAGGTTCCAATAATTAGCAAAAGTAAAGTAAGGAGCTAGTCTTTATCTTAAGACTATACAAATAGGGAGCATGCTGCAAAGTTCCCACAGTTGTACCCTGACATTTGGTTATCAAATTCCTGCCCAAGTGGACAACGTAGGGCTGACACTTTTTAAAGACAGTCTTTCATAACAAAGTTCCTTGCATAGGTACTCACTGCCTTCCCATGGGGAAATCATCTCCATTTCTGCTAAGCAGATACCATCAATGGTCTGTATATACAGCATGCCTGGATTGTCGCATACTCATTCTAAGTTCAGCCTTCTTTAGATTCTCATTTTAGATATCATGGTTACCTAAAATGTGTACTGTCAAAAGGAGCAGATTGGTTCTGAGAGGAAGCATTTGCATGTACCTCCGTACTCATTAACATTGTCTGTGAAACAATGGGTGAAGGACTTCAGCCAGTTACGTCATATAGAGATTCTTTGTCTGCCAGGCAGATCCCTTCATTTATCTGTGGCAAATGCATCTGTAGTCTTTCTATTAGTTGCTGCCGAGGAGACTAGCTTGAGAAACATGCTTAATTAAGAGTTCTTCCAGTGTAGCTAAGCATCCTTAGCGAGCTGAGATGAATGTCCTTTCTATCATGATTGTCTGTCTTGGATTTATTGCCAGTGTTGGCTTGGAGCCTGATGACAGACAGTCCTGTTCTCCTTTATTTCTCCCCATGTATCACTCCCCCTAGTGTACCTGACAGGGGGCTGAGTGCACCAGCAAGATGATGACTTTGGTGCATGAATAAAGTTAGGTCTCCCTGCTCACACCTCCAAATAGTATTTCATAGATGTATTGACTCTAAAAGGTGATGGTCCTTCCTACTGTGTGCTGACCATATTAGGGAGTGTGGAAACTTCCTGGGAAGGAGGCAGAATGCATCTGAAATGAGAGATAATCCTCTGCTCATGATTGTGGGCCATAGAAGGGATGGAGGACCGCAGGACTGAGGCATAAGGCTGGCTGAGTGAAGAGGAAGGTGGTGTTTGAGGGAGAGGGGAATGAGCTTTACTGGGGCAGAAATGGATATGAAGCCATAAACATTCTGGCTGCAGGCTTGTCATCTGGAGATGATGCTCCCTGAGCCTCTGACCAAGGGCACAGTCATGAATAAATACCAGGAGGAGAGAGGAAATCTCCATTTCAAATGTGGAGATGAAACAGTAGTGCTAAGCTCCTTGGCAGTTATGCATTCATTCCATACTCATGGAAACTGCAGTAATTTAGAACAGTTCAGTATTTAGGCTCAACTGTGTAATTTATCCTGATGTTTCCCATTCATCAAAGCCTTGTGTTTGTTTGTATTACCATGAGAAAAATAAAAAATGTGGGAAAAAATTATGCCCCTCCTTTCATTACAGGCAAATTACGACAGAGTTACAACCCTTGGGGCCTTTCAAGCAAAGGAACATCTTGCTTCAATTAGATATAAATAATGAACAATAATTAGAAAGATTTCTTCATCGAATTTGTTATTTTATGTTTCCTTTCATCTGTAATGTATTGAAATGGCTCCTGAGCTCTGTTTCTGGGTCATGTAACAGGAATATCATAGAGCATGTCTCCAAAGAGGAAGAAGCCTGCATTGTTGATTCCTCTGTATACATACCCTGGAAGCTCTGTTAGTCCTGGATCTAGCACTGCAGATGCAAATATGGACAGCTTTGTCTCCAGCATCCAAATCCATGTAGTCTGCCAAAGCCTTATCATAAAAGCACAGAATGATTACTACCAAGCACTGAGTTTGCTTCAGGCACTGATGTAGGAACTCGATACACATGGCATTACTTAATCTTCATTGTAGTCCTTTTCTCTAGGCTTCTAGACTTATTTTCTCTTTCTTTACTCTTTTGGGGGAAATTGGTCCACACCTAATGGTTCTCAGGGATTACTCCTAGCTTAATTCTCAGGGATTATTCTTGGGGTGCCCCGGGAACATCTTCAGTCTCAGCAATAAAACTGGGGTCAAGTCTTGGCAAGGCAAGGCTCCTTTCCTCCTGTACCGTCTTTCTCTGATCCCTTCTAGTTTTATTTTTGAAGGATTTAGAGACCAAGAGAGAGTAGTTGTCTTTTCCCAGATCTGCATGTTTGTGATGCCTCTGAAGCTAGGAAATAAGAGAAGTAGTTGTACTTAAAAGTCTCTGGTTGCTTTCGCTCAGGTTGGTACCTCTCTGAAATCAGAAGGCGGGAAAGCTGCCGTAAAAACTATGGATGGTATGAAGTGCTGCAAAAGGAGGCTGCAAAGGCCAGTGATGGTTGCCCAGGGATCTTCAGAGACTTGCAGAAGTGTACAAAGTAGATAAATGACCTGGGATTCTAAGCGCAGGGCATATTCTGGAGTGGTATATGGGAATATATGGAATATCAACATTGCCCATGTGGGGTCCAGAGCAATAACTGAAGAGCAGAGATAGACAGATTCAGAAGACAGGATTTCCTCATGGAAAACTTCATTTGGTGAAAGGAGAGAGATTTTAGAAATGAAGTAAGGAATAAGCAGGTTGGAGTCTGGAGAGATCCTGGCTCATTGCTGAGTTTTTGTTGGTTGGTCTTGCAATTCATTTCTATGTGTGATGTTCTCTCAGTACATGAGAGAACAGGTCCTGCTTATCTCGGAAAGAAATTTGTGACAGTTGGTTCTTCCTGGTCTGACTATTCCCTGCACTTCAATGAAGACAATTTCCCCTTCTTTGTCCGTAGGTCAAAGTCTGTTGGGCTGCCATGAGCTTTCTAATGCCTTTTCCTCCTCCCCTACTTGCACTGAGCTATTTGCTTCTTTCAACCTGAATCTCTCATATATGCTTTCTGTCATCTTGACCATATTTTTAAAAAAGTCTATTATTAAAAATTAAGCAACTCTATGTAAAACTTCAAATTTCATGTTAATATATATAGAGAGGTGTCAAAAGCAGCCATTGGGCAAAACTCCAAGAGGACTGCAAGGTTTGGAGGGGTGATGCCTCTCAGCACCATCTCTGTCCCCACTCCTCCTTAATGGCAGATCCTTGTCAATATTGCTGACATGTTTTACTCTCCTGTACAAGTTTTTTGGTTGGAGACCTTCAAGAAGCTATGCAGCCTCTTCTGTTGCCCTGGCTCTTTCACATCCTGGTTGTCTGTCTATATTTCTGCCATTAGACCGGAGGCTCCTGAGAGCAGTACTCATGTCTTCTTCAATCTCTTGTCCCTTAGGTTCAGTTTAAGATCTGGCTTTAGGTGCACAGTGGCTATATTGCATAATCTATGCAGCAAAAATATAACAGTGATAGAATAAGGCCCTGACAAGTCATACTCAGGACCAAGGGACTCTTGCTGCTGGGGGTTGGATGTGAAGATGGTGGCTGTGGAACACAGACAGGCCTGGATATTAGGAGAGTCTTACTGTCCACTGATACCCCTAAATAGGGCAGCTTGCAACCATGTTTCACTGCCTTTCTGCATTTCAGGACATTTCAGGACCTTTCCAAACAAGTGGAGATGTCTTACGGCACGGTGCGGGATTCTGCTGTGTATGAGTACTTCCGTGCCAAGGGCACCAACCCTTTGGAGCAAGACAGCACCTTTTCAGAGCTCTGGCGAACCATAAGCAAGAATGGAGGAGCTGATAACTGTGTGTCCAGTCCTTCAGAAGGCATCAGGAAGGTAGGTGGGAGCTGGTATATGGGTGTGCACTTACTGTGACAGAGGTCCTGGGAGCATTCATGCCTGAAGTAAGCAACACCCTCCCACAAACATCTCTTTTGAATACCCTGTCACCTTCAGGATAATCCATCTTTAGCCCATTTGGAAGGTAGTTTTTAAAGGTATGTGAGTGGAAAGGGATGCAGACACACAACTGCTTTAATTAGATGCAACAGCGGATTATGGTAGGCAACATCAGCAGGAGACCATACAGTATCTGCACCTTTAGTGCCTTGATTTGAAAGGGTTAAGAAGAAAAGCATATTAAGCCAAAGATGTGAACTTCTTTCTTCAGGGTATCATAGGATGGTGGCACTGAGGGACCTGCCCACTCACAGTGAGAATAATCAACAAACACTGAAGCAAAGAATCTAAGTGAGAGGACAGAGAAGCAGAGGGATAAGATTCAGAGTGGGAGAGTGTGTGTCAACTAGTGGAACATGAAAAGCCACTGATAGGAGGAGGAAGCCCTAGGACAAAGGCCAGCCAGTTATCTGGGTATGTCTGGGAACCCATGCTGTGGTCAGGAGGTGTACTTTCAAGTGGACACCATAGAGACTTTATGGGGTGTGTTTGAGAGGGGTGGGAGGAGGAACTAAGGAGGGCATACAGGGGAAGAGGCTAGGACTAGAGAAATGAAGGGAGAGAAGTCATTACTTCAGCAGGGAGTTAGAATTTGCTAATTTACTTCCATTAGCTTCCCACAGTGACCTAAATTAAGCATCCAGTTATACAAATAAGCTCATAAATATGGGACCCATTTTTAGTCAGGTACTGGTGTCTGGGGTTCCTGGGTGAAGAATTTGACATTTATCTACCATGTGTTGAGGATCCCTTGAAGCATGGTGGTGAAGAAAAATAAGGATGGAGGCATCCAGATCATGGTGGTGATGGTGTCCTCTCCAGTGACCTTCACACGCAGTGCTGGGCTGCTGTCCATAAGGGCACTAGTGACTGATGAAAGGAAAATGCACACCTGTGGCAGGCACGGCTTCCTTCCTGAGCAAGCCAGCTGTCCAGAACCATCTGCATCTCTACCTTTCTGTTCCTCTTCTCCCCAACAGCCAGCTCTGTGGAACCTTTATACACACACACACACACACAGACACACACTCGTGCACACACACATGCACCTGGGTTTCACATCCTTAGCTACTTTGTGATTGAATAGCTATAATAAAGAGGGTATATAAGTAAGAGGATATAAGTAGGAGGAAATCTTGAGAGCTCCAGGTCTTATCATCTTCGTGATGGCAAAGGCAATTGCCAGCATTCCCCCAGATCCTCAAGGATACCCAAGGAAAGAAAGAAAAACCTGAGACTCACTTCAAACACAATGGAGCATCATGGGGAAGAAGGTCTCTTTGCAGTGCTCTGTTGTGGTAATTTACCACAGTAAAGCCAATCAGATTGGCACCTGTGGCCTCAAAACAGCAGGGTTCATTGCAAATGGTAAGAGACATGGTTGCAAGTGTCCAGATTGCAAGCTAGCCTGTACAGTCCCAAAGAAGAGGATAAAGATGTTATTTATTGAACACAATTTCTGCTCTCCAACCCTGGACTCCTGGCTCCAGATACATGAGCCAAAACAGGTACTTTAAGAACCTTTAGCAGGTACATAAAGATAGCTGTGCCCATAGTGTGATACACTATCAGTAAAAACCTTTAAAATATAGTATATTAAAGTCATAGTCATTTCTTATTCTATTCTTGCCTCCTCACAGGTTTGCTGACCTCAGTATAAACTAAAGTTGTTTTACTCATGGGGACAATCTGGACCTTAAGGTTTTTGCTATGGGGACAATTTCTTACACTCTCTGTGTACTAGAAACCCAGTAGGCATGTATTTTTCATAGATGTTAGGTCAGAATGACTTTTCCTTGTTGTTTATCTGAATCACAGGAATTGGCTACGCTCCTGCACAATTCTTACTCCACCACTCACCAGCTAGGCAAGATTTTTCTATGCAGAAATCTCTCAGAGTTGGGAGAGGCCTGGGAAATTTTCCATCCTGGCTTTTCCTTAGGTATTTAAGTTATTTATCAGAATGTGTGACATTAGATTTGTAATGTTTGGGGCTGGAGCAATAGCACTGCGGGGAGGGCATTTGCCTTGCACACGGCTGACCTGGGTTCGATTCCCAGCATCCCATATGGTACCCTGCGCAACCACCAGGGGTAATTTCTGAGTGCAGAGCCAGGAGTTACCCCTGAACCCCTGAGCATCGCCGGGTGTGACCCAAAAAGCAAAAAAACAGATTTGGAATGTTTACTTTTAACAAAGTTATCCTTAACAAAAGTTGTGGTACACGACAGCAATGTGTTGTTTTCATGCTCTCAAGACTTACTCACTCCGCTAAATTCTTATTGTACTACAAGAAGAGGGCTCTGACCTGGAGTTGCTGAGTCTTCTATCTCTGACAGTGATTATTAGTGGCTAACAAAGACTTCATTTGGAAGTGAATATAAATTTGATTTGAGGCGTTTTATGAATATGAGAACTTGGACAAATGGCCTTCAGGGTTCCTTTTTCTGCTTTCTTATCTCTCATAGAGAGCCATAACTTACATCCACATAGGATTCTTCTAAAGATTCATTGTAATGGTGCTACAAAAAAGGCACTTTTTAAAGAAGAGATAACTACTTTGACTACATTTAACTTTCATTAATTATAACATACTTTGATGAAAATACAAAGGCAAGCCATACACTGGAGAAGGAATATTAACAGTGCATATAGCCAATTAGGATTAGTACCAGTATTAATTGATTATTAATTGATAATGATATCAATATGAATAATTTTACAAATCAGTAAAGAAAGCTCAAATTTAATTAAGAAATGGGCAAAAAAATGCACAGTCTTTTTCTAGAAGAGGCAATGCATATGGCCAATAATCATATGAAGAGATGTTCAGTGTCATTAGTGATTCAGGAAATGCATATCTAGACCATAAAGATATATTATTTTTTACCAATTAGACTGACACAAAATGAGAGGTGGTAGAGTACGATGGTACTAACAGGTGGTTAATTGCCAATGGGAGTGTACTCAGTACAGCCTCTTTGGAAGCAAGCTTGTCATTTTCTTATAAAACAGAACATTGGCATATTCTATACCTAGCAATTCCACTTCTATGTCTATACTCAAAATAAACTTCCACAGCACTCTAGAGATTAGAAAGGCTATGATAGCATTGCTTATAGAGCTAAAAGTTTGGAAATAATCCAAGTGAGCATTTACAAGCTAAAAATTATACAACCTACAATGAAATGAATGCACTATAGAGTCATGGAGTGGGATAGAGTAATCTTAGTGGAATGATATTGATTAAAAAAATCAAAAAGGAAATTTATATGGGCTAACATAAAATAGTATACAACAAAATACTCTCTTTTTCTCTATATATATGTACATACATATATATACATATATATTTATATATGTACTATCACTCAAATCAGAGTGATAGTAAGCAGGTAGGACATATGCTTGCTGACCCAGGTTCAATCCCCAGCATCCCATATGGTCCCTGATCACTGCCAGGAGTAATTTCTGAGTGCAGAGCCAGGAGTAACCCTTGAGTGTTGCTGGGTGTGATCGAAAAAGCCTATACATATATATGCATATATGTGTGAATATATCATCATCATCATCATTATCCTGTTGATCATCGATTTTATCAAGCAGTCTCAGTAATGTCTCCATCCATCCTAGCCCTGAGATTTTAGAGGCCTCTCTTTACTCGTCCTCCCCAACAGTGCTGCATTAGAGGCTCTTTTAGGGTCAGGGGAATGAGACCCATCATTGTTACTGGTTTTGGCATATGGATACGTCATGGGGAGCTTGTCAGGCTCTCCCATGTAGTCAGGAAAACTCTCCGTAGCTTGCCAGGTTCTCCGGAGGGAGAAGTAGGCTATAAAATGTCACCCAGCCGCAAAGCTTCCTGGAGCATTTATAGTCTCTAGATATTGGCCGTTGATGGGATTATAGTGCACCAGGGGCAGTTTCTGGGTGTGACTGCCTCGCTATTGAAAAATGGGGGATTTTGATGGAAGAGGCCCAGTCCCGATCTGAGCAGGCTTGGAGATCTCAGCCTTGGGTCCGGTTCCTTCATGCATGAGACTCATCCAAACATGTGGAGAGGGGCCTTGAGCATGGCTATGGCTGGGTTCTGGGGGCTCTGCTCAGGGTGGGGAGGGAAACTCAACCCACCCCTTCCAAGGGGCCCCGGTGAATACAGCCAGGCATGGGGGCAAGAGACTCTGCCTCCTGTGAATATATATACATGCATTTTATGTATGTATATGTATGCACACACATACCCCCAACTAGTGATAAAATCCAAGATTCACAGTAGTAATTACTACCAATGAGTCAGAGCAGCAGGAAAAATTTCAGTGTATTATTGAATTTAAGTTGGGCCAGTGATAGCTTTAGTTTTATAGTATTTGTATTTATTTATTTTTTACTATTTACAATTTAAAAAAATTCTCATTATAGTAAGTAAATAATGGGTTGATAAAGTAGAAGAACATTCCTGGAGAAGAGTATGGGTATTCTGAAACAAGGGTTGTAATTGATTATTTTATGTGTGTAGGGTAACATTGGGTTTATCCTTTCAGCCTTGCTGCAGGGAACTTAGGTTTATTGGGTTACACCCATCACAGTGCTCCCGAGTCACTCCCATTCCTTTGTTTATCTGTAAACTCTTCTCTGTGCCCTCCTTCCCAACCAGTCAATCACCTTTTCCCTAATCAGATTCTGCTAGCTTGTAAGATCAAATCCTTCTAAGGACACTGAACTTGTATTGTAAATTATGTCTTTTACATAGTTTACCTTAAAGCAATGTCCTTTCTGTATGGACACAGGAAGATAGTTAATATTATGCTTTTGTAACTTGGGAGTTGATTGACTCTGAATAATATTTATTCCCGGGCATCTGCTTTCTCGACTCATTTTCCTTTAGCACACTCAACTCAGCACCCCAAAAGTAGGGTCCCCACAAGGGACTGAATGGACCGAGGGCAAGCTTTGAGCTACCCTGGCATCAAAATGGGCCAGGCCAAAGTGGCATAATATTCAACTATAAGTTGAGAGCATGGTCATGGACAAGTGCTGTCATGATCCAAAAGTAACGATGAGATTAAGACCCTGCTGGGTTTAGGAAGACTAAACTGGCCTGAGGACTGTGGTCTGGAATATATAGTGAATGTCCTCGGGAAAAAACAAACTTTAAGTTTGATATATCTCTTACTGTGCTCATACAGAATGACATTGCTAGAAATATTAGAAGTAAATTTACTCAACTATTTAAGTGGATTACTAGCTGAGAAAAGAAGAAAATGACACACCCTGGATGGGATCCTGCCCTTAAAGGGATCTCCTAGTAATCTGGAGTAATCTCTTTAGATGAGATTTCATCCTTGAGTTGATCTCCTGAAGGAGTGGCTTTATGTCTTTTTGTTGATTTGCTAATGTTCAACTCAACCTTTGTAACACCACCCTAATGATTGCTATATAACCTAGGACTGTAAGAGAGTCAGGGGAGAGTCAGAGTCAGGATCCAGGGGAGAAGAAGCAGAGAATGGGAAGAAAAAGAGGCAGAAAAAGAGAAAACAGTCAGGGAGTCCTTGGAGTGAGAAGCAGTCAGAGTCAGAATCCAAAGGTCAGAGTCAGGGGATCTGGGATCTAGGAATGAGGGGCTAGGGAGGAAGAGTATGTGAGATGGGAGAGACGAGAGAGACTGAATGAAAGATAACTAATAAGCAACCGGCTTGGTCCTCGTGCTTCCTTCACCTGTCCATCACCAACAGTCATCCCTATTTGGTCCATACACAGCAGCTTGAGAGCACTGAACCCGGGCGGCGAGAGAGAGCCATCCAGAGAGCCAGTGAATGACACATCACCCTGTGCGTGCGTGTATATTTTTTACAATGTGGACCTACCTTCTCTTCTAAACAAGCTAGAGGAGACCAAGTCAGACAGGCTGTGACTCATACACATGTTACCCCCTTATCTCTTGCAGGACCCCATATATCCTCCTGCTCTTGCTCCTGGTCTACCTTAAGAGAGCAGGCAGCACCATTAAAACCATCTAGGAGGTTGATAAATGTGGAAAGAGGTTATCAGGGAAGTATCTCATTATCATCCTACTTGCCCCTAGTCTGCTGCTGGGCATATTAGAATCATTCACCCTCCAGTCATACTGACAATCTTACTCATGAATAAAACAAGGCAAAAAATAATAAGTAGTGAAAGGTGCAAACTTTTTGTAAGTGCCTATAGCTTCATGGTAAAAATTTAATATTTTTTCAGTGTATAGAATGTGTTCCTTTTAGGATACCTTTCTCTTATAACTGCAGCCTCAGCCAGACTTTGGGGTCAGTTATCATCCTCTTGCATTCTGATCTCTAAGGAAAAATAGTACTACTAGTTTTAGAAAAATGTAAAGGCTTTCATGATGATTGTTATTAAAGTAAATCTATAGTATTGTCAGAAAATGGAGTACATTGTATTGTTTTTGTTTTTCACTAGAAGGAAAGCTCTGAGAGTCACTCTCAGATATTTCTTCTTCATGTAGCTATTTGCATAGCAACTATACCTAAATGTCTGAAATTTCTCTTCACTTCTCCTGTGCAGTTTGCCATCACCCTCAAGGCTGCTTCAGAAGTTTTGTGAATCCTAGACCCAGTGCAGACAAGACTGGGGTTGTCTGTGCCCAGAGTGAAGGTTATCTTCTTAATCCTAAAATCAGAGGGGAAATCCAACAATGGGAAATGGGAACTCAATCTGACATCTCCAGACTGGATTCTCTATATACCACACAATGCCTGCTTATGAGAGTGTAGGCGGCATGCCAACTAGGTGAGGAGGGAACACTCTAGGAGATGTCAAATGAAACTCTTTTAAAACTTAAAATTTTATTATTGCTTAAGTTGCATAGTTTCAATACTAGTAACATTGACAATTTAATGTGAAGTTAAAAGCTCACTATACCACCACCAAAGGGCCCAAATAATGTCTTTTGTGGCACTCTAGTCCACTTCTTTGATCTTCACTCCCATCCCTCTCTGTTGGTAATCTCAGATTTTTCAATCAAGGGTCAAGGATTTTTCCATCATTTAATAATATCTGTATTCTTGTTTTGCTTCATCTATATACTAAAGATGAGTGAGAAAATTCTTATAATAGAGAGAGGAATATGTGCCATTTACCCTTTGATTCATTCTGGTCTATGGGTTCTCTCCAGTTCTATCCAAATTGTAGAAAATTATAAGATTTCATCTTTTCTCATACCTGTGTAATAGTTTATTGTGTATACTACCATAACTTATGTATTTATCTGTTGTTGGACTTTGGGGTTGTTTTTATTAACTGACTATTGTTCTAAGTGCTTCAATGAACATATTATGTGCTTATATATTTTTGAGTTAATGTTTGTATGTTCTTGGGATATTTGCCAAGACATGGAATCACTGAGTCATGTGAAAGCTTTATTTATTTTTGAGATTTGAGATTCCATACTGTTTCTGTAGATACTGAACTAGATGACTTTTAAAAAAAAATTTTTAAATTTTATTGAATCACCGTGAGATAGTTACAAGCTTTCATGTTTAGGTTACAATCTCAAAATGATCAAACACCCATCCCTCTACCAGTGCACATTCCCCACCACCAATATTTCTACCAACAAAGAATGAGGATTCCTTTTATCTCTACTATCCCACCAAAACTGATTCTTTGATTCTTTTTGATATGTCTTTATATATAGACATATTATATATATATGTATATATGTATATGTATATATATATGCCAGTCTCACCTCACTGGTCTGAAACAATATCTTTTTCATTTTGATTTGCATTATTATATCACAGGAAACTTCTTGAAGATGGAAGAAATGAAACTACTTATCATTTTCAGTTACTCAGAGTTGCTCAGTTACTCAAAGTAACTACCATTTCTGGATAGTTCACTGTAGAGCTGTAATTACTAATAAATCAAGGGGTTTAATTTTAAAGGTAACCTTTGAGAGCTGATGTTATATTTTTGTTGGGGGTATAACAGCTTTTAACGACTTGAGACTGATTTAGATGGGAAATTATTTCTTAAGGGTGGAGGGGCACACCAGGCAGTGCTCAGGGCTTAATCCTGGCTCTGCTCTTAGGGATCACTCCTAGTGGGCTTGGAGGGCTATATGTGGTGCTGAGAATCAAAATCAGTTGACTGACAGCATTCAAGGCAAGTCTCTTAACGCTGTACTATTGCTCCCACCCACAGATGGGACATTTTTAACAAGAGGTGCTCAGTGTTGCACCAACTATTATGACCAACCCCTTTCAGCCAGTTACCAACAAGCAGAACCAGAGAGGACAGCACTCTATGAGCCAGGGGTCAGAGACCAAGACAGAATTTGGAAGGGAGGGACTTTGATTTATTTATTCAGAGACTAGAACCTTTTACAACAAACTTGCCTGGAACCTACTAAGTCTCGGTAATTCTAGGATTTTCTATCAGTGAGTTATCTTTGCTGGCTGATTAAGCAGGAACCTTTAGAATGGAGACAAAGTTGGTGCCATCATTTTGGTTGTTAGCTTCCCCAAATCACTGATAGGAGAAGCTTTTTGTTCCTTCTAGACATTTTTGACAGCCTTCTCTTAAGAAAAGAGACCATGCTGGTCTTCAGAGAGAGGAAAGGTTGCCTTCTTTCCACTCATCCACAATCTCCTGTTACCCCTGAGGAAAAGTTACCCCAAGGGCAGGCTAAATATAGCTCAAGGGGCAAATCTAGTGCATTGCCTGTTTTTTTTTTGTTTTGTTTTGGTGTATTTTTGGTTTTATCTTGTTTGGAGGCCAACTGTGCTCAAGGGTTACTCTTGGCTTTGCACTCAGGACCCAGTCCTGGCAGGCTCAGGGGACTGTATGGGACAACAGGGATAGAACTTGAATCAGCCATATGCAAAGCAAGCACCCTGCCCACTGTAGTATCTCTCTACCCCAAAACCTGTATTCTACAAGATGATATTTTTTTCTTCCTTTTTTTTTCAATCATCTACCTGGTAATGCTCAGGAATTACTGCTGGATGAGCTTGGAAGACCATATGGGGTGACAGGGATCAAAACCAGGTTGACTGCATGCAAGTCAAGAGCCCTACCCTCTGTGCTGTCTCTCCAGCTCCCATTGTCTGTACCTGTAAAGAACGTTTTACTGGAACACAGCCACACTCATTCAGTAACATACCATCTTGGGTTGATTTCCTGTGTCTTTGACAGTGTCAGTAGCTGCAACAAAGGCACAGATCCTCCAATCTAAGATATTTATTACTTGGCCCTTTATAGAAAATTTGAGGATCCCTTGTCTACTGCAGTCAACACCCCCCAGGATTACTGCCACCATATCTATATCATTAAACAGCACATTGGCAATTCTAGGAGCTTCTTTGCTCTGCATCATGGATAGTACATAGACATGTTCAATAATACATTGTCTAGCTCAGTATCATCTAGAAGATTTTAGTGTATCTAGATGCCTTAGGTACCTAATACCTAACTATTAGGTAGCTAACCCTCTAGTTATATATCACCAAATAACACATAGAGCCATCCAGCAATGTGCCATATAGCTTTATATCTAACATGCAAATATATCTAATAGTGTGTCATCTTTTTTTTATCCACTAGCCTCTGCCTATACTCTAGCCTTTCTTGTCTCTGGTGGTGCAAAAACTTCTGGACTCTTTCTGCACACAGATTTGTTCCTGTCTTGGGCAAACCTTCCACTCAAGTCTATTAAGCAGCGTTTATACACCAGACACAGTTCCAGATGGTCTATATACATTATTTTTTTCATCTAAACAGAACCATTTGATTTTTTTTATCCCCATCATGTAGGTATTGGACCTGAGACTGATAGTGAATAAAATGCTCAAAATTATATAAATGTAAGCAAGCATAATATAGCCCTCCAGCATTGCCTCTTCCCATAGTAGCACTGTCATCCCGTTGTTCATCGATTTGCTTGAGCGGGCGCCAGTAACATCTCCATTGTGAGACTTGTTACTGTTTTTGGCATATTGAATACGCCACGGGTAGCTTGCCAGGCTCTGCTGTGTGGGTGGGATACTCTCAGTAGCTTGCCAGGCTCTCTGAGTGGGACAGAGGAATCGAACCCGGGTCTGCTGCGTGCAAGGTAAGAGCCCTACCTGCTGTGCTATCTCTCCAGCTCATAGTGGCACCCAATTTCCATACCTGAGAAGTATAGAGAAGTGTTTCCTTCTTGCAATCTTTACTTGAACCTTCATTCTCTCTCCTATTTTCACCTAATAGGCAGATATATGCCTGACTTTCATTTAAAAATGTTTTACTTCTTCCATATGTTTTAATAAAGCTTATTTAAGCCTATCTTGATTTCCAAACTATTAAAATATTAATTAAATTTTGACATGAAGAATTGACCTGACCAGGGTTCAAATTAATATTATCATAATTTTGTCACATGAAATAGGCCCTTAATTTTTTTCTTTAGCTTGATCAACTCTATAAAGTACCATCCAGCATAACCCAATCTCTGGGCAATGCCATGACTGGCCAATTTATTAAGCCTTTCCATAAATCAGTCATAATATTTAATAACAACATCAAATAGAATACAGTGTTAAGTAGTTTAAACGTCAATCTTCACAGCTCATTGAACTCTTTGAATAAATAGACAAGTAGCATTTATCAGACCCTGTGACTAGAGATAGTATTTGTCACAAGTAGCTTTTGAATCCAACAGTTGTAATAGAAGGCAGTTTTCTTCACTTACTGAATACTGCTGAGGTCATAGAGTGTGAATGCAAATGCAGGAAGAAATCTGACCCACAAATCTGTTTTATTTCCACACTTACCTAATGCTTGTCTGGTGCCAGATTGTGTGTGGGTATCACACATCAACACCTGCCTTTATTCCTTCCCCCTGTTCTCTACACTCTGTTCTTGTAGCACACACTTCCTTCCAAGTGTCAAGGACCAGACGCTATAGTAGACAGTATGTCTACAGAAGAACTGAAGTCTTATCTGGGAGCATCAAAAACCTCAGTGCCATGGCATCCTCCATTTGAAAGGGGGCCTCGGAAATACCCTTGTTTTAGGGAAGTGACCGTGTTTAGGGGAAAGATGCTTATAGGCAATTGCACTATATTCTTTGAAAATGCTAGATAAATCCTTGGTGCAGGATTGGTTTGAATGTAGTAGATCTGTTATATGAAAAGCAGCAACACAGTTCATTGTAGCATCACTGAATCTTGTGGGTATCTCCAAAATACATGTTTTGTCCTTTCTGCTTTCCAAGTCAATGTAAATCAGGGATTGTGTAACTATTCATTTGTATATCTTTTATACTTATTTAAAAGGCACTGACTCTATCCACATTTTTACCAAGTTGGATAGTTTTATTTCTTTCTCTATTTATTCACTTTTATGCATCCATTTTAGAACGTAGTTTAGTTTCTGCCTGGGAATATGAAGATAAAGGTTATTAGTTCTTCTTTCAACCTAATTTAATCCGTGAATTTTGTCAAGTGAGTTCCTCTCTCTTAGAGTTTTGTGAGTCTGAGAATAACCTGACCAGATATGTGTGTTTACCAATGCATACTGTGAAAAGTGTCCAGTATGTAGTATAAACTAAGGTTAACATTCACTACATGTCAGCCAACTATTCTGGCAACTCTGTGTTAGGAAAAGAAGATCACTTGTGTCACTTGTCATCCCGTTGATCATCTATTTGTTCGAGCGGGCGAGGAAAAGAAGATAACAAAAATTAAAAGACAAATGGCAGTAATTTTTATGTATGGTATATTAGGAAATGATAAAATAAATACACTATAAACATATAGTGTATCTCATAAGGTCATAAAATTATACACAGCTGTATAATCACCAACACCCAAAATAAGATAGAGTATTTCCATCACTTTGAAAACTCTTATATTACTTTAGAGTGACTTTTCCTTTTTTCTAGCATAACCAATTACTAAGTTATAGTTCCACAGATAAATTTATCTCCTCTTATAAGTCATGTAAGTGGAATTATATAAAATAGGTATAATTGCTTGGATTGTTTTATCCAAAAGATGTGAGAACAGAAAGTTCTGGATTTCAGTATGTTTCCTTTCTTGTTTTCTTTGAGTGATATTGCATAGTATAAATAAATGTCAATATGTTTGCCCATTCTCCAGTTTACATACACTTCAGTTGTTACCACTTTAAGGCTGTGATGAAAAAAACAATATGTTCATTCTTATGCAAATCTTAAGTAGTTACATTTATTAAATATAAGTGTAGAATTTCTGTCCATTGAGTAGATGCTGCATTTAGTTTATTTATTTTTTTTAGTTTATTTTTAATTAGAGAGTCATCGTGAGGGTACAGTTACAGATCCATACATCTTTGTGCTCATGCTTCCCCCATACAAAGTTCGATAACCCATCCCTTCACCAGTGCCCATTCTCCACCACCCGTAAACCCAACATCCCTCCCCCACTCCCCAGTCCCCTCTCCCCCCACCCCACCCTGCCACTATGGCAGGGAATTCCCTTTTGTTCTCTCTCTCTGATTAGGTGTTGTGGTTTGCAATAAAGGTGTTGAGTGGCCATTGTGTTCAGTCTCTAGTCTGTATTCCGCCCGCCTCACCCTTCCCCCACATGACCTCCAACCACATTTTACTTGGTGGTCCCTTCCCTGAGTTACCCAGAATGAGAGACCAGCCTCCAAGCCATGGAAACAATCTCCTGGTACTTATTTCTACTATTCTTGGGCGTTAGTCTTATAGTCTATTATTCTATATTCCACAGATGAGTGCATAGATGCTGCATTTAGAAGAAACTGCTTGATTGTCTTTAATATGATTATGCTATTTTAAAATCCTACTAATGATATTCTCCCAAGATGCTTGTAAGTTTCTAGAGCTGGACATCATTCTAATCAACATTTAGTGTTGTCAGTCATTTTTATTCTAGAAAATTTAGTGGATGTACATAGATAACTCATAGTTTTCCTTTACATTCTTTGGTAATGATATTGCATTCTTTCACATGCTTATTGGGATGAACATACATTCTTTAAAAAATATATGTGTAGGCCAGAGATACAGTAAAGGTGTTAAGGCACTTGTCTTGCTTGTGGCCAACCCAGTTTGATTCCCCAGCACTGCATATGATTCCCTGAGCACCACTGGGTGTGGCCCTGAAAAACATTGTGCACAAATAATTTGTTAATTTTTTTTCTGGCACTTTGTTATTAATATAGGTAAGTTTTAAAAATATACTTGGCAACTTTGAGATACCACCTCACACCACAGAGACTAGCACACATCCAAAAGAACAAAAGCAACCGCTGTTGGAGAGGATGTGGGGAGAAAGGGACCCTTCTTCACTGCTGGTGGGAATGCCGACTGGTTCAGCCCTTCTGGAAAACAATTTGGACGACTCTCAAAAAATTAGATATTGAATTCCCATTTGACCCAGCAATACCACTGCTGGGAATATATCCCAGAGAGGCAAAAAAGTACAATCGAAACAACATCTGCACATGTATGTTCATCGCAGCACTGTTTACAATAGCCAGAATCTGGAAAAAACCCGAATGCCCCAGAACAGATGACTGGTTGAGGAAACTTTGGTACATCTATACAATGGAATACTATGCAGCTGTTAGAAAAAAGGAGGTCAAGAATTTTGTAGTCAAGTGGATGGGCATGAAAAGTTTCATGCTGAGTGAAATGAGTCAGAAAGAGAGAGACAGACATAGAAAGATTGCACTCATCTATGGTATATAGAATAACAGAGTGGGAGACTAACGCCCAAGAACTGTAGAAATAAGTACCAGGAGGTTGACTCCATGGCTTCGAGGCTGGCCTCACGTTCCGGGGAAAGGTCAACTCAGAGAAGCGATCACCAACTACATTGTAGTCGAAGGCCATGTGGGGGAAGGGAGTTGCGGGCTGAATGAGGGCTAGAGACTGAGCACAGCGGCCACTCAACACCTTTATTGCAAACCACAACAGCTAATTAGAGAGAGAAAACAGAAGGGAATGCCTTGCCACAGTGGCAGGGTGGGGTGGGGGGGAGATGGGATTGGGGAGGGTGGGAGGGAAACTGGGTTTACGGGTGGTGGAGAATGGGCACTGGTGAAGGGATGGGTTCCCAAACTTTGTATGAGGGAAGTATAAGCACAAAAGTGTATAAATCTGTAACTGTACCCTCACGGTGATTCTCTAATTAAAAATAAATAAATTAAAATAAAAATAAAAATAAAAATATACTTGGAATATTTTAGTTCTTGATATAAAATCAGAGTGAAAATATTATTTCAAGATTTAACTTATCCTTTCATTTTCTTAATGGTATCCTTTGAGGACTAAAAATTTTTAATTTAAAAACCATTTTTATTGTAGTAAATGCTTACTGTTTCCTAAGAGAAGTAGTTTTATATGTGGGATAAAGATGTGTTCCAGGTTCTTTTCACCCCATACATATGTCCAATTGACCTAACATTATTTATTATCTATTTATTCATTTTGGTGGACCACACCCACCAGTCCTGAGCTTACTCCTGGCTCTCTGCTCAGGGGTCATTCCTGGTGGTTTTCAGGACATCATATGTGGTGCTGGAGATCAAGTCGGGGCTGAGCTGTATGCAAGACAAGAGCCTTAACCTTTGAGCTATGTCTCTGGCCCGAGCACCATTTTTAAAAAATAACTGATTTATTTACTTCATAAATAGATTTTATGCTTTAAGTGAAAATGAATGGACACATGATTGTTCTATTTATGGATTCTCTATTCTTCAGTTCCATTGACATATATACTATATTCTTTTCTTTGGAGACCATACCAGGCAGTGCTCAGGACTTACTCCTGGCTTTGAACTTTGGAATAAATTCCTGGTAGTGCTCAGGGATAAAACCTTGCAAATTGCTTACAAGCCAAGTGCATTACCCTTTGTACTATGTCTCTGTCGTCTATTCCTATGCAGTATAAAAAATGTCTCAGACTATAGTTTTATAATAATTCCTTAAATGAGTAGTTATGTCCTCCTCTCACTTTGCTCTTCTTTAAGATGATTGCTAAGGTAAATCCAGATTCTTTGCATTTTCATTGAAATATCAGAATCATCTTATTAATTTATTTTTAATTTTTTTCTTTTTAAAATTTATTTATTTATTTATTTTGTTTTATTGATTCACCATGAGATATAGTTATAAGCTTTCAGTTTGAGTTACAGTCACACAATGATCAAACACCCATCCCTTCACCAGTGCACATTCCCACCACAAATAACCCCAGTATACCCCCACCTTTTTCACCCTCCCACTGCCTCTGTGTCAGACAATATTCCCCATAGTCTCTCCCTACTTTGGGCATTATGGTTTGCAATGCAGTTACTGAGAGGTTATCATGTTTGGTTCTTTATTTTCTTTCAGCACACAACTTCCATCCAGACCAATTCCTCCAACCATTATTTTCTTAGTAATCCCTTCTGTATTCTAGCTGCCATCTCCCCACCCATGAGGCAGGCTTCCAACTATGGAGCAATCTTTCTGACCCTTATATCTACTGTCCTTGGGTGTCAGTCTCATGTTATTATTATTATTATTATTATTATTATTATTATTATTATTATTATTTTTGCCTTTTGGGTTACACCAGGCATTGCACAGGGATCACTCCTGGTTCTGCACTCAGGATTAACCCTGGCGCTCCTCAGGGGACCATATGAGATGCTGGGAATTGAACCTGGGTCAGCCATGTGCAAAGTAAACACCCTACCCACTGTGTGATTCCTCCAGTTCCATGTTATGTTATTTTATATTCCACAAATAAGTGCAGTCCTTCTATATCTGTCCCTCTCTTTCTGACTCATTTCACATAGCAAGATACTCTCCATGTCTATCACTTATAAGCAAATTTCATGATTTCATCTCTCCTAACAACTGCATAGTATTCCATTGTGTAGATGTACCAAAGTTTCTTTAACCAGTTGTCTGTACTCAGGCACATGGGTTTTTTGCAGATTTTGGCTATTATGAACAGTTCTGCAATGAACATATAGGTGCAGATGTCATTTCTACTGAGCTTTTTTGCACCCTCGGAATATATTCTCAGAAGTGGTATTGTGGGGTCTTTTGGGAGCTCAATTTCTAGTTTTTGAAGCACTGTCCATATTATTTTCCAGAACGGCTGGACCAGTCAGCATTCTCACCAACAGTGAAAGAGCATCCCTTTTCCCCCACATCCACGCCAGTGTTGGTTGCTTTTGTTCTTTTGAATGTGTGCCAGTCTCTGTGGTGTGAGATGATATTTCATTGTTGTTTTGATTGCATATCCCTGATGACTAGCAATGTGGAGCATTTTTTCATGTGCCTTTTGGCCATTTGTATGCAGGATTCTGCTGTGTATGTGTACTTCCATGCCATAGGCACCCTGGAGCAATGATGGGGTTGGAAGTTTTTCTCATATATATTTCTATTAGTGTTTTGTATATCCTAGATATTAATCCCTTATCAGATGGGCATTTGTTAAATATTCTTTCCCGTTCTGTGGGTTCTTTCTGTATTTTGATCACTACTTCTTTTGAAGTACAGAAGCTTGATGTAGTCCCATTTATTTATGTTTGTTTCCACTTGCTTGGTCAGTGGTGTTTCATCATTAAAGATGCTTTTAGCTTCAATGTCATGGGGGGTTCTGTCTACATTTTCCTCTATGTACCTTATAGATTCATGTCTGATATTGAGGTCTTTAATCCACTTTGATCTGTCTTTTGTGCCTGGCACTAAACAGAGGTCAGAGTTCATTTTTTGCAGGTAGCTATCCAGTTTTCCCAGCACCACTTGTTGAAGAGGCTTTCCTTTTTCCACTTCATATTTCTTGTTCCTGTGTCAAAGATTAGGTAGTGATATATTTGGGAGTCTGTGACAGAATATTCAACTCTGCTCCATTGGTCTGCAGTTCTGTTTCTAGCCCAATACTATTCTGTTTTAATTACTACTGCTTTGTAGTACAGTTTGAAGTTGGGGAAGGTGATGCCAACCATCTTCTTTATCCCAAGGATTGGTTTAGCGATTCTTGGGGTTTATTGTTCCATATGAATTTCAGCAGTGTTTTGTCTATTTCTTTGAAAAATTTCATGGGTATCCTGATAGAGACCACATTAAATTTGTATAGTTCTTTGGGCAGTATTGCCATTTTGATAATGTTAATCCTCCCTATCCATGAGCAGGGGTTGTGTCTCCATTTCCTAGCGTGCTCTTATATTTTTTGGAGTAGTGTTGTGTAATTTTCCTTGTATAGGTCCTTCACCTCTTTGGCTAAGCTGATTCCAAGGTCCTTGATTTTCTGAGGTACTATTTTGAACAGGATTTTTTTAATGTCTCTTCTTTTTCATTATTTGTATATGGGAAAGCCATGGACTTTTGGGTGTTGATTTTGTAGCCTGCCACTTTACTATACAGGGATATTGTTTCTAGGAGCTTTTCTGTAGAGTTGTTAGGGTTTTCTTAGTATCATATCATCTGCAAATAGTGATAGCTTGACCTCTTTCTTTCCTATCTGTATGCCCTTGATATCTTTTTCTTGCCTAACTGCTATGGCCAGTACTTCCAGTACTATATGGAATAGGAGTGGCAAAAGTGGGCAACATTGTCTTACGCCCTATCATTGAGGAAAGTCTTTTAGTTTTTTCCCATTGAGAATGATACTTTTGGTAGATAGCTTTGACTATATTGAGGAAAGTTCCTTTCTGTGCCCATTTTGCTGAGAGTTTTCATCATAAACGGATACTGGATCCTGTCCAATGCTTTCTCTGCATCTATTGATATGATCATATGGTTGTTATCTTTTCTTTTGTTTATATGATGTATTATGTTTGATTTCTGAATGTTAAACCAACCTTGCATCCCTGGGATGAATCCTACCTGGTCCTGGTGTATGATCTTTTTGATGAGTCTTTGAATTCTATTTGCTAATATTTTGTTTAGAATCTTTGCGTCTGTGTTCATTAGGGATATCTGTCTATAATTCTCTTTCTTTGTGGTATATCTGTCTATTTTGGTATCAGGGTGATATTTGCTTCATAGAAACTGTTTGGAAGTGTTTCTGATACTTCAACTTCCTGGAAAAGTTTAAAGAGGATTGGGATTAAGTCCTCTTTAAATATTTGGAAGAATTCACCAGTGAATCCATCTGGGCCAGGACTTTTGTGCTTGAGGGAGACTTTTTATTATCATTTCAATTTCCTTGATAATGATAGGTCTGTTCAGGTATTCCAGATCTTCTTCGTTTAGTCTTGGGAGGATATAAGAATCCAGGAATTTATCCATTTCCTCAAGGTTTTCTTGTTTCGTGGCATAAAGCTTCTCAAAGTAATCCCTGAGGATCCTTTGAATTTCTGTAGTTTCTGTTGTGATGTTTCCTTTTCATTTCTGATTTGATTTATTAGTGTTTTCTCTCTTCCTTTCTTTGTGAGTCTTGCTAGAGGCTTGTCGATCTTGTTTATTTTCTCTAAGAACCAGCTCTTGGTTTCATTGAACATTCATGGATTGTTTTTTTGGGTTTCTATCTCATTAATTTCTGCTCTGAGTTTTATTATGTCTTTACTTCTATTAGGATTGGGCTCCTTTTGTTAGTTATTCTCCAAGCTCTTAAGTTGTGAAGTTAGGTTACTTATGTGTGCTTGCTCTTTCTTCCTGAGGAATGCATGTAGAGCTATAAACTTTCCTCTTAATACAGCTTTTTCCGTGTCCCATAAGTTTTGGTAACTCGTTTCCTCATTTTCATTTGTTTCCAGGAGTCTTTTGATTTCCTCTTTTATTGCCTTTCTAAGCCATTCATTGTTCAATAGTGAGCTGTTTAATTTTTAGGTTTATGATATGGTTTTTTGTTTGTGTGTGTGATTTACTTCTAATTTCAGCACATCATTGTATGAAAATATTGTTGATACAATCTCTATCTTCTTAATTTTATGGAGGCATGTTTTGTGGCTCAGCATGTGGTCTATCTTAAAGAATGTTCCATACACACTTGAGAAGACTGTGTATTCAGCTTTTTGAGGATGAAGTGTCCTGTATATATCTACTAAGCCACTTTCTTCCATTTCTTCCCTCAGATGAAGTATGTCCTTGCTCAGCTTGAGTCTGGTTGATCTATTGAAAGGTGATAAAGTAGTGTTGAAGTCGCCCACTAGTAAGACAGCTATCGATGTCTTTCTTGAAGTCTCTGAATAGTTGCTTTACGTACTTTGCTGGTCTTACTATTGAGATGTATTTCTTGCAGGCAGCAATTTCTTTCTTTGCCGCTTTCAGAATTTTGTCTGTCTAAGGTTTTGGTCATTTTGATCAGGATGTGTCTTGGGGTATTTTTATTTGGATTTCTTCTAACTGGTACCCTTCGAGCTCCTGAATGTGGTCGAATGTTTTCTTCAGCTCTGGGGATGTCATAGCAACAATGCCTATGACAGTTTCTTCTTCATCAGGGTTTTCTTCCTGTCCCTCCGGGACTTCAATAATTCTTATGTTACTCCCTTTGGCTTCATCCCGATCTTCTCATGACATCTGTTACCGGATTTTGAGTCTCTTTTCCATTTTCTTCTGTTGTCTGGAGAGTCTCTGCACTTCGTCTTCCAGCTCACCAATTCTGTCCTCAGCAGCTGTTACTCTGCTTCTGAGGCCTTCCACTGAGGTTTTTAATTTGCCTACCAGGTTTTTCAGATCTGACATTTTCGTTTGTAATTTTGTTTGCATTTTCCTCATTTCTACTTCCAAATACTCTTGTATTTTATTGGTGATGCTTTTCATTGCTTCTTTTAGCTCCCTTTGAATCCTCAGTAGCTCCCTTCTAAATTCCTTGTCAGAAAGGTTGTCCTAGTGCTTCATTACTGTTGGGGTCTTCTGGGGTAGCCTCTTCAATAAGTAAGGTTGGTGGGCTTCTGCCTTGCTTTACCATTGTAACCTGTATGGTTTAGCCATTTACGATCACTGTCACTATTCTCCTCTTTGTGCAGTATTAATTGATGTTGACTTAATGAATTATTGGCTAATGTGTTTCTGGTGGTTAAGCTAACCTAGTTCCACTTAAGAGGATAACTTAGAGTTCTTATGGGATATTGGATGGGGAGAATAACTCGCGGCCACGGCTCCAGGAAGGAGCCCTGGATACCAGGTGGGTACCTGGACAGGATGAGAGAGGATGCCCGAAACATTGCAGCTATGGGTGCGCGTGGTGTGCCTCAGTTCCCGTCCCCCACAGATCAAGGATGAAAACTGGCTGGGCTAGGGTCTACTTAGACACGTGGCTCCAGGAGGGAGCCCTGGATACCGGGCTTTACCTGGATGGGATGAGAGACGGTGCCCAGAACCTATTTTAAAATTCTTTTTTTTTTTAAATTTTTTTATTGAATCACCAAGTGGAGGGATACATAGTTCTCAGGATTATGTCAGTTATATAATACTCAAACACCCTTCCCTTCACCAGTGCCCATCTTCCATCACCAACCCCCCCAGTATATCTGCCACCCCCTCCCACCTCCCCAGTCCCCACCCTTGTACGTGATAAGTTTCACTTCGTTTACGCTTATCTCGATTACATTCCATGTTTCAACACACAACTCACTACTGTTGCTGGGGTTTCCCCCCCAAAAGAAAAAGACAGTCCTATTGCCAAGGAGGCATTTGCTAGTTCTCCATTGCTAAGAATATAGAGATATTAAGTCCCGCTGTTTGTTACATAACTTTTCTTTTTACCCCTTGCCCCGCGCCACCGAGTTCACGCCTGTTTAGTAATCGCCACGCTGTCTGACAAAGGGAAAAAAAAAACGAAGAGGATGGTTATTTCCCGTCATCAGCCGGCGTGGGGCTCTGGCTTAGTTGATAGTCTAGTAGAGTGTCTGCAAGCAGTTTCTGGAACCAAAAATCTTGCGCTGGTATCGGCTCCGGCTCGAGATTCCACCAGCGTCCCGCTGTTCCATGTACATAACTTTTCCCCTTATATCCCATTCCCACACCACCAGTTCTGTTTGCTTAATGGACATCACACTATGTTTGACACCACACCGCGTTTCTTCCCGAGATAGGATATTTCTTCTCAGCTGGCTTGGGGATATAGCTTAGTTCAGTCTAGAGAGATGGCTACCACTTTGATTGCCTTCAATATTTCAACAAAAGACTTACTATTCTTGTTAGGATCTCCCACAAAAGTCAGACCCATTAAGAAGGAACCATTACATATTGCTGATACTAAGATGACATTAGGTCGCGCGGGCGCTGCCGTGGCCGCGCGGTTTTGGGTTTCTGTATAAAGTCCAGGGAAAATTCTGCCTGAAATTCTATCACTACAATCTTTTACCCTTTTATGGTGCTCATAAGATGGGAAAACCTAGAGAAATACCGGGGCCCCCGCACTGGCGGAAGTGGGAAAGCTCCCTTGTCCTCCTCAGTCATGCTGGGGCTGCGGGCGCGGCGAAGTGGGGAAGCCCACGTGGCTTCACTCTCTTTAAGTGTCCGATGTGGGCGGAGACCGGTACTTCCCCGCCCTCGATCTCCCACCAGCCGCACCGCGCATTTGGGTGCGTCTCTCCATTTTGTGCTCAGAGAAGTGGGGTGGAGGCCGTGCTGTGCTCAGGAGAAGTTGAAGGAGAGAGAGAGAGAAAGAAAAAAAGAAAAAAAAAAAGAGAGAAACGCCGGGCCCCCGCACGGGGGGCCTGGCGGAAACGCTCAAATCACATACTGCAGGTTGCTGGCGGGCTGCTGGTGTCCGAAGCAGCTCCGTCTTCTTCCTCCGTCATACTCGGGCTGCGGGCGCGGCGAAGTGGGCTATTTTAAAATTCTTGACACATCGTGGTAACTATTAAAGCCTCCATAATTCATGTTGGGCAAAATTGATATTCCTTAAATATTGAATTTTGAATCTGTTAATAATCTTTCTTTTCTATCAATACACCAAAATTTTGTATTATTAATTATTCTGTTGTTTTACTGATTTACTTTTTGTTAATGATTTTTACTTTAATTTTAATTTGTTTTTAACCTCTTCTTGATGTTTAAATTTAGATAATTTTATTATTTATAAGTTCTGATGTAAGCATTTAGTTCTATGAATTTACCTCCATAAACTGTTTTAGTTGACTCATTCATATTTTAAAAATATTCTTCTTGTTGTTGTTGTTTTTTTGTCATTATTTACATTGCTAGGGATTCAACCCAGGTCTTCACACACACCACAGTGAATGCATTACAACCGATCTGCATTCATAAATTGTATAAATTGTATAAATCCAAAAGTTGTATTGTTTTCTGGGCCACACCAAGCAGTGCTCAGGGCTAAACTCCATTCTCTATGCTCAGGGATCACTCCTGGCTCTGCTCAGGGGACCCTATGAAGTGCTGGGGAGCAAACCCAGACTGGATGTGTGAAGGATGCTACCCACTGTGCTATCACTCTGACCCCCACCCATAATTTTTAGGGGGTATTTTGGGTCACATCTGACCACGCTCAGGGGTTAACTCTGGCTCTACAATAAGGAATTGCTCTGGGCAGTGCTTGGTGGACCCTACAGGATGCTGGGTATTGAATCCGGGTCAGATGCATGCAAGACAAAAGCCCTATCCACTATATTCTTTCTCTGTCCCCCCATGGATTTTTTTAATGTTATTATTTTTTCATATTATTTGTACCACAATAGGAAGCATCCCACTGTTTTTCAAGGTGTCTCTATTAAAGGACTGCAAATGACTTTGATGTCAAAAAACCTATGCAGATAGAGAAATGGGATTTATTCTCTTAAGTGAGATTGGGAAGTTTCTTTAAATAGCTGACATATATAATGGTCCAAATATTTTAATTCATTTCAATTTTTAAGATACAGATAGGGGAACATGAAAGAAAATTGGCAAGCAAGAGGTATATGGAAAAAGAATGGAAATCAAAGAAACAAAATAGACAGTGTGAACAGATCCCATGTTTACTTTTAGTAAGTAAATAAACTCCCTTGTAGGAGAATAAAGGTAATGGGGTCTTTTCTTCCCAACACTCCTTCTTATGGTCTAATTTGTTCTAGAGATCTTGATCAGGTAATAAATTGGTGTCGTCTTTTCATGGTTTAATATTATGACCCAAAATAACTCCAACTGTGCAAAAATAAAGTACCTTGAAGTCCATGTCAACCTTTAAAATCATAGGATATTTGAAATGAAACATTAGGTTACACATTATAATTTAAATCTAATGTCACCATTAACCAAAAATTCATATATGCTGAGTACAAATGTTAAGGTATTTGCCTTGCATCCAGCAAACCCTGTTTTGAATCCCTAACACCACATTTTGTCTCTCAAGAGCCACCAAGAATAACTTCTGAGCACAGACCCCAGGAATAATTTCTGAACATCCCTTGCTGCGGCCCAACACTAACAAATTAACAAACAAATAAGCAAAACAAATGAGAAAAATTTAGGATAAAAGTTACTAGAATGGAATCAAACAGATATCTCTTTTCACCATCTAAATAAGGTTCTAGGAATTCATACATTTATTTTTATCTAGTTTTTTTGAATATCTGGAAAATAATTATGACATTATAGGAAATACATTTTCTTACATTTTAACACTGCTATAAAACCTTATAAAATATTTGTGTATTTAATACATATTTCATAATATTAAGATAAAAATATATTTAAACATTTTCTTCTTGATTGGCATTTGGGTTATTTCCAAATTTTTACAAATATAAATAGCATTAAAATGAGATTCTTCATGCTGAATGTTTTTTCAGTTACTGCATCTATTTCTTTAGTTCAGATTTTCAAAAGTAGTGCTAAGGTGTAAAAAAAGAGGGTATAAACATTTAAAGCTCTTGACAAAATATTACTAAGTATTGCCAAAAGCAGGATTTTGAATGAATTACATTAATATCTTTGGGATCAAAAGAATACTCAGGCTTTAGTGTTGATACTTTTTTTATTATCCTTGTGGTTTTATCTGTAGAAAGAAAAATATTTTTATCAACTAGCAATTTTGTACTTTTCTCCTATCCTTCATTGTGGTTTTTTTTCCTTCCTCTATAAAAAGGCATATGTAATTTTTTTTGCTTTATTATGGGAAAAGGAAAAATAATCTTCTTTCCAACTCATCTATTTCCCTTGATTGATATTTGGCATTGCTGTCAATGACCTACACTGTTTGGTGGGCTTGAGAAAATTAAGTAAGATCATGATTAGATGCCAAATTTTGTTCATTAATCAGAATTGAAGCACATAAAAATATATATCTCAGAGTATATTTATTTGCTAATTTACTATTATTTAAGTGTTTGCTTTTAAAGTAAAGCAAAGTATGGAAGAAAAAATATTTTGCTTTTCTTTTATCCTATCCATTTATTTATCAATCACCTAATATACTCATGCTAAGCTTGATTTAATGCAGAAGTAGGCTTAGTCCTTTTCCTCAAAATTGAGTTTGAATTACTGTAATGTCTGTGAAGATAAGGTTGATTTTTGATAATGTGCTATATAAATAAAAGGACTTTGTTTCCCTTCTTATTTTACCCTGAGTTTATTTTCCTTCTGTTGGAAAGTTGAGTGATTGTTGGAATCCTCAAGAGATTAGCTGAATTATAATGGCCACCATTTGAGAAGCCTGGGATAGATGAGATAGTCACCCACACATTATTAGCTCAACTGTGCTTCGACATAACCCATTTATTAATGAGGAAACAACAGTTCAAGGACAGGGATTTGCTGAATATCCAGGCTAAGTCAGTGTCAAACACCAGGGTATTGGTAACTTAGTATTTCTCTCATTCCTGCACCTATGTTGTAACCTTATGACACTCTGTTGAAATGGAGGTGATTCCTGATCAAAGTAAAATCTGAGCGGCTCCTTCTCTGTCACTCATATGGAATTCAAGTTATGGGAAATCGGCATTGTCCCTCCCCCTCTCCGCACCTTTGTACACCTTGGCGTGTACTGCTTTAGAGTGATGTTCCCTTCATTGGTCAGCTCAGCTGATTCCTGGTTATCACCTGGCCTTATCCAAAGCACGCGCTCTCTCTGAACATTTCCTGAAGCTCCTTTCTCTGAGCAAGACCAAGAACTCCCTTAATATACTGTGCCTCCTGGAGCACAGACTCCTCATATGTGACCCCTTTAGTACTGTCCTCTGTTGTACCCATAAGACCTGCCCATTTATCTGTCTTCAGGGACTAGAGTGGGTATAGGCATAGGAGGAAAGCACATGAGTACCCAAAGCCTTTTTTTTTTTTGCTTCTGGGGGTCACACCCAGCAATACTGAGGGGTTACGCCTGGCTCTGCACTCATCCTGGCAGTGCTCAGGGGACCATATGGAATGCTGGGAATCGAACCCAGGTTGGCTGCGTGCAAGGCAAACACCCTACCCGCTGTGCTATTGCTCCAGCCTCTACCCAAAGCCTTTTATCCTTTAAAAAATCAATCCAAATGAATGTTCAGTGGGTAAGAAATAAGAGTTTGTGGAAATGCAGTCATGCACATCTCTTTCAACATGAATGAGCTGTCTTTCTGGCACCCAGTTTCAGACAGGAATAGGAAGAGTGGGAGTCTGGGGACAGAGGGGTTGAGTGACTCTCCCTGAGTAGGTTCCCATAGAATTGACTAAGTTGGCTCCTTAAGAATACCCTGCTACTTAATTTTGTTTGATGATGATTAGGTTGAGATAATAGAGTCCAAAGATCAAGGAAAACCCCGACTGTTATTTTCTTATTAAATTACTTTACTTTGGGTCTTGAGCACTGCCAAGCAAATCTTGTTATGAATTCTTCAATTACTTTTTTTTGCGATTTTTATAATTTGGTAGGGTATAATCTGGAATCACACCAAGATCTGTGTCATCATGCTAACCCTGATTATTTTCATATTCCTCATTAAAGGAGTGGAAAGATGTTCACTCCCCTTAAATATGATTTTATCTTTCAGATTTCCTCTGCCCCATAATTTGCTTTGTAACCAAATCTGATACACTTCACCTTAGTACTTGCTCTAAAATGTGTCTGATTCCATTCTGTTTGTTCCACTGAGCGTTATTGCTTTGGGTTTTATGACTTAAGTTTTTGCATCTTGAAGTGAATTGTTTTGTTATTTGATTATATTAAAATCAAGAAGCGATTACTGATGAAAACAATTTTGATTTATCGGCTCAGCCAGATTGTTGGCAATTTTTTAGCTTATTTTTTATTTCTATTTTGTTGATATAATGTTATTTTCCAGGAACACAAAGGGAGAAAAAATATGAAAATAATTATATGTTTCTATAATCATTTATGAAAAAATTGTTGTGTTTGTATTGTTCTTAGACACTATATATTCACTACCAAGAGCATTTTATAGTATTTTCCTTTAGAAAATAAGGAATGCTAAGCTCAAAAATGTTTAAACAGTTAGACCAAAATATGCATACATCTTTTACTATTTAGATATTTATGGTGTTGAGCCCAAGTTCCAGATCCCAAATCACGGAGAGACCCAGTTCCACACACAATAATGCAAAAGCAAAGGAGCTTTATTACTAGCCTGAGCCATCCCTAGGGTTCAAGTCTCATCCAACGCAGTGGAGTCTTGACGAGGTCTCTGACTCCAAATCACAAACAGTTAATATAGGGTTCAGAGTTAAGAAGCAATTTATATACTGGTCTAGTTTTAGCACTGGCCCTATTACAGTGATGGTCAGCAATTAGGCAATGGTTAGCAACAGTTTCTAAGGAAGGTGCAGTGACCCTTCATGACCGGCCAGACCCAACTGCCCAATTCCTTATCTTGGCAAATTACTCAACTGGGAGTTTACCAGCAACTGCAAGTCCTGCTTTGGGGAAACAGAAACTGAGGCCTAGCTGAGACTTACTGTTAGCTGCAGCTTGTCATGGCATCAGTTTCACCCTCACAATGGTTATGATTCCTATTATAACTATTATTATCATCCGTGTCTTTGTCAGTAATGGGAAACCTATTCGAATATAAGCAGTGGCTTCAGCTAGGATATTTCTAATAGTCTCTTTAGTCTTATTCAGCAAAGGACTTTAAGATAATTGGCTTTGATTCTTTATTTAAAAAGTTTTAATGTATATGTATGGGAGATAGGAAGAAGGGGAGGAATAGAAGATTAATTCCTAGGAGGAAGATTACCAGGATCAGTAAACCAAATCTCATCTTCAAACGATTATGTAGAGGAAACAGAACTGGTGATTATACACACAGCCCACCTGTTGTAACCAGATATTCAATCCCGTTTAGAACCTGGGCCCTGAAATGGATGGTTGTGCAGGCCTAGTGTTTGGGTACTACACAGTACACAAGATTGAACTTAGAGTTTTTTCATGAACTTCAGCCTTTGATGCTGTCCCTTAGACCTCCAAACTTAATCATTTAACTTCTTAAGACTGTTCATAAGATAAGATAGATTCTGAACCTCTTCCATACTGTCCAGGTCACAGACCTCAGTGATTCAGGGGAGGAATGAGTTCTCAAGACTTTGGAACCCATGTCCATCATAGCAGTCCCCTAATAGGCCCCTCAGGTGACAAATATCTCTGATTCTTTGACTTTACAAGCTATTTTATCCTGGTAGGTACGTCCCACAACTTGTTAAATTTTGAGTCTATTTGGACCTTTTGGATAAGAAGATGACCTCAAAGTACTTTAGAGCTATTGTGCGGCTGCTTTCTCTCAAAGCTGACATTTTGGAAAGACCATAATGGACTATTAGTCACAAATGGGGTTAGCGAATAAGACTACAACATAAACCCCATGGCAACGGTTTCCCAACACATTAAGGATAGTTTTTAATATTAATTTTAATCATATGCAATTTTATTACTTTTCTCTACTTCCAGCACAGCCCAACTTGTTAATTTCCAGTAACCCCATGAGAATAAAAAAATTAAGAGACAAGATGCAAAGTTACCCTGACTTCAGTATAATTTTATGGGTCTAACCTGTCTAAAGAAGATGGACATAGGCAGATCATGTCTTTTCAGTAGCAACTTTACCATCTCTCAGACCCCATCTCATCCTGAGTGACCCCAATATAGAGTATAGAAATAGCAATTGTGCCTGACAGGATGATCACAGGAAGAGACATAGGAAAAATGATATTAGAAAACTTAAGTGGTAGTATACTGTCCTCATGATTATGATGATCACCACCAGTATTATGCTTATGTCTTAAAGTTTGGATTCTCATTAAAATGCAGTTGCCTTGGGGAGAAGTAACACTTGAGATTGTACTCAGTCATCAGCCTGGTAAATTAGAAAATTCTTAGACTAGGTTCTAATCTTGACCCATTACAAATTCACTGATAGTTTGCAAAAATGGAAGACAAGTCCTGGTCATTTTAATATTCTCATAGTCTGTGATATAGATGAGTGATTCTCGAAGTGTGTTCCTGAGACCAGTAGCATCAGCATCACTAGAGATTAGCAGAAGTGAACATTCTTAGACCCATTTAATGAGAGACTCTGGTATTGGCTCAACAAACTATGGTTATAGCTTTCCAGGTGGTCCTGATGGATGCTAAAGTTGACGTCCTACTGGAGCGAAGTGACCTCTGGGTCAATTAATTTCTGGTTTCATTTCAAAAATAGATTTAAAAGTGTAGAGCATTATGATGCTACAGTCTTGAGTTGGGTCACTAAATGGAAAGGGGAGACTGTAGAATTGAGAAACGAAGGCAATTGAAATCAAACTTTAAAGGACAGTCACTTCTTCCTGCAAAGTAATCTTCTTGGTACTTTTCCGTCTCTTTTTCTCCTTAGAAAGTTCAGGATACACATCCACAGAACAAATTGTGTCCATTTTGCAAGGGAATGGATACTCAAAAAGGGCTGGTCCAAGGCTACAGAATAAGCTATTGGCAGAGCTTGAATATCTCCCCAGGTTCCTCTGGCTGCAAATGGCCTTCATCTCTGCCACATAAAAAGTTCAACATCAGTAGCTCCAAAAAGCCACAGCAAGCCCCCTGAGTACCTGGCTCTGTTACCATGCTGTGTTTTATTTTCTGTTGCCAAATTCTGGTCAGGAATTTTCTAATAATGTCTGCATACAGCACCTGACCCTATGGAGACTTTATTTCTGCTTTCCCTTACAGGGTCTCTGGCACTCTAGGGAGAAATAGTCTTAAATATTTAGTGAAGTATTGTCCTGGTGGGAGAAGACCTCACACATCTTAAGGGGTAAGAGGCCAGTTTGGTACAAGAGAAATGAAGTCTGGACATAGAACAATCAATGGCTCCTTTCTAAAAGTCTAAAATTATACACCATAAGCAAAACGAAAAGCCATAGCCAGCTTTTTCACCATGGCAAAGGGACACAGTAATTTTCAATGATTTTTAAAATTTTTTTCTGTTTAATTTCATTTAAATAGTTCCATGTGACTGGTGGCTACAGACAGAGCAGCACAGTAAAGGCTAAGAAGTAAGCAAGGACAGACCTTTTTTAGAGCACAAAATGTTCTGCTCTGCATCCCATTCATTTACTTTTTACCTTCCGCATACAACATACACCTCAGGCGAGGGATTTATATATATTCACTTCTCCCGGCTGTTTCTTCACTTGGGAGACTATTTTTGGTCTTTCTTTTTCATATTCTTGTCATACCCCAATTGAGTGAATTTTTCTTTGTTTTGATTTGGGGTCATATGCAGTGGTGCTCAGGGCTCACTCCTGGCTCTGTGCTCAGGGATCACTCTTGGCGGGTTTTGGGATCATAAGGGGTTTCAGCATGAAACCTGATGTTGTATCTCTCGGATGCCTCCCAATTTAATTTTTAAGGAGACATACCTCCATTGCAGATATCTCTAGAGGGGAAAGAAATGTTGCAGGCAACTGGGTAGGGGGTCCTGGTATTGTACTTTTGGGAAATAATAAATGTTAAGAAATTGCTAAGCCCTGGAGCAACCCAAAGACATGAAAACCACATCCCTTTGACATGCAAATCCTGAGTTCTTTGGAGGGGAAAAATTGATGCACTACCCAGATGATAGATAGCACAGCGGGTAGGGTATTTGCCTTTCATGCAGCCGACCCAGGTTCAATTGTTTCATCCCTCTCAGAGAGCCTGGCAAGCTACCAAGAGTATCCTGCCTGCATGGCAGAGCCTGGCAAACTCCCTGTGGCATAATCTGTCACTGTCATCCTGTTGTTCATTGATTTGTTTGAGCGGGCACCAGTAACATCTCTCATTGTGAGACTTATTGTTACTGTTTTTGGCATATCCAATACACCATGGGTAGCTTGCCAGGTCTGCCGTGCCGACGCGATACTCTTGGTAGCTTGCCAGGCTCTCCGAGATAGGCGGAGAAATCGAACACGGGTCGGCCACGTGAAAGGCGAATGCCCTACCACTGTGCAAGTCGATGAACAATGGGATGACCGTGCTACAGACAGTGCTACAGTGCTTTTAAAATTTTTAATTGTCCAAAGAGCATGATAAATATCAATATAACCTGAGTTACTTCACCAAAAAGATTAAGAGTAACCCAAAATAAAGAACAAATTGGTTTGACTAGATACAGAATACATTGCAGTGATAAATAGAAAAATTAAAAAAAATATCTAGAGAAGGAAAAAGAAAACCAAAAAATACATACATAAAAGCACACATACATAGAAGACTATAAGGCTATTCAGTTCCCTTCGACGTGTAGCTCAGTGCACTGTGCTTACCTGATGGCTACCATACAGTTTGATGTGAATAAAACTATATCTAAGATGATTAAGAAAAAGCTTTGTGGAAGAATGCTAGAATATGGGAATCCTCAGCTCTTGAATCAAAGCATAATGGCTGCATTACTCCTTTTTCCCCTCCCAGTTCGTGCTCCACTTTTATCTGTCCTCATCTGCCCTTTAGAAGCTGACCTTCAGAGACAATACTAATGGGCACCCTTAATCTCTGACTTGGAATAACTTCCTAAGAGTCAAGGGAAAAAAAGCAAATGCCATTATTAACAAAATATAATAAACATCATTTAAATAAAAAATTAAATATCTGTCCTCAAATTTAAAAAGCATGACAGACACATAGAGGACATGTTTAAACATTATTAGCCCCTGCAGCAATTTGTTTGGTTATGTCTGGAACAGGGTCCAATAAATTGCATTTATTACATATTTCCTATTCCGCTGGTCCAGGACCACACATAGAACTACTATGTGATCCCTCTACACAGCCTCTGTTAGAATAACCTAGGAAGAACTTATAATCTATATAGTTATTATTTTTAATTTGTCAGAGGAAGTAGCTTTGTCAGGATCTCTCACATTTCCCAAGATGTCATAGTGGCATGAAATGGAAGCAAGAACCAAACCCTGTTCTTGTGAACTGAATTATTCTATTCGTTACACATAAGGTATTAACCAAACTTCTGATTTACATAAGACAAAGTGGGTTCTTTCTATCAGTGATATACCAGGCCATACTTTCTATGAAATGGAAGTTGGAAGATACTATAAGGAAAATTAAGAAATAGGACGGGAGAGAGAGTATAGCCAGTAGGGCACTTGCCTCACACACTGGCTGACACAAGTTAGATCCCTAGCACCTGATATGGTACCCTGGGTACCACCAGGAATGATCCATTAGCACAGAGCCAAGAGTAAGCCTTGAACACCACTAGGTGTGACAAACAAGGTAACTCAGGAAATAAGAGAATATAACATTTAAAACAGAACTTCGGGGGCCTTTCACTATCTCAGCCATTACTGTACTCATTATTGATTATGTTGCTCTCAGACAGAGTAAAATCAAGATGGTATAGGCAATCTTTTGTGGATATTCGCTTTCAGGCTATTTCCTGTCACCAAGAACCATTTTATGTTGTTGTAACATCATCCGTGTACTCATGCCCCAGGAATGGGGGTGCTTAATGGGACTACTATGGCAAACCTGAAGGTTTAGTTTCGTGCTTGTGCTTGGGACTAAACACACACACACACACACACACACACACACACACGCACGCACGCACGCACGCACGCACACACGCACGCACGCACGCACAAGCCCATCAATCCCCCAACCAGATGCCTTCCAATCCCTTTGGTCATATTATCTCATTTCCACTTCCATCCAGTTCACACTGTTTGGAATCAGGAGCCAGATTGACATTTTGCCCCCTGGTCACTTCAGGAAAGTAGTCATCATTACACTAATTCACTAATCGTGAGGTTGTCATTTCCCCTCCTGGATTTGGATCCTTCCTGGATTTGCCGGCTTTGCTTGTCCAGGGATTGCTGAAGGTAAAAGATCTTTTACTCCATGTTTCCCCAGATTTTAGGTAGGATTGCAAACTTCGTTGAGGCTCCCACGGGCTACATAATATCTGCATATCATTGCGAATGACTTCTTTCCATTAAGAAGCCAGGGAGAGAGATGCTCCTTATCTACAGCTGAAGATGTGCTTTCCTATGTGCTTTGTTGTTCTCCAGGATTAAGACACCAGAGTTCACTTCTTTCCTGCTTCCTGGGCTGGAGAAGGATGGGCAGTGCAATGGTCTTTACACAAAGGGACTTGCATACACACACACTTATCTACATGCATATATTCTTACACACACATTCTCATATGCATGCCTTTATACTCCATATAGCATTCACTCACTCGGACAGAACCTATTTACTGACTTGGTGAAGAAAGAGGAATGACTTACAGAATGTGACTGGATTGTGGGAAGGATGCTTCAGTAATAGTTAATTGATTGATCTATATAAATCTAGGAACCAATGGAAAGAAAAGGAGATGGAATTTCCATAGAGATCTCAGTCCAGACCCAGTGCTTTGTACCTATAAATTCACACTCAGATTAGTACTCTAAAAAGCCATTGGAAGGACAAGACTGGCATTTCACAGAAAAGCTGAGGTGTGGTAGGGAACTTGTCTTTATACAAACATAATCTTGTCACTGTGCTATGTACAGTGAAGAAGACTGAATCACTAAAATTACCATCTCGGACAGCTGCAATCATTATTGAAATGCCTCATAATCTAAAGAAAAAAACAGACGATAACACAGGGGATTGAAAGAAGCCAATAAAAGTAACCCATGTCAGCATCACCCATAGATAATTATAGTGGTGTTTGGGGCCTGAATTTTATTATTCGTAATTAAAAAGTTTTTATACAATAGGAAAGTATAGCCTTATATAAAATCTCTACTGCAAGAGGTTTGGTTTTACTCAAGATTATAATATTGGTTTACATTTATTCACATTTATTTATGTGTCCTCAAAATTCAAAGCATATCACATATATTGAGAGATTTGATTCTCATCAGAACTTTGTTAAGTGAGGATTATTTCCTATCTAAGACCTAGAGATGCCAAGCAGCAAATGATGGAGGTAGGATTAAAATCCCTACATTTGTAGTCTAGAAACCTGGCCAGCCCCACACTTCCCACAAATATTATTTCCCTTACCAGTGAATGTTCTTTTTAACACCATTAATAGCGATAACTTTACATTTACATAACTTAACATTCCACAATCTTCTGCTTTTATTTATCTGTCTGGCTCTGAATTGTTGAGCATTTGTATTGTTCCCAATTTCTTGCTAATCTAAACTGTGTTGCCCTGAAAATCTTTGCACAAACATCTTTTAGAAACCGAGTAAATTTTTTGGGTAAATCCCTAGAGGTGCAATTGCTGCACATACACATTTTAAGAGCATTTGGTTCCACCACCAAATTGTCATTCCAGAAATATCATACCAGCCCACACTCCCACCAGCAGACAGTCCTTTGCTCCACAGATGCTGAGTTTTTCCTGTTGCATCATCTTGGGGTTTGGCACAGAGTACAGTCCAGGTGTCGCTGCAGCCAGGGCTCAGGCTGTGATTGGCAGTGGGTTGCCGTTTTATTAACATGACAAGCAATAAGACATTGGATGCTAGAGAGACTGCATTGTTGGATGGAGGTGGGTAAGAGCAGAGACTTGGAGAGTGCCTCTAGGGGGTGAATGCACATGAAGAGCCTCAGCTTTCCGAGCAGTCCCTGCTATCCTGACAGCTCCACCCAGAGACCATGCAGCTGCCCGCATCCTCCCTCTCTCACCGTCCAGCTGTTGTTCTTCAAACTACCTCATCTTTATAGTTGGGGAAAAGATAGTCATTACCATTCCAGTGTGTGATCTATCACCCGTAGCGATCCCCCGGCAAAGTGAGCAGTGGACAAGGTACCAGGAAAATATCCCCAGTTATTCTTTCACAAATCCAAATAGGGGAACCAGGGAGTAGCCATACTTGTTTGGAGTCAGACAGAACTCACGCTGACCTAACTTGGCTCATCATTATTTGTTTTGATTAAAAGAATCATTTCGTTTTTATAGCCTCTGTTTCTTCATCTGTAAAATGGTCGTGACATGAGAGTTTCAGGAGTCTGGAAATGAAACCAGGTTTCTGAAGGTCCTAACACCCAGCAGGAATTGCATACCTGCCCTGTGCTTGACACTGTGGACACTTGGTTTCCTTCAGTGCTTCTTTACAATAATGTTTGGACGATATTTTCAGCACTGCCAATGTTTTCTTTTCGGTAGAACAATGTGGTTGTTTGCCCCTTTCCAAAAAAAAAAAAAAACACAGTTTGGATAGAGTAGAAGAGTATAATGAGGTTCTTGCCTTGAAGGTTATTGTCTCTGAAAGTTCATGCTCCAAGTGAGTTCTGGGAAGAGCAGAATCAGTGGTGCAATGAAAGGCAATGTAATCTCATTTTATGACCAGTGTGGAGCAGAGGAGAATGAGTCATCCAATATTCCAGCTCACTCGTGGCTTTCTTTATGGCGCCCAACCTTCCTCCAGCAATATAAGCTAATCATGTTCCCTCCACTGTTAGGGAGGATGTTCTAAGCACTGGGGCTGGACACTGCATGATCTCAGTCTCTTTCCATTTGTGGTGCTCCAGCATGTGGGTAGACCACGGACAGAGTGGACTTGAGGATGGGATTGGATTCAGTTTGCTAAGATGCTTGCCAGGAGACAAGCCAGGAGTGGTCTGTCTACCTGCTGCTCCCCTAGCGGCCTGGGGATGGAAATCCAGTTGTCCCTAACTTTGTCCAAAGCTAAAGCAGTTCTTTCCTCCTTTGCTCAAATTCCTCACATCTCTTCTTTTTATGCCTGAGCTCAGTTTCTCTTCTTTTTCCTTTAGTGTAAGGGTAGAGTGTAATGAGGCAGTGTTTTTCAATGTGAACCTGAGATGTAACGAAGACATTCACAAGTTTTAAATAGCATCAGAGAGCAGGGAATTGGAAAGTCTCCCATGCCTTTGTTTTCAGTTTATGGGCATACATGATAGAGGAAGGAGCAAAGGTCAGATTTGATGCCTACATAATGTGGGATAGCATGTATTTTTGACAGGATTAAAAGAAAATAAACATTTTAATTAACTTGTCATAGGATCATCAACAATATCACCGTCATTTGTAAATGTATCCATCTTTTGTCATACTAAATTCCACAATTGTATAGAAGAGTAGTGTGACCAAACTTCTGTTTTCTGAAACTGTTTTTTTACATATAATTAACCAATAAGTGTTTGCATGTATACATTTATCTTTATATACTAATGGTGTATTGTTTTATAATTACTATCTGTGTTATAAAATCATCACATTCTAGAATTTAACATTGACATAATACTGAATATAGAAATTGCCCCTGTGCTTACTATCAGATCTTTGAAGTATGAAGATACATTTCAGTTGCTGTTTAGGTTAAATTCTTATTTTGCTAGCATAAAGGGTATGAGCAATTTTGAATGCTATTGTCTTCTGTAGCTGCATTACATTCTGGAAGGTTGTGTCATTCTCTGGTACCTGTTATTCTTATAGATGATGTGCCCTCAATGAAACTGATTATTAACAATAAAAATACTAGAAATTTCAGAATTCATTTCAAGGTTGTATTAACTTTTAAACCTTGACTTAGATGACCTGAAAATACCTTTAGTAACTCCTGGAGGAAACCTGGGTTGGAGTCCTAAAGCCATAGATCTAGTCCTAAAGAACTTTTTGTTCACTGTGGCTCTTGCATAGAGTTAAAGGTTGCAGGATGGGTTCATGGTGGTATCAACCAGCTTTTTCTCTCACTTAACTTTCCAACAATCCTATTTAAAGAGCTAAGCCACTGATACACAGTAAGCCAATGATTAGAAATTCAAAATACATTTGCAGGCTAGCTAGATAAAAATAATTTAACCTATTCAAGAGGTAAAATACTGCATCTGTTCTTGTTTTCTTTAATGCAGTGCACACATATATAGTATTACCATTATATATATACATATATATATATATTTTCTTTTTGGGTCACACCTGGCGATGCACAGGGGTTACTCCTGGCTCTGCACTCAGGAATTACTCCTGGCGGTGCTCAGGGGACCATATGGGATGCTGGGAATTGAACCCAGGTTGGTCTCGTGCAAGGCAAACGCCCTACCCATTGTACTATCACTCCAGCCCCTACCATTATATTTTAAACAACAATGCCAATGATAAATGAGGGAAGCAGATACGAGTAGTCTCCTTGTAAGAAGCTCTTCTGCCCATTGCACCTGTTCACAGATAACATCTTCCATAACTTTCCAGAGCCCTTTTCCTGAAAAGTAGTTTAACTTAAACCTCTGCAAGCACAGTCAATATCCATCGGTAAGAGGTCATAATTCTTACTAATACTGTCTTTCCAAGAGACTGAAGTGGAATAGTTAAATATAGAAAGGAAATGACAGATGGTGAAAGGTGTGAACATTTTCTCGTATGGAATGGAGGGAATGGATACTAGAAGGAAAGAGATATATTCCTGTCCCCATGGAAGTAGAGAGAAAGTAAGCAATAGCCCACAGAGAAAAATGTTGAACCTTGGAGGAGAATTAGGGAAATACTAAGATGCAAGAAAGGTTATGAATGTGCTTTTAACAGGAGGAATGATAAAGCAGAAAATCTTGACACTTCTGAGGCAGATGCTTATGTATTTAGTGTCTCACTCAAATGCAGGAACCAGGTCTTGTGGATATACAGCTCAGAACAAGACTATTTGATAATTATCAGGGCCATGTGGCAAACTGGTTATGGTGATTTGGGGAAGAGGTACATCATGGAATGAGGGACTTTGTGTGAAGTTCATTCTGCATGAGGGCAAAAAGGATAACTATATGGATATGTAGCCATGATTGTGTGAGATAATTAAGCTCCTTATTTTTATATCTGAAGCTTTCCTGAGAACATGATTGGATTATGCAATGTATTTTTCTGTTTTGTTTTGTTTGGGGGAGGGGGATTGTTTGTTTGACTTTTAGGCTGCACCTAAACCTAGAAATGCTCAGGGATTAATCTTGATGGTGCTCAGGTAACCATTTGCAGTGCTGAAAATTGAACCTGATTCTGTCACGTGTTAGACAAGAGCCCTACTTTCTGTACTATTTCTCCAACCCCATGATCTATATAGCCTCATGTCTCATGTCACGTCTGTGACACCTTCAAAAGTTTGGTGGGACATGTCTGCATGGTCCAGAGGTTTTCCTGATGGGCTTGGGAAGCTTGGGGAAGGTTTTGGTGTTGCATTATACTCAGCATGGGGCTAAGAGAATAGGGCTCAGGGAGATCTGGGATGCTGAGGAAATCAGTAAGGGAGGTTGAGATGGGGAGTATTTCCCATGAATACAGTCAGAATCTGTCTTGTCTCACTGAAGTTAAAGCTTCTGGTTTCACACGCTTATAATATGCAAGGACATTAGTGCCTCTATGTCCTCCCTGTTCTATTGCTGTAAGGTACCTTAGGGATATAGCTGCATGCTTCCTGGATATAAGAAAGCATAAGAAAACATAATGGCAAATTTTGTTCCTTTTCATTACATCAATAGATGGTGTCTGGGATCATTCAGTATGTCAGGAAGAAAAACATATGCTGCCTACTTTTTTTGACTGCCTTTTGGTTAGCAGAGATTTGATGCTGAAGTATAGCTAGCATCCCTCTCCTGTCTTTCCTACTTTCTCAGCATAGGCTAGCAGGACAATAAATGAAGCTGCTTTCATGGAGCTGTGTTCACTTGTCACTTAAACCCAGCTACAACTACAAATGCTTACGTCTTGAAGAAATCCATGGATCCCTTCTAATGTCCAAGCCAGACTTTTGCCAGTCAGTTTCCACTCCATCTGAGCTATCTTATTTCTTTTTTCTTCTTGGTACATCACTTGAAAGGTAGAAATGAACCTAATCTTAATTCTTCCTTCAACATGACATGCCCTTTTCAGATTGCGCAAATAACAATGTCTGATTGTCATGTTGAATTGTGAGCATGGATGTGAAGTGCTCCAAAGTCAAAGTAAAGCCAAATATTAGGTCATAAGTCAACATTTTGCTGAGAAACTCAGTTACTAAGAGGTTGAAAATTTATATCTTTTCATGAGAAAACTTGTTTGCCAGCAGGAAAAAATTTCAAAGACTGTTATCTTCCCAAATGGACAAGAGAAATGAGTGTAATTTTGCAACCTGGGTCAGAGTCCTTTAGGACTTCTGAAATTGGCTGGGCAGAGGAATAAGGCTTTGTTATAATATTTGATTTGCTCCCTAGGGTGAAAGTCAATGGGTAGCACAGGTGTGTGTCATTTCTCAGGAGGTCATTGGGCAAAATTGGTGAATGACTGCAGTACCCTCTTCATACCAGAGAGACATATTCTGTCTACATATCTTCTGCTGGAAACCTTCCTATGAAAATACAAGAGATAGAGAAGGGAACACCTAGTAGAGAATGTTGGGAGGACCCACTCGGGTTGAAAGCTGCGTGCCAAAAGTAGACTGTAGATCGAACATGATGGCCACTTAATAACTCTATTGCAAATGACAACATCGGGAGAGAGAACAAAAGGGAATGCCCTGCTGCAGAGGCAGGGTGGAGTGGTGGGGGTTTGGGTGGGGGTAGTGGGAAGGATACTGGGAACATTAGTGGAGGAGAATGGGCATGGTGGAGGGATGTAAACGAAATGCAAACATGAAAGTTCATAAGTTTGTAACTGTACCTCATGGTGATTCACCAATAAAATTTTTTTTAAAAAAGAAAATACAAGCTATTTGGGACTTGAAAGAAGTAAAATATTGCCTAGATTTATCTGAGCTCTGGTGCTCTTTGGAAAGTCTCAGTAGATACAAAGACACAGCTTTGTAGAGACCAAGAAATAGTTTGCCAGTTTTGTTGTTTTCTATATTTTAGTCCTGCACTCAAATCCAGGTCTTGTATCAACTGTAGTAGGTGGGAAGGAAAAGACAAAGAAGCGTTAGTGCATTTAGAACATTAGGTTCTATTTTAAGCTGACCAAGCAACAATGTCTAGTTTGCATCTCTTTCCAGAAAGCAAAGCAACTCATATTCCATAGTGTTCAAACTCAAATCAGAAACAGAATTATGGCTCAGGATAGAAAGTGTAGGTCTGCTTCGAAGTGTTTGTGTGTGTGTGTGTGTGTGTGTGTGTGTGTGTGTGTGATGGAGTAGGACTTCAGCTATGGCCACAAGCAATTTCCTTATGGAGCAATCTGCTAACCAATGTCCTGATATAAAGACTGATAGCAGAAACCTGCTCCTGCATGTATCTGTGCACACATATATAGGGGTGTGCATGTGAGCAGATGAATGGGTTATGTGTGCATTATAGATATGTGATAGAAATTTTCATAGATAGAGATATGTTTATGCACATGTGTATGCATGTGCACACTTTGGTGTAAGCAGTAACAAGTGTCAGAAACCCAGCCTGACACCATAACAGTCAGTACCCTGTCCCTAATGGTTTTATAATTGCTTCTCAGCCTCCTGGCTAAAATCAAGCATAGTACCTAATGGGTTTGTGACTTATGTATTGTCACGATTGCTAGGGATTGAATGTAGGGCCATCATATCATTCATCCTAAGTAGGGATCTATTAAGTTCTAAGACAAAAAATTAAATGGATATTATTATAGTACTTCATAAAAGTCTTAAATTCTTAGAGTCAAACTTTCTGCCATTTCCATTGTGAACCTGCTAAATCTGAGAAAGAGATCCATGTCTTTGACCAGGAGGTGAATCATGAGCCCATCTGTGTATGTTAGACCAGAATCTTCTATAGACAGCACCTCTCCCTTTATGCCTTACCACAGTCGTCACAATTGTAGACCAGAAAATAGGAGCTTTTGCTGTATTGGATGGTGGACAGGAGAACCATTTAGGAATGATTCCTCAAACCCCACCATCAAACTTGTATAGCCAGCTTGCCTGAATTCATGGTTATTTTGGTCTTTCAGGCAAAGAAGGGGAACTATGCCTTTCTGTGGGATGTGGCCGTGGTGGAGTATGCAGCCCTGACAGATGATGACTGCTCAGTGACCGTCATTGGCAACAGCGTCAGCAGCAAGGGCTACGGGATCGCCCTGCAGCACGGCAGCCCCTACAGGGACCTCTTCTCCCAGAGGTAGGCACAGTCCACAAGATGACTCAAGCCATCCCCATGCTCTAGTTGTAAGAATAACTTTGTCTTAGAAGCTGAGAGTTGAAACAAACTTGTTTTTTCTCAATCCCAATTGTGTACTGGTACATGCTCTGCCTACCCCAACCTCACCTTCCTATTAGTGTCAGGACAGGTCTAAGGGTAAAGATGAAGAAAGACACAGTTCCCTCTCCAGCACATTATCTCGTAGCTGCTATCTTGTGTGAATCGTCAACCAGTGGAGACGATAGTATGCATGTGGAGGCAACACAGAAGAGGGCTTCTTATCAGGCTCAGCAGATAACGGAGGAATATTTAGAAGAGGTGACATCTGAGGCCCAAAGGATGAGTCAGAGTTAGCCAGAAAGACACAGTAATGTAAAATTAAGTCTGTAATTAATTGGATCTGTCAAGAGACCAATAATCCCTTTTCAAGATAAATGCAAGGTGAGAAGAGTCAATGTGGAGAGTTGAAAAATAAGAATGGTCAGAGAATCATGTGAGGTATTCAGTTGTCCATGGACCGAGAATATGGGGCTACTGGTATAGGGAAGGGCCTGACCCTTTATGTAGAGAGGGGACAGTGACTCGCTACATGCCTGCCTCCCATCTTCCCCAGATCATCCTCCTGGAAATAAATGCTTATAGATGGTAGGTGGGAGTGCAGAGGAAGGCTGTGTAGACAGGAGTGTTCTAGCTTAAATAAAATCACATGGACACTTTATGCTAGAAATGGAAGTATCATATCTAGTGTGCATTGGCTTGTTCAGTTACCCCTGTGTTGTATTGATGCATGCCTATCTATTGAATTTGTTCTTTGGATGATTAGACAAGATCAAGAGCAGTACCAGGAGTAATTTCTGAGCACAGAGCTAGAAATGACCACTGAGCATCATCGGGTGTGTCCTAAACACACACACAAACACACATACTACCCCTGACTTTTACTGCAGGAACTTGGATTCATTATAAATTCTTGACCAAGTGAGCTGTCCTTGCCAGGGATGATAGAAGCAAAGACTAATGTCAGTTGCCTTTTTTCAGTAGCCATCGTGCTAATGTGGATTGTTGTTCCTAATGACATCTAAGTGTTGGACCACCATTCACACAAATCTTTGAGGTGACATCCTGATGTGAGAAAGGTAGCAGAACTACCTAAATATATAGTAGTATATAAGAATTGAAGTGAAAAGCCAGCATGGTGTCTCAGATTAGTGGGTATCCCCGATTGCTTAATTTATGCATGTATTCCAATTGAGAATTATCCATTTGGAAGGATAAGATTATAATATTATTAGCTTAATACACTGTAGCCCCCAAAGCATAACCAATGCCCTACACTACTCCTCTGACTTCTGGAAGACCTATAGGAGAATTCAGGTCCCCTCTGCCCCAGTGCTGTGCCCAAGTTTCTTTTTTTCTTCTTTTTTCTTTTTTTAAATCTCCATGTCCTCTCTTCTCCCACCTCCTCAATGTCTATTAGATTTTCTGATCGTGAATACCTAGGAGGTTCTGTGATACGTCCATTCAGTGCCTACTTATTAATTGGAAAAGTGGTAAACGTAATTAATAAGATCCAGGGATTTTCTTTGTGATTTTAATTAGCATACATTTCATGTCTCCTTTTGCTCACTGGAGCAGAAAGTGATGACAAAAGAAAAGGAGAGGGAGTGGTTTATTAATTGCTCAGATTAAAGGCCTGAAGAAAGAATGTCTTCTCTCCAGGATTTATAATGTGCTTGTGTTCTTAAGGTTTTACACTATTTGGCTTTCTGTGAAACAGGAGGGGAAACTTGATCACAGACCATCAGACTGTGAATACCTCTCTAGAACAGATGGTAAGAGAGCCCATGGGACCAATGCAGAAACTACACTACCACCTAGATAGCATCAGACCAAAAACTGGGGAAGCACATAATTCCCAGAGAGGGAAGCTTAGGGTCCCTGTGCTTGCAAATTCTCCCAAATCTACAACAAATCTACAAACATACTGCAGAGAAGAGAGAAATAGATTCTCTCTGAGCTGTTCAAGGGAATCAGCATACAAGGTGGAGGTGGGGCTCAAACTGGGTTAGAGGAGGACCTTAGAATACTCAACAAGATTAGTGAGGAGGGGATAGTTACCCCGAATATTGTAAGTTTTTCTGGATTCAGAGTAAAGAGAGCACTGTACCAAGATTAAAGAGTTTCTAGAGAAGTAGTCTTAACCTGGGACAGGTTATCACCACACTGGCCATGAAGTTCTAATTAGATTATTTTCCAACCAAAATGTGTGTGGGCTAGTCTTTTTTTCCTTGCTATTTTATAAGAAAATTTTACCACTCTGCAGTCATCAGAAGACCTTATGCTTTGTGACTGTAAGTAAATGTTCCTCGTGGACTATGCTAACTTCCTGCACTACGTCTATATCAAGTATGTAAGCCCTTGGACGTAATTATCAATAGTCCACAATTTGGGAAGATGGGTATCTTCGTGAGGGAAATACTGAGTCGTCGTTTCTTTTTTTTTAATGTAGGAGTACTGCTATTTATTCAGCCATTAATTAAGCTGATTGAATTAGGCATGAACTCTACATTGTAGCACTGTAGCACTGTCATCCCATTGTTCATCAATTTGCTCGAGAGGGCACCAGTAATGTCCCTATTGTGAGACTTGTTACTGATTTTGGCATTTCAGATGCACCATGGGTAGCTCGCCAGGCTTTGCCGTGCAGGCAGCATACTCTTGGTAGCTTGCTGGGCTCTCCAAGTAGGATAAAGGAATCAAATCCGGGTTGGCTGTGTGCAAGGCAAACATTCTACCCACTGTGCTATCACTTCAGCCCAAACTCTATATTAAGACTTACATTAAAACTCTACATTAATTAAAAAAATAATTGGATATCCATGAGATAGACCATTACAAAGGTATTCATAATTTGGTTTTAGTAATACAATGACCCAGCACCCATCCCTCTACCAGTGTACATTTCCCACCACCAATGTCCTCTGTTTCCCTGCCACCATCCCCCAACACCCCACTCCCCACCCCAACCTCTCTCTATGGGAGGCACTTTCTTTCTTGCTCTCTCTCTCCGTTTCCTTTTGTGCATTATGGTTTTTAATACAAGTGCTAAGAGATCATGTTGTTTGTTCAGGGCATTTGGTATTTTTATAGGGATGGTAAGGCTGCAATAGCTTTTTAATTGAGTTGACACTTTGGGAGATGGATGTGACTGCTGAGGCTTCTGGAAATACAGGGAGGTGGGGGAGGTAGCCCATCCTGACCCCTAAAAAGCCTGAAAATTTCAATCACAAAACTCGCGTACCTAAGCCATAATTCCCAAAAGGAGAGAGTATGGGGACTATTGTCAGCCATAGAGGCAGGGGGAGGGTGAGAAAGGGAGGGAGTATACCTGGGATATTGGTGGTGGGGAATGTGTACTGGTGGAGGGATGGGTGTTTGATCATTTGAGCTTGTAACCCAAACATGAAAGTTTGTAACTATCTCATGGTGCTTCAATAAACTTAAAAAAATCTACAAATAATATGCTTACAAAATATACATCACTGTCATCCCCTTGCTCATCGATTTGTTTGAGTGGGCACCAGTAACATCACTCATTGAGAGACTTATTGTTACTGTTTTTGACATTTCCAATACACATGGGTAGCTTGCCAGGCTCTGCCGCATGGGCTCGATACTCTCAGTAGCTTGCCGGGCTCTCCAAGAGGGGCGGAGGAATCGAACTCAGGTTGGCCGCGTGAAAGGCAAATGCCCAACCGCTGTGCTGGTAGCCCGAGTTTGATTCCTCTGCCCCTCTTGGAGAGCCTGGCAAGCTACTGAGAGTATCGAGCCTGCACGGCAGAGCCTGGCAAGCTACTCGTGCATATTGGATATGCCAAAAACAGTAACAATAAGTCTCTCAATGAGAGACGTTACTGGTGCCCGCTCGAACAAAATATACCATTGGCCATCATATACATACAAAAAAAACTCGCATACCTGAATTTTTGGCAGATTATATCCTGGTGAGGTCCATCCTGAGAAGGTGGAGTCAGGCTGGGTATATGGCAGTGATTTTGGATTGTGGAGGCAAGCAGCTGCCGGGGGCTCTGCTTGGGTGGGCACCAAGCCACCCCAGCCCCCTCGGATTTACCCTGGTCCATTCAGCCATGTTTGAGATTAACTGCAGCTATTGATCTTTCAAGATTTATTAATGGGTCTCTGAGGCAAGGGCGGTAGTAGAGCTTACATGGTGGTGCTGGAGTTGCTTCATGGGGTGAATACTATTGCTTTCAGGAGTATTGGGAAGTAGGGAGAGGTAGCCCATCCCAACGCTGAGAAATTCTGGAGATTCCAGTCACAAAACCTGCATACCCACATTTCAGCAGATTATATCTTGGTGAGGTCCATTCTGAGACAGTGGAGTCAGGCCGGGGGTATGCTCGTGATTTTGAATTGTGGAAACAAGCAACGGCTGGCTGCCAAACTCTGCTTGGTCAGGCTCCAGGCTGACCCACCCCCCTCCAGTTCACCCCATTCTGTTCAGCCATGTGCAGATCTAAGAGTAATTGTGGCTTTTGATCTCTTTCATCATTTATTTATAGGTCTCTGAAATAAGGCAAATAAATGGGGTTGTATAGCTGTCCTGGAAGTGGTTTGTGGGTGTGGCTCCCACATACCTAACTTCTGGCTGTTTAATTTCTTGGTTAACTTAGTCCCAAATTGTCAGCATCTGGCCAACGGCACAGTGGCAATTTTGGGGTATCAGGAAGTGAGAAGGCACCATCAGGCTGCTGATGCACTCACCCTGCAGGTACAGGTTTACCTGCTGGTGGCACCACACCCTTAGTCACTGTGTTTCTAACTAGAACTCTAGAGCTTCTTCTTCTTTTCTTCTTCTTCCTCTTCTTCTTCTTTTTTTTTTTTAGTTCATCATATCAACATAATCCTCTGACATACCAGAAGTATATTTTATTTATTTTCCTTTTATTGATTGAAGTACTGTGCTTTACAATACTGTTAATGATGGCTTCACATGTGCATAATTCCAACATCACACCTATCACCAGTGTACCTCCGCCCTTCTTCAAGGTCCTCAAGGTTCCTCCCTTTCAAACCCCCACTCCCTCTGCAAACTCAGTTCTGGAGATCAACTGTCTCTTGTGTTGCCTTTAGCCCTTTGTTACTATCTTAATGTGTATCTTTAAGTCCCATATCTAAGAGAGATCATTATGTATATGTCCCTTTTTTGTGTCCCATACATTCCAGCAATACCAATTTCAGGCATCTGCTTCCCAAACACAGAAAACATAAATTCAATAGGATACATGTACATCTGTGTTCGTCAAAGTGCTTACTACAAGACCCGACATATGGAAATAGCCCACATGCCCAACTACAGATGAACAGGTCAATAATTTGTGGTATCTGTTATAATGCTTTTAAGGGTGCATCAGAATGAAGAGCCACCTCTCGCTGGGGTGTGCTTGAGAGGAAGAAGGTGGCTGGCTCAGGAAGGAGTGCTCTAGGCCATTAATGGAAAAGTGTATCAGAATAAATAGCAGATTCTAGAACTTTTGTAACCTCTATTCTTAGTGTAGGGAACTGTTTCCTTGCATACATAAATACTATTTTGCACGGCACATTTCAGAGTCTATAGGCTAGAACTTATTAATGTGTGAGGAGGGGTTGAGTGTTGTACCATATTTGGGCACTATGGCATGCAGAGTGGGCATTCAATAAATGTTTAACAACTTAATAGCCATTTATAGATCACCTACTGTGTAGCAGGCTCCACAACTATTGACTAAAAGAAAGTACCTGCAATTATAATCTGTCTGGAAAAATAGAACAATTGACTTCAGGAAGTGACTGTTATTGCTTTGGCTTACTCATAGGGAGGAGCATAGCTTCTTATGGTATTCATTAGTTGAACATCTTTCTAGGAGTCACTTTGTGCTGATAATTTCTTTTATTGTACCTTTGTTGCTTATATATTTAAGTTTTGTTTATTTGTTTTATTTTATTCTGTCTTCCTGTAAATTGCCTCACATTCTTCCTGGAATAATATTGGGCATAATAATGAATACAATTATAAGGAGTTTGGAGAAGAGAAGCATCAGCAAAATTAAACAGGCTGACTTTGCAGTCTGTGAGCAGTAAAAAGGTACCTGGTCCTCCAACCAGGCTCTGACCAGACTCACTGTTCACTAGACCAGAACTTGACCGTCATTGAACAGGATGACTGCGTTTTTCAGCCTGGTGTTCTGGAAAGATCATGAACTCCAAGGTCAGCATGACCCAGCTCCAAAGAGAAGCTTTGCTACATTTTAATTGCTACCAGGTCAGGTCATTCGAAGTCTGAGCTTTAGGTCTTCAATTCATAAAATAGACATAATAAGAACTACTTTACAATCTGTTATGGGAGTTAAAAATGTGAAATGGTCAGACTCGACTATGTTCCCAATAAAAGACAGTTTATGTCAATTATGGACCAGTAGGGATCCTGGTCGATATGGCCATCAGACTGAACAACTGTAAGCTGACTTTTATCAGGCTCTTAATATTTGACAGATCTTCAGCTGAGTAGCTACTAGAGTTTCCTCCTTTTGTGTTGGACAATATTTCTGTGAGATAGATAATTTATTTTGATTATTTTAGTGGTAAGCAGCCAAAGTTTAGATGTTTCATAAGATGACTAGTACAACTGCAGAGTCTAAGTTTTAACTGGTATCCATCACGGGCAAATCTACTAAAAGTCACAGGAGAGTGCTATGTCTCCGGGATGAGCCAGAACTTATTCCCCAAGTCTTCTCAAGTGCCCTGAGCTCCTAAACATCCAAAGTTGGGTTTTCTATAACTTCCAAGAGGATCAGTATTCTCAGCACAGCCAGTAGAAGCTTAATTAATGGCTAATAGCATGATGGAGTGAACACATAGACATGCAGCTTTTCTGGTATGCTTTGAACTATTCAGAGACAGTAAGGCATTGAAAGTATCCATGTAATCATGGAGTGTGCTGTGTGAGAGATCTGTAGTGTTCAGCAGCATACTAAGTATGGCCTCAAACCATATAAATGCACATATGAATTATGCATTTATTTCCCTTACATGTATAGCCGTGTTCTAAGTCTTTTGTGCTTATCTGTGCTCTGGGCATCTAACAAACATAATCTTACACTCTCACCACTTCCATTTTGGTTTATATTGTTTTTCACTGCTCATTTAGTACATTCATACATTTACTGATGCAGCAAATGTCTATTGATAGCCTAAGTTGTGCCAGCAGCCTCTGTACTTGCTGAGGGGGAAACATAGTAGGTTCATCTTCTGTTCTGAAGTATATACTCAATTAGGGTGAATCCTTGGTCTGTGTTGAAAAAATGAGTCATTTGAAGTCTGGAGGGACGAGACTTTTGTCGAGTTATAGTCAGCTGAGATCTGACGCCTCCCAAATCGACACTTTGCGCTGACTCAGTTTGTTTCTATTCAATGAGAGGCTGTGCTGTGGTGAACTTACAATGCTGATAGATCACATAGTCCCATCTGGGATGACACCCTTCCTTTTCGAGGTCACAGACGATGCTTGATAACTGAATTCAGCATCTGCCCTAGTGATTACTTAGGTCAGTGACTTCCTCTTGGTTTTAAGAACTCTTGAACTGTGCAAACCCAAAGGGATTTAAGGGTTCATTGCAAATATATCTGGATGGCACTGTGGATAGCCTTAAAGAGCCCCTTTCTGGGGGTAGGAGGAGCTTAGGGGCTGCCCAGATACCCTTATGTAACTGCTCAGAATGTGTATTGCGGAATGAGTTTATAAAACACCAGAACAAAGGGGAACCACCACCCAGCCTGTACATGGTGAATATGGAAGCACCTGAGGGTTTCCCCAACATTGCAAATTCTATAAAAATACAGAGTCTTTCTCACACCTCTAGCTTCATTTTACCCCATGCTCCTCACCAACTGGTCTCCATGTAAATAACCACATTTTAGCTTCAGTGTGGCAAAATGAGGCATTTAAACATGGTTCTAGTCTTCCAGAAGGCTCTTCTTCCCTTTGAATACTGACCCTGCCAGTCAAAAAGTGACTTTGAAAGTTATTTATTATTTTATTTTGGGGGGGTCACACCCAGCGTTGCACAGGGGTTACTCCTGGCTCATGCACTCAGGAATTACTCCTGGCAATGCTTGGGGGACCATATGGGATGCTGGGATTCAAACCCTGGGTGCCCGCGTGCAAGGCAAATGCCCTACCTGCTGTGCTATTGCTCCAGCCCCTGAAAAGTTATTTTATCTTCCTGTGCCTCAGTTTTCTTTCCTTCAAAGACTAAGTAAAATGAAAACAACTGTCTCAGAGTTGGCATGAAAATTCAACACTGTTTGTCGAGCTCTTAGGTTATTTCCTCCTGGCACATAAAATGTGCTAGATGAATGTGAGCTATTTCACAATTAATCACCCTTCAGGTTTCCACTTACCTGACAATTCCTTGATGATGTTTTCTCTAATCCTTCAGTCTAGGGCACCCTCCCTACGAGTCACATCCTAGCACGTCTGCTTTTTTTGTGTGTGTGTTGTATTGATCCCAACCTCCATCTCCACATTGATTGCTCTAATTGTTTCAATGTCTGTGTCTGTGTTTCTCAATTGTAAGCTCGGCAGTGTTGAACATTGTACTTAGCACAATGCAGACAATGCCTCAAATTGAATGAATGAAGGACATTCGGTGACTCCTAGGTGGGTTATCATTTTGAGTATTGGAAAGCAAGCATTTTATAAGCATGAATATCCTGGATCCACAGTTTGAGAGTTTGCCATGTCTATTTTCCATGGTTTTGTTTTTTGTCTTGTTTGAAGTGAGGATAATGCCTCTCCAGAGGTGCCTGGGTACCTGGGGCCATTTCTGAGATACTTGACCAAGCAATTGGCTTGATGGTTTGCTGCTCAGGTTGTTTGTTGTGATTTTACTCAGGGCTGCAGTCCTGGGAACTACTAAGGCCACATTCACTAGTATTTGGAGTGTAAGAGGGTGATTACATGGTGACAAAGATCGAACTTGGGGCCTCACACATACTTGGTATGCACACTTCTCTCCCACTGGGCTGTCTTCTTGTCCCCTATTTCTATATTTTCTTATTTTAGCCACAGGATGCATGCACAGGTCCAGTATTAAGGACCCAAATAAAACTGACTACTGGACATTCCCCAGGGACTTGACTGAAGGGGAAGACTTTCATGGTCTTGAGAATAGTGACAAGTGAAGTGTATTTGGGGGCAAGTACTCAAATCTCTTTGGAAAAGAAAGAAGTAAGGCAGGAACTGCTGTGTGTGGGCATTGTGGTAGGAAGGGGAGCGACACATCCATAGCTATATTGATGAGATACATGGCCATGACTCACCTGGATTATGTCTTGCAGGATCCTGGAGCTACAGGAGACTGGAGACCTGGATGTGCTCAAGCAGAAATGGTGGCCACACACGGGCCGCTGTGACCTCACCAGCCACACCAGTGCCCAGGCTGATGGCAAATCCCTCAAACTGCACAGCTTTGCTGGGGTCTTCTGCATCCTGGCCATCGGTCTTCTCCTCGCCTGCCTGGTGGCTGCCCTCGAGTTGTGGTGGAACAGCAACCGGTGCCACCAGGAAACCCCCAAAGAGGTGTGTACCCTGAGTCTTATTTCTCCCTTTCACAGGCTAGAGTCACACTGGGCCATTCAGCGGGCGGTTTTCTGCCTCTTGCTATTTACCTGACTCACTTGACTGGAGACAGAAGTGTTTTATATTGGGGGATGGTATTGTGTTGTTGTTGTTGTTGTTTTAAAGTCAGAGAACAAATGCAGGGAATGTTTTCATGCTTGAACAAAGTGCCAAGGAACCAGCCACATGCACTAAAGTCCTGTATTTATCTATAGAGCAGATACAGCATGAGCAGCGCCAGAGAGCCCTTCCCCACCCTGCCCCGCCCATGTGCCTCCACCCTGACCTGGAGAGACCAACTGTAGGGTAAGAGAGGAGCCCTCTTTCCTTCCTGGTTCTCTTTGCTTTTCACTCAGGGCCATGGGACCCTGCTCACCAGCTTGCAATTGGGGACTGTTTCTTGGCCCTTTTATGGTTCCTTCTTCCCTTTCTCCCTCCTCCTTGCTGGACCCAGCTTTGCTCACATACTCCCACCCCACCCCCAGGAAACTCTCAGCACAGGGAGCATTGTGGTTTTTGTCCCGATCCAAGATTCAAGACACATTTCTCTCTGTGTGTGCCAATCACAAGCTGACACTGCCCGCTTTTATCTCCTTCTCATTGAGTTCTTGCTCCTCTACAAGTCCATTTGTTTTTGATATGAAGTTTTCATCAGGGTGTCTTGGTGGAGACAGTACCCCAAGGGAGGGAATCACGAATGTCATTGGATGATGATGTTTCCCCCATAGAAATCCACAGACAAGATGCATCAGCATAAACCCAGCCCAGAGGGTTTCGGTACATGATGCATTTGCCTCAGCTATCTCTAGAATCATAGCTTCACACATGACAGTGTTGAGACAAATAGGTATAAATGTCAAACAAAAGGCATATTCACCCCAACAAAGAAGCAGAGTCCCATTGCCACCATGTCCAAAACCTGGATGTTGGCCACTTAGCAGAGTCCCATTGCCACCATGTCCGAAACCTGGATGTTGGCCACTTAGCCACTTAGCCACACAGCCACTTAGCCACTTAGCAGTAGAGTCCCTGGCAGCGTGGACAATGACAAGAGACTCCATTCATACAGTACTCTGGTTCTGTGTCACTACACTTAGTTTTTGCTAAAAAGGATCTTGCTGTTTTATTCAAGCATGTCTAGTATTTCTGTGGACATCATAACCCTCTCTTGCCTACATGTAAGCAAATGCAAGGCTTCCTCAGCCTCAGTGGCTCTCTTACCTCCCCTGGGTCACAGGAGAAAGGAACAAAGAGAACTTAAGAAAACACACTGAAAGAAACTGATGATAAATCTATCTCCAGTTTCTTAAGTGTCACTGCAGGAGTGGTGACTTGGCATGATGAATAACTTTAAGGAAGAGCCACAGGCGTTCCCCTCTCCTGACTTGTCCGACTTTCCCCAATTCCAGTCCCCCTCCATGTCATGCCCAGGGCTCCTGTCACCTGCTTCTTACACCCCTGTCATTGTGCATGAAAGCATCAACAACAGCCAGGATAGGTGGATGTGATCCTAGTGGACCAAGGAGGACCCCATCCCATTATACGCACCCTGTGTTGTTTGCCTTGGGGTTGTTGTTTTTGTTTTCCTAAACTCACAGCTTAGGAAATTTTCTTCTGTAAAAATGTCCCTTGGGTCAGGGGAGTGGGAAAGGTTCTCCAGGTCAGTGAGCTATCACACATCAGGTCAGGTCACGGTCATAAAGGCACTGTCCTTGGATGATATGGGCAGAGCAGAAACACAGGGACACAGGCTCAGGCTAGATGTCATTAACAAGCTTGTCAGGTATAGGGAGATGTTTGCGTCCTTCTGTCCTTCCTCACAAAGGGAAGTTTAAACTGCCAAGCTATTGTGTGGTATGTGTATGTGTGAGTGTGTGTGTGTGAGAGAGACAGTAAAAAATAACAGACAGGAGTGAAGGAGCAGAGAGAACAAGAAAGAGACGAAAAGTAGTGAAAAGATTGTGATGCTGGGGAAACAGATGACAGACAGAGGAAAAAAGACAAAGACCTGAGCTGTGAGAAGCATCTTCTTCTAGCCAGTAAAGCAGCCCTTCTGCCTTCCTCAATTCTGCATAATCCTAGGGAGGATGCCATACGTTGTTTCTGCTTAGAAACACAGGATATAGGCAGCAAGGACTACTAACAATATAGAGATTATCAGGATTTGAGGTGGTTAGAAACAGCTATTGGGGGATCTGTAAAAATCCTAGAGCAGAATATAAGAGTGAAAGTTGAAGGCTTCAAGAATAGTACAGCAAGTAAGGCAACTGCCTTGCACATGGCCAATCAGGGTTCAACCCCCAGCACCCCATCTCATCCTCTGAACCTACCAGGAGAGATCCCTGAACACAAAGCCAGGAGTAAGCCCTGAGCACCATCCGGTGTGGTCCTCAACAAACAGAAGATTGGAAGTTAAACCTTCATCAGGATAAACAGATGAGAGTAAAGGAAGTCTTCACACCCTCTGGAGTTCTAGGGGCTGCCATATCCCACCAGCAAAGACATAGCAAAGAGACTTAGACTTGCTCTGAAGAATTTCCATGGCAGGCCCAGGGGTTTAAATCTCAATCTGGTAAGGAGTAACAGCCAGAAATGATGTTGAAATAATAGGATTTTAGAAGTGTATATTCAAACTCTTGGGGAAATAATGATGGTATGCAATCCAGATCTGTTTTTGTGTTACTGGTTGCCCGTGTTTTATGGAGCAGCATTTCCAATTAGGGGAGAGTGTCTGGTTAATCTTCAAATGCTTCATTTTGAGGCATGGGCTATATTTCTTAAGACCCAGAAACCTGTCATTGGGTGGAGTCCTAGTCATGTTTAATGACTTGTGCTGGGGTGTCTTCAGAGTTTAGATACCTATTTGAGAAAGAGTAGTAATGTGCACTCAACCCCTTAATATTCATGTGGATTCCAGCTCATATTTTTTCTGTGCAATCAGATGATTATGTAGTTACCCAATGCAGGTGAGTGCACTGAGCTCCCTGGCTGCAGCAAAGAGCCACCCTTTAGATTTATGGGGGGAAATGGAGCCGTTTCTCTGAGAATAAAATATTCATGAAATAAAGATGAGAACTGCACAAATGGGGGATGACATGAGGAGTGCAGGATGAATCATCTGTCACTGAGCTGGGAACTCAGAATTCTCGTTGCTTCCTGCCTTGCCTGCCCTCGTTGCAGTGAGAGACCAGAGTGGCCAGCCAGCAGGGCGAACGTCAGAGCTAGGGCCTTTTGTTCTGGCCAGGGCCTTAGTTTTTGTCTGAACAAGCCCATCTGCATGCCTTTCCCTAAAAGGTTTGATCCTAGGAACACATCCTTTGGCCCTACACCCTCCGCTTCTTCCACTCCTCTGATGCTGCTTTAGCTTCATGTAAATATTTGTCCTCCTGCACTATTTCCTCTTCATCTACACAATCTCACAGAGTCATATACTCTGGGGGTTCAGTGGGTGAAGATATCTAAAGTGTCATGTGCAACTGCCCTATGTGCTTCATAAGTGGTGACTAAAGGACTTTTTCCTCCCAAGGACCTGGTGACAAATAGTAAAAGACATGGAAAACAAGTCACATATAGAGCAGTTTTTTTTTCTGTGTCCAGAGCTGTGTTTTCTCCTTAACTCTCCACACTCTAATAACATTTAAGAAAGACATGCTGAAGAAATAGGGCTCAGAAAATATGGGGGCCATAATTGGGATATGAATGATGTGTCTACCATTAGGGCATCCATTGGGTGTCCACAGGACTAGGAGTTTCTATTTAGCATTTTCAGGAGCATTGGGGAATAAAGGATGTAATTGAAATTTCTTCCCTGAGCTGGGCTCCAAGGTACTTAATAGGTATTTATATTCTCTAAATGCCAGTTTGTCTTCTATGGATAACTGAACCTGGTCAACAAATAAACTGCTGAGATCCTTTTAACGGGCATCATTAGAAGGAGAGTAAGTGTATATTTCAGCATCTATACCAGAACTTCCCAGTAAGAAAGCACTAGGCATTTATCATACACTAGTGTGCATTTCAATGCCTGCCTGGACAGCACTCCCCTCTGGAAAAACTCCCTGCCCACCTGAATGGGTCACCTCCCAAGGTAATAGCTCTAGATTGTTGCTAATGGGCTAGTTGTCTGCCTCCATTTCAGATTTGTGGGAGCTTCCCATCTCAGCATTACCTCATTTTGTCCAGTCTCTAATCAGTAGAACACCTTATTAAAGGGTGATGAATATAAGGAATGTATTGAGTACCTTTTATGTGCCAGGGGCTATGATGGATGCTTTACTAAGAATAATAACTTACCTGGCTGTAGGGATTCAGATGTGTTTATCAACTGAATAAACCAGTTTAGACTCCTATGAAGAAAATTTTATTAATATTAAATTGTTGTATAATCATTGCAGCTGGATCAATGGCTCTCTATTATGACTGCACATCAGGGGTGATTAACCTCAGAATTTTATTCAAATGCGGATACTTAAGAGATTCATTCCCCAAGAATTGTATTAGGTAGATCTGGTTGACTGTAATTTATAGAAGGGCCATATGTGTTTTTAGTATCCTGTCAAGGATGCAAACCATTGGTTGATAAAATCCTTCCAAGGAAAGATTGAGAACATGCAAATTATTAGAGCAGGAAAGGGCCCAGATTTTGGAACTGGATGTGGACTCTTGTTCTGACACTCTTTACTATGGAAATGCCTTCATCAAGTTTTTCCAGCCTCAGCCTCCGTTTGCCCTGTTCATACTTTCTGCTATTATCTATTATAGGAATTGTATTATTATCCCAAATCTTATTGACTTCCCCTACAAAACCTGCTATTGAGCTTATTGGAACTTAGTCTCATGACACTCTGAGATGTATATATAATCTCTTGAGATCCCTTCACTAACTTAATATTCAGCTCTTTGCTCATAACCAACCATTATTCTCAGACCCCAGCCTAGCTGTTTGGGGTTGAAAAAGTCTTCAAAGCAAGATTTAAGATCATATGGATGGTGTTTCTCCAGGCCCTTGGGTTTCATATACCACCTGGTTAGTCTCAATGGTAACAGGCAAACACTTCCTACAACCATCCCAGTCAACTGAGAAATCCCTCATCCCATTTTGTATGTGCCCAACTCAAAGTAAAAGCCACTGGACTACAAACAAAGTCAGTTCTAATGAGTCCCACGTGAAAACGGCTGTTACATAGATGGTAGTTTAGTTAATTACAATTTGCCAATACACTGTATTATTTCCACATTGTTGAACAGCAGCTTAATTATAGAACTTTATATTCTGTAAGACAATACCTGGGAGAGGGTCCCAGATAATCTCTGTTGGTACATCTGTCATCACATTAAATATGAGGGGAAAAATGCAGACCTGGAGTTCAGCCTAATTCATGGATAAACATAGCCACTGAGTTTTATGTCCTATTCTGAGATGTGACTAGGTCAGTTACCTAGTAAATTAATGAAGGCAGCAGGAAGCTTCCAAGTCTCTTACCACAGCTGTCATTACCTGGTTGCATGCTGAAACCTTGAGATAATGAGAATGTAAACTGATGTAGTGCACATCAAAAAAACCCATTATTTGAATTTGCATAACAGTAGAATGCCCCATTTTGTCTAAAATATCGGTAATTATTTAAATTACTCCTGCTTCTTTTCTTGAGCAGGTGGATTATTTCTGCCTCTTTTCCCATGGCCAGAGGGTCACCAAGAATGACCTGGTATGTGATAAAAAAAAAAAAGTACAGCCCCATGTGATCCAACAAGATAGTACTTCCAATGGAGGCTTTTCTCTGGTTGCTGCATATTAATTGCAGGAGCAGGCAGCCTAGATATGTGATAAAAAAATATTTCAGAAGCAGGGTGTCTAGATTTCCAGAGAGGATCAGAGGCAGAGTGTGCTATAGTTCTGCCCATTTTCTCGACAATTTGAACACCCAATATTGGGAGCTAATGGTGTCTTCTCCTCTTTGTCTTGAAGCTACCAGCTGAGGTAGGATTTGAATGGAATGAGATTCCACTTATGGATTGAGGGGGAGGCAATGAAGATAAATTTTATACTATTATTTGGGCTGAATGTTTTTTCTAGAAAGTCTATTTAGTTGGTGTGGACATTTTGTTTGTGCCTAGACATGTTCAGATGGGAGCTGATACCTACTGCTCCACTAACCGTCTGGAAACTTCTTTATTTGCCCTTAACGCAAGTCACAATATATGTAGATGTAAGAAACCATGTGTTCACGTTCTTTACTGTAGAAACAATGACTGCAGGAAAATTGAATCATCACCAAATCCACACCTGAGACTGATCCTGATTCTAGATTCTTTGATGTGACCTGATCCACTACTCACCTCTCTGACTGATATGCCAGATTAATGCCTGTGTCCCACCACTTTTATATCAATATTCCCCCTTTGCCCCACACACATTCCCAAACTCCTCTACCTTGTGCTTCACTGGTGAAGAATTTCATCGAAGACCTCCTTACATTTTCTTCAGATGATTTTGGTTGTTCTGTCTTCCTTCAAAGATTACCTTCTATCTTATTTCTCTGGCATTAGATAGAGAAAACACCTTTTACTTTTGCCCACTCTTACCTCCCTGAGGCCTTTTTTTGGTATGCCATTCTTACTTCTCTATGCCCAGACCCCAACAGATCTGAGATCATCTCTAGAATTCTTGTTTTAGTCCAGTGTTAAGCTGATGTTAAAAAAAGGAATAGAAACTTCACCTAACTGCCAGCATCATAGTGACTATATCTGGGCCAAGACTTACTTTCAATTTCAGTTTAGTCCTCTGGTACACTTTCCTTCTTCCCATCTCCAATGGGATTATTAAAACCATAAAAGCAATACTAATGAGGAAAAGGCAAGATTATGCAACTAAACAGTTCTTCTAATGATCCCACAACCAGCTTGGTCATCAGAGTTCCTTAATGGAAATGAAAGGCTCTGCCCATAGAGACGTCAGACTCCTACAGCCTCCTCTAAGCTTTTCTGGCTACAAAGAGAAGTTTATATTATTAATTCCCCAAAGAGTCAGAAATTTTCTCTTTTTCAATTCCCATTTCCATGGTCTCAGTCTCAATCCCCTCATGCATTTGAAATAAAACTTGCCCATAGATACTAATATTTTTAAACATAGGGCAATAATATTGACTGATTCAGGTGAAAGAACAGTATCAGGATATTACCAGGAACTTATAGCAGCCATGGGAAGACTAAGAGCAAGTTGGGTCATGGATAGGAATTCTAAGCTTGCCTCAGAGGCTGAAACTGGAACTATGGTCATGAAGTGGAAAGTTTGGTGAAGGCATTATCACTATATTGGATGGAACATAAAGCATGCTTTGTTTCTTTATTGCTTTCTTTGGGATTCAGATTCAGTTCTAATTCTTTCTTGGGACATGGTCCTGCCACTGAACTAGAGTATCAGGACAGCTGACAAACAATTTTCCACTGAAAAAGGTGTCATTTCCACAAAGCAAATAAATCATGGTTCTTCCTAAGAAAAGGGAATTGATTCTCAATGCTGTAAAGATAGTGAACAAAAAGGTGGTAAAAGGACCAGGGAAATGGCTCAAAGTACATGTGGTTTTGTTTTTTTTATAATTTTTTAAATTTTATTGAATAACCATGAGATAGTTACAAGCTTTCATGTTTGGGTTACAATCTCACAATGATCAAACTCCCATTCCTCCACCAGTACACATTCCCCACCACCAATATCCTGGGTATACCCCCACTTTCCCACTCTCCCCCTGCCTCTAAGACAGACAATATTCTCCATACTCTCTCTCTACTTTGGGGAATTATAGCTTGCAACACAGACACTGAGAGGGTCATCATGTTTGGTCCATTATCTACTTTTGGCAAAAGTGCATGTGTTTTCTGTAGAGATCCTAAGTTTAGTACTTGGCACAGTATAAACTCCTGAGCCCCTCTGGGCATGGCCTTGGTGGCCCCTGACACTGTAAATCCTAGATAGTGCCTGACTACTTTCAGGCACACAAAACTGGGCCGAAAATCACAGGGTGTGGCTCTTGGGCCCTCTTAACGCTTCTTGGGAGGCCTAAAATTGGTGCTAAAATAGTGTCACATCCAAGAATAAAGGAAACAAACAGGCAAGATTTTACAACGCTAGATCAACCATGCAGTAAGATCATTCAAAATATAACTTGAATTTCAATGTTATATGTTCTGCAAACTGTTGCAGAAGTCAGTGGAAGAAATCACACACATCCTATCCAATTAGGAAAGATAGAAGCCTGGTCCTCTCCAGCTGCTTCTCCAGTTTTACCCATGACACTTTCCACCCGGAAATGTTCGCAACTCAGAGACAGTTTCCCAGCATCAGTGTGCTAAGCTTTGCTTATTTCCATCTCTGAAACGAAACCACAGCACCTTTGACTTTCTCAGTCTCACACAGGTTCCCTTTTGACCTGGAATGAAGTCTTCATTTTTTATCTTTCTCCTGCAAACAGTTCTGGGAGAGAGTAGGTGTCCAACTGAAGACACCTTTTCTCTTCAACAAAACATTCTGTTTGTTGAAATAACAAAATATTCTGTTTGTTAGCCTTGACATGGGCTGGACTGATAGCACAGCAGGTAAAGTGTTTGCCTTGCAAGCAGCTGACCCGGGTTCAATTTCTCTGCCCTTATTGGAGAGCCTGGCAAACTACTGAGAGTATTTTGCCCTCATGGCAGAGCCTGGCAAGCTACCTGTGGCATATTCAATATGCCAAAACAATAACAAGTCTCACAATGGAGACATTACTGGTGCTCACTCGAGCAAATCAATGAGCAAATGGACAGTGCTACAGTGCTACAGCCTTGACATAAAGGAAGGTGTGGAGAGAACACTGACCCTACTTAGTCTGTGCCATGGGGTGTGGGGAGCATGAAATGGATTGCAGAGGCAACGTCTTTGCCTAAGAGACTCATTAGTTCCACTGTTGGACAGTCATCTGAGGGGTAAGCTCAAACCAGTCAATGAGTATTCCCATCTGAGGAAAAAATTTTGTGCTGTTAGCTCTGAAGGAGTTCAAAGCAGCCACTGGAATTGTCCTTGGGGTTTATAAGATACCTTTTATTTTCTTTTAAAACACTTCCAGTACTTTTATACGTATTACGTTTTCTAAAAACCTTCAAGGTAGACAATGTACAAATGCTTTTCTCTTCAATCTCTAGAGTTCAACATTAGCCTGCAGGCCTCTCTCTGATAGAGCTTCTGCATGATATTTCTCTTGGTGTTTGATATGAAGGAGATACAGGCAGTTGGCATGCCCTTGCCTGGCACATTGGCACTGATGCTGCCTGAAAATAGAATTCACCTTCTAATACCTGAACCAAGGAGCTGGCATTTCTGGGGTTATCACATACAGAAACTGAGGAAGTAGACCATGTCTTCCTAGTCTCTGTATAGTTTTATAACACTTTGACCATCGTGAATTATTCTAGCACTGTTGACATATCACTGAGTCATGTAAAAGGATATGTATTGTTTTCTATCTTAAAGAAAATTATTCCCTTGCCCCTATTCACTATGAAGGAGTAGGTGTGAGAATCACCCACTGCCTCAAAACCTTCCAGACCAGGAAGGTTAGTGACCCCAAGGAAGTCCTTCACCTCCCAACCTCATTCCCGTCCAGAAACCAGGACCCATTAGGTTCTTTAAAGGCCATTATCCTTTCCTTGCCTCCCTGGAGACTTTCACTGGGATGACCTGGGCCTGGTGGAGGAGGATGCCACATAATGAGGTTGTGGCTCTGGAGGAGGGGACCCGGGGTTGAAACTTACCGAACCTCAGCCATCTTGGCATTAGTAGGGATGACCATGCCAAATCTCTTGGGCACCCTGAACACTAAATGGCAAATACTTGAAGACACTTTCGGGCTTCAGGGACAACTCACTTTTATTCCAAGAGATGTTTTATTCTCCTCTCCTCTTCCTTCACTTTCCTCCTCCTCCTCCACTTTCTCCTCCTCCTTTCCCTTCTCAGCTACTCTCAAGAGTTGCCCCTGGTTGTGAGAGCAGTGCTAAGCTGAGAGTGAGGCTGTCTGTGGTTGATGGGTATGCAGGTACTTCCTGCTCCCGAGGAAGCAGAGCCTTATGCTCCTGATCCTTATCCCCATATACAAGAGGGTTGGTGGTTTAGTTCAGGGAAGTTGGGCGCCATGGGGGCATGCGCACCTACTGCCCTGTGGGCTGAACCGTTTGCCGACACCCTTTGGAGTTTGTAGAAACCCAGCATTGTTTCATGTTGGAGCTTGACCGGACCTTCCTGTCTTCTCCCTCCAGGACAAAGAAGTGAATTTGGAGCAGGTCCACCGGCGCATGAATAGTCTAATGGACGAAGACATTGCTCACAAGCAGATTTCCCCAGCTTCCATTGAGCTCTCAGCCCTGGAGATGGGGGGCCTTGCTCCGAGTCAGGCCTTGGAGCCCACGCGGGAGTATCAGAACACCCAGCTCTCGGTCAGCACCTTCTTGCCCGAGCAAAGCAGCCACAGCACCAGCCGGACACTCTCGTCAGGGCCCAGCAGCAACCTGCCGCTGCCTCTGAGCAGCTCAGCCACCATGCCCTCCATGCAGTGCAAACACCGGTCGCCCAACGGGGGCCTGTTCCGCCAGAGCCCGGTGAAAACCCCCATCCCCATGTCCTTCCAGCCTGTGCCTGGAGGCGTCCTCCCAGAGGCCTTGGACACCTCGCACGGCACGTCCATCTGACCCGACCGCGCGCAGCCTGCCCTCCTGCCCTCCCGCCCACCCATCCACCCACCCATCCGACCAGCAGAGCTTTTTAATACAAGGAAACGACACCACAAACCACACACATGCACACACACACACACACACACGCACACACAGAGAGACTCTCATTTTTCTTGTACATATGTGTAAATAATGACAGAATGGAGTGGGGTAAAAGTGTATTTTGAATATTCCCAATTTTCGAAGTCAGTAAAAAAAAAACACAAAAACTGTATGAATGACTTTGTAAATTTTGTTCTATATGAATAAAAAGGCAAATTACTTGTGATCATTCTGAAGTGCCAAAGAAGCTCCCTGTTCCTGGGCCTTTCTGAGGGCAAGAGGGGTGATCAGCTCAGGAGCCCCTTCCTGCTGGGGTTGAGAGGAAGCGGAGGAGCTAGTCCCTTTTGAGGAGCCCCTATGCTGCTTGCTGTCTGTCCCATGGTTTTCTGCCACATTTCTTCCTTCAGTTCTCTCCTATAGACAAAGGGTGAGGCTGGAGACAGTGTTGGCCCGGCCCCCAAGACACCACACTGTACGCTGATCCATTGTCGTCTCATCCTGAATCTAAGGACACTCGAGGACACAGGGCCCATGCCCCAGGTCACCCTATTCTGTGTGGCCATACTACGGAGAAACCTCCCTGACTGGGAGCACTGTCTCTGTGGGCTTTGATGCTGACATTTTCTAAGGTCATCCTATTGACTTTTTTTTTCTTTACTTTTTTTTCCCTAATTAGGAGAGTTCCACAAGGGATAGACTTCGCCAGGAGGAGGGCAGATCCATCATTACTTCGGGGAGGCTGGGTAGAGCTGAGCTTGGCCGGGTGAAATGTTGATAGGGAGTGGGAGAGAGAGGCGAGGTGGTGTGTATGGAGCAGGTAAGGTGGGGGCGGGGAGAGAGTTTGGATGGTGGGAGAGTAGTACCGCAGGTTGGAGACCCAGAATCCCAGGCAAGAGAACCAGGTGTGGTCATGAAGAGAGAAGAGTAGGAGAACTGGGGTTTCAGGTGAAGACTTCCAGCAGGGCAGGTGGAGGGACAATCCCAAGGGACAGCATAGCGCTCTAGAGTGCTGGGATTCACATGGCACACACAGGCAGGCATGGGCCTTGGCACTTAGAAAAAAACAACACAACTGTGTTCTGGGAGACAAGGAACTCTCCATATGGCTGGGTCTTAAATCCTAGAGGCAGTTTTCCCAGCTGACCCAGCAGCAGCACAGATCCTGCCTTCTGCGTGGCTGTGTTCTCCAGACCAGAAACCTAAAGCTAGGAGCTTCCTATCTCTCAGATATCTCTGAAATTTCAAATATCTCTGAAATTATCAAGAATATCTCTGAACCAGTAAGCCTCTGTGGAGACTGTGATCTTAGGGCTAGGATAATCTGACAATACTCCCTCCTCACTTTTCCCTTTTTCCTTCATTTGCCCTATCTAAGGCAAATCACTAAGAAAGAAAGAAAAAAAAAAGTAAGAATTCTCCCAGAGCAGAATGAGGGGAGTTCCCTGAGCTGTGTCACTCAGCTCCTCTCCTTCTGAAGACAAAGGCAATTCAGCTCTCTTAACCTGCCAGGCCAGCTCAGACATGGCCCCGTTTTTCTATATGTGGGAGGCAGGGCTCCCAACCCTGCAGTGATCAGGGAACTCAGCGCCTGTGTGTGAGGTCCTATTGATTGTCTTTCCTATAGCCTTGTAGATTTCCTTCTTATGAGGGGGATGAATAGGCCAGGATTGATTTCTTTCCTAAATCCCCAATGAGATGATTGAGCAGAAAGAATGGCGACATTCCATAGTCAGCTAAAAGCACCCTGGGGAGGAGAGTGTTTATAATTATGTTATTTATCTCTGGGTGTTGAGAATGACCTGGTGTATTAGTGCTACCCAGGCGATCCTCTGACATGGCTCCGGAGCGGAGAGCCAGGAACTGTGCGCATCTGCACCGTGAAACCTGGGAGAACTGGGGTGACCCACGGAAGCTTCATTTTCTTCCCATCAGCACTTTGGGGGCCATGTCCTAGATGGTCGAACTCTTACATATATATCTATTTTTTTAGTCAAGCTCTGGTCTCATTGCCTTATCTCACACCTAAGTTTGTTTTTCTCCCTGAGGTGAAAACCCTATCTGGGGCACACCATGGATATCTTCTTGGACAGCTTTGCTTAAAGTGGGTATCATGGAGAGGAGAGAGATGGCGGTGGGTGATGGTAGTGTGTGTGTGTGTGTGTGTGTGTGTGTGTGTGTGTGTGTGCATGTGTGCATGAAAGAGAGTGGGAGAAAGACAGAGCAAGAGAGAAAGTGAGAGGAGAGAGAGAAAAACGGATCAATCTCATCTGAGCAAAAGGTACTGAGCTTATATAAAAAAATCTTTAACACCTTATGGTGTTATTCTTCATCATATTTGTTATTTTTAAAACTCCGTACCCTTGGCATGAGGGGAAATAATTGATATTCAAGCAAGTTATCTAGGGAAAAGAAAATCATCCCAACTCAGATTTCTGTGTCAGCTCAGAATGTATTTTTTTTCGTGCTTTGCTCGTTGGATTTATAACTCTGTTTAGACTATTCCATACATTTTAGGTATATTTTGTGCCTTCAGACACTGCAAATTATAATCAGCATTTGGATTAAAGTTGTTTAATAATAAAACTTGACTTTGTTCCCAACCCTCTTCTTCTCTGGGGTAAAGAAATATTGTCTCTGTGCTCTGGGGTATGTGTGACTGGGAATTAAATTCAGTCTCCTTCAGTGGGCAGTTGTGATACCTCTCGGAGTGAGTCACGAGCATTCCTGGGGTGGAGATTTGTGCTCCTCACTTGTGCACATACAGAGACCCCTTGACATCAACCAGGAGAAACTGTCAGGATAGGAAAAAGCAGGAATAGGCTGAGACACAGTTCTAATTTTTGGTTGTTAATGGTTAAAGATGGGAATTCTTAGAAAACTCTGAGGAGATTATCTGTCCAGATTTCATGGAGAGGCATTCCCAGGGCCTGGTGAGATCAACATCCTTTTAGAGGTCAGCTGACTTTGTTTCTTACCTCCATTCCCACTCTGACCTTACTTATGTCAGTAGTTTCCCTGTGTCTAAGCTCAATAAGGCACTATCAATTACAGAATACCTACAGCTTAACTTCTCAGTAACTGGCCTCAGAGGGTCTAATTCGACTGTTCTGTCATGAACATCTTTTTTCCAGCCTTCTTTGTAGGCTCAGGATCTGTCTATACTGTGTACTATATCCCCAGAACATGTAGTCCTCAGCCAATCTACTCACTAGGGTCTTTTGGTACGAGAAATAGCTCCACTGTCAAACTTGGACCAAATCATACCAAGCGAAAGAGGCCAGTTCCAAGATGAAGATTTCTGCTTCTGCGCAGCAAGAGGAGAATGTCTGCTTTTGTGTATTGTGAGACTTCGATGGAGAGTGTCTACTCTTGTGTATTGTGAGACTTCTGTGGAGAGTGTCTACCCTTGTATATTATAAGACTTCCATGTTGGAGGCAAGTTCCCAAGGCTGAGCTTGGAAGGGGAGCTCAGAGGGATACTCTGAAATTTTTCTTTTTCCTTTTTTTTTTTGTGAGGTTTTGGGACCTCATATGTTGGTCGTCAATGTTTCTGAAATTTTGCTTAAGGGACCATATATGGTGACTGGGACCATTGCTCAAGGGATTATATATGGTGACTAGGATCAAACCAGGGTGAGCTGAGCACAAAGCAAGGATCTAACCTTTATACTAACCCTTATACTATCTCTGGCTCCATAAGCAAATGGATCTGAAAAATTGTATATATTGAAGGGGCTACTCCCAGTGATACCCAGTCCAGTGTACAGCCTTTATTGCTGGCCTGACAATGTGTTGTTTTGAGTCAGTGGTGCTGAGGGCCAACAGAACATTCCCATCAGTGCTCAGAAGCCAGGTGGTGCTAGAGATTCATCTGTGGGTCTTGTAAATGCCAGGCAGATGCTCTACCACTTTCAACTATATCCCCAGCCCCAAACAGGCAATGAGTTTTTTTAAAAAAAATTCTGTTCAGTTTCTAAATCCTAAATTCCAGATCTTTCCAATTTTAAACAAACTCCACACCTGACTGCCCTTGTTTGTTTGTTTATTTTTGTTTCAGGGCTGTACCCAGTGATGCTCAGAACTTACTCCTGGTTCTATGTTCAGCGATTACTCATGGCGGGTCTCAGGAGACTCTGCGGGATGTCAGGGATTGAACCAGGTTGGCTGCTTGCAAGGCCAGCACCCTACCTGCTGTACTATCACTCCCACCCCAAATGTTGCCTTTTTAGCACTGAAAGAAGATCAAGGTCTAATAAAGGAAGAGAGAACCACTGGACCTGAAGCTGCCAGGCATGGAATATTGGGTTCCTCTGGCCTAAGTAGTTTCATTGAGCAAGCATAGAGATGGGCAAAGTCAGCTTGCAGATATTATGCTCCCACGACTAAGGAGTTGCTCATGGGCCTTGCTTTTATTGTCAGTAAACTGGAAAACTCACTCTTCACTGTCACAGTAAAGAGTGAGTTAGTGTCTTTTTTTCTTTAAAAAATAGCCTTGCTTTGTGTTTTTAGCTATGGCAACACAAGGTAGACTAAAACGCAAAGATGTTTGCCAGCTTGTCTTACTATGGACAACAATAAAAGGTGCTATTTCTGCCCCAAATGTAACCTTTCTTTTATCTTAACATTTTATTTTTTTTATTTGTTTTTTAATTTTTTAAATTTTTATTATATCACCATGTGGAAAGTTACAAAGTTTTCAGGTTTATGCCTCAGTTATACAATATTCAAACACCATCCCTTCACCAGTGCCCCTATTCCACCACCAATATCCCCAGTATACCCCTCGCCACAGCCCCCCCCCCAACTGTATAACTGATGAATTTCACTTCATTTTCTCTCTACCTTGATTACATTCCATATTGCAAAACAAAACTCACTATTGTTGTTGGAGTATCCCCCCAAGGAAGACAGCCTTACTAAGGAAGCATTTGATGATTGGTTTGTCATTAAAAGATTGTATGTTTTCAGTTTTTAGAAAAGGTCGCGCGGCCGCTAATGCGGCCGCGCGGCTCGGATGTGTTCCAGTCCCGCAACCCGGAGCCGTGTTAGTTGCTTCTCAGTGTCGCCAGGGCTCCATCCGGAGAAGGTGTGCCAGCTGTACCTCCTCCGTCTGGATCCCTGGTGTTGTTGGCCCGGATTCGGGTCCGGAGCATTTCTCCGGCCGCGTTGCTCACCAGACTGCCTGGCCTCTTCCTATCTTAACATTTTAAATTTCATGTCAGTAGTTGCTTTTACAAATGAAACTGTGATTCTTATTATTCTAACCTTTCATACTGGGAAGCTCTGATGTAACAATTTCCTGTGCCAATAGCTTTAATTATTATCTGTTGTCTTCCCTCTATATGCTCTCAGTGGTACTTAGTTAGCGAGATGATTTATGAGAGAAGTGCACATATTCCAGATCAATGAGGTAAGCTAAGAATCTTCTACAAAGGAGAAAGGGACATGGTATACATGAGATATGTCTGTCCCCTCACCTACCATCCTCTCACAGGTGACATCGATTCTAGGTGCTGAGCTCCAGAAACAGAAGACAAACTCCATCACAAGGAAAACTCCTGTTACAGAAATTTGCAGTAATTTTTTTTGGCTGGGACAAGGTTATAGCAGGTTAAGTGACCAAATATGTCTCAGGGAGAGCTCAGTTGCTGACAGATTCAAACATTGGATTTCCAGGGGCAACTACTTGTCCAAATTTGGAGCAAACAAATTCACCAACACACTGAAACTTGTCAACTTATACCTGCATGGCTATACATCTGGGCACATCATACACAGGCACTGGATCAGTCACCCAACATTTCAAGCACAGCATGTAGGGTTTTAAAGAATAGAGCAATGCTCTTGGGTTGTGTTTATGCTTATGCAGATGTCCTTACATCTGAAGAATCCTCTTCAGACCTGGGAACCACATTCCAAGGGAGAAAACAGACTGAGTCAGGGTTTCATTGCTCAGAGTATAGTTTTAGTTCAGCAATCAGCTGCCCTAGAGGGAGACCCTTCTGCAAAGTGACCTCTCTCTGAGCAGGCAGTTGGAATACAGAGTGAAGCATCCTTCGTTTGAAACCCTCTTGATTTTCAAAAGTAAAGCATCCTATCACCACCACCTTCTTTTGAAATCCTCCTTATTTTCAACCAGAACCTTGCTGGAGGCAAAGAAGACTGACATTCTGAAAGGCATCCAATTGTTTGCAAATAGAGTGCCCATTATTATATGGGTATCCACAACTGTTTATTGATCAGGTATAGTGCTCACGAACTGCAAACAACCCTGTAGATACAAATGTTCTCTGAGCTCAGATCAGCCCTGCAGGCAGAACTTATTATTCAAAATTCATAGGAAGGGAATGAGACTCAAAAAAATAATAATCTTGGTCTCACTTCTGGTAAATAATAGTGCCGGGAGTTTACAATTCCTTGTCTAGCGGACTCAATCATGCATGTTGCCTTCAGCGCAGCTCTGTCTCTCTCCTTTGGTGGATACACAGTGCTGTCCTTCAGTCCCTGGACCTGCTATTTGCCTTCTCTGATTAAGGGCTCAGCTGGACCTGTTCACTAACTCTCCCCTCCATATATGCTGCCTCATCTCAGTGGGTTCAGAGCCTGTTGGTGAGTATTTGCTAAGCAGCCCTGCAGCGGCTCTTGCTAGCTTGAACTATGATTCCTACGCATAAAGCCTGGTCAGGTCTCTGCTTTCCTGAAACCGTACTTAGTCAGGCTGGGTTTTCAGGTTCACTCAGAAGATGAGTCACTTCTTCGAGGATCTCTCTTCTCCCATCTCCCTAAAGAGCTCAGAAATCAATCTACATCAGGTAGAGTCCAGTGCTCTGGAGTACTTTAAGATTCTCTTCTAGAGCAGGAGCCCCATCCCCGAAGCTCCTAGATAGATCTCAGAGGTGTCTGAGAACCCTCTAAAATTGGTGGCCAAATTCCTGAGTTACTATGAGTGCTTATGCAATTTTTCTCTTTTTAGGAATGAAGCTTGTATCTTCTCATAGATTCTCTAAAATTCTCTTATTGAAACTCCGAATTGTGGTCTTTACCGGGAGTTCGGTATACTCTTGGGTCTTACTTTCCCAGTGCCAGAGTTTAGGTATAATCCCAGTTACTACCCATCTGAATGGGGTTACTATACAGAGCAGTGCACAGAGGTGGGAAATTCATAAATTCATAGAGAGCCTCTGAGGGTCTTAATCCAGGGACAGGAATGACACATTAGTCATTCCTAATGACTAATGAGTTCAAGAAACACTCAGTGAGATGCAGAACTGGTGGGGCAATGCTCATACCCAAATCCTAGTGCCAAGGATGATCCAGACTAGGCAAAGGAAAGGGTATTGAAACTGGCCAGGGCAGAGCTAGGAGCTGGAATCCTGCTTTTGAGATGTTAATGGCTATGCCCTGTTTAGCTCATTTTGTTGTAGTTGTTGTTGTTGAGTCACATGGTAGTGGTCGGAGCTACTTAGTCTTGGTGCTCAAGATTTGCTGTTTGGTGGTGACGAGGACACTGTGTAGTGTTGGGGATTGATCACCAGTCTCCCATAGACCAGACATGCACACCCGCCCCTTGAGCTGTCTCTCCTATCTCCTTTGGCATCTATGACTCACTGCTTCTCTCATATATTGGTATAATTATACATATTCTAAATCATTACTGAAAAATCCATAGCAATTATGAGAGTTAGAAGTCACTGAGTGCTTATAAGGGGACTTTGCTTCTTCATATTATCACCCATGGTGGCTAATAAGAAGATGAGGCTCTAAGTTATATGATAGAGATGGGATGCCTGTCGATGCAGGCGGTTCCAGTGCACAGCCTGTGTCTGTGGCCTGACAAACGTTAGGACTTTGCACTGTGAACATCTACACTCTGCATTTGGAGCACATGTACAATTCCCTTGTTATAGGTTTGGCTTTTGGGGTGCTGGCTTAGGGAGAAGGGACTGGTGTCCATGAGAACTCAAGCTCCATGAAAGGACTGAATATCAGTAAAATCAGTGAGTTCTAAGTTTTAATTTTGGTTTTGGATTATCCATCTGAGTTCTAGGATTTGAGGTAATAAGAATGACTGTGCTCTTGGATAACAAGGATGAAGAGTTTCCTCTGTTCATAATGCTCCGCCTTGACATCTGAATGGCTGTTTCCTATTTCGTGGAGAATAAATAATATCTTCTGTATTAAGATAGAGTCAAATGTGTGGCATATGCTCAGACCTGAGACATAACCAGCATCAAACAAATCTGACTTAAAATCTGGTCTTAAAAATGTGACTTAAAATTTGGTTTATCATCTCACCTGATGTTATCCCTGATCATTATCGTTGTCAAGCTTCCTTTCTACCCACTCAACTTAGAGGTGGGTCTTGAGTTCAAAACTATTGTAAGGACCAGTGACAATTCAGGTATGTGACTACACAAAGAACTTGCTCTTGTGGTGCTGTATACCTACAACCATCTACTTCTCTACGGGATCCTAAAGCTCATCGTCTGAATTTATCCAACTGCCTCCAGCATTCATAATGTTCACGGTGGGGCACTTTTCTCATAGGCTGGGTAAGAGGCAGAACTGCCTGCCAGGCCAGAGAGAAGCAGGTTTTGCATTTTCTCCCTAAGCACTGGGTTGCATTCTGAGCCCCACCCTTGTCCTGCTGAGAACTGCCAGTACCAGCTGTCCTCCCCTTCCTTCCCTAGTGCCACTCACATAAAAATTTTGATTGTTCCCAGAGAGCAAAGGAGAGGCAGCCTGCTTTACCTGGAGAGACATGATTTGATTGTGGGCGGTTCAGCCAATGCCTCCTCAGCTCCTGACTTACCGGCAGGACTTAATGAAATGCAGATGAGAGGAAGCTGGCTCCAGAGAGGAAGCCCTTCCAAAACGAGGAAGCAAAGAGGAAGCTTTGGGAATAGAGTATCTCCTGCTTTTCCAATGTTCCAGCTACATCACTTTACTCTCAGACGACCTAAACTAGCACCTGTTCTCAATAACAGTGAGAAATCTGGAGAGAGTTTCTTTTTTTCCTTTTACAATGCAAACCCAACTATTGAAAATATTTTTTTAGTCAGTGCATATTTGGTGACTGCTGTAATACAGGTGGGGCACATACTCTGAACAACAAGAGCATTGCTGAAAAAAATTGTCCTCAGAAAGAATTATATACCATCTCTATATGTAGTATATCATTACTTCCTTTGAAAATATAGGGAGGTGTCATTTTTATTTTACATATTATTTGGTATGATTTAGCAAAGTATTGGAAGGGGGAAGAATTCTCAAAAAATTTTCCTTATAAATCAATGGTCCTTATGATAGTCAGTTGATATTATATGTGGCATAATGCATAGGTTATTTTTCATTAGTAGCGCATATAGTAAATTGGTATTATATAGGGTAAATTTGGCAAGATTATAAATTATGGAAATTTGTAATCCATAAAGATAAATAATAACTATGTTATTTTGACTCAGGGAACGATTTATAAGAGCTCTCTGTTTCTGTACAGTTTAAGAGAACATATTTCCTATATTCATGGTCACATACTCCGTAAAATCCCAGATCTTCAGAAGTTGCCTGGAATAACATCCCTGTGCCTCTGAGGTAAGACCCAATCTCCTCAAATCTTATGGGCAAGTAAATGCATACTTTGAAATCACATAGGGTCCATGAAAAGATAAATTTCTGTTGACTCTGGATGTACCTACTTTTAAATTCTGGTTTGAAGAGATACACACAAATCATGGAGTGATTCAGGAGAGTAGAGAAGGCTGGGTAGGAGTAGGAACCTACCCTGGTGACGAAGGACTTCCTGACTCCATCTCCATAGGCCTGGCACAAGAAAGGAATCCATCCTTAGATGTCCTTAGCATTCTACTTTCAGATATCCTTGCGGTCTTGACAGCAGAAGATGGGGATCTGCTGAGAGTGGTTCACGTTGATGAGCCTCCTAGCACAGAGCAGTGTGGAGGAGGAGAGAGAATGGGGGACAGGGATATGGGAAAGATTAGAAATAAAGATATTTCAGGGAGTCCAAAGGGCCAACACAGGTATTTTAGTGGATTCTATGCCAGCTATATCCTAGGAGAAATGAACTCATTTCTCAAACTGGAAAATTAAGAAATATCTTTGACAAATGAGAAAAATGAGTCTCAGAGTAATTAAGTGGTTTGTTCAAAGTCCAACTAATTTGCCAGGTTAAATAAACCTGTGCTCTTTCTCCGTGACAGTCCCACTTGTAAAGAAGATAATAAGACCCTGTCAAGGAGAGGGCTTTGTCGCCAGATTTGGGACTCAGTCACCAAGGATTGCAAACCTACAAGTAACCATCTCAAAGTACAGTATGTGACATTTAAAGAGAAAATCTTCATCTTCCTTTCAAAAGTGACGACTTCCTTCAGGGTGAATGCATCTTCAACACTCTAATTTTTTTTCTGATTGGGTTTCCAAAGCTAGGGAACTAGGCAGAAGGCAGTGTGTTGAGATTAGAAAGGTGTGTTTTTGAAATCTGCCATGATCTATCTATCTGACCATAACTAAACCTCTTTGAGTATCCATGTCTGGATTTGTTGAATGTATGCTATGAGGATAGCAATGTCATCTCAAAGGGTAAAATAAGAAAAACACTTAGAAATAAAATACCTAACACTGGCATCAGTGGCTGACACATAGCAAGCACTCGATCAATAATAACCATCAGTAGAAAATACCCTAAGAATCCAACTACATGGGTTCGCAAAAGGGTTCAACAATGAAGTTAAAGTTTAAAAATATACTATAAGAAATAAAATTAGTTATATGTAGAAAGCTGTATAAGTCCTAAGAGTACAATTTGACTTATTTTAATGAGGTGAGCATTGTCCTGTAGCAAGCAGGCCAAGTAGCTAAGAACACTGTCATCTTCCCAACTGATATTTCCCAAAGCTCAGAGGTATTCATGAATATCAGTTGTCTGAAAACTAATTAATTTAATTTAATTTTTAAAAAAGTGCATAGGGGAGGGAAAATAAATTTTAAAAGTGTATCATAGATAGACTCGAGTGTATTTTGGGTCTTTTTTTAAAACTCAATATTGGTTTTATAGATTTGTCACATTTATTTATCAGCTTCACATTTATTGTCAAGATTACTTTATTTTGATTGAAATTCATTGATTTTCAATTTTTTGTTTTACTATAACACTGTGAATTTTTTATGAATTACAAAGTTATTTATAGTTGGGTTTTTGACATGCAATGTTCCATCACCAATCCTGCCACCCATGTCAATTTCCCTCTAGCAGTGTTTCCAGGTTTCCCCTCCTACTCCCCAACCTAGAGCCCCCAGTCTGTCAACTTGACAGTCACCTCTTAGATTTGGTTACTTAAGTTTGGGTCTCACAATTTCAGTTGTGACTCTGTGGTTTGGATATTTAGCTCTATCAATTCTTAACACCACCAATGTTGTTGAATCCCTTTGACCCTTGTCCTCTTGGCTTTTCAGCTTTCTCTTCCCCTTCACTCTATTCCTTTCCTTCTCCTCCCTATAATCTGGGGTCAAGGGTGAAGAGATGCTTAGGCCACCCTTGGCTTATCAACATTTCTGCGTGAAGTTCATTTTCATTTCTGTCTCAAATTTTATTGCAACTAGTTCTTTTTTTTTCTTTTATAAAGTAGTTCACGATATTTCATTATGCTTAATATACAAACATCAATCCCTCCACCATTACACCTTCCCACTACCATATTTCAGACGTTTCCATCCTGAATCCCAATGCCTGCCCTAAAGCAGAACTGAAATAATGTATTTTGTATTGTTTGTTATGAAAAACTGCTGAAAATGCTGCAAATAAAAGTATCCTTAGAGTAAAGAGTCTGAAGGTTGTTGTATTTCATCCAGGAGCCACAAAGCCCCTCTATAAGAGATCACTAACAAGTTGTTAAAGGTTGAGTCTTTTGTGCTCTCTCTCTCTCTCTCTCTCTCTCTCTCTCTCTATATATATATATATATATATATATATATCACTGTCATCCTGTTGCTCATTGATTTGTTCGAGCAGGCACCAATAACGTCTCTCGATTGTGAGAATTATTTGTTACTGTTTTTGGCAAATCCAATACGCACGGGTAGCTTGCCAGGATCTGCCATGCGGGTGTGATACTCTCAGTAGCTTGCCGGGCTCTCTGAGAGGGGCGGAGGAATCAAACACGAGTTGGCCATGTGAAAGGCCAACGCCCTACCGCTGTGCTATCGCTCCACCCATATATATGTATATATATATATATATATATACATAAAGCTGTATGTATTTTACATATATATGTAAAAGAATGTATATTTCCCTCTAAGATTAGTTGCCTACTACTTTGAACTCTCCCAAATGTGGTGTGGTAATATTGGAGTACGGGTAGAGTGTGTGGTTTGAAGCATCCAGGAGTAGATTCACTCGAGGGTGATGCTCGGCTGGAGCATGAGGAGAGAGGGCATGGACATGGCGGCGGCTGGGTTCTGGAGGTCTTCCACTTGCCCGGATTGGGTCCCTTGGGGAGGGGAGGGGCCTCACCCACCCCCCTCCGAGGCGCCGTGAGTGAAACAGCCTGACATGGGGTTATGATTATGGCAAGCGTCATGTTTTGCTCACTTTCAGGAGAGAAGGACGTGCGATCTGGATGGTGGCAGGTGACAAGATTATCTCTTGTGTGACTATTTCAAATCATGCTTTCTACTGTTGGTAGATTGGTTTGTTTTCATTTTGTATCACTTCAAGTAGTATTTCTCTGAACAGTTTTTCCTATCTGCTTTTGTGGAATTTTTATATGCTGTTATGTTGGATTGCCGGGTGACTGGTATATATTTGTTACAAACTCTTGGTATGCATTTGTTATAAAGCAATGGATAGCTGCATTGTTTTATGCATATTACCCCCAACGTCCTAGAGTTGTAATGGTTCTACATTCTAATTTACACTGTATTGTCAGATATTTTAATTTCTGATTGTGGTTTTAGCTTATATTTGCCTGATTACTAATGAGATTGTGCTTTTTATATATGCTTGTCTTAGTATCTGCTTGTGTTGAATATCTCTTTTCTTGCATATTATGATTTACCTTCTTATTTTTTTCTAGTATTTATTACTGAACATAAATTTTTAATTTAGATGTAAGTTCATGTAACAATTTTTTTCTTTCCCTCAATGCTTAGCATATTCTGCTTCTGAAAGTTAGTTAACCTAATTCAGAACAAGGAAGTAATGCAATTTTATTGTGAATTTTTGTCATTCTTTATTTTACTTTTTTAATTTCCATTTAGAATACTTCCAGCATTGAGTTTTGAGGATGATGAGATAGAGGTTAATGATATTTTTAAAACAAAATATTCAGTTTAAAAAAAGTGCACATTTGATTGTTCCAGCTTTATTCACAGAAAAATATCTCTGTCATGACATAGTAGTGTCAGATTTATTATAAATCAAGTGCTTTTTGTATAGTTGACTTCTTTCTGTTTATTTCTTTTCTACTGATTGGTTTGTCCACATTTTTCTCATATCACATTGTCTTAGTTGCTGTACTTGGTAATCAGTCTTCTCCTCCAGTCATTTAAGTATACCCATTGCATGTTTACATACAATTTAGAATTATTACTTGATCTTACACAACAGTTTTTTTCAGCTTTTGATTTAAACTTTATAAATCCATAAATTAGGTTAGATAAAATTGATACCTTTCCATCACTTGCAACTTCTCTTCATTCTTATGCTAAAGATATTTGACATAAGAGCGGCAAAGTTTCCTTTCTGTGCATGCATGTGTTTAATTTAGTACAGAATTGTTTTATTTTATCTTCAATTGAAATAATCTATTCACATTCACCAAAATTCCTAATGTATTTTGGTAATGTCAATAACCTTATTTATTTTATATTTGTTCCTCGCTTTTATGTTACCCAGCTCCATTTTTCTTTCATTACAGTTAAAAAGGTTTCTTTTTTTTTTTTAAACAAAAAGATTTGTTGATTTTTGATAGTCTCTAAATTCTTTTTATTTATTTACTTTTGTTTGGGAGCCACACCTGGCCGTACTCAGGGCTTACTTCTGGCTCTGTGATCCTTGAGCTCTCTGCTCAAGGCTCATTTTTTTGAGCTTTGTGCTTAAGGATCATTCTTATGGTGCTTATGGGACTAGTTATAGTATTGGGGATTGAACCAGAGTTGGCCCTTTGCAAGTGCCTTAATCCCTGTATTATATCTCCAGTTCATTGTCTCTAAATTCTTAAAGAAACTTACCATACTCCAAATAAAACTAGCTATTAAAGCACTCTAAATAATTTTTTTCATATTCTATCATTTTAATTTCCATAATTTCCATAAGTATAATAAAATGACCTTATAATTGTTATATAACAACTAGAAATAAGTTTGGTCTATCAATTTTTTTTCTATGTCTCTTCATTTCTTCTTATGAGTGTCTGTTTCTGATATTATTTTCTTATGCCTAAGAACACTTCTAAAGAATTTATTTAGCTGTTGTTCTGCTGTTGAGCAATATCATAACCTGTTTTGATGGGATCAGGAGAGAATACATCTTTATTTTATCTTCCCTCTCAAAGGGTATTTTTACTGGATACAGAATTCGAGGTCAATTCTGTATCTAGAATTCTGTATCTAGGTCTGAAGCACATACCCCAACCTCCACCCCACCCCATCAACACCTTATCAACATAGCTCCCTTGTCTTCTGACTCGCAGAGGTTTTGTTGAAGTCACTGTTCAACACCATTATTTTACTTTGAACATGTTGTTTTTTTCTTTTCTGATTTTTCTTTTGTTGTATAGGCATAGTATTATGGTATGTTTAGGTGTTATTTAAATTTCTCACACGGGTTTTTAGAATTTCTTGAATCTTTGAGTTATTATCTGTAGTTAGTTTTGGTAGAATGTCAACCAGTTTCTCTCTCTCCCATTCTGTGACTTTATTCATTTAAACTTGAAAACAAATTCATTTTATATAGTTTTAAACTTTTTGTTGTATTTGCACCTTTTCAAAAAATTACATTCTTTATTCTAATTATTTTTTTGTTATTTTGTACTGTTAAGCACTGCTTTGCACAAATTCTATATTACTGTGCAGGATAATTGTAATTTTTCTATTTCTTACATTTTTAATTTGTTATTCTTAGTTTTTACACAGTTCATGTATATATTTAGTATTCCATACTATAACTACTAGTTTTAGTAGGGTGCATACTTATTATTTTCAGGTTATCAGCAAATCTGATGAAAAGTAGAATTTCTCATACTCATACTCATAACACCCTAAACGCAAACAGACTCTTCTACTATAAACATTCAGTATCAGAGTGGTACATTTGTTACCATTGATAATTTTACATCAACACATCATTATTTCCCCAAATCCACTGCATATAACTGTGTTAATTCTTGATGTCTTGTATTAATTATAAATATATAACTTGTATCTACCATTAAAATATTGTACAAAATAGTCTCATGGCTCTAAAAGTATCCAGTATTTCTATTATCCACCTCTTCTCCCTGATCCTTAAAAATCACTCATCACTTTATTATTTTTATAGTTTTATCTTTCTAGAATGTCATATAGTAAGAATTACACATTTTGCATATTTTTCAAATTGACTTTTTAACTTAAAAATAAATATTGAAAATGTCCTTCAGTATTTTTCATGATTTGAGAACTCACTTCTTTTTAGCACAAATATGATTTTTTTATTTGAATAAATCATCATTTATTTACCCTGTCATCTACTGAAAAACATTTGATGCTTTAAAGTGTTGGCAGTTTTGAATAAAACTGGTATAAGACATCCATGTGCAGAACTTTGTATGAAAATAAAATTTCAATTCTTTTTGGTTGACATACTAATGAGTATTTATTATGCCAAGGAACTTAGTTAGTTGCTGGGTAAAGTATGTTTTGTTTTGTAAGAAATTTTCATACTGTCTTCCAAAGAAGCTATAGCATTTTCATTGCCACAAGCAAATATTAGAAGTTTTGTTGTTGTTGTTCCATTTGGGGTTATGTTTTGGAATTTGGCAATTATAGCACTGTAGCACTGTTGACCTGTTGCTCATCGATTTGATCCAGCAGGCACCTGTAACGTCTCCATTGTGAGACTTGTTGTTACTGTTTTTGGCATATTGAATACACCACGGATAGCTTGCCAGACTATGCTGTATGGGAGGGATACTCTCAGTAGCTTGCCTAACCCTTCCAGAGGGACAGAGGACTCGAATCCAGGTCAGCTGTGTGCAAGACAAACGCCATAAAAGCTGGGCTATCACTTGGTCCTTGGCAATTTTACTGTACTGTACTGTACTATATTGTACTGTCATTCCGTTGTTCATCAATTTGCTCGATTGAGCACCAGTAACGTCTCCATTGTGAGACTTGTTACTGATTTTGGAATATCGAATATGCCATGGGTAACTTGCCAGGCTCTGCCATGTGGGCGGAATACTCTTGTTATCTTGCTGGCTCTCTCAGAGGGATGGCGAATTGAACCTGGGTCAGCCACATCCAAGGCAAACACCCTACCCGCTGTGCTATCACTACAGTCCAATTATATTTTCTTTAATTAATAATATAACGATTTGTAAGAGGATAATTATGTATGTCTTAGAGATACAATATTACTTAATTACATGTACATCCTAACTACTGATATCCCTCTACCACAAAAATACTCTCTGACTACCCTCCCACACACACATTTTCCCTATTCGGTAATCATAGTGTTTTATGTTAAAATCTAGAAATGTTTTTATTCTAACTGAAATTAATATATCTTTCTTTTGTTTTCCTTTAGTGTTTGGTAGTATAATATTTTTGCTTCTTTAAATTAAAGAGTTTGCCAAAAGTGGTTTCTTTAGATGTTAATTTAAATTTTTCTTGATTTCTTTATTAATCTGTTATAAGCATTTATATCTTTTAACTGGCATATGTAGACTACTGACATATAAAATAATTATTGATACATTTGCATTTATATCTATCAAAGATCAATATTTATTATCCAATTCATTGTCTTTATTACTGTTTTTTTGTCTTCCATTTTTTTCCTCTGTACTTTGTGGTTTTAGTTCATTTATATAATACCATTTTTATTAACATATTACTTATCGGGCTGGAGCCATTGCACAGCGGGTAGGGCGTTTGCCTTACACATGGCCGACCCAGGTTCCATTCCTCCATCCCTCCCAGAGAGCCTGGCAAGCTACGGAGAGTAGCCTATCCTGCCCGCACGGCAGAGCCTGGCAAGCTACCCGTGGTGTATTGATATGCCAAAAACGGTAACAAGTCTCACAGTGAGAGACGTTACTGGTGCCCGCTTGATCAAATCCACGAACAAATGGGACGACAGTGCTACAGTGCTACATTATTTATCACATTTTTTGACATTGTTTTAGTTTTGACATTGTTTACCTTAGAATTTTCAATCTGTGTTTACAGAGCAACAGGTCCGCTTTCAAATAACATGGCACTGCTTCATAGGTAGTGCAAGAATCAATATGTTCCTTATATCTCATTCTAGTTCTTTATACATTGCTATTATTCAAGTGGTAATCATTAATATATTGCTGATTCTTGAGAACAAATTATATATCAAATCAATTAAGGATAAGAACAATGAGGGTTTTTTAAAATTTATCCTGTACTATTATTACTTACCAGATATTACTTTTCTGTACTATTGCTTTCTTTATGTAGATCTGACCTTAACCTTGTAATTTTCCTTCTATTCGTTGTATTTATATATTTTTTGGTGGTCATACCCGGCAGTACTCAGGTTTACTCCTGACTCCGTGCTCAAGAACCACTTCTGATGGGCTTGGATGCCTTTATCGGTACCAAGGATAAAACCTAGTCAGTCACATACAGTGAAAGTTTCTTGCCTACTTTACTATCTCTTCTGATCTCTATCTGGATAATGTTCTTAACATTGAATGCAAGGGGGAGGGGGAAATTGTCTGAAATTTTTGTCCTGAAGCCTTCAATTTCCTTTCTTCACTTTCAATTATTTTAAGTTTAACCATAAGTAATCTTCCAATACATATAAAGATATGGCAATGAAAACCCATATACCCATTACACAGCTTCGATTACAATAAAATGCCATATTATTTTAGCATACATTCTGATGTACTACCTTTCTAACTCCTATAATGATTGCTTTTTATCTTACCCTTGAAGAAGTATTTAAAGTGTTATGTTTTTTTTAATTTTTTTTAACTTTTTATTAAATCACCATGTGGAAAGTTACAAAGTTCTCAGGTTTATATGTCAGTTATACAATATTCAAACACCCATCCCTTCACCAGTGCCCATATTCCACCACCAGAAACTCCAGTATACCCCCCGCCCCCACCCCCTACCCCCTACTGTATAACTAATGAATTTCACTTCATTTTTTCTTTACCTTGATTACATTCCATAATTCAACACAAAACTCACTATAGTTGTTGGAGTTTCCAACCAAGAGAGACAGACCTACTACATTTGATAATTAGTTTTTCATTGCTGGAAATGAAGAGATATGTAGCCCCACTGCTACAAGTACATAACTCTCTCTCTCTCTCTCTCTCTCTCTCTCTCTCTCTCTTCCTTTTTCCTTTTCCCTTTTTTTTTTCTTTTTCCCCCTCATCCCCCTTCCTGCGCCTCATAGTATGGTGTACGCCACGCCGCGTTGGCCAGCGTGGGGCTTTTGCTTAGTTCACAGTCCAGAGAGGTGGCTGCTACATTAAAAACCTTCAAAATTTCAACAAAAACTTACTGTTATTATTTGGAGTTTCCCCCCCAGGTCAGACCTGTTCAAAAGGAACCGTTTCACATTGCTGACAATTATAAATGTTAAGTCTCGCGGACGCAATAGCGTCCGCGTGGTTTTGAATTTCTGTATAAAGTCCAGGGAAAATTCTGCCAGAAATTGCATAGCCCAGCTCACAGTCCCAGTGCATTGCAGTAAGAAGTCTCTGAATTCAAAGTCTTTAGGCGCAGAGGGTCCGATTCACGCTCAGCGGCTCCGGATTTATCTGGGCCGAGGGCGTGCCAGTTACGCCCCCTTCCCATGAGTTCCTGGGAGCCCCAAAAGTAAAAACCGAATACCTCTGGGTTTGGAGTCACAGAAGATGGTGCCTGCTACGTGGGTGCCGCCAGGCCGCTGCTTTCCGTGCAGGAAGACAGGGTGGGGAGGAAAAAAATCCACCCCCGGCAGCACAGGGTTGTAGCCCAGTTCGCAGTCCCAGTGCATTGCTATCGGATGCTGCGCTGGATGCCCGAATGTGTTACATATCTGGAATCAAAGTCTTTAGGCGCAGAGGGTCCGATTCGCGCTCAGTGGCTCCCTAAAGTGTTATATTTTAAAATCTGATACTTATGTGGGAATCTTATAGAGCTCCTGGAGATAAAACTTACAAAAGCTTGAGGTTCCCATCACCTGCCCCTTGCTGGGGTTCCTAACTTTTAGACTGGTCTAAGCTGAAATTTCAGCTGTTTGCCAATTGCAGGTTAAGTTTTCCTCCCCTAGCACTGGTTATAATAGAGATCTCTGTATATTTATGGTCCCACAAGATGTGATTCTCAGTAAATTCATTGCTCTTAAGTTTTGGTACAATGACCCGTCTGTGATCTCTGATACGTCTCTGATTGGTTCCTAGGAGAAAGCTATTGGGTTTTTATTGTTGTTGAATTTTTCATTTATTTGGATGGCATGATGAATTTCAAGATTCTTACTGCCTGTCCAGGCACCAAAAATAATGGTCACTATTATGAGCTTTGATATTTTATTGAATAATATACATTACATATAATAATTATGAGGGTTCAGACAATATTCTCTTTCTCCATATGTAATTCACATTATTACATAGCTGAGATCAAGAACAAGAGAGATGCATCAATCAATCCTTAAAACATGGCATTCTTGGTTGACCTAAATTGCAATTACCCACCCTGCTCTGTGAGTAGGGAACCTCCTCTTAGCTCAGTGAGGGTCATTATCCTGAAAGACTAAGTCCCCAAAGCAAGCATCCCAATGGCTGTAATTACAAAAATAAATCAAAATCTCAAGATTATACACATCTGAATATCACCATCCTGAAGTATTGAGATTCAGAGTATGAAATCTCCAAACTCTCATTGTCATGGGGAAAAGAGGTGTCATGTTAGGTAAAAACTAAAAAACAAACAAACAAACAAAAAACTAAAAACAACAACAACAAAAATCTAGTGGCTCACCATTGATGCAATGAAAATTGCACATTACTTCAACCCAAAGGCTCAATGATCTCTGAATTTTTGAGCTCAAGACATCTACATACTTACAAAGTAGACCACCAGTCTGCTCCAAAGAACAGTAGGTATTTGTGCTATTAGATATTTCTCAGGGAAGATACTATTTCCAAAATGCCAAGAAATGCAAGGTTTGCACTCAGGACTTTTGAACTATTTCCCTCTATCTTTTGGGTATTCTATTCTCCAGAGCTCTCTTTGGAGAGATTGGTTTTTAGTGATTGCAATCCTTGGTATTTTAAACTTTGGGGATTTCAACCTTCAAAATTCTGGTTTTAGGGATTGTGTTTTGCAGTTATGGCCCAAACCCCTGTTAGCTAATATTTTGTATGTTTTACTCAGTTTTTAGACAAGCTTTTCAGCCTCTTATTACACACTAAAGTAGAAATTACCAGGGAGAAATCTCCACAGGATTATGGGCCTGACACTTGGCTGTCTCAGATTCTATTCAATACTTTCAAATAGATGTTTATTTATTTTCTATTCTTTAGCTTTTCTAGTTGCTATTCTTATAAATATAAGCTTTATGAAGCAAGCACAGAACACCAAATATCACTTACTTAAAGTTTCAGCCAAATGTTTATAGCATCTGTCAATTTTTCCTTTTATGTTTAAAGTGGAGGTTATATAGAGAATGCATAACAGGCTTATATCAAAACCACAAAATAACACATAACCACACTGGGACAGAGATGAAAATATGTGATAATATGCTATTCAGAGAGATAGAGCTACCACATTCTTTATCAGGGGTCTAGTGCAGTGAATAAAACACTCTGCAATCATGATTTTTAATATTTTGAATAATGATTTCAATATTTTTGAGCATGGGCAGACCCAGAGTGGGCATAGTTTCACTGTTAGTGACATGCTGTAGTTGCTCTTACTAGTTCACAAAACTCCATTGCATATGCTTATCCCAACATTGTGTTCTGTAATATTGCACAGATAAAATGAAAGTAGATATGGAATAGGATCTACAGGTACAAAGCAGAAGAGAAAGTTCTAAGAAATTTAGAGGTAATAGTGAGTCTTAGTCAAGTCTTTGATAGATAGAGCAGAGTTATATGAAACTACTAAAGGCAATCTGAGGGCCACGCATGCCAGCAGTCAGTAGGAACCAATCCATGGGGCTTGAAGGCAGCTCATCACATTTCTAGTGAGTGATTCACAAGAGTTCATTGTAGTCTCAAATAAATTAAAGTTCTAGTCAACTTTTTTATTCTGGCACCTGGGCATGATCTACTTCAGTTTATAAGAGAACAAGAAGTCAAGATATTACTAAGTCTGACTGATATAAGGGTTATTTAAAGACTTTCTGGGTGAAGTGTCAGATATTTGTTAACTATGGAGAAATCCTATGAAAAGACTGGAGAGCTGGATAAGGAGGATCTAGAATACTCTAAGAACTAAGTAATCCTAGCAGTGAAACAAAAATCAGCATACATGAACCCCAAGGATCTGAGGACACACAGTGTGATTCCTTTTTTTTTTCGTTTTGGGTCACACCCAGTGATGCTTAGGGGTTACTCCTGGCTTTGCACTCAGGAATAACTCTTGGCGGTGCTTGGGGGACCATATGGGATGCCGGGGATCGAACCCGGGTCGGCCTCGTGCAAGGCAAACACCCTACCAGCTGTGCTATCGCTCTGGCCCCCATGCTTTTTTTTTTCAAAGTGTGATTCTTATTCTATGAAGACATCACCTGATTGCAGTGGCCAGTAGCCTTAAATGATAATAATAAGGTTGCTATTCTTTAATCTGGGGATATAATGTCAGAATATATTGAGATAAAAATTTCTTCCACTTTGTTTTTGACATTTTGACATTTAGACATTTTTTTCTTAGTTTTTGGGCTGCACGTGGCAGTGTTCAGGGCTTACTCTTGGCTCCATGATCAGGGATCACTCCTTGCTGAACTTGGGAAGCCATATGGGTACTAGGGAGTGGACTTGGGACAGTCACATGCAAGGCAAGTGACCTATCTGCTGTACTATTGTTCTGGCCCTATGGCATTCTTTAGCAGAGCCTAACAGAATCCACCTCTTGATAGATAATGAGAAATCTCAGATGGGTATAGAGTACCTGAAGTAGAGTCATAATGAGGATAGAGTAGAGATTAATGAAATTCAGGATGGAGAAGGGGGTGTGGCTCCAACATTGATCAAACAGTGATATATTGGATACCAAATTTTGGAAATGCAGAGATGATAGAAATCCCCATGAAGATATCAAAGCATACAAATGGATGACCTTATGTCCTAGGTCTGCCAGAGATAATTTATGACTACCGTTCCAATAGAGTTATTACTAGCTTAGTTTAGAAGATGAATTATGTGGTCACTCAAGCTATTATGGACATGATGGCTCATTTTATACAGCAACTTCCCTAGGTCATAGCTCTCAGATAGCTGGTCAAGCACCAGTCTAGATATCACCTATATGAAAAATTTTAGGTGAAATCAACATTTAAATAGATATTAAATGAAGTAGTTTACCCCCTTCCAATGTGAATAAGCTTAAATTCAATCAATTAAATGCCTTAATAGAAGAAAGATGGATATAAGCATGAAAAAGAGACTTCCACCTCCAGTTTTCTTTCAGATTCTAGCAGCTACACCAAATCTCTGGAGTAAAGCCTGTTGATTTGTTATGCAGATTTCAGGCTTAACTAGTATGAATTGCATGAACCAATTTCTGAAAATTTCTCTCTTTCTCTCTTGTTATCTCTTACACATACATACACACAACATACTGACCACATTTTGGTTCTATTGTTCTGTTTATCTGGAGAACCACACCCACACCCACCCTACTGATTTTGTTGTTCTGTTTCTCTGGAGAACTCTGACTCTTAAAATAAACTTAATCCTAAAAGGCTTTGGTACCATAGTTATAGAGAAGTTGCTGGTTCTTTGGGACCAGAAATTTTGGAGGCAAACTAGTGCACTAAGGCTAGTGAGGGTTAGCTTTGAGAAGAGCTTAGAGGATGTTGAAAGTTTTACATAACAGGAAGAGGGCTTGGAATAGAAAGTGAAACGTAGACTGAAGTTCAAGAGCAATTACCACATTGGCTGTTACTGAGGAAGCTTTCTGGGGACAACATCTGGGTCAGTGTGCCTTTTCCAAAGTTTCTCTGTAGCACTGGATTAGCTGGTAGTGGAAAAGGCTCCAGTACGAATGCTAATGAGGAGATGCTGGCTGTAGCTTAGAGAACAAAGACACAACTTTGAGCCCAGGCAAAAGGTTGAAGAATGAAAGGATGGATGTGATTTTGAGAAAGATTTTCCTTCATTTCTGGTTGTTTCACCTGCTTGGTGACACCTGTGTCCTGAATAAACTTAACCACCTGTTTTATTTATTCCTATATCCAGACTGCTGAGCACAGGTGATGAAAGCTACACAGGAGAGCAGGTTGTTGTTAAAATTCATGATCCTCAGTCTCAAAGATATCTGAAAATCCTATTAGGACTTTCCGCTAATCCAATCTTCACTTTCTCCAGAAAATTTTCATACTTTATAAATGCATGAAAACACCTCCTCTCCCAGGACTCAACATTCATTGAATTCAAAATTTTAAAAAAAAATTTTTGATAACCATACATTCGTTGTAGTTGTAAAGTACACAGGAACCACAGAACAATAAAAAACCGGGCTATTGACATTGATGTAACCAAAGTAATGAATTATTTTCATTATCTTAGAATGGACTGGAGTGATAGCAGAGCGAGTAGGGCATTTGCCTTACCCGAGGCCGACCCCAGTTCCATTTCTCTGTCCCTCTCGGAGAGCCTGGCAACCTACCTAGAGTATCCTGCCTGCACAGCAGAGCCTGACAAGCTACCCATGATGTATTCGATATGCCAAAAACAGTAACAATAAGTCTCACAATTGAGACATTACTGGTGCCCACTCAAGCAAATCGATGAACAACAGGACGACAGTGCTATAGTGCTATCTTAGAACACTTGATATGAAATAACTCTGTAGCTACATGCATGTCCTTCTTCCTTTCCTTAACTCCTTATAATCACTAATGTGCTCTCCATTCTATAATTTTGTCATTCCAAGAATCATGTAGTTTGTAACTTTTGGGAACTGTCTTTTGTCACCTAACACACTTCTCTGGAGAGTTATCCATGTCGTCTGTATTAATAATTACATTGTTGAACATTTTTCATGCTACATTTATACTATTATTTAAAACCCATTGCAAAACATCTGGGTGTTTAGCGTTTTGTTTTGCTTTTTTATTTGTGGGTCACACCTGGCAGCACTCAGGACTTATTTTTGGCTCTGTGCTCAGGGATCACTCCTTGTGGGGGTTGGGGGACCATATGTGAGTCTAGAGATCGAATATGGGTCAGCTGCATTAAAAGGAACACACCCTACCTGCTGTATTTTTGCTCTGGCCAGAGAATCTTTTATATATTCTAGATACCACTTACTTGGTAGATATGAGGCTTGCAAATACATTTTCCCAGTCTACCACTTATTTTTTAGTCTCTTCACACAGTTTTTCACACAGCAAACATTTTAAACTTTGGAAAAGTATAATTTGTCAATTTTTTCTTCTGTGAATAGTGCTTTTGTGCTATGTTTAAGAACTATGCTTAGTCTCATATTTCAAAGATTTTCTCTTATTTTATAATAAACTGTTTTATAGCTTACATATCCATTGGTGGCACATCTTGAATTACTTTTTGTATAAGGTGTGAGACTGAGATAGATAGAGTTTCATTTTTCTTCCTCAAGATGAAATTGGTGCTCAAGCACCAGTTTATACAATGACTACTACCTTTCTTCTATCAACCTACTTTCATTTTTTTTTGCCAAGTCAGTTTGATTTATATAAATCCATTTCTGGTTTCTCTTATTCTATATCATTGATATATACATATACACATTATATATACATATATATGTATATATACATATATATATACTCTTCCATTGTACCAGTCTTGAATACTGTGCTAAATAAGACTTAATATTAGACTTGATTTAAATAAGACCAAATTATTTATTATTTATTAGACCTAATGTAAATAAGACTTAAATTAGATCTTTATTATAAGACCTAATTTAATGCATTTTGTTCTTTGAAATAGTTTTAGTTATTCTATTTCTTATCCTTTGCATTGCCCTTATGTTAAGTTTGTCTGTGGCAAAATTCTTGCTATAAATTTGAAAGTAATTGCATTAAGTTTGTATATCAATTTAGGGGTTGCCAACATCTTTACTATGTTTTCTTTTCATTTTATGTTTACTATGAGTTTTCTTACATGTGAGCATAGAATATATTTATTTATATAGCTCTTATTGGATTTTTTCAACAAATATTTGTGGGTTTTAGCATATAAGTTTTGATTATATTTTCTAAATAAACTCATTTTAAAAATAAATGACATATTTAATTTTATTCATGTATTTGTTGCTAAGATATATTTATGATGACTTCTCATGTTATCATAATATCCTGAAAACTTAGTGAAATCATATATTAGCTCCAAGTATTTTTCCTATAGATTTCTTAGAATTTTCTATATAGAAAATCACATAATCCATAGAGATAGTTTAATTTCTTCCTTTTCCATTTGTATGTCTTTTATTTTATTTCATAATTGGTTGTAGTAGCTAGGACATCCAGGTTTATTTTGGATAAAACTGCTAAAAGTGGACAATATTTATTCCTGGCTCATTCTTTTACCATTGCATGTAATGTTACCTGTAGGTTTTTTGTTAGACATGTGGACACTATCAAAAAGGTGTCCTTATATTCTTAGATTCCTGATAGCTTTTGTAATGAACTCTACATTAAACTAGATGGTTTCTACATTGCACTGTAGCACTGTTGTTCCGTTGTTCATCAATTTGCTCGAGCGGGCACCAGTAACATCTTCAGTGTGAGACTTGTTACTGTTTTTGGCATATTGAATATGCCACGGGTAGCTTTCCAGGCTCTGCCGTGTGGGTGGGATACTCTTGGTAGCTTGCTGGGCTCTCCAAGAGGGGCGAAGGAATCAAACCTGGGTTGGCTGCATGCAAGGCAAATGCCCTACCTGCTGTGCTATCGCTCCAGTCTGGTTTCTACATTAATTTTTATATTTTGTGACTTTTTTCCTTTTAGATTTTACTTGTTAGATTACATTAATTGCTCTTCCTTTTAGTTTGTTAGATTACATTAATTGCTCTTCCTTTTTAAGTTGAAGTGATATTGATTTATAACATTATGTACGTTTCAGCAAATTGAACTGAACAACACATAAAAATGATTGATTATTTGAAAATAATGAACATCCCTGGAATAAACCATATTTAATCTTAGTGTGTAATCTTTTTATGAATTGCAAAATCCTGTATAGAATCCTGTTTACCAATACTTTTTTGGAGGATTTTTGGTCTATGTTATGAGGGATAACTATATCTGTAGTTTTTTAAAAATATACTCTCATTCAGATCAGGCCAAAAATGAATTTGGAAGTGTTGCTTCCACTAACAGTTTCTGGAAGAGACTGTGTACTCTGGATGTTAATTCTTAAGTATTTGGTATAATTCATTAGGGAAATCTAGATATGCAAGGGATGTTGGCCAAATAATGATTAATTACTTATAGTTATAAGGCTAGTAAAACCATCTGTTTTGTTTGGAAGATTATTGTAAATTATATGTTTCCTTATGAATTGGTCCATTCTACTTGTCAAGTATATATATATATATACATATACATATATGTGTGTGTGTGTGTGTGTAGCAAGTATATCTTAATATTCCTTTATTAAATTTGTGATATTTATAGGATTTATAATTAATCCTATTTATAGGATTAACTCAATGATAGCTTGAGTTTCATTCCTGATATTGATATTGATAACATGTATCTTTTCTCATTTTTGTTTGTTTGTCCGTATTGTTAGAGGTTCTTTGCTTTTATCATCTTCTGAATTTAATTTAAACACCAGTTAATTGGCTCATGTTTCAAAATTTACCCTGTAAATAGCTATTCTTTATTATAATTACTGATTCCCCATGTATCATATTTCTCAAACATATTATTCCATTTTATCTTTATTCCCCCTTCATCTTTGTCTTCTGTGTCAGGAATTGAACCTAGGATCTGACATGTGGCGGTTAAATACTCTATTATTGAGCCATACCACTCCACCACACCTATTTCTCTCCTCTCTGTCTCTCCTGCTTTCCTGTGGGTGTTATGTGAATTTTTAATTTTTCATTTCTATTTAAATTCATTTCTTTACCTAATTTTTTTAATGGTTAGTCTAAATGTACTGCATACTTTACATCCCTGCTTTATTGGTGTCCTTTCACCATTTGGAATGTGACATTGGCTTTTGCAGAGCATGGAGAAATATGAACACTTCATTCTGTGATGTTTCATTAATGTATAGTTAAGGTTTATAGCTTTCTGTATTGTTATGCTGTCCATCCCCTGGGTCCTTTGGCAAACAGAGAACAGGCTTCTGTTGGAGCTCTTATTTCAGTCTGATCCTGTTCGTGTTGTGTTCCTAAGGTTGCTTGCTTCTTCAGCTGTATGTCTGCTATATTTAAGGCAAAAGAGCAAGAAACAATTCACCACTGTTTATTCTATCAGAACCCATCCAATATTTCCCCCTCTAGTCTCTCTTAATGGACTTCTTCAATTTGTTTACATATTTGTTATACATAACTTTAAAAGATGTTTTCTTTAAAATTTAGTTATAGGAATAAATAGGGGAAGGATGTCTACCTTGATTTTTTCAACAGGAATATATTATATTTTTTTAAATTTTGATTAGAGAATCACTGTGATGTACAGTTACATACTTATGAACTTTTATGTTTGCATTTTACTCATACAGTGATCTTTTACCCATCCCACCACAAGTGCCCATTCACCTCCACCAATGATCCCAGTATCCCTCTCACCACCCCCACCCCATCCCCCACCACCCCAACTTGCCTCTGTGGCAGGGCATTCCCTTTGTTATCTCTCCTTTTGGGTGTTGTAGTTTGCAATAGAGGTATCGAATGGCCATCATGTTTGGTCTATAGTTTACTTTCAGCTCGCGTGTTCCAACATGAATGCGTCCTCCCGACATTCTCTACTTGGTGTTCCCTTCTCTATCTGAGCTGCCTTTTCCCCCAGCATGTGAGGCCAGTTTCCAAGCTGTGGGCAGACCTCCTAATCCTTATCTCTACAATTCTTGGGTGCTAGTCTCCCACTATGTTATTTTATATTCCACAGATTAGTGCAATCTTTCTATGTCTGTCCCTCTCTTTCTGACTCATTTCACTTAACATGATACTTTCCATGTAGATCCACTTATATACAAATTTCATGACTTTATCTTTTCTAATAGCTGCATAGTATTCCATTGTGTAGATGTACCAAAGTTTCTTTAACCAGTCATCTGGTTTTGGGCACTGTTTTTTTTCCAGATTTTGGCTATTGTAAACAGTGCTACAATGAACATAGAAATGCAGATGTCATTTTTTCTATACCTTTTTGCCTCTCCAGGATATATTCCCAGAAGTGGTATTGCTGGGTCAAATGGGAGCTCAATTTCTAATTTTTTGAGAATCGTCCATATTGTTTTCCAAAAAGGCTGAACGAGTTGGCATTCCCACCAGCAGTGAAGGAGAGTCCCTTTCTCCCCACATCCATGCCAACAGTGGTTGCTTTTGTTCTTTTGGATGTGGGCCAGTCTCTGTGGTGTGAAATGATATCTCATTGTTGTTTTAATCTGCATCTCCCTGATGATTAGTGACATAGAGCATTTTCTCATGTGTCTTTTAGCCATTCGAATTTCTTCTTTGAGAAAAATTTCTGTTCATTTCCATCCCCCATTTTTTGATAGGGTTGGGAGTTTTCTTCTTGTAGAGTTCAACCAGTGCCTTGTATATCCTTGATATCGACCCCTTACCAGATGTGTATTGGGTGAATATCCTTTCCCATTCTGTAGACTGTCTTTGTATTTTCATCATTGTTTCTTTTGAGGTGCAGAAGTTTCTTAGTTTAAAGTAGTCCCATTTGTTTATCTCTGTTTTCACTTGCTTGGCCAGTGGTGTGTTATCTTTGAAAATACCTTTATCTTCAATGTTGTTGAGGGTTCTGCCAACCTTGTTTTCTATGTACCTTTTGGATTCTGGTCTGATGTTGAGATCTTTAATCCACTTTGACCTGACTTTGTACATGGCGTTAAGTAGAGATCTAAGCCCATTTTTTTTTTGCGTGTTGCTGTCCAGTTTTGCCAGCACCATTTGTTGAAGAGGCTATCCTAATTCCAATTCACGTTTTTTGCTCCATTATCAAAGATTAAATGATCATATATTTGACGGTGTGTGTCAGGATATTCAACCCTGTTCCATTGGTCTGTAGCTCTGTCTTTGTTCCAGTACCATGCTGTTTTAATCATTATCATTTTGTAGTATAGATTGAGGTTGGGGAGGGTGATTTCTCCCATATACTTTTTCCTAAGAGTTGCTTTAGCTATTTGTGGGGGCTTATTGTTCCATAAGAATTTCATGAATGTTTGCTCCATTTCTTTGAATTATGTCATGAATATCCTTATAGGGATCACATTGAATGTGTACAATGCTTTGGGGAGTATTGCCATTTTGATAATGTTAATTCTCCCAATCCGTGAGCAGGGGACATTTTCTATTCCCTCATGCCCTCTATTATTTCTTGAAGTAGCATTTTGTAGTTTTCTTTGTATAAGTCTTTTACTTCCTTAGTTAAGCTGATTCCGAGATACTTGACTTTCTGAAGCATGATTGTGAATGGGATTGCTTTTTTCATGTCACTTTCTTCTCTCATTATTTGCATATAGGAAAGCCATAGGCTTTTGGGTATTTATTTTATAGCCTGCAACCTTACTATACAAGTCTATTGCTTCTAAGAGTTTCTTGGTAGAGGTTTTAGGGTTCTCTAAGTATACTATCATACCATCTGCAAGTAGTGAGAGCTTGATTTCTTCCTTTCCTACTTGAATGCCCTTAATACCTTTTTCTTGCCTAACCGCTATTGCAAGTACTTCCAGTACTATATTGAACAGAAGTGTAGAGAGTGAGCATCCTTGTCTCACCCCTGATCTTAGAGGGAAGGCTCTTAGTTTTTCCCCATTGAGGATGATGCTTGCCGTAGGCTTGTAGTAGATGGATGGCTTTGACTATATTGAAGAAAGTCTCTTCTATACCTTTTTTGGCCAGATTTTTCATCATGAATAGGTGCTGAATCTTGTCAAATGCTTTCTCTGCATCTATTGATATGATCATATGGTTCTTATATTTTCTTTTGTTGATGTGATGGATTATGTTGATTGATTTCCGGATGTTAAACCATCCTTGCCTTCCCGGGATGAATCCCACTTGGTCGTGGTGTATGATCTTCTTGATGAGTTGTTGAATTCTATTTGCTAATATTTTGTTGAGAATCTTTGCATCTGTGTTGATCAGGGATATTGGCCTGTAGTTTTCTTTTTTTGTGGTGTCTTTGTTTGCTTTTGGTATTAGGGAGATATGAGCCTCATAGAAACTGTTTGGAGGGTTTCTGTTTTTTAAATTTCCTGGAAAAGCTTGAGAAGGAATGGCAACAGGTCCTCTTTAAATGTTTGGAAGAATTAGATAGTGAATCCATCTGGATCCAGACTTTTATTTTTGGGAAGACTTTTGATTACCATTTCAATTTCCTTGATATTAATAGGACTGTTCGAGTATTCCAAGTCTTCTTGATTCAGCCTTGGGAGATTATAGGAATCCAGGAATTTATCCATTTCTTCTACGTTCTCTTGTTTGGTAGCATACATACTTTCAAAGTAGTCTCTGATGATCTTTTGAATTTCATTGGTTTCTGTTGTGATATCCCCCTTTTCATTTCTGATTCTGTTTATAAGGGTTCTCTCTGTCTTTCTTTGTGAGTTTTGCTAGTGGTTTATCAATCTTATTTATTTTCTCTAAGATCTGGGTTTCCATGTCATTGATTTCTGCTCTAAGTTTTATCATCTCTTTCCTTCTGCCTGGTTTAGGCTCCTTTTTTTGGTCCTCTTCTTAAGCTGTGAAATCAAGTTATTTATGTGGGCCCTTTCTTCCCTTCCTGAGAAATGCTTGCAGAGCTATAAAATTTCCCCTTAACACGGCTTTAGCTGTGTCCCACAGGTTCTGGTAGCTCATATATTCATTATCATTTGTTTCCAAGTACCCTTTGATTTTTTCCTTGATTTCCTTCCTGACCCACTCATTGTTCAACATCGAGTTATTTAATTTCCAGGTGTTTGATTTGGTTTTCTGCATGTGTACATGATTCACTTCTATCTTCAGTGCATCATGGTCTGAAAAGATAGCTGATACAATGTCTATTTTCCTGATTCTGTTGAGGTATGTTGTGTGGCCCAGCACATGGTCTATTCTAGAAAATGTTCCATGTGCACTGAAAAAGAATGTGTACTCTTTTTTTAGGGAAATATAATGCCCTGTATAAATCTATTAGCCCTTTCTCTTCTATTTCTTCCTTCGAAGCCAGTATTTCCTTGGTGAGTTTTAATCTTCTTGATCTATCCAGAGGTGATAGGGCGGTGTTGAAGTCTCCAAATAGTATTGTGTTGTTCACAATGTCCTTCTTAAGGTCTGTTAGCAGTTGTTGTAGGTATTTAGCTGGTCCCTAATTTGGTACATACACGTTTAGGAGTGTGATTTCTTCTTAATGTACATATCCCTTGATTAATAAAAAATGGCCTTCACTATCCCTTCTAATCTTTTTCAACCTGAAGTCTATGTTGTCTGATACTAGTAATGCTACCCCAGCTTTTTTGAGGGAGTTGTTTGCTTGCAGGATGTTTTCCATCCTTGGACTTTGAGTCTGTGTTTGTTCTGGCTATTCAGATATGTTTCTTGCAGGCAGCAGAATGTTGGGTTCTGTCTCTAAATCCATTTTGCCACTCTGTGTCTCTTAGTTGGTGAATTTAAACCATTGACATTGAGAGAGGTTATTGTTGTTGGATTTTGCGCCATCTTTCTGTAAGTGTTTGTTGTGTTGTAGGGGATTTTCTTGTCTTACAATAGCCCCTTTAGTCCTTCTTTTAGGTTTGGTTTTGAGTCAATGAAGTTCCTGAGCTTTTGTTTATCCACAAAAGAGTGTATCATTCCTTTCAGTTTGAATGAGAGTTTAGCTGGATAAAGTATTCTTGGTGAAGGGTTCATTTCATTGAGCTTTTTCACTATATCCCACCACTGCCTTCGGGCTTGGAGGGTTTCCTCTGATAGGTCTGCTGTGAATCTAAGGGGTACTTCTTTGTATGTGATTTTGTTCTTTGACCTTGCTGCTTGCAGTATTGTGTCTCTATCCATGACGACCATCATTCTAACTATGATATGTCTTGGGATTTTTCTGTTAGGGTCTCTTTTAGCTGGCACCATTCAGGCTCCTTGAATCTGGATGCCTGCATTCTCCAGATCTGGGAACTTTTCAGCAATAATATCTTTGACTGTGGCTTTTTCATTGGGGTTGGCTCCCTGTCGTTCTTGTACTCCGATGATTCTAATGTTGTTCCTCTTGAGATCCTCCCCTAGGATTCTGATTCATCCTAGACCTATATTGAGGTCTCTTCCCATTGTTTGTTGTTGCCTGTAGGCTGCCTGCAGCTCATCTTCAAGCTCATTGATTCTGTCTTCTGCTGCAGTCATTCTATTGTTGAGGGCACCCACAGAATTTTTTATTTCATCTACCGAATTCTTCATTTGTGCATTTCCATTTTTTAGCTTTTTTATTTATGCTCTCATTTCTTCCCGTATATTCTCGGGTGTCTATTGTATTGTTTATGTCAGGTCCTCCTTTAATTCAATGGATACCTTTTTAATCTTTACATTGATTTCATTGAACATTTCATTTCAACTCTGAATTCTTTATCGGAGAGCTCAAGTTTGTAGGAAATGCCTATTGAGGCTTCTGGACTCCTTTCATCGTCCTCTCCTTGTGGTGGGGATTTCCACTGTTTCTTCATGTTGTGGTGGTATGGAAGAGGGCCCTTCAAGTTCACTATCCCTGTTCCCTCTTGTTGTGAAAAAAAGGAATCTGGATGGTATTGGTCAATGGTAGTTATCTTTTTATTTTCTCCTTATAGAGAACATGTCCTTCCTCTCAGATGTTCCTCTAATCCTTAAGTGAGGACTAAGATGATGCTTTTGGAGAATGCGCTCATCTACTTTGGGCTTTGCATGGGTACTTGTATTTATTGGTGTTTGGGTGAAATTAGGATAGACTATTGGCTTATTATCTTACTGTTCTTCAGATAGCTAGGATGTTACTCATGCACATAGGTAATAAAGGCTGAGATGTAACAACAGATTCCTTGGTGCTGAAAAATAACTGCGGCAGCGTGACTGGTGGCTGACCCCAAAAGAGGCCACGCCCACTTTGCCTAGGCCATGCCACTGACGATTAGGCCATTCCCATTTTCCCACAATAGCACACACCTGTGTGGAAGAGAGAATGGCTGTGGTACTTGGCATGCCAGCCATTAGGGCAGTCCGGAGGGGGGGAGAGTGGGTTGCTGTGGGTCCGAGGAACAGGCTGGGACTCGGGAAGGGTGGGTTGAGGGATGTCACACACCTGTGCCAGAAGAGAGAAAGGCTGTGGTGCTTGGGGTCAGCGTGCTGGCCACTAGGGCAGCAGTCCAGAGGGTGGGGGATGGCTAGGGTGCTCTGGGTCCAAGCACTTGATCTTAAAGTACATACTCTTGCTCAATAATTTTGTACTCCAATCAAATTTATTTTACAGAAATAAAATAGAAGTCATCAAACAATAACAACCTTGTAGGCTTAGTCATATACTACAAAGATCTGTATATGCTTCCAATGTATCCCACTTTCTATCATATTGACAGGTTAGCTTTCTTATCTGGAAGCTAAAGCCAAACCTCCTACTTATGCGACTCCATCTTCCCAGAAGTGCTAAAACATGCATTAATACTTTACTTTCCCTTGCACATAGATTTCTACTGTTAACTATATTTTTCTATTGATATTTAATTTTACTCTACCTCTTCCAATTATGTCAGATATGTCAGATCATGGTCTCACATGTCTTCTAGTTTTTGTTTCAACTCTTCTCTTTTTCACTATGTATTTTTAAAATGAAATGCCATTTCCTCACCTCTTATCTTTATCTCTTAATTATTCTGATATAACTTTGATTCTAATAATTCCAACTCCAAGAAGTTCTGCTCAATAGATATATTTATGTTTTCTATCTTTCTTGAACACGTAAACCTTCAACATTTTGGCCCTAGTGATTACTTTCTACTTCTTGAAACATGTTTTTTTATTTTTAAATTAAAATACTGCTAAAGTATATGGTATTGATGTTCAAAGCTACTATATACAAAGTATTGATGAGTAGCCTGTTGCTCCAAACTTTGATATTTAGCACTCTCCTGCTTTTAATCGTATTTTTCTATTTTCTGAACATTTTTTTCTACCCATCCAGTGCATTTTGATGTTCTCAGAGTTGTATAAAAAACGCTCATTCAGATCGGTAATTTTTTTTTCTCCCTGGCCATTTAGTATATATTACCTGTACCAAGACTTTACTTATCATCTATTTTCAGATCCCTCACAGGTCTTCCTATATTATGCCTTCTTTTACCTTATCTATTGTTACTCTGTCTTGTTCATTTTAACACTAAAATCCCTATTCTTACTATCAACCTTACACCAAGCTGAGGACACTATCAACTCTTTCCTGATATAATGCTTAGTGTTACTGCTTAATCATTCTCTGTTATTAATCCTTACTTATACTATAACCAAGTAATTTTTATTTACATTTTATTCTCTATTTCTATGTTTTCTGCTTCATTCTCATCTTCTCTTTCACACTACACATAAAATCTGTAGTTAGGAGTGAGAGGGATCCTTGGGACATTGAGGAAGGGAATTTGAATAGACACTCTGAAGAGTATATGTGTTGGAATATTATGTACCTGAAACTATCATTAACAGATTATAAATACTGTTACATGTAAATTATGATACAGCAATAAAAATAGGAAAATTTCTGCAGATATCTTGGACAGAGAAGTGGTTAAAGAAACTTGTTATATATACAATGAAACACTACACAGTTTTAAGACAAGATGAAATCTGGCAATTTGCTACAAATTGAAATTAAAGGACATCTTATTAAATGAAATAGTTCAGGGGACTAAGGTCAAATGCTTGATGATTTCACACATCTGTGGTATACATGGAAATAAGACAGTGCCAAATAATGATGAACTTTTGGTCTTTGATTACAAAACTTAGATTACCAAGCAGTGGGTATAAGGAAGAGGAAGTCTAGAAATGACATAAGGAAAGTGGGGAATTTGGCCCTTTTGGATGGTGAATGAGCAGTAAATTTGTACATCAAAACCATAAACATCAGCTTTATTGTTGACTTTGCATAAGTACGATAAATTTGGGGATGGGATAAAAATTTGTTGACATCTCCAATTATCAATTTTAGAGCAAAGGTAAAATTTATTTCTGTATTTGGTAGCTCTGTAGTCATCTTGTTCCCTAATCCTCAGTGTCATTTTTCTCAATTTTCCTCAATTTCTGCTTCAATCATAGTGCACTTTTTAGTGACTGTCATACTCCATGGTGTTTCTGTCCCAGGACATTTACCTCTTACCAGCATTTATTTTATACTTATCTTATTTATTTCCATGACTTTGCATTAGTTCATAAAAACCATGAATTCTGAGAATATCTTTTATGTTCTTATATTTTCACATAATCTTGTTACATAAAATGCAAGATGTCCTCAGAACTTGTATTGCTACATCTGGATTTATTTACAAGCAGAAAATTTTAAATAAATACTTTGGAAAGTATAAAGATTAGGTCAATAAATATTAATTTTGATTAGGTATATGCACTTGTAAGAATAAGTCTTAATGCATGAAAATAGTTTGAACAAAAAATTTGAACTCAAAGAAAGCATAAACTATTATGTGACAAGGGAAGAATAAGTCTTAATGTCATTTTTAATTCTTAGTTTCATAGAGAATACTGTACTGAGCTAAAATAGAGATTACAAAAATATTTTTAGGAGGAGTTAGTTGGGTTTAGTTTTTGACAGTTTTTGACTTTTACAACGTAAGTACATATCTCCATATGCAGTGGAGGTCATGGGTTTAGGAAACTAGTTATCAAATTATAGCTTACATATAATTATTACGGTTATATTTGTAGTTGTGAAAGTAGAGCAATTATAGTGGGGAGAAAAGACAGTATTCTCGGGTTGGAAAGATAGTACAGAGCTTAAGGCTCTTGTCTTGCACATGATCACCCCAGTTCTATTCCTGGCCTTATATGTAGTCCCCAGATCACTGCCAGCAGTGATCCCTGAGCATAAATAAAGGGGTGAGTCCAGAGTACACTAGGTGTGACGCCCCCCCCAAAGAAAAAACAAACAAACAAGAAGATAGGATACTGAGTAGTCCATCTTAATACTGAAATTGGATCATCATCGATATTACTAAAGGAAGAATTTTCAAAAGGACAGCCTGCTAAACATCATTAGCTTGTGGATTAGCCTTTTCAGAGAACATCGAGAGATTAAAAGTAGACTCAGGAATCAAGAGTGTAGTGATGACAAACTTAAGGACACAGTAGACACTTAAGCACTGTAGCACTGTCATCCTGTTGTTCATCGATTTCCTTGAGTGGGCACCAGTAACGTCTCCATTGTGAGACTTGTTAGTGTTTTTGGCATATCAAATATGCCACAGGTAGCTTGCCAGTGCAGCCGGGATACTCTCGGTAGCTTGCAGGGCTCTCTGAGAGGGACGGAGGAAGGAATACAAAATCCAGAGAGCTTCTAGACAGTGTAAGATAAGGATGTTTGAAATAGGTGCAAAAGATGAGTCAGAAATAAGGAAGGCATAGGGACTTCAGAGAAAAGTCGGGAGTTCCTGCCTAATGATCTCAATTTTCTGGATGATACATGATTTATTCATAAACTCAGAGAATGAGGGCAGGAGCCTGGTGGGGTGCCTGAAGATAAAGATAAGAGTGAAAGTCATGCTGTGGGGAATAGGAAAGGGAGCCAAGTGGAGCAGGATAAATGATTTCTTAGTGAGACTGAAGCTCAATGATGGTTGAATTTCTACATATGTAGTGTATTTTATTCAGCAATGTTCTTGTATGCCAAGGGCAGTAAAGGGAAAAACAAGTGCTTGTAATTATCGAGGCATGGCCATCATTAGAATCTGTATAAGGAAAGATTAAGAAGTGAGGCAAGTCGAGAGAGTTGGTATAAATATGTGGTTGAGATGATTGACAGAGGGAATCAAGTAGACAAAAATTAAGTAAAGACAGGTTGTGGGTGATGGACCAGAAAAACAAGACCAGACTATCAAATAGGAGTCTCCCATGTGACTTGTACTGGGACAAGTGAAGAAAAACTTTAGACATTTTAAGGCTAAAGATGGTTGAAAAGCAGTAAATTGGAAACAGTAAAAATATAGTTTTATGTTAGACACATCTATTCATGAGACTTGTCTCTTTGGGTTATTAGCTCTGTAAACGTGGAACTCAATAGCTTAATCTGTAAAATAGTGATAATAATAGTTCCCATGTCAAAAGCTTATAGTGCTGATTAAATGTGATAATGCATGTGAAGCACTTAGCACCCTATAAAGTATGGTAAGCTGTCTAGGAGTAGGTGGATATCCAGATTCTTTTTATGATGCCTCTGTGACTGTGAGAGGCTAAAGAAGTACTAAGTACTGGATTTTGGAGAGGGGAAGTTTGGAGACCAGACTAGTAGAAGAGTAATTCATATGACTCTCTGGGTAGATGACATTTTTTCTTGTTTTTATTACTGATATAGGTGATGGAGCTGTAGCTAGAGATACTGCTCATGGATGCCCCTGCTTCAAAAAAAGTACTTAGCAAAGTCAGCTCAATGCTTGACTCAGTTGGGACCTTGGTGTGATTAGGAGTACATGTGCAGCAAGTTAAGTCTTGTTTCTTTGTAGTCATTCCCTGTATATCACGGTGCTTCATTTGCATGTAATGCTCAGATTTTAGTAATGAGACCCTTTTAATTGTTTGATTTCTGCACGTAAATTGGTTCTGAGTCAGCCAGATATGCATGTAATTAGAAGACAAACAGCAGAGGCCAGTCTGTAGCATTTCCTTTTGCTTATTTAAATAGTTGGCTTACTTGGAGTCAAGCCATATTGATTCTGAGAGAGCTTTATTCAATTACTGCCCACGTGTGCATTCAGCACTGTGTAGTCAGTGAAAATTCAGGTGGGGCTGGGAATGACTCTGGGTACTTCCCAGGAGTGTTTGGTCACCACACATCCTCCATACAAGATGATGAGAGGCTGGCCTCTGCAAGATGACACCATGTTGTCTCTGCAGAATTGGATCTGAAGGTGAGCATCTACAGGCGCGTTCTGTCCTGTTAGTCATTCATTAGATCCCACAGGCCTGTCTTCCTAGCATAGCTTGAAAACAAAAAGGAATATAAATCATTTCCTAAATCAAGAGAAGAAAAGAAGCACTTTTCTAATTCTTATTCATCAACTTTCAATTTCTTCAGAGATACTTGTAAGGGGGTTGGGGGCAAGTGGCAGCCAACCAATGCATAATTTTATAATCACCAATTTTCATTTTACAATATTAAAACCAATTAAAGCAAATAGCAGTTGATGCAAAAGCCTTTGGGAAAAATGTGTTTATTTGAGGGAAAAATCTATTCAATAGCAAAAATCTTATTTTGCATCAATTTGTTCAATTACATATGAAAGGATATAAGTATATAATATGTAATAGAATAGACAATAGATATTATCAGATATATCCATATCTGACAATTAACCATAAAAATAAAACAATATCCAAGTAAAGTTATTATACTTTTATTTTTTTATTTTTTATTTTTTATTTTTTTTGCTTTTTGGGTCACACCCGGCAATGCACAGGGGTCATTCCTGGCTCATGCACTCAGGAATTACCCCTGGCGGTGCTCAGGGGACCATATGGGATGCTGGGATTTGAACCCGGGTCGGCCACGTGCAAGGCAAACACCCTCCCCGCTATGCTATCGCTCCAGCCCCCAAATTATTATACTTTTAGCAATGTGACATGATATTAAGTTTTGACATGATAATATTTTTCACAAACATTTGGTTTCAGTTTTTAAAAAAATATTAGATCCTAGAGGAGAAAAGCTTTCCATGGCTCAAGGAAGTAAGAATTTTTAAGGCAACAAGAAAATAATGACCATAGTTGATATAGATGAGGCAGAATCCAAGATAGTGGGTCTCTGTGTTCGTTCATAATTCCCAGGTTCTTCAATATTTTAAAGAATGAAAATGTTGAGTAATAAACATGCTCAGACTCAGAATTGGAATGTAGAAAAGTTTATTGGAAAGTAGAAGAGAGAGGAAAATAAGATCCCCAAGGAGGGAGGAACTTAGTATAGGACTAAATTGCAAGAGGGTTTTATGTATGCCCTTTAAAGGCTCCTTGCATCCCTTATCTGTTGGCAAGGATTTACAAAAGATACCAGAAAATCGTGAGTGAGCTGTAAAGGACTTTGTTAACTTCTGCTGTTACTGGCCACCATATAAGACATGCTCAATTTAACAGCCATATAGTTTAGCTTTTAGTGCGGCATTTTCTTTTTTTTTTAAATTTATTTATTTTTAATTAGTGTTGCATTTTCTTAAAGAGAAGTTTCAAGTCCTCTATGGGTTCAAAGCAATAGTTTGATTTGTTCTCTGTCAGAGTCTGATCTCTGGATGACACAGATGGAGCTGATTTTATCCTAGAGAGATGAACTCAATGAGATATTCCATTAAAATTTTCAGCTGTGGGAGTGCTTACGATAACTGGGTAAAGTCCCTTTCATTTAGGCAGCAGTTGATCATTATCCAGATTTCCAGGTTGTTCATAAGACCCAACAGAAGCATACAGGCATGAAAATAGGGTAAGGGACTCTGCACCCCTTCTGTCCAAGGCAAAGAGATCTTGAAAACTATTAAAACCACCAGCCCTAAGGCCAGACCCATTTTGTGGACACTGGAACTAAGTCCTCATAAGACATTTAACAGAGAGAGATCCTGAGGAGACTGGACCCCACTCAGAGAGAAGCTCCAGCAGGCACAAAAGCCAGGAAAGGAATATCAAAGAAGACCATTTCCGACTTCCAACTTTACCTCTTTGGCAACCATGCTAGAAACAGATTCTAAGGTAGAAAGTCCCACGTGGGGGAGCCTGGGAGAAACCCTATAAAAGCCAACTGGAAGAAAACCCAACTGGAACACATACCAGCATATGTGTCGCCCATATCTCCCCTCCTGAGATATGTACTTTCATACTTTAATATTGTGTTGTGTACTGGGCTCTCTCTCTCCACTCTCTAGAAGCCAGCATTCTCTAGGGAAAGACCAAGGACTCAAAGGATCTGGGTAAAGTGTAGGGATGATTTCCTACTTCTATTTCCTGCAAAGTGCAATCACAGTGATTCTTATTAGTCTTAGGTTTCCCAGGCATTCCCAGGTGGCAGAGAAAACACGGTAGATTTCTTTCTGAAGCCTGTTGCCTCTTTCCTCTTCACTCTGTGGGAGTCACCAGAAGACCCCCGCTGGCATCACAACTACAGGGCTGAATTTTTATTGGGCATAATTCTCTTAATTCTCTATTTGGGTGAGATAACATAATATTTCCATATTCTTGAATTACTTGCTGCACCTGTCTATGACAATGATAGTATGACAATGATAGTTGGAAATGAAAATCGTCAGTCTGATTAGTACCTGTATTACAAACAATAATGCCATAATACCTGGAGGGAGAAAGAGAGAGAGGGAGAGGGAGAGAGAGAGAGAGAGGGAGAGAGAGAGAGAGAGAGAGAGAGAGAGAGAGAGAGAGAGAGAGAGAGAGAGAGAGGGAGAGGGAGAGAGGGAGGGGAGGGGAGGGAGGGAGGAAGGGAGGGAGGGAGGGAGAAGAAAGCCTTTGCCATATTTGCCATAGAGGCAGTCTGGGGGTGGGGGTGAGGTCGAAGGTGATGGAAGGGAATCTAGGGACGTGGTGCTGGGAAATGTACACTGGCGGAGGGATGGATGTTAGAATACTGTGTGACTGAAATCTAATCATGAACAGCTTCGTAAGAGTCTATCTCACAGAGATTCAATTCAAAAAAATTTTAAGGAAAATGTCCTACCCTACAATAGCTCAAACAGACTAAGCTAAAGTTTTACCTAAGGAGTGATTCTGTACATGAGAAGAACTATGGGCAAGAGTGAGAGCCCAGACTCAGAAGTTTCTTGATGTAATTTTTCTAGTAACTTTTTAAGGGAGTGATTAAATTTCTCCACTAATCCTGATGATTGGGTGTGCCAGACTGTGGGGAGTTATTTTTAAGAACAGAGTTAAGTCCTGGGTGACTTCAGTCGTAAAGTAACTACCATTGTCACTCTGTAGGGACCTGGGTAAGCCAACGCTAGGAATTTTTTCCTGAAGTAACTCTTCAGTCCACTTCTTTGGTTTTCGCAGTATGGGTAGGGACAATCCTGTCCACCCAGTTGAAGGTGTCAGTAAGAACCAATAGAAATGTGTATGCTGAGTATTTTACATATAAAGTTGAAAGAAATTACAGTGACATAAATACATGGGAATATATGTCATATTTATGAGTTGGAAATTTCTCAGTTTTATGATGAAGAATTTCCAGGGTTATTTTAAGATTTAAACATTCTAATTATAAACTTGTTTAGTATTTTGTAGCAACTTACTAACTGACTCTAAAGCCACCACAGCTTTGAAAATATGAACAAGTACATGCAATTAAACATTATGACTTCAAGATTTAATATAAAGCTACATTAATCAAAATAGTGTATAACATGTTGATTTGATATATATTGTGAAAGAATTCTCTCATTGAGTTAATTTGCACATCACCTCCATCACCTAGCATTTTACCGTTTTGAAAGAGCATTTAAGTTCTGTTAGTAAATTTCACTGATGTAATACCTTCCTTCCTTCCTTCCTTCCTTCCTTCCTTCCTTCCTTCCTTCCTTCCTTCCTTCCTTCCTTCCTTCCTTCCTTCCTTCCTTCCTTCCTTCCTTCCTTCCTTCATTCCTTCCTTCCTTCCTTTCCTCCCTCTCTCCCTCCTTGTCCTCCCTATTTCTCTCTTTTCTCTACTTTTCACTAGTTTGAACTTTCAGTACAATATTTAGTGCAAATTAGAGCATAAAAATTACTCTCTTCCTGATATCTCATAATTAAGCATGCTGTTAGCTATTGTGGGCTTTTGATAGTGTTTCTGTGTATACATATGCTTTATCAGAATAAGGAATTTTTTTCTGTCCTTGGTTTCCTGAGAGTTATTATCATGAAGAGGTGTTAAATTTAATCAAATGCTTTTCTACATTTATTGAGGTGTTTATTTCCCCCCCTCTTCGCTCAGTTGATGTGAATTACATTGCTTGATTTTCAAATGTTAAAACAATTTTGCACTCCCGGGATGAATTGCACTTGGGTATAATTATATTATCCTTTTAATAGAGTGCTGGAAAAGATCTGTTGAATATTTTATTAAATATTTACTGTCCATAGACACAAGAGATATTGATTTGTAATTGTTCCTCTTTTAGTATCTTTGTTAGGTACTTCTATCAGTACAGTCAGTTTCATAAAATATTTTAGACATTACTCTTTTCTCCTCTGTATACTAAAAAATGTGTCTGTTTTTCTTTTTATTATGATTAGTTTTTAGTAGATCTAGTATTTTCTATTTTTTTTTGGGCCACACCCTGCAGTGCTCAGTGATTACTCATCTCTGTGTTCATGAATCTCTCCTGCCTAAGGGACCACATGTGGTACCACGGATGGGAAAGGGTTCTGCAATATGCAAGGCAAACACCTTTACCACTGTACAAGCTCTTCAGCAAGGAATTTTATAGTTTCTATTTTGTTTGTTAATCTTAGACAATTTTACTTTTCTTGAGAGTGTGCATATTTAAACTATGTTAAATAATTACTATTATAATTTTATATTTGGCTTTGGAGCCATACCCAGTGATGCTTGGGAGTTACTCCTGGCTCTGCACTCAGGATTTGGTACTGTGGTTCTCAGGGGACCATTTGGGATGCCAGAATAAAACTCAGTTAGGTCACACTCAAGGCAAGAGGCCTACACACTGTCCTATTGCTCTGGCCCTGTCATAATTATTCTTAATGTTATTTAAATATTTTATTATTTATAGACTTACTATGCCTTTTATTCTTTTTGGTGACAGATTATATTGTCTATCTTAACCAAAGCAGCCTGATAATGACTAATTTTACTACTGTTTTTAAAGTTCTGAATTGTGAGTATTTTTCTGCTTGGCATTTTTAATTTTATTGACTTTCAATATTTGCTGCTTTTTTCTTCTATATATTTTGTATTATTTGCCCTTTTTCTAACTTCTTAATGATGGAAGTTTAGGTATTTGACTTTAGTTCTTCTTTTCTAAAATAATTATTGAAATTTATTTAATTTTATCTCTAACACTCTATAACCCATATATTTCAATTTATTGTAAACTTATTTTCTATTTCAAATGCCTTCAAGTTTCTAATTGTGTGTTTGGTTCATGGGTCAATTAAAGTGATTTTTCTAAATTGCCAAGTTTGGGGTATTTTCTGTATCTCTTAATATTGTTTCTTGGCCAAAACATATGTTCTGCATAATTTTAATCTCCTGTATTGATTGAAACTTTTTTTATGATGCAGGATATTGGTCCTTATTTGGTGACTTGACCATATACAATTAAAAATAATAGACAAAAATAGTTTTGAGGTGATACATTCTATAAGTACTACTTAGATCAAATTGTATGATAACAGTTTTTAAATACTACATTTTTATCAAGTTTTGCATGTTTAACAGTTTATTCAGTAAAGTGTAGACTCACCTATCTGTAGTTACTCTCAGCTGTTTTGCTTCTTTCTTAGGATCAAGATTTTGAAAATCTGGTGTGACATGATCCACTTCTGAGTTTTCTTCCATCTTCTTCCTTTGAAGTATATTTATTTTGCACATAGGTAAATGGGTCATATGCTTTACTGCAATCTCAATTTCCTCCTGTATATAGCTTTTGATTCGCTGTCTCTGAGTACCTATTGAAAACTTACAGGAAAGAGATAGTGGGAAAAAAAACTTATTTTATGGCTCATGTGGCTAAGAATTTCAAACATCATGTAAGGGGAGTATGAAAAGTTTTTTGAGCTTTTTTCCTAAAAACTTACCGGTAATGGATATTTCTTATTTTATTTTCCACGAGTCATCAGTTTATTTGATCTTGCAGTGGGTCTGGTTTTGGGGGGATTTCACTACACTTTTTTTTTGTTGGTTAGTTTTGGGCCACAGGAGGCAGTTTCAGGATAACTAGTTGTGAAGCTGGGATTGAACCGGGTCAGGGCACTGTTTTACCTCCTCTACAATCTCTCTTGTCTTGTCTTTGACAGACATTTTGAATTCTTACCAACATCATTTTATTTCTCATTGTTGTTTTTATTTTCCAATGAAACCTAATTTTGAATATGAAAAACAAGAACTTGGCTCAAATTAAAAGTATAGGATGGGCCAGGGTGATAGTACACCAGGGAAAGTGCTTGCTTTGTATGCAGCTGGCATCTAATATGCTTCAATACCCAGCATCTAATATGCTTCCCCAAGAATGGCAGGGGGTATTTCCTGATGCACAGTGGAGAATAAATCCTGAGAGTTGCAGGATGTGGCCTGTAAATGGACAAAATGTAGGCTGGAATGTGACTCAATGGGAAAGCACATGCCTTATACGTGTCAACCCAGAGTTTGAGTTCCAGAACTCTCACCAAAAGAAGGTTAAAATTAAAGCAAGTCAAAAGACCCATTAAAGGGTCATCTGACTCTTCTCACAGTTGATTATTCTCCTGTTCACTAAGTATATCTTCATCAGAGATATGTTTTACAAATATCTTATACCCCCTAATCTGTACAGTAGTTCATATGGACTATTTTGATCTTAGTTTTGTTAGATGTCTTTAAAATGTCAAAAATTTGAAACTAGATCTTTTTTTCATTTGCTGAATTACCATACTGTATGAGTAAGGGAAATTTTCATTTTTATGCCACACAGTGAAAATGTTGAATTTTAATTTCTCAGAATCATGAGAAAGGGTTACAGGAGCTGGTATTTTCTTCTTCCTTACCCTTCTGTGATTCTGGTTCTAAGATAGCCCTTCAGCTTCTTTCTGACTCTTTAGGGTTCAGAGAAAAGTAGTCTGTTTCTAAGTGTATAAGAATATTAGTTTTTTTTTCACTCCGAAGATACCACCTGTTACTCCACTATTACTCCCGACTCCCTGAGCAGAACTTATTATTTCATTTCATTTTATTAATTGTTTTTGGATTTCATTTTATTTTAAATAAATAAAATAGATAATTTGTTAGGGCATATTTCTTGTTAATTCTCTCAATATATTGCTATGACATAAGATTTTAGGTTGCACTTATAACTTATACTGGTGTTTGGTTTCAAATGAAGAAATATGATGACAGTATCAATTGGGATATTATAGAAACGAGAAAGAGTAGGGATGATTGAAGGGATAGGTGGGATAGCATTTATTTTATTCCAAAATATACCACTCCCAAGATACCACTCCCAAGATATCTGGGATCTCAAAACAAGTCCTAGCAAAGAATGAGTGTGTAGAGTTAAGCATTAATAAATTAGAACACAAGAACTGTGCTTCTTTGTAATGCAAATGTGTGTAAGACTTCAGGTTTAATATGAGTCCACAGTGGGAAAAAAAATTAAGTCTTTTCTGCATGCTTTCGGTTTAACTGAATTTGGCTTTACTCACCCTTAATTTAGAGTGTCCCAAAGTTTGCAATTAAAAGCTACAACGAAACAGTGGCTGAACACAGACTCATTAGTAGAGAGTTATAAAAGCTCAGTAAAAAACACCTAAATTATAGACTGAGGCTGCTCACAAGACTTTTCTTTGGTTTTGCAAATCAACGTTTTTAACGAGTACGTGTGTGGCCAAGAAAGAGATGTTGTACTTACTCTTTCTGTATTTTTATATCTGTTATTGTTTTCTCAGACTCAGAGATGCATATTGTTAAAAGTTCATCATTCAGTTATTCAATATAAAAACCCTTTTAAAACTTAAGTTTTAAGTGAAGACCACCTGGTGTGGGGGCAGGAAATCACACAAGTATAACTTCCAAAAATATCAATATTTCCTTAACTTGTCACAGTTGATGATATACATTGATAACGTCACCCAAAATTAAGAGTTGACATTAGGGGTCATGTTTTATATGCTATGGGTTTAGCACAGGGCTCTACTCTTAGAGTATCAAATAGAATATTTTCACAACCCTCATAAACCTGTTGTTTGCCTATTCATCCCTTTCTCTCCCCCATTTCCAGGAAAACATGTTCTTGTATGTTTCACTGTCTCTGTACTTTTACTTTTACAGAAAGCCACATATAGACTGATGTTTTTTTACTTACTACTGTACCCTTTGTTTTTATTTCAAGTATCACTGATACTATTTCCTTTTTTAGCAGTTTCCATGATGTATAAAATCTAACCATTTAAGGGTAGATGGTCATTGTTAACCTATAGGTATATTTAAAGTTCAGTGACTAAAATCTTGCCCACAGTCAACTTTAATGTAGGTGGATTGGGAATAATTAGTAAGGAAGGGTTTTGAAGCAACATTTATAAAAGGAATTTCTAATCTATCATATTATTCTTTTAGCTGCCAACAAAATTGGTCACCATATTTTACAAATCAAAAAAAGTCTTCAAATGATACATTTTTATTCAGTAACTATGACAATATTCAAAACAAAAAGACTATGAAGATATCACTTCACACCAGCAAGAATGGCCTGGATAAAAATTGTCAGCAAGTTCTGGCAGAGATGTAAAGCAAAAGGAAAATTCATTCAGTGTTGGTGGGAATTTAAATTATTTCAGCCTGTGTGGAAAACAATGTAGAGATTTCTCCAAAAATTAAACATAGAACTACCATTTGATCCATAATTGCAGTGCAAGGGATCAGTCAGAAAAACAAAAACACTAATTTGAAAAGATACACACCTATTTTCATTGCAGTGCAATTTACAATAAGCATGATATGGAAACTCCCTCTGCCCTCACAAAAACATATACATAAGTGTGAATTTTTTGTTAAAAAAAATGACTGAGCAGTCTTATAAAAGAAAACTAAGAACAACCTTGAATGTGCTCTTTATTGAAAGAATAGAGGGACAGTTGTACTCATGTAAACAATATTGGTGAGAATGCAAACTGGTATTACCCCTTTGGCATATCTATACCAGCACCAATGCCACAGAATTTTCACTCTAGTTTCATACCAGAGCTGATCTCATGAATGAAAAGAAGACTCTGACAAAGCGCTCATTTCAACATTATTTGTAATTTTACATATATTAAAACATTATATCCATGAAAGCAAGAAAAATGTTAATTTATACAATGAAATAATCACATTCAAAATTAATATACCATATATGCAAAAAGCAACAAATGTAGAAAGCATAAACATAGTGTATAAATTCAGTTAGTTTCAGAACATGTATGATAGTAAGATAGTTTCGATAATGTTACATAGTATTTCTACACAAGTATACAAGCAGAAGATATATAAAATCATGAGTGAAAATTTTTAGCAAGGTTTAGCTAACTTTAAATTACTGCCAGAGGAGATGGGAATCTTAAATTTCTATTAAATGTAAAATTACCGTTTAAAAAATATTTGTTCTTGAGGTCACTGGCAGGGTATATAATATTTTGATGTTTTAAATTATATTTATATTTGTGTGTCCCCAGATTTCCTTGATAAAATAGAGAAATGTTTTGTTCTGTTTTCAGTCTATTCCCAACTTTACATTATATGCATATATATGTATGTGCATATATATGTATGTACGTATGCAAAGATATAATATATCTTTGTGTTTATTGTAGTCTCTCAGGATTAATGTTTTTTCTTATTACCATGTACTGTGAATATCTTAGTGTTTCTGAGTGCTACATTGCATTCCAATATCAATCCCTTGCATTTGATTTTCATTCTATGTATGAAAAAATTCATCCTTCCATCTCTTAATCTCTCCTATTCTAGACCTAAACAGTTTTTATGTGTGTGTATGACTCAGTAATATACACACGTTAATTCACTAGGTATTCCTAAATAGCTCTGTATCAGCTAAATCTAAATGGTATTGCATTTTGCCTTCAACCATAAGATGAGAGATTATATTTTCCAGTTTTCTCCTTATCTGTCATTGATTAGCAAAATATTCAGCATCTTTTGTTGTACAGGAATGCTCAAATGTGATGTTGCAACATTTTCACTTTCACTTCATGCTATTGATATTTTTCTGCTTCTTGTCTAGGAAGTTTATAACCTTGCCAGCCCAAGGTTATACAATATTCTAAGGCTTAGGTTTTCTAAAGGTGCTGTCAGGGAAGGGGAATTTTTTGGATACCCTTGATCAAAGAACTTTTGTTTACCTAAGAAGATGACCGTCCTCTGCTTCAGGGACTGGTTCAGGATCAGTATCTGGTTGGAGTGTGAGGGCAGTGAAGAAGGGGGCTACACCTAGATATCCAGAACTCATGTGCTGTCTTGAACAATAGGTAAGTTTCCATTGTCTCAGATTCTCCTAGGTGAGTTAGGAAACTTGGAAGCAAGATTTAGCTGCCCTGGAATCAGTCTTCTCTTTCAGTACTTAAGGGTTCTGTGCAATTTGGAGTGGATGGATAATACGATACATCTTTATCTCCTTCAGCTCTCAGATAATAAAATACATATTTATCTCCATGATTTTGTATGTGTTTGTGTGTGTGAATATACCAATTCATCTTTTCCATTTTGATAGAACTCTAGAAACCAGGAAGCATTGTGATAGTTTCTCAAGTCATTTATGAATCAATTTAATGTAATGTTCTTGGTGGAGCCATACTAAAATGTCCACCCAAAGTGTTATTTTAATAGCTAGAGACAAATTTTAGACGGATAATTTACCATAATAGGAACCATTTTCTCACTCAAAGTTCACTTGAGAGTTTTGTGTGGGTTAGGAATCCAAGTCATTCAAGGACATGGAATTCTTTAGTTTGGTGGATGGGGTGTCTTTCTTTGGGGGAATGTATTCCCAAATGGTATTCAGGATGTCTGGGGGTCACTTCCAAAGGTGCTGAGCAAACCAAGCTTAGTAGTTCTGTGTCAGGGATGGAGGATGTAGTACTTCTTAGAAATGGTGGTGCCAAGGACACCAGGACCACCTAGGTGTTGCTTGGGTCTCCAGTACTAAACCAGATATGCAACATGTACCGTGTGATTGGAGACAGTGGGCAAATTATATGTTGTCTCCCACCCTTATTTCCCTTCTTGAGTTCTTAAAGTTCTGCGCGCATCACTTTCCAGATTTTAAAAATGAATTTTTTGGATTAAGTTGTGAAGTGGCACATATCAAGACTAGTTACATTTTCTTGCAGAACCTTGTTCCAATGACCATGTTGGCACAGAAATACTGGGAAATCCAGTCCAGGTGTGTACTTGGAGACATAACTTCTTTTTTCTGTATTGGGGCCACACCCAACAACTACAGGGGTAACTCCTGGCTCTGCACTCAGGAATTACACCTGGCAGTGCTTGGGTACCATATAAAATGAGGGGGATCAAATCTAGGTTGGCCGTGAATAAGGCAAGCACCCTCCCCACTGTACTATCACTCTGGCCCCCGAGATAACACCTTTTGAAGAACTGAGTCATCTGCCACATTATAACTTCTTGTCTGACATCACAAAACACACAAATAGGGGCCAGAGTGATAGTACAGTGGTCAGGGTGTTCGCTTTCCATGCGGCTGACCTAGATTTGGTCCCCAGCATCCCATATGGTCCCCTGAGCACTGCCAAGAATAATTCCTGAGTGGAGAGCCAGGAGTAAACCTCTAGCACAGCTGGCTGTGACCCAAAATGCAAAACAAACAAACAAAAAACAGAACATATATTTTGTTTTAATTACAGAAGTAATATAACAATATTAAATAGATTTCAAAACTAAGAAGGAATTGGTAACAATCCAGTATCAGTAACAAAACATCTCAAGATTTATGTAACCTTACAAAGCTAATTTTAGAGGACATGTGTTTGAGTAATTCTTCCCTCCCTTTGCCCCTCTTTTCTGATATTTTTACTTCTTTAAACTTTTCTTGATTGTCAACTGGGCAAGTCACCAAGAACACAGAGATTAATAAAACACCACATTTTCAATTTAGACTCAAGACATTCACTATAAGAACAGGCAAGTAACCATCCAATACAACATAGCATGACAAGGGCTATGGTGGAAATAAATACAGAATATTGTAGCACACCTTATCCCAGAAAAAAAATTTTTATAGAGTAGGCTATATCTAACATGAGGAATAAAGGATAAATAGAAGTCAGTGTATTTTAAAAAAAATAATTGAGAAAGATTCCATGGAGCTGGGAATCCAGACTCAAAGGCCAGGAGGCATGAGAAAGAACCATTGAGTTCCATAAATTGCACATTGTTCAGAAAATAAGCGTCTGAATGGGAAGTGTTGAGAGCTGAGTCAAAGTTGTTTCAATGAGGTCAATTTTTCAAAGATTGTCAGCTCTGTTAAAGAGAAAAAGTTTTATTTTAAACACAAGAAGAGTCACTGAAGCCTTTTAAGCAGCTGAGCTATTTGATCAAAAGCTTGCTTGAGAATGATAATAATATTTGCCACTGTGTGAAAAAAAAACGCAACAGAGGTAGACAATGACAAGATATGTGTGAATGAACTACAGTCATAATTCATATGAAATATGATTGTGAGTTGTCTTAATGTTGTAACTGACATAGAAGAGAAATACATAGTTTTAAAGATATCTTTAGGGGGGAGAAATGACAAGATTTAGAAATTAGATATGAGGATTTAGAGGAAAACATTAGGAACAAGTCCCTGAATTATAGTTGATATAATTAAATAGACAAATTATTTAGGCAGGAACTACTGAAGAATATAATTAATTAAAAATGTTATTGTTTTTATTTTAATTTTGAGATACATTTGGAAATAATAGTAGAGGAGGCTGGAAGAAGTTTAGTTATATAAATCTGAAATTCAAGTGACCTCTTGACTGGAGTCAGAATTCACAGTAGAATCTGTAGAAGTAAAAGTAGATGTCCAGAAACCATGTGAAAAGTATGAAAACAAAAATTAAGTGAAGGATAAAAGATGACTAGATGCAACCTAATGTTAAGAGCTGGCAATGGAGGTAATCAAATAAATGAAAAATAGGGTAAAAGTATCAAATCAAAGTAACCAAAAGAAGAAAAACTTAGGTGCTAAGAACAATACAAGAAAAATAAAGATGAGTTTTCTTTAGGTTTTATGTAAAATAGTTCATTGGTGCTTTTTTAGGGGAAAATTTTATGAAAAAGTATCAGATAACCTGGGTCTGGAGCGATAGCACAGCGGGTAGGGGTTTGCCTTGCACAAGGCTGACCGGGGTTCGATTCCCAGCATCCTATATGGTCCCCTAAGCACCACCAGGAGTAATTCCTGAGTGCAGATCCAGGAGTAACCCCTGCGCATCTCCAGGTGTGACCCAAAAAACAAAAAATAAAATAAAATAAAACAAAAGGATCAGATAACCTCAGAAGTGAATAGAAAGTGAGAAATCATGAATAGATTAAATATATCATTATCAGTAAAGAGAAAAGAGAATTTCCAGTGTTAATTTTAAGGGTATTTTTAGTAACTGGAAAATATAAAAATATGATTTTGATATATGACTTGGAAAAGATATAAATTTTAAAAAATGTCAGGGGTGGGGTCACAGCAATAGTACAGTGGGTAGGGTGCTTGCCTTGCATGCAGCCAACCTGGACTTGATCCCCAGCATCTCCTGTGGTGTCCTGAGCACCATCAGGAGTAATTCCTGAGTGCAGAGCTAGGAGTAACTCCTAAGCATTATTGGGTATGACCCCCAAACCAAACCAAACCAAAGAGAATAATGACAGAGAGAAATAGTAAGATAGTAAGATAAGACTAGACAAGAAAACACATAGAGAAACTCTTCATTTATATAAACAGTTTCTAACTATTCGATACTCTAAGTTAAACAAAGAAACAATTTTTAAAAAGTCAATTTTGAGTACTAAGAATTGAGGAGCATATATAGATGGAGTACAGGGAGCTTTTAGAACAGTAAAGCTATTTTATGTGATATTCTAATGGTATGTATATGAGCATTTCATTAATCAAAACCCATATAACTTCACAACACAAAGAGTAAATACTGATGAAAAACATGCAATTTAGTTAATCATACCGAATCAATGTTGGTTCGTTTATGGTAAACAAAAATAGCACATGAATGGATGTTGGCAATGACTACAGGTTATGAGGAACAAAGGTGGTCTATGAGAAATTGATGTACTTTCTTCTCAATATTTCTGTAAATTTAAAACTGCTTGAAAAATAAAATTCATAGACTATTTACCAAAAGAAAAATATCTCTACTACTATATTGACCATTAAAGAGCAAATTGAAAGGAAACAACTTAGAAGTATAATGGGAAATTTTATATGTTCCTTCAGGCAAGCCATTCTTTGATCACTTAACAAATACTCATCTGGACTGTTACAGTCCTTTCATGAAATGAAAAGTAAAATATCCAGTCAGAATACCAGAGTTTATTCTTTCTCATGTTTCACTTAGTGTCACTTAAAGTCCATCTTATAAAACTCATTAATTCCTTATGATGGATTTCCTTCTTCTATAGTCAGCTTATATTTCCTGGCTGACCATTTTTTTTCCACTTTCTTGCCTTTATCTTGCCTTTTCCACTTTCTTGCTCATTATACCTTGCCAAACCATTAAGACACCAGCCTTTTCAGGCTAATTTGCTTTATCCAACATTATGCCAAATAAAAGACTCTTCCACATCTTTTATTATTTTTTGCTTACTAACTTATTTCTCTTTAGTGCTGGATAATATTTCATTACTTGAAGTTACCACAATTTATTTGCCCATTTACCTGCTGAAGAACATTTTGGTTGCTTCTAGAATTTGAAATTATTAAATTTATGTGCAGGTTTTTATGTGATCATTTGTTTCTCGATCCATGTGGGGAAATACCAAAAAGAGCTATTCTTTTGTGCTTAACTTTGTACAATTCTCTCTCTTCCAAAGTGCTTGAATGAATATGAATTTTAAGAAGCAATAAATAAGAGTTTCTGTTGCTTGAGTTCTTGATAATATTTAGTGTTTTCAGTGTTCTGAATGTTAGCATTTCATTGGTATGTAGGTTTTTGGGAGGGGTTGCTGTTATTTTGGTTTGGCCCACACCTGGTGCTCAAGACTTATTCCAGGGGACAAAAGGACTCAATGTGGTGCTGGAGATTGAAACTGGGTCAGCTTCATGCAAAGTAAATACAATTACAATTTACAATTTGTTTCCCCTCTCTCCCTTCATTCATTTTTTAACACTCCCTTGGTCACAGGATTTAAAGATTTTAATTAAGTTGAGCTTGTCAAAGCTTATCAATTGGTATGTAGGTGTTTATAATTTTTATTTTAATTTATAATTTTCTAGTAACAGGTTTTGGGACATATGTATATATGTTCATTTGCTATTTTAGTGTGTTATCTGTTCAAATGTTTTCCTAATTTAATTGAACTGTCATTTTATTTTGAAGTTTTAATATCATCATTTAGTAATTTTAGTAGAATCTCTCTGTCATATATATGTTTGCATAGATTTCTCTCACTGTGTGGCTTCTTCTTGCTGTTCATTTCTTATTGGTTTTATTTTTTTTTTAAGAATTGCGTGTTTGGGACATACCAGTTGTGCTCCAGGCACACTCTTGGTACTTGGGGAAGCATATGTAGTGCTGGAGAGTGAATTGGAGTTTTTAGTGTACAAAGCAAGAATGTCATCCCTGTGTACACACGCATGCACGCGCACACACACACACAGAAACACAAACCCACCCCCTCTTCCTCTCTCTCTCTCTCCCTCTTCGTTCATTTTTTTAACACCCCCTTGGTCACAGGATTTTAAACTTTTAATTAAGTTGAGCTTATCAAAGTTTTCTTCCATGAGTTATGCTTCTGTGCTATATTTAACAACTAGCACCAAACTCAAAATAAGCTAAATATTCTTCCAGGTTATCTTTTAGAAATTTTATAATTTTACATTTGTAGTTATCTATGTTCTGCTTTGAATTACTTATTGAAAAGTGATGAAAGGTTTGTTACTATATTTTCTCCTTTTATTTTTGAAGTAAGAAGGGGATGGTTGTTGGTCCATTCCTAATGTTGCTCAGAGACTATTCCTAGCTCCTGGCTCAGGAGTGACCCCTGGCTCTGCCAGGTACCAGCAGTGCTAAGGATTGCCATGGGGTCAGGCATCATTTGTTGCAGGCTATCTTTTCTTCATTGAATTTACTTTGCAAATCTGTCAGTTTAATAAATTATCTTTGTGTGGGACAGTTTCTGGGCTCTGTAGTATGTTCCACTCAATTATTTGTCTTTTCCTTTGTCAGTATCACTTTGTCTTAATTACTGTAATTTCTATAAGTTCAGTACACATATAGATTTATGCAACCCCCATAAATCAGCATAAAAATAATGCCTTCACTCAAATAAAAAGTTTCTTATTTTTCTTTGTACTCACATTCCTCAACCATGTACAATGTGTGCCAAGTACTGATCTGTTTTCCATCATTTTATCTCGGGCCCGAGGGGAATGGGAGAAATAATAGTTTTACCTTAGGGTACTTTATAAATCAAAATTCATGTGACACATCATTGCCTTTTATCACGCAACAGTAAATCATTTGTAGCCATCCATGTTTTTGTAGGTATCAATAGTTATTCCCCATAGTTCAAATTTATTCTATGGCATGAATATGGCACTATTTATTCATTTCCTAGTTGAGAGAGATTTGTGTTTATTTTCAGTGTTCAGTGATTCAAAAAGAGCTGCTGTAAATATTCATATACAGGTGTTAATATATATATATTTTTCATTTCTCTGGTATCAATACCTGCAAGTGAGACTCCTCGGCCATGTCTTAAATATGTGATTACTTTAGAAGAAACTATCAACCAATTTTCCATTGTGGCTGTGTCCTTCTACCTTCTGTCATAATGTTGTTTCCCATTTTTGCCAGCACTTGAAATTTTCAGTGATTTTTAATTTGCACAATCAATAGGTGAAATCATATTTTATGATGCTTTTTGTTTGCTTACAGAGACTGATCATATTGAATATCTTTTCACATAGTTATTTGAAATCATTATGTCTTTGAGTTAGTGTCTATCAATAACTTGGACCTACTTTTAAAAAATGGTGGCTTGGCTTTTGACCAAGTTTTGCAGAGTTCTTTATTAGTATGGATAGAAGTCTTTTGTCAGATTTGTTATTTATAAAATTATTTAATGCATCTACAGCTTGTTTCTGTTCTGATAGTGGTTTGTGCAGACAACAAGTTGACACATTTTATGTTGCAATTTATGAAATGCATTTTTTATAGGAGTCTCCCCTGTGGTGTTCAGGGGTTACTCACAAAGAAACTTGGACTGGCAGTACAGACTGGAGGGCTCTGAAGTTGGGCAATTGCTCAGTCAGCAATATGGTGTTACTTATCTCAGTGGCGCTGTGGGCCACTAGGATTATACATGCCAGTTCTCAGACATCCATTTGGTCCTAGGGATCAAACTTGAAGCTCTAGGCATGGAAGACATATACCACACCCCCTTGAATTCTTTACAGAGTTGAGTATAATATCCAGTTATCCTCCTTATCACATCTATGCCATCTTAAGTAAAATGTCTTCTTTCATTTCTATTTCAATGTGTGACTTCATTATTATTAATCTTACAGATTTATTGACTATTGATCTTTCAAAGAATCAACTTTGATTTGTTTCTAATATTTCCCAAATTTCTGTTCTTTAAAAACGTAAAATTCATGGCTTGAAGCCAGGGCTTTATACATGCAAATTGTACACTCAACTACAGAGCTGCTGTCCTTTCTTTTCTTTTTTTTTTTTTTTTAGCAAAGTGTATTTTTTTATTTTTTGTTTTTTGGACCAAGCTCAAAGGTGCTCAGAATTTATTCCTGGCACTGTGCTCAGGCATCACTCGAGAATTCAGAGGACCTAATGGAGGCTGTGAACTGAACCTGAGTCAGACCCACACAAGGCAGGCACTTTACCCTCTGTACTATCTCTCTGGCCCAGCAAAGTACATTCTGGATTACTTACTTCCTTAAAGATGTTTAGTGTTTATATTTTTTCTTTTTCTCTGTTCTTAAAACAAAAGTACAGGTCCTTGATTTGAGTCCTTTATTTTAGTAAAAGTGTTAATTGCTCTGCATTTAATCCACATATTGCTCTAACAATAATTCTTGTTGATTTTGCATTTGATATTTTTTTAACTCAGTTTTTTTTTCAGTTTTCCTTAGAACTTTCTCTTCGAAAAATGAATTTTTAAGAAACGTGCTGTTTGATAACAGGACTTTAGAAAAATTTTCCATTACTGATTACTGATTTCTAGGTTAATTCCATTGTGGTATAGAAACACAATTTATATAACATAATTATTTAATATTGTAATTATTTTTTAGTGATATAAAATATGAATTATCTGGTGAATGATGCAAGTGGACTTTAAACATGGATATACTTGGGGCTGGGGATATAGCTCAAAGATAGATTACTACCTTGCATCTATGAGGCCCTGGCACTAATACCTCCTCCTCCTCCTCTTCCTCCTCCTCCTCCTCCTCCTCCTCCTCTTCCCTTCTCCCTCCTCCTCCTTATCCTCCTCCCTTCACCCTCCTCCACTTCCCTTCTCCCTCCTCCCTTCTTCCTCTCTCTCCTCCCGTCTCCTTCACACACACACATACATGCTTTTTTCTTTTGGCAAAGGATGAGGAAGTGTTACTCAAATTGTGCTTAGGAACCCAGGAGCCACTGCTGACACTATTCAGTTGACTGGGTTAAATTCTAGGATCCAAGGATGGAATGCTGCAGACCTTCATGACCTCCTGGAAGCGCTCCTGAGATGTCCAGGGTCTTTTCTGGTGATGCTTTAGGCCTTTTGAGCTGCCTGTACCCTTAATAGTCATGTGCACAAAACCCATAGGATATGCATCCTAATTGAATATTACCAGTATAACCTAATCACAGCCACTAAAAATGTGTATTCTTATATTGTCGGTTGGAATTTATAGCTGTAATTCAACCCAGTTGTTTGATGTTGTCCTGTAGTTTTTCAGTATTTTTGCTAATTATTTATAAGTCCTACCATTGAGTTAAGCATCTTGTAGTCTCCAAATGTAATTGTGAAATTTCTATTAATTTTTGTCAGTTTATGCATATTTAATCTGTGTGTATATATGTAGGATTATTTGTGTATGTCTGAATTGAATCTTCAATGAATATGCAGTGACCCTCTTAATCCCCTTTAATTTTCTGTGCTCTGAAGTCTTTGTCCATTTTAAAGTAGGCACTTAAGCACTTTTTGAATTACTCTCTGCATGACACAATTATTAATCCTTTTAATTTTAATTTGCTGTTTTATTATATTTAAGGTGATCTTGTAGTCAGCATATAATTGGGTCATTTTCACATTCATTCTGAAAATTTTTCTAATTGGTATGTTTGGATAATTTACTTAATTACTGATAGGTTTAGATTTGTGTAGCATTTTAAGTGGCTGCTTGCACAATGCCCATACACATACTTTTTCACCCTCACAAGTAAAATTTTGAAGATACATTCTCATAGAAATCCCCGAGTCCTTTTGTGTTACAGTTGTCTCATATAATACTTTTTGCATTGCAGATAATACTACAGTATTTTTGTTTGATTTCAGTTTGGGGACCAACCCCAGCAATGCTGAGTCTATTTCTGCCTCTGTGCTCAGGAGGGACCCTTGGTGGTCCTCAGGAACCATATGTAGTGCCAGGGATCCAAACCAGGATTGTGGATGCTGTAACTGTAGACAAGGCAAAGGCTTTATCTCCTTTACTATTGCTCTTGCCCACAATTTTTTTTAGGTTAAGAATAGTTTATTTAAGCAGAAAATGATAATAATTTTAAATATAATTTATTTGCAAAGCAAAAAAAAAAGACATGCTTTTAAACTTTAAACTTGTTCATCTTTTTTCAGTGGGGGTGGCTATTTTTGATTTTAAGACATACAAAAAACTCAATACACAGCAATAAGAATATGAACGGTATAGTTGGTAGGTAGTATTATCTGGTCAGATGATAGAAGATGCTATATCAAAAAGAAAAGACACATGAAACATAAGCATGTAAAAAAAAGACATTAAACAAAGCCCTGGCAGCTGCTCCCACACCCTATAGTCACTGCCATGCCTCTGGCCTCACCAGCCAGTTAAATATTCTGGATTTTTGCAACACACATTTGCAACATATATAACTGACATCCCAGTAGTAGCACTTCAGATTGAATGGGAACTAACATAGATCTTGACTAACAACAACAATTAACACAGAAGGTTTAACTTGCAACAAAAGCTTAATAAGTAATAAGTAATAAGGACTTAATAAGTCCTTCAGTAAAGGACTTAGTATCACCATGGTGAGATCCAACAATTTTCACAAATTTTCTTCAATGGAAAGAATTTTTGATCATTGGGATAGCCAGTTAGTGGTAGCAAATAATATCAAATAGATTATTGTCACCCACAATGTTTTAATTTGTTTTTGACCTTTAAATATATACTTAAAAATTGACTAGAAGAGAAAAGTATAATATATTTAAAGAGATACCTTTCTTCTCTTCTTCAGTCCCTATGTCTGATATTATCTAGAATCATTTTCTTTACAGCTAAAGATCTGTCATTGATCTAATATTCTTAGCTACTCTGCGAACAAATTGTTTAATTTTTTTTGTTTTTAATTCATGTAATAATCTTTTAAATTTCTTTATTTTAACTCAAATAATTTGGTTATAACAGTGTTTAAGTTTATAGCATTAGTATACAAATGTTATGCACACCACTCCCATCTAAGTGCCCAGGAACCTCTAGCTTTGACCTGATGTCACTTCTGGTCTGACCTACATTGCTCTTTCTCCCTTCTTTTTCTGCTTGGTAACTGGTTTTGTAATACAAGGCCAAGGTTTTTTCATTGTTTGATACTACTTATTCCCTTGTTCTGCCTCTCTATAGTTCACAAATGAGTGAGATACTCTGATATTTGTTTTTCTCCCTCTGATTTATTTTGCATATCATGACACCTTCCAGTTCCATCTATGTTGCAATAACCTGCATGATTTTTACCTTTTCTCATTGTTGGATGATATTTCATTTCTTTGTATGTCTCATATTAACTTATTTATCCATTCAACAATCAGAGGACATTAGGGTAGTTTCTGGATTCTGGCTATTATACTAATGCAATGAACATGGGTGTACCTATATATTTTTGAGTTAATATTTATATCTTTTGTGGATAGTACCAAGAAATGAAATAGCTGGGTCAAATGTTGATTCTATTATTTTATTGAGGATTCTCTATACTATTCTCCAGAGACACTGACTCAGTTGACATTCCCATTAAAAGAAAATGAAGATTCCTTTTCATTACATATCTACCAAAACTGGTTGTGGCTAGTCTTTTTGATATATTCCATTGACACTGGTGTGACATGATGCCCCATTGCTTTGGTTTTTCATTTCCCTAATAAGTGATAATGAACCCTTTCGAGAATATCTTTACTTCACTTGATTCTAATGGCTATTTTCACTGTATGTAGAATTCTTGACTAACATTTCTTTTTTTTCAACCATTTGAAGATGTGTGACTTTTTTTTCTATACTTCATGATTTCTGATGAGAAATATACAGTCATTTGAAATCATTTCAAAACTTCAATTTTGTTTACCCCTGATGTTTTAGTATTTTTCTTTGTGTTAAATTTTTTTCTTTTGCTTTTCGGGTCACACTCGGTATTGTACAGGGGTTACTCCTGGCTCTGCACTCGGGAATTACTCCTGGCGGTGCTCAGGGGACCATATGGGATGCTGGGAATTGGACCTGGCTCAGCCGCCGTGCAAGGCAAACGCCCTATCTGCTGTGCTATTGCTCCAGCCCCAGAAAAGTCTTTTTTTTTTTAAATTTTTGGGTCACACCTGGCAATGCACAGGAGTCATTCCTGGCTAATGCACTCAGGAATTACCCCTGGCGGTGCTCAGGGGACCATATAGGATGCTGGGATTCAATCCCGGGTCGGCCGTGTGCAAGGCAAATGCCCTACCCGCTGTGCTATCTTTTGTGTTAAAATTTTATCAGTTCTGAGGCCAGAGACTACAGTGGGTAGGAAGCTTGCCTTGAACATGGCCCATCCAGGTTCAATCTCCAGCACCACATATGGTCCCTAGAGCCCACCAGAAATGATCCTTGAGTATAGAGTATGGAATAAGTCCTGAGCACTGCTGGGTATGGTCCAATTCCCCCTCCATATTTATCAGTTTTATTTTGAAGTACTTGCCTATTGATTTTTTTTGTGAGTTAGGCTTACTGACATTGGGTATATAGATTTATGATTTTTACTAAAATTGGAAAATTTTCATTTTCTCTTCAAATATTTCCTTAATACTGTACCATTTATCTTCTGCTTCCAGAATTTGAATGATATAAATTATATATATATATACATATATATATATTTGTTGTTGCTATTTTCACATAGGTCCCTGGGATTGTTCATTTTGAATGTATGTTGTATATTGGACTATTGGATAATATCTGCAAATAACAATCTCACCAGGGCATTCCTGCATCTTTGTCATATCACTTCGTAGACTTGTCTTTTTTCTATACTAGTGAGGCTTGACTGATTTTTCATAAGGTAAATTATTTTGGATTGTTTTTTGTATTTTGAATATTGTTTTATATATATATGACACTCCTAGGATACCAACCCCACAGCCCCTCTACTGCTAAACAATTCAGGGGTTAGTATGAGAAGTTGGTGAAAAGGAAAGAAATAAAGCAAGAGTGAGAAAATTGGGGCTTTCTACTTTATCCTTGCTATTTCAGATTTCCTTTCCAGTTTACAAAGAGAGTGGAGGGCTTGTCCTGGAGTTCTTTTTCATCATGTTCACCATTTGGTTTCTGTTAGAATTGCTTTTTATCAAGGAGTAGTGGGCAAAATTTGTGAATCCCACTATTTTAATGACAGCTATTTTTTTCCAGTCTATCTGCTAATATTTATTAACTATACTGGTCCTCAAATAGTCCCTCTACGTTGTCATCACAAGCAGTGGGAGAGTCACAGGAAGTGTTGCTGTTCCATATAATAAACTGAAACCTCTTTATCAAGTCTTATAATTTGTCACTTTTTTTACTTTTAATTTTTCAAAATTTATCATCATGATTATTAATTGGTCTCCTAAGAGCTATTAGGCAGTCTAAGAGTCATTCCTGGTAATACTTACCTGACTACATAGGCTGTATGATGCAGTGCTCAGTCCAGGTAATGCAGCAGTGCCTAGGGTCACTGGGGCCAAGTGGGCCACACCTAGCAGTGCCTGGGCAATCACTTAGTGCTGGGGCTTGAATCCTGACTTCTTGCATGAAAAACATGTGTTTTAGCATTTTGAGATATCCATCTAGCCCTAGACTTTACTTTCAAGGAAATTTCACATTTAGAGAAGTTTCAAAGAGAACACTGCACTGTAGCATGGTCATCCCGTTGTTCATCTATTTGCTCGAGAGGGCACCAGTAACCTCTCCATTGTGAGACTTGTTACGGTTTTTGGCCTATCAAATATGCCATGGGTAGCTTCCAAAGAGAATACAGAGAATTTCTGTGTATGCTCTCTCAGTTTTCCTCCATGATAACAGCTAACATATGCTGCATTTTCAAATCCAAGAAATTGACAGTAGCATAATTTTATTTATTAAACTATACAAAATTTAATTTCCTTTCATCAATTCCTTGGGTTGTGATTGTTGGAGGATATATCGTCCTATACAATTTTAATGCACATCTGAATTTTTACCAGCATCACAAGCAGATTCAGAATTGTTCCTTCACTGCAAAGCAACTCCTTAATTTTATCTCTAAATTGCTGCACCCTTCTCCATCCTAACTTCAGAAAACCGCTGATCTGTTCTCCATCAGTATAATTTTTTTTCAATTCAAGGTTATCCTGTAAATGGAATTATATAGTATATCCATCAATTTTTAGCAAAATCCAATCTTGGGTACCATGTACTTTGTTGTTATTAGGCATTCAGACTTTCAGCAACAGTCTTTTACTGAAACAAAAACTATAAAATACTGCCCACTTAGCCCAATTCTTCTAACAGGTACAAGAATTTGAAAGGGAGAAATTATACATAAGATATATATATACACATACAGATACATATATAATATAATACACACATATATACATATGTGTATATTATATAATATATGTATGGATAAGGGTCTGCTAAAGGAACAATCATTTCATTATTGCTTCATTATTGGCCTTTTCCAAGATACCCAGCTGATAGCCTTTGTAGCCAGAATGAAACCAGCTTTTCTAAGTATGCATCTGAGTCATCACTGCAGGTCATCAGTGAAGACAAGGGGTCAGTGTGTGCCTTCTCCCAAATACCAGAGTGACTCCCTCCATCTTTGATTGCATAAGAGTGCTGGGAAAAAAGGTGAGTTAGCATGACACAATGAAACTGAGCAGAAAAAGGCACTTTAAAACCTATCCATTATCCCTGTGGTTTTGTCAACAAAATATTTCAACCCTTGATGAATCTCTCTGAGTGCCTATATTTATTTTTAAATACAAAACAACAGATTGCTTCTTTGTTTGCCTTTCTATTTGCTCATGGCTGTTACTTCTTCCTGAATGGTTCATCATAGCAGCAGTCATAAAGTAATCTTTTGGCTGTATATTGTTATTTATTACCTTTTGAGTGCCATCAGAGCTCACAAAGCTTACAGGGTGCCTAGCATACACCCAGCCAGTGACTACAAAATTTACAGATGCACTTAAGCACATACTGAGGACCTGGAGCTAGACCCAAAGATGGGACAAGTGGTGCCTGAAGTAATCTACTTCTTTTTCTCCAGGCAGGGAAAATAGATTCAGAAGCCAGGAAGTTCTGTGCAGTTGGGACACTGAGGAGGAAACACTTAGAGCATATAATCATGTAGTTTAATGGGTGAACTTGAGAATGCTTTCAGTAGCATGGCTTATGGCTCATTCATTTAAGAAAATATAATTCTGATTCTAGAATCTTCTGAAGTGAGAGTCAATATTTGTGACAGAAGATAGGGAATTAAAGGACATATGTTATGGCAGCAAGTCTCACAATGGAGACATTACTGGTGCCCACTCAAGCAAATCAATGAGCAACAGGATGACAGTGACAGTGATGGTGATGTTATGACTTATATCTGTGTAAGATATACCGCCAATCAAGGCATTGGTGTAAGGAGGACTAGAACAGAGTATTACAATAATGGGTAATAGGTGAATAACACAACTAAATAAATAAACTATCTGGCAATTTGAATAAAGTTGGGCAAAGAGATAATTCCTAAAGAATGGACACAATAATAGTTGGCAAGTATGTGGAGAAAAAGGAACCCTAGCAAACTATTGGTGAAAATGCATATTGATAGAGCTTTTGGGAAAATGTGTGAAAATTCCTTTAAAAAGTATTATATAATCCAGCCATTCCACTTTTAGACAGTTGTCTGAGGATATATAGCAACACTAATTCGAAAGGGTATTTTCTCCCTCATGTTCATGGAAATATTATTTAAAGTGGTAAAAACATGGACTCAACCTAAAGTTCCATGGAGAAATGACTGGCTAAATAAGCTGCATTTTCTACTTAGAACCCAATACCTGAAATTCAAAGTATATCCTTCCAGTGAAATATTGGTTCTGTTAGAAAATGCTCTTGGATGAAATCCGCAGAAAGACCCAGTCTGCAGAAAAAAAGATTAAAGCTCCTGCTTGGCAATTTATGAATGAAATACATCATTTTGGAGGGAGCCATAGCCATGTGCAGTCCCACAGAGAGAGAGAGACCTCTTTCCTGTGATTCTCTTCTCTTTGGTGAGGAAGCACCAGAGCCAGCTTGGGGTAGTGATTTCCACCTGCTCCTGACCCTGTGTTGTGGCCGTCCCCAGTGTCCTTTCTTAAAGAGGCAGCACTACAGAGTCTTGACCTCTGAGTAGGATTTTTAGAATCTAGAATTCTTTTTTTTTTTAAATTTAAATTTTATTGAATCACCATGTGGAGGGTTACATAGTTCTCAGGATTATGTCAGTTATACAATACTCAAACACCCTTCCCTTCACCCGTGCCCATATTCCATCACCAACCACCCCATTATACCTCCCGCCCCCTCCCGCCCCCCCAGTCCCCGCCCTTGTAAGTGATAAGTTTCACTTCGTTTACGTTTTATCTTGGTTACAGTCCATGTTTCAACACATAACTCACTATTGTTGCTAGGGTTTCCCCCCAAAAAAGAGAAGACAGTCCCACTGTCAAGGAAGCATTTGATGGCTCTCCATTGCTGAGAATGTGGAGATATTAAGTCCCGCTGTTTGTTACATAGCTTTTCTATTTTTCCCCCCTCGTCCCGTGCCACCGAGTTCACGCCTGTTTAGTAATCACCACGCTGCCTGACAAAGGGAAAACAAACCAAAAAAGATGGTTATTTCCCGTCATCAGCCGGCGTGGGGCTCTGGCTTAGTTGATAGTCTGGTAGAATGTCTGCAAGCAGTTTCTGGAACCAAAAGTAATACGCTGGTATCAGCCCCGGCTCAAGATTCCACCAGCGTCCCGCTGTTCCAAGTACATAATAATTTATTCCCTTGTATCCCATTCCCACGCCACCAGGTCCGTGTCAGCTTAATGGACATCATACTATGGTTAACGCCACGCCACGTTTCTTCCCGAGAAAGAAGGATATTTCTTCTCAGCCGGTGTGGGGATATGGCTTAGTTCAGTCTATAGAGATGGCGGCCACTTTGGTGGCCTTCAATATTTCAGCAAAAGACTTACTATTCTTGTTAGGATTTCCCACCAAAGTCCGACCCGCTAAAAAGGAACCATTTCATATTGGTGATGATTAAATGACAATAGGTTGAGCGGCCATGGCAGCGGCCTCGCAGCTTTGAATTTCTGTATAAAGTGCAGGGAAAGTACAGCCAGAAATTACACGTCGCTACAAACTTTAACCCTATTATGGTCCCCCCAAAGTCCAACCCATTACAATGGAACCATTTCATATTGCTGATGATTAGATGACATTAGGCTGCTGCGGCCGCGCGGTTTTGGGTTTCTGTATAAAGTCCAGGAAAAATTCTGCCTAAAATTCTATCGCTACAGTCTTTTACCCTTCAACAAAAAACTTAGTACTATTGTTTGGAGTTTCCCCCCATGTTAAGACCTGCCAAAAAGGAATATTTACACGTTGCTGACAATCAAGAGATATTAGGTCGCGCGGCTGCATTTCTATATGAAGTCCAAGGAAAATTCTTTTGGTAATTGCATCACTCGCTGGCAGCACCTGGGCCAGAAGCTCCCAGCACACAGTTTGGAGGCATTTTGGGGACGCCGCTCGTGTCCAAAGTGGTTCAGTTGCCTCCGGGGTCGATCTCACGCGGAGCCGCAAAGGAGCGTCCCCACATGGCTCTGTGCTTAAAAGTCGGCCGGCACAGGGCGGATCCGGGAGTCCCGCCCATCGGCTATCCCAGGCTTCCTGTAGAGTCTAAAAACCGGCTATAGCCTCGCTGCGTTCAAAAAGAAAGAGTTGAGAGAGAAAAGAGCATACCCTGCCGGCAGCGCCTGGGCCAGAAGCTCCCAGCACACAGTTTGGAGGCATTTTGGGGGCGCCGCTCGTGTCCAATAGAATCTAGAATTCTAAACAATCAGATATTTTTAGATTGTTTAGAATTTTTTAGATTGTTTTAGATTGTTTAGATTGTTTAGATATTTTTAGATATTGTTTAGAATCTAGAAAATTCTAAACAATCAGATATTTTATCAGTTCTAAACAAACAGAACTGATATTTTACCGGAAGGATATACTTAGAATTTCAAGAATTGGGTTCTAAGTAGAAAATGCAGCTTATTGAGGCAGTCATCTCTCCATGGAACTTTAGGTTGAGTCCATGTTTTTATTATTTAAAATAATATTTCCATGAACATGAAGGAGCAAACACCCTTTTGAATTACTGATGCTATATGTCCTCAGACAAATGTCTAGTTTCTTTAGAATCCTAGGTCTATAATTTATTGTCTTTATTAATGGGAGTTTGTAGTCTGGGTCTTGATTTTTTCACCAATCCAATGTAAAGTGTGCTGATTAGCTGAGAGTTCCTTTAGCCATGTTGCTGTTCCTTCTATCAGGGAAGATCCCAGTCTGACGGTACTCAGTGACTTGTTCCTGGTCTCCCTGAGGACTGGAGATGAAGTTTTTTCAGGGCGTTCTCCCTGATAAATAGGCCACCCTCCTGTGGACACACTCTGGTCTCAGGTAGGTGGGGTGTGCTGTCTCTGGGGTGTGAGGGACTTTCTTTATCCCGATCCTTCTTGTGCTGGACCTCAAGAGTATTTCCCAACTGTCTCCACAAGCCCCCAGCTACCATCTGTGTCCTTTCATTTGGTACCTTCAAATCCCAATCAATTAGAAGATTTTGTCAAGTTTAGTTTTTGTGATTGTGTTTGGGACACAGCCAGTGGGGCTTAGAACTTATTTACTCCTGGCTCTGAGCTCAGGGATCTCTCCTGGTCAAATCTTATTTCTGCTTAGAAGACCTAGAGTCTATCTAAAACTTACCTGAGTGGACTTCTAACCTACAGAGGAGTAATATCATATTTTAATGGAGGTATTTTCATACTTCTGACTCTGCAGCAATTTATTGTAGCAGCATTAGAAAACTAATATGTACTTGACTTGATGTATAATTAAGTTCTAAACAGATATGGAAAATACAATTCTTGAACATTCTGTTTGCAAGATCTAAATTGGATGTTGGAGTCATTAGCATGATAAAATAATTCTTTACATTACAAAAGGGTGAAAAGGTCCTTTTCTGTAGTACTCATTCAAGTGTTTGTTTACAGATCATTACTTGCCTAACAGAGGAAGAAACTAAAATCTGAAGTGTTTCAAGCTCTTGCTGATTAAATGGCAATCAGAAATGAAGATAAAGTATCAGAGTATAATTTTTAAAAAATGGGTATTTACACATTCATTCAAATATTTTCACTTTATATCACCACTGTAGAAAGTTCCAGAATGTCCAGGTCTATCCAGGACACCTATCCTTAATATTCAAGTCACGTCTAGTGCAGCAAAAACCCGCAGTTCTGGAGACATTAGAAGTACAAAGAGGAGACAAAGAAATCTTGTTCTTGGGTACTTGACTCCAAACAACTGTGCTTCCTAATTCTAACACTAAAACTTTAACTAGAAGATCAGGAAGGCAAAGAATTTTAGTAGCAAGGATTTTGATTCTGGAGAAACGAAAGGGAAAGATTTCGGTCAGGTCCCTGCTTTCAGGGACTGATGGCTGTAGTAAGAGACTTTGATCTCAAAAATGTAGACAACCCACCCAATTGGGAAGGTTTGACTTACAACTCAGGCTACTCACATACAGTCACTTATAATTTTATAGGGGTAAACCCTCTTTAAAATAGTGCAAATATGCAGTTCAATTGACAGTAAAAGGGAGAAGGTAGACTTAATTCCGGGGAACTTGGCATAGAGGTAGGTAGTGCTTGGATCTGAAGAAATCCTGGTAGCATTTGTTTGCAGGGAGTGGACAACCACTTCTTTGAATGAAAGCTCTGGGCAACTTTTATCAACTCCTGGAAAAGTTGCAGGACCACTGAATATGTAGTTCAATTCTACCTTTGAAACAGTGACCTTAGGACTCAGGCAGGTAGAAACAAATTTTTTAAAATGACTATGATCTTCCTATAGATTTTTATCCTTCCATACATAACAAAATTGTAACTAGACCTAATAATTTGCATAGTTTTGCTTAATGGTTAAGTTTAGGATACAGTTGAAGCAGAGAGAGATATTAAGTGCAGGTTGCCAGTTGCCAGTCAAAACTATTAGTGGACCTGAAGACCATTCATTCTTAGAATAGCCCATGGGCCTGAACTCAAATTTTATCTTCAGGAGACTAGAAGTTTAATAATGTGTTTAAACCAAGTAAACATTTTTCCATTTGTAAAGTAATTATGGCTTTGTAATACTCAGGTAGTTCATTATATAAGCTCAGTGTTATTAAGCACTTCACCTGGCATAAACCAGACATCTCTTCGCTTCTTCTTACATTAATAATATTGGTCCCTTGCTAACTCTGGTCCTTTCTCATAGCTCTAAGGATTTCATGAAGCAGTCAGTCATAAATTTATATACTCTGACTCATTAAGTAATCAAAACTCTCATGATCAGGTTTGTTTCATTTATATTCATTTTCTTCCCTCTTAACTGATTTTTTTAAAACTCAAATAAAGGTTCAGCATTTATTCAATGATTTCTATGTGACCAAATAAATTCCCATAAAGAAGTTGCTAATTTTGATACTGCTCTTATGGGAAATGGTGCATTCTATGCCAATAGAATTCTGAACTCAACTGCAAAATATCAATTAATTTATTTGACAAATATTTACTTAATGAAAATTGTTTGTTGTATAATAGGAATGAAAATACAGAGGTGATAAGGGAGTTATTTTATACCTTACAGAGCTTCTAAAGTATTTTGGAAAGATGAAATTATTGATTATAAGAAAAAATGTGGTACTTTAAAAAAAATTTTGGCACTGTGGTTTACAATACTATTAATGGTAGGGCTTTATGTATAACACATTTAACAAGAACATGGTATTCTTATAGTAGAAAGATATACCATACTTTTATACGTTTGCTTTATGGCCATACATGGATGTGCTCTGGTCTTACTCCCAGTTTTGTGCTCAGGGATCACTCTTGGCAGTTCTGGGGGACCACGTATGTGATGCCGAGTATCAACCTGGATCAGAAAGATGCAAGGCAAGTGACTTACCCACACTATCACCCCATTCCCTATACTGGCAGAATTGAATGAATTGAAAAAAACCACAGAGAAAAAAAAATACCTAGAGATGTTAAAAGACTTTCTGGAGAAGTAAAGCCATGAGTAGTATTTGAGTAGAAACTATATAGGAATCAGGTGAAATGGAAGTGAAGGACAGAACTTGTGTTTTTGAGAATGTGCTACTCTAAGGGACATACTGAAAAGCTCAAACATGACTAACTTGATGTGAAGGAGCAAAGCATTGAAAGACGATAGAAAGATCAGAGTAGTCCCCTTACATTTTTTTCCCTGTGATTATGCATAGGCTGAGTATATCATCATGATTCCAAAAAGGTATTGAGTAAGAAACCTAGTGACAGATGACTGTTTTCCTTCTTGAAGTGGGAACACTGAAGGTTAGACCAAGCTTTCATGAAACTATCCACTGTAGCTTGGGCTGAAATAAAACATAGAGCAAAGGAATATGGCTCGGGTTACTGGGGGAATCTACTCACTACATAGGTTGATGCATAAGACTTTGGGACTTTGTTCATCAGGATTACCAGCCATTGCCAGAAACCCCAGGAGTCGGAGATGCGATAAATCAGGATGCTTCAAATAAAAGTAAACAAGAAATAGATAATAAATGAAAGGTTGGACCTAAAATAACTGCACGACAGATCCAAGTGGAATTCCATTACTTGAATAGTTGAACTCAAGGTCTTACTGAACTCACAGAGGCCCATAGATTGCACTGAATTCCAAAGAAATTCATTGCCTCCTTATTAAAACTGCTTAGACATAGGTGGTTAGAGGTGAAGTTACTATGAACATCAAAACCATTAGTCTTTCAACCTTGGACCAATCCTCCTGGCCTTTGTTTCTACTGTCCTTGAGTATTAGCCTGCTTCAAGTGCTGGGGGATAAGGCAGTTGGATTAGTGAAGGGACCACTATGAAAAAGATAGTAAGAAATGATCACTCTGGATAGGAACTGCATGCTGAAAGTAGATAAAGGAAAATACATGATAATCTCTCAGTACCTGTATTGTAAACCATAATACCCAAAAGGAGAGAGTCAAGAAAAGTGTTTGCCATAGAGACAGGCTGGAGTTGGGGTGTGGGTGACAGGAGGGAAACTGGGGACATTGATGGTGGGAAATATACACTGGTAAAGGGATGGGTATTGGAACATTGTATGACTGAAGCTCGTCATGAACTGCTTTGTAACTGTATGTCAAGATGATTCACTTGGAAAAATAAAACCCACCCGAGTTAACACTACTGTAGTCATGTGATTGACTTGAATAAGTAAATTAAAAAAAATAGTTTACACAAATAGGGGAAAGTGAGGGAAAGAGAAACTTGGGTCATTGATAAAGGAATTCTGACACTACAGTCAGTTTGGAGAAGGAGTATGAATTCTTGAATGTCTGTTTTTAAAAAAACTTATAGATCACAGTACCTGAAGAAACAAAAGCTGGTCATATATTTCCATCAAACACTGGGGATAGATATTTGGGAGAGACCAGTCCCTGTACTGGAGATGGACAAAACATGACCAGGCAGTGGTTTATAAAAAAAAAACTGAATTTTTTTTATAAAATATTATTTAATTATTTATTTTTGGTGTCACACCAAAATATAATACGCAAACTCCTGGAATTGCACAGGGGTTACTCCTGGCTCTGAACTCAGGAATTACTCTTGGCAGTGCTCAGGGGACCATATGGGATGCTGGGAATCAAACCCAGGTTGGCCAAGTGCAAGGCAAATGCCCTCCCCACTGTGCTATTGCCCCAGACCCCCCAAAAACCTGAATCTTTTAAAAGAAAATCATATACTTTCCAGATTTTTAAATGCTTAATATCAGTTTCTATTAAAGTATGGTCATTAACTTACCCATATTCTTTCCCCAAATCTCAAATTATTTAAGAATTCAGAAAATTGGTAATAAAACTCTAAGAGATACTAGTTTAGGGAAGAACAAAATTAAAAAGAAAATCAGAGATGGAGCAGTAAAAGAGGTTTGCAGGCCAGGAGAAAACATGGTTTACTAGCAGAGGGCATGAACAATAAGTTCAATATCAGAAGAAGGCCAGAGGAGATGCATATTAGTAGTGTCCAGTGGCTGTAGCAGTAAAACAAAACCAGCTAATGTCTGGTTCTGATGACTTTATCAGAAATGTTGAAGTTTAAAAATCAAGATTATTAACTATTTTCTTCAGCTTTGGTTTCACTGCCAGGATTTTGTTTTATTTTAAATTTTATTTCAATTGTAAAGAACCATGCCTATATGGATAGTACTAGTTTCCTATTTCCTTATTGAATTCAAACCCCTTTCTTCCAATCTGTCCACCTTTTCCAACTGGGGTCTTTGCTCTTCTTATCAAGCTCCATCTCCTCACTAGGACTTCTTTCTCCTGCCTTACTTTTTTTTAGGGTGAATTGATTTGAACAATTTCTAAAAGCCTTTGTCTGCCCAAAGCTTTTGACCATCTTGCTTGACAGCTGATGAGGTTTGTGTAATGCCTGGATGTTTTTCCCCTTTGTTCAAGGGCATCAAGGCAGAGCCTCCTAACATTTGAAAATGGGAGAAAAAAATTGCAATGATTACTCACCAGCAGCCTAGGTGATAAGTAGATTGTCTGGTAAAGGTACCTGGGAATATGAGAGGGTGGATTCACTAAGATGTCATTCAATTTGCCTCTAAAGAGAAACCTTTCCTTCCTTTCTGAGTGGGAAGGAACTAAGAACAATGAGGGAAACTGAATCTGCGAAGACTCCTTCTGCCTCTGTTGATTCCCTTTGTGATTTCTAACCCCCAAAATCCACTCTGCCGTGATCCTGTACTTCAATTGTCTTTATCTCAACTATCATTTCACAGTTGGCTTTCTGGATAAGGATGATGCCTAACGTCTACAAAATAATTTCTCTTCACATCTGTCTAAGAATCTCTTGCATCTGTAGCAGCCTTTGAATATTCATGATCTCATCTGAGCCTTACACCTGTCATGGATAATCATAATAATGATGATAAAATTACTTAATACTTAATCTGTTCTAGGCAGTATCCTGAAGATTTTATGTTACTAATTCAATTCTCTCAAACCCTATAATGGAAGGTTCAAAACCTAAATATGATATATTCCTCAGGCAAGGGCTTCCTTGGTATTTTTAAAGTATTTAAAATAACAACAATAATAAAAAATCAAACCCCCATCCCACCCCAGAGTGAATCTTGCATAGGAATGTCGTTCTAACTGTTCAGTGGTGAATTTTCTGGTCAGAACTAAGAAGGAAAATTTTTTTTTCACACCCAGTAGTGCCCAGGGATTACTCCTGGCTCTGTACTTAGGAATCACATCTGGTGGTGCTCAGGGGGACCATATAGGATACTGGTATTGAACTTGCATTGACCATGTGCAAGGCAAAAGCCCCCTACTGCTATGCTCTCTCTCAGGCTTAAGAAGCTAATCTTTTCTAAGTCCCCAAATTAAATCAGGTAATCAGTCACAAGACCTGTTTCATTTCCCATAGTTGGGTTACCTAAACCTAAAAATGATTTCTTCTTCCTCTATCTTTCACTCTGCCTATAAAAACATTTCACTTTGTACAGCTTTTCTAAGCACCTTTCTGCTTACTAGATGAGATGCTGCCTAATTCATGAAACATTTAATAAGGCCAATTACATCTTTGAAATTAATTCAGTTGGATTTTTGTTATTTAACAAAGATCACAGCACTTTATGGTTACAGAGCTGTGAAGGGTAGCAGGATATGTCACTGTAAAATATATCCTTTTGACATAAGTATTCTTTGAAACTAAAAGCAAATGAAAAGAAACAGATAAAATAAAATATCTGTTGTTTCCCTTTTGCCTAAAGTCAGGATACACATTTGTATAGGTTTATACTTGCTCCCAATTTCACTCCCATAATTTGCTCTTAGTCATTCTTATCAGCTCAGAAGAAATCTAGATAACAAACCTTGCTAAATAAAACTAATCCTTATCTACACAAAACTACTTACTTCATTTTGCTTTTCCACGTTTTGCCATACATAGAAGTTCCAAGTCTTTATCTTTTGTCATGTTACTTCTCTTAATGTGTATTGTTAGGCTAAGATTCTATGTCCAAGTTCTAAGTACCACTTTGTGTTACTCATCATTGAGTACTCTAACGAAAAAGAGCAATGAGTATATCAAAATTATTATTATTATTATTTGCTTTTTGGGTCACACCCAGCGATGCTCAGGGGTTACTCCTGGCTTTGCACTCAGGAACTACTCCTGGCGGTGCTTGGGGGACCATATGGGATGCCGGGGATCGAACCCGGGTCGGCCACGTGCAAGGCAAACGCCCTACCCGCTGTGCTATCGCTCTGGCCCCCAAAATTATTTTTTAAATACATTTTTTGTCAGTTTAGTTTGCAGATGCCTAGCTAATTAAGGTGGGTAGATGTAACAAATATTTTCCTACAGCTATTACCCAATATCAGGAGCCCTTTCTGATCAACTTGCATCTATTGCATTATGGCAGGTTACAGAAGATCCATCTTCTATGATAGGGCTTCTCAAGCATTATGTATGCAGAATCATCGGGGATCTTGTGAAAATGCAGATATCCATCCAGTAAGTCTGGAGTGAGGTCCTGAATTGAGTTTCCATTTGTAACAAAATCCTGGGGGATACAAACGCTTCTGATTCCAGAACCATATTTTAAGTATCCAGGCATTAGGATACCATTAAGAGCGACCCCAGTCTTACAATTTTCTCTTTTCAGATAATTCATGATGGAATATTGAGTGTAACAACTTCTCATAAGCAACTTCATTAAACATATAAACTTAAAAAATAATTAAAATTTTAAAATCCCAGTTTTATGGAAGCGTTTTTCCTACTTGCTTCTCAACTTGCTTGAGTTGACTCACCTGCAAGTGACTGCTTTGAATGGGCAGAAAATGGAATGTGAAAAGCAAAGAGCAAATATTTGAGCCCTTCTGAAAATATGCATCAGAATTTATCTTTCTTCGAACTGCAAAAGGCACTGGTTGTAGAGGAAAAAATCCAGAGCCCTTCACCTCTAAAGTTCCTCTTATTCTGGTATGGGAAAAAGATATGACAGGGAAAACTGCGATTTTTTTTTGCTCAAATTATTAAATCAAGGTATGTATGTCATAAATAATGTGGAAGGTATTAAAATTAACAAAATAATTTCACTTGGACTCACAATCTAGTCCTGAGTTTAGTCGGCAATTTTTATGTATTTGTAATGAGTTTTAAGCCAAGTGAAGACATCAACTAAAACAGCTGAAATTATACTTCATTTTAAAATTTAGATTCTGGAATTAGTTTAAGATTCTGCCATCTCCTTTCTATAATTGAGTAGTCACCATAAATACATTTTTCTTGGTTGCCCAATTTTCTTTATTTTGTTGTCCCCCAAATTTCCTCAATTCATGCCTTTAATTCTATTATTTCAAGTATTCATTGTTTTGATCAACATAGAAGTAAATTTGTCAGCAGTTTTTGAGGTTTCTCATAATCAGTTCATAGCAGTGATTATAAGGAATTTTAGACATTTTTAGAGCCAGGGTTTTGTAGTGCTGAGTGGCTTTTCAAAGATGCTGCTTCTGGAAAGGAAGTTTTACAGGTGTTTTTTTTTTTTTTCAAGATGTGACTCTGGATCTTGAGATGGATGCCTGCCTGAGAGTCTTTCTCCTGAGGGAAGTGCACACCTAGCTTCAGCTACTTGCTCTTCAGTGGTTTTCCCATTTTCCCTCCCTCTCATTACCCAAAAAGTGGCAGTGGAGGACAATTTGGCTCTTAATGCACTTTCACTAATTGTCGGCGTATGTTACACATTTGGGTCACAGTAGTTTTGGGTTCTGTTTGTGTGTCTTCAGGGAAGGAAATAAAAAGGCCTACAGAGGAAGAAACCAGTGATGTGGGAAGCCCAACACTCATGCCTTTGGCGGCACTTTCCCTCCCGGAGGCCTTGGTACAGACACCAATCCAACTTTGTGTTTTTGATCCATTTTGATTATTTGGCAATTTAATTGTAGTTAAGTTTAATTGCTATTAAATTGGCTGTGATTTAATTGTGAGCTCTTACCCACCCACAAGGTTTGTATTCTTTTTATTCAAATGCCTATGTCTTCTAACACAATTCCTCGTGGAAGACGGGAGAATGACATGGGTCTCCAGGAGGAAACATCCAGTATCCCCTGATGCTGCCGTTTTAAGCAGAAACAGCCCAGGGTAAGCAAAGAAGGAAGGACGTGGTTACTACTTCCATGTAGTAGAAGTGGTAGCACAGTGATCCAGCCTCATCAGGGAGTGAAAAAGAGGCCCAGCAATGGAAGTGAAGGATAGACCCCAAGTGGTGGAAGAAATCCCAGCAGCACAAATATGATAAATGAAGGTTTGCTGTGAGCCTGATGTCTGATAGGGCCCTGGTATGAGACAGACGAGAAATATTCATCTTAGACACAGCAGAAGCATTAACATCAGTCAGGAACTTGACTCACCCCCAAGTTTATTAAATCTGACACAGCTTCTGTGCCAACTCTGATACTGGCCATGGTGATAACCTGTAATCTGGCAACAGTCTAAGCCTAAATTTTAATTGAGAACAACTCTGCTTATTTAGTTGAATCAGAAGTATTCAGTGCTTCCTTAATGTGATTCTGGAGAACTGTCTGACATTGAAGTCTTATGCCTCAGTATTAGTGTGGAGTTATTGAGAGCATATGTACACAAGGTTAGTAGTTTTCTTGGGGGGATGAGAGAGGATTTTTTAAGGGTTTGAAGCCTTTCTATGAAGGTTTTCCTCTCCACTGTCATTTTCAGAGTTCTCTGAGTCTAATGTCTTGACACAAGCTCAGGAGAGTCTTGAACTATCTGGTTCTCGTATACACCTTCCTCATGTCCCCTCTCCCTAGCATCTCACAGCCTTCCTTCTTCACTCCAGTCTCAATAAAGCCCTCCAGGAGAAGGAAATTTCTGGAAGAAGTTTTTCCTTCTTTATCTTCTCCTCACACAAAAAACTATTTTCTTTAAACACTGATATTCTGAGTGAAGTGGAGATTGTTTTCTTGATGTCTAGAACTAAATGTTTCCTTATTTCTTTCCAAGGCAATGGCATTCTTGGTCTCAGTTGTACTGCTATGAGAAATTCCTTAGAGGTGGAAGCTTAGAGCCAATAGAAATGTGTATTTTATAGGAAGTTGCGGAGAAGAACATCAAGGTGCAAGCAGATTTGGGCCATCTTTTTATTGAGACCAAGGATACCATTGCCTGAGAAAGAAATAAGGAAACTTCCAGTTCAGACACCAAGAAAGTGATCTTCTTTTCACTCAGAGTATCAGTGCTTAAAGGAAATAGCTTTGTGTGTGAATAGAAGATAAAGAAGGAAAGACCTCTTCAAAAGACCTCTTGTGGATTGAAGTTGCAACATGTTAGTGACTCTAAGTGATCATTATTTATTTATAGTTTTTGTGATATACATGGCACTGTGGCACCCTTTGCGTGACTTTGGCCTTCATACATAAATACCAGGGCATGTTAATTTTTTTTTTTTGGTGTGGGGGAGGTGTCCGCATACAAGTCAAGCATCTTACCTGCTGTATTATCTCTGTAGCCCACATGTTAAACATTTTTGTTTTATTGTGCCAGCCATGTTTTTACAAGACACCTTCAGAATGCATGGTCCTTATTCAGTAAGTCAAAGATTACCAGGCAACCTCTAAAATGCATGCTCATTACTTGGTAAATCAAACGTGATTCTGAATTCTAAATAAACTCTCAATCATCCAATTGCACTCATAGTGTCTCCATAATAACTACTCATTTCTTTCATGAAGACTTGAAAAATAGCAGGCACAGAAGATTACCTTTTCACTATTTGGAGAATTGTGTAAGAATCCCCAAGCAAGAACCCTTTTTTTGATTAGTATCAGAATGGTCCAGATTCCAATGTAAACAGTTGTGAGGAAGGATTTGCTGTCTTTGTTTTACAAAGAAAGTGAAAGATTATTTGACTTAAACCTTAATAGAGCATTTTAAATTAGAATAATTATCTTCATTTGCCTGATTAACTGAAGCTCAGAGATGTTAAGGAAACTCACAGTTACCCAACTAGGGTAGCAAGGGACAATTTCTGCATTCAAATAAGCAAATGCTAGCACAGAGAAAACTGTAAATAAGGTTAATGGAACACATGAATAAACTTTAATTTTCATGGTTTTTTGTGTTGCCTTCTTAAAAAACATGGACTGAGGATTTTATTTTGGTACCTTTGTCATTTTTCTAATTTTACTTGTGCCCTAAATAGACTTAGGTAAACATGACCTGGGTATAGGGTGAAGTCACTAAATTTCATTCTATTTCATTGCTTTCAGTTTTTTTTATCAAAAAATATTTTGTTAGAAGAAAATTATTGTAAAGTGTTGTATGATGGATTACTAAAATGTTGTTACAAGTTAAGCCTTCTGTGTTACTGTTTGGTGAGTTGAAATTGGTTGCTTTCTATGTATTAATTCCCATTCAACATGGTGGATTACTAGTGGATTATCAGTGTTGTAGAGTTTTGCAACTGCATGCTTCAGAAAGTGCAGAATTTTTAACTAGATAGTACAATTGGAGTTGAATTTTTAATTGGGTGATGACTTTGGAGTGAGGACATGGCTGCATGCTCAGTCTTCTAGAAGTACGAGAGGTGGAAGGAAGTAGCCCATCTGGACTCTGAGAAAACCTGGAGATTTCAGTCACAAAGATCTACCTACTTGAATTTTCAGCAGGTTAATTTCTGAGTTGTGCTTAATCCCGAGACAATGGAGTTGGGCTGGAAATGGTGGTGCGTGTGGGAGTGAGCGACTCCTGGGACTCTGGTTGAGTGGGTCCTGGGCTATCCTGACACCCTCCAAATGCTCCAAATCTCTCAGCCATGAGTGGGTGTCTGAGGATTTTTTTTGCAGCGAGTTGATTTCTTTTAAGATTTTATGTATAAGCTGTAGAATACATTTTAATTGGTTTCTCTCCCCTTGTCACTGCTTGAGAGATCTAGAACTTTAGAGTAAAATGGATCTTATGGATGTCACCCCTACCAGCCTAATATCCTGCTTCACAGAACAGGAAATCCGGGTCAGATTAGTTATGTGATAAAGCAGATTACTAGAAGGATGAATTCTCTGGGACAGAAGTAAATTGATAGAAGTGGGGGTGGGGCTGGGTGATCACATGTTTTTTAATAGGTCATAGATAAGTTTCTTAGTATCTTGAATATTTTTCAGTTTATTTGAGAATAGCAAGACTTGCCACTCAAGAGCATTAAAATAGTTAAATGAAAGCGCATTTCTGGAACATCTGTCATTGTGCTATAGAGGTTTAAAGATGTTATGACCTACAGAATGAGTAAAAAATCTAAAAATCTGGGAACCCAGAATATGGCCTTCATAGTCCGTTTCCTTTTCTTTCCTAACCTTTCTTTACTGCCTCTTTCCTGCTAACACTTTCCTAGGACCCTGAGGAATCCCACCTCTTTCTGCTTCCCTCATCTGTTCATGTTGTATGAAGAGGAACACATTGTTCACGTCCAGACTCAAGTAGCCTGCCCTGTCCACTGCTGTTTGCTTGTCTGTACAGTTTGCAGCCTTAGAAAATACTGTTTCACCAGTTTAATGCCAAGGATTTCTACCTTGTTTAATACTTTTTGTTCAGCTGAAAACTATAGTTGGGGTTTTTCATCTTAAGTATTGTAGAACTCTCAAGGGAAGTGCTTTTATTCCCAGAAGAACTGAGAGCAGGGCTATCTTTGAGAGCAACACAAGGTATATTTTCTCTCTGGCTTTTCCTGAACCAAAATAATCTACAACAGTATATTGAATACGGAGGAGAAAGGGGGAAAGGGGCGTGGTATATTTTGCTCTTATATTTATCTTATTATTCTTCTAGACTTCTAAAACATACACAAAAATTTACCCTTAAATACAAACACATGCATACATGCACATACACACACATACACACACACACACACACACACACACACTATACATTCACATTTCTACTTTAGCAAAATAGAGAAGGCTAGATCTATTTCAACAAAGTAAAGTCTTATAACTGGTTTCTCTGAAGCATTTTCTTGGCAATCTATTGTTATTAATGCTAATTTTGTCAGTACCACAATTCAACTCCATTCTGTTAATTACCTAGTCCCATGAGCTATACCCGTGATGAAGGAAAAAAAAAAAAGCATAACAACACCCCTTACCCCAAATCTTACTTAGATATGGTTTTTCCGATGTTAAACAATTGAGAGAAAATTTAAGCCTAAATGTTTTCCAGAAACTTTTATAAGGCTTTCACAGACCTATCCTGAAGCTACACAAGTAAAATCTGTCAGGGCACACTTAATTTCCCACACTCAGAACAGTCTTTCAGTTGCTCCCGATTGTTTCAGAGACAATAGAAAGGGAGTCAGGGCAAAATCAGATTACCTCTGATTTGATTTCTTTCTTGGTTTCATGGATCATAGGTTTAGGTTATTTTAAGAACAGCTGCTGAAGAAGAAAAGGCAAGGGATTCAATATAGTAACAGGAGTAACGTAACCGACTGGGGCTGTGAAAACTTGGACTTGCTCTCATTCCTCCTTCCCATGCATCCTTCTTCCTCCTTTATCCAAGCAAAGTTATGAGGACCAAGCCAGAAAATAAGTACTGAGAACAAGGATAAAAGCAAGGACAAATTTTTTCCCTAAATTTTAGGCTAGGGCCTGCAGAGCAGCTCGAGGCATGCCCTTCTCCCTTGTAATTACTGTTATATTTCAGATTCAGCGGCATCAAAAGGGTAAAACTTTGATGGAAAGAAGAGGTTCAAGCAAGCCAGAAAAGATTGCAACAGAGAAGATTATTGCCAATTGTGATTTTTAAATTTCTTTGGTCCTCATTCCTTTTTGTAATATTTGTTCTTAATGGACTATCATCTTCTATGTGAAATAAAAGCTCGTCTTAGAAACACCATTTAAAAAGATAATAGCTCCCATTCACTAAGTTCCTACTTGGTTCCCAGGCCCTGGGCAAAGTGCTGTACTTGAATTATGCATCTCATTGCTAGTGAGATTTGGAAGGTTCAATTAAATTAGCAAGATGGCAGAGCAAGTAAATGGCAAACCGGGAGTCTAATGAAGGTGTGTTAACATTCAAGTGCAACATCATAAGTACTAACCTATTTTAGTTGTATTTTGTTTTGTGCCAAACCTGGTGATGCTCAGGGGTTATGCCTGGTTCTGCACTCAGGAATTACACCTGGTAGTTCTTAGGGGATGGGGACCATAGAGATGCCGGGGATCGAACCTGGGCCAGCCATTTACAAGGCAAGGGCTCTACTAACCTATTTTTTTTCCAGGAGAAAAAGGGCTAGTAAATTCATTGAGAAATTATAGTATATTTCCTTCTTTCTAATAGTTCACAACTAGTATTTGACACTGATTACATTGGCAACCCCCTACGAGGTCAATATTTGGTAACATTGCAATATTCAGTAATAATATGTTGTTTTGCCTCGTTTTACATTTCAAAGCTTTACCAAGCATTGATGTTTTTATCAAGAAAAAATTTTAATATCATAATATGAGGCTGACACCCAAGGACAGCTGAGACAAGGGCCAGGAAGATTGCTCCATGTTTGGACGCTGGTCTTCTGAGCTGGGGGAGAAGGCACCTGGGATGGAGAAAGGATCACTAAGTCAATGACAGTTGGAGGGATCGCTCGAGATGGGAGATGTATACTGAAAGTAGATAAAGGATCAAACCCAATGGCTTCTCATCTATATTGCAAACCATAATGCCCATAAGTAGAGTAAGAGGGAAATTGTCTGCCATAGAGGCAGGGGGAGAAATGGGATAGGAGTGGGAGTGGAGGGATACTGGGACATTGGTGGTGGAACATGTACACTGTGGAGGGATGAGTGTTTAATCATTGTGTGACTGAAACTCAAACATGAAAGTTTTGTAACTGTAGCTCACGGAGATTAAATAAAAAAAAATTAGAGAATGAGATTTGTCCAACAAATATGGTTAATAATACCAGTACATTTGAAGCTAAGGAATTTTCTGTGCAGTTTTATTCAAGATGATAGAGATATAAGAGTTACTCCTTCATGGAACATGAATAATAGTGAGGGAGTTACATATCTTTTCTTGTAGAGGGAGAAATAGAAAATATGTAAAGAAAATAAATGCAGCCTTTAGAACTGTGATTGATACCACAAAAAGAATAAATGGGATCTTGTGACTAAGAATAATGGCAGTGGGGAGGAGTAATTACTGATCAGGAAGGTGATCAGTGGGCACCCTCTGAAAAAGATTTTTAAACTGAATTTTGAAAAATGAGAATGAGCTAGTCATGTGAAAAACTCAAGACAGTGAAATTTGGAAATCTAACAGATGAAAATATTGGAAGGTAAAAACATTTTCAAGTTCTAGGAAGCAGCATAAAATCCTATAGCTAGAGAAGTAAATAGGGGCCTGAGTATTGCTTGAGAGTAATAATATTCTGAGTAATAATTATTCCAACTATGGGGCACTTGAAAAGATGTTAACAACCAGTAATAATTAAGAAAATGCAAATTAAAACCATATAACAATAGCACCACACATTTCATAGGAAAGTTAGTATAATAAAAAATAAACTAAAGAGAATACAGGTATAAGCTTATATTACAAGCTGCCAAACCTGGTTCAATCCTCAGGACCTCAGATGCCACCCCAAGAACTGCCAGAAGTGATCCCTGAGGACCAAGATAGGAGGAAACCCTGAGCATTGCCATATATGTCACATTCCTCTCACCACACACAAAAAAAGCATGAAAAAAATTGAATAATAAGTATTGACAAAGATTTGGTTAAATTAGAAGATTTTCTCAGCATTAGTGGGGTTCTTTAATGGTGTAATTATTGCAGTAACTCATAAAATTAAAAGCAGAATCACCATATCATCAGTTTTACTTGTGAGTATATTAAAACTTTGCAAGAAAAAATATTTGTACATCTATTTCACAATGGACTAGTGTGATAGCACAGCTGGAAGGGCGTTTGCCTTGCATAAGGCCGACCTGGTTCGATTCCTCCATGCCTCGGAGAGCCCGGCAAGCTACTGAGAGTATCCTGCCCACATGGCAGAGCCTGGAAATCTACCCATGGCATATTTGATATGCCAAAAAAAGTAACAACAAGTCTCACAATGAAGATGTTACTGGTGTCTGCTTGAGCAAATCGATGAACAATGGGACAACATTGCTACAGTGCAGTGCAGTGCTATTTCGCAGTAGCCAAAAATGTTCACCCATGCCCATGGACAGGTGAATGGGTAAAAGAGAAAGAGATATGATTGTACTCATAATACCATTTAGTCTTTAAGGGGAAAGAGTTCTGATGTCCTATAGAATGGAATTTGAAGATACTTTGCTGAATGAAATTATTTACAAGAGGACATACTGTACAATCTGACATATGAAAAACTTAAAATTGTGAAGTTCAGGACGAGGGTCATAGTAGGGCACTTGCCTTACAAGCATGGTTTACTCATGACTTGATCCCCAGAACTATATATGGTCCTCTGAACTCCACCAGCAGTGATCTTTGAGCCCAGAGCCAGGAGTAAACCCTGAGCACTGCCAGGTGTGACCCAAAACAAAACAAAAAAGTGAAACTCATAGACACACAAAAGTAGATTGCTGATTTCTAGGAATTTGGTGGTAGGAAAAGGGAATGGGAAGTTAATACTTAATATTTGTGAAATTTTAGTTTGGAAAGATGAAATGTTCTGGCAATTACTGTACTATAACATGAATATACGCATTGTCTCCAAATAGGACCCTTAAAATTTAACCTTGTTATTTTCAAAATATATTGTATAACATATATCACCACAATATAAACATTGGGGTTTCTTATTCCAACTATGATAGAAGAAATGGTCTTATATATTATTTGGCCACAGACATAAAATTAGACAAAATATATGGGGTAATTTTTTCAATCATTGCTTCATTAAGTGAGAAGGGCAGTTTGTTAGGCAAATCTCATCATGTCTTCAGATGATAATTGTGCCAGGGGATAACAGCAGTTCAATGCACTGAAGAGCAGTGCCACTGATCAGAGAAGGTGGATTTTAGAATCTGTAGAAGTTATAGATGCTAGACCTTGAGAGATAGGAGCTAGAGGGGAGAATACAGAAAAGTTTCATGAGCAGTTATACGTTCCTATGAGGAGCAAATGTTGTCCATGTGAAAAGAGAGACTTAGAAAATATAGCTGTGTAGGATGGAAAACATTCTAGAGTATTAGCAGTGCTTGGGATGTTGGAGGCATTCAGCTGACACATCATAACTGGCTTTCCGTCTCAGGAAATGATTCCATTCTAAAGTCAGAACTTTGACAACAACGCTAGCAAGATTCTAAGAGTTGGAGTTTGTCCAAGTTAAAGAGGGAAAGGAAACACTTCCCTTTTAATAGAAATTCCATAATAAATGCAAATATGGAAATAATATTGAAATATAGTAGAAAAAGTTCAAAAGAAGATGAAAGCATAACTTTCAAATCCAAGAAACTCAAATGAATTAACAGAAAAAATATTATAAAAAATTCACTTTCATACAATAGACATGTTCAAACTACTTACACCAGAGAAGGAAAATCTCAAAAGTATTCAGTACAAACAGTCTTATTTATGTACATGGGAACAGAGTTGAGACTAACCACTAGCTTCTTATAATAAAAGGAGGCCAGAGTACAATGAAACATCATCTTTACAGCACCACCAGGTGGTGGAGGATCAATCTACCCATATTATATATAAACTAGAATTATTTTTCAAAAATGAGAGTTTAATAAGGGGGCCAAAGAAATAATACAGGGATTAAGGTACACAGCTGATTCAGGTTCAAGTCCTTCAATTCTATATGACCTAAACAGGAATGATCCCTGAGTGCAAAGCAGAAGTAAGACTTGAGAATATATGGGTATATTTCATCTCCACCCCCAATAAAGACTCCAGTGAAACTTTGATAAATAAATACTCTAACAAAATCTAGGAGACTACTACCATCTGCTCTATGAAAGAAATTCTAAACAATATCCTAAAGTAAAAAGACATTCACATCCAAGAGAAACACATAATCTCTCTAGGAAATAAAGGCATCATAATTTAAAAATAAGCAGTTAAATATAAAAGGTTGCATGTTCCACTTATAGTTTACATAAATATAATTGTTTTTAAGATAAAATCACATCAAAAGGATTTTTATGTACATATAAATTAACAGAACACAGCAATAAAGGGGTGAGTGCACATAAAATGATGTTGTTCTTTAGCTATTTCACTTTGAAAGGTGTTAAGTGGGAGGTGTGGAGAGAAGTGGGAAGTTGTACCTTAAGAAGTAGGAAGTGTCAGTAAGGTGTGAATTGATATACTATTTAACTAGGTACTGAAAGTTTAAATTATATCTTGTTAGCCCTAGAGTACTAATAGATAACAAAATAATATTGTTAAAGTTAGTAGGGGAAATTTAAAAAAGAGATTATCATATTTGATTATTCACAACTTCCTTCCTAAAAAAAGACAAAAAAATAACAAATACAACTGAAAATAAATGATTGTGGATCACATCGCAAGGATAGTCACATATAATGCAAATTAACTGAACACTATGTAAAAATCAGGGCTTCTCAAACAGAAGGTTGAGCACTCCTCTTCCCAAGATACCAGAAATTAGAGGCTCAGAAGAGATCACCCATGTGTTCTACAAAGAATTCACATTTTACAGATTTACAAAAATGAGGATGGAGAAGCTTCTGCTTACCTCATTTTATGAATCCAGCATTATTCATTTTCCAACATTGGATGCATTTTTTTTGGGGGGGGGGTGAGGAGGGGAAAGAAAAGGGTGTAGCAGAACTTGGAGATAATACAACAGTTAGGGCTCATGCCTAGAATGCTTTGGACTCAGTTTCAATTTCTGGCAGCACATGGTTCCCCAAGCATTGTTGGGTACCACCCTGGAGGCCCCAAGCACCTCATTGTGGCCCAAGTAATCCCCAGCACTGAGAATTGTGGTATCCCAGGGCCTAGAAAATGAACCATTAGCCTATTTGGCTTGTCGGATGCCCAGGCCTCCTGAATATGGTTGGGGAGGCACCCCCCATCCACAGATAAACCTATAGGAAAAACTATAAGCCAACATCCCACTTGAACCTTAAAAATTCTTAAACTATTATAACAATTGTATCTGTGGTTGGGCTCAATTTTTTTTATTCCCAATGTTATATATATATATAGCCCTTAGTTAAATTTATAAGAATATTGTTTGCTTTATTGATACTTACAAAGACTCATAAAAACATTCATTCCAATTTCTGTTTTATTTTAATGTAATTTCAGCGTCTAGATTGTATTAAGGGCCAGTGTGTGTCTAGACTATAATATTATATTTATTTTATTTTCAATATCCTGAAGTCATTAAAAAAGATTGTGGAGCACAAAATATATACATCTCACAAATTAACTTTATTTACTGTATTATTCAGTTGCCCTAAAATCCATTTATTCTTGTCTATTTAATCTGCTAAAGCTTTAGAGAATTGGCTTAGTTTCCTAACTTGATTATGGTTCCAATAATATCTCTTCATATTACAGCAGTTGTTAGATTTATTTGGTACCACGCTTTTCAGTGTAAACACTTCATGACATGTCTATTGAGAGCAATTATTATTATTGATAATGTTATTAATAGTAAATACACTTCCCACTTATCTTTAAATATCTAGTTCAGGAAGTATCTCATCTCAGAAACATTGCTCAATTCCTACTTCTTTTTTCTATATCTCTTCTATCCCTGTGCTTAATTCTGCTATTAAATTTAGAGCTCTTATTTTATTTTCCTTTGAACTGTTACTTTTCTTATTGTTTACCTTCATTGAAAAAGCATTGTTTTATAATATGCCATCATTTTCAGGTGTATAGCATTATTTTTTATCAGTCTCCACTGTATATAGGTTATTATTGTCACGTATGCCCAATTTCTGTTAATTGTATAGTTTCTGAATTTGGGGCTGGCTGGCACTGGGAAAATGCCTTTTGACATTCATGAGAAGAAACGTGGAACCTTCCACTCCCCCATCCAGCAGATATTTGGAAATGTTCATCAGAGTACTTGGAGAATGTGTTTGAATTCAGACATTGTGAAGAATTTGAAAACAAACATAATATAGAAGAAAAGGGGCTGGAGCACACCGGGTAGGGCGTTTGCCTTGCACATGGCCGAACCAGGTTCGATTCCCAGCATCCCATATGGTTCCCTGAGCACCGCCAGGAGTAATTCCTAAGTGCAGAGACAGGAGTAACCCCTGTGCATTGCCAGGTGTGACCCAAAAAAGAAAAAAAAAAGAAGAAGAAGAAAATATGCCTGCAGCTTAGAAATTGCCTTCCCCATCCACATGGCAACTCATCCCAGCACCTTTGCCCAATCCTTCTCTTTTCCCAGGTCTCTTCCCTTCATTTCTTCTCCTCACCTTTTGCCCTGAGTAAAGCAGGTCAGATGGCATGCTGTTTGTGCAGCAAGTCTCCAGGATAAAAATGTGTTTGACAGATCTCTGGTGTGAAATCTATCTTTACAAGCCACCACTTTTATGATTATAACTTAAATGGGAAGAGGAAAACAAGGCAGTTGCCAGGGTGCTCTGTAAAAACAGGGACAGACAGTAAGAGGAATAAGTGATCTCGTTTGTGTGTCTGTCATACACAGCTCTGGGAAGGGCTTATTTGTCGGTGAAGTGTTCAGACCCAGTGACGTGGTGCTGCTCAGGCCAGAGGTACTAGCACCACCTGGGGCCACCCTGAGAGTGCTTGGGGGCCACTGGGCTATACTCAGTTGTGCTCGGCTGGCCACCAGAGTTGTAACTCACTGATAAGTACCTCACTAATAATTGAAAGGAAGTATGATTTGAGATGGAATATTAGCCCTTTTGGAATTGCATATAGTATTCCAAATTTATCTCTGTATAAAAAAAAAGAAAACCCACCACTTAGTAATTTAAATTTAAATTGGAATTTAATTAATTTAATTTAATGATGCAATTAGATTAGAATCTAATAACAAACGTGTGACCAAAAACATCTCATGCTTGAAAATGAAGTCATATTATAAAACACCTATAAATTATAGAAGAGATAAGAGGGAAACTTAAATGCAAATAAAAATATTTCTTTAGAACATTGATAACCTGATAAAGACTCCTTCAATCATGACTGGTGTTTAAGCAGACTACTTCACAGGCTGGAACCTGTTTCTTAAACTTTTAAATAGCATGTTTTCTTTAAAAAATTCATTGTATCCTTTCAAATATTATACAAGTTTGAAGTAAACTAATTGGCCAATATTTTGAACTGATTTTATAAATTAGTGTATGCAGACAGTGTAATATTTTGTAATGGGAAACTTTCACTTAAAAAATAACATTTATGATTCTATGATCATTTGAAAATTAGGTTGAGGGGATACAATAGATGTTCATTAAATATGAGTGCTTATTTTACATATATGCACATACTATTACATACTACAATACTAATGAAACAAGGAACTTATCATAGTTCATGCAATAACATCACTATTAAAAATAAAATTATATATAGGTATATAGAACTTACAAGTGTAGAGAGAGTCCAAAGAAATGCATCAAATAGTAATTATATTTTACTCCATATAGTCTTCTTAGCCATTAAAGTTAAAGAATCTGGGGCCGGAGTGATAGCACAGCGGGTAGGGCATTTGCCTTGCACGCGGCCGACCTAGGTTTGATCCCGGGCATCCCATATGTTCCCCCGAGCACCGCCAAGAGTAATTCCTGAGTGCAGAGACAGAAGTAACCCCTGAGCAACGCTGGGTGTGACCCAAAAAGCAAAAATAAATAAATAAGTAAATAAATAAATAAATAAACTTAAACCATCTGTTTACTCTGGTGTCCACAGTTTATGAAATCACATTTCTGTTCATTTTGTTGATTGTTGGTCTTGGTCAGATTATATTTTCATGGATAAATTCATTTATCTACAAAATATATCTTATACTTCTCTCCTTTTGACATATCCAGCTGCCTGAGTCTTTTCATTCAAATCATTTTTAAGGGCTGTCCTGGAGATCAAGTGATATGACAAGGATGCTTGTCCGGAATGGTGGGCATTCATGCTGTGGACCTCCTTTGCTTTAAATACGCACAGTGATAATAGTCGAGTTGGACTCACAGAGAGAATCTCTGGGACCCAGATTGTAACTGAACCCACCAATGTTAACTGAATTAAGTTACAGGCTGCTGAGCAATACGTCTGGTATCAGGTAGAGACAACCTGGAGTGTGTGTGTGTGTGTGTGTGTGTGTGTGTGTGTGTGTGTGTGTGTGTGTGTGTGTGTGTGTATTGTCTGTGGGATGATGGGAGCCAAACACTCTGTTTTGGGGGGATGATCTTGAGCCAGCATAGGGTTGCAGAAAGGGTTTATAGAGCCTCTTCTGGGGCTGTGGCTTATGTAATATTTATATAGTGCGTGTGTTGGCGGAAGACTTTATTTTTTTTAATTTTTTTTTTAGAATTTTATTTTATTTTATTTTATTATTATTTTTTTTTATTGAGTCACCATGTGGAAAGTTACAAAGTTTTCAGGTTTAAATCTCAGTTATACAATGCTCGAATACCCATCCCTTCACCAGTGCTTATATTCCACCGCCAAGAATCCCAGTATAGCTCCACCCCGCCCCCTCACACCCCTAACCCCCCCACGCCCCTAGCTCCCCCACCTTAAGCCCCCCCCGCCTGTATAACTAATAAATTTCACTTTACTTTCACTTTGATTGCATACAATATTTCAACAAAACTCACTATTATTGTTTGGAGAGTCTCTCCCCTAAAGTCAGACCTTACCGTTCCCTGGTGGTCTAGTGGTTAGGGTTCGGCGGAAGACTTTAGACGTTCACTTAGAATGAGATCCCATCTCTTGCTAACACACCTTTGGATCTCTTAAGTGATATGTCAAGGTTCAGAATAGAGTCTTAGGGCACCAAAGCAAGAACTGATTGTGGACTGGATGAGGCTTTGGGGCCTTAAGGTTAGAACTCTGAAGCCTCTTGATTGCAAGAAGTGAATATTGAGAGAAGACTGATAAAATGTAAGACAAAGGAAATAGCTTCTCAAGCTGAGACTGTAAATAGCAGTTCCAGGCAGTCTGAGACGTACTAGACTCTCACAAAGTAATAGTCCCACCTATCCTTTTCAGTGGCCTGTCGCTTTCTGCTATTTCTTAGACACTTTTCAGTATTCTTTTTCCCCTCATAGACAGTGTGCTCCTTGAGGACAGAGACTTACTCAAAGTCTCTCCCCATTCTCCCTGCAGAAAGACAGACCCTGGCAAACAGTAGGAGATTAGAGACTGTTTGCTTTTGGTCTGTGTCAAATGCTGCGACTTTGTAACTGAATCATTGCAGAGATCACAGTGGGTGTGATCAATGCCTGTGTGAAAGAGAGCTTGAAAATACTTTCTTTCTGTTGGACTGCTGGACTGTTTCCAAAAACCGGGTAGTTGCTCTGTGGAACTTTTCCTATTTCTTAGAGCTAATAACATTCTTAACAACACCGCCACAGTGCCCAGGAATCCTCCAGGCAAGACTATAACCTCCACTACACTGCAGAAAAATCCCAGACCAATCCCTTCCCTTTTTGTTCAAGCATCATCCAGTGGATTTTATCTTTCTTGCTGGCTAGTAATATTTTAATATTATTCTTCCAACTGCCTCTGGATCTGTCTTCTCTCCCCCTCACCCCCCCCACTCACTACCCCACACTCCATCTATTTCTTTTCTTGGGTTGACAGCTGTGTGTTCTACAGTACATGAGGAAGCCAGCTGTCATCAAAACAGTTGGATACTTTTCCTTTGTTTTTCCCTCTCAAGTGTTTGATTTGATATTTTCCATGAATTTGCTATCACTCAGTAGCAGTCTATCAGTGCATGCCCTAGAGCTACAGCTTATCTCTAAATGAATCTAACTTTGACTCTGACATTCTCTCCATTAGATACCGCTATTTTGATCCTGGTCTGTTAGCCCAAATCCATTCTTTAGCTTCTCTCTTTTCCACCTCCAGCTCTCAGGCGCTCCCTCTTTGTTCTTAAGTGGCTGGTTTCAAGAGGAAGAACCCCGTATCTTCTAAGCAGTCCTCTCTCCCGGCTCCACTAATCAAGCCAACTCTCACCTGAATTTAAATTTCATGAGCCTGCAGTTGCCCAGAATTCACATCTTTGTCTGAACTCACAACATCCTCATCTGAATATGAATAAGTAAAGAGCCAAGTAAGGCAAGCCACAACAGAAATTATTCTGTTCAGTCTAGATCTCACTGCCTCCAAAGTTCAAAAGTTTCCTTGCTCCCACCGTGACAGGCCCTCTCTTCTGCACCCAGCATGCTGTGCTGTTTCTATTTCACCACTGCACACACCCTGCTTTTCTCTGGAATTGCCAGTCGATCCTGTTTAGAATATTTGTCATTTTCTAAGAAGAAATGCCTCAATCTTTTGCTGGGGCTGAATTGATTTTTACTCAGTTATTATAGAATTTTACTGAAGCCACACCATTGTAATTTTGGTAAAATCCCTTCTCAACCTCCTATTGTTGAAGATTTTCCTCCTGCTGGTCTGTGTTGCTTTCTTCTGATCCTACTTCCATGCCTAGACACTGATTCCTTTCTAGATTCTGGTCAGGGTAGGGGTCTGAAAGCAAATAGATTAGATTTGCACAGTTCTGTGGCTTGTATCTCTTCTCAACTTCTTTCTTTTAACTTGCACACTAAAGCAACTTCATAAAAGAGATTGGAAAACCAAATGTACTGCTAAATATTGTGCCCATTTCAAAGTCTAGCTTCTCTAGGGGAACGTCCGCTTTCCCTATTACTTTTAGGTATGACTTTGTATTGTCCATTGGTCTACGAAGAAAAATATAAATGTAAGCACAACTTACATACCTCACTGAAAATAAAAAGGGAAGGGACTGGAGTGATAGCACAGCGGGTAGGGTGTTTGCCTTACACGCAGCCAACCTGAGTTCGATTCCCAGCATCCCATATGGTTCCCTGAACACCGCCAGGGGTAATTCCTGAGTACATGAGCCAGGAGTAACCCCTGTGCATTGCCAGGTGTGACCCAAAAAGCAAAACAAATAAATAAAATAAAAAGGGAAGCAAAAAAAAACCAAAGGGATGATTGATATATTTGTTTAAATAAATATGTGCATAGAAGCTGCAGTCTTATTTCTGTACCTAGTCAGCGGCTAAAGATTCTTTTTTTCAGAATATCTCTCATGGTCTCTTGGCCCAATCAACATCTTGGCTGGTTTACCTTGTGGGCAAATGCCAGAACCTTCATTTTGCAAAGGCTTGAGTTTTGAGTATCCCTGGCCTCTAATAGGCTTTCCCCCCTCCTTTTATTAACTTATTATTAACTTGCTCTTATTTATGCGTGCTTCATATCCAACTCCCTAGGTCATGAACATAAATCCCTCCTGCCCCTGTACATATACTAGATGCAATATAGTAATTACTGCTTGTCTATGTTGTTCAGTGTCCTGAAGAACAAAGGTCCTGGAGTCAGTTTCAACCATAAATTCTGGTGAACTTCTGATCAGTACTCTGTGGAAATATTCACCCATTGGAAATCAAATCCAGTAAACCCAGAGAATCCAGATCACAAACATAAAATGCAAAAAAGTTTTGGATGGGTTGTTAGATATAATAATGGGTAGGTAGGTATAATAAGTGTTCTCAAACAATTCCCTTGGCCATTATATAAATGTCATATGATAATGGGAGAAGTAAGAGATTTTTGAGCTACTGGTTGTGAGTATGTGCCACATCTCATAGGCACATGTTGTAGTATTAGTACCTTAACTAAGTCTTCATTTAGACACTCTACTGTTCTATTAGACAAACTACTTCTGATGATGGGATATGTTATTGATCATAGAATTACATGTGATTAAGTCTATTGAAAAATTTGCTTAGCTATAAAATTAATAAGCAATGTTATGAATGGGGCCATAATATATTTTGAAAAGTGGTATTGGAAGCATTTTGAGTGAAGACAAATATATATTTGGTGTGTCTATTTTTGTGAAGATTAATAACTATTCACTCTATAATGGAAACAGGTGAATTTAAACTGATAGCAAGTACAGAAAAGTCCTGAATGAGAAGTTCAGTATACGCAAGTTCATAGACAAAAGTGTGTGGGAAGGTGGGGAGGAGACGAAGAGAAAAGTGGGCATAAAAGTCAGCAGATACAGAAGTCTGTCTTCATGTTGAGAAATCTATGCTTAGTTTACATCACAGCTACCATCACATTTTAGGGACCCATTGATCAAGTAGTAGAATTGCTAAGGAAAGAGCTGCTGTTTACCATGCAATAGGTTATCTTGTAGACCTGATTATTTAAGAGCTTCCTTTGCAGTAGACACATGCATCGAGGAAACAAATATTCTGACATGTCTTAGCCAGTTGACCATAAAATTAGCTGCTGCCCTTGAATTAGTGAATATCTCTACACCCAGCCATATCTCCCTAAATTAATGCAGATTAACAGATTCATTTCTTGAAGCAGTTGCAATGGAGAGACTATAATAGTCCAATCATTTTCCAGTACTCTGTTTTTCACAGGTAAACATAACTAGCTAAAGATACACACATACCTATGTATATGTACATATATATACACACATATATGACAGCATTGTTAAAATATATAAAATAGCTGGAAATCCATTTGGTAAATTTAATTGGAATAATTAAAAAAACAAAAATAGTAATCAAAATAAAGGCAGGAAAGAACAAATACAAGAGCAAAACATAGAGGGAGCAAAAAAAGAGTAAATGACAATCGAATTAGACAATATAAATGAATCTCTAAAGGGTTTGAGCACAAGGCAAAACTGAGAGAGTAACTGAAAAGGGGATAATTGATAAAGTGTTTAGAAATATGTTAGAAACATAGTGGCCTTGGGTTAATTATAAAATGAGATCAAGTTGCAAGGTAGTCAGTTCAGGTTGTAAGGTGGCCACTAATGTGAAGGTTTCTGCTGATACTCAGAGTTGTCAAGAGAATAAAATATGCTTGCTATTTCATAATCCATTATCATGCAAATTTTGATGTAAAGGATTTTGCTGATTTTCAGAGTTGCCATCAACAATTGGACATTTCCAACCTAATGAATTTTTAGCATTTGGTAAGGATCAACCTTTGGTTCCACAGGTGTATTTGGAATATCTAACAGAACCCTAGAGAGAAAATGAAAGAAACTTAAATGTAGTCCAGGAAAACCAATATATCTAGGTGGATGGCAAGGTAGAAACCTGAGGTTGGATAATCAAACAGCATAGAGAAAGAGTGGCAGAAAATCATTTTCATTCACCATATAGCTTAAGGGCAAAAAGGTCAGGTAGTTTCCTATAGACTTAGAGACATAGGAATCTGAGCAATAAATATTCTGTTTGCATTAGTGATGTAAGTTTCTCTGAATGGTAAAAGTGTAAGTGCATTGGTTGAGCAATTATCATGAACTGAGGATGTTGAAGAGAAGATGTTATATGTTGAATTTTGCATCACTAATAACCCATTTTGTAGAGTCAAGCATAAGTCACATATTTAATACTATCCTCATTGCCACATTGGAATCTGGGTTTCTGTGTTCTATAGAGAACTGTTCTGTATATTCCTCCTAGGAAAATTTAAGTTCCTTACAGCTAGCACTGTGACTACATCTCTAATGATACTTTCCATGCACCATTGTGAAATTTTGGTATTAAGTCATTAGATTGTGCTCTGATGAAGTTGACCTCAGCTTGGTCATTAGTGAGGACTCAATGCTTAATATATAGAGAGGGCATTAGTACATATACAAGATTTTGCTTAAATAATAAAGTGATGACAGTTCATCTATTATAAGTGCAAACATTGAATTCAAAGAAACACACTTTAATAGCTGATAGCTTAAGAAATTATGTTGGCAATCATGGTCTCTCACTAGGCAGATGCATTAAATTACCTTGTTTGGTAAAAAATAACCAGACTGGAGCGATAGCATGACAGGTAGGGCATTTCCCTTGCATGTGGCTGACCTGAGTTCAATTCCTCTATCCCTCTCTGAGAGCCGGACAAGCTACTGAGAGTATCCCACCCGCATGGTAGAGCGTGACAAGCTACCCGTGGCGTATTCCATATGCCAAAAACAGTTACAAGTCTCACAATAGAGACGTTATTAGTGCCTGCTCGAGCAAATCAATGAACAATGGGATGACAGTGCTACAGTGACAGGTAAAATAACCAAACGGAGAGCATTGTTAAAAACTGGTGGATGAGGATTGGATGCTCTCTAAATTGGATGCCCTCTAAGTTGGATTTTTGAGATGCTGGCCATTTGACCAACATGACCAAATATTTTATGCTACCATTTTTCATTTCAGTGCTTCATCTCTTCTGTGGTAGAGATGCTTCTTTACTTCCCTTGTTCAGTATCTTCTTTCAAGGGCAAACAGTTGTCATTTTCCTGATTCTTGTATTTAGCTCACTTTTCTGTGTCCCTTTATTCTTTTGGAGTATGTTTTAGAATTCAATAATTGTATCAGTATGTATTTGTATTGTATCCTGTACTTCCTATTTACAAAGGAAAAGAGTCTTGAAATATGTTGACCTCTCTATACTATATTCTAAATACTTTTGCAAAATTATCTAATTAGATCTTTACCACAAATCAATGGAGTATGCTTTATTATTTCATTTTAGAGATAAATCAATTGTTAGGTACTGAAGAGAGCTCAAAGGAATGGAACACATTCTTTGCATGTTGGAGGCCTTAGTTCAATTCCCAGCATCCTGTGGTCCCCCAAGCACTGACAGGAGAGACCCCCAGGCAGTGATCTGGAAGTAAACCCAGTACTGATGAGTGGTGCCCAATAAACAAAGAAAAAGTTTAGTCTCAGTATTAAATAAGTGACTTGATTATGTTATAATCCACAATTACCAGCCCCCCCACCATCATTTGTAGCCATATCTGTTTTTTTAGCCATATTTGTAGCCATATCTGTTTTATCCAGCAAATTGCAGTCTAACAAGAAATACTGTTTACAGGATTGCTTAGCCCTCTGTAATACTTATTTCCTCTCCCTGAACTGTTATTGTTTGTGACTAGATTCTTGATTCATGTACAAGCCTTATCCCCTCATCACTTGTATGACTTGTATCACTTGTCTTCCCGTTGATCTTTGATTTGCTCGAGCGGGCGCCAGTAACATCTCCATTTGTCCCTGTCGTGTGCTAGTGTAGCTCAATGATATCTACTCGCTCCAGGGACAGGAAGAGCCTCAAACCATTCATTCAGGGTTTTGAGGAAGAAGTCTGACCATCTCCTTGGTGGGAGGCCACGTGGTCTTTTGACGTCCTGTGGAATCCAGTCAGTAACAGTTCTAGTCCAGAGGTCCTCTCTGAATCACATTACATGTCCAGCCCATCTGATTTTTGATGTCTTGGCAAACGAGACAGCATCCCTGATTCTTGACCGTCAACGAAGGTCGGAACTCCAGACTCCTTCTCTCACTTGAGTGAGACGTGACACTCCTAGCATGGCTCTTTCAGTTCCTCATAGATCCACTATAGGTCTCTCAAGCCTCTAGTGCTCTTTACTAGAATGTTGCCATTGCCAAGACTTCTTAGCTTATTTCCTTGGACTTTTTATTATCTATATTTTTAGCATGAAAATGTGGTGAGGCTATGCATCTTGCCTTTATTAGTTAACATTATACCTAGTCTAACACTGTTCACACATCTGAAACATTTAATTACTGAGAGTAAATTTGTTAATGAACAAAAATGGGTTTTGTACTACATAAATGACTGAATGAAAAAATAAGTCAAAATTTCTTTCCAATGAATTGTACTCTTAAGTGATTAAGTTCTGCCTTTTGACATAAATTATAAGTCAATGTTCTAGAAAGGAAGACATACTTTTCAATTGATTTAGAAAAATAACATAAAAGTTCAATAAATGAAGGTCAGTGGAAAAGAAAATGAGCACTGATAGGAACATAGAGAACGTGAGTTCTATTACTAATTTAACAGTGCCTAATTATGTGGTTCATCCTAGGTAATTCTACTGTGAAATTTATCATTCTTTCAGGGTTTGATATTCTAAATGAATGTAAAGGAATTGCCTGGTTTTCTTAAGCAAAGACCCAGTTAATATTTAGGGATTAGGAATTTAAAGAGCTTTCCCTGATATGACTGTGATCTCAGAACATGAATAAGTAGTTAGCACTTGATATGATTGGATGTATGGATATATTAATCTCCAATTATTATTAAAATAAAATACTGAAAATGTAATGAAAGAATAAATTTATTCATGTGTTGTGTTACATTTCTAGCGATTAGAATTCCTAAATGAATCTTACTAGACTCAAACCAAGTGTTGTCGACACTGTCTTCAGTCTGGAGTTTTAAGGGAGACTCTGGTTCCTTGGCTAACTGATCTTCTATCTTCAAAATCATAAGTTAGTGTTTAGAAATATCAAATCTCAAGTGTCAAGTTCCTGACTCCCACTCCCACTCTAAGTATAATGGACCTGCCCAGATAAACCAAAGTCATCTTCTCATCTCCAGATCGGTCACCTAATCACATATATAAAACCCCATTTTTTCATGTAATCTATTTAAAAACTAAAAGTGAAGATCATAGAATGCTTATAATTCTTCTACAATAATGTGTATGCAACAAGGACTTAATAAGAGCCAAATAAACAATGGTTTTCTCCATCTGAAGAATAGAGGCTCCATTGGGGACAGGACACTGTTGTGTGTATTGTGAAGAACTAGCGACTCTAAGAGTATCTGAAGTTTTTGTAGTTTGAAATTCTAACCTTTATAAATTTCTCTACAATTTGCTTCATCACATAAAATGACCAGATCTCCTGATTGGCCCAGATCTGAATCGATATTTCTTCCTCTGTTTTTTTTCCCTCTTATGTATTTTTCTGGGTTAATTCTCTGATCTCCTTATTTTGACCATGTGTTTGATTATCTCCAGACTCTCACTTTGGAAGAGCTCGTGAAATTATTAGAATCAAAAGTGTCATCATTACTTAATATAACTTAAGAAACAAATATTGTTAAGAATCAACTTGGAGTTATTTGCTATTCTGCACAAGAAATTAGGAATTATTATCTTAATAACTTGCCTTTTTTTTCATTGTTGTTAGTATTTGGGTCACAGCTGATGATGCTCCTGGCTCTGTGTTTAGGCATTATTCCTGGGAGTGCTTGAAGGACCATATGGGATGCCAGGGATTGAATCTGGGTTGGCTGTGTGCAAGGCAAGCATCTTACCCACTATACTATATCTCCAGCCCTATTATTTACTTACTTTCTGTATATCTAAACTTTTTTTTCCCCAGCTCCTTTGTAAGATAAAACTCTCAATGTTATCACTAAAAAAATTAAAACTTTTGTCCTTGATCCTTTTCTTACACTGTGGTTTCTCTTTAAGCAACTGCATTTATTCCCTGTATGTTATTCCCAGTGGGCTGGAGCAATAGCACAGCGGTTGGGCATTTGCCTTTCACTCAGCAAATCCGAGTTCAATTCCTCCGCCCCTCTTGGAGAGCCTGGCAAGCTACCCTCGAGTATTGTATATGCCAAAAACAGTAACAACTGGTGCCCACTCGAACAAATCAATGAGCAATGAGATGACAGTGATGTTATTCCCAGTACATTGAAATCTAGAAATAGAAGACCATCAAATTTGTTCCAATTCTGACAATGCTCTTATGTAATATTAATTTCTGATTGATATTAACAATATACCATAACAAGAAATATATTGATTTTCTGTTAATATAAGTAGTATATTAACAATAAATAATAGTAAGAATACATATTTTTGAGAGTTGAAGTAAGGAATTGTGTATTGTATAAGGCAGTCCCAATTGCTTATCTTTGCTTCTACTTCCCTGGAGAGTAGTATTTTATCTTTGAAGAAACCTTTAGTTTCATTTTCATGGAGGGTTCAGCCTACATTCTCCTCCATGTACCTTATGGATTCAGGTCTGATGTTGAGGTTTTTATTCCATTTTGATTTGACTTTTGTGCCTGACATTAGAAAGAGGTCTGAGTTTCTTTATTTTTTGCATGTAGTTGCCCAGTTTCTCCAGCACCATTTGTTGAAGAGATTTTCTTTATTCCACTTCATATTTCTTGCTCCTTTATCAAAGATTAAGTGATCATATATTTGAGGTTTTGTGTCAGGATATTCGGCTCTATTTCATTTACCTTTAGATCAATAACCATTCTCTTTTAATTACTACCACTTTATAGTACAGTTTGAACTTGGGAAAGATGACTCCCATCTTTTCCCCAAGGATTGCTTTTGCTATTCATGGGTGTTTATTGTTCCATATGAATTTCAAAAGTCCTTGATTTATTTCTTTGAAAAATGTCATGAGTATCCCTGTAGGGACTGCATCAAATCTGTATAATGCATGTATATAATACTTTGAGAAGTTGCTATTTTGACAATGTTAATCTTCCTGATTCATGAGCAGAGGATGCATTTTCTTGTGTCCTCTTTATTTATATAAAATATTGTTTCATAGTTTTCTTTGTATAGGTCCTTCAACTCTTTAGTTAAGCTGATTCCAAAATACTTGATTTTCTGAGGCACAACTATCAATGGGCTTGTTATTTTAATATTTCTTTCTTCTCCTTCATTATTTGTATATGGGAAAGTATGGGACTTTTGGGTGTGGATTTTGCTTTTTTTTTTTTTTGCTTTTGGGGTCACATCCAGCAATGCACAGGGGTTACTCCTGGCTCTTCACTCAGGAATTACTACTGGCGGTGCTCAGGGGACCCTATGGGATGCTGGGATTCGAACCCGGGTCAGCCGCGGGCAAGGCAAATGCCCTACCCACTGTGTTATCGCTCCATCCCTTTGGGTGTGGATTTTGTAACCTGCTACTTTGCTATAAAAATTCCACTGTAGCTCTCCACCGAGATGCGACCTGGGTGGCCACACGTTTGTGTGGTCACTGTGATGCTGATCGACCACGATCCAGAGGCCAGCTAGATTACTTTTGGTACCAGCAGCTGCTCGCAGAAATGTCTCTAGACTGTGAACTAAGCCATAGCCCCATGCTGCCCCAGGAAGAGAAATGATGCAATTTCTAACATAAATCTCCCTGGACTTAGTTACTAAAATACTAAAATACAGAACTCCCAAACTGCACAGCCGCTATCACGGCCCTCGAGTTCATATCTCTTCATTCTCAGCAATGGAAAACTAGTTATCAAATCCTTCCTTGCTAGCAGGGCTGTTTTTTTGGGGGGAAACTCCAACAATAGTGAGTTTTGTGGTGAAATATGGAATGTAATCAAGGTAAAGAGAAAGTGAAGTGAAATTTATCAACTACGCAGACGGGGGGTGGGTGGGAGGTGTACTGGGGTTTTTGGTGGTGGAATATTTGTACTGGTGAAGGGACGAGTGTTCGAGCATTCTATTACTGAGACATAAGCCTGAAAGCTTTGTAGCTTTCCACATGGTGATTCAATAAAATAAATTAGTTAAAAAAATTCCACTGGAACAACTGACATGAACCTGACTGAAGCCAACCAGAATAGTTGGTCACTCAAGCTATAACCTTTCTCTTACTTGTTTTCTTTTTATATCTCTAAGTTATCTCAGAATAAATGTTTACAAATTTGAATGCAGGGTCTTGCCTATGAATAGGCTCTTCTTGTATTTCTTACCTCAGGTAATGCCATAAAGAAGATTTAGTTCTATACATCAGATAGTAATTGTCAGTATTTGTATTTGTATTTGTTTCTCTCTCTGACATCACAGTTTATGTCCCTTTTCACTACTGTGTAACTACACTGGATTACTATCAGTGCCATTTACTCTGTATTATGTGCAATGGCTTTTAAGCATCCATCCTTGCATTCCTCTAAACCAGAGGTGAGGAATGTATAACACATGGCCAATGGACAAACCACTAAATTAGATGATCTGATCCTGGTATTTGATGTGACAGGCATATATGCTTCATGTTGACTGACCACTGCCCATTTTCCTGTGTTAGAGGACTCTCAAATGATGATATAAAAATTCAAAGCATCCTGGCAGAAAACAGAATGCTCACCTCTGCAAAACCATTACCTGCTTAAGATATATTTTAAAATATTCTGTAAAAAAACTCTGATTTTATTCATTTTAAAATCTTTATCACTGTATCACTGTCATCCCATTGCTCATCGATTTGCTTGAGCAGGCACCAGTAACATCTCCATTGTGAGACTTGTTACTTTTTTTGGCATATCGAATATGCCACAGGTAAATTTCCAGCCTCTGCCATATGAGCAAGATACTCTTGGTAGCTTGCTGGGCTCTCTGAGAGGGGCAGAAAAATCGAACTCAGGTCAGCCACATGCAAGACAAATGCTGCACTATGGCTCTAGAAATATAAATTGCTGTATAATATAAATATAACTATATATTATGTTATAATACAATTATAACATAATATAATATATAATTATATTATATATTATATTGTATAATATATAATTATATATTATAGTATCACTTCACTTGTGTCGATTATAGTCCCGTTGATCTTCAATTTGCTCGAGCAGGTGCCAGTAACACCTCCATTTGTCCCTATCTCGAGCTAGTGTAGCTCAATGATACCTGCTCTCTCCAGGAACAGAAAGAGCCTCAGATCATTCACTCAGAGATTTGACGAAAAAATCTGACCATCTAGTTGGTGGGTGGCCACGACGTCTTCTGACATCCCGTGGAATCCAGTCTGTAACAGCTCTAGTCCAAAGGTCATCTCTGAATCGCATTACATGACTGGCCCATCTGATTTTTGATGCCTTGGCAAACGAGACAGCATCCCTGATTTTTTTTCTTTTTTTTTGCTTTTTGGGTCACACCTGGCGATGCACAGGGGTTACTCGTGGCTCTGCACTCAGGAATTACCCCTGGCAGTGCTCAGGGGACCATATGGGATGCTGGGATTTGAACCCGGGTCGGCTGCATGCAAGGCAAACGCCCTACCCGCTGTGCTATATCTCCAGCCCCACATCCCTGATTTTTGACCGTCGATGGAGGTCAGAACTCTGGATTCTTTCTCTCACTTGAGTGAGACATGATATTCCCAGCATAGCTCTTTCGATTCCTCTTTGGGATACCCTAATAGCATTCTCATCCTGCTTGCGTATATATTATAGTACATAATACATAATATAATGTGTTATAATATAATATATTACATTATATTTAATTATAATAATATAATATATAATTATATATTACAATATAATTATAATATAACATATTATATATAACATAAATTTAACATTACTCAAAATCTATTTACTGGTTAATTCATTTAACAGGTATTTCTTAACTGCTTGCCCTGTACTAAACTCTATTGAAGACATCAGATGAGTGCCAAGTGGAAAGCAGGGTTACTTTTTTTTAAGGAGCTGTTTTCCACAGAAGGATAAAAACAAAATAAGAAAAATGTGTCAATAGTGGTACTGTATGATTACAATAATGGAGAAAGGCAAAATAATGAGCTATTTAATGAAGTAAATAAACAGGTCAGAATATGAGGGAGAGAAACCCAAGTGAAAGGAATAGTTTGTATAAATATTCTATGCTAGAATACAGTTTAGTTGAAGTAATGAAATAGAATACAGTATGTGAAGAGAACAATGGAAAGTAACAGAATGAGGTAGAAACATAAAGACCAGGTTGTACGTGTTTTATAGGTTTTAATTATTTATTTATTTTTCAATGTGTGGAACAGACCTTCATTCAAGAGATTACATAATAGTTTTTTATTTTTACACTGAAATATTTATGTCATTTGTAATAGAAAAATGATTATAAATGCTACTTGAAACTTAGAACTTTAGAATTACTTCAGAATTATTGATTTTTTGGTTTAATTTTATTTTGGGCCACACTTGGCAATATGCAAGGGTTACTCCTGGTGGTTCTCAGGGGACCATATGGGATTCCGGGCATCAAACCCTAGACTGCCATGTGCAAGGCAAACACTCTATCTGCTGTACTAGCACTGTGGCCCCCAGAATTGTTGATAATCTTAACATTTCATAATGCAGTTAGATCTGAGACTGTCCAGGAGATACAGGAAGGCAGATTGGATGGCTTTTGGTAATAGAGGCAACTGAAATTTCTGTTGTAGGTTTTTTAGATGACAGGAAAAGTTGAGGCAAAATAATGAATTCCCAATGATGTGTTCATCATGATCTCCAAACCTATGAATATTTTATTGTAGTAGAAAAGGAAACTTTATATATGTAATTTAGTTAAGGAGCTAGAGATGAGAAGATTACCCTGGGTTATTCAGGTGGGGCGGTTGTAATTATGAGTCTTCATTTGCAGAAAACAGGAGTATCAGCATATAAAAGAAATTTGAGTGTATTTATTTGGTTTTAAAATGAAAGAAGTCACCAGCAGTTGAGAAATACAAACATTTATAAGCTTTAGAGATCAGTAGCTGAGTGTCCTTTAAAGATGCATTTTAGTTTAACCCTAGCAACTTTTGTAGAAAAGAAGAAATCATGATGCATTGCAATATTTGTAATTTGAATAGCTGTATGTTTGGTAGTCTCTAGCACGGAATGGCTAGTCTGATTGTCTGAGTATTTCTGGGAGAGGCCTCAGAGTGTCCTGAGCAATACCATCTCCCCCAAGGCCACAAAGATGAAGTCAATGAGGATGGTGAGGATAGGAATGAGCTTACTTACAAATCATAACTGGAGATATGAGATTTCAAAAAAGGACCTCAGCAGAGAAAGGGTGTCTGTAAGAGATCAGCATTATTTTTAAGTGTAGGAATGTCTGAGCTGTAAATACTAGAAGACGATCATTTCCTTAATCAACTATGGACCTCTCAGGTCCACCTCTGTCAGCTACTTTCTGTTTCTGCAGCAGATCCTGTTTCTTCCCATTGAAGAACCCCTGGATATGCTGACTGTTCTTCCTTAAAGCACATGCTGCACGTCTGAACTATGTACACAAGAACCTCTGGATGAATCCTTGGATATATTCTCAGCTTCCTGAGCTTTACCTCACAGCACACGTCTCAGCCCTTGCCTGCAAATTCATTCCATTTAGGTTATTCTTCCACAAGACATGATGTGCTATGAACTCAGGGCTCATTTCTTCTTTAGACCAACCTGGGGCACAGTGCCTAGTGTCTTGTAGCTCTTAGTTTTCAAATGCATGAAAGCATGAGTAAGTAACTTAAAATGTATACAGTCAGAATGCCTTTTTTTACAGGTGTTGGCTACATGACTCTGTCAGGGAAGGGCTACTGCAGGTTGATGGTTTCATCTTGGAGGAGAGGGCAGCCTGTATCTTAGAGATGGCACCTTTCTTCCCCACTTGCCTGTGGGGCTCTTTGCTAGGGCTCTAACTGGCAAGAACATGCAGAGTGTTCTTAGAAATATTTTTTTAAAGAAGTCAGAGTTTATCAGCCAGAAATGTTATACGCGATAATCTTTTCACTCAATGGTTAAATGCACTAGTGTATTTAACCCAATATATCATATTCAGTTATATAGCTATTCATTAATAAATGTATATTTAGTGAGAGCATCATGGGAATTGGCACAGATGCAATTTAGTTTTTGTGTACATTGATTAGCTCTGCAGAAACATTTCGTGGCTTTAAAATTTATGGTCTATATTTATAGTTCAGTTGTTTTTCTTACAGATTTGTTGACACTGGACAAGCCTGCAATTGTTTGAGACATCAGCTCCTTATTAGTAAGTTGAAGCTCACCATCCCTCCATTTGTATTTCTGAAGATTATATATGGTAACCTCTGTAAAGTTTAGTGAGGTTTTTGGTGAAGAGACCATGCCCTACTTCTTGAAGATAAAAGGAGAAAAGAGGCAAGGAACTAGTGCCCCCAAATGTGTGCAGATTCAGCACTGAATTAGGGACTGATGCTAAAGGATGTTTTAACTTGATCCTCAGATCCTTTGATAGAAGCACAGTCACAGCTAGGAGGAACTTAAAATTCATCTAGTCAGAATGCCTTCTTTACAGGTGAGGGCTACCTGGCCCTGCCAGGGAACAGCTACTGCAGGTTGATGGTTTCATCTTGGAGGAGAGGGCAGCCTGTATCTTAGAGACGGCACATTTCTTCCCCCCCTTGCCTGTGGGGGCTCTTTGCTAGGGCTCTAACAGGCAAGCTATTTTGAGCCAGGGATTGCATAATGAAAGGCTCACAGCAGTGCCCAGCCATGGTCTTACCATTGTGTTGGTCTCCTGTGATGCTTCCCTCCTTGCAAGGCACTTTGTGTCAGCAGGAATGTGAGGCAAGTTGTGAAATTCAATTAATTCTACAGCCAGCCCACACACCTCCTTTCCGGACTGGCCCAGCCAAGACTAGGCAGAGCTACCAGCTCTAAAAACAAGGTTTCCTGACGAAGCCTATCCTTTCCTTTCTACCAGGTTCTTTAAAAATCGTCCTTTAGTCTTTCTCTTTTCTATTCTTGATCGATGATAAAAATGTCTAATATTGAAGCACTCTTCAACACTAAAATGCATTTGCATACATGAATTTGTTGTCTTTGCATACATAAATTGGATTTGGTGTTTTAAATGTTTGAATTAAAGAATTGCTTTGTTGAAGTTGAGAGGGAGAAGTAAGAAATTCCTCCTCTCTTGAGTCACAACAGAATCAAAGCAAAGACTCATGAATATCTATATGGTTAATGTATTTCTTAGATGTAGTCCTTAATTATAAGGGTTTCAGTTAACTAGAGCCAAATTAGATCCATTGGCTGCCACCCCTGAGGAAGAAGGGGTGAGGAGTAGAACTTTGCCCTTGTTTCAGTGTAGGAGGTGAGAAAAGCAAGTCCAACACCTTATAATAGAGTTAAATGTCAGGCCATGAGAGCAGGGACTGATTCTAGTTTTGAAGCAATTAAGTGCTTCATTTAAGCAAGTGAGTATCCTGGACTTGAGTTCAGAGAAGAAAAGGCAAGAATGCAAAAGAAAACTAAAACATTTATTCCAAGATTTTCTCTTGCTGGGGAGTTAGATGCACAAAGTGAGCAGAAGGAAGTATTAGTTCTCTGACATTTTCTAGATATTTTCAGATAATTTGTTTATTGGATTTGAGACTCTACAGCCAGTCATTCAGGGCTGTCATTTTTGAGGTTGAAGATCTATGACTTTTCAGAGCTGACCTGTCTTTCTCTTCATAAAGTCACTTTGATTAGAGAGTCAGATAAGTGCCCCATCCTCCACAGGAGACACTCAAATGGCTAGAATGTGCTGGTAATTAAATTATAAGCTTAACTTTTGCCCTTGGCAAGCCCATGATTCTGGATATTAAGTCTAGTCAAATTTCCTTATAAAGGACACAAGGAAGGTGAGATAATGGACAGTGCATGCTACAAGCAACCACAAAGCTAAGATCTCCATCTTCCGACCTATGATTCACACTTTTATGAGGAACTCACATGGAAATCATGGTGGATACACCACATACCAAAAATGTACATAAGAAAGATTCTAGTTTTTGTGGGATATTCTACCCCTGGAACCCCCCCACCCCACACACACACCAGAGTACACAGAACAATCTAGATTTACATTGCTGTTGCCAAAACATCATATTTTGAACTTCAAAGCCTTATAGAAAGACTAGCTAAAGGAGAAAATACGAAGAGAAAACAAATATTCTGGGTGCACGAGCCATGAGAAAATACACACTGCCATTGAGTCAGCTTCACTCTGGGTGCTGTGACTCACAAACTTCCCAAAATGGAAAAGTTATTTGTAAAATTGTGAAGTGGAGTTTACTCATAATTAAATTTAAAAAGTTGTCTGTTACTACTGAAAGTGTCCTTTGAATATATTATTTATTTTGAAATATTTAGAAAATTGTGGTGGTGCTCTATACCAACACAATTAACTTGAGACTGACTTATTTTTTTAATTCTCTATCAGCATAAAAAATTTTGCTTTTTTCTGTATCTCTATATTTATGGCATCTAAATGGAGATGGCCTACTAGTGGGCCCCTTTCTTTGGAAACAAGGTAATCCACATCGTGTGTGTGTGTGTGTGTGTGTGTGTGTGTGTGTGTGTGTGTGTATAGGATGCTCTGAATTGATTGCTTTCCTTTAATTTCTGGAAGTCCCTAACTTTTGCTCTGATATCTTATTTTTCTAATTCTTTATCCCCAAAAAAATCTTAGAAAAATTTCCCTAAGTTTTTATATTCTATTAGGAATGCCTGAACTTCTAAGACTTTAGTAATAAGCCCAGTTTGATAAATACTGCTCATCTTAATGAGCAACTACCAGTTCCAAGTTTCTCAAAATTTACTTCAGTAAAAAATATTTTGCTTCACCAGAATTAATACAAATTGACACTGGTTGACAGAGATGCAAAAGTGCCCCTATGGCTATGATTAGGTGTAAACTTTGAATTAACTGGTCAAAATGAAGAACCAAAAATAAATGATAATGGGGGATCAAATCTCTATAGAACATGCATAATGATCAACAAGGGTATATTGAACTTAATTTTTATTCATAAACCTGTGCTATATATTTTGTAATACTATCTTCATTTATATATGTTTCTTTTTTATTTTTTTTTAATTTTATTTTATTAAATCACCGTGTGGAAGATTACAATGCTTTCGAGCTTAGGTCTCAGTTATACAATGCTGAAACAACCATCCCTTCACCAGTGCCCATATACCACCACCAAAAAAAAAAACAAAAAACCACACAGAACACCTCCCATCCCACCCCCCAACCCCCTACCTTGTAACTGATAAGTTTCATTTTACATTCTGTTTACTTTGGTTACATTCACTATTTCAACACAAACCTCACTATTGTTGTTAGGAGTACCCCACTAGATTCAGACCTACTGTGAAGACAAATAAGGTCGCGCGGCCGCAGCGGTTTTGAATTTCTGTACTTTAACAAGAAGTCCAGGGAGATTTCTTCCAGATATTAGATAATTGCAGGCTTGAAAACCCAATCTGTGGTCGTCTTAATATGGCGGCCACCGCGCCCTTCATCCCCGGAGAGAAAGAGGCGAGAGAGAGAAATACCTTTCCCCTCCTGGGCGGGCACGGGGCCGAGGCTTAGTTCTCAGGCTGGAGACATTCTGCGAGGAGTTGCCCATGCCGAAAGAGGTTTTGCTGGGTCTGGATTCACGCTTGTGCAGCTGCGGAGAGGCCACACATGCGTGCGGCCCCCGAGATCATATCTCAGCGGTAGCCATTTATATATGTTTCATGCACAATTTTAGAAGGTACATAGTTTTCCCCACATTTGGCAATTTAGGAAAATTAGATATGTAGGTGGTTTATTCACTTGTCCTAAAGTGAAATTTATATACTTTCTTTCCTGGGTCCAGTATTTAAAGACTGTATTGAATTTCATTATTTTAAGTCTTTACTTTCCTTGAGTATGAAATCGATTGTTCTTGAGGTTTTTGTGATTCTTGAAGAATTTTTCATATTTTATCAACTGAAATTTTTAATCTTAATCACCATGATTAATAATACTGCTAACGGTAGAGTTTCATGCACACAATGCCCCACTGTCACCCTTCACCAGAATATCTTCTGTCCATTACTCTCAGATTCACACCACCAGCCCCAACACACCCACAAACCACACACCCCTCACGTCTCCCTGCCATGGTAAGTTGAATTCTGCAGACCAGTTTTCAAGTTTGGCCATTTGTAATCCCCTTATTAGTCTCTTATATCCAAATCACTGTCACTGTCACTGTCATCCCGTTGCCCATCGATTTGTTCGAGCGGGCAACAGTAATGTCTCTCATTGAGAGACTTATTATTACTGTTTTTGGCATATCCAATATGCACGGGTAGCTTGCCAGGCTCTGCCACGTGAGCTTGATACTCTCGGTAGCTTGCCGGGCTCTCCGAGAGGGGCGGAGGAATCGAACTTGGGTCGGCCGAGTGAAAGGCGAATGCCTGACCGCTGTGCTATCGCTCCAGCCCCTTATATCCAAATATGAGAGATTATTATGTATCTCATCTTTCTTTTTCATTGACTTCATTCATCATGTTTCTTTTCAGTTTTACCTATGTGTCAGCAAATTACATGATTATATATTTTCTAATAAGCTAGTCAGATAACATTATGTATGCATACCACAGTTTCTTTATTTTGAAATGTCCTGACAAATTTTAGAATACCTATCATGTATGTCTAATGTTTTTTATCATAGCTATTTTCCTGTTCCCATTGCATGTTTGTTGTTCAGAAATAGTAGAGCAGGGATGTCTTATTATCTGAGAATTAACACTGGGATTCTTGATATTTCCATTGTTAGTGATATCAGCATGGGTCACTTGGTTACCAGGTTCCTCCACTCTGTTATTATAAGTAGTCAAAAAGTGCATGAGAAGATTCATCATTACTGACCTAGGAAGTGCAAACCAAAATGAAAACAATATGGTATCTAAACATATTGGCAAAAATGTGAAAAAATTGGGATGCCAATAAATACCTGGTTAGAATATAAAATTATACATTTGAGAATTATAGAAAATAGTTTGTGGGGAAAAAACATTAGAAAATGGGTGGCAGCTATGGAAAACGGTCCCACAGGCTTTCAAAGTGTTAACATTAACATAGAATTAGTTATATAATCCAGGAACCTCATTTCTAGTGTATACCTAAATTGAGGGCTGGAGCGATAGCACAGCGAGTAGGGCTTTTGCCTTGTTTGTGGCCAACCCAGGTCATGGCCGACCAGGGTTTGATTCCTTTATCCCTCTTAGAGAGCCCAGCAAGCTAGCGAGAGTATCTTGCCCACACGGCAGAGCCTGGCAAGCTACCATGGCTTATTCAATATGCCAAAAACAGTAACAAGTCTCACAATGGAGATATTACTGGTGCTGGCTTGAGCAAATCAATGAACAATGGGATTACAGTGACAGTGACCTAAAACTGAAAATGTGTTTACTTACTCACCAATGTTAATAGCAATATGATTCATCATAGCTGCAAAGTAGGGAGAATGAAGAATATATTGCAAGCATGATAAAATGTCATATTATCCAGTTACTGTGTTGGAAGGATGCAACCAGTGGTGCTCAGAATCCTTCACAAACTGTGCTTGGGAATCACTCCCAACCTTTGCCCTGGGTGACCATCTGGTGCCAGGGACAAACCTGAGTTCTAATCTCCCACATTCAAAGCTTACACTCAGCCTACTGAGTTCTCTCTAGTCCTTATCCAGTTATTACACTGAATATAGTACTCATTTGTACTATAACATGTCCATAACAATGATTTTAAATCTTAAAATCATTGTAACAAGTAAAAGAAAATATACACAAAATCTCTAGATGATCTCATTTATGTGAATGTCCATCCAGTATAGGCAAATCCATAAAAAGAGAAAATTGTTTAGTTATTTCCAGGTGTTGGTAGGAAGCGAATATGCAGAGTGACTCTGGTAAATTTAGAGGTGATGAAAATAAATTATATAGTGTTGATAGTTACACAGTTTTGTGAGCATACTAAAACTAACATTAAAACTTAAAAAAAATAATCCTGTGTATATTATTCCTCAGAAAAACATCCATTGGCTTTTCTTCACCTAAGGGTATAAAATGTATATCCAGATTAAATTTACATTTTTCTTACTCAATGCTTAAACCAGATTATTCTGTTTCACTTTTAGTAAGCCAGAGCCTGGCAAGCTACCCATGGCATATTCTATGTGCCAAAAACAGTAACAACAGGTCTCACAATGTAAACATTACTGGTGCCTGCTCGAGCAAATTGGTGAACAATGGGACGACAGTGCTACAGTGCTACGGCATCTATTACACAGCTTTCTGTGAGGAAGGACTATCAGACATCTGCTAAGTCCGATAAAATAATCACTGAAGCACTGGAGAAATTAAAAAAGACTGAGAGTATGCTATGCATGCAGGAACCCTGGATGGATGCCAGGCCCACATGGTTCCCCAAGCACTTCCAAGGGCAACCCTTGAGCACAGAGTAGGGAGCTGACCCTGAGCACTGACAGAAGTGACCTAATAAAATTTCCCCTATAAAAAGAAATCACTATAGGTTTATTGTGCACCCGAAACAGTAATGGAACAGGAATTTTAAATATTAACTAATTTTAATTAAATTTAAAGAATTTATATTTAAATAACTATATGTTGCCTCTGTTCAGTGTATTAGAAAACATAGTTTTGGAATTATTCCCTCATTTATTGAGGTTTAACACATATTACTTCTACCACCTCGTGAATAATGCATGAATTTAACATAGTGCAACTCCTTTTAATCTCTTCTATATTTTCTTATTGTCATGTGTGTATATATATGTAATTTTTAGACTCATATACTGTGGTTTATATATAGTTAATATGGGAATGCTTCTATGTCATTGATATATTTATTTTCTCATTATTCATTTGTTTTTATATGTCTTCTCTCCTACATAATTATCCTATAAGACAGGATAATTTATTTTTTCATTCTTGTTTTAAAATTATATTTATTCTTATTTTGATAGTAATACAGATATTTTATACTTCAGTTCTTCTCTATACCATGCTCACTACCAGAATAAATGGGTTCTTCCACCATTACTCCAACGTTCCTTTCTCTTCCTCCAGCTCCTAACATTTCTATTGGCTAGATTTCTGAAGTCTATTATCATTGAGGATTGTCTAATACTTTTGTTTTTCTATACCCTACATATGAGTGAGATCATCTGCCATTTGTCCTTCTCTTTCTGACTCTCTTCGGTCAGCATGACTTCCTCCAGTTTCATCCAAGTTGTGATAAACTGGTAAAATAAACTATTTTACCAGAATTGAGTAGTATTCTATTATGTTTTATATATACTGCAGTTTCTTTATCTTCTTATCTGTTATTGGGAATTTGAATTGTGTCCATATCTTGACTATTGAAAATAATGTTGCAATGTAGCCAGAGAATATGTAGCCAAAAACTAATATGCAATGTAGCCAAAAACTAATATTTTAATAATAATTCTGCATGAACAGGTGTGCATATGTCCCCTTTGAGTTAATGTTTTTGTTTTCTTAAAATGTCTAGGAGTTTTAGTGTTGTATGGAAAATTTATTGTTAATATTTTGAGAAGTCTCTAATCCATTTCCACAGAGGCTGAACCAAGAAGCAATCCTACTAGCAGTGAATGAGAGTTCCTTTCTTACCACATACTCACTAGTATTTCTTTTTCTAGGATTTTTGATATAGCCAATTATTGCTAGTGTGAAGTGATACTTCCCTGTCATTTTGATTTGCATTTCCCTGACAATCAGTGGTTGTCAACACTTTTTCTCATGCCTATTGACCACCACTATGTCATCTTTGAGAACTGTCTCCTCTCCTTGTTTTTTTATAGTGTTATTTTGTTGTTGTTATTCAACTCTAAGAGTTCTTTACATATTTTGGATGTGTATCTTGTTCTTTGCCTGATATATGATCCATAAATATTTTGTCCATGCAGTGAAATTTCTTTCACAGTGCAGAAGCTTTTAAGTTTGATGTCTACTTCTTTATTTTTGCTTTTATTTCCTTTGTCAACAGAATTCCATTATTGAAAATTCCTCTGAGGTTAAGATCTCAGACAATCTTGTGCATGTTTTCTTCATTTTTTGCTATATTTTGTGTATGTATATATATTTATGTGTGTACATATATAAATTTAATTTTGTATTCACCTTTTCCATTGTGTATTCACCTTTGTGTGAGGTTTGAAATAAGGGTCAATATCTTTTTCTTTCTTTCTTTCTTTCTTTCTCCCTCTCTTTCTTTCTTCCTCTCTTTCTTTCTTTCTTTCTTTCTTTCTTTCTTTCTTTCTTTCTTTCTTTCTTTCTTTCTTTCTTTCTTTCTTTCTTTCTTTCTTTCTCTCTCTCTTTCTTTCTTTCTTTCTTTCTTTCTTCCTCTCTTTCTTTCTTTCCTTCGTTCCCTTCTTCCTCCCTCCCTCTCTCCCTCCCTCCCTCCCTCCCTTCCTTCCTTCCTTCCTTCCTTCCTTCCTTCCTTCCTTCCTTCCTTCCTTCCTTCCTTCCTTCCTTCCTTCCTTCCTTCCTTCCTTCCTTCCTTCCTTCCTTCCTTTCTGCATATAGCTATTAGGTTTCCTCATCATAATTGATTGAAAATTTTGATAGAGTAAAGGGAGAATGCCCAGATCAGTCTTGACCCCAGAGTATAGGGAAGAGAAGGACAGAAAAGAATAAACATCAGGATAGAAAGGAAGAAGAGAAAGAGAAAGTGATGGGGGAACAGGGGCCAGAGGTTTGGTTATACCAGTGATGTGAGAGAGTAGTATAGCTATTCATTTAAAACACATAATTAACAACACTAAAGACATATGATCTAAAGTACAACCACAGAACCTTTAAATGTGCCTGTCAATATGTCAGGAGGCAGAGAAGATGGGAAGACACCCAGAACACTGGTGGAGGGACGTTGACATTGGTGGTGAAATTGGTGTCAAAATATTGTCTGCCTAAAACCCAACTTTGTAAATCTTAGTTCATGAATTAAATACAAAATTTAAAAAGAGAAATGATTCTCCTTGCTCCATTTCATGCTCCTACATGATTAGTCATAAATTGCCTGCTTATTATTCTGTAGCCTCTTAATCCTAATTCATTTATCTGAGATTCTGACTTGTTCCAGTACCATGCAGTTTTTATTATTATAGGTTTGCAGCAAAGATTAAATTCTGGGAATGCAGTGCTTCCTATGTTTTATCTCAGGATTGCTTTGGCTGTTCTGTGAGTGTTATAATTCCACATGAATTTTAGAAGCATTTGTTCAATATCCTTGAAAAACAGCCTGGAACATTTATAAAAATTGTGCTGCACCTGTAGATTACTTTTGGTAAGATGGTCATTTTTGACAAGGTTGATTCTTCTAATCTGTGAGCAAGGAACATGTTTTTATTGTCTTTTGTATTCTTTTATTTATTCCAAAAAAATCATTCCTAGTTTTCACTAAGTGTTTCAGGTTCTTTGTTAAATATAGTCCTAGATATTTTTGAATGATTATAATTGAGATAGCATTTTTTATTTCCTTTTTTTACATCATCACTGACATGTAAGAATGCAACAGATTTCTGTTCCTTGATTTTGTAATCTGCTAGTTTAATGTGTTGGTTTGCTGTTTTCAGAAGTTTTGCATAGAGTCTTTAGCGTTTTCTATAAATGATATCATGTTTTATGAAAATGGTGTTTGACGTTTTTTACCAATTTGAGTTCCTTCAATTTTTCTCTTTTTGCCTAATTGTTGTGGCAAAAACTTCTAATACTATGTTGAATGGTAGGGTTAAAAATGAAAACTTTTGTCTTGTGCCTCACCATACAGAAAACACTTCACTTTTCCCTCATTATGAATGATGTTAACTGTGGGGTTGTCATATATCATTTTTACTATATCTGTTGATATTGGATATGCCCAAAACAGTAACAATAAGTCTCTTAATGAGAGATGTTACTGGTGCTCTCTTGAATAAATCGATGAACAATGGGATGACAGTGACAGTGACACTTTTACAAAATTTAGATAAATTTTTTAAATTTTCATTTTATCGATGATTTTTTATGATTAATGTGTGCTGAATCTTGTTAAATGCTTCTCAGCCACCTAGGTAGATAAAAATAAGGTTTACTTTTCCTTTTATTAATGTGTAAATCACATTAATTGATTTGTTACACTGAGTCATTCTTATAGCCCTGGAATAAACCCTATTTGATTGTGGTGTACATATGACATTGTTTTATTTGGTTCACTATGATTATATTGAAGACTCATGTTCAATCAGGTATAACCAAATTTTTCTTTAAGTGATGTCCAGTTTTTTAGTATCAAGTTAATGTTGGTCTCACATAAGCTGTTTGAGAGGATCCCTGTTTTTCCTTAATTTTAGAAGTTCAAGAAGGATTGCTAATAGATTATATTTGAAGATTTGAAAAAACTCACTTGAAAATCCATATGGTTTCAGATATGGAAAACTCAGCTTCCTCGAAATTCAATTTTTAACATCTTTCTGATTCAAGTTTCAAGAGAGTGTAAGACTCTATAAATGTATGCATATCTCCTAGATGCTCCAATTTGCTTTTCATTTGGGAGGTCTTGGGCCATGCACATAACTGTTGAGTGTGTACTCCTGGCTCTGTGCTCCGGACTCGCTCCTAGAGTACTTAAGAGGCCATATATGGTGCCAGGCATCAAACTGGTGTCTGTTGCAGCCTGATCATAAATGGGCAAGGACCTTAACCATGATACTCTCTTTGCAGCTCTAGATTCTACAATTTAGTGGCAAAAAGTTGTTCACAGTAATTTCAAGTGATTTATATTTATAAAGTGTATGTTGCAATTCTCATTTTTTAAATTTATGATCAAATTTATTAGACTGTTTCTAATCTTTCCTTTGTGAGTACAGTCAGGGGTATGTCAACTTTATTCCTTCAAAAAAAAAGATGGTTTCATTGATCTTTCATATAATATTTTTTATTTTTGTATCATTGATCTCTTCTTGGATTGCTATTAATTCCCTTCTTTTGCTTACTTTGGATCCTTTCTTTTTATTCTACTTTCTTGAGTCTGAGAAAGGTTATTTCTTTGTGTTTATTCTTTTTTCCTGATGAATGTTTGTAGTGCTATGGACTTTTTCTGTATTTGAAAAGTTTTGTTAGTTAATTTCTTTATTCTTTATCCTTTGCTTTATCTTTATGTCTGATTCTGCAGTTGCCTCCCCAGGTAGGGAGAATAGGAGGAGAAACTATGAGGTGGAGAGAACCTACGTAGAGATTGTACCTGGGGTGAGTCAGTAAGCTTCTCTAGCTAGGTCTAGTTCACCTTTTCTAGGGACCACAGGGTGATGGCAATCCTTGATGGAGAGAGAATCTGGGAAGGTAGTTGAGCTAATTTTATTTATTCAAAAGCATGACTTAGATATATATTTTTAATTTCTATTCATGTCTGAATACTTTTATTTTCCATTCGTTTTATGGATAAAGAATTTTAGGTTGGTCCTTTTTTCATTTTTTTCAAAAAATATTTTTCTAAATACTACTGTTTTAATTTAGTCTTTTCATACAAAAGGATATATAAATAATACTATTTACATAATGACATAAAATAATCATTTTCACTATTATAAAATAAATACATTTCTATGAATAAGAGTCATGGTTTTGGGTTTTCAAAATTCATATTTATTCATGGTTTGTCTTGTTCTCTATGGAGGCTAACTTCAAGTTGATAACTCATAATGAGAGTTTTACAAGTGAGGTAGGAAATAATTGTGATTACCTAGTGATTCATAAGAGACAAAAATAAAGCTGGGAATAACCTGTGCTTTATTTTTAGTTTTATGGATGTGATCATAACTGAAATACACAGGTTAAAAGAACAATTAAGGTTTTACACTGAGCACTGAGAGTACAAATGTGAAGAAGTTATATGTCTGTCCAAGGAGTTTGCAATTTACTATAAACAAAGATTTCATTGTTGAGAGACAAAGAAGCAATAGAAATAAAATCTGGAATATATTATCAAGAAAATGAAGTATGTTTCTTAGTCTACAGATGAGCAGTAGGTGTATAGTGTTTACAGAGAACTTGGAAAATCTAAATAGAGGGCACAGCATGTGCAAAGAAACTGAAGTAATAGAATACAATCTGAGTTTAGATCTTAGGCAGAAAAAGTTTGAGAAACTTGAAACTTCTGCTTATGGCAAAGTTGAATTTTTCTTTTTAGCTGAGAAATTTGAGTTTACTTTGAAGAACCCAATGGAACATTGATAAATTTTTACCAGGGAGGTGAAAGGCTGTATGAGCAGAATAACCTGGCGAGACATAGTGGGCTTGCTTAAGCTCCAGACATGTGATTGGATTGTCCCTGCAGCATTTGTGCAAAGCAATAGATGATACTAAACTAAGGCTTACACACAAGGGAAGAAAATGAAAAGCAAACAAATAATGAGGTAATGAAATTTTCAGTATTCAGTAATGTATTGGATTGGGGGAAGCAGTTAAGACTGTCTGGAAAAGGTCATTAAATTCCCAGTGGATTTTTTAGTCATTCACCAAAATGACTATGCAGCTTTAATGCAGCTCTGGTCAAAGAGTTATTAGTAATGGACTTATTAGAAATACTAAGAAGTTAAAAGAAAAAACAAAGTATTTTATGACTTTGTTCTTTAGCCTCTCCACATGTCCCTGCTTTTGTAACAATTTATGTTTGAAAATTTTAGCTCCTTAGTTACATTGTTCTTATTTTAAATATTTAACAGCTACATGTGGATAAACACCACTGTACTGAATTTACACACACACATGCATAAACATATGTATATACAAAAATTTATATAAAGGTAGGGTCCATCATTCCCCTTGAATATGTATGCATGTCTACACATACACTGTTGTATGTATGCATGTATTTCTACATATTTATATGTCCAGTGTTAACCTTTTTCTGCCTATGCTTTTTCTGATCTTGCTTCTTCTCTATGACCACCTTATCTTACTGGCTGACACTAAAGCCTTATGCCACATACCCCATTTGATTTTCACCTGTATCCTCCTTGAAATACCCTTATGGTCCACTGAGGGCCATTTTACTCAGTGATGAAACATTTTGCTCTGGGTTGTGTCCTGCATAGTCTAGTACACAATACTTTTGTCTGTATCTGTATCACCTTGGGTGTCTGAGGTTTTTAATTTTTAAAGGGATAAGGGCATTTATTTTATAGTATAATCATTAACTCATTTAATAGGATTTAATGTTGAAAACCATTTTGTCTTGGCCAGCAATGTGATCAGAAACTGAAATCCCACTGGTCTATTTTATTTCTGGCTTAATTCTTCTTTTCCTGAGAATATACATACCTGCCTCCTTGAAATTATATTGTATACAATATCTGGGTTGTTATGGCTCTAAGCCATAACAAATAAATGTATATATATAAATATAAATAAACATATATATTTATTGGTTTGAGGATGTGATCCTGTATTTTTTTTTAAATTTTACTTATATTTTATGAAAACTCTAATCTCGGCTCAAAAGTTAATAAATAAATATGTCACAATGAAGCTGGAAGGGTAACATTTATGCCCCCTGGAAAGATGCTCAACATGACACCTTAGCTTATAGCATTTCCAAGTCTGCATTGCCTCACGAAGTTCTAATGCATACTTGTAGTAAACGGGTCAGTCCAGAGTTTTAGGTGAAATACTAAGACTAGGGAATCAATCCTGCCTTATACCCATGCAATTTGTTTATTCTATCACTAAATAGCTTTTTCTTAGACCCACCCACATTGCGGAATCTTCTGTTTCCAAGGTGCTTTGCACTGTTGAAATGTCTTGAGTCCTAAAGCATTTAATATCTTACTATACATTAAATCTGCAACATCTTGACTGAATATTTCTTCTATCTGATGAAACTAAGAGTCCATAATCCCCATTGACACTGACTTCTGACAAATCTCCTTCAGTAGACTTTTTCTTTTGAAAGTACAATGAGAAGTTGACTGTCCTTGTACTTGTTTAGCAGAATTTTCTTCTAGGTCATCTGATTGCTTACCAAAGGGTTATTTGACCTTTCACTACTCATTTGTAAATTGGAAAGAATAACAGTGTATGCCCCATAGGGATATTTGAGAATTAAGTTTATGTATGAATTAGTGTCTGGCTTACAGAAAATGCTTTATAAATGTTAGCAGATACAAAGGTTATGATCTGAGACTGATGTTGCCCAACTATAAAACTTTCTACTGCTCTCTTTTCACCATCTGTTTAGGCATTCATCATATTTGAGTGATGTGACCACCTGTTCTAGAGTCTTTTGTCCTTTTAAATTTTGTGGGTCACGTGTAAACATATTCATCCAACTTTCTTACATTTAAGACACCCTCATTTCTTTTTTTTTAGTTTATTTTTAATTAGAGAGTCATCGTGAGGGTACAGTTACAGATCCATACAACTTTGTGCTCATGTTTCCCCCATACAAAGTTAGATAACACATCCCTTCACCAGTGCCCATTCTCCACCACCAATAAACCCAACATCCCTCTCCCCCTCCCCAGTCCCATCTCCCCCCACCCCACCCCACTATGGCAGGGAATTCCCTTTTGTTCTCTCTCTCTGATTAGGTGCTGTGGTTTGCAATAAAGGTGTTGAGTGGCCATTGTGTTCAGTCTCTAGTCTGTATTTGGCCCGCATCACCCTTCCCCCACATGACCTCCAACCACATTTTACTTGGTGGTCCCTTCCCTGAGTTACCCAGAATGAGAGACCAGCCTCCAAGCCATGGAGACAATCTCCTGGTACTTATTTCTACTATTCTTGGACATTAGTCTTATAGTCTATTATTCTATATTCCACAGATGAGTGCAATCTTTCTATGTCTGTCTCTCTCTTTCTGACTCATTTCACTTAGCATGATACTTTCCATGTTGATCCACTTATATGCAAACGTCATGACCTCATTTTTTCTAACAGCTGCATAGTATTCCATTGTATAGATGTATCAGAGTTTCTTCAACCAGTCATCTGTTCTAGGGTACTCGGGTTTTTTCCAGATTCTGGCTATTGTAAACAGTGCTGCAGAAGACACCCTCATTTCTGAATGTTACTTTTCTCTAAATTTAAACTTGCATGCTGCCACTTTGGTACTCCATTGAGTTTCTTAAGATAGTAGCTCTTGGCTTATCTTCTCTAATCTATAAATGATGTGCATTTAGATTAATTTTTGTTTGATTGTATGTACAGCATTTTAGCTATAGAATTCCCTCATTCCTTTTTCCTCTGCCCCCAAATGATTTCAAAAGACTCTATGATTGTAAATATATGACTTCATTTCTCACGTATTAGGACTTTTGAACATACCTAGTGAACATAAATGGATCTTAAATTTTATATTACTTCAGACTCAGTCACCCATATTTATTAGGACATTAGTATTTTCCAGTAATCCTTGCAAGTGGTCCTAACTTGTTTGATTTCAAGTTGTCTTTTTACTCTCATTTGAGATTATATTTAGATAAATTTCCCTTATACTGTGTAAGTTGGGTATTCCTCTCCCATGATTTTATAGCATCCTTGCTTATCTCCCATAGCTCACATCAACCTGGGTTTTCTATTGCTTCTTAATTATCCCAATCTACCACTAGACTTTGAGTTCTTTAATAGCATTGTGATCCTTTAAATAGTGCATCCCCCCAAATTCATATTCACTTGGAACATTAGAATACAATCTGCTTGTTAGTAGGGTCTTTCTGTTTGGCTGTGTTAAGAGTTTACTCCTTATTCTGTACTCGAGGATCACTCCTGGAAGACTCAGGAGATTATATGTACTGCCAGGGAAAGAACCTGGGTCAACTGCATGCAAGGCAAGTGCTCTGCCAATTGTACTATTTTTTTCAGTCTGAAATAGTGTCTTTAAAGATCTAACTAACTAAAATGATGAAATTATGTTAGATTACAGTGAACACTGAACTCAATAATTGATGTTCTTATAAGGTCTCTGTGTGAAGACACACAGAGGCAGAAATTGTAGTGATACATTTGCAAAACAAGAAGTACTAATAATTGCCAGTAACAGCCAGAAGCTAGGTGAAAAACATTTAAAGCATTTCTCTTTTAGATCATCCATAAGAACCAAACCTGCTAATATTCTGATTTTGAATATTTTGTCTCTAGGTCCATGATATTACACATTGCTACAGTTTAAAACACGAGTTTGTGGTTCAAACATCTTCAATTTGTGTGTTATGAAATATCATTATTAAGTCTGAACTTAATAAGAGAGCTGGGAGAGACAAGAAGGAGGATCATACTTATCATACAAAAGAGAGCCAGATTAAGTATAAGAAAGAGCATAGAAAGAAACAATTCTTATTGCAATATGGATATATATATGTATGTATGTATATACTAATGCTAGCAGAACACAAATACAATAGGAAAACATGAAGAAAGGAGAAGGAATTTGTTAGAGGAATCCCCAAATTTTGCAACTGAAGGGAAGGTTTGTTATTAGAGATTTCTTTATGCTTGTTTGTTATTAGAGATTTCTTTTACCTCTTAAAATTATGACTATTTTTAATTCAGTTACCTAGACATCCCTCAAATTTGTACAGTGAATTAAGATTCACTTAGCATATAGAAAAGTTTAGTCTATGTAATTCAGAGGGAAATTGAGTTAGTTGGTTTTACATTGAGAGCCAAGCACTATCAATCTGAACCAGTGTTTGTTTTAGGAGTAATTGTTAGTTATAAAAGGAAAACACTGTTTAGAGCTTCTGGCCAGTCATTTTCCTACTCCTTTTGTTTGCTTTGTCTTTTTGCAAATGCATCCTGGGCTAGAAGCCATTCTTATTTCCCTTTTTCCAGAATCCTAAATCTAAACAAGTAAAGAAGCTGTTAGGCATAATCACACATCAAGCCCTCTCAGTAATTGGTAGAAACCATGGATTCAGTGGAACAAGAAAAGTGATGGATTGGAACTTGGGTAGCTTGTTGACAATGACATCTCTGAATTCTTTTCTCTCTTTTTTTTATTGAAACACTGTGACAGCAGTTACAAAGTTTTCGGTTTAAGTCTCAGTCATACAGTGATGAAACACCTGACCCTTTATCAGTGCACATTTTCCACCACCCAAAACCCCAGTATTCCCCCCCATCCCACATCCCACATCCCCCCCCCCTACCTGTGTGGCAGACAATTTCCATGTTACTCTCTCTCTACTTTGGTTACATTCAATATTTTGAGACTAAACCCACCACTATTATTTGGGACTTTACCCCAACACTCAGATCTGCCAAAAAGGCAACATTAGACAATTTATTTTCCACTGCTGATTATGAATTGCATATGATGATGTGCGGCCACTATTGCAGCCGTGCAATTTTGGAATTCTGAAGTTTTAATAATTAAATCTGGAGGAATTTCTGCCAAAAGCCGCTGTGTTCGAGCTTTGTTTCTGAGTCTCTGGGATCATTGGTGATAAGCAGCTCGATCAGCAGCCAGAGGGCTCGTTGTTGGGTGACAACTTGGAGTCTCATACGGGCAGTGGGAGGGAAAGGGCCAGCTCCACCCCCATCCCACGAGACCCCACTTTCCTCGTCACTGCGGGTCCCTCCCTGGCTGTCCCTAGGCCTCTGGAAGACAGCGATGGAAACCGAGCTGCCAGGGGAAATAGGCCAAGGCATGAAATCCATTTCCAACTGGGATGGTCCGACCCTGGAAACCTATTCAAGATGTGTTTCTGCCAAAAGCCACATGTTTGATATTCAAGAAAACAGTGATCAGTCACCCATCCCTCCACCAGTGCAAACTTTCCACCACCTATATCCCCCATTATCCCCTCCTTTATCATTTCAGTCCTTATTCTGCCTCTTCAGCACACAATTGTTCAAATATTCTCTCTATAGTTTTGGGCGTTATATTTTGCTTGGATATTCCCACCACCATTCAAGCCTGCCTTCTAGGGGCAGATGCTAGATCATCTATTTTCCATTGCTTACTTTGTATATCAGGTAAGTGGCCGCGTGGTTCAGAGAAATAGTCCTGGTCCCCACATACTGGAGCCATGCTTGTAGAAGCTCATGGTGGCTGGGATTCCATCTGGAGAAAGCGGGGAGACTGCATCTGCTCCACCTGGGGCACCCAAGTGATATCAGCTCAGTTTGGGTCCCAGAGCATTCTCTGGTGTTGTGGTACCCAGGATTCTTCACTGCTGAGTGCGGTCCCATGTATGTATTCTTTGTGTCTGTTTTTGTTGTTGTTTGTTTTATTACTGAAAAATGAACTGGTCCCTGGTCACTGAAGCTCTATTTGCTCTCAATGGAATGAACATCTCCGAATGCAGCAGCTATGTGTACCTGGGCGGAGAAATCAACATGAGGAACGACTTGGTGCCAGAACTGTTCAGGAGGAAGAGAGCAGCGTGGAATGCATTCAAGAGCGTCGAATAAGTGGTTAAGAGAACGAAGAACCTCCGGCTCCGGGCACATCTTTTCGATTCCACCATTCTTCCTGCACTAACGTATGCCTCAGAGACCTGGGCCCTATGCAAACAGGATGAGAATGCTATTCCGGTATCCCAAAGAGGAATTGAAAGAGCTATGCTAGGAGCATCACGTCTCACTCAAGTGAGGGAAGGAATCTGGAGTTTTCCAAGACATTAAAAATCAGATGGGCTGGACATGTAATGCGATTCAAAGACGGCTGCTGGACTAGAGCTGTTACTGACTGGATTCCACAGGACGTCTAAAGACCTCGTGGCCTCCCACCAATGAGGTGGTCAGGCTTCTTCGTCAAAACCATGAAGGAATGGTTTGTGGCTTTTCCTCTTCCTGGAGCGAGCAGATATCATTGGGCTACACTAACACTCTACAGGGACAAATGGAGACGTTACTGACACCTGCTCAAGCAAATCAAAGATCAAAGGGAAAACAAGTGATACAAGTGAAGTGATACCTATTTTAGTAGCTGAATCAAGTAGTTTATCATGTTTTAGCATTTAGTAGCTGAATCAAGACAACTATATTATATAAAATGAGAACAATTTATATGTTCTTGGCATATATAGTTTAATTTTGTAGCCTTGTGCATATCACTGCTGTTTTGAAATATTTTATTTTTAATGTGGGTTTTTAAATTATTTGTTTTTAAATAGTCTGAAAGTTAAAGTTTATTTTTACTGTCAATAAATTCCAAATTGCTATTTACAATCAATATTTCTCTGTTGATAGCAAGATTTCTAAATGAAAAAGTATCATCCTTTATACATTCTCAAATGCTTGGCTGTATCAAAGTTAACTAATACATTTTAGTAGTCTATATAGAAGTTATTCATAGTTCTACTTTATAATAATATTTATATCTGTTTTAGGCTCTACATTTTTACATGACTTACTTTGCTTCAACCATTTGTACTACTCTGGAAAATACATTTTTATAACTAAAGTTTTGTTATATTATTTTGAGTGTTTCAGTTGAATCAGAGGGCATTGGAATTTCATTTTTCTGTGCTCAATATACATTTATTGAAATTAAAATAGCAGTACTATAAAAATAGCTTCCCTGCAGTTGAAATATTTGAAAGTATAATTAAAAATAAAAAAATTAAATCTTAAATCTTAAAAAATTAAATCTTAAATCTTAAAAAATAAAAAAATCTTAAAAAATCTTAAAAAATTAAATCTTAAATCTTAAAAAATAAAAAAATCTTAAAAATCTTTAAAAATTAAATCTTAAATCTTAAAAAATTAAATCTTAAAAAAAAGTCTTAAATAAAAAAAATAAGTGGTACTATAGCCCTTTTGAGCAGTTAATGCTCAAGGCCCCTCTCCACAAGTTCGGATGAGCCTCAGGCATGAAGGAAACGGCAGAGGAACCCTGGTGTGTGGGACCCGGGGTTGAGATCTCCAAACCTACTTGGATTGGGATTGGGCCTCTTCCTCCCAGATCCCCCATTTTTCAGTAGCTAAGCGGTCACACCCAGAAACTGCCTCTGGCACCTTGTAATCCCATCAATGGCCAATATTCAGAGACTATAAAACCAAGCTCCTGGAAGCGGAAGCGACATTTTATAGCCTAGTTCTCCCTCTCAGAGAACCTGGCAAGCTACCAAGAGTTTCCTGCCAGCATGGGAGAGCCTGGCAAACTCGGCAAACTCCCTGTGGCATATTCATATGCCAAAACCAGTAACAATGATGGGTCTCACTCCCCTGACCCTGAAAGAGCCTCCAATGAGACACTGTTGGGAAGGATGAGTAAAGAGAGACTGCTAAAATCTCAGGGCTAGAATGAATGGAGACATTATTGAGACCGCTAGAGAAAATCAACCATCAACAGAATGATGATGATGATGATGATGAAGAAGAAGAACTCTTAAACACCAGTTGAATTCTTTCTGCTTGTTGAGTTTTACTTTTTTGCAGCATTACATTTAAATTTTTTCTGTTTGCAATTTTTGCTTTAAAAAAAACTCAGTGTGTTAAAAACTCAGAGGATGAACTTTTTTGAGGGGACTGTATTTGTTGAATACACTGATTAAAAAGATTTACAGCTGATTTTGAATAAGATACATGTAAATTCAGGAAACTCATTTAAATGATGTTTGATACCATTGTAGAACATATAAGTTGATTTACAAAGTAGTTCTTCAGATGTTCTAGCATTTCTAAAATTTGAGTGATGTTAAACAATTAAGACTAAAAACATGTGTTGCAAATTTGAATTTTTTTAGTCAGCATTTTTATCATACTAATAGTGTAATTCAGTTTTCTGTATATATGTAAGCATTATCTATTTTGACTACATTTTAATCTCAATCACTGGAATATATATACGTTTCTTTTATTATTCATCATTTAAACTTTTCATAATTTTTATTTAATTTAATAACTGTGATCTACAAAGTTATTGATACTTGAGTTTTAGGCATATAAGACTTCAACAACAACCCACCACCAGTGTCAACTTCCCTCCGCCAGTAGCCCCATACTCCAGTCCCTTCACCTTCACCCCACCTTGACAGGGACATTACAAAGGTTGGTGGTTGTGGCTTAGATCCCATGTTTTCAGTGTTGTTGAATCTGTTCTCTGAGTACACAGCTACCCCACTGTTCCACATTATCAGAATAACTGATGTCCTAACTACTGTTCCTGTTCCCTCATTACTTCCCTTTCTCATATTTCTTCTGCTCTTTTTTGTCATTCCTTCTCTCTCCTCTCTAAGCTCTGGGGTCAAGAGTGATCCAGGCATCCCCCTTTTTTACATGTCCCTATCCAGTTATTCTATATGCAACAGATAAGTGAGATTGTTTTGTGTTTTTCTTTCTTCTTGCAACACGATATCTTCTAGTTCCAAGCAGGTCCCAGCAAATTGCATGATTTCATTGTTCTTTGCAGTTGCATATATGAAATATAGGTGCTTCTTTCAATACTGCTAGAAATTCAGTGCTTGCTGCAATAAGTCTACATATGGTTATGTTTAGTACATGGATTAACTTAATAAAAAATTGTTGGCCACAAGGATCACTAAACCTTTTATTTGTATTTTTATTGAAATACAATTTAAGTCTCAGAACTGACTTTTTAGATGAATTTTAAATTGTATTTGTAATAACATCACATGTGTTATCTTTAAAAGAATTTCCTGACAACCCTTTATTTAGCTTCTCTGAATAAACATTAATTTGACCCATGATTAAAATTGGCTCGTTTTGGGGGGAAGCATCTGGTAAAACTTATATAGATCTTACCTTATTTAGCTATTTGCAAAATATACCTTTCCCTATCAAACAGAATGTACTAACAACTGTACTTTACCACTCTGTATATTCATAAGGAAATTTTGAATGCAATATACTTGGAATTAATTTAGAAAACTAGTCATTTGATTCAAATGAAAATTATGTTTCATTATATAAATATAACTTTTGCAGTGACTGCATTAAGTAATTTCCAGCAAGCATTATATTTTAAAAATTATAACTTCAGGGGTGGAGCAAAGAGCTCAAGTAGTAGAGTACATGCCCTGCATGTGTGAGGTTCCGAGTTTGACCCCACAGCTGTGCATTGTCTTCTTTCAAACTAACACTGCAGCATATGGCTTTCATGGTCCCCTGAGCAAAAATCAATGCATGTTGAGCCCAAAGATTGAAACGTAGGCCTGCACTGTTGACCTTAAAATCACTGGGAGTTCTCCCTATTTTCTGGAAGAAATAAGTTAACTTGTGATGCAGTTACTAAAGTTTAATCAAATTTGTCTTCTTGTCGTAAGGTGACCAATGATATCACTATAGTTTCTATCATTAAATATAAATAAAGGTCAGAAAGTAGGAGGTAAATTCAATGAAATTCAAGAGTCTTGTCCCATAAATGAAATTTTCAGAGATATGGTAGTCTGAAGCATGTTGTAATTTTCTCCAAAATAATATCTAAGTTTCTCATGTTCATTGAAGGAGACACAAATACCACTTTGAATTTTAGGTAGCAAACACACACATACATACATATATATTCCAACATTTGTGATGATATTTATTTATAACCTTTTATGTACATATTTAATTTGAGTATTGACTTTGGGGCACTTATTCAATTATCTGTGTTCTGTGTCCTCTTCTTTTGAGAAGTACACAGAATACAGAGTAAAAGAACAGATGACTGCTTTGCCACGTAGATGCTAAAATTTAGCAAATCCAGTGGGCCTCAGAGCATTGGATGTCCTTGATGTTTTATAAATTCCTGAAAAAAAAACTGTTAAAGAGTGAAAAAAAAAAGACTAGGATTTTGGAACAGCCATATCATCAGAGACAACTATGCCATACCTCAACTGTATATTATGGAGTGAAAGTAGGCTATGTAAATGTCACTACTTTATATAACTTCTTTAAGGATTTAAACAACATTTTCAATAATTTGGGGTAGCATTGGTTTAGAAGATGTTGGATTAAAATTTCACACCTCTTCATGTGACCACAGTGCATATGCCACAAGTATCACCATCCCTCCACCATAGTCCCCTGGACACTGCCCTGACTTCAGTCTCTCTCACCATTTTGTGATGTTAGTTCAGTTTTTGAATCTGAGGGTTGGTTTTGTCTGATTTTATCTGTGCCCTTACTTTGCTTCTAATGCATAGAGACATTATATTAGTGAAATAATCTGTTATTTGTCTTTGCTTTCTCATTTATTTCTCTTAGCATGTCCCTTCCCAGTTCTATCCATGTTATAACAGATATTGTATATATGTCAGAATCTACTCACTTTACTGTAGTTGAACACTTGGGTTGCTTCCATTTCTTGCTATTGCAAATAATATAAGAGAAATAAGTATGCTTATTTGTCTTAAGTTGGTTATTAGTATTCTGATAGCTGGCAAGAGAATTGCTAAATCATATGACATATCTATTTTTGGTGTTCTAAAAACTCTTCATGCCATTTTCTACAGAATTTGGACCAATTTATATTCCACTAATAGTATATAAAGATTTTTTGTTTCCTCATCATCACTGGTACTTGTTATATCAATATTGGCTATTGGCCATTCTCATAAATTTAAAGTGCTATTTCATTGCTATTTTGATTTGCAATTATTTGATAATCAGAAATGATTAATGTGTTTGCATGTTCCTCTATGACCTGTATGTCTTTCTAGAAAAATTGTTCAGATTTCTGGCATATTCTTTGGAGGGATTGTTTGCTTTTTAATGTTGAATTTTTTGAGTATTTTTTTCTTGGATGTTTATCCTTAGCTGGATGGAAAGTGTCCAAATGTTTTTCCTTTTTTCCCAATTAAGTAGTATGTCCTTCTCTTTAAATGATATTTTCTTTAATTTTGTATATTTTTCTAAAGTTTGATGTAACACTGAATAAGTTTTCATTTGTTTCTCTTGCTGTTGAGTACTTGAAGAGATCACTAAAGCCAAAGTCATGGAGTGATTTTCCTGTGTTTTCATCAATGTATGTTATGGTTTGGAGTTTAGTAACCAACTATATATTTTGGGGGTTGCTTTTGGGGGAGAGAGGTGAGTACTAAGAAGTGCTCAGCATCTACTCCTGACTTGATGTTTGAGGAGATATGTGGTACTAGGGGTTGAACTCAGAGCTCCGACATGCAAGCAGTGTTTCAGCCATATTTACTTAGTCTAATGTCTTTAATATATTTTAAATTAACTTTTGTTCATGGTATAAGATAGTGATCTAACTTCATTAACTTTATGTGACTTTCTAGTTTTCTGACCATTTGTTGAAGAGATTTTTCTTCCTCCATTTTTATCCTCTAAGTTTCTTTTTTGTAATTAATTTTTGAAATAAGGGCTGGAGTGATCACACAGTGGTAGGGCGTTCACCTTACATGTGGCCGACCCGGGTTCAATTCCTCTGCCCCTCTTGCAGAGCCCAGCAAACTACCGAGAGAATTTCACCGACACAGCAGAGCCTGGCAAGCTACCAGTGGCATATTCAATATGCCAAAAACAGTAACAACAAGTCTCAAAATGGAGATGTTACTAGTGCCCATTCGAGCAAATCGATGAGCAATGGAATGACAGTAACAGTGACAATTTTTGAAATAATAAAGATTTATTTCTGGACTTTCAGTTCTATTCCATTGGTCTGTGTCAGATTTAGTCCAATACCATAGTTTTTTTTTTATTTAATTATAGCTTTGTTATATATTTATAGTTGTGAAGAAAATGTCATCACTTTAAATTGAACAATTCAATGACATTTAGTACATTCATAGTATTATACAACCTCTACCTCTTTCTTGCACCAAGGCATTTTCATCTTTACAAAACAGTTACATAATACTTTTAAATTATCTTCTATTTGGGGAAAATTTATTTTATTTTCTTTTTCTAGCTCTCATTTATTTTCTTTCGAGTTTCCTAGAGATTGGTTGTAGAGTTTTAGGTGTTTTTAGGCATATTTTCATGATTTTGTGTTTTCCTTTGAGCACTGCTTTTACTCTTTACCTTAAGATGAGCTATGTTGCATTTTCATTTATTTCTTATTTTTGTATTACTGTGTTGAATTTCATTTTTATTTTAGTAATATCTCATTAAAAGCAACTTATATTTTCCTATATGCTATACAATTATTTTATTCTTGCATTCTTTATTGTGTACTTTATTGACTTCTGATAGTGTACTATTTTCGTTACATATTTTATTTAATTTTACATATTGCTGCATCACTGTATCACTGTCACCTTGTTGTTCATTGATTTGCTCGAGCGGGCACCAGTAACATCTCCATTCATCTCTGTCGCATGCTAGTGTAGCTTGATTGAGGGTTCTTTCAAGATCAGGGGAATGAAGATCCTCGTTGTTACTGTTTTTGGCATATCAAGTTCGAGACGGGTAGTTTGCCAGGCTCTGTCATGCGGTCGAAATACTCTTAGTAGCTTGCCGAGCTCTCTGAGAGGGACAGAGACTTTTAGGACGGCCTCTAATCGCCTTTACTGAGTATATGAGAAACATTAAGAATGTAGGGGGTCTGTACAGTGAGTACACTTGCCTTGCACATGGCCAACCTAGCTTTGATACCCAGCACCCTATATGGTCCCCCTAGCCTGCCAGAAGTGATCCCTGAGTGCAGAGACAAGAGTTTACATATATATTTGAGATATACTAGTAGTGTTTTCTATGAATCATACCTGACATCTAAAATTTTAGAATTATATTTTGAATTAATATCAATCAATTTGAATAGCATGCCAAAAATCTGCTTTTATCTTGCTTAGTATTTATTTATTTATTTATTTATTTATTTGCTTTTTGGGTCACACCCAGCGATGCTCAGGGGTTACTCCTGGCTTTGCACTCAGGAACTACTCCTGGCGGTGCTTGGGGGACCATATGGGATGCCGGGGATCGAACCCGGGTCGGCCGCGTGCAAGGCAAATGCCCTACCTGCTGTGCTATCGCTCCGGCCCCGCTTAGTATTTATTTTATATCATTTAAACTTATGTCTACATACTAGATTTTCAGTACTATTTATTCTCAATACCTTTATGCATTTGTCTTTAAGATATAATTTAGTACATGGTAAAATGATAAGCATAACTGCTGGCATTGACATATTTATGTAGCTATCTCCGCATGAAAACATTTTTCTTTGACAAATTTTAGTTACAGTCTACCATCCTTTCATTTCATTATATATTTCTTTAATTAGCTTGTCATGTAGGGTATATCTAGTAGTAAAAAAATGTCCTTATGCTTTGGTTTTTCTGGAAATGTCTTAATTTCACCTTCGTTTTTGAAGATAATCTTGCTGGGTATAGAATGATCTGTATATCCAGCAGATTTTTGTTTCAGCCTTTTAAATATGACATTCTTGTCATTTCCATATTTTCTTTTGCAAAACATGTTATTAACATTATAAAAATTTTCTTCTTTGTTTGTTTTGTTTTGGGGCAACACCCAGTGTCTTATTGCTGGCTCTGTGCCCAGGGATTACTCGAAGCAGTGCTTGGAGGACCATATGATGTAATGGGGATTAAAACTGGGCCAGCTGAATGCAAGGCAAGTGGCCTACCCTAACTGCTGTACTATCACTTCAGTCCACATTATAAAGGTATTCTTGAACATAGATAATTTCTTTCCATATTCTGCTAAGAACGTTTTCCTTTGTCCTCATCTTTTGAAAATTAAATTACAATGTGTCACCGTATTGATCTATTTGAATTACCTTGATATTTTTAATTAATACATTGACATTTTCACCAAACTTGGGAAATATTTAGCTATTATTTTTTCAAATATTTTCATCCAATATTTTTCTGTCTTTTCTCCCTATTTTTTCTTTAGACATGGTATGCTTGATAGTGCTGCATAGTTTTCTTAAGCTCTGCTTCTTCATTCAATTTCCTTTGTCTTATTCAGAATATAAATTCACCTTTATTAAAAAATATAGATTATTCTTCTTTTTCCAATTCCACTTAATGTCTTTAATATATATATATTTTTATTTTACTCATTGTACTTTTGAACTCCAGGATTTCCATTTGGCTCCAGCTTATAATTTTGACCTTATTGATGTATAATTTGTTTTGCTTGATTTTCTTCATTTTCTTTGTTTGACCATCATCATCCTTTATGTGTCACTGTATCACTGTCATCCGTTGCTCATCGATTTGCTCGAGCGGGAACCAGTAACGTCTCCATTCATCCCTTTTATGTTCAGGGTCAGGGGAATGAGGCCCAATATTATTACTGTTTTTGCCATATCAAATACACCATGGGTAGCTTGCCAGGCTCTGCTGTGCAAGATTCTGCATCGCTCTCTTCCAGGAGCTTTGTTTTATAGTCTCTGGAGCTTGGCCGTTGATGAGATTACATGGTGCTGGGGGTAGTTTGTGGGTGTGGCTGCCAAGCTACAGGGAAACCGGGGATCTGGGTGGAGGAGGCCCAGTCCTGATCAAGCAGTCTTGGAGATCTCAACCACAAGTCCGTCATACCTGGGTTCCTCTGATGGTTCCTTCATGCATGAGACTTGTCTGAGCTTGTGGAGAGTGGCCTTGAGCACGGCTGTGGCTGGGTTCTGGAGCTTTTTGGCTGTCGGCTCTGCTTGGGGCAGGGAGGGAAACTCAACCCACCCCCTCAAGGAGGCCCTGGTAAAGGCAGCCTGGTGTGGGGGCAGGAGATTAGGCCTACCATTATGCATACTTAAGATTATTTTTTAAAAGCTTTCTTTTTTCAATTTTAAGGTTATTCAGGCACTGAAAGGGGAAAGTCATAATGTTTCTTTAATTAAGATTAATTTTTTTTGTTGAAAAACTTCCATTTTCACAAAAAATTAAACATCATAATGTGATAACATTGAAAATTATATCTTCTCATTTTGCAGAATTTGATGCCTTTTGATTGTTGAAGACTGAAAATGTTCACTATTTACTGATATTTTTAAAACTACTTCTGCACCTGGCACAACTGGACAACCACATGCAAAAAAATGGGTTTAGACCTTGACCTGACACCATGCACAAAAGTCAGATCAAAATGGATTAAAGACCTCAACATTAGACCAAAAACCATAAGGTACATTGAAGACAAGGTCGGCGAAACCCTCCACGATATTGAAGATAAAGGTATCTTCAAAGGTGACACGGAACTAAGCAATCTAGTAAAAACAGAGATCAACAAATGGGACTACATTAAACTAAAAAGCTTCTGCACCGCAAGAGATACAGTGACCAGAATACAAAGACTATCCACAGAATGGGAAAGGATATTTACACAATACCCATCAGATAAGGGGTTGATATCAATGGTATATAAAGCACTGGTTGATCTCTACAAGAAGAAAACATCCAACCCCATCAAAAAATGGGGCAAAGAAATGAACAGAAACTTTACCAAGGAAGAAATACGAATGGCCAAAAGGCACATGAAAAAGTGCTCTGCATCACTAATCATCAGAGAGATGCAGATCAAAACAACCATGAGATACCACCTCACACCACAGAGACTAGCACACATCCAAAAGAACAAAAGCAACCGCTGTTGGAGAGGATGTGGGGAGAAAGGGACCCTTCTTCACTGCTGGTGGGAATGCCGACTGGTTCAGCCCTTCTGGAAAACAATTTGGACGACTCTCAAAAAATTAGATATTGAATTCCCATTTGACCCAGCAATACCACTGCTGGGAATATATCCCAGAGAGGCAAAAAAGTACAATCGAAACAACATCTGCACATGTATGTTCATCGCAGCACTGTTTACAATAGCCAGAATCTGGAAAAAACCCGAATGCCCCAGAACGGATGACTGGTTGAGGAAACTTTGGTACATCTATACAATGGAATACTATGCAGCTGTTAGAAAAAAGGAGGTCAAGAATTTTGTAGTCAAGTGGATGGGCATGAAAAGTTTCATGCTGAGTGAAATGAGTCAGAAAGAGAGAGACAGACATAGAAAGATTGCACTCATCTATGGTATATAGAATAACAGAGTGGGAGACTAACACCCAAGAACTGTAGAAATAAGTACCAGGAGGTTGACTCCATGGCTTCGAGGCTGGCCTCACGTTCCGGGGACAGGTCAACTCAGAGAAGCGATCACCAACTACATTGTAGTCGAAGGCCATGTGGGGGAAGGGAGTTGCGGGCTGAATGAGGGCTAGAGACTGAGCACAGCGGCCACTCAACACCTTTATTGCAAACCACAACAGCTAATTAGAGAGAGAAAACAGAAGGGAATGCCTTGCCACAGTGGCAGGGTGGGGTGGGGGGGAGATGGGATTGGGGAGGGTGGGAGGGACACTGGGTTTACGGGTGGTGGAGAATGGGCACTGGTGAAGGGATGGGTTCCCAAACTTTGTATGAGGGAAGTATAAGCACAAAAGTGTATAAATCTGTAACTGTACCCTCACGGTGATTCTCTAATTAAAAATAAATAAATTAAAAAAAAAAACCTACTTCTGCACCAATTATATTCTTTACTATATGTGGACTTGGTAGATTTTTTTTTTATTACCTTGTACTTAGTTAGTAATGTCAATTATAATTTACTGACAACAATAAAAGCCAGTTGTTTATCTCATTAGCTGTATTGGGGACACTATTTCAACACTCAACCAGGGTGCTATTAATGAGGTTTTAGATCAGTATATGGTGGAAACTTAGTATCTTTTCTGTACATCACCTTGTCTTAGTCATACAGTTATTGATTTTGAATGCCCTAAATTCCTAAAGAAATTTTCATCCAAGCTTTTAGTGAACTATTATGTGCCGCACCTGCAATCTTTTGCCCAAGTGGCATCAGCAGTTTTATTTACCTTTTGTTTTCTAGGACTACCTACTGCTTTACCGCCCCTGGATATCTGAATTGGGCCAAATTTAGGTAAGCACATTTCATTAGTCCTTTCAGTTGCATCCATAAAATTTAGAATAAACATAATAATTTGTGAATAAGAAAACCAAGGATCAAGGAACCATGCCAGAAGAAAACTAAGTTGTAGTCTTTTAAAATTTACTTATGCTATGGCTTGGAGGCTGGTCTCTCATTCTGGGTAACTCAGGGAAGGGACCACCAAGTAAAATGTGGTTGGAGGTCATGTGGGGGAAGGGTGATGCGGGCCAAATACAGACTAGAGACTGAACACAATGGCCACTCAACACCTTTATTGCAAACCACAACACCTAATCAGAGAGAGAGAACAAAAGGGAATTCCCTGCCATAGTGGCAGGGTGGGGTGGGGGGAGACGGGACTGGGGAGGGGGGGAGGGATGTTGGGTTTACTGGTGGTGGAGAATGGGCACTGGTGAAGGGATGGGTTATCGAATTTTGTATGGGGGAAACATGAGCACAAAGATGTATGGATCTGTAACTGTACCCTCACAATGACTAATTAAAAATACACTAATAAAAAAAAAAGAAAAAAAATGAAAGTGGGCAAAAGACCAAAAAAAAAATTACTTATGCTAGAGAAAGAATGAGTAAGGTCAAGACAGTTTCACAACTGTTTTCTTACCATTTTGAAATAATCTCTATTGATTCAGCATTTGGGTTTTTATTTTTTTGTAAGCTTTTTGCCAACTTCTAATGTTATGAAAAATTTGGCTTTTATTATCTTTCTTAGTTTTATGTGGAGGTAGAAGAATTATTATAATCAACTCCATTTTTTGAGGGAACTAATCAATATTTTTTGTTAAAAAACTTTCAATTTTTGTAAGAGAAACTTAGGGTGATTGAATTTGAATATAAGACATGCAAACCCTAATTTGCTTTGTAATTATTCATATTATAAGTTATTTTCTCAATATATTATAAACACCTGAAAATTGTTGATAAGTAATTGTAAGAACAATCTAGAAGGCTGGAAGAGAGTGGATTTTTGTTGGCGGCGAAATACAAATGGGTGCCACAGCAAAGGAGTGGATAACCACCAAAGGAATGGCCCCCTGCTCCTTCCTGACTCATGATGATGCTATCTGAGGGGTGAGTGTTTGAGAGGTCAGAATGTATGTGTACTGAGTCTGTTACCAACACTAAGATAACAAGCTGAACCCGTCTTACCTGATATTCTCGGCATTGTTAGATTACCTGGATTTTTCAATAGGCTCTGGTTCTCTGGCTCAGAAAAAGTAGGTCCAGACTCTTAGGTTTTGTTTAATCATAGAAAATAATTTTTGGAGAATACAGGTAGGAAGCAAGAATAGGTTCATTATAGGAATATACTATTTCTAAGAAGAATTTGGTCTTATCCAGAAAGGTGAGAAGGTGAGAACACTGACAGTTAATTTTATACTCCTAAAGAAAGGCACCTATTGAGACCAGATAGATAATACAGCAAGGAAGATGCTTTGCCTTGCATGAAGCTGACCCAGGTTCAGTCTCCACTATATGATATGAGCTCTGCCAAGAGTGATCATTAAATGCAGAGCCAGGAGTAAGCCCTGAGCACCGCCAAGTGTTTTCCAAACCAAAAAGAAGGAGAGAGGAGAAAAAATGGCAGAGCCAATTCCTCACTGGATTGCTAGGAAGAAATGACACACCCTGAGTTGGGAAGTGGGCACTCAAATTGGAGTTGTCCAAGTTGTCTGGGAAGCTGATTATACAGGTTCCTGATCCCTGCTACCTCCATGCTTCCTCAGCTTGAACTAAGTAAGGGTCAGTGCTATGAAGTTGTCAAGGAAAAATACATTTAGCACTGGTGGTCTCTCTAATTCTCTGTCTTGTCATAGCATGATATCTCCATGCAGTTAGCTTTCATCTTGAGTTAACAGTAGAATGACCCTCTCAGTATAAATCTTGATTTTCCAAACATTTCTTGGTGTTGCAACTTTTTGCCTCTTCAACATTTCTGTCTTATGGATTCCTGAAGTTTGCATTCACAGGGCCCCCCTACTCAATGGAGGACACCTTCCTTACTTTCTTTTTTAAAACTTTGTTATAGCAGAGCGGTTGAGCATTCGCCTTTCACGCGGCCGACCCACATTTGATTCCTCCGCCCCTCTCAGAGAGCCCGGGAAGCTACTGAGAGTATCGAGTTCGAGCGTCAGAGCCTGGCAAGCTACCCGTGCGTATTGGATATGCCAAAAACAGTAACAATAAGTCTCTCAATGAGAGACATTACTGGTGCCCGCTAGAACAAATCGATGAGAAACGGGATGCCAGTGATTACAGCATAGGCTCAGTAATTCATGTTTTGGAGAAAGTTGTCTACCGATTTTGATACCCCTGCTTTGGGACCTTACCTTGAAAACACAGCCAAGAGCATCTGTGATTTTCTGTGGTATTTAGAGAGATTGGAGAGATAGGAACATAGCCACATTACAGAGTCAGAATCTTTCTGTGGACTCAAGTGATTTGGATATGAATTTTTCCAGACTATTGGGATGGGACTGATACCTATTTTCATAATTCATTAAAAATGAATTCAAACCTACCATCTCCCTTTGATCCTTTTTTGGCAATTCAACTAAATAAACGATAAAAAAATAAAATGAGCTTGGAAATTGGCCTCACATGCTGGGGGGAAAAAGCAGCTGCGATAGAGAAGGGAACACCTAGTAGAGAATGTTGAGTTGAAAGCCTTGTGCCGAAAGTAGACTATAGACAGAACATGATGGCCACTCAATACCTCTATTGCAAATTACAACATCCAACAGGAGAGAGAACAAAAGGAAATGCCCTGCTGCAGAGGCAGAGAGAGAACAAAAGGAAATGCCCTGCTGCAGAGGCAGGGTGGGGTGGCGGGGTTGGGGTAGGGATGGTGGGAAGGATACTGGGAACATTGGTGGAGGAGAATGGGCACTGCTAGAGGAATGTAACTAAATTCAAACATGAAAGTTCATAAGTTTGTAACTGTACCTCACAGCGATTCACTAATAAAAATTAAAAAAATAAATAAATAAAATGAGGAAAGGGGAATGGACTTAGACTCTGTGAGATGGATTTTTTCGTGATAAAAATGTGTTAGTGTCTTTCAGAAACTCTTCCTATAGGCTAATTGTGGGAACCATCCTTTTCTCAAAAGGAGAAAAGGCAGTTCGAGCACCCTATGGGACACTTAGAGCTCTAATTTCACTCATTGTAATGAAGACTGATGGGTACTGGGATCAGCTTTCTGCCCAAGGGTCTGTAAGTTTCAGTAAGAACCCTTTCTTACTGTGGCACATTTGGTCTGTGGGGAGAGTATGGATGCTCGAGGCAAAGTTGCTGATGGGAAGCCAAATTCAGGCTGGCCTCTTATTATCTGATTCCCTACCCGTTCAGCTGGCCCAAGGGAGCCACATGCCTTCCTTCTTATCCAAGGTCTTGAGAGGAGTAGCAGAGGCTGATGGCAGTCTCCAGTTATAGCCCTTCAGGGCAGGCTCTGTGGAGGAATGTGATTCCATTAAAACACAGTTCGTCCCCTGAGGCTGCTGAAGGAGACAATAATAATCTTTAGATCTAACCCTGAAGTTTAAGGAAGTTACTGAGAATGAAAACATGTCCACACTCTTTAAAACAACAACAAAAATATACTAATTTTAAGGCAGATTGGGAAGCAGGGAGGAAGAAGAGAATCAAGATTTCTTTGGCACTTTCAAGTTGCTATCTTCTCTAATTGCACATTTAAGTAAACCTTGGAAAACAGAATTTATCATTTTAATGAGATAAGAGGAATTTAAGTTGGGTCAGAGAAGTAATCGATTAACCAAAATTTGGTAAGTAGCAAATTTACCAAGTATAGATATAGAGGTCAAAATGGTCTATCACCAGGGCAGATCCTTCACGTATTAACCTTCTTTTCCCATATATTTGCCCTGGTTTAAATCAGAATTAAGCTGATTTATCCAGGAACACACTGTTGATAAAAAGTCAGACTGTGTCTTTAGCTTTGTGAGGAAGAAATACACATTGTTAATGTCCCAACTCTGATCTCAGTGCAAATCATCTTTAATTCTATTTTTTAAGAATAATTCTAAATGGGGGGGCTGGAGAGATAGCACAGCGGGTAGGGCGTTTGCCTTGCACGCGGCCGACCCGGGTTCAAATCCCAGCATCCCATATGGTCCCCTGAGCACGGCCAGGGGTAATTCCTGAGTGCAGAGCCAGGAGTAACCCCTGTGCATCGCCAGGTGTTACCCAAAAAGCAAAAAAAAAAAAAACAAAAAAAAAACAAGAATAATTCTAAATGGGGCTAGAGCGATAGCACAGCAGTAGGGCATTTGCCTTGCATGCAGCAGATCCAGGTTCGATTCCTCCGCCCCTCTCGGAGAGCCCTGCAAGCTACCGAGAGTATCTTGCCCACATGGCAGAGCCTAGTAAGCTACCCGTGGTGTATTTGATATGCCAAAAACAGTAGAAACACGTCTCAGAATGGAGCTGTTACTGGTGCCCGCTCCAGCAAATCGATGAGCAACGGAATGACAGTGACAGTGACAATTGTAAATGCCTAATTCCTAATAATTTCCCTCCCCAGTTCTTTAACCCTAAATCCTTCCCTCTAGGCACTGTTATGAGTGTTTTTGTAGTGTTTAACTAAAAAGACACTTATGGAAATATCTTTATTCTAAGTCAAACACTTATTTTAAGTTTTTGGGATGTTGAAATGTATGAATTAGCTCAAGGATCAAGTCTTTGCCTCCATGGAGTTCTATAAAAATAATTAAAATATAGTTTGATTAGAATGAGGGGTAAAAGAGTGTCTTGGGGGAAAAAGACTTATTAGAGAGACAATGGTCATAAGAGACTTGACTGAAAAGATGACATTTAAGCATACCTAAAACCTTGAAGGAAAAGTTGTAAAGATATCCCAGGAGGAATGCACTGACTGAGCAAAGAGAACCACATGTAGGGCTGCATTAGAAATGAGTATTAGGAATGAGAAGAACAAAAATATGTTTGTAGCTGGGGCAGATTAAAGAAAGATGTTGTGGTTGACAGTTTAGTGGTGTCAGGAAAGCTGGAAGTAACCCCAAACTTCTTAGCTCAACTTCAGAGTTGGTGGTTCCTTTTCTGAACCTACTCCTCATCTGTGACTATTTGGATTATAATGCCTATAATACACTGTAGTTGAGAATGAACTGAGTAAATGTAAAAATGCCTGAATCCAGTGAATAAAAGCATTTTCACTTGTCTTGCCACTTGTCTTTTCCATGCTCTCCCTTGCTTTTACCTCTTTCTTAAGTCCTTCTAAAATCATATATCCAACCCCAAATCTGTGCTGGTTGCTCGGTGATGAGAACAAATATCCAATTTCTTGTTCTTGTCAGAGGGAGAAGTCATTATGACCTTGGGCAGGTGATCTTTTGAGGACTGATTCCCAGTCTGTGAAAGGGAGGAGAAAGTTGGTAATTCTGTCTGGGGTTGTAAGTTAATGAATGCCGAAGGAGGTTTATTCATTTATTTTTCATTTTCCTTTTGTTCAAAACAATGGTCATAGCTTATTTCTGTCTGTTCTCAGAATTCCAATTGGTGGTACTTCATGTGGTACTGAGTATTGAACTTGGGTCTGCTGATGCAAAACCCTCACTCATGTCATTGAACTATAGTTCCAGCCCAAGAAGGTTTATTTACACTGAATTTTAAGGTATGTCTAGCATATCACAGAGCATTGTAAGTAGGGAAACATATAATCTGGGTCATAGGAAGAATAATACGGCCCTAATAATAAGCCCCTCTGTCCCTTTGTATATGTTAATTTCCATGAAAAAATGAAACTTTGAGTACAGGTCATTAAAATAGAAAGCTTATTTGTGACTACCAAGGTAGACTAATAACTTATAGATATCCTTATAGGTGAGAGAGGGAGGTAGAAGGTCAGAATCAGAATCAAAATAAAGAATATTTAAAATGTTAGTCTTCTGACTTCAAGGATGGAAAAACGAACCATGAAAGTATTGGTAATTTATGCAGAATGAATAAAGCAAAGGAACAAATTCCTCTCCAGATTCTCTGAAGTCTACCAACAACTATCAACACGTTGACCTTCATCTTACAAAATCCATTTAAAATCAAATGGTAGCATAAAATCCTCTGTAGTATAAAAAATTTATTCTTTAAAACCACTAAATTTTTTATAGCAGCAATGGTAAACTAATAATTCCCATTGGCAATGCCAGGAAGCATTCAGCTAAAACCAAAATAAGTTAACTCCAAATTGTAAAAAGTCTCCTCCACAAACTTAGTCTTATGACCCAAGATATTCAATGTTTTTCCTCTATATTTAAGAAAACACACATGATAGTTTTGAAGTCCTAGTTATCCAGGATCCTTGTCACTACTGACCCTCCTTTCCCTTCAATAATCATCAGAGGAATTTGTTCCATTCATTCCATATGTAGACCGAGTCCAAAACCAGAGCTTCTTTAAGTCAGGCATCTCACATTGGTGTCTGACCACAGATTCCTTGTTTCACTTTTTATGATTCATTTTATTAGCTCTATATATCCAGTTGTCACTGTCACTGTCATCCCATTGCTCATTGATTTGCTCGAGCGGGTACCCATAATGTTTGCATTGTGAGACTGGTTGTTACTGTTTTTGGCATATCGAATACGCCACGGGTTGCTTGCCAGGCTCTGCCATGCGTGAAAGATACTCTTGGAAGCTTGCTGGGCTCTCTGAGAGGGGCGGAGGAACCAAACCCAGGTCTGCTGCTTGCAAGGCAAACGCCTTATCTGCTGTGTTGCCAAATTTAATATTCAATTAGGATGTCCTATAATGTAAATATATAACTGAATTATACACTTCCCAAATTGCTTTGCTAGATATCATGATGGATTACATAGCTTTTTCAGACAGAAATAGTCAAGAAGTTTCAGAGACAAACTTGATGTCTCCCTCTCATTTTGATCTTCATATCTAAGAGCCCGGGTTCCTTGGTGCCAACCTCATAATAATTTTACAATTTTCTCTTTCTCTTCCTCTCACCATCTCTAGTCATTTCAGTTTTTCTACTTACTGCTTGTCTCTTGCCTGGCCTTTTGTATACAGCGTCAATGTCTTCCAATTTTTTCACACAACAGTTACCTCATGAAGTTAACAAGTTTCAGACAGAGCAAATGACTCCACTGTCAAATACTTATCACACAATGCAAAGTAAAGTCTATTATTCTTTGACACTTCAAAATATTCTCAATTAGACATCAGTCCACATTTTCATACAAAACATATTTCTTTTCAGGGGCTCTATTGCAATACATCAATCCTTAATCACACCTTTATTCTTCTTATTCCATGCCTTTGTTCAACCTATGCTTTACATATTATTCCATTCTCCCCATTGAACTGTTTCCCCTTCTTTTCAAATACCCTAAAAATATTATCATTTTTATAACTTCTTTGGATATTGCCCTATGTAACTTATTAATGCCTCCCTCTCCTCTTTAATCTTGTGTTACCAAATAGGGCAATGGAATGGTTGTTATAATGAAAATTTAATCACTTCATATAATTGTGGCTTACAGTTCTTAAAATTTATATTCATATCTTACTTCATTTTAAAGAATACTAGGGGCACCAAACTGAACAGTAATTATTTTAGATTTCTTAATTTTTTTCTTTTGAATCACTCACCTTCACTCACTAGATTTAAATACTTATTTTCAGGGTTCACTTTTTTTAAAGGTTGTTTGAGTTTTTCAGAAATAAACTGGGCATATTTAACTTCCCCTCTAGCTCCCTAACCTTATTCAACTTGTTTTTGGTTCCTAGAAGATTAATAATATACATTCACATTTCATTGGTCCGTTCCCACTGACTTTGGGGTTATTTGTCCAATGGGAAACTCCAATAGGAAATGGAGGAGAAGGAAAATATAGTCATTTGCACTGGATGCTCTTTCTGAGAATCATTGAAAGCTGGTTGCATTTGTGATCAAAGATCACTGTTCTCAGACATTCTACTCTAACCTCATTTACTTGGACCTATGAGAGGTAAAGGTTTATTCCATTGTGACAAATAAAGTAAGACACCTACACTATTTCTTTTTGCGTCTTTGTAATCTTGTTACTATGCTTTCCTAATACTTCTTAGTTTGAGCTTGCATTTCTTTTCTACTAGGACTATTGTAGATAGTGAAAATGCTCTTTCTTCTTGTCACTCTTACTCTGCTTTTTCCTCTCATGATCTAAAGTAGAACATTACTCTAGCACAGAGACCGCAGGAGGCATTTAAAATAAATGGGGTCTGTAGACTCTGTATAAGAGTATATAGTAATAGTAGTACTAGGTAGCTGTGCAATTTCTAGTGAATAACAGCACTCAACACATGATGATTGTCTAGTAAAGAATTTTGGGATGAAGCTGACTATGATGCAAGACTGAGCCCCTCCTTTTTGTTCATATAGCTATAGGAACTCAGAAATGCTTACTTTTAGCAGCAGAATAATACCACTGGGTCACTTAATCTCATTCTTGCCCAAATCTCACTACTTTTTTATGGGCAAAGAAATTCCCCAAGGGATATTCCTATTCTTTCTTGGATTGAAAGAGTATGAAAATATTTGGTTCACTGTCTGGAAAAGTCAGTGTCCCTGGGGAATAAGTCTAGATGCTGCTGAGTAAGTGAAACAGACAGATCTCAGGGGATATGGATGCCCAGCTCTTGGCTAAAACATAATTGCTGAGAAGAAATGCCCACAAATGAGATTCTGCTCAGCCTGGCTCATAAGATGTCTGTTGTACTCCCCTCTAAAGACACTGAGTGTGCATACCTCTTCATCCTCAGCAATGGAAAACAAGTTATCTAATGCTTCCTTTTCAGCAGGTCTGACTTTAGGGGAGAGACTCTCCAAACAATAATAGTGAGTTTGTTGAAATATTGAATGCAATCAAAGTGAAAGTAAAGTGAAATTTATTAGTTACACAGGTGGGGGGGGGCTAGTGGTGGGGGGGTTAGGGGTGTGGGGGTGTGGGGTGGAGCTATACTGGGATTCTTGGTGGTGGAATATGTGCACTGGTGAAGGGATGGGTATTCGAGCATTGTATAACTGAGATTTATTTTTTTTTTTAATTTTATTGAATCACCATGTGGAGGGTTACATAGTTCTCAGGATTATGTCGGTTATACAATTCTCAAACACCCTTCCCTTCACCAGTGCCCATCCTCCATCACCAACCCCCCCAGTATACCTGCCGCCCCCTCCCACCTCCCCAGTCCCCACCCTTGTACTTGATAAGTTTCACTTCATTTATGCCTTATCTCGATTACATTCCATGTTTCAACACACAACTCACTACCGTTGTTGGGGTTTCCCCCAAAAAAGAAAAGCAGTCCTATTGCCAAGGAGGCATTTGATAGTTCTCCACTGCTAAGAATATAGAGATATTAAGTCCCGCTGTTTGTTACATAACTTTTCTTTTTCCCCCTTGCCCCGCGCCACCGAGTTCACGCCTGTTTAGTAATCGCCACGCTGCCTGACAAGGGAAAAAAAAAAAAAAGAAAAAAAAAAAAGAAAAAAACGAAAAGGATGGTTATTTCCCGTCATCAGCAGACGTGGGGCTCTGGCTTAGTTGATAGACTAGTAGAGTGTCTGGAAGCAGTTTCTGGAACCGAAGGTCTTGCGCTGGTATCGGCTCTGGCTCGAGATTCCACCAGCGTCCCACTGTTCCATGTACATAATTTTTCCCCTTATATCCCATTCCCACGCCACCAGGTCTGTTTGCTTAATGGACATCACACTGTAGTTGACGACACGCCGCGTTTCTTCCCGAGAAAGAAGAAAATTTCTTCTCAGCTGGCGTGGGGATATAGCTTAGTTTAGTCTAGAGAGATGGCTACCGTTTTGATTGCCTTCAATATTTCAGCAACAGACTTACTATTCTTGTTAGGATCTCCCACAAAAGTCCGACCCATTAAAAAGGGACATATTACATATTGCTGATGCTAAGATGACATTAGGTCGCTCGGTTTTGGGTTTCTGTATAAAGTCCAGGGAAAGTACAACCAGAAATAACATCACTACAAACTTTTACCCTTTTATGGTGCTCATAAGATGGAGAAGTCCTGCGCTGTGCTCAGGAGGGAGGAGTTGAGAGAGAGAGACAGATTAAAAGAATTGGGGGATGCCCGGGTCCCGCTGTTTCAGCGCACCATGGGGTCTCTGGTCCCATGCCGGAATTAGTTCAGTGGGCTGCCTGGAGTCCAAGGGCGCTCCCTTGGGCTCTTCCATCATGTTCGCTCCGCAGCCGGATCCAAAGGGCGTATAACTGAGATTTAAACCTGAAAACTTTGTAACTTTCCACATGGTGACTCAATAAAAAAATTTAAAAAAAAAATAAAGACACTGAGTGTGGGTTGCATTTTTCCTTTTGAAGTAAAAGCAGATATTATTTGTAAGTTTTGAAGAAGAGTGAAAGAGTGAGAGGAAAAAAAAGTAACATGCTCAAGAAAAAAAAATGGGCTTCTCCAAATTTGGGGTCACAGTACACATCTCAGTGTTAAAGTATGAAGATCTGAAAGCCCACATGTCAACGGGGGAGATGTGGGTGACACATGTGCTTGGGCACCACATGCGCTTGATAGCAACACATGTGCTCAGGCAGCATATGCACTGAATTGTGTTCTTGTAACCATATACACTGATATTTGATGGGAACATGTAAGAATAATTTCTGAGGGAGTTGAAGCAAAGGGCTAAAATTATTTGAAAATAGTCTTACAGTTGAAGTCTGAAGTGGAAACTGATGGGTTAATCATGGCATGTATTTCATTAAGCACTATACTTTAGTCTTAATGGAGCTTTCAGAGATTTTCAAAGAGTAGACCAGAACCAGCTTCATTTTGAAATTTGTAGTAGATGCTAATTATCAGCCTCTATCCCATATATATAGAACCCAAAGCTCTGAGGAAGGTGTTTAACAATCTATCTTTATATGGGAGCATCAAAGAATTTGAAACTTACTAAAGTGTGAGGACTACTGAGTGGGAAGAATTCTATGTGGTATCTCCTCATACCCAAATTCTATGTACTGTCTCCACATCTTGTCTAGGACATAAGTACCAAAGACCATTCTCTTCCTCAGAATTGCACAAAAGGCACTAGAAAATTCTGAAACCCTGGTCAGTTTTGAGATCCAGCAATCTCTTAATAAGGGAAATATAACAGTGCATATCTCAGTTGGTCAAGACACGCATAAAACAATGGGACATTTGCCACCTCCCAAAGGGGTGAGAGGAAAGGAAAAGATGTAAAATTCAGAAACCCAAGGACACAAGATCAACTAAATGCTTCTGGTTCCTGGATCATATTAGGAAAATGAAACTTTATTTCTACTGGCTAATCTGTGTCATATAAAATTCACAGACCAGCCAAAGATCCTCAGGGTCCTTCAGAGTCGCTCTGCTTAGGGAAAGTTCTCTTGTTGGGATTTTAAACAGATCAAAATGTTAAACATATTGTAGCTGCTATTATGCAGAATATTGGGCTTACTTGAAGATAATTGGCTGATTAATTTGAGTTCTGAGAAGAGATTTTTAAGGAACAATCATAGAGCCATTGGCAAGTCTCTTCCACATGTCAGGGACTCATCGCAAAATAGTACTTTATTCCCATCACAGTTTTGGCCCAACCACTGTAGATAAATGTGAGTGCCAACCTATGTCTGAGGGAAATCCATGATTCTAGGCTGGTCACCTTCTCTGATCCACTCCACCTTAAAACCTGTGTCTTAGAACTTTCATAACATTGTTTTAGAAAGATCATAGATGCTAGAAAAGGCATAGGGGAAAAGCATAGATGATAATGACTTGTCCCAAAAGTCAAATGCTCATCAAATGTCATTGGAAGAACAAAGGTGAGCCAAACCCAGTAGGAATGCTGAAAAGTTAAAAAAAAAGGTACAAAAGCCTTCTTTTGTGAGACTCCTGGCATATTAAAACTATGAACAAATTTAAAAGTGATTCTTAAAATTATAGATGTTAACTGTTTCCTTGAAGAAAACAATTTTTAACAAAAACAAGGCGAGTTAAAAAACCTCAGAATTAAAAAAAATTGTGTTCATATAGAGGATAGCAGAATTTAAAGTAACATGTTGGATGGATCCTTTGATTAGTCAAACAGGCGCTTGTGTATAATAGCATTTAAACACCAATTCAAAATAGCAAAATGTACTTTGGAACCTCTGCATCACTTGGTACAGTAACTAAAAGCTCTTACTGTGCAGCCAGCCTCATGATGGACTCAGGGCTATCCTAATCAGGTCTTTCATTGAAGTGTGGCAGAGAAGATGGCATTGAGATGAGTTTGTTTGAGGTGCTACAAAAAATATCACAAACTGGTGGCTTAAATAATGAATCACCTCACAGTCCTGGAGGCTAAGAGTCTGAAACTGAAACATTGTCAGGATTATTGGAGCCCAATATCCTTGCCTTATGAATGGTGGTCTTCTCTACGTGCCTTTGCTGGTCTCTGTTGATGTATTTTGTTTAAATTTTCTCTTCTTATAAGAAGAAAACTAATCATAGTGCATCAGAGATCACCAGCAATCCTATTTTCACTTATTTACCTCCTTAAATATACAGTCACATTTCGAGATAGTGGAAGTTTAAGATATGTTGAGGAAAACACTATTGAGCCATAATATTATCCCAATTGATACTACCTAATGGGTTAACTTTCCCTTATCCCACACTTTGTTACATCTATCTGATATGACTGTTCAACAGACTTGCTTATGAATTTCTTCCTTCAACTTCAAAGAAGGTGGAAAGGAAAGCAGGAAAGGCACCTAAGCTTCATGTTCTGAATGCAGCAGAAGCCGTGTGAATACCTGCACTTCTTCCTCAAATGAAGAAACAAAGAGATGTAGCATTTTCATCAAGGTCACAAAGGAAAAGCCACCTGGTTATGTTTAAAATGTGTTTCACAAGACACAGATGAGTGGCCTCAAAAGAGCTGAACTGAGAGTCTTTACCACAAAAGTCAGACCCCAGAGCTGATTAGTGTCCCAAAGAATAGGAAGCCCCGAGTATAGTTAGGGATATATTTATAAAGACAATCATCACATCCTAGTCATACAATGGATACAATGGATAGGGGCTACAAGGAGTTGTAGTTAGCAAAGGAAGTTACCAAAGCCAAATAGTAAATAGTTAATGTTTAATCTGGATAATAGTCATGAAGAAGAGTTGACTTGTGATTATGGGGGGAAATCACAATTGGTGGGTTGTGATTCTGGATGCTAAACAGTTTGCTTATGGGTTGTACTTGTTAATAGTTTAAGCCTGACCCTTGGAACAATGGAGAAGAGTTCCCTTCCTGCTGACAGGCCAGAAGGGAAATAAAGACTGAGTTCAGGACTTCCCAGCTTAAAGTTAATCCAGGACTCCCCTGATTTGTGATTTCTCTGAGCAGGAATGACATTATTGCCATCTCTGGAAAGGGGACATCTTGTCTCTGTCGTGTAGTTGAGATCTTGGATTTACCTGGTCTTCCATGCACAGGGAACAATTTTTATGGTATTATTTTATGCAAAATGCAATCACATTTCCTTGATGACTTCTGCAGTAGATCTGCCTGCTGTGTGCTGTCATTCGAAGTTAAAGAGAGGTAGGGGATGACAGTGACTTAGCTGTGTCTTCATTTCTTGCCCACCCAATGCTCTAGAAATCTGCCTACACATGTGACTGCTTCTTCAGACCGCAGAAGCCTCACCAGCAGCCTCCTGAGAAGGATTTGCTGAGCAAGATGGGAGACCAGCATGGTCCTTTTTTTTCAAATGGATATTCAGCTCAGTTACTGGTCCCTTGATCTGCCACAGTGAAGTTCTGCTAATGCAAAATGAATACATTCTGCACAGAGAGCCCTAGAGAGTGGTGGGCAGAATAATGTCACTATTCATTATTTTAAAACAAATATAATTTGGAGTGTGGATCAGTCTGGAAATGTGAAATTGGGTCCTCTTAATGAACAACTGGTACTGGAAGAGCATCTTATCAGGCCAAGGACAAAGGACTCCTCTCTGTGCCAGCAGTGTTGTCCATGAGTCCAGGCCAATCCTGCTAGCTCAGCCACAGTCTCAAGTGATGCTGGGACACAACAGGCGGTGTCCAACATGTATTGGGCATCTGTTTATATATTTTTTCTTTTTATTTTATGGGCCACACACACCACAGTGTTCAGGTGCTACTTCTGGCTTGACATTCAGAGGTTGTTCCCCAGCAGTGCTCGGGAGACTAGGCAGTGCTAGGGACCAAACCCAGGGCCTCTCATGTCCAAATGGATTAACCCTTTGATCTATTTTCCCAGCTCCAGTCACCTAGGTTTGAATCCTCACAAGTCTCCTATAAGATGAATATTACTTTTTATTGTTGTTGAAAGGTACTGATGGTCAGAAAAGTTAACAATGTAGCCAAAGGTCACTAGCTCAGTTGTGGCAAAGATGAATGAAATCCAGACTGGTTTGACTTCAAAGCCCTAGTGCTTTGCCATAGGGGAAGATTAGCCCCTGAATGCTGAGATAAGACACTAGTTTTGACCCAGTGTCGAGAAGTGATGGGTGAACCTAAGGCATAGTAAAAGAAGGAAGAAACCCCTGTTCAGCAGGTCTGAGTAGTATTTTCCTTGTATCCGGAAGCAGTAAACGGAGCTATAACAGTGGGTAGTTGTTTGTCAAGTTTGGGTCAGCTCCCTCAGTGGTGAACTGGGGCTTTCATGGGATGAAATTCTGCTCTCCAGGTTTTCTGTGCAAAATCCTGTCTGTGGGCACACTGCTTCCTGATCCACCAAGCACGTAAGGTTTACAAAAAGATCTACAATGAGTTGGAGCCCTGGCTAAGTAAAAAAAAAAATCTCCAAAGAGAAAGTGGTCCAAGCTACTCAGGATTCTAGAATTTAAGTCATAGAAGTTTCAAAAGAAGAAAATGGTTTAAATTATCTGTTTTCTGGGATCCCTTGATTTGGAACAACACTCACTTTTCTAGTCCTACTTAATGGAAGAGAATGCTGAGCTGAATTCACTTTTTTTTTTTTTGTGAAAGAGTTGATTAAGATGTCCATACAGCTGGACTGCTGGCTGTCTAGATCTGGTGGACTTAGTGTATGAATGTCCTGATATCCATCTTGATAGTATCAGTTATATTGTGAAATTGCCGTGATGAAATGGGAAAAGCATGACTCAGAAGTAGAAACCCCTGGATCCAGAACCTGTCATGGTGTGTGTATTCTTCCTGGGGAAACTTCCTAAAACATATAGAAGTATTTCTTAGTTTCTGTGTAAATTGGGGGGAAATTATGCAACCTTGAAGCTAATGGAAGCAACTGAATAAGATAGTGGGTATGAAAGAGCTGACAGTGTTGGGGTCACTATTGGGATTCTCTGACTACATCATGCCACTTCTCTTGAAAGACACTCTGAGAATCTTTTATCAATACCCTACGATCATTCACATACACATATGCATAATATATAGCAGAGTTCAAATGTCAGAGTTCATATATTAGAGTACGTAACATTTGAATTTTAAAACTACTTCTCTTAAACTTAGTTTTTTTAGGTCTTTTAGTAGGCCTTAGGTCTTTTTCTTTAAATTTAATTGAATCACTGTGAGATAGTTACAAGCTTTCATGTTTGGGTTACAATCACACAATGATCAACACCCATCCCTCCACCAGTGCACATTCCCCCCCACCAATAACCCCAGTATACCCCCTTTTTCCCACCCTTTCCCTGCCTCCATGGCAAGCAATATTCCCCATAATCTCTCTCTATTTTTGGGCATTATGGCTTTTTAGGGTAATGTAAAACATGTGAACAGCTTCATAATCAGCCATTAATTTTGGCTCACACTTTTCAGAAGCCGTGTCCTGGAATCTCATTCCTGCAGTTCAGGTGGTGTCCCTGACCTCACAGAGAGAATGACATAGGGACCCCTTTCCCCACCCACTTTGTAGCTTCCATCAGAGCTTTTGAGAATTTATGGAGCTGACTGTGATTCAGTCTACTGGAAGCAGAATAACGTTCCCCAGATCCTAGGCAAACACAAAGAGAAGAGGTGGAAGGCCAGGTGGGTTGCCTGCTGGTCTTTCCTAATTGGCTTTCTTATGCTTGCACGTGAATGTGCACTTGTTAACCTGTGCTCCCTGAGCCCAGAGCCCTGGCACCTCCTCTATGATCCATGACATCAGCAGGAACACAATTAGAGCAGAAGAACAAAGGCTCTGAGGTACCTAAACTGGGCTCCAACCTCACCAGATGTTCCCGCATGGATGTTTTCATGTGGCTTCCTGGAGCACACCCGAGGCTGCCAGCTGCTCCCCTCCAGAATGCTCTGTGGGCTATTGAACTGGCCTTACTCTTCTATTCTGTTATTCCATGCAGTTACAATTATCTGTCCTCAGGCGCTTCACTCACACCAAAGCCAGGGATGCCCATCATCTGAGATCAATGCCCCTTTATTTATGACCTGACACCTGACAGAAGAACAGAATAGGCTGATGTACTTTAATGTCAAAGAGGCCCCTTGGTCTTTAGCTAGCCCCACGCTCTCGAAACCTTCCCATCCAGGCAACATCAGTATCTTTGCAAACAGAGGATAGCAGACTCGATATTGTACAGAGTGTCTCTCCCTGGGAATCAGGTCCATGTAATTTGCCATTAGTAGTCAACTTTTTGCCTACCCAGCCCACTTCCCCCCAGTCAAAAAGTTTTGTTCCTGGGCACCCCCCACCTTGACAACAGCCATCAATTCTGATTTCAATCGCTCATCTCTTGTGGCACTTCTACTAAAGACCAACAGACATAATAAATGGTACCTTCTCTCCATGAACACAGATTTGGACAAGAAGAGTTTCCTTCCTGTGGCTACTTGCTGCCTTTGCCCACTCAATCTCCACCCTCTGCAAGAGCCTTTCTCCTTCTAGCACTAGAGCTTACCATTTTCTAAAGTTCTATAATTTATTTATGTTTTCACTTGTTTATTATCCATCTTTCTTGCAAAATGCTAAGTCCACAAGAGCAGGGCCCTTATTCTCTTGTTTACTTTTTATTTCCAGGGTAAGGAGCAAGCACATAAAACCAGTTACACTGAAAAGTATGTTTGTGGAAAATGCAGTGATGTAGCATGTGGGTTCAAAACTTTCCCTACAATCATATTTTACCAGGGAGTTTATCCATTCTAGAAAGAATGATTCAGGAAAAATTGCACCCTGAGAGGATTGTTGTATCTCTTAAGAAAAAAATGTGCTACTGCAAGCAGACAATGCTCATTATGATTGCTGTGGAGACTTGTACATTTGCTTGGGCCACCATGTCTGAGACTTGAGGGATTGTCAGATATTTAATTACTACTCCTGCTTCTCAAATCCAGCTTAATCATGTGCCTAGGATTTCAGACTTCCCAGGAATGATCTTCTCTTCAATATTGTAGGTTTTGATTTCCATTTCTTTCCATGTCATTGTAATTATGCTGCTTTGATAATGAGAACCTAAGGAACATATATGTTCATGTGGATCTGGTAGGCAGGAGTTTAAAGCAATATCATGTCTTTTCAAGACTTGGCATATATAAAGCCATGAAGCTCAAAGATGCTCAACTTCATATTCATTAATTATGGGCTACTCATTCATCTGAACATAGTGGGTTGCAGTAGGGAGATTATTATGGTTAAAACTTAGAACATTGATTTTTTTTAGAAATTCTACCAGCGATATCTACAATATTGCATTTAACAACCACAAATACTTTCTGAGCTGTGATTAGTTATTATTCTTAATTTTCAGGTAAATGAGGCTTCCAGAGTTAAATTACTGACTTACTTCAGTGTGACTATAAAGCCCACAAAGATATGTGTTTTAAGTCTTTAGTTAATTGCCTACTGGCTGAGGAAGGAAGAATAAGCAGAAGGAAGTATGCTTGAGTGTTGGGAAGTTTCTGCAAGGATTCGGGGTGTTTATGAGAACTAGTCTGGGCAGGAGCATGGTATAGTCCCCCATTCTTAACTGAAGTGGAGATTTTCTTGTTCAAGAGAAGGCATGTGAACACCAGAATAATGATGATAAGAAAGGAAAGCCCAGAGACTGGGAGGAGCAAGGTGGTTCCAGAGAAACCAGAAAAGATGTATTTGTACAAGGGAAGGAGGAGGTTGTGGTGCTGGGGAGAAACAGTTACAGGAAATACTGCCTCTGGGTAGGGTGAAAGATGCTTAGAGCAATGCCTACCTCATCTCAGGGCAGGTAAGATGATTTCCAGATGTCTAGAAAACTAGGTTTATGTTAAAAATATCTTTAGAACAGCATAGAATATTTATACATCTGGAAGAGAAACTGGAAAATACATGCCCACCACTCCTCTAATAATAGGTTTATATCTAAGCTACATAAAGTATTAGTAGAACTTTATAAGAAAAAAAGAACAACTAACACCATCAAACAGTGGAGAGAAGAGATGAATAGAAACTTCCTCAAGGAAGACATACAGATGGCTAAAAGTAATAAATACACTCCGAATCACTTATTATCATAGGAACTCAAATAAAACTACAGTGAGATATCAACTCAAAGCACTAAGTTTTGCACACATCAAGAAGAGCAAAAACAACCAGTGTTGGCTTGGATGTGGGGGAAAGGGGACCCTCATTCACTGTGGTGGGGAATGTCAACTGATCCAACCATTCTTAGAAAATTATATGGACACTTCCCCAAACCTAGGAATTGATCTTCCATATGACACATTATTTGCACTTCCCAGAACCTGGAAACAAACTAAGCGGCCAAAAACAGATGAACTGGAAAGTAAAACTATGGTATACATATATACATAATAGGATATTAGGTGGCTTTTATGAAAAGCTGAGATCATGCAATTTCCTGTTACGTGGATGGGTCTTACGAATATCATCCTAAATGAAGTTAATCAGAAAGAGAGGGACAGACACAGAATGATCTCTCTCATATGTGGGATCACAGGAGACACAGTAGGGAAATAATAAATGCTCAAAAGCAACAGAAACAGAGAACTGGTCTATAGTAGGAAGCTGACCGTCTGGGAATGGGGAGAGGGGAATAGGCGAAGCCAGCTGGGGACTCTGAAACAATACTGAAGGGAAGCAGAGGCTGGAGGGTGTGGTACCAAAATGCCTTATGTCTGAAACCCTACTAATAATGATTTTGTAAACCACAGTGCCTAAATTTTTTTTTTTATGTTTTAGCATAGGAACAATTTTTTCCTTTGTCTTTTACTCCCTTCCCACATGTGGTGTTTCCTTATAGTAGACTCTATTATCTTGACCTTCTCAGGGTCTGGGAACAACAAAGATACATTTAGTTTTTGCTCATTTCTTAAACAAACATATGCTATTCTTCCCTAATTATCAGGGCAAATTAGTTTATAGACACTAGAGACAAAAATGATCCCAAAGCATTTTATCAGTGCACACGGTCCCGCTATGTTTGCAACATATGGCCACGTTTCCCTGAATAAACTGTGCAAGATATAGCCAGGATTCATTCAGATCTGATTCTTCTCTTTATTAAAGTATTTGGAGAAAATACTTTCCATTTTCCTGGCAGTTTGGTAGTGTACAATGACTAGTTCTAGTTAATTAAATAGGAAAGGAAGCAAACTCTGAGCTGAGTTATTTCACAGTCAGAGAGTCTCCTCTGTACAGTCTGTCCCCCATGACTAAATGACCTTGGAAACCATCTATTTATCAGACATCTCTTAATGACTGCATGGAGCAATATTCAGCTCTTACACCTATCCTAGCCCCCCAGTCTAGTAAACTAATGCACATCTCCTGTTAAGGTGGCAGCACTTAAAGTATTATTGTTACTGATATGTAACTTGCTCACTTACATTTCTTTCCTTTACTTTAAAGACTACCTTTTTCTGCATAATGTGCAGTGAACTTTCTTCAAATACCCAACTCTCCTATCACCACTATTATGGGGATTGCAATCCTTTGGGCCACAGTCGCTTGTTCTCTTCCTCTTCTGCTTGGCAGATACCTTGTTATTACTCTATATTGCACCTGACTTCCCCTCATTAGGATGTGAGCTCTTTGAGGACTCAGACAAAGTGTTACATACCTTTCTATGTGTAGCATCAGCCTAATCCCGACCCTCAGAACGAAGGAATATGGCAACTTTTGAAAAACCAAGCTTGGACCAGGGCATTATATCTTTAATAAGATTCACTGAAAATTTCCCCTAAGCTTACAATAAGTTTGTACATTTAGAATTTTGTTCTTGGAGGTATTATGGTCAGTGAAGTCTTAAATATTTTTCTAGTGTTAACTGGATTCTCTGAGTGTATCCAAGGATATCAAGGCAACAACTTTTGAGGATAATAACTTCTCATTGATGAAAATTTTATTTTATTATAAAATTGCAGCTGTAGTGTTTTTTGCTGAAATTTAATGGATATTAAGCCCAGGACTTGGTTTCTGACTCATCTTTCATTGAGATAGCTGTAAGAAGTCCTATTTTCTCAGAGTCCCACATCCGTAATCTGGAAGAAAGAAGGAAAAAAAATCTTTCTTTCCTTGAGGTTTTTATGGGGTTAAATGAGTTAGACACTTAAAAAAAAGATTTACTTTGCATTTTCTCTGACTAATTAAAAACCTACTGAGTAAGCAACTGAGAAATGTACAACTCCCTTCTGCCTCCTTTCCTTTCCTATTCACATCTGGCTATGAAGAATGGACAATCATCTAAGCCAAGTTCAACATGGGTATTACCACTGGGTCTGTGGAGTGAGACCCTACAATTCTAAATGTAGGATGCTGCTGGCAGAGATGCTGACTGGTGAATACATTTCTTCCATGGAACTTCCATTATTTAGGAACCATTTTCAGTGGCAGTAATAACAGAACATAGTTGCATAGAATGCATCTTATGCATTCTCTGGGTCAGACTTTGCAATCCCTTTATTGCCTCATGGATAAATTCTTAAGCAGATGGGACATCATTTATACTTTACAATATAAATAAGGAACTCAATCATAATAGACTACTTTTCCAAAGTGAATCAGCTAATAAGTACAAAATTAATGAGTTTGAACTCCAATATGCCTGACTCTCATGTTAGAATTTTTGAAAGGACATGTGAGACTCTAGGATACTAGATATTATTAGAGAGGCAATCCACCAAATATTAACAAATTGGAAGTTATTACTCCAGGTTTGACATCATCTTGGATAATATTTAAAAAATATATGTAAAGGTTAGAAGCACAGTTTCATCTTGTCTTTCTCTTTTAACTTGATCTTTCTTACTCTTCCCCTTTCCTCCATCCTTCCCCCCAACCCTTGTCTCTTTTACTATTTTTAACAAGTGTGTCTTAGGCTTTTGTCATGTGAAATAAAGAGTCCAGATCACTGAATGTCGTAAAAACCTAAAAAAATGCTCAAAGCTTCCTGCAGTCTAGAAAAAATTAAACTATCATGCTGTTTATGGACACAATATATTCACACAATATACTTTATATGATAATGTGATTACATAATATACACTATATCATAAATTATATATACCGTATTATGATGTATTATATAATAACTAACATATGTTATAAAACTATAGCATATATTTAATTTAATATATCCATAAAAACTACTGCATAAACAATTCTAAATGAAAATTTAGGAAAAATTTAATTATGAAATTTTTGAATGAAGATGCAGTTTAAATGGAATTCAAGCTGTACGGTTAAAATGCTACATGTGGAAAAATGTGTAATGCATTATATCTCTTTCAATTGCAAGTAAAAAGTATAAGTGAAACTAGATTAAGTTAAAAGAAAATTTAAAGGCATGAGAGCAAGAAATCCAAACTCTATATGGCATTAATGGTCAACTGCCTGAAAATATCAGAAAATTTTCTTGTCTAATATACTATATACTTGGGCAATATATAAATAAATTCACATATAGGAAGAATATATATTGCTTATGGATATAAAAGTTACTATACATTTTAATAAAAATAACATCAGGGCATTACCTGCAATTTAAATACGCATTTGGCCTACTGATATATGGAGATAGGAATGGTTACCAAAACAATATTTATAGTACCCATGACAAAAAGATGTTAAGTTACCTAATTAGCAACCAAAATGTTTGATGGTTGAATGACATTCTTCAAAGAAATGGATCAAGCAATCCTAAAATTCATATGGAATAACAAACGTCCAAGGATAGCTAAAACAATTCTTGGGAAAAAGATGATGGGAGGCATCACCATCCCCAACCTCAAACTTTACTACAAAGCAGTAACAATTAAAACAGCATGGTACTGGAACAAAGGCAGAGCCGTAGACCAATGGAACAGCGTGGAATATCCCTACACACAACCCCAAATGTATGACCATCTAATCTTTGATAAGGGAGCAAGAGATGTGAAGTGGAGCAAGGAAAGCCTCTTTAACAAATGGTGCTGGCACAACTGGACAACCACATGCAAAAAAATGGGTTTAGACCTTGACCTGACACCATGCACAAAAGTCAGATCAAAATGGATTAAAGACCTCAACATTAGACCACAAACCATAAGGTACATTGAAGACAAGGTCGGCGAAACCCTCCACGATATTGAAGATAAAGGTATCTTCAAAGGTGACACAGAACTAAGCAATCTAGTAAAAACAGAGATCAACAAATGGGACTACATTAAACTAAAAAGCTTCTGCACCGCAAGAGATACAGTGACCAGAATCCAAAGACTATCCACAGAATGGGAAAGGATATTTACACAATACCCATCAGATAAGGGGTTGATATCAATGGTATATAAAGCACTGGTTGAGCTCTACAAGAAGAAAACATCCAACCCCATCAAAAAATGGGGCAAAGAAATGAACAGAAACTTTACCAAGGAAGAAATACGAATGGCCAAAAGGCACATGAAAAAGTGCTCTACATCACTAATCATCAGAGAGATGCAGATCAAAACAACCATGAGATACCACCTCACACCACAGAGACTAGCACACATCCAAAAGAACAAAAGCAACCGCTGTTGGAGAGGATGTGGGGAGAAAGGGACCCTTCTTCACTGCTGGTGGGAATGCCGACTGGTTCAGCCCTTCTGGAAAACAATTTGGACGACTCTCAAAAAATTAGATATTGAATTCCCATTTGACCCAGCAATACCACTGCTGGGAATATATCCCAGAGAGGCAAAAAAGTACAATCGAAACAACATCTGCACATGTATGTTCATCGCAGCACTGTTTACAATAGCCAGAATCTGGAAAAAACCCGAATGCCCCAGAACGGATGACTGGTTGAGGAAACTTTGGTACATCTATACAATGGAATACTATGCAGCTGTTAGAAAAAAGGAGGTCAAGAATTTTGTAGTCAAGTGGATGGGCATGAAAAGTTTCATGCTGAGTGAAATGAGTCAGAAAGAGAGAGACAGACATAGAAAGATTGCACTCATCTATGGTATATAGAATAACAGAGTGGGAGACTAACACCCAAGAACTGTAGAAATAAGTACCAGGAGGTTGACTCCATGGCTTCGAGGCTGGCCTCACGTTCCGGGGAAAGGTCAATTCAGAGAAGCGATCACCAACTACATTGTAGTCGAAGGCCATGTGGGGGAAGGGAGTTGCGGGCTGAATGAGGGCTAGAGACTGAGCACAGCGGCCACTCAACACCTTTATTGCAAACCACAACAGCTAATTAGAGAGAGAAAACAGAAGGGAATGCCTTGCCACAGTGGCAGGGTGGGGTGGGGGGGAGATGGGATTGGGGAGGGTGGGAGGGACACTGGGTTTACGGGTGGTGGAGAATGGGCACTGGTGAAGGGATGGGTTCCCAAACTTTGTATGAGGGAAGTAAAAAAAAATGTTTGATGGTTGAATATGTCAAAGAGCATAGTTATGATAAAAGTTTATGCTACTATTATAAAGAAAGGATATGCGTCTATGTTCATTGCAGCACTTAGTTTAATAGCTAGGATATAGAAACAACCCAAATATTCTACAATGGATGAGTAGATAAAGAAAGAACTTGTGTAAGCCCAGCAAGCTACTGAGAGGTTCCCGCCCGCACAGGAGAGCCTGGCACACTACCCGTGGCATACTAGCTATGCCAAAAACAGTTACAGTGGTGGATCTCATTCCCCTGACCCTGAAAGAGTCTCCAATGCTGCACTGTTGGGAAGGATGATTAGAGAGAGGATGCCAAAATCTCAGGGCTAGGATGAATGGAGACGTTACTGGCACCTGCTTGAACAAATCGATGAACAACGGGATGACAGTGAAAGCAGTGAATCAAAGATGTAGTTATGCAGTTCAGTGTAAAGTGGATGGAACTTGAAGGAATGAAGTAGAATGAAGCAAGTCAATTGTTATCAAAGTTATGTTTACAGTACCTTTGAAAAAAAGTTTTTTTTTCTCTATGGGTCACAACTGGTGATGCACAAGGGTTACTCCTGGCTCTGCCCTCAGGAATTACCCCTGACAGTGCTCGGGGGACCATATGGGATGCTGGGATTTGAACCCAGGTCAGCCTTGTGCAAGGCAAACACCCTACCTGCTGTGCTATCGCTCCAGCCCCCCAAAAAGAATTTTTAAACCACTTAACTAGTCACCAAAATGGGGATGGTAAATATGTTGCAAGACAGAGTTATGATAAAAGTTTATGCTAGAGGAAGAAAAATAAGTATCAGATAAACTCACTCAACCTTGGGATACAGGCAGAAAAGAAAAAGACGATATAGACAGGATTATACAATGACAAGCCCTTGGCTTTTGATTATAAAACTGATTAACAGGATTTGGGGGGAGAAATGAAGAGATATACTAGAAGTAACACTGGGTAGAATTGCAGAGTTCGGTGGTGGTGGGTGCGGTAACTTTATGCATAAATACCATAAACTTTAGCACTATTGTTACTATGCTACTTGAACTATAATAATTCAAAAAATACATAAATAAAACCACAGGGCAAACACTTCATGAAAAATAGAAACAATAAAATAGAAATATGTGATTCAGAACAAAACGCCTTGAGGGTTATGGTGTAAGAAAACGTAGGTGTAGAACTGTGTATATAATACACTCATACTTTGGTAAAAAGATAGACATGGAAAATAACCTTTACGTGTGCATATATACTTTTTATCTTTATTTGATCAGAAAAATGTGATGAATAAGAAAGAGTCCATGCAGATCCAACTGTTAATGTTGATTAATTTATTTGGAATTGGAAGTTGAGCAGTGTGATATTAACATTTATTTATTTTTTAAATTCTGCATGTTAAGATGTACAATATTTTTAGGAATAAAAGAGCAACTTAACAGGAAAACATAGAATGTCAAATATATGGAGTTAAAGTTATAAATGCAGCATAGTCTTCTGAATTAAAGAGTAGGCAGAAAAATGAGATCCAGAATATGAAGAATTTGCCTTTTGTTGGAAGGAGGAGGTTTGTTCACATAAAGTGACTCAAGACTTGCCTTTCAAAAGAAGGAAGATCTTCAGGAATGGAAGATCTACAACATTTACCACACCTTAACATTAAGATGAAATGAGAACATCAATTATGTGAGTGCTGCATATAATTCATTAGTCTTTAATGTGAGTGAAAGGCTCTAAATTTTAACTATGATTGCTAAAAATACATATGGCTCTTTTGTCATAATTCAGCAAAAGAGTCTTAATTGTGCATTGCTTGTAGAACAATTTATTTTTGTCCTTCAATTTTTGCAAGTCCAGAGCTTGTCGTCAGCAACTGCAGCAAGTTGGGTCATGATGGACATTATTTTACAAAACCCGCGAGACAATTGCTCAAGTGAGAAGACTAGGGGACACTTTTCAAAGTGCAAATTACATGGAGTACATGGGTCCTAGAAACTTGTATTGGTGCCAAAGGACAAATTTTCTCAGATGCTACCGAGCAGCATAATCACCATTTTATTCTTGAGCATCTAGCTTGTATGAGCCGTTTGGTTTCCAAACCCGCCTGTCTTATATGAAACTGGGTCATTAACTTAAAAATGTCAATGTGTTCGTGTTAATGTGAAGTGAGTTACAAGCCAAGGGACCCTGCAGAACCAGCAGGTAGCAGAAATGTGCATCTAATGTTTCATCTTCATACTCTGGCAGAAACAGGAAGAAGGGTAGAGATCAGGGAATAACCCACAGAAGTCCCTGTCTGTTGCTATCACATCTGCTGTGATGGGAAAAGAAAAGGAAGTTGTGGAAAGAGCAGAATGGGTGAGATTAACCACTTTGTCACTCGGAAAGTCCAGGGATAAGATGAAGTCAAGGATGGAGCAAGGGCTAGAGACAGAAGCCAAAAGCAAAGGCTCAATTGACAAAAGTAGGGTGTTTGCATCAGGAGTTTACAGGGTGAGGGGGGCAGAATTTTTGAAATCCAGGCTTTTCTCTGCATTTCTCTTGACTTAGGAAAGGCGGGTTGTGTCTGGGAGTCTTAAATTCTTTATTGACATTTGGTAGGCACCTATTGGTGATTTATTGATATTAGATTCCACTGGCTTCTATAACAAAAACCACGAATGGCTTACTTAAACAAGAGATGGACAAATGTATTGTCTCACAGTTCTGGAGGTCAAGATTTCAAGAACAGGTGTTGCTAAGAGTTATTTTTTTTTCTGAGATGTCTTTCTTAGGTTTCTTAGATGATTCTTATCCCTCTATTACCAGGATTCATATGTCTCCCTCCCCCCAACAGACATCCAGAATATTCTGATGGGCCTTAGATATTAATTGCATGGAGGGACAAAAAGCAGGGTTTGTTCTGTTTAACCCTAACATATGAAGCGCAGGGCAATAGTACATGGGGTCAGGCACTTGCTTTGCACTTGACAAACCCACCTTAATCCCTGGCACCACATATGGTCCCCTGAACCCTTGCACAAGTGATCCCTGAGCGAAGAGCCAGGAGTAAATCCTGAACACCACCAGGTATGGCCTTCAAAAATATAGTTCACCCTATGACATTAACTCTTGCCAATTTTTTTTCATCAGACAGCACCATGTTCATACATAGAACATGTATGTATATGTGTGTATGATTGTTAAATGATTATTTTTATTCCTAGTAATATTTTATTTGTCCGAGTTTCCAACAACTACATATGACTAGCTCACAGAACTGTTATTCTCCCATGAGTTTAGCAATCATATGACTCAGAAGAGCAAGATGGCTCTAAGCATGATAACAACAAAAACACAAGTTCTATAAGTTTTCTTGTTGTTCTACTTTTTGGTTTTGGACCATACTTAGCGACGCTTAGGGTTATCCTGGCTCTCTGCTCAGGGGACAGTATACAGTATGCAGTACTTAGAAACAAACTGGAACAAGCCACATTTAAGGTATGTGCCTTCACCCCTGTCTTATCTCTCTATTCCCAGTTCATTAAATCGTTTTGGTGGCTAACTTCCATCACAGAGTTCGGGAGAAGCACCAACTTCTTAAATAAGCCTGTGATCAGAATCTGTATCTATATCTGATTTTTATAGCCATCCTCTTATATCTCACAGGGCTGGGGCGCATGGCCTGGATTCTAGTGCCAGCGCCACCTGGTCCCCTGGAGCGGCTTGAGGTGTGGCCCGAGCACATGCAGAACATATATGTGTGTGTGTGTCCGGAGACTTCTGTGTAAGCTTGGTTAATTCGATGGCATGGTTAAACAAACTACACAGACGTATAGCCAAGTCTTTGTCCACTCGAAACTGATATGACCAGTTCTTGCGTCCTAATGTACGTATGTAGGTCACTGGCATACAGGGTTCTAGTGTTCTCTAGGTGACATGAGCAAACATGTCTCTTGCTTGATACATGACAGCGGGGCTTTCTCTGGGCGTGTGTCCTGGACATATGTGAGGATGCTTATTTTATGTGGGTCTGTAAAAGAACTTGGCTCATTTCCTCTTTATACTTGGCTTGTCTTTCATTGTGGAGAGATACTGTATTTTATCTCCCCATTCCCAAATTTCTTGATTTTTTTTCAGTGGTCTGAACCAACACTAGACGTACACGGCCCTCGAAAGGTCACTTTGAACCTTTTGTTTCAGTTTTTGTTTGGGGCCTACACCTGGCAGTGCTCAGGGGTTATTCCTGGCTTTGCACTCTGCAGTTATTGCTGATGGTTCTCTGAGACCTTACTGGATTCCAGGGATCAAACCCTGGTCTGCCACATGCAAGGCAAACACTCTTTTCTTCTTCTTTTTTTTTAATTTGAACCTTTCAATAATAAGGTTAAAAAAGGTGAAATGAACTTGATGGTACCTAGTTTATCCAGAATATCTTGAACGTATGCAATTATTTTTCCCAAATTTATTCTTGTTCCTGTGTTTCTTGTTTTGTTGGGGGCCATACCCAGCAGTGCTTAGGGCTTACACCTAGCGGTGCTTGGGGGACCATATGTGATGCCAGGGATAGAACCTGCGTTGGCCGTGTGCAAGGCCAGCACCTGCCTGCTGTCCTATGGCTCCTGCCTCTACATTCCAGTGTTTCAAACTTCAAACATGAGTTTGTAGTAGCGGTATGTCAGATGCTCTCGGTCACCATGGGTGTCCTGGTGGTTACTTGTAGTTCCCGGTATCTTGTTTCCAGTGACCTCCCCACCTCCCTTCAACCATCACCGCTGTTGCAGTGACACAGGAGTCCCACACACACCACACAGTGGGGCTTGCTGTGCTCACCAGGTTTGCACTGGGATTGTTGTGAAGTTGCCTTGGGTGTTGGCCGTGGCTCGGCAGAGGTCACAGTTCCCAGCCTGGGCATTTGATCCTGATTCCAGTACAGCCAGAAATTTCTGGCTCACAGAATCTGGAAAAAACCTGAGTGCCCTAGAACAGATGACTGGTTGAAGAAACTTTGGTACATCTATACAATGGAATACTATACAGCTATTAGAAAAAATGAGGCCATGAAGTTTGCATATAAGTGGATCGACTTGGAAAGTATCGTGCTAAGTGAAATGAGTCAGAAAGAGAGAGACAGACATAGAAAGATTGCACTCATCTGTGGAATATAGAATAATAGACTAGGAGTCTAACACCCAAGAATAGTAGAAATAAGTACTAGGAAGTTGACTCCATGGCTTGGAGGCTGGTCTCTCATTCTGGGCAACTCAGAGAAGGGAACACCAAGTAAAATGTGGTCGGAGGTCATGCGGGGGAGGGGTGACGCGTGCCGAATGTGAACTAGAGACTGAACACAATGGCCGCTCAACACCTTTATTGCAAACCACAACACCTAAACAGAGAGAGAGAACGAAAGGGAATACCCTGCCATAATGGCAGTTTGGGGTGGGGGGAGCCGGGACTGGGGACGGTGGGAGGGACGCTGGGTTTACTGGTGGTGGAGAATGGGCACTGGTGAAGGGATGGGTTCTCGAACTTTGTATGGGGAAACATGAGCACAAAAATGTATAAATCTGTAACTCACAGTGATTCACAAATTTAAAATAAAAATATAAATTAAAAAAAACAAATTTCATGTTATAATATATAAAATCAATTTTAATATTAAAAAATTGCTGGCTCAGATGGCAGAGTTACCAGGATCATGCGCTATGTATGGGGGACGCTGGGGGTGGGGATTCACGGTCTTTGGCTTTTAAAGGCAGCCACTCGGCCCTCATCGATTGCTCCAAGGCTGGGACTAATCCTTTCTAGCAGTCTGGGAATAAAGGACCTCAGAAATTAGCATGTGCAGGTGTGTCTTTAGGAGATACATAGAGGGAAACTGCTGTGTTTGTGGAACTCGACTCGATAGTTACGTGTTTTCTTCTTGGGCTTTTGGCCAACCGAGCTTTGTTCATGCTAGAGTGATAGCACAGCAGGTAGGGCGTTTGCCTTGCACATGGCCGGCCCAGGTTTGATTGCTCCCCCCACTCTTGGAGAGCCCAGCAAGCTACCAAGAGTATCCCACCCGCACGGCAGAGCCTGGCAAGCTTCCCGTGGCATATTCAATATGCCAAAAACAGTAAACACAAGTCTCACAATGGAGATGTTACTGGTGCCCGCTCGAGCAAATTGATGAGCAATGGGATGACAGTGATACAGTGATAGCCATCCTCTTAAGTCTGCTCAGATACTAAAGGGTCAGGCATAATTTCTGGATTGTTCATCCTGTGCCAAGTCATTCACAAAGCCCTTTATCATGTTTAGCACATTGTTCTGCCATTGTACAACTCCTAACTCTATGTTGATTATCATTTGTTATTTAGTGCCAAGAATTCTAATTGCAGACACTAATTTATTTCTTCTTTACACCAATACTTTGAGAGAAGATCTTGATTATGTCTATTATACAGTTAACAAAATTGAGGCACCAGAAAGTAGCAACCTGGGGCTGGAGAGATAGCACAGCGGGTATGCTGTTTCCCTTGCACTCGGTCGACCCAGGTTCAATTCCCAGCATCCCACATGGTCACCCAAGCACCGCCAGGAGTAATTCCTGAGTGCATGAGCCAGGAGTAACCCCTGTGCATCACTGGGTGTGACTCCCCCCACATCCCCCCAAAAAAAAGCATAAAGTAGCAACCTGCCTGAGGGGTCAAATAATTATCCAGTAGTGGAATATGCCCTCAAAACTAAGTGAGTACGTTTATTCTTCACAGAATCCTGTGAGGAAATACCAGCTCTCATCATCTTTCCAATGAAGAGAGATTTATAGCTATTTAGGTGTTTAATTATGAAATCGCTTTTTTCCATTGTTACATACTTTTTTTTGACAGTTTCTATTACCCAGAGCTTGAGCAGTCCTCATTCCTGGCACTAATTCCTCATAAATACCTAAAGCTAAACACATCAATATTTCAGTTTGGAGTACCATCAGATCCAGTTGCTGAAATTGAAAAAGTACAAGCTTTAGTCAGTAAAACTTGTTTCAAGTATCATATCTTTTGATTTCCAACTCTGGAATTTAAGATCAAGTTACTAAACTTCTCTGAGTTTCAGTTTTTCCCCCATACAAGTTGAGACAACAGCAGGAGACAATAATAACAATAACAATGAAAGCTTCGCTCTGCAGCAAGTGGGACTTGGTAGTTAACATGCTCACCATGTCACCACTGAGCAGTGTGGTAGATTGAATATGTTGTGTTTCTGCAATTCTTCCCAACAAGAAATGACACTAAAACCCCATTTTGTAATCCAGGACTTGTTTTGGCTACAGGAAAGTAACAGAAGTGATGTTGTGTCACTTCCCAGTCTTAGGATCCCTAATAAGACCAGTAAGCCACCAAACCATGTCACTGATATGTAAAAATAAGATACAGTAGTTATATAAATTATTAATTTTTAGGGTGTTTGTTATTAAGAGCTGCTAATGTTTGATGACAGCATATGAAAAGCATTTAGAAATTAACTAAAAGACATGCTTAAAATTCCCCCAAATAATGTTTCTCTGAGTACTCTCAGATATGCACACATTTTCTCTCCATGTGTTTCTAAGAGAAAATTTACAAGGCTACTGAATGATAATTATAACAACAAATGACAGCAGTAAACATTTATTTCCATGGGCTCAAATAATGGTCTTCACACATAATTTTCATTATCCTTTTGCCAGATTGGCATGTGTAATTAAAATATCTTTATGAGAGTTTTAGGGTTTGATTTTTAACAAAGAGGCTGTTATTTCTTTTAGCAAAGTGATTGGAAAAGGGTGGACTTCCTCCTATCTTGCTCAGTACAATGGTGACAGAGGCTCATAATATAGGTTCTGGGTCTTTGTTGGGCATATGTTCCTTGACTAAAGTCAAAGAACTAGAGTCAACAAGACACACCTCATGTCCCTATAGCAACAGGTAACCTCACATGAGCCTGCAGGACTTACAACATGCACCAGACCTGATGAAATTATTGTTCGATTCCTCTAAATGCATCTATGTCTTTCTATGCAGCATAGAGACTAAACATGTCTGTCATATATGGAGTCCTGGGCATTTATAATGGATTCTTCCTAATTGAAAGATAGATTAGAAATTCCTATTAATGTTACTTGACTCCAGAAAGTCTAGCTGATCCAGATTAGTCTAGCACTGCTTTTTCTACATCTTTCAATGTTATCACAGTATTAGTACACACCCTGAATTCCTATGAAGTAAGCACTGAATGATACAGTGAAATCTAAAATTATAGGACATAATGCCCCCCCTTTAACTCTTTTACCTATATATTGTCAGATGAAATTTCCATTTTTTTGGTCCAACATAATAGAATTTTAGGTCAAATTCAGATTTTTGGTCACAGCACTTTCTGCTTCAGTCATCTTATATAAATTCCTGAACACTGGTGACCCTTTTTTTCAGGATGCTTATGTGTAAAATACTCAATAATATTAGTAGTGTTGCTACTAGGAAACACATACATTAGTTTGATGAGTTTGTATGTGTAGAACTCTCAGAATAAGCCCTGATATGTTCATTTAAGTAACACTTTCATGGCAGCAGTTCTTTGCCAGCTGAAAAATATGCAGAGATCTATCGGTAGGATAGACTGGATCCCCCAGAAAGGATCTCCTAGATGGAAGCAGGAAAACAGGCACCGGGCACCTGGCGTCTTAGAGGAGAATTGTCCTGGAGATGAAAACGCAGGTTGGAAGGAACTCAGGGGCCAAAGTCTTTAATTCTTCTTCAGCTTAGGGAGAAGTCACAGAGAAAGTGATATTTGAGCTGAGTTTAGAAGGATGTGAAGACATTTGATAGTTGAAAAGGTCAGGTATTCAAGACAGAGGGAAAAGCCTGTGGTAGGCATGGGCACTCCAGGGCCGGTATTTCCTTCTGGGAAATATAAGAACTGCTTGAGTCAGAGAGTGCCTGCGAGGTGTGTGGGAGAGGGGAGTATGGGGTAATAGATGGGGACATGTAGGGTGGTGCAGCAAAGATATTGGGGACAAAAGAAGGGAAGCCAATCCCTCTAAATCTTCCAGAGCACCTTGTTTGCTTGTACTGAATTGCAAAGGCTTGGAAGTCAGGGTTATGTTTGATGTTGGGACCAGAATTCAGCTCAGTGAGAGAATTGTGCTTGTTTAAACACAAGTCATGTTTTATTTTATTTTTACATTTTTAAAGATCGGAGGCTCTGTTGGGAATGACTTTATGGGTTGTGGCATGTCCAAGTGAGTAAAGTGTGTGGTGGAGAAATGATAGAAATTGTTTATGTGAGAGGTCAATAGGAAGGGTTGAAGAGGGTCAAGGGAAGTAGAGCCAGAGAGGTTAAGGAGAAGCAAGCACAGGGCATGGCGTCAGGGAGAGTAAGGTGGGAGGAGGCCTCGAGAAGTGGACTGTCATCCCACTTCCAGCTGCCTGTTGTGCAGCATTGTCATGTGCATTGTACCACCATGAGAATTGTTAGATTGGACCCCCTGGGTTTCCTTTAAAAATTTCCAAATTTTAAGTAAAATTTGCCCCCCCACCTGGAGATCAAAATAAGAAAATTTACTAAATATAAACTATGATTAATGACATGTATAAAACATATACATTGATTCATGGACATACGTATGCTTATTCCTGTACACATGCATCTTTGCACATATAAAGACACATATATAAAATCACAATTCCAAATATACAGAGTGAATGTATATATATCCATGGGTATGTATTAAGATTTGCAAATTTTTCACGTGTACATTTACAGTGGGCTGGAGCAATAGCATAGTGGGTAGGACATTTGCCTTGCATGCGGCCGACTTGGGGTTTGTTCCTCCACCCCTCTCAGAGAGCCCCACAAGCTACCAAGAGTATCTTGCCTGCATGGCAGAGCCTGACAAGTTACCCATAGCATATTCGATATGCCCAAAACAGTAATAAGTCTCACAATGGAGACGTACTGGTGCCCACTCAAGCAAATTGATGAGCAATGGGATGACAGTGACAGTGACAGTGATATCTATAGTATCATGAGCACATAAGACACACATGCCTATGTATACCTATGGTATGTATTACCCTTTTTTATAGAGTTAAAATTTATCTCTGCTACTAAGCCCAAATAATTTATAGTTTCGAAGGTAGGTCTCTGATCTGCTAATCTCATTACCTCATTCATGAAAAACTACTTTGGGTGCTTCTTTGGAGGGAAACACCTGGACCGTGGCCTTATTCTCTGTGGTCTTCATTAGCTGGCTGGTGGTGAGGAAGGTCATCACTTCCTGTCAGGCATGGAGGAGAAACAACTGGGTCCCTTCCTGAGGGAGGAACCAAGATCTTCCCGAGTTAGGCATGAAGAGCCTGTCTGTTTGCAGCACCGCCAGCCAACTGTGAGATAGGCTTTCTCATATAGTACAGAAGCCCTGTCTTCAGTGCTGGCTCACGGAAGGCTGGACTTGGTAAGTACAAGCTGTTTGTCTTCCCTCAGTGATAGGCTCGAAGATGAGCTGCTGGATAGCTGTAGTTTGTTTTCCTAAGCTTGAGTGTCAGGGAGGGTGCTGTGAACAGGACGCTGGTGTTCTCCGGATCCATCTGCACAGTCCCAATTGAGAGATTGAATTCGTGTTCAATGACTTTGAGCTGAAATGAAGGCTGCACAGAGCACTGCCTATTGTCATTCGGACATCCAGGGGCTTCCAAGGTCTGTTCCTTGGCCGTGATCGTGTCTGGGATCTGTGGCTTTATACAGTACATTTCAGTGAAGGTGACCAACTTAAGAGATTGATGCCCTGGGCCAAACTTTGATCAGGACAGCAGGCTGCCACATTTATATTGTCTCTTTCCCATTTGTAAATTATGAAAAGCATAAAGAAGAGAGATTTTCCTTGAGCCATCAAATTTATGGATTCAATAACGGTTGCCATTTCAAACCGCAGGGATCCCCGGGGATTATTCTCCATGTATGCTTAGATAGCAGGGAGGGAGAGACAAATGCTAAGTATTCTGCAGTATTTATAAAATGTCAAATGTGCTTTCTGGGATAATTACATGAATATTGAATAGCCTCACTAAAATTTACAACCTTGCAACAGAGTGTTTGGTGATGCTTTGCCGGCAGCTTTTCTGTCAACAGGATAGCAGCCCTGATGAGAGGAACCCCCCAAAAAGGAAATCCAAACTAACCCTCCCAAGCTAGCAGAAAGGCTTGACCTAATTTAACTGTTGATCAATCAAGGCATTCATGGCATGGTTCTTGAGCATTTTTAGCATTAAAAGGAAACTGAGTTGGTATGAAATATACCATGATGTGACTCAGGGTGTGACTCAATGGCTAGTGACGAAGTACTTGATTTGTGTGCCTGAGATCTAGGCTCAATTCCCAGAACTGCTCTGTCTCCTAGCAGCTCCTCCCACCCCACCAAAAAAAAGCCTACTATGGATTTGGAGAGATAGAACAGGATGTAAGGCACTTGCCTTGCAAATGGTAGATTCTGCACACTTAATTTGATGCTCAGCACAGCACACAGTCTCCTGAGCACTGTCAGGGGTACTCCTGACCACAGAGCTAGAAATTACGCACAAATATGTCTGAGTGTGGCTCAACCCTATACCCCTCCATAAGATCTCCTGAAAATTTTCAATTCTGAAAAAGTATTTTTATGGCAATTTTCCCCAGATCTGGTGGAGTGGAACATAGTATATCAGAACCCGTGACTATTATTTGAAGATAATCATTTATTCTTTTGCTAGTTGTCCCAAAATACTGGCATCTTTTTTGGATTGGGCAGACTGTTCTAGATTCTGGCAGTCTAGCACTATTCCTGAGGTAAAACTAACTTGGGCTTTTCACTTGCAGATATAGAGTGTCATTACAGCATGAGAGGGTGTCCTCTCATTCCCTTCCTTTGAAAATATTCAGTTGAAGAAATTTTATAGTGTCACAGGACAATCTCACATCCTTTTGTCTTTGATCACTGATAATTTTTCTATCATAGATAAAATTACTCTCCATGTGTCACTGAAAGTATTAGCTGTGTTTACTAGCAGTATCTGTGTTTTAGCTTTCTTAGGTTCATTGTCATCTTTGTCTCTATTTCCCCTGTTCTACCCTTATTTCAGAGTGGCATTGCTATAAGGATGTCATAACTAGTCTTTATAGATGTTAAGGTCATGTCTTACCTCTAAGACCTACAGCCCATCATTGCCACATATTACTTTCTCAGCGCTTCCTCATATACTTTCCCAATCTGTACTGTTTTATAATCTACTTCCACTGTCCAGAGGCCTTATTTCTATCCTCCACCCAACCCATTTCAACTTTCAAGTAAAATTCAGTTCAAATCTTCTCAAGATCTCAGAAAATCTGGCCTTAAAATATTAAATCTTCTCATCCCAAGTCACCAGGTAGAGACAAAGCTCATGATTTCTGAGAATTTCAGTTAATATGAGAAGGTCCAGAAGTTTGTGGCAAAAGAAATATTTAAGGGGGAGAGGGTTATAGAATGGTCCATGCAGAAGAAACTGTCATTTGAACAGAGTAGTGGATGAATCCAATAATTCTCACGTAGGTGCTACAAGGACCTAGAAATGAAGAGGTTTTGAGACCAAAGTAGGGTGTAACCTGATTAGTGGAGAAAGAACAATTTCAATATAGGGAACAATCTATCTGAGGAGACGAGAGGCGATTGTTAGGAAAAGGGTTATCCCAGCTAATTCACTTGTTACAATTTTGACGCTAGGAAACTTGAAATCTGCCTTTGTTCTTACTGAAAAATCTTTTCTAGCAGTCAGTTACAAGGATCACAGTCCTGAGCTGTAATTGTCAGCCCTCTGAGATTGTTAGAGAACTCCTCAGTGGTTCGAGTCTCCCCTCTGATCAGAATGCTCTTCTTCCATGCAGAGTTGGCTCCTGGCACACCAAAGGAAACTCTGCTCATCTTTATGCTAAAGCTCTGAGTGCCTGACATAGCCCTATTTGATCAGCCATGCCATTGCTCTCTCTGTTTTCATTTGTCCGGCCATTAAACACTGTTACCCTGTGGTCACTGAAACTTCACATCTTAGAAGGCTGGGCCTGCACCTCTTCTCTAAGATCCAGGCAATAATATAGACTTCTTGCTCCCTTCTCATCTATTAATGTTTAACTCAGGGCAGTTATATTTCTTACTATCTAAGAAAGTAAAAGGTGGTAACTTTTCTGGGGGAAAAAATCACAAAGTTATAGCTACATGTTACCTTTCAAAAAAGATTTGAAATCTTCAAGCTGACAGGTTTCATCCTACATGTTTCTAATTCAGGATCCCTGTAATATCTTCTGGATAAGTCTAGAGCAACTCATCAAGAGATGTAAATATTACATGAAAGGAAAGCAAAACATAAAAATGTTTAAACAGATGGAAAATATAAAAATAAAATAATAGAGGAAATGTGAACCAGAAAAGGGATGATCCTAAACTAGCAGGTATTATATAATATGGTAGAAAATATATAAAATTTCTTACTTGGGGGCTCTACATATCTATTCTCAGCAATTGATCCTAACTCTGTGCTCAGCGATCATTCCTGTGGTGTCTGGAGCACCATATACCACACTGAGGATTGAACAAGCTAGGGTTAGCTGAGTGCAAGGCAAGAACCTAAACTTTTGCACTATCTCTCCACTATCATAATACTTATATTGCATAAGAGTATTATTACACATACACACAAACTGTTTGTCTAAAGGTAAAACATACATGCAAACATGTACAAAGGCAAAGGGGTAGGTATAGGTATAGCATGCATACATAAAAAAGAATATATACTCTTTCAATTGTGAGCTCATACATAAATATAAATCATAGAGACATGTGCATACATATAAATACACACACATGCACACTCGTTAGATTTGAGCTATGACCCAGGATACTTGCATGACTGCAGTGAGTATCATAAGATTAAAGCAAAAACACAAATGAAAACAAAGCTTTCAAATGACTTCAAGATAATTGTAGCCTTTTCTCTCCCTTTCTTGGGGTTACAAATAGTGGGACTGTCACATGAGCTATTTCAACAGTGAGAGTACCCTATGTATGCAGGCAGCACCAGGGTTTAAATACATCCACTGTGTCATATTTGGGGCTCTGACAACCTGGTCTTTATCTTCTCTGCACGACCAAAGACATTTCCCTTTGAAGACTTGATCACTCTAAGGAGGGGAGGAGGCCAGCAGGCATCTGGTGCAGTGACATCGCTAGCACTTTCATCTCAGCATGGGTAATACATCAGAGTGGAGATACTGGTTTCCATTTCTGTTTTCCTCAAGATGGGACAGTGACTGAATTTCATATCCCTAGTTTCCTAATGCTGATTACAAAACCTGGTATTGACCATGGCTTGGCTATGAACTCTTTGAACTGAGTCTTGCTAGTGAAATTTTAAAATAGTTTCTACTCCCATGAATTTTGAAGCTAGGCACTGAAATTGAGCTTAAATCAATAAAGACTTTGGAGCTGTAATTCATATTCAAAGATCCTTGACTGTTCTTCATTTGCAAGAAGGATACTCCCAGCTGTGGTCAAGGGTTATTCTTGAAGGGCTTGGGGAACCACATGGGGTTCCAGAGATTGAACTAAGGTCATCTATGTGCAAGCCAAGCACCTACCACTTTACTATCTTTCCAGCCAAGCCTAAGTCAGTCTTGACCAAGAGACCTATGTGTGAAATATTTAAAGTCCATGTAAGATGAGTGGCTTGTGTATGTTCTGCTTTGAACTTCCTCAAGAGGAAAATAACTTTACTGTCATCTCCTCTGAAATGCCTCACTTACTTCTCTAAGTCCCTCCATTTTTTAATTCCCTTTCAGTATTTCTCTTCTTTGCAACCTTCCCAGTACATGTGATTCTGCCTCCCAGTAGCCTGAACAAACTCTGTCACTCTGCATAGTTACAGTAATTGTTCCAGTTTTCAAGTTCTCTTATAACTTGTAACATAGGGAACCTCAGAATTTATTTTCTGCTCATTTTCCATTAGTAGCATGGGGAGAATGATTTTCTGGCACTTCTAAATGATATTTGCACAGATAAAATAGTGAGAATACTTCCTAACTAAGTTATGCCTGAAAACACTAATATTTATGATAACGAACTGGTTCTGAAGACTATTTTGCTGGTATTTGGTAATTATTGAGGCATAATAGCTTTGCAATGCTAAGGGCACAGTTCCTTTTCCCTACTTCTTGTTCAAATTGCTTCTGACAAAGTATTGATACAGAAAAAAATAACAGCTCTGAATTCCATGTCAAACTCTCTCCTAATATATATATGTATATATATATATATATTCTCTAGAATGTAGATGATATACTAAGCCCTTTTCTTTCTCACTATGAATCAGCCATTAACCTTCCAGTTTATGGCTATTCCTTATCAAGCAGTTAAGGAGAATAAAATAAAGATTAAATATCAAGACCTCCATTCTGTAGATTCTCGTATTTGTGGTTCTGTGTAGAATGTGCTCAGAGAAATGTATTGACTGTGAGCTCATGATGAGGCCAAATATAAACTAAGAAATAGTTCTGTCCAGCAGCTAAGATTCATGCAAGAAATTGAGTGTCTGAGCTTCCAGATGCCAGTGTATTCTGTTACCCACCCAGTATTTCTAGTGCTCTGCACAATAAGCTTTCTTGGTAAGAATTTAACAGAGGAATACCTGGTTACATTTATCTTAGTTCAATATTCTATTTGCCTATTCTAAGGTGGTTGCCTATAGAAAAATATTATAATATTTTCCAAGAATTGTCAAAAAGTGTAATATTTCAATAAAAATATTTTAGTATTTGATTGGAGCAAACACGCTCAATTTGTGAGCAGTAATTAAGAGCAATTACACTTCCAGAGACTGATTTTTTCCTAAGAAAATTTGTGGAGAATAACTGACTAAACAGTACATAGGAAGAACACTTCTCAACTATAAAAGTGTTAAAATGTTCACGTGTGGATTATATCCTTGTTAAAATCTACAGAGATTCAATTGGGATGGGAACAGGTATGAAGTTCTATCTTTTTAATATGCTTTTAGGTAATACTGATGCTGAAATGGCTGGTCCCTGGATTACTCTTTGAGTAGCAAGTTTGGAGAGGCACCTTGCTGGAGAGGTTTCAATAGGTAACAAAGGTGGGAGGAGGGGTGGTTGTATCCACTCCCTAAATATGATGGATTTGTGTAGGGGTATTTTAAATATCATAACTAAAGGGATGCTCTTGGCATTTAGTAGAGACCAGGGATGCTGCTGAGCAGCCTATACAACATAGGATATTCCCAACACGAAGCATTATCTGGCTTGAAATATCAATAATGCCAAGGTTGAGAAATTCCCCTATAGGAGAAAGAACACAGATTTGCAGTCTGAATGACCTGGGGTCAATTCATGACCATTCCACTTAACCACTGTGACCCTTGCAATATTCTGAGTTGCACTTCTTTGGTGAATTGCATGGCTAGAATCAACAGTGTCTAGATATGCAGAAAATGTTCAATAATACTTGGTATCAAGTTTAAAGAGTGTCAAGGAACTATCTTCCTCAGAGACTTATAGAAAAGCAATTACCATTATTGAGTTCCTATTATTGTTTATCTAGATAAATATTTTGATATTTCAGTGATACTTCAGATTTATGTAGTCAGAGTCGGGGGCATAGACTGTCTCTTGACAGTCTCTTGACTCTATAATATTAGATTTCTAAGAAAAACAAATAGTGCTTCAATCCCCATTGTCAGGCAGATATTGACAGCAGCTATTTTTGCAAAGAAATAGATTTTAATGGGCACTTGATGGAGAGCATTAAGTACCCTGACTTTGACCATCACAATAGCAGCAATGTATTCTTATCTCAGGGGCATCCTACTTTGACTTTTGTGTGGTGCTTTTGGTTTGCTCTCAGGAGAGGTACAGAGCTATCCCAATATAGACATCACACAAGTGTGCTTCATGGGGAGAGCGGGGTTGCTCAGCAGACCACTGTCAAAACTGGTGCATGTGCATTTCAGGGACTAAAGTTAAATGCTTCCCATTGACCCTAAAATGTTTCCAATATTTCCAGAATGCCTTGTACTCCTCCACCCAACATTTAAACAGATGAATACAAACTAACACTTTGGCTTTCCCTTATACACACACACACACATATACAAACAGAGTGAGTGAGAGAGAGAGAGTGAGAGAGAGAGGGAGAGAGTCTCATTTATGTCTCAACAGATGAGTGTTTCTGCTGACTGCCTGTAAAATGAAAAACAACCAGATGGCACAGCTGGAAAAATGTCTGTGTTTTAGAGGGTCTATAAAGCTCTTTATCATCCCAGCAGGAATGGGCAAGGACCTGGCAAGATACTGGGGTGCTCAAGAAGAATGTTAAACATCTGCTTAACAAGTTGGTGGAGCTGTTGAGGATCATCTTCACTTCTCTCTTTGCCAAAGATCTGAATGAAAGTTCTGGTACTCCAAAGATTCTTTTTTCTGGATCTACCATCTTTCATCAGGCTGCTCTCTACCTTGTTTTCCTGTAGAGTTTTATGGTGACAGTTCTAATAGGCAATTGTATTTGTGTAAATAAAGATAATTTGATAAGTTAGTATGTACAGTGGTGGAGTAGAAAGATTAGGGATTTGGGACTGAATTTGTTAAAATTGCTACAAAGACTAAGCACACAGTCATACACATAGCTATGACTTATTACAAATGAAAGAATACTAATCACAATCAACAAAAAGAGGTACATTAAACAAAGTCTGGGGACCAGCCTCATGCTTTCAGAATTCATGCCATTAGGAATCACACAGGACACACTGAAGGGTTCCGCAATATGTGTAAATTGTTATTGATAAGGAATTCTCATTATAGAATCAATGGAGGGAGTTTTTAATAGGAGTTGGACACGTAGGAAGCTTTTGACTGACATATATTAGAAATCTACCTAATGAGTTCAAGAAATAGTACAAGGGTTAAGGTGCTTACCTTGCATTTGGCTAATCTCAGTTGAATCGCCAGCAATACTTTGGTTGCCAAACACCATCAGGAGTGAGTCCAGAGCACAGAGCCAAGACTAAGCCCTGAGCATCATAGGGTTTGACCCTCAAAAACATACTCCACCCACCCTAACCTTCCATAAGAAAAACAGGTATTATTCACCATGAGTCATACTTTTACAAACAGTAGGCCAAGTGAACCAGTCCTGATGGGATTCTGCTAAATTCAAAGCTCTCAGCACCAAGGACCTTCCTTGACAAATTGCAATGGGGAAGATCAACTCTAAGTTCTTTCTGCAGTACTGTGGATCCTGTGGCTGTTCCTTTCACTGGATTCCCTGGGACAGCTGGCAGCTCAGTGGTAGTCCAGAGCTCCAGAGTTGTAATAAGATGTCTTAGGAACCACATTCCTTCCACCAAGGCAGGGACAGCTGGTTCTCAGACATGCTGCTTGGAGCCTTTGAAGAGGCAAGCCCTCTGGGAGAGTAACATGATCCCCAGTGATAACACATTATGCCAAAGCCAAGACATTCTCTTCTCAAAACCTTTGTTTTAAGAGAGTTTGTTCAATTTTCTTTGTCTTTGAATCAGGAATGTTCTGAGTTTTATTATTGCAAGTCAAAGGACCTTTTGGAAGAATGGCAGATAATACTTTTGCCTACCTTGTCTTAAAGAATTTTAGTGGTCTTCCTTTATCTTTGAAATTAAGATTTTTCCTTTTCCCACTAGAATATATATTGCCATATTTTCTTTTTCTTACTGAATCACCATAAGATGTCCAGTTACAAAGTTGTTCATGACTAGGTTTCAGTCATACAGTGTTTCAACACTTATCCCTTATCAGTGTATATTTTTTACCACCAATATCCCCAGTTTCCCACCCGACAACCCTCACCAGCCTGCCTCATGGCCATATTTTCTTACTAAGAACCCTGCCTTATATGTATTGCTATTTTTCAGTTTCTCTTTGGGTCACACCCAGTGATGCACAGGAATTACTCCTGGCTTGCACTCAGGAATTACTCCTGGCTGTGCTCGGGGAACCATATGGGATGCTGGGAATCGAATCCTGGTCGGTCACATACAAGGCAAACGCCCTACCTGCTGTACTATCGCTCCAGCCCCCCATGGAGTGATAGCACAGCGGGAAAAGCATTTGCTGTGCCCTTGGTCGACCTGGGTTCGATTCTTCTGGCCCTCTCGGAGAGTCTGGCAAACTACCAAGAGTATCCTGCCTACAGGACAGAACCTGGCAAGCTACCCATGGCATATTCGATATGCCGAAAACAGTAACAACTAGTCTCACAATGGAGATGTTACTGATGCCCACTCTGAGCAAATCTATGAACAACGGGACAACAGTGCTATCTTTGTTTACCATCTTACATTTTAAAAATATATATGCAAAGTTTTCTTCTATTAGATCTGTGATTTTTGATGTCATTCTCAGAGAATATTACTTGGAAACTAATTACAGATTCTGTCTTATACCTGTTTTCCTAAACTCTTCTTTACTTTTTTTTTTTTTGAATACAAGAATAAGCTCAAATAGCCAAACCCACTAGAGGTACTACGAGATCCTGGAAATTAACAACTGTTATATAGTTAGTTTGAGCATAACAATATATCAGCGAGATATTTGGTGACTTTTAATAATGTTGTTATGGGCTTGATCCTCAGTACCATACTCACACAAATTATTATTATGTATATCTACTTTGTAGGGGGCACTCACAGTAGAGCTCAGGGCTTCCACCTGGCTCTGTTCAGAGATCACTTTTGCATGCTGGGGGACCAAATTCTCGGCTGACTAGAAAATTTTAGTCAACCACATCAAAGAAAGTGACTTAACCCATGTAATATCTCTTACAAATCATTTTAAAGGGAAATAGAGAGAAAATGACAAGCTGCAAAAACCCCACCTTGCAATACAGAATATCATCAATTACTCCCAACTCTACCCCCTTTCGCAACTATCCTAGCAAGGGGCTCTTACCTAGCTAGATACCCCATGTGGGGAATCTTGGGAAAAACCCTGTAAGAGCCACCGTGAACAAAGGAAACGTGCACATATGTTGACCAAGCACATGTCTATGTAGCTGAGCACGTGTGGCACTCATGTACATGTGTCTCCAGCATCTCCCCTTTTAATATGTGTTCTGGGGCTCTCTCCATCCTTGGATAAGACCACGTTCTCTCTCTTGAGCGAGTTTCTCTCGTTTTTTCTCTACCTCCTTCCCCTTCCTAAAAGCCTCCAAATAAAATCTGTTTTTACTTCACTGCTCCTCTAATCCTGAAATTCTTTTCTGTGAGAAGGACAATGATCTTGGAAGCCTTGGGTAAAACCTAGAACTGACTTTCTTTTCCTGAGAAGAGCAATTCCTCACTTAAGCCTGAGTCCATGGATCCTCGAGAAATTGGTTGGTGGGGATTAACTCCTGTGCTGAGAAGACCAAGTAGACATCAGGTGTGGTTTGATGGCCACCTAGTGGGGCTGGCGGGGCTCTGACCCATGCTGCGCAGGGGCTCATCCACAGACTATATCATCCTAGCCGTCCCAACTGGTCCTGGAGTGGCAGAGGTGGATCAGGGGAAAGTGGCCATCTCTCTCCTCTCTGCCTCACATAAGTAACCATGGAAGCCCACTGACTTCACTCCTGATGCTGGCTCCGGGACCCAGAGATTTCTTGTTGGTTTACTCAAGACCCTGAGAAGTAGCTCAGATCAGGTATCCTGGAAGATCCCTATTCGAATAAGAGGAGGCATGATTGAACACAGAGTTCTCTAGTTTGTGGGAGTAGCATGACTGGAAGAAAAAATGTTATGTGCCTTCCATTCCTAGGAGCCCTTGTTATTCCCGATAATTGCTTCTGCTACTGCTGTTGCTGTTGAAAACTCCTTGAATTAAATGATTTAATAGCAATAATGCTGAGCATTACAGGGAACCAATTCCTTATTATTCATCTCTTTCTGCCATCTCTTCGGAATTCTTTTCACCAGTTTATCTTCAAAGAGAAGTAATTGAAAATTAATTTTGTCATAAAAAATAAAAACCCTCTTAATATAATTGAAGCCACCAGAGAGGGTCTGTTTAGTCAAAATAGCAACCCTATTCAATCATTGCTTTCCAGTGGTGTTTTGGAGGTTGTCTGAGAAAATATAGGTAGAAAAAGAGGTGAACTGCTTTCTGTTGAGTATTGAGCACCATCACATTCTGGGATAAAGCACCAAGTTATTTTATTTGGTTACTTGAAACAAGCCAAAACATGAAATTATAGTATCCTCATATGTCAGATGACATAATAAAAGTAGAGGTGAGGGTAGGATATGAATTCTATTCATGGATAAGGCTTGGGAAGTCCATTAAAACTCAAAGATCAACTTACTCTAAGATAAAAAGATAAAAGGATATCCTTCCTAGTCTTCTCTTTATTTGCTTCGCTTTCTTTCTCCACTATTTATAAATCATTTAAAATATATGAGTAACAACTTCTAGTGTATCCCCACTCCCAAATTTTGAAAGATAAATCCAAAGTAGTATTCTGAAGTTAAGGCAGGCTGGAGCTCTGCCAGGAAAGGCTCTGATTTTTCCAAAATGGAACGTACACATGACTCGGCCAGAAATGGCTTCCTACCGAAGTAATAATACAGTACTAATATGCTTCTGGCATAGCATGGGACATCAAATTGCTCTTGCAATGGTGAGGTATGTTCATTAAAGATGTTATTTAGTGACTTGGAAAGGTCTTTGCTGCAGTTCACTCTGAGTATTACATCTATGCTTGTTCACCCATGGGATCCCACTTAGACTCTCTTATTCACGTGCCTTGAGAAATATTAGTCACATGCCCTATGGAATATTTCTCATGCTGCCATGATATCAGAAGGGCATCAATGACAAGCCATACAAAATCCATAGCTCTAGTTTTCAAGCTTGTCATTTTATTTCATTTTTTCTTTATACTTAATGAGGTATTTAACCCATTTTGTGTACCTGTTAAGAGAAAGCAAGATTAGATGGAACTCAAGGGAAAGTGAATTTGGAATATTGGGGAAATTTTTATAGCACCACATAGTCAATCATTCAGCATTTCATAAAAAAGAGCACCTGTTTGCACCAGATGTCATCATGTAGCATTAATTCATCTTTTTATTTCTTTAATAGTATGAATTCATTTTAGTTTGCAATAACAGCGCAATAGGCATCATCCTACTTTTCAAGATGTTTATAATTACCTTGACACTAACAGATGGGCTCCAAATTAAGAAACCATGGACTAAATAAATTCGACTCTCTTCCAGTTGTTATTTCCTATGATTCCCTTTTAATTTTAATTATGTAGGTATAAATAAGATTTCTAAACAGGGAGTTTTAGAAGAAACACTTCTCTCTAGCCCCACTGTCATAGTCAGCTCTTAAAAACCCAACCTCGCCAATGTGCCTCTATTAATCAAGTGGCCAAATATGATATTTGACAATTTGAAATGTGGATTTAATCATGAAAGGCACAGACTAGCTGAGGTCTCCCCTGTGAAAGGCCTATGAGGAAGTGAGAATCTCACCTATGCAAAGTGTCGTGGGCTGGGAACCACTCTATGGAAAGAAAACCCTTCTCACAGCAATCACGGGCTCTTCCGCTCACACCCAAGAGTCTCATTAGGTGTGTAGGTGTCAAAAAGCATTGAAACCTTAATCAAGGAGCTGCTGCCTTTTTCAAGTACAGCCACACAGACCTTGCCGGCTGCTGTTTCAGGCCTAATTCCAACTAGTCAACCAGAGGGAGCAGGTCATGGAAGTTTTCATTCCCAGCCCAGAGATGTCCTGATTGGACCTTCTCCTTTCATTCCAGTTACTTTCTCAAGTAACTGAAAACCTTACTGTTGCATGAGAAAGTATCAGAGGCATACAGAGGTGCATTGGAGCAGGAGTGGGTGTGCTCTACCACACAGCAAAACACCCCTGGTTCCAGGAACCCTTTCTACCTGTTCACTCTAAGGAACAAGTCTGAGGGAAATGAATGGAAGCAATATTTTCCGCTTCAAACTAATTGATTCTTCACCAAGTATAGGAAAATTGAAGCTAAAATGTCACTGGAACTCCAGCACATGAAAGACTCCAGTCAGGCATCTGCGGAAGGCAGGAGATACCTGCTAATGAGAAGAGTATTAGTCTCATTGCAAGCTTGAGTTTTTATTACAAAAACACCAGCAAAATCCACCACCACACCAATAACAAAAATACCCAGTAACCCTAGTGACAATTTCCAAAACTGGACAGAAAGTAAGAAACGACTGAGATTTCTTAAAGATGGAATCTCTTGCTGAGACAAAATGTCAAATTTTTTATTCTATCCACTTTAAGACAAGCATTTATTACCTTTCCAGTGACTATATATCTCCTGTAATGCTCTTACTGTGGTTTGCCTCTTAATTACCCGCAGAATTTGCATTTAAACCAAGTTAAAGTGTGCCATCCACTCTTCCTGCTTCCCACTGTTGTTTCCATGGCAACCAAAGGGGTCTCTTGGTGGCTGGCTGGGCTGCAGTGTCTGCTTCTGCTGGTCTAGGAGCATCTCCCTCCTCTTTGTTCAGCCACCCCCTTCACTTTACCGAGAGCAGGAAATGGAAAGCACCCAAACGATTCACTAACCCCAGTCAGCTTTCTCTTGAAAGTGCTGCCTGCAGCAAAATTTTCCTTTCATGAACCCTTCAGGAGTGGGGTCTGAGTTGATTTCCACCCCCTCCCCCTAGATATTTCACCCATATCATTCCCCTTATTTTCACAACTGATGCCCTGATGGTCTAGTTGTAGTTTTTATCCCAGAAATCTCGCACAGACCCAGAGTCCACACTCCTCCTAACCATGCACTCGAGTCTTCATGTGTAAACTGTGGGACACTCTACCAGCATCATTTTTAGAGAGTCATAGCAGGAAGTCATGGCAGCGTAATGCAGCTGATGCGAAATCACGTGAGTCCAGGTCTGACTTTACCCTGACAAAGAGGGTCTACCACTCCAGAGCCACACTAGTGAAAGCTCACTAGTAGGTTTCACTGGGCCATTTCCTTGATTCCTTTGCTACTGGACACACATTTCTCTTTTTCATAGCATAAAACTCATGTTGAATTTATGGTGCGACATCAGGATTATTTACTGAATTAGAGTTGTTTTCCACTAAACAACCAGATCAATACGTATTTCTAAGGTCACTATTTTTCTCAAAGAGAATGGATTAAATGCAAACCAAGTTAACTGTATTAATTTGGGGGGGGAGGGTTGTGAATATGAAATGAACGAGTTTCATATTTGTTTCATCCTTTTTTGGGGGGGAGGGGTGGGAGCAAAGACATCCAGTAGTGCTCAGGGTTAAGTCCTGGCTCTGTGCTCAGGAATCAGCCCTGACAGGGATTGTGGGACCGTATGGGATTCAGGGATCAAACCTGGGCAAGCCCTGTGCAAGAAAGATGCCCTATTGCTGTACTATTGCTCTGGTCCCCTTACCCTGCAGATATTTCAAGGGAAGAAGCATAGACCACTTGTCCATTCTCTGGTGTGGCCTGAAGTAAGACACTTGTCTGTTTCACTTGACAGACACTTGTCTGTGTCATCCTTGACACAACTCTTAAAACTTTGAGCAAAGATTATATTCATTCCTCTAAAACAAGAGACCAGTCTACTCAGAAAAGGGAACATGGACAAGACTACTATGAAATTTTTTTTTCCTATTTTTGTTTTAGGGCCATACCAGTGATGCTCAGGGGCCACTCCTAACTCTACACTAAGGAATAGCTCATGGAAGTGCTTTGGTAACCATGCAGAGTGCTGGGATCTAACCCAGGTCAGCCACATGCAAGGCAAATGCCCTAACCAGCACCACTGCCACGATATTTCTTCTGTACCATCTCATTCTGGAAGAAGCAGTGCAGATAGAAGTGGTGGAGACAAAGATATTCTCAAATAACAAGTATAATTGATAAGGGCCAAAGTCCAGTATTCTAACTAGTACGGTTTTATTATTCTGATAGCGAACTTTCTAAAGTAAACATATTTCAGAAGGTGGGATATCTCAGTTATCATGATTCTATATTTGTTGAACTTCTTTAAAATAGGTATGTTGAATAAGAAGACTTGATTTAGTTTAATAAGCTTTTTTAAGTGAACTGGTCATAATTAAGCTTGGATTTCTATAAACTTGGATTTCTATAGCTTTCTACTGCATAGTTTTGTATTATACTCTCATTGGATGTTGCTATAAACTTTTCCCAAGCACCTTCATTTCAAATTCACTAGTAATTACAGAGTTTCTGTGGCACTAGGGGGTTGTTGAATGTCTCCAAAGCATAACCCCCAATGGCTTCCTAGATGATTTCTTCCTGGATAACTTCTCTTGGCCTGTTTTCATTGGATTCCAGAGAGAACCACCGAATAGTATGTATGTGAGTGGTGTGGCGTTTTTCTGCTAGGATTATAATTATGAAGACAAATTTTTCATTAAATTGTATTTAGGAAAAGGCTTGCTTGGCAAATATTTCCACGAAAGCCTGGAATGAAATAGTTTGGGGATTCCCCAGGGCCTGTTAGACAAAGAAGGCATGGGTCCTTTTAGGAGCTGTATATCTACAAACTTGCAAATCACAAACAGTTCTTATCTCTTCATCTAACTACTTTACTATAAAGCTTTCAATAGGCTTTTCTGTGCCCTAATTTTTAGATTTTATAGCACTTATTCCTAACTTGAATGCTTCCATTTTTTCTTTGGTCTAAGAAGATTAAAAATAAGCGACTCCAGATTACAGGACTTGATTTTACTTAAAGTCACTAAATACTGTAACCTCAAGAGGTATGTAGCCTGAATTCTACAATATAGTGAAACTGTATACTTCACACTTGTAGGATTTGAATTGTCAACTTCCCATCTAGAGATGAAGGGATTTCCATGCCTTTCCTCTGATACAGACAATAATACATTTAGGGGTTATAACTCAGTACACCACTTTAGACTCTTAATTTATTGCTGATTTGGTTTATTTATTTATTTATTTCAGAAGAAACCAAATTCAAAGACTTGGATCTTTAGAGAACCTGGGAATTAGTTTATTGGTCCATATAACTGAAATAATCAGAGAAGATCTAGCATAGATGACTGAATCTGTGACTCACTTGAAGTATTTGGAATATGACATCTTCCAACTATTCTCTTTATACTGCATCTTCACTTGGGGGGCTCTCCCCTTAAGGGATCAAAATGAAAGTCACCGTGTTAAATTTAAACAACAGTGAGTATGTATTACATCTAAAAGATTAGAAACAAAAAGTGTTGGCAGGGATATCCTCTAAAAACAGTTCTCTTTCACTGTTGGTGGGAATGACCCCTTCAGCACCTGTGGATAATGGTTATGGAGACTTCTCAAAAAATGAAGACTAGATATTACTTATAACCATTGGCATCTATCTCAAGAATGCAAAAGCTTTATTTAATTCAGGGTCAGTGAGATAATACAGAAGGTAGGGGGGTTGCACTGGACATAACTGACCCAGGTTAAATTCTTGGCACTGAATATGGTCCTCTGACACTACCAGTAGTGATCACTGAGCTCAGAGCCTGGGGTAAGACCTGAGTACCTCCAAGTATTTCTTCAAACAAACAAAAAATGCTAACTCCAAAAGAGAGATGCACACCTATGCTCATTACAGCAGCAAGAACAACAACCAGGATGTGGAAACAGTCTACATGTCCAATGACACATGAGCCAATAAAGGAGGTTTGGTATATATATACGCAATAAGAAACTATGCAACTATAAGAATGGAATCTTGCAGTTTGCTGCAACTTGGATGGAACTAGAGGGTATTATGTTCAGTGAAAGTCAGAGGGAGAATAACAAATAACAGATGATATCACTCCTCTGTGGTATGTAGAAAAACAAAATAAGGGAATAGACATATTTAACAAGGACAAGTCTTCTATTGTGAAACTGAGCTTACTAAGAATCGGAGGGAGAGGAAACTTTGGAGGAGTGGACGATGGGTGATACAGAGACTGTCGTAGAGTCTTGGGCATTTTGGTTAAATAACTTTGTTAGTCTAAACCATGAATGTGGGATCAGAGGGCTAGCAGAGGAGGTAAGGCTCCTTCCATAAGGCCGATCCTACTTTGATCCCTTGTAGCAAATGGTCTGCCTCGTACCTCTAGAAGTTACTCCTGAGCCAGAAATGGCCTCTGAGTACTGCTGAGTGCCCCCCCAAACAAACAATAACAACAAAGACTAGCAACACTGTTCTAACCATTTTAAAACCATGTTTTATGTTTGGGAAAGAAATAACAGAAAAACAACAACCTCTCCATGTTGGGGACTGTTCAGGACCCTGAACAAAAGAGGGCCCCGAAACCTTTACCCTGGACAAACCGGAAAATCCCATTACCAGCGTTTGCATAACCTGAGGCACAGGTGCCCTTGTGACAAAGGAAATAGCTAAACTCAAGAAGTAAAAGTAGCCCAGGGCAGTCAACCACAAGACCCCAAAAAGCCCATAAAGTAGAATGCCTTCCTTTACACTAAAAGCCTTGTACATTCCTCCTGACAGATGCTCCTGCCAGATAAACCCTTGTCTTCCACTCCCCACTATTTCTCAACCTACTCTTGGAGAATGTTGTAAGCCCACCAAATAATGCCCCGAACATTTCCTTATTTGGTCTGAGAAGACACTTCCCCGATGATTGACAACTCATGTACCAACCCCCTGCTAAGAAAGGTATAAAACCAGCATGACTGCCAATAAAGACGCTCTTGATCGGCACGTGTTGTCTTGAGCCCCTGTTTACTAACCTCACCAGTTTTATTTTCAGATCGGGACCGCTCATAGAACCCACCCAATTAGGAGCGCTTTCCACTGTTGTCTCTCCGCGGGCCGGAGAGATCTCTGGGGGAACGCGCATCTCCAAAACCGCAATCCCCAGGCCCAGCCCCCAGCTCTCCCATGTGTCCAGGCCATGGGAAGATGCCATTCTAAATGATCCTAAACAGGGATTGGCAAGGTAACTGGTGCCTAGATAGTCTAATCAAATGTGGGGCAGTGGGGAAACCTGCCCTGGAGAAACACAATAAAGTGTTGCACTATGTTCAGGGATTTAAAAGCAAGACTAAAATGAACTAAACGTGTTTTATTTTTTTTTTCTTTAGCATTATGGTCCTACCATTTGAAAGTCAATGTCAGTGACCAAACACTTTTCCCCAGAGAGGTCTTGGCTCCTACCACCACCTAGTCCTTTATCCACTACATCAGGGGTGCCAAAAATAGATGTAAAGGCGAGGGGGAGTAGGATAGACCTTTTCAATGCGTAGCATTTACACGGCATTCTCTGCCCACTGTCAGCTCCTCCAGCTTGGCCACAGATGTTCTGGCAGAGCACGCTCAGCAGGGAGGTTTCTATTGATCTATAATTGAAAACTGTCTGAGCTCCCTTTGGAGTCTTTGCCTCTACAAAGAAACTCCCAACCAGAAGAAGCTCAGCCGTGGATCCCCAGAGGGGCAGCAGAAAGACCCAGGCTGTAAACAGCTATTGCCACTGCAGCACTGGAAGGAACTAGAGGAATGACCACAAGAGAGTGCTGAACTGGAACAGTGGGGTGCTGAGGCAGAGGGTCTTAATCAGTGAGAGTGAGTGAGCAGGGGAGTGTGGATGCAGGTGGAAATGCCACTGAAGGTAGACAGATAAAAACAGAGACAAGAGGAGCTAGAGGGTTACTGAGGATGAAGTTTGTATCCGCTTCTATCCTTTGCCTTTCTCAGCATCCAGTTATCTCTCAGTTATCTGAGTTATCTGAGTTATCTGAGATATTTAAGGCTTTTAATCTCACTCACTTTTAAAGAAGTACTATCTGGCTTATAAGGAAAAGTGAAGAGTGTGTGGATATTCTCTGACCTGTTCAGTTTCTGTGGCTTCTCTGGGATTCATCTCTCCTCTGCACAAATTTGTTCCTTATGAAATGGCCTCAGAGCCATGTCCTGTGACAATGCCCTCTCTTGTTCCAGGGTATGACCAGAGACATGAGGACAGCCTCCACAAAGAGACCACCTTACCTCTTTCACTTAGAGAAACTTGAAAGGCCTTGCACCTCATCTGTTAGTACGTAAGGATCTGAGTCCTGGGCCTTGAAAGAAGACAGGGAAGGCATCCAAAAGGTGTTTCTATAGCTGCCAGGGCCTCTCTTCTCCTTTCTCTGACATTGCGATCTCCTTGGCATCAGCTTTCAGTGTCCTCTATGCAGGGCATTTCTAGTGGAACATTTGATTGGTTCTTTGGTGACCAGACCAGAGTGGGGTTTTTGAAATACACGCCTGTGTCTCAGGGCCATTTCTGTCATGGCTATTGTCCCAGGATTGTATCTGTGAGAAATTCCAGGGTGTTCTGTGATTGCTGATCAGGCTATCTTCTTTGTCACTCTGTCAATGTCTTCAAGGCTATGTCTGTTGAATAAGTATCTTTGCAGAAGATGTTGCCTTGACTTATGTGACCTCCTCTATTAAGGTGGGTCTGTAAAGCTATCAGTCTACAGATCTTGGGTTCTTGAAATGGAAATCCACAGAATACACCCTGTGACATCTAGTCATGTGCCTAGGATGCAACTTTCCTTGCCTCAGTGGTATTGGTGAAGGTCTTTTCCTGAAGACTCACAGCAGCACTATTTTTCCTTTGACATGTTAGGCACCTGTGGTATTCTAGAACAAAGGGTATGGCCATCTCCTTGTATTTGAATGTCATTTCAGCCTGAGGCATCTCCTGAGAAGCTGCAGAGAGAGGCGTTCAGACACACTAGTCAGTAAGTCAGTAAGTCAGCAGCCTCTGAAGGCAGAGGGGAGAGCTATGACACAGCCTGAGTGCAGTAGTGAGGAGATGCATCATGTGTAGTCATTTACAAACAGTGCTGCAATCTTCCTAAATATCAGTCCGCTTTATATTTGAATTTATTTGTTAGGGCTGCCATAATGAAATATCACAGATGGGGACGTGGATGGCTGAAATGGAAATTAATTTTCCCCTCTTTCTGGAGGCTACAAGCTCAAGATCATGCTATTTTTGATGTTTCACTGCTTTCTTCTAAAGGCTCCCCCCCTTGGCTTCTAGATGGAGCCTCACAGACTTTTCTCTGTGACTTCATGTGCTGCATCCTCTGTGTGTAAGTAACCTTGACCCAACCTTTCTTTGGGTGTTTATATTTCCTCTTCTTATAAAGAAACTAGTCATTTTGGATTAGGGCCTCACTCTAAGGCTTAATTTGTTACCCAGCCACCTCTTTAAAGAATGTATTGTCTATAGGGATGGCATGACACCAGGATACTGCTTCAATATTGAGTGGTTTGGGTATGTGATCATCAATGTTTTGCTGATCATACACAAGAAACAAGAACTAATACAAAAGTGGGCATCGGTTGGATCATTTTTGTAAGAATAACTCCCTGGCAATATCGAGGTAGCTTTCTATCTGTGACATCACTGAGTGCTGAGACTAACTATTCTATAATATCTCAAAAATATAGTTATAAAGGCACGTGTTTAGGATTTTAATAGATGGGTTTTAAAGGAAAATATTTCAAACTATAGCATTAGTCTCATGCTCCACCAATTTCAAATGACTTAAGTAATAAGAATTTCTCCCTACAACTACAGACTTCTGTCATCAAAGTTATTGCTCTGCTTATTGGTGGATTTTTATTACTTAAATTTAGTTTAAAAATTGCTTAGTATTGAAATTAATTTAGGGAAACACTAATTATATCTTTAACCTCTGGGCAAACAGCGACTCAGTACATGCTCCTTGTGAATGTTCTTAAGAGTAGTGAATCATACTAGTTCAGGTCTGGTAGACTTCTTGCTTCTAGAACCTGTATTTAAATGATTGATTAAAAATGCAGGGGTGATTTTAAGGACGAATAAAACATGAGTTGTCTCAATTTGAGTTTGTGCCTAAATTTTAAAACAAGTGGTTATTTTATTCTTATCTCTAGAAATCCATAATGAATTGGAATTAAAGACAGTCATTTCACTGTCTCTATGTTCGGCCCTTATTATAATGCATCCCTAGTTGTATAATTATTATGATTAATACTGAAATTAACTTTGGACTAAAGAGAAAAGGAATGTTAAAAAAACAACATCAGTGCATAATCATATTCGGCTTCAGAGCAGCAGTTGACATTGGGGATTGGGAGGGATGAGGTGAGGTAGGTGCATGCATGGTAGGTGCATGCAGCTAAACACTAGAGTCTAAACTGGAAAAATACCTGAGAGTCACCATTAGACACACACACACACACACACACACACACACATACACACACAAGATTGATGGGATCTTAGCACTAGCATCAAGACTGAAGTTCGGTCCAGACACTGGAAGCTGGAAGCTGCAGGGCTCAGTTAAGGGACTCCAGTTCCCAGATTCACAGTGAGGAAGCAGGTGATTCTTATTCCAGCAAAGGTCAAGTGCAAGCATTAGGTGTCCTCAGTGGCAATTTTCCGTGTTCAAATGAGGATGGTGAGAGACTCCCAACTCTCTTTTGCTTTATAGTATAGCCAAATTCTCTCTAGCCCTCTGCAGCTGGCCACACAGTGCTCTGGAAGCCTGTAACTGATGGGGGCAGGTCGTGCCCTTTAGGAATTCAGAAGACTGAAGGAGTCAAATCTTTCTTCATGGGCTGGAGAGATCATATGTTAACTGAGGTCTTCACCTTCCATATTTTTGACCCTGTATAGATCCCCAGCACTGCATATGGTTCCTTGAGCACTGCTAGGAGTGAGCTCTAAGCATAGGGCCAGAAGTAGCACCTCAACAGTACTGGGTAAGGTCCAAGTAGTATGACCCTCCACTTCGCCCCCCAAAACTATACAAAAAATAAAAATAAGTTAATAAAAATAAATAATAAATTAATATAAATCACTGTCAGTGTATCACTGTCATCCCGTTTTCCCTCAATTTACTTGAGTGGGCACCAGTAACATCTCTAATCCTCTCAGCCCTGAGATTTTCGTAGCCTCTCCTTACTCATCTTTCCCAATGATTGGAGGCTCTTTCAGGGTCAGGGGAATGAGACCTATCGTTACTGTTTTTGGCATATTGTAAATGAGGTAAAAATGATGGGTCTCATTCCCCTGACCCTAAAGAGCCTCTAATGCAGCATTGTTGGGAAAGGACGAGAAAGGAGAGACTGCTAAAATATCAGGGCTGGGATGAATGGAGATGTTATGGGGCCTGCTCGAGTAAATCAAGGAACAACGGGATGACAGTAAATACATATCTCTTGGAGAGCCCGGCAAGCTACCGAGAGTATCCCACCCACACTGGGCAGAGCCTGCCAAGCTACCTGTGGCTTATTTGATATGCCAAAAAAAAAGTAATATGAATAAATAAATAAATAAATAAATTTATCTGATGTCCCAAATCTTTTTTCTGGCTAAGTTATAGAAGGTCTGGGAAGGGAGGAGGTGTGTATAGTTTTGCCAAAGGGCTCCTGTCTCCAAGGAAGCACAAGCACTATCTAATAAGTATTGTATTCATCAAAGTTGAACCAGCCCTCAGACCTGAAGGCTGCAAGCTGCTAATAGATAGGGGACACTCAGTGGTGTGGGTGGTAGAGGGTAGTTAATATAGAGGAGGGTCCATTATGACAATACTAGTTGGAAATAATCACTCTGGACAAGAGCTCAGTGTTGAAAGCAGATAAAGGGATATAGATGATAATCTTTTAGCATCTGTATTGCAAACCATAGTGCCTAAAATGAGAGAGAGAAAGAGAAAGACAGAGAGACAAGACAGGTGCCTGCCATCGAGGCAGGCTGGAGTGGAGGATGACTTGAATGGTTGGGAGAGAAATTGGGGACACTGGTGCTAGGAAATTACACTGGTGGAAGGATGGGTGTTAGAACATTGTATGACTGGACCACAATAATGAACAATTTTGTAATGATCTGTCTCACAGTGATTCAATAAAAAAAGAAAAAAAAAGGGACATTGCAGAGCTGTGGGTAGCCATGTTTTTGGTTTTTGTTTTTTTATAGCAGACACTTCCCCAATGGTGCTGAGGGTGTAGCCTATGGAGGGTACTCCAGGCCTTGCTTGCCAAGCAAGTGATGTGGGCCTAATAATTCAGTGCTCTTGCATAGCAAGGTAGAGCTGTTCAACATTGGCTCAACCCAAAGGCCACCAGGATCATACCCAGCAGTGCTTGGAGAGCTATGAGGAGACTGGGAATGAATCCAGGGACACACTTACACACTTACACACTTATGCCTTCAGAGTATTTCTGCATCCTTAGTTATTGACTGATATTGTGTGTATTTGACTATAGGGTCTCTAAAGAGGGCCAGCTATCTCCACTGATCTAAGAGTTGCTGAGCAGAGGGAGGGCTCCTGAAAGAGTGCGCAGGAAGCTTTCCATGGGGGTGGTTTTTGAGATGAATCCTCAGGACAAATAGAATTTTACTGCGGTTAAAAGCAAAAGAAAGTTATGCCTGTTGCAGGGAGAAGTATTGAAAACAATAGCACAGTCACATGTAGCTGGCAGGGAACTTCAAACTTTCCTGTTGTAATTAAGGTAGGAATGAGTGCTCCAGAAATGCAAGGTCCTGGGGGGATTCCATATTTCCTGCTGAAAGAGGAGTCTGGCCTTGAGTGTTGGAACTTCAAGTTCTAGGTCAGTCCTCAGGGAGGTGATTCAGTACCCTGCTGCCTGTCTGCCCTGGGAATTGGGGCAGGACAGCTCCCGCAGATGGAGAGATGAGAAGCTCAGCAGGAGAAGGCTGGGCCAGGACTGGCAGGCGTCTGCAATCACCTCAGCGGGGTGTGCCCAACTTGTTAAAAATGCAGGTTGAATTAAGCTCAAGGCGTTATCTACTTTCTGTCCTCTGATCCTGGGTTAACTTTCTTCAATTACAGAGAGATAAGAAAAAACCCCAAAGAGAAAGAGGCAGGAGGAGGCCAGCACCTCTTCACCCCACTAAGAAGGAAATACAGTCAAGAAGCCAGGCCTGAGGGAAGCAGATTCACTCCTGAGCAAATTAAAATCAACAAATTGGCCAAACATAAGCATGTGCTCATTATGCCTTGCTTGAGACAGTTCTCAGAAACCAGAGCATTTACCAGTGACCTCTAGAAACCTGCTAGGTCGCTCCTACCTATTGAAAACTCTTACTTAAATTGATGTGTTTAGTAAAAAACATTTGTTCTGATTAATCAAGAAATTGATGCAATGCAGAGTTAACCTCGAAAAACATTTTAATCACCCAGAATACCTCACTCAGCAATAACCAATGCTAAGATTTTAGTTTTGGTTTTCCAATCTTTTGCACACACTTATACATATACACACATTTAGTCCACAAAACACACCCCCCACACACATACAGACACCCAGATATATTCTTTCCATACACATACACTCATCTATACACATGCAGACACACTCATTCTATATATATGCATACTTTAGATACAAGCATACATATTCCTGAGCTGTGCTTTGGAAGAATACCAACGGTCTGTAGTGATAGCTTGAATATGAATAGGCAGTTATATTGTCAAGGTTTCTAATGGGTTAAAGATTCGTTATCATGGAACAAGTTGGAGAATGGTGTATGTTGTTTGTTTCAATAGAAACCCTAAAAGGAGCTCTGCAACTGGCAAGAGGAGGCAGCAATACATGAATAGAAAAAGGAGCTGTCGGTGATGTGGGATTGTTTTTTGGTTCTAGAGAGAAAGAGGGGAGCGCCTTACCTTTTACATGACTAAATGTTCTAAAGCTTATGTATTAAAAATCTGCATATATTTTATTGAATGGATCTTCATTAATTATTAAAACACTTCCCATTTTCCTGGCTTGTATGCACTCACCTGTTTTGGAAAATACATTAACTGTTGACATTTTTTCTGCTTTGTTAAATAAAGATGAGGTGACATCATAACAGTAAATTACAGGGTATATACATGATTAACTTTAAAGGTGGATCTGTGAACGGGAGTTTATGGTGTTAAAATTAATAAATATTTTATTGCTGAGTGTATGATACTTTCATTTTAAGATATTTTTATGACTTGCTTTTTAAGACTTTGTTTATAAAGATACTATGGAAATTAAATGACATGGTTAGCATGCTAATAGTCTAGCAAAGTCAGCCCATAAAGCAAAAAAGAACCTATAAAATATCTATTACTATACTGTAATTATTAAATATGTAATTAAATATCAAATACAAGTGTCCTAGATTTTTAGAACTATTACCTTCAAAGCATAGCATTTAAATTCAAAAGTTTCTTCAATCTCCCTCCCCACAATTTCCTTGTTTATGATAAAGTTGTAAAGTTCTGAATAAAAGCCTGACTTTTATATATTATTCACTAGTACACTGGGTAGGGCATTTGCCTTGCACGTGGCCGGCCCAGGTTTGATTCCTCTATCCCTCTCCGAGAGCCCAGCAAGCTACTGAGAGTATCCCGCCGCATGGCAGAGCCTGACAAGCTACCCGTGGCATATTCGATATGCCAAAAGCAGTTACAACAAGTCTCACAGTGGAGACGTTACTGGTATGCATTCAAGCAAATCGATGAGCAACAGGATGACAGTGATACAGTGATACAGTAATCTTAATTTGTCTATTTTTTCATTTGTTTTTCTTTTATACATTCAGTTTTTCTACATTACATTTTCTATAATATATCTTTTTTAGTGCCTTTTTTCTATGTTGGGTATCTCTTTCTTTTTGACCATGTCAATATTCTTTCCTCACCCACATTTATCAATGACTGTGATTCTGTTCCATGGCCTCATCTGCATTATGAGCTCATTTTTCTGAAGAGAACAGTTTTGCATGCTGCAGCTGCTTCTCTTCCTCCCCGTCCTCTTTAACTTTACGCCTTACTCTCTTCCTTTTCTCCTCTGTTTTTATGGTAAGTGATCAAAGTCAGAGCTTCAGACAGGGGAGACATGGCAGGAGCTCTACCACTAGATCATGCCTCCATTCCCTGCATGTTTCTTAAATGAACACCACTAAATACTGAGATTACAAGAGCCACCAAATCACAGCTAATTCATCTCTGTAAGGCCTCATTAATAGTAAAAACAAATAAATATTTACTGATACCAAGTATATCATGTAGATTAATACATAAAATAGTTATCTGCTATATAATAACAATAATTCTCTAAAGTGCCATGCTCTATGCTAATCAGTTTGCATATACAAATGCTAATTCTGAACAATGTAATATAAATTTTAAGATAAGAGAAGTCAACCTTGCAATTTTAGATGAGAAAAGTTAAGAGACATGAAATATATTATCTGATGCTTCACTGCTTCTCTAGGGACAGAGTTTAACTCAAATCTTTCTGCCTCTGAAGTACATGTATTTTATTATCACACAACCTTGCTTCTATGCATATAGAAAGTACCACTTACAGTCTAACCACAAAACTGTTAAAAGTTGAAGACATCTTTAAAATTTTTTATCAATATAACCTTATTTTACATAATGCAAAAATTAGAATATTTTTCCAGGATTCCATGTAGCAAAATCACAGAGCTTAAGAGATATGGACCACTTTGAATTAATGTTTTATAAATAAATGACTGCCCACACAATGGAGCTAAAACCTTAGGGTAAACTTTCTATTTCCAACTAAAATAACCATTCACTTTCTCATCAATAACCATAGTCTAACTCTTTCCTTTAGGGACCCCGAGTATTGTTGTACTTTTGGAAAGAATGAGGCAATATCTTGTAGGACCGAGGAACTTAACTCCTGTATGAAAGTCAATATCCAACTTGTTATTGTGCATAGGGACCTTACAAATTATAATGGGGATGAAATAGAAAACATCCCCCATAAAAGTAATGCAAGACTTCTTCCTCAAAGCAACTGTACTATTCAGTATAGTCCAGAGAAGCAGAATATAGGTAGATAGTCTAGTTAGATAGTTAGATAATAGGATTTGGCTTATGCAGTTGTAGATACACTGAAAAGACCAACAATGTACTTTCTATGAGTCAGATAATTAGAAAACTTGCGACATAATTCAGTCTTGAGAGCAAAGACCTGAGAACCAGGAAAACCAATCATCTGAAGCCAAGAGCCTGATAAGCAGTGGAGAAACTATTTTAAGTCTGACAACAAGAAGCTCTGACGTCTGATGAAAGGAGAAGCTAGTTGGATACCCCAGCTCAAGAAGAAGGAGAAAGAATTCACACATCCTCTGCAGTTGCAGCCTATGTAGACCTATTATAAATTCGATGGCATTCCTCCTCACATTAGTGAGGGAGAATTCTCACAGTCTACTGATTTAAATCCTAGTTCCCTCCAGAAAATCCTCACAGACACCCACAGAAGCAGTTTTACCAGTTGTCTGGATTTCCCTTAACTTAGTCCGTTGACATAAAAGTATATTTCATGGAAACTCTTAGGAGAAGATAGACCTGGGATGTGTTTCCTAGAAATCCGTACATATAGAGGGGACATTTTTTGTTGCTCACTGGGTTGTCCTTAGGGATATTTATAAGCATCCACTTGTCTTCACTTTCCAGGCATGTGTAGATGAGCACCACAGACCATTGAGGTTGGGAAGGCTATAAAATCAGTTCTGCAGGACGTTTTGAGCAGATGGCCTATATGTCTTCATGACTGAAACAGTCAATTTTCAGTTTGAGAATTATGATTTCTCTTCCTCCCTTCCTGACAGAGCAACTGGCCACATTTAAGAGGTTGATAGCTCAGGCCTTTGAATAATTGGAACGAGCAGAATTTACCCCATGATCTTGATAGCCATGTAAGAAAAAACAAAGTTAACAAAGTTGATTTGTTATTGTAGTTAGTCCTACATGTTCTGAAAAAGTCATTATTTCCTTTTTTTCCCCTCTTTGTGTTCTGATCATTTAATCAGCTCAATACCATCGTAGCATCCTATGCTCCATGCAATGACTGTCCCGGCCTCTCACCTCTGCAATCTATGAAATCTAGTCTAGTCTGTTTTGCCCAAATGCTTTATCAAAATTTCTATATTTAAAAATTTTAGGCCTAGAAATCTAGGTCAAAAATTATAGAACTCAAATTTTAAAAACATTAGAATTTTAAAACTATTTTTGGGGGGTGGACAAGAGATTCCCCAAGCAGAACTCATCAGGAGTGGGGATAAACTCCCAGTGACACTCAGCTGAGTGCAGGGTTCAATACTCAGGTCTGGCAATAAGGTACTATTAAGAGCCAGTGAGAATCTTGGAACTGCCAGCACCATACTCGGTGCTGCTTGGGAAGCCATAAAATGCTGGGTGTCCCTGTGCATGCAAGCATGTACCTGTGTCCTGTGAGTTATCCCCAAGTTCCAACATTTGAAACTTTAAAAGTCTTTTAGTAGTTCTTCACTGAACTACAAAAGGCCAAGAAATAAAATAATATTATCAGGAAAAATAGAAACACACTTTAATATATTAAAATATTCTTCTGGCTTAGGTACATCATATTGGAACCTTATAAACCATTTTATTAAGTTGCGCTTTTGTGAAGTACCAATTTGATTAAATTGAAGGACACTATAAGGAATAGCCCTGTGAAATTTATTATTGAGTGTGTCAGAATGTTGCTTAGGACAGTCTATTTTTATCCCTTTGGTCCTATGTATGAAAATATCCTAGGGAAATTTTGAACTAAGAGTGGTTATACTTTTGAAAAAATATTTTATTTTATATTAAAGATACATTGAGGTATGCAAACAATTATTATTTTAAAAGAACTTTATTTAGACACCATGATTTACAAAGTTATTTAGAATAAGCTTTCAGAAACATTCCAGTGTTCCTGCTTCCAAACCTACCACCTTGTGATTTCACAAAATGATGTGTGGGCTGTGCAATGAAACTTGCATTTGCTGGCTGAGAGCTGTCTTCCATCTTTGTCAGGCCTCTCCAGCAGAGAGACAAAAAGAAGGGGACCACAGCCTGATGGGGAAAACAGCTCGTTTAATGCAGAGCTGCTAGCATACTTATAGAACATCTGAGGGGGGTTGAGGTATAGCATCTAAGAGTTATTGATCATTTCCAGAGATAAAATGTTCGGAGGACATTCTCTTGAGGAAATTAACTGAAGGAGACTGTCTTCCAGGGATATCTACATTGCTTTCATCTTTCTCTCTAGTTGTATATGTTATCAATATTTGCAGTTGTTCGGATAAACACAGTAAGAGACAAAGATCCCAACACAGTTCTCTGGGTTCTGAGAGCAAGCAAGGCTTTTAGTACTTAGTTCTCTGGGCTCTGAGAGCATGCAAGATTTTTACTGTAAATCCCAGATTAAGTCTCCTCAGGGTAGTTCATCTTGTCCTTCCTCATGAGGACCCTGTATCTTCAGTACTATCAATACTATGATTTTATGCTTTCTAGACTGTCCCATTTCGATGCCAGGGTAGCTTTGCCACTTGCCACGGACCTCTCTTTTGGGGTGTTAGGAACTACAACAACTGAAACCTGAATCAAGTAATTATGACAGATGCCCAGGAGTAGATATATTTCAGAGTCGATCAACTCAAAAATACTGGGAGCATAGCATTAATGGTCTTTTTGTGTTTAAAGAAAGAACATTGCTCTATTGTAAAATATAAAAAAGCTATAGGGAAATAGAAAAACGGGTACAGATACACAGTACTTCAAATACAAATCATTACAAATACAATGTACAGAATTACTAGAAAATTTAGCTTGTAAGTAATCAAGACTGACTTGGGGGATTAATACAATGAGGTAATACACAAAGGAAAGGTTAAAGACAAACTTTAACCAAATTAGGGCTGCTAGCAAGAGCATGATAACCTTCTCTGGGTGAAAGAAAAGGGGCAACTCATTGATGAAGCCTAAAACACTTTGGGTTAATATCCAACACCACCCAATGGCCCCATACCTCAACCAATGACCCCAGGCTCCCTTCCCCACCAATCTGACTTCTTAACAAATAATTTGGCATAAATTTTTCCATCCATTTCCCTGCCTATCATTAATTAGTAAACTAATCTTCAGCATATAGTTACTGAATTTAAGATTGATCTTGGAAATTCCTATTTCACAGTATCTGGAGCATTTACTGCACTTAAAATCAGAGACATCAGCCTTTCAACTTTTCCATTTGGGAAGAAAAGACTGTCTAACTTGACCTTGAGCTTGCCTTTTAGCGGTGTGAATGATTGAATAGAAGCTTTTATAGCTGAGGCCTAAGACTTGAGCGTCCCTTAAGAGTGATGGATTGACTGGATTTGTTCCAAGAAATCCAACATTGTTTTGATGCATCAGCTATTACTCTAATATGAATAATCAAAACAATCTAATAAGAATAATCAAAAGTTCAAAACTTTCAGGATACCTTAATGCCAGATTGTTTCAAGGCATTTTAGCTTTATAATAAGATGTCATCTTGGTTATTCTCAACTACACTTCTGTAATTTCCCTGTCCTTTATGTTTTTATGTAAAGTGGTTGGGTTAGAGGGAGATACTTTAGTGGTCTTGAAAACAGAAAGGAAACAACTACTATATTATAACTCAGACATACTGCTCATGATCATCTGCTTTGAACATGAGTTTACTACTGGGTGTGCAACTTCTCCCTGCTTCTTCAGCTTCTCTGACTCTTGGACAAGAGGGATATTTATTTATCTATAAAGGGTCTGCATGGCTTCAGCAGGACTTGACTTCTGCAGGACTTTCATGCTTCTGAGGTTTTAAGTGTCTACTTGAGCCTTGATGATTAATATACTTGAATGCATAAAGGATAAAGAATCTTCATAGCAAGCTTTTTTTCCCAGCTTTTTGAGTAATATCCAACGATACTCGGGGATCTGCACTCAGGAATTATTTCTGATTCGGGGGACCTAATGGGATGCCAAGGGATTGAATGCTGGTCAACATGTGGAAGGCAAATGACCTCCCTGCTGTAATATCTCTCCAGCCCCATAGCCATCTGTTTTTAAAAGTCTCTGTTAAGTCTTCATCATCATCATCATCACCATCATCATCATTATCACCATCATCATCATCATCATCATCATCATCATCATCATCATCATCATCCCGTTGATCGTCGAATTTCTCGAGAGGTCTCAGTAACATCTCAATTCATCCAAGCCCTGAGATTTTAGAAGCTTCTCTCTACTCGTCCTTCCAACAATGCCATACTGGAAGCTCTTTCAGGGTCAGGGGGATGAGACCCAACTTGTTACTGTTTTTGGCATATTAATACACCATGGAGACCTTTCGAGGCTTTCCCATGTGGGCAGGGAGACCTGAAAGCCTGCTCGGATTGGGACTGGGCCTCCTCTGCCCAGATTTCCCATTTCCCAGTAGCTAGGCGGTCACACCCAGAGACTGCTCCCAGCGCTGTGTAATCCTGTCAACAGCCAGCATCCAGAGACTTAAAAGCAAGCTCCTGGAAGTGTGCGGCCACAAAGCGGCCATGTAAGATCTTATAGCCTACTTCTCCCTCTGGGCGAACCTGGCAAAATACTGGGAGTTTCCTGTCCACATGGGAAGTCTTCATAGCAAGCTTTTTTTTTAAAAAAAAAAAAAAAACCTTTTTCTAAGTCCTTCCTAGGCAGCTTTATTTCTAGGATGTTCTATTTATGCCAAATATGATTTTACAAACATGATGGCTCATTTCTGATTTATGGCCTTACCTACTAGTAAAAGTATTTAAATGCATTGCTAATTCAGCAAATAAACACCTAATATCTAATGTATCTTTGCCACGTATCAAATTCTAGGAATGCTTAGATGAGTGATGCAACAGAGATAATATGCAGATAAGTGTTAAAAAATGGTGAAGAAAAAAGTGCTGTCATGATTGGAAATGGAAGAGAATAGCTATTTTCTAGAAAAGAAAATAGAGCAAGTTAGATAAAGAAAAGAGGTCATGAAAAATATGTTAAGTGAAGTGAGTCAGAAGAACAAATATCAGTCAATCTTTCTCATCTGTGGCATAAGAATAATAGGACAATGCGATGCAAGGTATCAAGGAGAAGCACTTACATTACCCTGCACTCTAAATCAGAGAAATTAGGACAGGGAAGGACATAAATCAAGTGGGGGAAGCAAGAGCTAGTGGATCAGTGTAACAAAATCAGGGATCAGGAGTCCAGACACTTCAGAGATGTTAAGGTGTGGTTTAGGTATAAATTTAAACACAGAGCCAATAACACTGTTAAGAAGGAGACCTAAACTATAATAATCAAACTAAAAATGTGTCTATTCAGGAGGCAGGCTGGGGTTGGAAGGGAACAGAGAGACTAGTAAAAGCAAAAGTTATGGTACTACTCTAGTATTCAGTTCTCATGAAATTTGATGGTGCTTATATCAGAGTGACAGCAACACTCAGCACAGAATACTATACACAGTTTGAGTATTGACACTGCTGGTAAGATTGTTGTTGGAACAATGTATGCATGAAACTCTATTATGAATGATATTTATAAATTATTATGTCTTAATAAAAAATAAAATTAAAAATGACTGCCAATTCCAAGCTAATTATTTGAAGGGAGAACAAAACTTTCAGAACATAGGAATAAGATGGTTCATGGACAAGGGCCTGTCCAAGGACAAATGTCTTGGACAACCTGTCTCTCACTGCAGCAAGGATTATAGCGATTGTGAATTTTTATGGCTAAGAATGTGTGTCTTCCTGTTCATGCTAGGCTTTGATGCTCCTGTTTCATGTTTTAATTCACATTAAATTATTCATCATATACCTTCTTGTTTTTGTGCACAAACTGGTGATACTCAGGGATTATCCCTGGCTCTATGGTAAGGAAATGCCCCTGTTGGTCTTTTGGGGACTATATAGGATGCTGGTGATAGAACCCAGATCAGTTGTGTGCAAGGCGAATGTCTTACTCACTGTACTATTGCTCTGACCCCAACTTTTTAAATAGAGCACTCTTGATACAGAGTGATTGCTTGTATCATCTTCTTGGAATGCAATCATTAAAAATTATCCAGGGCCACAGCAATTGTACAGTGGGTAGGGTGTTTACCTTGCACTTGGTGACCCAGGTCCAATCTCCAGCATCTCATGTGGTCCTCAGCACCACTAATAGTAAATCCTGAGTGCAGAGCCAGGAGTAACCCCTGAGCATCATAAGGCACCAGGTGTGACCCAAAAAGCCAAAAAAATAATAATTTTCTCTACAAACTATGTTCTTTAAGTGCAGTGGAGCTGCAGGAAATCCAGTCCACACGCCTGTGATCTGACTTTGATGTTTCCTGTACTTTGTTATTATCCTGGATGCATTTGTATGTCCTATTGATGCTATACTCAAACTGTGTATAGTATCCTGTGCTGAGTGTTGCTGTCACTCTGATATAAACACCATCAAATTTCACAGGAACTGAACACTAGAGTAGAGTATTACCATAACTTTTGCTTTTACTAGTCTCTCTGTTTCCGAACACATATTCCTATATTTCACTATTTACATAGCAGTAGGAGAGATCCCTTAAATTATAAATATGGTCATTTCCCTTCACTGCTTAAAATTATTTTGAGGATTTCATTGCATTTATTATCAATCCAATTCTTTACGATGGCAGGGAAGGCATTGTTTGGTCTGTGTCCTGACCGCCTCTCAAAGCTCTTCCCTTCATGTATTCACCTTCTATTGACTGTGTGGCACATGCTTAATCCCCCCTGGTCCCTCCTCTTGCTGAAAATCCTATGCTAAGATCTTCTTCACTTTGGTTCTCATCTGTATTCTTTTCTCCAAGTTCTTTGAAAGGCTTCTATTGATACTTCAAGTCTCAGCTTAAGTAGCTCTTTATCAGACAGGTATTCCCTAGCTACCCATTCCAAGAAAACCATGTCAGAGTTTTTTCGTGTGTGGGGGGATGTGTGTTTTGGTTTGTTTTGGGGCCTGTATCTTACCCTGTCGTACTCAGGGGGCATTTCCAACTCCACCTCAGGGATTGCGCCTGGCAGTTCTTGGAGGACCAGATGTGGACCAGATGTAAGATCCTATGCTGTACTCTCTTGCCAATTCTCTCCAATTCAAATCATACCGTATTCACCCTTTTACACACTCTCCATCACCATACTATTCTCACCAAATTTTCCAGCCAGTGAATAATTTATTCCTTCACCTGCTTTGCTCCATACTCTGTTGTGAATTAACGAAGTAATACACTTTTCTCTTCTGTGTGTCTCTGATTCATTTTGTGCTTGGAAGGAGGGATTTCTGAGTTGTTACTGTTGTTTCTCAGTTGGAAGCAGAGTTGTGTGTGAATGTGTGTGTGTGTGCGTGTGTGTGTGTATGTGTGTGTGTGCGCGTGCGTGCTTGCTTACACATTGTGTAGGAGTGTTACATTCCCCTCACCTGAGGGAGATGATCAGTTTCAACTGGTTTATGAACCCACGAAGAGAGGGTAATGTTCTACAGAATAATATGTTCTTACTATTTTGTTTTCTATTTTTATTTCACTTTATTTCATATCCATTCCAAATTGGACACATTCCAAATATTTTTATTTGGAAAGGCAGCATAGTGTTTCTTTAAGTTAATTTATCATCCTCTCCATTTTCTTGGTAGTTGGGCAGTTTACCAGTATATTTTTTTCTAGTTTCAATTTTACCTTTTATGAGGACCTACTTTTTTACTTGTTTTCTTCAGGAAAATTTCTTTGGGATGTAATCAAAATGTAGAAACTCTGGGTCAAAATTGTGAACCATTTTAAAAGCCTTGTTATAGAGCAAACACATTTCTTCTTAGAGACTGAATCAAATTGCCATGACAAAAACAATGTACGACTATGCACGTTTCCCCACGATGTTTTTTCAATATTGGTTTTAAATTCTTTTTATCACTCAGAATAACTCAATAAGCTTTTAAAAAAGCAATAATACAATTTTGAATATCCATCTATATGGAGAGAGATAATATGGATTTGCCCAATCATATAAAATTTAGGGTTACAGTTTTATACTTCTTGATATAACCATCACCAAACTACCAGTACCCTACAACCACAATTCATTGGACTCCCTCCGCCTCTGTCTCCCTTACCCTTTCTATTTTGGTGACCAAAATCCACCTCCATTGTCTGAGTTCATGGAATTTACTTCTGTTGGTTTGATCTACTCCAGTGCTTTACTAATCTCTCTGGCCTAGAGATAAATGAAATCATTCAATATTTGCCTTTTTCTCTCTGACATATTTCACTTAGCATGACTTCCTTAAGTTTCAACCATGTTGTTGCAAAAGGCACAACTTATTTTTAATGGCCAGTATCATTAATCAGAGGAATTTTGCTTCACCTACAGGCCAAAACTGCTCAGGAGTATAGGAAATCATTGACATGCGACTAAAATATTCCTGTCTCTTTGGCATGCCTGGAAATGACTGGATTTTAAGTGATAAAATCCAGTTTAAGTAATTCTCCCTTCTAGTAGTACAATTTTCTTCAAAACAAATATTATAGGGCAGGGACTTCACTCAAAAGGCTGGAGCACATGCTTTGTATGTGGGAAGCCCAAGATAAACACCCTCTGTCCAACACCAAAGAGTGTGGTTCCCACCAATTTAGAAAACAATCAGGCACAGCCACAACTGAAAGTCTTCTTAAGCTTCAGCTTGGAAGCTACTGAACTTAAATAATCAGAATTTCATACTATTTCTAGGTTTCTTTTTATTCTCTTTGAAATTCATTCTCAGAGGCTGATTTAACAGCAGTTCACAAAGTATTCCATGTTCTCATCATATTCTATCCACGTGTTTCCGTGGTTACTCTGCCTGAACAACAGTTTTCTTTGCCCCTGTTCCTCAGTCACCACATAGCAACTCTCTGGGATTTTTCATTAGCTATTTTCTCCATTTTTACACACAGCACACACACACGTGCACACACACACATGCACACACATATACCCACACACATACAACCCACACACAAACATACAGTTTTAGATTAAATATTTATTTTAGTTTAGAATAACTCCTTTCCTCATGTTCTCTAACTTTATCCCCCAAAATGCTTGTATAAAGTAAGACTTTCTTAGAAAATCTTATTCAGGTAATACTGCATCTTGTTTTCTTTATTGTTCTTATAATCTTATATGAATGTTAGTAGTTTAATTGCTCCTTTCCTTGATCTTTTCTGTTGGGATCTTGCTGTACTCCACTATCTTAATAGCTTGAATAACCAGTACATAGTATCTTCAATAGAATATAAAACCATTTTTGTAGAATGTAATATATGCATAGATTTCTGTTCCTAAACTGTTTTAGCTTCATAGTTATGTGTCACATAAATTTTATGAGATAAAGAGAGCACATGTGTGTAAGAAAGATAGAGAGAGGTGAGAGAGAGAGGGAAAGGGAGAGAGAGAGGTAAAGAGAGAGAGAGAAGCATGCTAGAATTTAATACAGATCTAGAGATCAATCCAGGGATCAATTTGGGTAGCATTGCAATATCAACAATATAAAGTTTTTTAGTCCACATACATGGAATTGCTCTCAATTTATTTAGATCTTCTATTGTTTCTTTCAGCAAAATTTGTGGGGTTTGGGGTATAGGGAATTGTCAGAAATCTTAGGTGTTTTTAACTCCTTATTTTTTGGTAGCAGATCAATTGTAGAGTTGAGAGGTTAGTGCCACTCCAGCCAGCCCTGTGATTCTGGGGTCAAACCCAGATGTGAGGTAGATGCCTCCTGAACTGACCTAGGTAATTCTCAGAGGAACATATTGTGTCAGAAATTAAACTGGGGTCATTTATATGCAAAGCATGTGCCTTAACCCTTGTACTATAATTCCAACAACTAAAGAACATTTTAGATGGACAGAATATTAAAAGTATCTAAAGTAACACTGATTGATAATATTATATAAAATTCAGGTGAATATTATACAATGACCAAAAGTTTAGATATCATATTCTACCATTGTACATAACCACTAAAAGTTTAGATACCATATTCTACCATTGATCCCCAATATCACTTTTTCGCTCTTTAAACTTTTTCTTTACTGCTAATGACAAATTTGTTTTTTGGGTCCAAACATTTGTTTTGTTTGTTTATTCATTTTGTTTTCTTATCCTTCTAAAATGAGCAAAACCATATCCTATTGTCTACTATCTGACTTATTTTAAATATAACATCTTCTGGGTATATTCATGTTGTCACAAATGACTAGGTTTTTTTAATCTTATTTTTTAATAATTGAATAGTTTTCCATTGTGTATATATGCAGACTCTCCCATGTTGATAGACCTTTATATTGTTCCCTTATGTTGGCTATTGCAATGGTGCAAATGGACCTTTCTTAAAAAATTAGAATTAATAGGATTGGGGAGATTGTTAAAATGAGACTGGGGCATATGTCGTGCATATTCTAGGTCCCTGGTTCAATCCCTGATGCCAAATGGTGCCCTCATCACTGCTGAATGTAGCTTTGGTAGCCCCAGCCTCCACTGGGATCTAGAATTACCATATCACTGTGTCCAAGCGTCTAGTATCAAGAACACTCTGATGATCTGGCTATCATTAGAAGCACCTCCGTGGTGATGAGGAAGTGGAGCTGGACTATAAAAGTTCCTGTAAGTAAGCCACATCTGCAAGATTTGAACGTCTCTTGGTTCAAGAGGAATGTACATCCTGGAATTTTTTATACCATAGTCCACACATGAATCTGAAAGAGAAAAGGACTGGAGTTTAAAAGCAATTAGCAATTAGCAATCAGATCATCAAAAACTGAATATGTATTGTAACCAAAATAGGAGCCATTTCAGAAATTACATCTTTTAAATGTATTTTCTGCTCCAAAATCTATCTCCCTCTATCTTTTATCTACATCATTTTCGATTCTCTTTGATAATTCTTGTTTCTCTGTTTTCAAGGTCACTAACTTTTTATTTATTCTCTTATAAACTTAAAATAAATCAAGTTATGCAAAGTATGTTATTTTACCCCAAGTGATTATATTTGAATTCAATAATAGGAAGCTATATATATATAGAAAGTCCCCATATATTTGGAAATTAAATAACATACTTTAAATAGTGAGTGAGTCAAAAGTGTGAGCAAATAGGAAATTAGAGCCATTCTGAATTTGATAAAATATAAACAAAACTTGTGGGATAGTGTAAAAGCAATAGCAGAGGGAAATTTATAGCACCAAATATTTACACTTTAGATGAGCATTTGAAATCAATGGCATTGACTGGTATATTAGGAAGTTGAGTTACATAAGGTGTTTTTTAGCCTAACATCAATAGGTACATTAAATATTCATTTTTATAATGCTACTTAGTTTCTATTTGTTCAACCTTCTTTTCTACTACCTATATTTTTCACTATTTTAGATCAAATTAATATTATTTATTATTCTATTTATGTCCTTATTGGCCCATAATTATAATTTCTGATTTTTTTCTTTTATAGTTTTATTCCATCTAAAATTTAAAGTATGCCTCTTTCCTTTTCTGCTTTATCTACCTTCAAGTGACATACCTTTTTATGTATGGTTTGAGAACCTAGCCCCAATATATTTGCACTTCTTTGATCGCTGATCCATTCTTTAGCTTATTCTTAGACACTTAACACTTTTGGATGCAAATGGAATTGTTTTTTTCTCTTCTTTGTTCATTCTTGCATAGATACATCAAAGATACTTTTCCATATTGATTTTTAAGCCTGAAACTTTACTGTTATTCTATTGTATCTAATAATTTTTAGAGGAATAATAAAGGGATAATATGTCTATTGCCATCTGCAAATAGCTAGGATTTTATTTCTTTTTAAAAACTGGGATCCTCTTTAATTTGTATTTTCTTGCAGGACTTCTGTATCTAAGACTAGTACTGTGTTTAGTAATAATTATGAGAGTGGACATTCTCAACTTGTGCCTGATGTAGAAAAATAACTTTTAGTTTAATGCCCTTAATATAATGTTACATGTGATTCTGTTGTATAGGGCCTTTGCTATATTGAATTATGTACTACACTCTAGCTTTACGCAGTCATAAACCACGTGAGATTTTTTTTGCCTTAGTTATCAAATAAAGATAATTTTATAAAACTAGAAAATATTTTATATTTATGTGTTTGATCATTTCCAATTCTGTTATTTTCTGTAGGTATGTTTGTACTTCCCCTTTTCTTTCTGACAGGACTCCCTTTAACATTGTGTCTTAGGCCTGCTGCTGCTTATGAATTCCTTCAGTTTCTATTTTGTTATTAAAAAGAAGTCTTCATTTTTGCAGATCTTACTGAGCATAGAATTCTAGGTTGATACTTCTGTTTTGTCTGAAGTACTTTAAAAATATCTCTCACTCATTTCTAACCTATAAGGAGACATTCAAGGTATATTGTCTTTCTTTTAAGCTTCAGGTTTGGGGACATTTTCTAAGAAAATGTTTTTTAAACCAGACACTAAATATGAATGCAAAATATAAATTTACAAACTTTCTAGAAAAGGAAAATAATAAAATCTTATAACTTAGATTTCCTTTGTCTTTCAAGCCACTACCACTCCAATAATGAAAGACAAATTATAAGAAGCATTATATTAAATTATTAAAACTTATAAGGAAAAATATTGTCACATGTATCTTTATTCAGAATTTATAAAAATATTTACATTAAATGAAATAGTCAGAGTGTGCAACAAAGAAAAAAATAACATACTATTCTGTCTTTCCTGAGATTCCTCAAAATATTTCAAAATATTTTAAAATAAAATTTCCAAAGAATAAATATAAGAGATTATAAGAAGTAAAATAATATAAATATTATTAAACATTAAGGAAACTCAAAGTATAAACACATTGAAACAATAACACTATATAATAAGTAGAAATTCTAAACTTAAAAATATTCACCACGCCAAGTATTGACCATGATCAGGAGTAAATATGGACTTGCCAATATGTATATACCTAGGAGCCTAACTCTAAAATAATGAAACTTGCATTCATATAAAGCTTACAAAACAATGAAACTAGTGTCCATATAAAGTTTGCATATAAAATTTTATATGAACAGAAAATTTATATGTGAAATGCCAATTTTATTAAAAAAATGCCCCAATGGGTCCTTTTTAATAAATCATACATCTATTCAACTGTTATTTAAATAAATAGTATATGTATACATATAGACTACTGTAGGATGACATTGCTTTGTCTTTTCCCCCCTGGCCACAAGGAGCTTAGCTTCATCCTGGTCATACCTATCAAGGTGCTCCCGAGTCACTCCCATTTCTTTGTTTATCTGTAACTACTTCTCTATGCTGTCTTCCCCAAACAGTTAATCAGCTTTTCCCCCTAATCTGACTCTGTTAATTTGTAAGGTCAGACCTTTCTAGGACACCGAATTTATATTACAAGTTAATATTGCCTTTCTCCTCTCCTTATGCCCTTTTGAATAATTTACTTTAAAGCAATGTCCTTTTTGTATAGACACAAGAAGACAATATTATGCTTTTGTAACTTGAGACTTAATTGGCTTAGAATATTATTCATTCCCGGGCATCTGCTTTCTCCACTTAAGCCTCAGTTGCCCTCAGTTCCTAGCACCCCAAAAGCAGGGTCCTGATGAGGGACGGGATGGATCCAGGGCAAGTGGTGAGTTATGTGCTACCCTGGCATCGAGCTGGGCCTGGCCAAAGTGCCTAATTCTCAAGTTAAGAGCTTGATCATGGACAAAAGCTGTCATGATCCAAAGGTAACGATGAGACTAGGACCCTGCCAGGGATAGGAAAGACTGTTCTGGCCTGAGCACTGTAGTCTGAGATCGAGATGGCCCCAGGAGAGCAATTCTATAAGCTTTAATGCATCTCTTATTGTGTCCATACAAAATGATGAATGATTTTATGTTTGCTGGATGAGGAGAGGAGATACACACTCATGGGACTCTGCCCTTGGGTGGATCCTCCTGCTGAAAGAGAATCTGTCCTAGGAGAAGCATCCCCTGAGTGAAACGAATCTTACCCCTATTGATTGTGACCACACCTATGTGTACACTCCAACCCCCTCATGCTGGGGAGATTTAACTAGGCTGTAAGAGTGGGTTGGGGGGAGGTCCAGGGAGAAGTCCAAGCCGGGAGAGAAGCAGAGAGAGAGAATGAAATAAACTGATCGAGCAACCAGTTTGGCCTTCTTCCTTCCGTCACCTGCCCTTGACCAACAGCCACACACAGCGGTTCCAGAGCAGTGAACACGGGCGGTGAGACAGAGCCGCTTGGAGAGCCTGCAAGTGCACGCGCCCGTTGGCATGTTTTAGTTTTTTATAGACTACTATTCAATTACTACAAAAAATGGAATCTTGCCTTTTGCTATAGCATGCATGATGTGGAAAAAAATCATGTGAATTGAATTTCCCAAAGGAAAAAGACATATATCAGATGATTTTACATATGTGTAGTATATAAAAAACAGTGCAAGGGAACAGAAACATCCAGTGAAAATAAGCCCACAGGTTCTTGTAAGGTTTGTGCTGTCTGGAGGCACACCCCAATAGATGTCTCTTGTTTAACTTTACTTGTCTCTTGTCTCTCTGTCTGTGCTGGGTAAGGTCAATGACCTTTCAGTATTGACCACCGCATTGAGGTTACTGTGGGAGTGAGGGAATGAGCTGAAAATTCCCAATGGATTGTGTTGGATGTATATTGTCACTTTGATGGTAGGTATGGTATAGTTATAGCATATTAATTGCTACACTCTTGTAACCAAGAGGATCTCAATACAGACACAGATGACCCTCATAAAGATGCATTAAATATAAAGAGAAGTCTGTCTCTCAAAATAGTAAGAAATTTAACAATAACAGCAGTTTCAGGGAAAATAAACATTAAAGGGACCCTTTGCTCCTAAAGACTATGATCCAAGAGGTTTTCTAACCCATTTTGGCACCCAGAGCGGCTTCTTACAGAATTGCCTCTAGACTGTGAACTGTGCTACAATCCCATGCCGCCAGGGAGGGATTTTCCCTCTCTACCCTGTCTCTCTGCACGGAAGATGGCGGCGGCGGCAACACCCATGTGGCGAGAGCCACCTCCTAAGACTCCCAACCCAGAAGTATGAGTTTGCAGTGATGTGGCTCGTAGGCGATCATGGGAAGGGGGCGCATTACCAGCACGCTCTCTGCCCAGATAAGAGACTCTCCAAACAATAATAGTGAGTTTTGTTGAAATATTGTATGCAATCAAAGTGAAAGTAAAGTGAAATTTATTAGTTACACAGGTGGGGGGGGCTTAGGGTGGGGGTCTAGGGGCATGGGGGGGTTAGGGGTGTGAGGGGGCAGGGTGGAGCTATACTGGGATTCTTGGTGGTGGAATATGAGCACTGATGAAGGGATGGGTATTCGAGCATTGTATAACTGAGATTTAAACCTGAAAACTTTGTAACTTTCCACATGGTGACTCAATAAAAAATTTAAAAAAAAATCCGGAGCTGCCGTGAAACGGAACCTATGCTCCTAAAGATTATAATCTGAGAGGTCTTCTAATACATTTTGGCACCTAGAGTGGCTTCTTACAGAAATGCATCTAGACTGTGAACTGAGCTAAAATATCAGAAGTCCAAAATCAATCCAAGCTCATAGAGTCTTCATTCTCAGCAATGGAAAACAAATTATTAAATGATGCCTTTTTAGCAGGCCATATTGTTGGGGGGAAATTTCAAACAATAATAGTGAGTTCTCTATTGAAATATTGAATGTATTCAAAGTATAGAGAGAATAAAGTGAAGATCATTAGCTACTCAGGTCGGGGGGTGGGAAGGGGGTATAATGGGATTCTTGGTGATGGAACATGTGCATTGGTGAAGGGATGGGGGTTTAATCATTATATGACTGAGACTTAAACCTGAAAGCTTTGTATTTTTTTCATGGTGATTCAATAAAAAAAAATTAAAGTACATTCTTTTAAGATTCTTATGAAAGGGTTGGAGAGAGAGTATGGGGGGAAGGGACCTTGGAAACTCTCCACTCTAGCACCACGTGTAGTCCTCTCAGACCTCTGGAGTGATCATTGGGCACAGACCCAGGAATGAACCCTAAACACTGCTGGGGTTGTATAATTATTACCCCGTCCCCTTTGATAAAAAATATTTTTATAAAATATAATATATGCTGTGATGAAACCTGAAGGCAGATTTACTAATTAAAGGTGTATGCTATAAATTCAAAAGCAACCACTATAAACACAAAGTAAATAAGTATTGCTAATAAGCCAATTAATAAAATTAATATTATAAAAATCACGATGTCTGAATATGGCACGTGACTGGTATTTTAATATTTAGAAATTTATCATTTACAGAATTTCAATGAGTATCCAAAAATTGTTAAAAAATAAAATTGAAATATCTTCTCATTGGTATATGGAAACTGTTGATTGACTTCAAGAGTCATGGAAAAATACAGGCCCAATTTCTGCAAATACCACTGTATAATTAGAATGAAAAATGATAGTATGATTAATTATACACAGCCAATGATAACCTTCATTTAGATTCATGAATCCTTGTAAGCCATCATCATCAGATACTGCAGACATCAAGCCAAGAATCAAAACAAACTGAGCCTGAGATGAGAATTTTGAATCTTTATATCACCAAAATAAAACCAATATTATTTAAAAGTAATGCATATTCAAGCACACTGCTCCATTAAAATTTAAAATTAATGATAATATTTACTATGTGAGGAGAATTTATCTTCCCTTACATATAAAATAAAGTTAAAATATAAACATTGGTTATTTAATTTGTCTAATTGTTTTCACTTCTATCTTTATAAGATCCTTCCTACTCATAAAAGATTAAAAAATTTTATGATCATACTTTATTCCATTATTTATAATTAGGTTTCACATGGAATACGTAAATGTACATTATACAATACATGTAAAATCTGTCACATGTATAATTTATAATATTACTATATTACAATAGTAATTGTATTATTATATAATATTTGAAGAGTAAAAGGAAAATAGTGGTTTAAATGAGTGATAGCCTAGTTCTGAAAGATTTCTCCCTTTCACTCTAACTAATAAGCAATGAAATTATAATGTAGAACATGGTATTTTAGTGAAAGACTTGTATGGATTCAAATCCATCTTTAACATTTTTTAGCTATGGAAAGTGCCTTTTCATGTCTTTAATTCAGGAAGTGGCTTTAATTCATGCTTTATTCAGATGTCCCCTTTTATATAAATGATTAGCTATTAAAATTTTCAATGAATTGTTGAAAAGATAGAAAGAATATATGTATATATAAACTCACTAACATTTGTCATTAATCTATGTAACTTAATTTAAATAATGTATGAGATAACATTGTGCTTACAACTATGATTACTACTCTCAGTAAGTATTACCATTTTTAAAACATTTAAAAGTGCTAGACACTGACTAGATGTATTGATTTACTGAATTTTAATTTTTAATATATGGATGAGACACAGAAGAGGTGACTCAAAGGACGGAAGCACATGTTTATCATGTAGCAGGGCTGGGTTCAATCACTGATACCACATGGATACCAGGAAACCCTGGACATGACCTTGAGCAAAAGAGCAAGACATTAGGACTAAACTCTGGGTACTGATTTTTGGCCTAAACGAAAATCAAAATAAACCAGTAGAGATAGATATACATGATACATGATGCTCACTTTTGAGATGAACAAACTGCCATACAAGAAGTCATGTTCTTACTGGCTTTTCCCTCAATATACTTGTGTTGGAGAAACTTTAGATGAAGAAAATAAGTCATTCAGCACATAGGTATATATCAGGTTGGATAAGTAAGCATGAAAAAAGAGTTTTGCATAGGCTAATATATGTTAAATTAGAATAAAATGTTCTTTAACATATTTGGCAATCTGGATTTCCAAATAACATATTTGGAAGTCAATTATTATTTATCTTCATAATAACAAGTGACCAAATTAACTTCCAAGTTTATAAATCTGCTATGAAATGCTTTAGATGATATAGGAATTGTCTGATAAAATTCAATTCAGAATATAACAATTCAGAACAAAGTTGAGGCCAGCCCTCTGTGTGTTAACTGATTATGACATACTCTGATATTTTTCCTTTTTTACAAGAAAGCTTGAAAAGTATATTTTATAAACATTAACACCACACACACATAAAATTCTCTGTGTGTGTGTGTGTGTGTGTAGGTTGGTATTTGGACCATACCTGATAGTGTTTACTCCTGGTTGTGTGCTCAGTGATCACTCCTGCCAGTGCTCAGAAGAGCATATGCAGGTGGAGAATCAAACCAGGGTCTGTCACATGCAAGGAAGGCACCCAGACCCTTGTAGCATCTCTTCAACTCTGACCCGAAAATTTTCTAGAAACCTTTGGGAATACTTTGTGACTGATCATTTTAATTTCTATTCTTCCTAATAATTAGTGCCTCTTTAGTCAATAATTTATGGAAGGCAAATATCCACTGAATCAATGTCTGTGACCTTTCCACTTTGAAACATAACAGCAGCTGTATTCTCATATTCTTTTTCCAATTAACTTTTGTTAAACACAGGCTTTTGCACCTAGCATTGTGATGGACTTTGGTCAGTCAACAACACGAGAAATCAAACTCTTGTTTGGAGCAATTGGCAAATGAAATAGCGTTTCATGAAGATAATGGCCATGCATTCTCAAAGGGGCTAAAGTATTTAAATGATATGACAATACAATTATGAGTTCAATAACTTCTCCAGAAGGGATTATTTTTCAATAACTGCATCCTTAAGATAACATTTTTCTTCCATGAGGGAGGAATTCAGCATAGCCTGTAAAAACATCAAATTATGAAACAACAGGACTTGTCTGTGGTCAGAAAGAGAGAGAGACAGAGAGACAGAGAGACAGAGAGAGGCAGAGAAACAGAGAAAGAGAGAGAGATGGAGAGACAGAGAATAGAATATCTTGAAATATTTGCTTGAACTTTTTTTCTTTGAATATTTCTTCGATACTTTTGTATCCTCCTATCTTTCGTTTTCATTCTTGTAGTTTTCCTTCCCATAGATTTAAATTTATTTTTTCATTAATTTATATTTTGTCAAAAAAACAGAGAGATACCTTTACTGTAACAGGTTCAACTTCCCCCTCATATTCTTTTTTTCTTCTTCCTCCTCATTCTCCCTCTGCCCTATTTTTACTTGAAGAATTACCCAGGGAAATAACTGCTGATTGTTAGAATGTCTACTTTTGGCTCTAAGGAGACTTCTATTTTGGTATTTGACAAACATATCAATGGCAATGAGAAAAGTTAAATAAACAGTGGCCTAAAAGAACACCTAAAAGGTATGTTAGGAAAAACCTTTACAAACTTGCACAGCAGTTCTCGATGTCTTGAACTTTATCATCAGTTTTTCTATTGGGCATGCATTTCCTGTTACCTGGTCATTTTTATAGTTTGTTCCTGAGTTTAACACTAGGTCTCACTTGCTAGTATTTGGTTTTATGATTTGTCCACTGTCCAAATCAATATAGAACATAGTACAGTGCTAGCATAGATATGCAGTTGCCACTACATAATTTTGAACAACATTCAGTGAAGCTAACAGAGAAGGGAGTACAGAAACTGATGCATAATTATGGGACTCAGGAAAGAGATTAATTTGGAAAATTAAAAAGGACATGTAAGGAGAGGTTTGCATTCTCCTGAGAAGAAAATGCTATAGTCAGAGATATCGTTGCTGAATTTAAAATACTAATTTTTTGGTCATGTCATGTAAAATTCTGTACTTAAGTTTTTGGATGTGCTTAGGCTTAGACTATAGTCATGGTAAATTTCATGTTCTGGTTGTTCTTTATTTATTCATTATTTTAAAATGTTTGTTGAATTAAAACATACAATAAACCTGTTTGAGCATTAAAATACACTGGCTACTATTGCACATGGGATATATAGAAGCTATAGAAGCTATATATATAGAATTAAGTTGGAGAGCTGGAAGGCTATAAAGGACAATGACAAAACATACAGATTTTATCCTAAGTGTAAGTGATGCTTTATAATCATGGTCTAATCTTCAAGGTCAAAGCTATAAATGGAAATTTCTCATGCCAGTCTAGACTTACAATATTGCTTATTCCACACTTCCAGTGGTTCCCCCCACATAGGAATCACTAATACCATCTTTAATATAATGTAACTCAAAAACTTCCCCTTTCAGAACATTGTACAGCAGACTAAATTTTAATTTCTCTTTGATATCCAACCGTTTTAGAAATCTTAGTTTCCTCCTTAAATTTCTACTCTAGCCACAGGATTACTGGTATTTGGTCAGCTCCTCCTCACTTCCTATTTCTGTCTGATTTATTGGCAAAATCTATCATGTGTATAATTATGGATTTTCCTCCATATAGTGCTTGTGTCACAACATGTACATTGAACTATAACCATTTTTTTCCTTTTCTATTCTTCATAGACAGACAGGGAATGTGTCATGTTAAGCTCCTTTCTTAGAATATTTTCTGAGGCATGAAACTTTTGTGGTTCGGTAAGCTGCTGAAAAATAGCAATAATAGAAAGCATGAAAAAGTGGATGGAACTTTTTACATCTCTTCCATTCAGATTGAGTCCTTAACCCAAATTTGAATGTTGTTTAAAATTTGAATAATATTTTATAATTAAAGCTAAAACTTGGCCAAAGTTTCCCAGTAGTCAGCAGCCAATTTATCATATCCTGACTTTTCATTTTCATGCAGCTTCTTATATAATTTTCATATTTACTATACTTTTAATTAAAGGAAGGCTTGCAGAATTTAAATCCAGTGTATTCAGTTATCCTTTGTGGAGTCAATCTGCCTTTTGATAGATTATTTTTGTTTTAAGAACTGCACTCTCTAAGGCTGGAGCAATAGCACAGCGGGTAGGGCCTTGCACTCGGCCGACCATAGTTCAATTCCCAGATCCCATATGGTCCTCTGAGCACCGCCAGGAATAATTCCTGAATGAAAAACTGGGAGTAACACCTGTGCATTGCCAGGTGTGACCCAAGAAGCAGTCACTGTTCCCTGTCATTACTGTTATCCCGTTGTTCATTGATATACTCGAGCGAGCAACAGTAATGTCTCTATTCCTCCCAGCCCTGAGATTTTAGCAGCCTCTTCTTACTCGTCTTTCCGAACAATTGGAGGCTCTTTCAGGGTCAGGGGAATGAGACCTATCGGTACTGCTTTCGGAATATCGAATACAGCATGGGTAGCTTACCAGGCTCTGCCTGTGCGGGTGGGATACTCTTGGTAGCTTGCTGAGCTCTCTGAGAGGTATATATATACAATATTATCCCTCTAGACCCAGAAAATAAAAATGTAGTAGAAAAAGCAACTGTGAGCTTTCCAGTAACATTAAGCAGATTAAATTTCAATTAAGAGTCCCTGAGGCTGGAGTGAAAGTACAGCTGGTAGGGCGTTTGTCATGCATGCAGCCTGCCTGGGTTTGATTCCCAGCATCCTACAAGGTCCCCCGAGCACCACCATGAGTAATTTCTGAGTGCATGAGCCAGGAGTAACCCCTGCGCATCGCTGGGTGTGACCCAAAAAGAAAAAAAAGAAGAGCTGCACTCTCATTGTCCTTAATGGAGTAGCACTTTCCAGTCAGAGCAAGAGTCAGTAGATGGAAGCAAATTGCAGCAAACTCGGGCTTTCATGTAACCGGTTACTATGAGCCATGCATTGTTCCTATTGCTCTGTAGGTCTTTGCTGGAATATTATTTTTATGCATTTATATCTCAAGGCAAGTGCTGGAGCTCAGTGAAATTTCTTTCTAAAAAATGAAAAGTGTACAACAGGAAAAGTCAGATATCTTTATACTATTTATTTTCTTATTCTGACTTCTTTCTCTTTCCAAGAAAGAAAATCATGCTGTGAATAGAAACATGCAATGGTGAGTAAAAACCAATGGCGTAAGAGGAAGAGTCAAATGGATAAGTAGAGAAAGAGGAAGCAAGATGTGAGAGAGTTTGAAGAGGGGGTGATATAGAATAGTAATGGTAAGGAAAGAAAAAATTAAGAATTTAAAAATTTTGAGACAATGATATGCAATTTTTCCTTCTGTAACTGATCCCACACTCATTAGTGTCCTACGACGGTTACAATAAATTACTACAAATGTAGTGGTTTAAACAAACATATTATTCTATGGGTTTTGTGTTTAGGGGTCTGAAATTAATTTTATTAGGTTAAAATCAAGGTGTTAAAAGGTCTATGTTCCTTTTTTGGTGCTACTAAGGATGATGTTTATAGTCCTAGTCAAAGTCAGCATTGTAAGGCTGAATCTTTCTCACATCAGATGTTTCTGCTTCCAAAATCATTTTGCACATCATACTTCCCTTTTTGCCTCCTTGCTACTTATTCAGAGATTTTTGATGACTTTGAACCCTCCAGAATATCTAGCATAATTTTCTCATCTCAAACTCTATTGATTAACAAACTTAATTCCACATGCCATCTTGGTTCTTCTTTGATTTATAATTTAATATGTACACAAAAACCTGTGAATTGGTGTGCATCCACCCTTGTGAGAGATATTATATAGTGTACACAAGTCCAGGATTATGACAGGTTTGTCTGATCATTGGAGTCCTCTGGTCAATAATCTCAGCACCAATCTATTTATTTTCACATTGTCAGAAGTTTCATATCTTTACAAATAAGGCTTTAAATGAAGTTTTCTTCAAGGACTACAGTGATTTTATTTTAAAATCATAATTGCACAGGTAATTATGTAGTGTTTTAAATATATTTTCCAAATTCCACTCCAGATCACTGCTTGTACTTATGGCATTTTAGTTCTTGAGTAAGATGAATCTTTCACTATCAAAGTTAAATCCTAGGAAGATCTAGATAAGGTGAATAAAATGAAAAATACATAAATATATTTTTTCCCAACTGGTCACTGTGGTTTTTAAGATGGAAAGGAGAAAACAAAATCTTTTAGCCAGCAAAATCAATATGAATAGATTAAAATCTTCCATCATTTTGTTAATTTTCACAATATTTTATATATAAATATATAAATACAAACCAAATTTGATCAATATTTTCAAGCAGTACACAGTGAATACTGGAGAAATATTTGAAAAAAGTCTAATAAAGTCAAACCAAAGAAACACAAGGAAAGTCAACGATCAATGGGAAAATCCATATTAACCACATAGGCACAAGAAAAATATTATTAAAATATACTTATTTGTGAAAAACAGAATTCAATCAAATACATAAAATACAAAAGGAGATGGATTGTTAAAATTACAGATTTTATGAATAAAAAGTTTTCAGAATGGAAAAATGAAATAGGCAATAAATGAATATAGATATAAGTTAGACTATCAGGACCAGAGCGATAGTACAGTGTGTAGAATACTTACCTTGCAAACTGCTGACTCAGGCATAATCCCCAGCATCCCAGATTACTCCATCAGGAGTAATCTCTGAGCCAGAGCCATTAGTAAGATCCAACTACTGCCAGGTGTGACCAAAAATTCAAAGAAAAAAATTTAGATTATCAAGCGATCTGATAGAATTAGAACAGAGAAATTATACTTATAATAAACAAACATTTGGTATGCATTTATTATATTAATTACAATACAATTTTCAAAAGGTTGATCATATTAGCTTCCTTCATTGATCATAATTTGTTAAAACATCAACCCTGAGGCTAACTTGAAACAATATGATGGTGTATAAAACATGCTTAAACTAAAGATAAAAGGAATATCACTAATGAAATTAAAGCTTTCTTAATTTGGACGACTCTCAAAAAATTAGATATTGAATTCCCATTTGACCCAGCAATACCACTGCTGGGAATATATCCCAGAGAGGCAAAAAAGTACAATCGAAACAACATCTGCACATGTATGTTCATCGCAGCACTGTTTACAATAGCCAGAATCTGGAAAAAACCCGAATGCCCCAGAACGGATGACTGGTTGAGGAAACTTTGGTACATCTATACAATGGAATACTATGCAGCTGTTAGAAAAAAGGAGGTCAAGAATTTTGTAGTTAAGTGGATGGGCATGAAAAGTTTCATGCTGAGTGAAATGAGTCAGAAAGAGAGAGACAGACATAGAAAGATTGCACTCATCTATGGTATATAGAATAACAGAGTGGGAGACTAACACCCAAGAACTGTAGAAATAAGTACCAGGAGGTTGACTCCATGGCTTCGCGGCTGGCCTCACGTTCCGGGGAAAGGTCAACTCAGAGAAGCGATCACCAACTACATTGTAGTCGAAGGCCATATGGGGGAAGGGAGTTGCGGGCTGAATGAGGGCTAGAGACTGAGCACAGCGGCCACTCAACACCTTTATTGCAAACCACAACAGCTAATTAGAGAGAGAAAACAGAAGGGAATGCCTTGCCACAGTGGCAGGGTGGGGTGGGGGGGAGATGGGATTGGGGAGGGTGGGAGGGACACTGGGTTTACGGGTGGTGGAGAATGGGCACTGGTGAAGGGATGGGTTCCCAAACTTTGTATGAGGGAAGTATAAGCACAAAAGTGTATAAATCTGTAACTGTACCCTCACGGTGATTCTCTAATTAAAAATAAATAAATTAAAAAAAAAAAAAAAAAAGAAATTAAAGCTTTCTTTAAAAAAAAGGAAGGGCCAGAGACCTACTAGAGTTTAAGATGCCTTTCTTGCAGGAAACCAGCCTTAATTTGGTTTAGTCCTCCAAGCACCATCAGGAGTTAACTCTGAGCCCAGAGCTTGTAGCAAGCCCTAGGCACTGCTAAGTGTGGCACAAATACTCCACTAAGTAAAAAAATATAAAGCTAAAGTATATGTAACTAAAATATATGTGACATGCAAAGTGCATAATTATAGGGCATTTTAGTACTATTTTATTTTATTTCTTTATTTTGCTTTTTTTGGTCACACCTGGCGATGCATGGGGGTTACTCTTGGCTCTGCACTCAGGAATTACTCCTGGCGGTGCTCAGGGAACCATATGGGATGCTGGGAATCCAATATGGGTTGGCCACGTGCAAGGCAAATGCCCTACCTTCTGTGTTATTGCTCCAGCCCTGGTACCATTTTATTATTAACGAAAGAATAAGATATATTCATGGAGGTCTAAAGCAAGAGTACAGCAGGTAGTACACTTACTTTCCATGCAGCTGAACTGGGGATGGATCCTCACCAACCCATGTGGTTCCCTGAATCCATGCCAGGATTGATCCCTTAGCTCATAGCCTGGAGTAAATCCGGAGCACAGCAAGGTGTGACCCCAAATAAAACAAGAACAAAAAGTATTGATGGAAAGGGGACCTTGAGACAAGAGTAAAGGAAGTGGAAATGGGTCCCAGGTGTGGTGTTTAACATTGTATGCATAAAATCCTAACATTAAAGATAAAACTATCTAGAAAAGAGTGCATATTTACCAACAAAATACAGAAAAAATAATCCAAAAAAAGGAGGGGCTGGGTGTTAGTATTTGGGGTAGGTTTGGCAAGCATGAGTCCCATCCCAAACTCTATCTGGCCTCTCGAACATAGCTGGATGTCACTCTGCAGGTACTAGAGAATGGCTGTGTAGCCTGGTGGTCCCTGAATGACACTGCATGGCCTGAGCAACACTGCATCCTGAGTTCCAATATTGAATTGCTGGTTCTGTTAATCCAGTATACTTGGAAGTGTCTTCCAGTTGCCCTGAACACAACTGGATAGATCCTCTTCCTCCCAAATGAAGAACTAAAAAAAAAATATTCAAGATTAAAAATTTAGAGTGAAGGAATAAAAGATGACTAATTGTTTAGAAGAGAAAACGACCAAAAATCCCCTTTTCTTTGAGTACTCAAATAACTAGAATCCTATCAAGTTAAATTTATGAGAAAAATAAAGACTAGGGCAATGCAACAGTGGAAAACATTAAGAATAATAACAATGAGTTCCCTCATAGTGGCTTAGCAGCAGCAATATCTGCCTTGCAAATGTTAGCCCCCACATTTGATACCCAGGTCAGTCATATGCTGTAGGATAACATAGCCTCAGGTAGTTTAGGTTTATTGGTTTGTTCCCATCACAGTGCTCCCTTTCCTCTGTGTTTATTTGTAGCTTCTTTCTTAGTGTTCTGTTGACTTGTTAATATTGTTTTTCTCTTCTCCTTGAGTCCTTTGCATAGTTTATTCAGAACCATGTCCTTTTGTATGGGCACAAGAAGACTGTAGTAAATGCTATGCTTTTGTAACCTGGGAGTCATTTGACTCTACATGATAGTTTCCTCCTGGGCATCTGTTCTCTCTACCTAAGTCTCAGCTGCCCTTACTTCCTAGCACCCTCAAAAGCAGGGTCCAGAGGAGGGACGAGACGGACCCAGAGCAAGCGGTGAGTTGTGTGCTATCCTGGCATTGAGATGGGCCTGGCCAAAACACCTAATGCTTAACTATAAGTTAAGAGCTTGATCATGGACAAATACTGTCATGATCCAAAAAGTATAACTAGATTCGGACCCTGCTAGGGTTAGGAATGATTAATCTGGCCTGAGTGCTGTAGTCTGAGTCTGTGGCAAGATGTTGCCAGGAGAGCTGCCTTGCAAGCCTCAATGTATCTCTTGCTATGTCCATACAAGAATCACTAGTATTAAGATGTGAATAAGTTCTTGGACTAAAAAAAGGAGAAAAACACCTTAGGAGGTATTTTGCCTGCTGACAGTGGGGGAGGGCTTTGGAATGCCCTTAGGTAGTGTTGCCTTTGAACCTGAGGGCCCTCAGGAAGGGCTTTCTTATGTTGACTTTGCTGCCTGACTGTGTGTAGCCTAGGGGAAAGGGGGAGAGAGAAAAGAAAAGAGAGAGAGGAGAGAGGTGGCTGTGGTGGATCAGAGAGAGAGAGAGAGAGAGAGAGAGAGAGAGAGAGAGAGAGAGAGAGAGAGAGAGAGAGAGAGAGAGGACAGAGCTAGGAGTGCAGGAGACGAAAAAGATGGAAGATTGAATAAACAGCAACTAATCAGCAACCAGCTTGATTCTCATTCTTCCTTCGCCTGTCCTTGGCCAACAGCTGTCCCGATCCAGCCCATACATAGCGGATGCAGAGCACCAAACAAGGGCAGTGAGACAGAGCTGCCCGGAGAGCCCACGAGTGCACATGCCCCTCGGTGTGCATAGTTTTTTACAATATGCAACAGATGCTGTCTCCATGTCTCTGTCTGAGACACTAGCACTGCTAAAGAGTTCCAGTCCACCAGACTGGAATGGAAGTAAAGAAGCATAACCCAGTGCATGACCATGGTGAGCGCACATTCAAGCACCGTAAATCAATGGAGCAACAACAGAGTGCTGATTGTTTGCTGGTACCACAACTAATGATGTGAGGGTGCCAGCAAGCTCTTGTGCAAACAGCACAGTGAAAACTTAGAAAAAACTCCTGGCAAGCACCAGAACTAAGGGCCTACAAACCTTGATGATCACTACTACTACCACAATAGCAAAATAGGAAGAAACAGAAATTAAAACAAGTATGAATGCAAAAAACTTAGAAAAATTTTAAGAAAATATATATTTTTATTGTTTGGCTTACAATTCTGTAGATAATGATTTCTCATGGACATAATGATACACCTATCACAAGTATATAAGGTCTCTCAAAGACCCACCCTTCAACTAAATTGTGTATGGCAGTTCCATGTCATGTTGCCTTTGGATCTTTTTTGCATCCTCATTGTGTATTTTTAGAAGATTAATTTTAAAAGTATTAAGGTTTGTGCTATGACTATGATAATAATGTGAAGATGGATACCTCCTAACACAAGAGAAATTTTCATATTTCAAATAAGGCAAGATGCACTTTAATCCAACCACTTCTTCCATTTATGCTCAAAATGGTTCACATAGTAATAATATTAAATAAAAAGTCAACTAAAATAAGTCAAAACTGCCAAACTAATAGAAACAGCAACATATCAACAACAAAAATGGGAAAAAACAATAAATTTTAAAGTCATTAAAAACATAAGTCATTTTTGTAGAGGGAAGAAAACAATACCTGACACTCACAAAACAGCCTTTGGGGTGAACCACAGGCAGAGAAACAGGTACCAGAAAAGTTTGCGAAAATGGTGATGTTGCTGAGAATCCCCAAAGCTAAAAATAGAATATGTAAAGAGGGTCTAGTGTCCTTAAGCAGTTCTATAGATTAGGGCACCCGCCTAGGCTAGTTTTTTGACATGTGTATAAAAATTCATTAATTCCATGCAGCAGATGTAAAGCTCTACAACAGTATGACTGAGGATGGGGCAATGATTTGTTGCACAGGGTCAATGTGGTGAGACTATCCCAGAAATTCTCACAGTTGCTGCATTTACTCTTCTCAGCACACTACAAGGCTGAGTGCGCCGAATAAAATCAAATGATTCAGATACCCTCAAATACATAATCACTATTTAAGCAAGATCTGTACCAAGGGAGGCGTAAATCACATTCAACCAAAAAAAATCCTTAGAGCCAATAAAGAAAACATAAGGGATTAGTGAAGTCATTTCTTTATTTTATTGAAAGTGAATTAAGAGGGTGGTGGGAAGATGCAGCTATGGGTTTCTTGGTGAGATTTTGCTTGACAAATGTAACTTTAATTATATGTGAAAACATCTTAGGGTGAACATTTGAGAAATGAAAATGGAATGAATAACTTGTAAATCATTAAAAAACAACAAGAAATCTTTGAAGGAAGTGTGATAAATAAAGGCATATATAAAAATCTAAACCGTGGGTGTAAAGGTTAATTAGAATTCAGGATAAATATAAATCACTAGATAGAATGAGACTGTCCACATATATTAATAATCACTACCAGTCTGAGTGAACAGAATTCATGTATTAAAAGCAGATTTTTAAATTGTTAGAAAAATTAAAGCAAGCAAGTACAAGTAGAATTCAAGACGAAAGCTTTAAAAGTGAAAAACAAAATTTGTCATTTTGATAAAAGGAACAATCGACTATGAAAATATTAAAGTCAATAATATTTATGTACCCAGAAACATAGCTTGAAATATATAAAGGAAAAAATGATTAGCTATGTAGGGCAAATTGACAGAGGCACAGTCTAGCAAGAGAGTTTATTATGCCTCTCAGAAGTGAGAGAACAGATAAGTAGATCAAAGTAGGTTTAGGTATGTTGGATAATAAAATGTTTTAAAAACTAGAATTTGAATTACATAGGAGTTACATAATTTTTGTAATAATGAATCATAAATTTATTTGAGTGCATTGGTATGTCTAGCTTTGAATTTCATAAAACTACACATTAAAATTTTTATGTATGAAACATACATAAAAACTGATTGTGAATTAGTACTGAAGAGAAATCTTAACAAATCACAAAAGTCTGGTTTCATGTAACTTTGATCTATTAAACAAAATAGAAAACAATTAAGAATAACAAAATAGCATAATTTGCACTCATTGAAAAGTTATATATATAAGTATATATGTAAAATATATATACATATATACCTATTGAGAACTAATGAATGAACACAAAACATTGAAACTACTATTTAAAACTTATAACAAAGATTATACAGTTATTAAATCTATCAACTATGACAAGAGGTAGTGAACTTGCCTCAAATGAGGTCAACCCATTTTCTACTCTCAATATCCCTTATGGTCCCCATGAGTACTGTCAGGAGTAATCCCTGAACACAGAGACAGGATAAGCTCTGAGTGCCACAGATTATGGCCCAAAACCAAATTAAAAAGAAACAAATAATTATTGAAAAAAATGTAGGCCTTAAATAAAACATATGAAAAAAACTTCTTGAAATAGCAGAGTACTTGTCTTGCATATGTGAGGACCATCGTTAACATCTCCAAAAGAGAATAGAGGAGTTTTTGGAAATAAGTGAGCTGAGCTTCAGTTTAAGTTAGGAGAATAATGTTAGAATGACAGCTCAGTGTGCTAACTACCTGCTTCACCTGTAAGAGACCCAGGCTCAATTGCCAGGAGTGACCCTTGGGCCCTTGATTACCATCAATTCACCTCCACCACCCCTGCCAAATAGTAATAATAACAACAATAATAATATGTACATAGGAAAATAATTTTTTAAGAAAAGTAAATTTAAATTATTAAATTTACTTTAAAATTACTAACTTAATACACATTGAGGGAACTCAAATATATTGTGTTAACTCAAATTTCCAGATATATATCTACCATGCATATTCATATGTATTAGATTAAATATATAATAAAACTGATATCAATGCATTTGAATTCAGTGTTTCTGAGTTAGGAAATCAGTTTGGGATTATTTCTTAAAGTCTTGATGTTCAGGAAAGTGATAGGAGTAGAGGTGATCACTATAGGAACTATTGTTACTTTTTTATTTAATTTTATTTTCATTTAAGACTGGAAAGAGAACTTTGTGCTAAAACCAACAGAATTGGCATAAATGATATTTTGTGACAAAGACAGGTCATAAAAAGTGAAATAGGTTCTGCCTGGCCCTCTTTCTATTGGGATTACTTACTCTGTGGGAAGCTGTGCACCGTGCCATAAGGTAGCCCTGGCTATCCCCTGTGAAGAGACTACCTGGAAAGAAACTGAGGTCCCAGTTGAGAGGCAATGTCAAGTGCCAGATATATGTGAATACATCTGTAGTATTGTCATACATATCAGCCTCTAGTCCTTGAGCTGCTCAGCTGACAAAGTAGAGACAGTCTTGGTATGTCCTGCACAAAGTAGAGACAGTTTTTACAGTGTCCTCAATAGACTGCAGATTAAAAAAAACAATTAAATATAATTTTGTGTTTCTAAGTTTCAGGATGTTTTGTCATATATCACTAGCTTCTTGGTTACAGGCATTGTTATCTGAATGACTATTAGCCAAATCTAGAACTGTGATAGAGCTTTTGAGATAAGTCCTTTTAATTGTTAGAATCTAGAGGAAATATAGTGTGCCCTTTTGGAGGCTATTGGTAGAGCTTTAAAGAAAAGCAGAGAAAATGCTTTTGAAAACCCAAGTCATGGATTCCTTTAAATAGTTTCAGAAAGCTTAGCAATGTTATGTGCCATAATATGTTACGTAGAAAATGTACCTAATGAACTGGATAGTCTAACAAAAGAGATTCCTAGGCAGTGTTGAAGGTATTACTTGGTTTCTTTTAAACTTCCTATAATAAAATGTAAGGAAAGAGGCAAATTGAAGAAATAACTGTTATATATAAAGGAGCTAGGGCTTAGTGGGTATAAAAATACACAGCTTCTAATTCCCAGCTTCCTAGCTCCAAAATTAAGAAAGGGTTTAAGAGCAATGATAAAACCCAGGATGGGACTAAAAGATACCTTATTAAAATCTCAGAAAGATATAAGATACCACCCAGAGAGCCATTCAGTCAGACAAAAGACATGACTAAAAGATCCTTTTATTAAAAAATGGCTCTGTCAGGGCCATGTCACACAACTGACTTCAAAAATCTAAAATGGAGAAAAACTTTTCCTGAACATATTTATGAATGTAGCACTACACTGCACTATCATTCCATTGTTCATTGATTTGCTCCAGCAGGTACCAGTAATGTCTCCATTGTGAGACTTGTTACTGTTTTTGGCATATCGAATATGCTATGGGTAGCTTGCCAGGCTCTGCCATGCATGCAGGATACTCTCGGTAGCTTGCTGGGCTTTCTGAGAGGGGCAGAGGAATCAAACCTGGGTTGGCCACGTGCAAGGCAAATGCCCTACCCTCTGTGCTATGGATGGAGTGGCCAACCCGGGTTAGATTCCCAGCATCCCATTTATAAATGTAACTCATTAAATTAATTCACAACAAATTTACAACAAATAAAAATAATTAAGTCAGTTTGAACTGAAAGCAACAGAAATTAATACAAAATAAACATCGGATGTTAGCATGTCGATAATTTAGATTTAACTTGCTACTATGAGAAAGCACTCAGAATACTATACAGTTTTATTTTTTTAATTTTTTTTCCTTTTTTATTTTATTTTATATTTTTTTTTTAAATTCTTTTATTGATTCACCATGTGGAAAGTTACAAAGCTTTCAGGTTAAAGTCTCAATTATACAATGCTCAAACACCCATCCCTTCACCAGTGCACATATTCCACCACCAAGAATCACGATATACCTCCCCCCTTCCCCCCACCTCCCCAGCCACCCACCCCTCATGTGTAACTGGTAAATTTCATTTTATTTTCACTTTACTTTGATTACATTCAATATTTAAACAAAAAAATTCACTATTATTGATTTGGAGTTTCTCCCCCCTAAAGTCGATCTGCTGAAAAGAAAGCATTTGGTAAGTTGTTTTCCATTGCTGAGAATGAAGAGATATGAGGTCAGGAGGCCGCACTAGCAGCAGCATAGTTTTGGATTTCTGTATTTTAGTATTTTAGTAACAAAGTCCAGAGAAATGTCTGCCAGGAATCGCAACATTGTAAGCTTGTACCTCTCAGCTACTTTATATTCCACATATGGGTGCGATCTTTCTATGTCTGTCTCTTTCTTTCTGACTCATTTCACTCAGCATGATACTTTCCATGTTGATCCACTTATATGCAAATTTCATGACTTCATGTTTTCTGACAGCTACAGAATACTACACAGTTTTAAACAAAAGTTCTTTCCCTTATTGTTCGTTTTGGAGGGCATGCTCAACAGTGCTCAGAGTCAGTCCCCACCACTGGCTGAGGGGAGGAGGTTATAATGCTGGGGAGAACATGCAATGTCAGATAGACATTGAATGTGGACCTTGGGTTACCACATGCAAAACATGAACTCCTGCTTTTTGAGCCAATTCCCCATTCCAACACCAATCATTTCTTATGAGAAAAGAGTTGTAATTCAGAGAATGAAATTAATAGACAGAGGTATTAAAAAAAACACATAAAGAACTATAGCAGTCAAACTGGGTTCTAATCTAGTAACCTTCCTTATCATCCACAGGTTCCAACTGGAACAACTGGAACAATAACTAGCCTGTGCTCCTTTTACTCTCCTTGAAAAGAAAGTCCCACAGCAATGAACTGATAATGATATACTAGTGCATGTTGTCTGTGTAAAGGAAATATAATTAGCTTTGTTTTACTTTTATGTTCTCAAGTGTAATTTTTTTTTTATTTGATCTGTCCTCGAAAAAATTCTTCTGAGGAGTCTCATTATCAATAGCTTGCAATTTCGATTTTAAGTGTGTCCTCTTTAGGAGACAGAGAATCAGGAATACACACATAGGAAGGCAGAATGTGCAGCAGAGCAAATGCCATGCTTTTGTGAGGTTCTGGGTGTGATCATAACATAGAGTGGCCCAGATTGCAGACGTAGATTCTCTTAACCGTAACTTGGTCAGCAGGTATGGCCACCAGCACTAATGACAAATCAAAACCATGAAATGGAAAAAGGGAAAGAATGATAAGGAAAGGGAAGGGAAAGGAAAATGAAAATGAAAGAAGAGAGGCAAATGGAGAAAGAAGAGGGTAGAAAAAGAGGAAAGGAGAGGAGAGAGGAGAAGGGAAGGGAGAGGAATGAAGTGGTGAGGGGCGGCAAAGAAAAATGCAAAGGGAGGGAGGAAACGGATGGGAAAGGGAGAAGATAGGAGTGGAGGAGAGGAAGGCAAATAAACCTGTATATTGAAGTGATAGCTTACTAAAATGAGATTTGGGGTTCTTAGAGATATGTCTAGGATTTGACAGAGGGGAGAAGTCTTGTGGTACAGGGAATGAACTAAGGTAGCTATTTTCTAAGGCTGGCAGTACTGTTACATATCTGACCTCACAGTCTTCTTTCAGTGTGGCAGGGATTCCACTAGGAAAGAATTTTATGACTGTTTTACAAGAGTCATTATCATAGTGATGGAAAAGGTCAAGAGCCTATTGACCTACAGAACTGAATTTATCAGGAGGAAGAGGAACTTGGTCAAAGGTGAAGGGGGTGGGGGGGATGTGGGTTTGGACATTGTATGCAAAAAGCCCTAACATTAACAGTTTTGTAAATCAGGGTGCTTGAATAAAAGTTGGGGCTGGGGGAAAAAGTATTGATGCTGAGCTGAGCCAGCTGCCATCCCATCAAGTCCTACAAACTGTACTGCCCTAGGCAAAATAAGCCATCTGGCTACTTTACACTCATCAGGCTACTTTACACTACTTTACTTGACCTCTGGGAAAGCTCCTGGGAAATAAAAACATTCCTAGGAGAAGAAATGCCTAGCAGCCCAGATTCGAAACATCTGAGCCTTCTGCCCCAGGTTCCCCAAGTGGGGGCTGGACAAGACCAGACAATAGACACAGTTCTAAGAACTGTGGAGAAATCTGTGGAGAAGGGGAGAATCTGGGAGAAGTACCCTGGCAGGTGCTTGACCTAAGACCATGATCCAAGGTATCTCTGAAAGCTCTGGAGAGCTGATGCGACCCTCTGTTCTGAGGGGGGGGCCATCTACAGGCTATTTAAGCTGCTGTTAGCCCTCTAGTTTCTCTCCAACTGGCAGCTAGACAGAAGGAAGAGTAGAGGCAGTCCTTTTGGGTTCCTGAAAGGAACCAGACTCCCTCTACTACAACATTTCATGCTCCAGGGAGAAGGGTGTCAGAGAGAAGAGAAACCAGGCAGACCTTCCATAAACCTTAAGAATGACCACACCGTGCTTGCCACCTTTTAAAAGGACGTGCCCCTCCTCCTTTCCAAAGCTCTCCCTTGTCTGCCCACACTTTTTTTTTTTGGATAGAACTATATAGATCAAGGTGTCCAGAAAGAGTCCCCACAGTCCCAAGCAACAAAGATCCCAAATCTTGCAACACTTCCCCAGCTTCTGTAAATATTATTCTGGAAACGCTAGCAGTCTGTGTGTGTGTGTGTGTGTGTATGTGTGTGTATGTGTGTGTGTGTGTGTGTGTGTGTTGGGGGGCAGGGGAGGCTCTCTATGTTCATTCATGGTTCCCAAGTTCTTCAATACTTTCAAGAGCAAAAATACTGTATAATAAAAATTATCAAATGCTTCCTTTCCATCAGGTCTGACTTTGCGGGGGGCGGGAAACTCCAAACAATAATAGTGAGTTTTTTGTTGAAATATTGAATGTAATCAAAGTAAAGAGAAAGTGAAGTGAAATTTATCAGCTACACAGCAGGGTGGGTACTGGGGAGATGGCAGGGTTTGGGGGGAGGTTTACTGTGGTTCTTGGTGGTGGAATATGTGCACTGGTGAAGGGATGGGTGTTTGAGCATTGTGTAACTGAGACTTAAGCCTGAAAGCTTTGTAACTTTGTACATGGTGATTCAATAAAAAATAAAAATAAAAAAATGCTCTGTCTCAGAGTTAGAAAATAGAAATGTTTATTATAAAGAAAAGAAATTCCCCAGCCAAAGAGGAACTTAGTATTGCACTAAGTTAATTATGTCTAATTTTGTGGGGTTAGGACCTTTTAGGTTTGATCATTGACCTATATATTGCTCTTTATCTCTTAGTTTCCTGTGAGCCTAAGATCTGGGGCAGAATCTATGATCTTCGGGTCTTTTAAACATCTACAGTTTAAACTGATCTGTATCAATGTGGTTTTTGAAAACATAATTTAGATATTTACGTATCAGTGATTTAATTAGTGAAACAACTATAACTTGATCACTTCTCTAGTGAAACAGTTAATTGTTAACTTTCTGCATCATGAACCCTATGTACATAGGAGGAGATTTAATGAAACAGTTCTCTTCTATTTCATACCATATGGGATATTTCTTCTCCTTTTCTCTTCTTTGTATTTGCTTAAATAAAGTCTTTTCTTAAATAGAGAGAAAAAAATTTTCTCCCCAAACAGTGGACAACTTATTTAATTCTGTAATTCTGTCAAAAACTAAAAAAAAGAACAAAATTACTCCTAACAACTCACAGTATCATACTTTCTCCTTAATGTTTTTCATCTCCTTTTTAATTGCCACCTTTATAATAAAGAGAAAAAAGTTCTTATTGTTCCTTGGATCAGGTATTTTTCTTATCTATATTTTACTGATTTCTTTTTTTTTAATTTTTTAAATTTTATTGAATCACATGAGATAGTTATAAGCTTTCATGTTTGGGTTACAGTCTCACAATGATAAAACACCCATCCCTCACCAGTGCACATTCCCCACCACCAATATCTCGGTTATATCCCCCCTTTCCCACGCTATCCCTGCCTCTGTGGCAGAAAATATTCCCCATACTCTCTCTTTATTTTGGGGCATTATAGCTTGCAACATAGGCTCTGAGGGATCATCATGTTTGGACCATTATCTACTTTCGGCATGCATCTCCCATCCCAACTGGTTCCTCCAGCCATCATTTTCTTAGTGATCCCTTCTTTATTCCATCTACCTTCTCCCCTCTGCTCATGAAGCAGTCTTCCAGCTTTGGGGGAATCTCTCTGGCCCTTGTATCTAGTGTCCTTGGTTGTCAGCCTCATGTGATGTTATTTTATACTCCACAATTGAGTGCAGTCCTTCTATGTCTGTCCCTCTCTTTCTGACTCATTTCACTTAGCATGATAATCTCCATGTCTATCCATTTATAAGCAAATTTCATGACTTTATCTCTCCTAACAGCTGCATAGTATTCCATTGTGTAGATGTATCAACGTTTCTTTAACTAGTCATCTGTTTTAAGGTACTTGGGTTGTTTCTGGATTTTGGCTATTGTGGACAGTGCTGCAATGAATATGTAGGTACAGATGTTATTTCTACTGTGCTTTTTTGCATCCTTGGGATATATTCCCAGAAGTGGTATTGTGGAGTCATATGGAAGCTCAATTTGTAGTTCAAAGACTGTCCATATTGTTTTCCAGAAAGCCTAAACCAGTCGGCATTCCATTACACTAATTAAAAATTTGCTCCTTTTAATGAACATTTTTTAGATTATTGGCAAAAAAAAACCGCATTCTTATTTATGATGTTTATTATTACAAATATTATTCTATTCTCATATAGTTTGTCCGGCTTTTTGCTTTGTTTTGTTGTATGATCTTTACCATAAGTCATAGAACCCATTTCCTGCAAAGTTAGGGCGTACAGTCAGTAATGTCACAGCTTGGGCTGTCATTTCATTTCTTTTCTTGTCTATTAACTACAAAGAGGTGGTACTGTAAGATTAGATGTAAGATCTAAACCTGGATAGTAATGGATATTGAAATTATTTTTGACAATAGGTATTATTATTTTGCTGTTGTGATTATACAAGTAGCTTGTTTATGCAGAGGAGTTTTAAAGAACAATGATTACAGTAATCATCCTTATTAGATTCTTCAAGCTATTTAAATATCCTTATTATTCCACATCATTAATTATCTCTTGAGTATTGGTTCTTATTACATACAAACTATTAGAGATATAATCTTATACTATAACAAAGAATACTGGTTTTTACTGAGATGAGTTCTATTTTTCCTTGTTTTACTGATTTGACAAATTGATTTGACTTTTAAAAAGTAAAGTATGCAATATTAATCCAGTTTTGTATTTAAAAGATTAAGCCTTATTTGATCATGGTGGAATTATTTTAGTGAGCTGCTAATTAAATTAAGAAGAAATTGAGGGTTTCCAAATCTATATTCATTGATCTTTAGTCTTCTTTTGTATATCCCTGGTCTTTTTTGATACCAGGATTATAGTTCCCTTATGAATTAAATTAGTTTTCTTATTTCTTCTGTGTTCCAGATAAGTTTATATTATGCAGATATTTTCTGCTGCTGAATATTTACAAGAACTAACTTATATAGTCAACCAAACCTGAGGCTCATTTGGGTTACCCTTTAAAAAATATATGAAGCGCTTTTCAAACTATTAACTCAGTTTTTCCGCTTCATTTTGTAACAACTGGTAATCTGAATTTTAATGTTCCATGAAGATTTTGTTACATATCAGATTAGTCAATATATATTGTCTTATCATAAATTAAAACATTTCTGCTGAAATTATTGTTGCATCTTCTTACCTTCACTTACATATTCTCAACAGTCCAAAAATTTTTATGTTTGGTATTTATTTTGGGCTATGCTTATTTGTGCTCAGGTCTCAGTGTTGGTGCTGCTGAGGGGACTATATATGGCGTCTTGGATGCAGTCTGGGTCAGCTGCGCCTTCGCCAGGCAAGCACCTTACCCTGTGTATTATCTCTTAGCATTTTTATCCAGGAAATCTTTAACATAATGTCCAAAATCCTTAGCTCCATGTGTCTTTCACCATCCCTTTTCACTTTCCTATTAATTATATTTTGCTATGATATGCTCATACAGTCTCTTTATCTGTCTATGTATGTATCACCTGTCTAACATTTATCTAATTTTTTTCGTTTTGGCTCACACCTGGCATTGCACAGGGGTTACTCTTGGCTCATGCACTCAGGAATTACTCCTGGCGGTGCTCATCGGGCCATATGCGATGCTGTGAACCAAACCCGGTTTGCCATGTGAAAGGCAAATGCCCTACCCACTGCGCTATCACTCCAGCCTCCATTTATCTAATTTATATAGCTATAAAATAAGCAAGAACTCCTTTGATGTGTGTTCAGAACAGTACCAGCTATAAATCCCTTTGAAGTAGCCATATTCTACTTAGTCTCTTCTGGTATACTCTGTCTATTATGGCACAATGTTTTTCAACAGATTTTACATGAGAGAATTAGTTGAGAATCTTTTAGTCAAAGATTATGTTACTATAATATTTTAAAAGACTTTCATGTGCTTGAAATCTTCATGGAAGAAATATGACACGCAGAATTTTTCATATTAAGATTGTTTTAGGTTGCTTCGTGTTTTTCTTATTTTTGTTTGGGGGCCACACTCAGTGGTGTTCAGGACTTATTCTTTGCTCTACATTCAGGAATCACTCCTAGCAGATCTTAAGGGACAATATGAGGTGCTAGGGAATAAAATGGGGTTTACTATGTGCAAGACACAGAGCCTACCACTGCATTATCTCTTCAATCCCCTGATCTTTGATTTTGAGAGAAAAATGTTCTGTGGGAGAGATGTTGGGAAGAGTATTTTCAAACAATCATGGACATATTTGGCCTTACTCAGAAAAGACAGAAAAATCACTGAATTTATCTATGTGTATTGAAGATATTTATAGGATACAATATATATAAAATAAGAGATATATAACAAAATATTCTGTGTGTACATGCTACATATATGTGTGTATACACATTGTATGCATATATAGATGAAGTTCATGAAAATAAAATGACATTGTTTAAATAAAACCTGGCATGTGCATGACATATTACATAGAGAATGGCTTTAAGACCATTTAGGAGGAAAAAAATCTGTTTTCTGAGAGAGTCAGCAAAATGGCATGAGCAATGTAAAAATGACTGCAAGACTGACTTTTTTTAGCTTTAAATTGGTGAGACTTATGATTCACATTTACAGGAACCAAACTATATCCAGCTGGGTAAAAGGTATAACAAATTGAATTTACCCCAACTTGGATGACACAAAGAGAACTCATAGTGAGGAGAGAATTTCTGTACTCTCAGGACATCAAAATCACTAGCCTTTACTGAAGGTAGGTGATAATTCAAAATAGGACAATGAAACAGGCCATCATCCCAGGGGATCATTATTTCCAAAGACTCCATATTGTTTTCTTTCTTTTAACTTAAAAATATTATTTTAAACTTAGAAAAGAATTGCAAAGGTAGTTCCTGTATACCTTGCATATATCTTGCAAGGTATAAATATTACCTGATGGTAATACATTTTACATAGCCATGACTCAATGATCAAAAATAATAAATTTACACAAATACAATGCTAGTAACTAAACTACAGGGTTGCTTAATTTATGTTCTTTTATAAAACTTAAAATCTCTCCTGTATTGTCATTGAATTGTTTTCTGTTTGGGTTACCTCAATATTTCTGGGAAGAGAATTCAAAGAAGAGAAGGTCACTTTTTTGTTTTGTTTTTAGACCACACCAAGGGGTGCTCAGGTCTACTCCTGCCTCTGCACTCAGTTATGACTCTTAGTATTTTTAAATATTTTTATTCTAATTTATATCCATTTTATAGCAATATTTATTAACTTTGTAAGTGAGGAGAAGTGCTTTCTTTTGGAAGGGGGTTCACACCTGGCGATGCTCTGGGGTTACTCCTGCCAGTGCTCGGGGACCATATGGGATGCCTGGGATTGAACCCAGGTCAGCCACATGCAAGACAGATGACCTACCTGCTGTTCTACCACTCTGGTCCCCACCTTAGTATTGCTCAGGGAAACATATGGGTTGCTGGGTCTCAAATCTGGGTCAGCTGCTTGCAAGGCAAAAGCTCTGCCTGGTTTACTATTTTTTTCCATCCTGGGAAGGCTTAGTCTACTGTTATCAGGGATACATGATGACAGTATCAATATGACAGAAAATACTAGGTTGTTCACTGAGTTGAAATAGTGTCTGTCAGGTTTCTCTGTTGCAACTATGCTTTTTTTTCTGGCTGAGGTTTGGGGACTTAACATACAACATTGCTCAGGGAACAAGGGAGTTTTGAGCCTAAAGGCTGGCTGATTTAATTCGAGGGCCCACTAGTGCTGTTCAGGTCCAGCAGTACTGGGGCCAGCAAGAAATTGTGCAGGACCAGGAATGAGACATGAGAAGTAGGACCTCATCCCCTGGTCCTGTAAATCCTATGTTTACTTTTCCTTATTTCACTTACTAAAACTAAGTCCAGCCCACTTCTAGAACTATCAAAGCATTGTGGGTATATGTTAAACTCATCATATTAATTAGTATCTCTAAAAAGATACTTCCAAAATACAAACATTTATGTTTAAGAATTTGTCCATTAGATTTAGTACTTTAGTGAGTTGGTAAACTTAGAGGTAATTTCCTGTTTCTTTTTTTTTTAATTTTACATTCAGAACAGTGACCTTTAAACCTCATTTATTTATTCAGCTATACAATTATATCCATATGATGTGTTGATATTTTATTTTCCATATTAAAAACTCGGTATACTTTTTAATTTTGTTGCTCAATTCCAGCATTGGTCACTGGGAGCTCTTTCAAATTAACTCTCAAGACCTTTAAACATGCCACTTTTATTGTGTGTTTCTACTTTTTTAAAAAATATTTTTGCAAACATTTTTGCACCAAGATTCTCTTATATTTATTTATTCATTCTATCTCAGACTAAAAACTATGCATTTATTCAAGGAGTCAAGAATTATGGTTAGACATGCACATACTTTATCTCTCTTTGTTCAGAAATCTGTAACATAAAATACATAATATATAACATATATAAAATCCATATGACATATACTTATCTGTGTATTTATAAATTAATGCATACCTTTAAAATTTAGGTTTATGCTCATAAAGTCAATTCCAGGTCATGCATTCATTCTAGCATTGTTTATTTCCTATTTTTCTGACATTGAGGAAGCTTGCTGTCATTATGTTGTTATTGTTACTTTTATTATTTTTGTTGTTATTGATGTTTTGGGTTTGGGCCAGACCTGGACTTGTTCAGGGCTTACTTCTAGCTGTGTGGTCAGGGAGTACTCCTGATGAAGCTCTGCAGGCCTACACTTGTCAGTTTGAACTTTCGTTGACTGTGTATAGGGCAGGTGCTTGCCTGCTTTTACCTTTCTTGCTCCTGTATCACTGTATCACAGTCATCCCATTGCTCATCAATTTGTTCGAGTGGGCACCAGTAACATCTCCATTGTGAGACTTGTTACTGTTTTTGGCATATTGAATACACCGTGGGTGGCTTGCCAGGCTCTGCTGTGTGGGCAGGATACTCTTGGTAGCTTGCCTGGCTCTCTGAGAGGGATGGAGGAATTGAACCCGGGTCAGCCACTTGAGAGGCAAATGTCCTACCCGCTGTGCTATTTTCATTAATTTAATATGCAATACTTCATTCAAACAGTACAGCTGACCCTTAAACCAGGGGTAAGTGTGCAGATACCCTCAGAGTAGTATGATTCCCATATCCAGGACTGGTTGAATCTGTGAACTGTAGAAACTAACAAATTCTACTCCATGTGCAGTTAATAGAGTTACCCCAGATTGCTTTGGGTCGTGTTTGCATCGTATATAATTTTTAATCCTTTTCATTTTTAACTTATATTTTTAATGTTAGTATGGGTCCTTGTAGAGAGTGAGAGTCAAGTATTGCTTTGTCTCCAATTCTACAGTATCAAACTTTATGTGTTTTGGCAGCAGGGAAAGGACCTGAAGGGGAAGAAACACTCTAAAGCATATTCTGAGGCACAGGTGTCCCTCCCACCCCCTGTAATCTTCAGCCAGTCAGGTGCACTGTTCAATACCAGGGTCCAAGAATACCAGGCAGCTCAGGCTCAGCAGTGCCAAGGAATACCAAGTCCTCTACTGCAGTGCTGGAGGGCCCCCAGGCTTTCACGTGGCAATGCTCAATGGCTTCTAGGGCTACACCTAGAAATGTTTGGGTCCTCAGGTTGAAATCCAGGTTAGACACATATTTACTCTCTACTGTAGATATTTTCTGACCCCAACATTCTTAATCTTTCAAATAAGCTTTTATACCATTCACATTCCATGTGAATTGAGAGAAGTTTAGATTAACATCTACCATCTTCTTGGCTTTTTTCTATCTGTTCCACCTGCCCACACACCAATCTACTGATCTAACTCTTGTTTATTTTTGTCCTATTTTTAATACTTCTATTGACTTGGTTGGAGATTTTATTTCCCCTAATAATATTATTTTTTATCATTTATAACGTTATAGAGTAGTCCAATGGTTGCAATATGTATTTTTAATAAACAGGAGTTTATTTACAAATAATAGTACACTGCTTCACATCAGGAATAAGGATATGTATGAGTGCGTTCTGGATCTGTCTTCAGTGGTAGACAGAATTTCTCACATGTATGAGGCCCTGGGTGCAACCTCCCCCATTATTGTAGAAATAAAGAGAAAGCATATTTCCAACTTTTCATCTTTTGTGATATTCATATTTTGTCTTTTGTACTCAATGAAACATGTGATGCATTTATACTAAATTTACTTTAGAAGTCAATTATCATGTACAACAATTAATAGTAAAAATTATTATTGTATGTTATCACTATATACTTAATTTCTATTTCATTTTTTGATCCCTATTTCCTGATGTTATGGTCAGTTTTGCCCCAGAAGCTTCTGTAAGTAATGTTAATTTGATATGTGAGCAACATAGGATCTCAGGTTTTCTTAGTGAGGGAACATTCTTATTTCCTGATCCTTTATCACTGTCACTGTCATCTCATTGCTCATCGATTTGCTCGAGCAGGCACCAGTAACGTCTCTATTGTGAGACTTCTTGTTACTGTTTTTGTCATATCGAATATGCCATGGGCAGTTTGCCAGGCTCTACCCAGTAGGCGAGATACTCTCAATAGCTTGCCAGACTCTCCGAGAGGGGTGGAGGAATCAAACCTGGGTCTACCGAACGTCTAAGGCAAATGCCCTACTCGTGCTATGGCGCACTGTGATTGTATAGTGGTTAGTATGAGTTGTGGCCGCAGCAACCTCAATTCAAAGCCAAGTCATGGCAGATTCTCGCACCTTGCCTGTCAGCTCAATCCTTTAATAAAAACTAATTTTAGTTGTGCAAGGCAAGTGTCCACCTGCTGTGCTGTCTCTCTAGACCCTAGAGTTCTACTGTGAGAATGATCACTCTTCCCCTGTTTACTAATTAAACCAGTTTATATCTTTAGGAATTCTTGAATATTCTATAGGCTATAATCCAGTACTATAATGTTGTTCCTTAAACCATTCCACTTTTGGACATTAGGAACTTACTCAGTTTGGCTCATTTGTTTGATAAGCTGCTATCTTTTTTCTTGTTTATTTTTCCCTAGCAGCATGTTTACTTTTTGGCACTACTAGATGTTCCTGATTCAAAATAACTTTTCCTTTACTATCCCTGGAATCAATCACTTCTCTCAAAAACCCTGATTTTCAATATGTGGGTGTTAAATGTACTTCGAGTTAGTCACTGCTTGTAGGTTTCCTGAGCAGAGCAAGAAAATGTATATGTGGATACTAATTCAAGCTTATATATTAATTTTTATTTTTGCATCTCTTCATTTATTCTCTCTCTCATCCTCTTTCCATTGTCTTTGTCTTTCTTCCCATCTACCTATCTATAGTTTTTTATTTTGGGGCCACACCTAGTGGTGCGTGGAACCTATTTCTGGCATGTTGCTTGCTTATGGTTGTTCGTGACAGTGCTCAGAGGTATCACGTGTTGTTCAGGAGGAACCTGGGTTCCCACATGAAAGCATGCTCTCCAGCCCTTGGAGCCATCTCCCCAGCTCCACCCAATGATAGTGATCTTAAAAATCTTAAATTTGTGCTGCAGAGATAGTATAGTGGGTAAGGTGCTTGCCTTGCACACAGCTGGCCTTGGGTTCATTCCCCAACACTCCTTTGGTCCCTTGAGACCTGCAGGAATAAATGAGTGCAGAGCCAGGAGTGATTCCTGAGCATAGAGCCAGGAGTAAACCCTGAGCACCTCCAGGTATAGCCCCTAAAAATAAAACCTCATGAATTAGTACTGTTGCATTCAGTTTCCATTCACTATTATAGAATTGTCCTAGCTTTCCTCCTTTTCTTATTTTGAACTTTAGTAATGATAAATCTGGCTTTCATTATGATCTATTTTATTTTAATGGTATATAAATGAACTCATAATTGTAATGCATAATCCTTTGAGATTTTTTTGGTTGGAGGTATGCAGAGATTATTCCTGGCTCTGCACTCAGGCAGCATTCCTGGAAGGTTTGGGGGACCATATAGGGTGCTGGGGGTTGAACCTGGGTGGCCACATGCAAGACAAGCAACTTACCCGTTATACTCTCACACCAGCCTCTGAAGATTGGTGTATCTTTGTATGAGAGAGAAGTATTTTAACTAGATTGCAGTATTTATAATTGCTTTCATCTTTGTAGACTGAAATTTTAAAAGCTATTTTTAAGCTGGAGCGGGAGGGTGGGGAGGGGCATGCTCTGGACTTCCTCCTGGCTTTGTATCCAGGGATCACTCCTGATGGTTGCTCACAGGTAGTGCAAACCAGCACAGGCTGCATATAAGCTAGGTGCTATCTCTTCGTCCCTGCACAAATTCCACTTTAACAATAGGGGGGAAAATTCTGTTTTAGGGGACCAGAGAAATAGAACAGTGGGTAAAGTGTTTACCTTGAATGTTACTGACTAGGTTTGATCCCCACAACCCCATCAAGAGTGATGCCTGAGCACAAAACAAAGAGTAAGTACCCCCACCAAAAAAAAAAACCAAAAATTCATCTTTATGCCAACAAATTATAACATTTATGATCCACCTGCATGCACTCATTCTTGGTTCATATACAATGTGATATATCATTTTTATGTCCGCATGTTTTTTGCAGGGCTCTCCCTCTCCGAGAGTCCGACAGGCTACTGAGAATATCCCACCCCCATGGCAGAGTCTGGCAAGCTACCCCTGGTGTACTCAATATGCCAAAAACAGTAACGACGATGGTCCTCATTCCCCTGGTCCTGAAAGAGCCCCCAATATGCCATTGGGCTACACTAGCACATGACAGCGATGAGTGGAGATGTTACTGGTGCCCGCTCAAGCAAATTGATAAACAACAGGATGACAGTAATATAGTGATACATGGAAAAATAGACACCTTAGGGTGTACAGATAAATATTTATATTCTCATAAGTACCAATCCAATAAGAACACAGAATAGTTTATCATCAAAACAGTCTTGTCCCTTTGTGCTCACAGACTTACTCTCACCCCTGACTCTAGGTACCCACTAATCTATTATGCCAATATAAATCTGAGTTTTTGAAAATGTCATTAAATGGAATTATACAGTATTTACTTTCTTGTGACTGATTTATTTCACTTAGCAAAATGCTTTTGAAATTAATCCCAGTTGATGAGCTTATCTATAATTTTTTCTTTTTTATCATTTAGTACTATTTTTATGCATGAGTTGTATTATATTTTCTTTTTAATTCAGTGAAGAACATTTTTATTATTTTAAATTTTGGTTATCATAGTGTCCTGTTAAAATACCTGTTAAAAATATCCCTGAGCTAATTTTTGAGGGAGTACAAATATTTCTTCTTCTAGAGCACACATTCTCAATAGAATCTCCAGGAAATAAAAATTGGTTTTTGGGGTCAAGAATATTCTGTTTCCTTTATGCATAAGGTACAGATACACATATAGTTAAAAGATACACAGTGTATTTGGGGGGGGGGTTATTTTGCTTTTTTTGCTCACACCTGGCAATACGCGGGGGTTACTCCTGGCTCATGCACTCAGGAACTCCAGGCAAGTGCTCAGAACCACATGGGATGCTGGAAATCGAACACGGGTTGGCCATATGCAAGGCAAATGCCCTATCCGTTGTGCTATCTCTCAACCCTTACACAGTGTATTGTTAATTAAAAACTTTCACGTAGAGAGAGTTTTTAAAAATTTTTTAAATTGTTTAAAAATATCTTCCTTAGAAACATTAAAAAATCTTTTAAAGAGTTTCTTAATATGTGGAAATTAAAGAAAATGTTTAGAAATGCTAACCTGTAGGCAATACCACACAGTTTGGTTGCCAGATCACATTACATAGCATATATGTATAAATTCATATATATATGTATACATAATGAACTTTAAATGTTTTCTAAAATTTTTACAACATTTTGAATTCTCATCATCAACCTGTAATACAATAATCCACATCCTTGCTAACACTTGACATTGTATTTTTAAGACCATTTTTGTAGTGTGCATTGGCACCCTTTTAATTTTTAAAGTAGCCATTTCCTAATAGCTAATATAACAGGAAATCTTTTTATATGAATATTTTTCATAAGTCTTATTCTTTTCTGAAAAGTATCTATTAATTCTTTTGTGCACTTTTAAAAATAGATTTATTTTTCAAGTAATTTTATACTTATAAAAATTGTGCAGTAAATATGGATAGTAATATTTGATCCCATCTACCCACTCTAAAGTTTCTCTTATTATTCAAATGCTGCATTGGTGAAGTACATGTGTTATAATTGCTGAGAAATACTAATATATTATAAGTAATCAACAACTATTGTTTACATTGACATTTTGTAGTTTTAGTATTACATGATTAGGAGGATTTTTACAATTGTAAAAAGCAATGTATACTATAATTTATATATCACTGTCATCCTGTTGTTCGTCGATTTACTCGAGCGGACACCAGTAATGTCTCTAATACACATAGCCCTGAGATTTTAGCAGCCTCTCCTTACTCGTCTTTCCCAAAGATTGGAGACTCTTTCAGGGTCAGGGGAATGAGACCTATCGTTACTGTTTTTGGCATATCAAATACACCACGGGTAGCTTGCCATGCGGATGGGATACTCTTGGTAGCTTGCTGGGCTCTCCAATAGGTATGTATACATCTTTTACTGTATTTGGGATATGAATACACCATGGGGAGCTTGCAAGGCTCTCCCGTGCGGGCAATAGGCTCTTGGTAGCTTGTCAGGTTCTCCAAGTGGGAGAACAAGTCTATTAGATGTCGAGTGGCCACTTCCGGGATCTTGGTCTTATAGTCTCTGGATGTTGGCAGTTGGTGGGATTACACAGCGCCGGGGGAAGTTTGTGGGTGTGGCTGCCAAACTACTGGAAAATGGGGGGTCTGGGTGGAGAAGGCCCAGTCCCAATCTGAGCAGGTTTAGAGATCTCAGCCCCGGGTCACGCATACATGGCTTTCTCTGCCAGTCCCTTCATGCGTGAGGCTCATCCGAAAGTGTGGAGAATGGCCTTGAGTATGGCTGTGGCTGGGTTCCAGAGGTCTTCACTGTCAAGGCTGTGCTTGGGATTTAGAGAGAAAGGCTACCCGTTTTCTCCGAGGGGCCCCAGTGAAAACATCCAGGCATGCGGGGCAAGAGACTCTGTGTAGTTCTCTTCCGGGAACTTGTATCACTTGTATCACTTGTAGTTCCGTTGATCTTCGATTTGCTCGAGTGAGCGCCAGTAACGTCTCCATTTGTTCCTATAGAGAGCTAGTGTAGCCCAATGATATATATCTGCTTGCTCCAGGAACAGGAAGATCCTCAACTCGTTCATTCAGAGATTTGACGAAGAAATCTGACCATCTAGTTGGTGGGCGGCCACGAGGTCTTCTGACATTCCTTGGAATCCAGTCGGTAACAGCTCTAGCCCAGAGGTCATCTCTGAATCATATTATATGACCGGCCCATCTGATTTTTGATGCCTTGGCAAATGAGACAGCATCCCTGATTTTTGGCTGTTGACGGAGGTCAGAACTCCGGATTCCTTCTCTCACCTGAGTGACACATGATATTCCCAGTATAACTCTTTCGATTCCTCTTTGGGATACCCTGATAGCATTCTCATCCTGTTTGCATAGGTCTCGGGTCTCTGAGGAATATTTTAGTGCAGGAAGAACGGTGGAATCGAAAGATGTGCCTGGAGTCAGAGGTTCTTCATTCTCTTACCCACCTCTTCAATGCTCCTGAATGCATTCCACGCTGCTCTCTTCTTCCTGTGCAGTTCTGGCACTAAGTCGTTCCTCATGTTGATTTCTCGACCCAGGTACACATAGCTACTGGATTCGGAGATGCTCATTCCATTGACAGCAGATGGAGCTTCAGGGACCAGTTCATTTTTCATGAACATCATCTTGTTGAGTTTCAGCTGCAATCTGACCTTTCCACACTCGTTGTTGAAGTCGGTCAGCATTTGTGCAACTTGGCTAATGTTTGGTGTTATGAGAACGATGTCATCAGTGAAGCAGAAGTGGTGTAGTTGCCGACCATCTATCTTCACTCTCATTCCTTCCTATTCCAGTCGTCCCATGATGTTCTCAAGGGCGGCAACGAAGAGTTTCAGTGAAATGGTATCACCCTGCCGCACCCCCCTCTTTACATCAATGATCACTTCCTTGTAGAATGGTGAGATCCTGGTGGTGAATCCACAATACAGCTCTCAGAGGATTTTGGTATACTGATTTTGAACGCCCTGTTTGGCCAGGGCTTCGATGACGGCTCAGTCTCAACAGAATCGAAGGCCTTCTTTAAGTCAATGAACGTTAGACAGAGCGGCATCTTGAACTCTTGCGAAACTTCAATGAGTTTGGTCACTGTGTGGATATGGTCTCTCGTGCTGAATCCCCTTCGGAACCTGGCTTGCTTGCATGGTTTTCCTTCATCTAGTGTTCTGCCTATTCTGTTCAGGATGACACGAGATGTATATATGTGTATATACATATATATATATATATTTACATATACATACTTTACAGGGCTGGAGCAACAGCACAGTGAGTGGTTGGGCGTTCATCTTTCACACGGCTGCCCTAAGTTTGATTCCTCTGCCCCTCTCGGAGAGCCCAGCAAGCTACCGAGAGTATTGAGCCCGCTCAGCAGAGCCTGGCAAGCTACCCGTGCATATTGGATATGCCAAAAACAGTAACAATAAGTCTCTCAACGAGAGATGTTACTGGTGCCCACTCAAACAAATCGATGAGCAACGGGATGACAGTGACAGTGAAATAATTTACATACTTTTTCTACTTATATAAAGTAGATAAAACAGACAGAACATTCCTGAAATTCATATGGAACAATAAATCCCCATGAACAACTAAAGCAATCCTTGGGAAAAAGTAGATAGGTGGCATCACCTTCCCCAACTTCAAACTTTACTACAAAGCAGTAGTAATTAAAACATCATGATATTAGACTAGAAACAGACCTGCCGACCAACGGAACAGAGTTGAATATCTTGTCACAGACCCCCAAATATATGGCCATTTAATTTTTGACAGAGGAGTGAGAAATGTGAAGTGGAATAAGGAACGCCTCTTCAATAAGTGCTGGAAAAACTGGATAGCTACCTGCAAAAAAATGAACTTTGACCTCTGTCTAATGCCAGGCACAAAAGTCAGATCAAAGTGGATTAAAGACCTCAATATCAGGGGCTGGAGCAATAACACAGTGGGTAGGGCATTTGCCTTGCATGCGGTTGACCCGGGTTCGAATTCCAGCATCCTGTATGGTCCCCCGAGCACTGCCAGGAGTAATTCCCAAGTTCATGAGCCAGGAGTAACCCCCGTACATCGCCGGGTGTGACCCAAAAACAACAACAAAAACAAACAAACAAACAAACAAAAAAACCTCAATATCAGAAATGAATCTACAAGGTACATAGAGGAAAATGTAGGCAGAACTCTCCATGACATTGAAGCTAAAAGCATCTTTAAGGATGAAACAGCACTGACCATGCAAGTGGAAGCAAACATAAGCAAATTGGACTACATCAAGCTAAGAAGCTTCTGCACTTCAAAAGAAACAGTGACCAAAATACAGAAAGAGCCCACAGAATGGGAAAGAATGTTTACCCAATACCCATCTGATAAGGGATTCATAGCCAGGATATACAAGACACTAGTAGAATTGTACAAAAAATAACAACAACAACAACAAAACTCAAACCCCATCAAAAAATGGGGAGAAGAAATGAACAGAAGTTTCCTCAAAGAAGATACAAATGGCCAAAAGGCACATAGAAAAATGCGCCACATCGCTAGTCATCAGGGAGATCCAAATCAAAACAATAATGAGATATCATCTCACACCACAGAGACTGGCACACATTCAAAAGAACAAAAGCAACCAGTCCTGGCATGGATGTGGGGGAAAAAGGATGCTCTTTCACTGTTGGTGGGAATGCCAACTGGCCCAGCCTTTATGGAAAATAATATGGACAGTCCTTCAAAAACTAGAAATTGGGCTTCCATATGATCCCGCAATACCACTTCTGGGAATATATCCCAAGGATGCAAAAAATCACAGTAGAAATGACATCTGTACCTATATATGTTCATTGCAGCACTATTCACAATAGCCAAAATCTGGAGACAACCCAAGTTCCCTAGAACAAATGACTAGTTAAAGAAATTTTGGTACATCTACACAATGAATTACTATGCAGCTGTTAAGAGAGAAGTCTTGAAATTTGCTTATAAATGGATAGACATGGAGAGTATCATGCTATGTGAAATGAGTCAGAAAGAGAGGTACAGACATAGAGGGACTGCATTCATTTGTGGAGTATAGAATAACATCACATGAGGCTGACACCCAAGGACAGTAGATACAAGAGCCAGGAAGATTGCCCCAAGCTGGAAGCCTGCTTCATGAGCAGAAAAGAGAAGACAGATGGAATAGAGAAGGGATCACTAAGAAAATGATGGCTGGAGCAACCAGTTGGGATGGGAGATGTGTGCCAAAAGTATATGATGGATCAAACATAATGACCTCTCAGTGTCTGTGTTGCAAGCAATAATGCCCAAAAGTAGAGAGAGAGTATGGGGAATATTGTCTGCCATGGAGGCCGGGGGAAATTAGGAATGGGGGGTATACTGGGGATATAGGTTGTGGGGAATGTGCATTGGTGAAGGGATGAGTGTTTGATCATTGCATGAGTATAACCTAAACATGAAAGCTTGTAAATATCTCATGGTGATCCAATAAAATTAACAAAAAAACAAAAATAAAAATAAATAAAAACATAAATATTCCACTTGCTAAAAAAATAAAGTAGATAAATTATGCTTTATCTACTTTATATTTTATATAAAAGTATATATACTTTTATACATACTTTATATATACATTTATATATACCTTATATATAAAATATATGTTGTATATAAGTATACTTTATATGCTTTATATATAATGTATATATACTTTATATACTTTATACTTTATATCTACTATATATGTATAATTCATCTAAGTATAATTATGCTATAGTAGAGAATAATTTCATTTCCTCAATAATATCCTCTGTGATATATTTATACATTTTCCTCCATACTCAAATTTATGATAATCACTGATATTTTTATTATCTCTATCCTTTAATTTTCTAGAATATCATATACTTGGAACCAGTGAGCATGTAACAATTTTAGACTGGCTTCTTTTTAGAGGAGATTTAAGATTCTCAATGACTCTTGTGGATTTATAACTTGCTTATTTTTAATCACTGAATAATATTCTATCAAAGAGTTGTATCATAGAATATTTATTTATTCACCTACTGGAGAGCAGATTGATTGCTACCAAGTTTCACATTTGCAGTGATAAATAAAGATATCATAAATCTTTATGTTTAAGGGTTTTGGAGGACAAAAGTTTTCAATTTATTTGGGAAAATATATAGGAACCCAATACGATGCTGAATATATGGCTAACTGTGGACAAATGATCAGACTTTCTTCTAAATATGGTTGCTCCATTTTGGTTTCACTCAGGTGATGAGAGAGATCTTTTGTGTTTCCTCTCCTCACTGATATTTAGTGTTGTCAAGTTTGGGATACTTGCTGTGCGTAAAGAAATAGAGTAGTTCATAGTTTTGTTTGGATTGGTTGTTTTAGTGTGCTGAGATATGAATCATGGTTTGCTCCTGGAGTTGTGTTCAGGATTTACTAAAGGCACCTTATGTAGTGACGGGGATCAAACAGTTGGACCGTATGCTAGGCAAGCACCTACCTGCTTTACTCCCTGTCTGGCCCCATAACTGAATCTTTTATTATCTATGCATTGTGTACCTAAGTTTGTTGGAAGCAATATTTACCTGTTCCATGTGTTAATTTTAATTAATTCCACCTGATTACTTTTATTTTTTATTTTTATTTTTTTTTGCTTTTTGGGTCACACCCGGCGATGCACAGGGGTTGCTCCTGGCTCTGCACTCAGGAATTACCCCTGGCGGTTCTCAGGGGACCATATGGGATGCTGGGAATCGAACCCGGGTCGGCCGCGTGCAAGGCAAACGCCCTACCCGCTGTGCTATTGCTCCAGCCCCTCCACCTGATTACTTTTAATGAATTACATCATTTGTTGAAATTACTTATCTTGACCTAGTAGAGTTTTTAATATATTGATAATTTATAAATACCATCTGATAATTCCTTCATCTATTAAAATATCATTTTTGTTCTGATATTTGCATTGTCTTTTAGGAGTTATTTTTTTAAATCATTTTTATAGACTCTTGTAAATTGTACTTGCTGGTAAAAACTGGATATAAAATGAAAAATAGTGCATACCCAGGAAAATATTTTCTATGTTTGAAAATCAGTCTGTTATTCCGTCTGGTGCATCTTTATTGTACAGATTTGTGTTAATTTAGTCAGGAGCTGATCTTAGTTCAAATATGTTGTTGCTATGGTTATCCGCAGTGCAACACATGCATCAAATCCCTCCCATGATTTCTGGAGTTTAGATTGTGGAATGGTATTCAAGAGGTTAACTCTCAATATCTACTCTCACTTGGCCTTTGTATCTTCCTTTTGCTCTTTGCTCTAGGAGGAATTTATTTCACACAACTCTGTTCCACTGTTCCACTGATACATTTTTTACTGCATTCTAACAACCCATTTCAGGACAGCAAGTGAGGGGGATAGTCTGTGATGTTTTGATTAAGCATCAATTTTCAGTAGGACTTTTACCCATATCCTCCTAATCTTTGCCTGATGATCTTTTCCCTTTCAAACCATGTATAGATAATACATATTCATGCACACTCAAAATATAGGTATTTATTGGTTTCATTTTTATTTTGGGGTCTGCTACACAGATATGCATCCAAGCCTCTATACATCATAAGCAATGGCTTATGATCACTTCTTACTTACAATTTATACTGTTGATATATATATATACATATGTATAATATGTATATGGGAGGTACACAATTTAAAATTAACTGCACACCTAAAGGGAATGGTTTTTATTTAAAAGTATTAGCAAATTGATCATATTTGAAGAAAGTGTTAGTGACAAAAACATACAACTGAAGGAAACTATTCATATTGGAGAATGACGGAACAAGAAAAATACATAAAAACAGAGAAAAACAATATAGATATGAAAAGTTATAGTTCATCTCCCAGGAAAGAAGGAGCACAAAAGTATGGAAGAGATACATTTTAATACATAATTTTGTCAATTTTTCCATAAATTTTCAAGTAGTTTAAACTTACAGATTCAAGAAACTGAGTCTGAAATTGGATAAGCATTTGTAAAACCATATATGCAAGCCTAATTGTAAAAACACAATAAAAAGTGAAATGAATTTGTTAAACTTTGCTATAGCTGAAGAAAAATCTCTTTTTCTTAAAGATACAATAATAAGGTTAGTTGATGATTTTTCAATATACAAGTAATGATAAATGAAGATAATAGCATTATATGGTTAAAGAAGTCACAGGAAAACTTGAATATATTTTAAAAACATATAAGACTAAGAAATTTTATCACTAGCAAGACCACGCTAAATCAGATATCAAAGCATGTTTTATATGGATTATAAAAAAATAGTTCTAGGTAAAAGTGCAAAAAAGCATAAAGAGGGCCAGAGAGATGGTATAGTGGGAAGCCACTTGCCTTGCACAAGGTGACCTGGGTTCAACTCCCAGAAGTGTACATGATCCTTTGAGTCAAGAGTGATCCTTTACTACAGATCCAGGAGCAAGTTCTAAGTACGGCAAAGTGTGACCAGAAACTAAGAAACAAAAAAAAGAGTATAAAGGATTAGCAAGCAAGAGAGTGGGAAAAAATAGGTAAATTAAAATAAATCCAGAATGTGTTGAAGCAATAGTAGTGAATATAGGGATTATGCTATCAAAAGGAGTATTTTTTGTAGAAGGTGATTAAATATAGATTATAGTTCTTAATGTTTTCACCTTGTTAGAAAAAAAATTTTTTGGGTCACACCTGGCGATGCACAGGGGTTACTCCTGGCTCTGCACTCAGGAATTACTCCTGGCGGTGCTCAGGGGACCATATGGGATGCTGGGATTTGAATCCGGGTCGGCCGTGTGTAAGGCAAACGCCCTACCCACTATGTTATCACTCCAGCTCCCCACCTTGTTAGAAATTTTGAAAGTGATGATTTTCATCCAAATATCCAATCCAATTTAAATTAACTTATGTTGATGCCCAATTTTATTTTTTTTTACTCTGTGGCTAACCAGTTTCCCTAAAATCATTGTTGAAGGTGTTTTTCTTTCTTCACTTAATGATATTGGATTTTTTTATAAATAAAACTGTGTATTATCTGAGGATTTACCTCTGGACTCCGGATTCTCTTCTATTCCTGTCACCCATTATTACAATATCTCACTATATTTATTACTGTAGTTTTATAGTATAGTTTAAAGTCAGGGAACACAATTCCTCCAGTTTTTTCCCCATCACGATTGCTTTAGCTATCAAGGGAGTTTATGGTTCCACACAAATGTTATTGGCAATTCTTCTATCTTTTAAAAGAATGTCATTAGAAGCTTTATAGGGATCACATTGAATCTGTGTAATGTTTGGGTCAGATGGTCAATTTAACAATGATAATTCTTTCAATCCAAGAACATGGAATAATTTCTATTTCTTGTCTTCTAGTTCTTTTAGTTTATTTATTTATTTAGTAATTCTTACAGTTTATTTGTTTACTTATTATGGTAGTGCGAGGAATTAAACCCAGGACCTCGAATATGCAAGGCCATCACTCTGCCACTGAGCCACATTCCTACACAAGTTGTATAAATCTTTCTTTCCTTTCAGTTTATTCCAACATATTCATCCTTTTTGATGTGATTGTAAATTGATTGTTATACCTTTCTTTTCTCAGTGGTTGTTTGCATACAGACAACCAATTTTTGTAAATTAATTACTTTTCTTATTTTGGAAGAGGTGAGTCCAAGCCAGTGGTGCCTGGGGCTTACTCCTGGCTCTGTGTGCAGAGATCATGCCTAGAGAGCTCAAGTGGGTTGCTAGATGGAACCTGGGCTTAGTGATGTGCAAAGCAACTCCACCACTCACTGTAATATAATTCTGCCTGGTATACTGATTTTATTTTTGCCCTTTACCATGTTGGCTTATTATTTTTGTTAATTTTATTCATAGCATATTTAGGTTTTTCTATGTATAATATCATATCATCTGCAAATAGTGATAGTTTACAATTTTTTTCCCTTTTCAGTACTCTTTTATTCTTTTCTTGCCTAATTGATGTGACTAGGATTTCAAATACCTTGTTAAATACTAAGATAGATTAAAGAAAAGATAGGCAAAATACTCCATGTTGCTGATCATTGTTATTTTCAGTAATTCATATCAATAGTAAAGGAAGCAAAGCAAGAATAAACAAATGGGGTTATATTAAAATAAAAGACTACTAATAAAATGCTATCACTGAAACAAAAACACATGACATAAAATTGGAGAAATATTTGCATGTTACACATGACAAAGGATTAATATAATAGAGTTATAAAGAACTCTGAACTTTAAGTCAAAAGACATATAATAATCTCACAAGAAGTAAAAAGAGAATTGAACTTCTGCAAAGTAACTTATCTGGAGAAGATATCAAAAGGCTAATTGGCAAACAAGGAAAATACTCATAATTATTGATTATAAGGGAAAGACAAATCAGTGTATCTTAAAAATACTTTTTGAATAATAATCCAATTCATAATAGTCTCAAAATATACTTTATAAACCTATCGTTTTTAAGAGAACATGGAATATTTACCAAAATTGATCAATTGTTTGGACAAATTAAAGTTCTCAGTGAATGAAATTTTCAAAGATCCCAAGAGAAATCATTTATATAAAATACTGTTCATTGAATTACCTTTGAAAACAATTATTTCAACTATTTAGTAGGAGAAAATATTTACAATGAAAAAATATTTTAAGAGGATAAAAAATATTACTTTTAAAAAATCAACTATTTTTCAACCATAATAGAATTACAATGTAAGTTTGTAGCATAAAAGACAACTGGAATTCCTATGTACATAAAAATTAAGTAGAACACAGCTAAATAATCACTGCATGAAAAATGACATGACGGGGCTGGAGCGATAGCACAGCGGGTAGGGCGTTTGCCTTGCACGCTGCCAACCCGGGTTCGATTCCCAGCATCCCATACGGTCCCCTGGCCACCGCCAGGAGTAATTCCTGAGTGTAGAGCCAGGAGTAACCCCTGTGCATCGCCAGGTGTGACCCAAAAAGCTAAAAAAAAAAAAATGACATGACAAAAGACAAATTAGGAAATAAAAAATATTAACCAAAGCAATTAATTAAATTAGACTCATTGTATCACTGTCATCCCGCTGCTCATCGATTTGCTTGAGCGGGCACCAGTAATGTCTCCATTGTGAGACTTGCAACAACAAATTATAATATCATGATTATATTTTCCAACCTTAGAAAAAAACAAAAGGGCTGGAGTGATAGCACAGAGGGCAAACGCCCTACCTGTGAATGCACTCAGACGACCTAGGTTCGATTCCTCCGCCCCTCTTGGAGAGCCCGGCAAGCTACCGAAAGTATCGGTATACAAGGCAGAGCCTGGTAAGCTCCCCATGGCGTATTTGATATGCCAAAAACAGTAACAAGTCTGATAATGGAGACGTTACTGGTGCCTGCTCAAGCAAATCGATGAGCAATGGGATGACAGTGATACAGTAATTATATTTTAAATGTTCATATATAATCAGAACCACAATTCAAGGTAAATTTATAACCTTGATACATAATCTTGATACATATAAAATATTGATACAACTTATTTCAAGAACTAAAAAATAAAGTAACCTATTAAATCTAAGAAAGTTACATGGAGGAAAAAGTGAGAGCTAGAATAGATATATCAGCATAAAAATAAATTCATTATATAGAAAATTAACAAAGAGAAAAATATTTGAAAAAAGTGTGAATGGTATATGATGAATTGGCAGAAATGAAGAACAATTTAACATAATTTACAGCCACTTTTGTTACAGAATAAGAGGAATTCTGAACAATTTCTGCCCATTATTTAGATAGTTTTTTGTGAAGTTAATTCCTATGGAATATGGCTTAACATAAGCCAAGGAGGCTCATAGTGTCTGTATGGTTCTATGCCCATTAAAGAGGTTAAATCTCTGATAAAGATTTACCACCAAACAACCACACAACTGCAACCTTGGATCAATAAGCTTTCATCAAGAATTTACCAAATATTTGTGAAAAATTAACTGGATAATAAAATAAAAGGCAGTTACTCCTGACTTATTTTCTGGGATTAGCATACCTTGACAATGAAAGTTAGCAAGGATTTAACAAGGTTAACAAAGAAAAGGAACCTTTTGAGGAGAAATGTTTCAAAATAATGGTCATTTTTTTTTCTTTTCTTTTTGGGTCACACAGTACCCGGCAATGCTTGCTCAGGGGTTACTCCTGGCTCTGCACTCAGGAATTACTCCTGGCGGTGCTTGGGGGACCGTATGGGATGCTGGGAATCAAACCCTGGTCGGCCCTGTGCAAGGCAAATGCCCTACCTGCTGTGCTATTGCTCCAGCCCCTAACAGTCATTATTAAACCAAATCCAGAGTCACATAATGTATTACTTTAACAAAGGGTTTTTTGTTTGCTTAAGTTCCAGGAATTAAGTTTGGTCTAATATTTTAAAACTAATGCAACTTACTCCATTAATAAGATAAATGTGACTGAGTACATAACCAGAATTAAAAATTGCTTAAGGTAAAGAAAGGATGTTATTAATACATTGTAAGAGATGAATACACTCGTGCATGCATTACACTCATACAGTTCTTGATTTCACATGTAAATTTATAGAAATCCTGACTGAAGATAAATGAGATATATCAGCATGCCTTTAGAAACCATGATTTTCAAGCCACACTAGGAAAGAGAATTCAGTCAGGTAAAGTATATGTTCCGGAGACACTAAGTTAAAATTCTAGGTAAACTGATTCTTAAGACAAAAAAGAAAATTCCAAGTAAAACTGCCTACTTCTTCCATGAAATATAGGAAGGCAATAAAATTGAGAGCAGAAATGGCTACAGAACTTGCTGCATCATCAGTTATAATAGAGTCTTGAGATTTTCCTAGCACAAACGGTTCCCAGCAAAGAAGAAAACAAACATGGTGAAGGGTCAGTTTCTGCAGGTTAGAATGATGTTCTAAGAAAAACTACCATACTACGAAACACACTTTGGAAGAAGGAGAGCAGGTTGTGAGAAGCCTGAGGGCTGGATTCTTAGAGGAACGTCATCTCTGTTGGAGTAATAATCCCAAACCAAAGGCAAGTCAACTCCAAACACATGATCATGGTAGATATTTTCGGTAACAAGTGACTTCCCTACCTAAAAGCTCTGGAAAGCTAGATAGAGCATAGAATGGGTGATGGGTACCTTTGAATGACTGTTACATTTTCAGACTCAGACTACTAATATATTTGTTCTATTAGAGACTTAAAAGAATTCAAAAGAAGGCTCATTATTTTTCCCACCTAAGTTTGGTAACTTCTTAGGACCATACCATACTGAAAGCAAAAATCTCCATATTAATCTAAGTATACGGGCTAGAGAGCAAATACACTGTATAAGGCACTTCTCTTGCATGCGATTGACTTGGATTCCAATCTCAGCACACTGTATGATCCCCTGAGTTTACCAGAAGTGATCACTGAGCACAGTACCAAGAGTAAAACTGAAGCACAACCAAGTGTGGTTCAAAAATAAACAAAATCTAAGTATGGCTAGGAGCCTGAGTTTTTAAGTACCTGTGAGTCACTGTAGAAATACCATTTGTAATCTAAGTTAGGGATAGACTATGGTTCAGGCTCAAAGAGAAATCAGCGATCATAGATACTGATGTTGATAGCACCATAAAATGTGGTCTTAAGCAATACCATTATCTCTCAAGGCAAAGATGCAGAGAATTTCTATCATTTGGTTTCTCAAGAGTATTAACAACTGCCTGACTGTAGGGATAGAGAGGGGTCTTCTGAGCCCTGACATTAGTTGATGCAAAACATTTCTTGCCATACTGGGACTCAGGTGTATGGTTGTCATTACTAACGTTCAAAACCTCTTTCCTTTCATCCACCAACTACAAAAAACTTAAAACCAATACTGGGTTTTGGCAGGTATCATCTGAGGTTTATACCAACTTAATAGTATCATTAATACTAAGTCAACAGTAATAGTAATTTTTGATCGCCAAAAATGAAATTATTAGAGAAGCAAGTGTTCCAATCTAAATTTGCACTTGATAATTGACTAAAAAATAAAAAACTCACTGGCCTTGTGCAGTACCAAACGACTTCCCTACATCTAATCTGCAAAATGGGCACATTGTTTCAGTATTATTGGTAGCTGGATAGACTACTAGGACTTCCAAATGTAGATTCACATCTTTTTTTCTATCATTAATTATAAAAAAATATGAAAGTCAGTATTTTCTATCCTAAAATAGGAATGGCCCATATGCTGGGATTTAAACATAGAATAAAGTTTGCATGTCTCACTCTCCCTTCCCTCCAAATCCATCCCCTCTGGGCTGATATATTTTTTGTTTGCTCTGAACTTGGAAATAGAATGTTTGTGGCTCTGAGACTCTTCTTGTTTCCTTCTTTTATGGGAACAGTATAACATACAGCTCTATTTTGGACAGAGACCTTCTGTTTTAAAGTTTGGGAGGAAGAAAGGCCTGAGGCCCTTTATCAATACAGCATATGTCAGTGTAAAACAGAATTAATTTTCTGAAAAAGAGAACATTCTCATCTTTAACCTTTTCAGGTGTGATATCTGAGGACAGCTAGTATTGTCCAGAATTTTGGAGAAGCTAGTTCTAGGGATGGGTAAATACATGGTGCAAGGAGAATGTCAGTGGAGGTTTCTTTAAAGGGTAGTGAAGAAGAAAAGTGATTTCTTTCTAAGTAGTGAAGGCAGGTCATAAAACTGATGGGCTTCCACATCAGAGGTATGGATGCTTGAGACTCAACAAAAAATAGTTCCTCCACATCAAAAATGATGCCACCTTCTCAGAGTTACATACTACCTAAATGACAGCTTCATAAATTTATGAGATTAAACTCTAGTGTTCTGAATTTTTTGATTGTCCTTGGTAAGAAGATACAGTGAAAAGTACAAGGAATTCAGAACATAATGAAGGGCTTTGGTTAACCTCATCCCCACCACATTTTTTTAAAAAAACCTTCTCCTTCTGTTAGATTAGAATAATAATTACAGAAGTTTCTTGTGTAGATTAAACATGGGAAATGCATAATACACATCTGGTAAGCAGAAGGAATGGAATAGAGAGCATATACATTATTTGAGGGTGATTTGAACACCTGGCAGTTAAGTTGGCTATTTTGTGTTATTAAAAGAATGGAGGCATCCTCTGAGAAAAAACTCTGGCCACCCAACTGTGAACATAATTTCTCATCATCACTTTTATCATGCTAATTAGAACACCAATTCTCTTCTCCACGGTGTTGTTATTAATCAACCAATCATGGGTCAGGAAATACATTCTATTTATCCTTTCTTCTGGTAAATGGGGTTAATTTGGTTAGGTTGCTGAATACTGTTATATAATATGGAGTCTTCACAAGTTATATCTACATGTAGATTTTATTTAAAGATATGCATACTCATACACACGAAAAACATGTCTGTAAAACTTGATGCATTCGGTCATTTGCTTAGATGTTCATTCAGCTCCTCTCATTTGAAAATGAGAACAGAGACACTGAAGGTTCAGATACAAAGTCAGAGTGTCTCAAAGTAGGAAATGATATTAAGAGAAGTTATCTACCTGATTGCAGACCACATTTCTTACAACTTTCTACAATCTGTTCATTTCTAATGTCTATTCATTCCAAAAAACTGACCACTGCAGAGGTTAGTCCCTGTGTGTGAGAAATGAGAAGGCCCTGTGGTTTTCTTTCAATAGCTATTCCCTATGAAGTTTTCACTCTCACCCCAACCCAAATTCCCTGAAGATTATGTAGAATCTTTTTCTCACATCCTGATGTCTCTGAAATTTCTAGGCAGAGCCATTTCCCACTGCCTTTCCTTGTCAAGCTCGTTCAATGACTATCCTCATGGTTTATCCAAAGTGGACCAGTGTATGACAAAGAAATGGAATTGAATATCAGACAGAACCTGATATTTCTGATTTATGAAATGAAGTTAAAATTTACCTCCTCAAACTGGGAATTAAGCACAGCTGTAAATTCTTGCCTTACATATGTGACCACCTGGGTCCTACTCCCAGGGCCTCACACATGCAAACATAGAAACCAAGAGAAATAAAAATTTAGTTAAGAATTATCATCTTACAGGCACATTGTGCGCCAATATAGATAATTTGTGTTTTTTTTCCCCTTCCTTGCCTGATCCCATATGATTTAACTAGGTATGTGTTTTGACTAAACTCTGGTGGGGTGACTGGCAGAAATCCAAGAGTTATGTCTCTTTCATGGGTAAGGATAAAGACCCAAATTAAGCAAACAGGAAATAGAGATTTGTTGTGTTGTATAATTTTTTTCAAAATGTTGCATAATTACATTGCCTCAAAGCAACATAATTAGAACATAATATTCTTATTCCATTATAATAGCTTTGAGCTTTAACAAATTTTAAGTTGAAATAATATTTATATGACCTATTAAGTTTATAAAAATAAGGAAAAATAAAAATGCAATACAATTGCAGCATAAGCAATGATTAATTTTATTGAACTCCCTTCTCCACCCCTGGCTACAATATCCTCTTGTATATGCTCTCCATAGTTTGACTGCATGTGTATCCTTTTTTTCTAAAATTAACAAATAAACAAGGCTTTAGGAAAATAAACAAAACAAGACTTTAGGAAATGATTTTAATTTAATATTTAAAAATGCTAAGGGTCTACCAAGCATCAAATGCAAAATGAGTGTGTTATTTTCATTTGGCATTGCTAATAAGGGTTCCAAATTCCCTGAAGGACTGGGGCCTCTGTACCTGCTTGAAAGCACAAATACAGGACCTACCTCACTTTATTTTTGATCTGAGAATTGTCAAGTTGGGAGTATGCTGTGAGCTTCCAGCTAGAGGAGGAATAGGTTTATAAAGGCCTGTTAAAGAAATTAGCTAAAGAATGTTTCCTCAAGTAGATTTTTTATAAATGGAGTAGCAAACCTGATTCTATTGGAAACTGAAATTATAGGTCACTAGCTTTGGAGAAAATAATATTTCTAGTACCTGGTTATGGTGGTAATCTTAAACCTTATCAAGAGTTTTAAGTTGATATGAGTGATGCATAGAACTGGATCAAGAAAAGGAAAAACATAGAGTTGAGCCAATAAACGAATTGCCAGCTGCAAAGAAAGCAGAGTTCCTCCACAGGTTCCACAGTTCCTCCACAGATACTCTGCAGAGCTCATTTGGGGATTACTCTTTATTTCAACATCATACCTAGGACACCTTTGTTTAGAGCTCTGGCTCTCATTTACTCTAGGAGAAAGAGTTCTAGATAGTCCAAATCTACACAGTGTTTTTATTTGATGGTGGGCTGTTCACTGTAACTAGCCTGCCAGTGGGCCAGTTGAGGTGTACAAACAGTCTTGAGGACCCCAGATCATAATATTTGAAGACTGGGGCATGTATAGCAGCAGTTTTGCTTTACTGACAAACAGTGGCCTCAATGCTTCACCCTGATCTGCCTCCATACAACTACATGGTAATGCTCTTGTTCAGATAAGATGCTCACAGAGGGGTGCCACAGATTAATTATTTCATGTCAGGAAAGGGTGGCATTTTTGATGATGACGAGTTTCATATAACTGCTAAGTATTATTATAATTAGGGAGCAAAGCAGATACATTTATTCTGCATCTACTAATTAGACAGGGAAGTAAATTAATTTTTCCCTATCCATGCTCATTTCACTTATTAGTTATTTTTATATCAAGTACAAGGAGAAATCTTATCTCTTTCAGTATATGGATTATATATGCTCTGCTCTTCTGTCCAACCAATTTAGATAAAACTGGATCCACCCTAGAGAAATTTTATTTGGGGGAGTGTTGGTGGGAGGAGGAGATAAGATCTCCTTGTCTGAGTGAGTTATAAATAGCCAGCAAATAAATAGAAACTCCCAGCTGCTGCTGGGGGAAAAATGTGTGTGTTTTTCTCCTGTTACTGTATAATTAGCATGAGTCACTGTCCCTCAGCTGGAATGTACAAAGGAGAAAAGAGGAGGTGTGGAGGAAGACAGCCAGAGGTTGAGACTGGGAAAGGTGCTTGTCTTCATTGAGTTTCCAAGAGATGGTGCCACCAGCAGGCTTCCTGATACCCCAAAATTGCCACTGTGCCTATGGCAAGACCCCAACAACTTGGGACCAAGTTTACTAAGAAATTAAACGGCTAAAAGTTAGGTATATGGGAACTACACCCACAAACCATCTCTGGCTCATCTATATAAGCTCCTTTATTGGCCTTATTTCAGAGACCCATAGATAAATCTCAAAAGAGACCAAGAGCCACAATTCAACTAGGACCCATACGTGGCTGAACAGACTGGTGTAAATAAGGGGGGTTTGGGTTGGCCTGGTGGCCCACCCAAGCAGAGCCCCCAGCAGCCGCTTGCTTCCACAATCAAAAATCACTGCCGTATCCCTGGCCAGACTACACTGTCTCAGGACGGACCTATCAAGATATAATATGCTGAAAATTCTGGTTTGCGGGATTTGTGACTAAAATCTCCAGGCTTTTTCAGAGTTGGGATGGGCTACCTCGCCCCACTTCCCAATACACCTGGAAGCACTGGCAGCCACCCCCACGAACGAACTCCAGTGCCACCCTGTAAGCTCTACTGAAGGCCTCATTTCCAGAGACCCCTAAGTAAATCTCGAAAGAGATCAAAAGGCACAGTAAATCTTGGACCCATTCATAGCTAAACAGACCAGGGTAAGTTGTAGGAAGGTGGGTTGACCTGCACCCACCCAAGCAGAGCCCCTGACAGCTACCTGCTTCGAACAATTCAAAATCACTGCCATCATGAAAAAATGCTCCACATTGCTAGTCATCAGGGAGATGCAAATCAAACCAACAATGAGATATCATCTCACACCTGGCACAGAGACTGACACACATTCAAAAGAACAAAAGCAACCAGTGCTGGCGTGGATGTGGGGAAAAAGGGATGCTCCTTCACTGTTGGTGGGAATGCTGACTCGTCGAGCCTTTCTGGAAAACAATATGGACAGTCCTTCAAAAACTAGAAATTGAGCTTCCATATGACCCTGCAATACCACTTCTGGGAATATATTCCGAGGATGCAAAAAAGCACAGTAGAAATTCCATCTGTACCTATATATTAATTGCAGCACTGTTCACAATAGCCAAAATATGGAAACAACCCAAGTGCCCTAAAACAGATGATTGGTTAAAGAACCTTTGTACATCTACACAATGGAATACTATGCAGCTGTTAGGAGAGATGAAGTCATGAAATTTTCTTATAAATGGATAAACATGGAGAGTCTCATGCTAAGTGAAATGAATCAGAAAGAGAGTGGCAGACATAGAGGGAATACACTCATTTGTGGAGTGTAGGGTAACATCACATGAGGCTGACACCCAAGGACCATAGACACAAGGGCCAGGGGGACTGCCCCATAGCTGGAAGAATGCTTCATGAGCGGAGGGGAGAAGGCAGATGGAATAGAGAAGGGATCACTAAGAAAATGATAGCTAGAGGAACCAGTTGGGATGGGAGATGTGTGCTGAAAGTAGATAATGGACCAAATATGATGACCTCTCAGTGTCTGTGTTGCAATCTATAATGCCCAAAAGTAGAGAGAGAGTATGGGGAATATTGTGTGCCTTAGAGGCAGGGGAAGGGCAGGAAAGGGAGTGTATATCCGGAATATAGGTAGTGGGGAATGTGCACTGGTGGAGGGATGGGTGTTTGGTCATTGTGAGATTGTTACCCAAACATGAAAGCTTGTAACTATCTCATGGTGATACAATACAATTTTAAAAATTAAAAAAAAAAAGAAATAAGCTTTGTAACTCTATCTCATGGTGATATAATTAAAAAAAAGTAATGTGGAGTTCATGCCCAATTCAATCAGCTTAATCAATGGCTGAACAAATAGCAGGACTCCTACATTATTAAAAAAAGAAAAGAATTCTACTGTGGTAGTCAGGAGGAATAAATGTCCTGCATTGCACAGTGAGTACCCTAAACCAGACACCATGGAATAATGGGTAAGGTTTTAGTGAGATGTCTATATTTTATTTCCTTTCCTCATTGAGGCCTCCTTCCCTAGAAGGTATAATTGCTGTCAATCTTGCTATTGCTTTGTTTTGTTTTGTTTTAGGGCCACACCCAGCAATATTCTGGGATTACTCCTGGCTCTATAATCAGGAATCATTCCTGGTGCTGCTTGGGAGAGCATATGGGATGGCGGGAATTAAACCTGGGACAGCCACATGCAATACAAGCATCTTGCCTGCTATACTGTCTGACTGATATTGCCATTACTATTTTTTTCTGTGACAGGCACCTTCCCATTCATTTATGTTCATGTGGTCCATGGTGCTGTTCATGCTGGCAAACTCAAACACACCCTCTTTTCCCATCTGCCTGTAATCCTGTTCCCAGATACAGACAAAGTCTCTCCAAGATGGACTTCCTGTGAAATCTGCTCCACTTTGGGGTGTTACTAGAGTGGGGTGTTACTCTTTTGGTAAGTAGAAATAGCTCTTATGCTTTATATTTTTTTCCTTGTCTTGTTTCATTTCCCATTAGACACACACATTCTCTTTCTTTCTGTCTCTCTCTGTCTCTCTCTGTCTCTGTCTCTGTCTCTGTCTCTCTCTCTCTTATATCACAACTCCCCAAGGCAACTGGAACAATGTCAGACTATCTCTAACCTATCTGCCATGCTGGAACACTGAGGTATTCCATGGCAGACTGAGGAGAGCAAGCTGTCAAGTGTATAAAACTTAAGGAGGTACTCATTTTCAGGAGCTGATCTTTCTTTTAGGGTGAGTTTTTGAATACTATTTTATACTTTTTAAAAAAAAGTTGTATACTTTTCAAAAGGGATTTGTAGATGTTGATTAGTTTTGGAGTCTTGAAATGTGAAGGTTTTTTTTTTTTTTTTTTGATTATCCATTCTTAATGTGATCTTACGGTCCTAAAAAGGGAAAAAAGAGGATTTTGATTACTGACAAAGAAGTTAGAGAAAATTTATATGATTTTAGTAAAAATAGTGACATTGTAAATGTCCTATTGTGTGCTTTGAAGAAGGAAGAACACACCACCTAAAATCTATGGAGTCTCCAGAATCTCACAAGAGCAAGAAACATATTCTCCCCTGAGACTTCAGAGGAAGCACAACCTCTCTAACAGTTTGATTTTGATCCATTAATAACTGTTAAGAGTATTAATGCCTGTTGTATTATATTAATATTTAATTGCATATAGTATTATATTAGTTTCAAGCATCAGATGCTCACCATATTTAATCAGGTCAACATTTATCTCACCCCACACTGTGTGTGTACGTGTTTTTGTGTGTGTGATCTTTTAAATGATCAATTTTGTGTCACTTTATCAAAACATCCATGGAAAATGAATCAGGAGTCAACTTCTCTGTACTCTTAAGTTCCCCAAAACTGAGGTACTCATCATCCCCATCAAACAGTCACAGATCTCTGTCACCGTCCACACTAGAATTGATAAGCGGAGTTGGCTTCCACTCAGTCTGAACTCCAACATTTTACCCTATTGCTAGAGATTTGCTTCTTTGCAATGCCAAAGCTCAGAATTGACACAGGTGGTGAAGGTGAAAAGCCTGAGTCAGGGGCCCACAAGGAGGGAATCTGGACAAATATCACAGAATGCTTTGTTTCCACAAAGGCAGTAAGCAAGGCATTTTATACACTACTCTATTTACCCATCAAGGCAGCCGAGTTCACCCTCAGTATGCAAATAAGTGAATAGAGTAGGAGAGTTAATTCATTTGCTCTAGTATCTGTTTAACAAAAAACAAGACAGAGTTTCCCTGTGTTCCCCTTACATTCTCCTTCAAACCAGGGATTTAGAGCCCCATCCTGGGCCTTGAAGCATCTGAGATTAAGCATCTGTTACCCTCAGAAAACATACACCAGCACACTTGTGATGTGTTCCTGCTGTCCCAATCCTGTGAGTTACAGGCAGAGTCAAGTTCAAGTCCTTAGCACAGTGTAATGAGTCTGTGATGGGGCCTCTGCCTCTTGCCTTACTGGGCATGGTCATTCTTTCCCCATCACTGTACTTCAGCCCAGACGATTATTACCCCACCAGCCTAATCTCCAGCACTATCCTGTCCCTTAAAGACTCTCATACCTCCATCTCACTGGTTCTAGAAGATGCATATGCCTCTGCCTGTGTACTTCTCATTTAATCTGAAAATACTAAATCAGAAGTGTCTCTCTGGTTATATCTCCTCTGCTATCCCTTTGGGCAGAAGGACGATGCTTTCCTGGGTTATCTGAGTTCCCACCTCAAGCCCTGTCTCATGTCTCTGGCCTCTGTGATTGTTTGCTTTCTTCTGCCTACAACAGAAAGCATTGCTGTCTTATAAATTCTGTGTTTTTCCCTTAAGCGAATCGCACAATGCCCAGTACATAAAGGTCACTCAATAAATGTGTGTTCAATGACTGAATGAATTAATACATAAATATGATAAAGTAGCACGCTATTATTTATAGCAAATTAATTCTACTATCTCCAAACAGCTCCATCTAAGTCTTGCCCCAGGGTGAGACAAAGCCTAAGAAAATATTTAGGTGGATAAATTTGAGCCTGACCCTTTGGAAATGGGGTGAGCAAGTGCTGCAGTGATTTTTTTTTTCTTCTTGGTTTTTACATTTCATTTCAGTAACTACATCCCATCTCACCCGCAGTGGAGCTGTATGTCTTGTAGAACACTTTGGCATAGAATGAGTGTGCCTGGGAGATTATGTGGGGAATTGAAGATGAACATCAATTTACTGGGGCCTGAAAGTAAAAGTTTCATAGTAAGAAAAATCAGTAATGTGAATCTTCCCTTGAACTCAGAGGCAGGTGAATAGATGGGCCTTAACAGTGATAATTTAAAACCATTCTACAGAAATTGTGGGAGTAGAGGACTCTTTTTGACCAGTTGTTGTGGGTAGAAGAGGAGTGATGAATCTCACCAAGGGAATAGATCTCTTTCTCATTCAGCTGTTCCCTCTCTCACCAGCAGGTAGCTTTACAATGTACATGGCTAGAGAAACTTCTAAGAGTCTTATCCCGTAAGTTTTTATTTCATCTTACACATTATAGATCGCTCCCAAGGCATGCACTTTCAAAAATGAGGGAGTTTTCGAGAATGTGAGTTAACAGTGTCCTTACCTGGATGAAGAGTAGGTTTCAATCCTTGATTAGAGAAAAACAAGCCCACGAGATATGTTTGGCCTAAGGATAAGTAAAAACAGATCTTCAGTACAGCAGTATTTTCTATTTCTAGCTGTTGGGGAATAGAAAAATGTGTATGTCAGATGGAGTGGGAGAGTGAGCATGCCTCGTGGGATCAGGGCAGCCCCAGGTTCACAATTTGGGTCTATCATTTAGTAACAGGATGTGGAGCCAGAGAGGTCACCTCATCTCATTAGCTGCAATTGAATTGTCCCATGTAAACTGAACAATGACTCGGACTATGGTACATGAGAGGTATTACATGATATTCCTAACATTTGATGGAACACTAATAAATTGCTACTAATTCATTCTTCTTTCTCTTGTCTTCTTTCACTTGACTGCTAATGTTTATTCAGAAATACTATTGTTTACTTTATTCACGGTCTATGATATTATATAATGTGTTAATGTCATGATATTAACTTCCCTGTTTCTAACAAACTGATTTAAAATATTTCTAAATTATGGATTTACTATAAAATATACTAAGTTTCATTATATTTCCTGAGACAGTAGTAGATTTACTTCCCATCTTCTTCTTTTTGTATCTTAAATGTTAGAAGATAGCATTCAGTAATGCCTATTGGTAACCATCATTGACATTCATATTTTTTCATTTTTTTCATTAGAAATTATCATCATGAGTGTGTATGTATATAAACACATGTGCATAAAATTATACATATGTATGTACATATATAAATATGCACACATATACCCATAAGATTGCACAGAGAGGCTAAGTAAATAGATAAAAATGATGTGAACCCCCAAAGCTGTAATCTTGTATCCATAATATTCAGCTTCTCTGGCTCTTCAGGATTGGATGTACTTATATACATATCTGTCCTTTCTGGCCCTGGCACATGCTTTATTAAGGATTTTCTCTTCCAAGGAGAAGAAACATACTAAGGAAACATTATATGGAGTATACCTGGAAAAAGTGGAATCTTCAGGTCAATTTGATCATCTGTCACAGGATCTGTCTGCTTCCAGGGCCATGTGGCCCCTTGTGTCAGTGCAATGTGGCCTCTTACACAAGGCCGATAGGTTTTCCATGATTTCTGCATCGTTATACTCCACTTCTCTGTCTTGAATGTGATGTATTTTAACAAGCTTCAATAGTTAGCATTGGAGCTAACTATTGGAGCTAACGTCATACATGTAGCAGAACAGAATCTCATGACGTTTTATCTAAGATCAAAACCACATGTTCATCTGGTGTGGACAGACTAAAGCTCAAGGCCAGAGAGGTGGCATTCGTAAGACTCAATTCAGAGAAGAATCGATTTGCATTTCTAATAAGGAAAGTAAAATGACATAACAAAACTTTTGAAAAAAAATTTGGAAATTTGAGAAGGGAGCATTATAATTATCCTGAGGTCCAGACATAATACATGGGGCCTTTAGGGCACATGCGGTATGTATGTCAGATCCCGCATTAGATCACCATGACCACAGGCTCCCTGAGCATGACTTAGGAGGCCATAAATAAATGAATAAATTAAACAAACATAAATAAATGTAGTTCTGAATCTTTGATTCATTGATTTTATTAGTTGGACTATATAGTACAAATTATCATAAGATTATCTAGTAAGGGGTTGGAAGATGTTTCAAATGTCCAGGGCATGTTTTGCATGCAGTAGACCCAAATTAAATACCTGACACAGCATATGGCCCCCCAAACACCCCCATTAATCCCTAAACATGAAGCACTGAGTAAGCCCTGATCCTACCTGGTTATGCCCTCACCCCAAATAGATTAGATAGAGAAAAATAGTACTAAAGAGTAAAAATGCAAAAGAAGGATAAACTTTAAATAGGGGAAAATCAGGAGAATGTTACTAAAATTTCAATTTGTATCAGATCCATGATTTATCTATTAAATTATATGTATGATAACTCTCTCCTGATACTGAAAAAAGTAGGAATCAAAGTTCCATGTACAGTAAAATATAAAACATGCTAAGAAGATCATAAATAGAAATTTATAAAGCATCAAAATATTTGCACTTGGTAACTTTACTATTTGAATCTCTACTTTCCCATGTTCTGCTAAATTTATAAGTTCAATTTTTTTGTATTATGAGTAAGTATTATCTTTTCATAAATATTTATCCTAAATTCCATGATTGCTTAAGAGCATCTTTCTGAATCCTTTTCTATTTCAGCTCATGCACTGGGATTGGATATATCAACTGAGATTTGAGAATGGAGGAGGTAATAAGCAGATTTATGTTGATATGAAGTTCAAGAAATAAATCAGGTAAGCTTCAATTTGTGTCAAGAAAAATAATCTGAAACGGAGCTTTTGTTTTGCCAAATATCTATTAACCTTAGGCCTGATTTACATATCTTAACACATTTTTGTCAAGAAAATGATGATTACTTGGTCTGCATGCCTCTAAACCCTCATTAAGTCTTCTACTGAATTCCTCACAAATTATAGTATTTGAGAGATACATTCTGCTATACAATCACAAACAACCTTAGAAAATGTTATTGATCACTTATTTTTTGGATGAAAACTTTAATTATAGATATTGGAGATCTATCAATATAATATAAAATAGCAACCAATCTGGCAGAATTTCTAAACTGGTCTTTGAAAAGGGCTGATTATTACTTTGCATTACAATGCCTTCTTCTCTCTCTTCTCCTGTCCTTGATGCATTCTGAGAAACCCAGACTTTCTTAGAGAACAAATCCATCTTACCTACAAGCCTGTGTTGAAACTAATGGTCAACAAGATCAATTTTCATTTTAGTGGAGAAAAATAAGTAATATATGGCATATAGAGTTACTATATAAATAGTACTTTTATCTCTTCTGAAGCTTACATTTCACTAGTTTTATGATAATTTATTTTTATTTTAATTTATATATCCATGTATTAGTTCATTTACTTGAGACATTTTTACAGAAGTCTAGAAGAGTTATGCAGAATATTATTAGAAGAACTAGTAGAGGAATTATAAGAAATATCTTGCCTCTGGGTCATGCAATCACTATATACTGAGAATATGGCAATTAACAAGACCATATCATTGCCCTCACAGAAATTACAAAAGGTACAATAAGGAAGCACACATATAATTATAGTACAAACATAATATAAACTATGTATATGGTATATGCACATAGTGATATCTAAATTGGCATAACATGTAAGTGTGAAAATGACTTTGGGGGTACATAGATCAAAAGATTTTATGCTACTATAATGGCTCTGGGAATCACACAGATTTGAGTTTAAAGCCTGACTCGGTTAAGTGTGAACTGAGTGGACTTTTGCAAGAAAATTGACCTGTCTGAAGAATCCAATTAAAAATGGGCAGAAACCTAACACACACAGGAACTTAGTATTTCACTAAAAATATGTACATACTATCAATATGCATTTAAAGGTATTCAATACCATTGTCAGTCAGTAAGTAACTGTAAATTTAAACATCTCTACATAACTGTTATTTGACTGTTGATAATGAAAATTTGTAATCTACTATGAACGATTACTTATTTTTCTTTAATTTTTTTCATTAAAGTACCGTGATTTATAAAGTTATTTACAGTTGAGCTTTAGACATACAATATTGTGCATCAACCCCAACACCAATGTCAACTTTCCCCCACTGATGTTTTCAGGTTCCCTCCCATATACTCCCTGCCCTCCAGTCTTCCCTCTTGACAGGCGCCATTGTAAGTTCGGCTGTTAAGGTTTGGGTCTCTTCATTTCAATGTTGTTGACCCTATGCTTTGAATATTTGGCTCTATCATTTCTAAACACAGCCTTTGTACACATATCCCCAGACCTGGACCTGCTGCTTCTTATACGTCTCTTCTCCCTGTCCCTTTCACTCTTTCCTTCTTCTCCCTATATATACATACACTGGGGGCAGAGGTTGATACAAATAACCATCTTAAAACATTGCACTCCCTCTTCCAGTTATTATTAAAGATATTTTTATAAAAGTAAAATAAATACTTTTGGGCCAGACTGATACTCAAGGTCTGGCATGCATGCTTTGCATGAAGTTGGGTTGCACTACATGAACACATGGTATGAATGGTTCACAAGTAACAATTAAATTGAACCAGAGAAGTAGCCAACAACACCCAGAAAGTCAGGTAAAGTTTACTATTGGCAGGCCAGGAGTCTTCCAAGCAGAGGAATAGCAGATGTCCTCACACTTTGACACTGGCAGTGACAGTGATAATGATAGTAATGGAATGTTCAGGGAGAAGGGGCTAGAAACTACGTTGTGGTGAAAATGGTGAGAGCTGTCCACTTTAGTCAACAAGGTGACCGAATAGCCAATTACACATGTCTTAGATTTTTGGAGCCTAAGAATTCAGATCTGACTAGACTGGAATGGCTGAGAGTATTCTCTATAATTAATTTATTCAAAGTCTTGATAACTCATTATGGAGCATTATTTCTGATTTGGGTAGTAGCCACATTTGAAAATCACATTTTATGAACTGAGTGAGACCTGGAGACCTGAAGCCATCTTGACATTTCAAAGCCTCTGCTAAAACCATATCCGAGCATCTGCTAGCAGGAAGTTAAGGACCTTTAAAAGCTAGCATTATGATAATTCTTAAAACTGTATTCCAATGCAGGCATACTTACTGGTTTGGGTATAATTCTGGCTTGGTTAATTGGACAATCTACTCAGAGAAAGGAACCACTGACCAAATTCACACACTTCTGAGCACCTTCTAATCACTGACATTTTCTAATAAATTCTAAGAGGAAATTAGAACTAAGCTAAGCAGTTATGTTGTGCTGTGGACAGATCCAGGTATTCTCTTATATCATTCAACAATGATAACATTAATTTATGAGGAAAATGTTACTTGTTCATTTAACAGAAGAAAAGACTAAGGCTCAGAATGTTGAATTTTTCAAAAGCCAAAGAGTTGGTTGTAGAACACTTATCTTTATCAATTCAAATTTTTATGAAATTTGACCCTAAGAAACATAGTGTTTGTCTATAGAAGATTATGAGAACTTGTCCAGGATACAAAGTAGCTAGATCATTTTTCAGGGTGTTTGAGGTCTAACCTCCAAATGAAATGAACAAACCAAATGAGTGGAATTCTCAAATACTAGACAATTTCTGCTCTCCAAAGATTAGGCTGTGCTTGTTTTTCTGATCTTTCATTTCCTAGCCTAGTCTCTGTTAAGCATTTTGTGAGACAGATGACTCAGGTTTCCGACGAGATCCCAAACTGCTCGTTCCCACTCTTCTTTGCCCAAGCTATAGTTTATCTCAAATGGGGAGATCTATTGTAATTACTGCTTTGGAGGAGTATCTTCGAATGCTTTCTGTTCATAAAAATAAGAGAATCTCTCTGAAAGATTGGCACGTGGATGATTGGGAAAATTGAACTTGTTCAGCTTTTAGGCTATTTTTTCTTTTTTAAATAAAACAACATTGCAAGGCATCTGAAGAAATCGGTTTTGGTCTAGAATACCAGGTCATCAATATCACAAGAGATGTGATCAAGAAGAGGATTTATTGAAAGGTTAAGGGGAAGTAAGCCTCACTGGTCTCCAAGATAATAACTTCCAGGATATCTCACATTCCTGAGGAGAGCTCACAAGTGCTTTGCAGATTTTAAACAGTGCACGTGTCCTTGTAGGTGTGAAGGACTTTTACAGAACATTCCCTGCACTGACACTGACACAAAGTTTCCTATCTTTCAATTTTTATGATTTGAGATTTCTTATATTCACTATTTTTTTGGAATCAATATTTCTGGTATTCTATATTTTTATTCTGAGAAATCCTCTCTCTCTCTCTCTCTCTCTCTCTCTCTCTGTCTATGTGTGTATGTGTGTGTTTTGGGGCCACACCTGGGTTCACTCCTACCTCTTGACTAAGAAGAGATCACTCCTGGCAGGGCTTAAGGAACATTTAAAGTGATGGGGACCAAACCTGGTGCATTGTTCTGGACCCAACTTTTCATTTTTAACAATATTTTCCTTTTGGGATTTATAGCCTGCAACTCATTCAATAAATATTTTTTCTCTCAAAATTCTTAAACAGTTCAATATAACTTTCTTCAAAACCATTAGCTTAATTTTATTTTTTATAACATTTATTATAGAATATTTTCTTCTCTAAACCATAACCAACTGGGAAAAAGCATTTTTTGGTATTCAGTATTGAAAAAGGACAGGACAGAAAAAATATAACCTCAGCCATATTATTCATGACTGGTGTCAGGAGTAAATTTCTCACTAAATTTCTATTCCTATTTCTATGATTGAAAAAGAGGTCAAATGTTCTGAACACCAGTATATGTCAGCTTTATGGTGGGGTTGTCTTATAATTCTAGTATAATACACACCTCGATAAAGTGCATTTTTGGATATTGCTTACCCCAAACTAAAGGCTTGTCAAATTAAACTATAGAGTTCAGTATTTTAATTTATTATAGTCATCATCCATACCTTAATACTGATATGGTAACAAATGCTCACTCTCTAATCATGGCTATATTTTAAAAGGTTGAGCTGCCGATAACTTACAAGAATTTGAGAATTAAATTTCAGAGCAGGCAATTTTACATGTAGCAAGAAAATAAAATCTATGGCATCTCAGTTTTCTATGATTTATTAACTGAAAATATGCTGGTATATGTCATATTTTCATTTTTAAAAATGGAAAGTTCAGGCCTGTGAGTTAGTACAGTGGGCAAGTAAAGTGGTTCCATCTTAGAATCTCATATGGACACCGGAGCACATTCAAGATTGATCCCTGAGCACAGAGCCAGGAGTAAGGCCTGGAAACTATTGGGTGTGACCCAAACTCCAACGACCCCCCTTCACCACCAAACTGAAGGGTAAAGTTCAACACAATATTGTCTTTTGCGTGGGTTTATGTTTCTTGATTTTGCATTTTATTTTAACACAATAAACAGTGGGAGACCCCCAGAACTGTCTCTATTAAAAAATCATGCTGTTTTCTCAAAAATACTTAGAACTTTCATATGACTCAGCAATTCTCCTCCTGGGCATCTACCCCAAGAACACTAAAACAATTATTTGCAAGGAAATGTGGATATCTATGTCCTTACAGCATTATTAACAATAGAAAAAAAATGGGAAACAAGCCAAGAATGAGTGAATAAGAAAACTCTTTTATATATAGACAGTGGAACATAGCTCTGAGAAAGGATGGAATTTTGCAATTCTGCATTGGAGAGTATCTTGCTAACTGAAGAGGGGCATAAAGAAAAGAGTGGTGCCTGATTATAACTCACACAAAAGCAAAGGGTTTTTGTGTGGAAACAAATACTGAGATATTGCTGACAGGATAGTAAACAGGTTTCAGCGAGGGGGTTGGGCCGGATAAGGGAAAGGGGAACCTTTGGACAGTGGTGGAGGTTGATACTCTGCTGATGAAAGTGTCACTGCAAGAGAAAAAAATAATATGGAAACTTTGGTAAACGACATGACTTAAAAAAACACTGAAAAAAATTTAAATTAAAAAAAGAAATGCTATTTTAAGAACTTTAGTCTTAGCTCAAATTTTCTTGCTATGGGACTGGGCATTTTACTGCATGAAATATTTCCTCCTGACTATGACAAGTAAGTTTGTATTTTTACTTTATGAGTGTGTCAAAAGCAAGTCACAATTCCACCTGAAAGTGATTTAGCACCATTGATAACAATGTATATTTGTTTCCAAAGCCTCTTTTAGTTATCAATCATGGATCAGGCATAGTCACTTTCTGTGTACTTTCTGGGCTACAGAAGCCCCTGTTCTTGCTTTCATGTGTGTCATGGGTCCAACTGATTTAAAGAGAACAGTCAAAACCAGCCAGTGAATGTCTGGATTTTACAGAGGACATGGGAATGGAATCTTGAGTCCCTGATCCCAGGGTCACAAAAACATTTCACTTACTGACTCCAGTAATTTTTTCATTGATCTATGAGAGCTTGTATGCGTCACTCTGTGTGTGTGTGTGTGTGTGTGTGTGTGTGTGTGTGTGTGTGTGAAGGAGGAAGGGAGGTCGATATTCTTTCTCTTCTGAAGACAATTGGTAAAGAAGCAGGGATGAATTGAGATATTATCAGTTTTTCATTCAGCTTATGAGTTCTGAGATGGACATTTACTCTGGTTCATGTCACCAAAATAGATGTTTTCCTGGGAGTTAAGTGGTGCCACTGAATAATTTCTTATATTTTACCGAAAAAAATTTTCATCTTTTACTGAATCAACTTTCCATTTTCTTTTTAGATTCCAGCTTGAAGCACTGTGCCATCCTATTAATTCTGAAAGAATATCAAATGTACACAGATAGGGATATGGTTTTTTAAAGTGTCAGTAAATCACTGTAGAAATTGGATTGAACTCAAAATTTTCCTAAATTTGACTTTATTCCCAGAGTCTTATAAACAATTATGATTTAAAAATCTTTAGCTCCGTAATTAGAGAGAGAGAACAGAAGGGAATGCCCTGCCACAGTGGCAGGGTGGGGTAGGGGGAGATGGGATTGGGGAGGGTGGGAGGGACGCTGGGATTACTGGTGGTGAAGAATGAGCACTGCTGAAGGGATGGGTTCCCAAACTTTGTATAAGGGAAGCATAAGCACAAAAGTGTATAAATCTGTAACTGTACCCTCATGGTGATTCACTAATTAAAAATAAATAAATTTAAAAAATCTTTAGCTCTGGGGGCTGGAGCGATAGCACAGTGGGTAGGGCGTTTGCCTTGCATGCGGCCGACCCAGGTTTGATTCTCAGCATCCCATATGGTCACCCAGCACTGCCAGGAGTAATTCCTGAGTGCAGAGCCAGGAGTAACCCCTGTGCACTGCTGGGTGTGACCCAAAAAGCAAAAAAAAATACAACAAAAATACCCCACTTCGCTCCAAATTATGCCACTAATAGTTTCTTTTTATTTATTTTTATTTAGGCATTGTAAATTTATAATACTGTCATGATCATGTTGCTGGAAAACATCCGCCACTAGAATATCAGCATCCCTCCCTGCTGCTCTAGGCTTCTTTTCCTATGCCAGACACTATTTAGCAACCTATTTGAATAGGCCAATTCTTATGGGTTTGTTATTATTGGTCATGATTAATTTTTTTCTCTTTTTTAGGTACAGTTATAAAACTTTCATTATTGAGTTTCAGTCATACAATGATTTGTACACCCATCCCTCCACCAAGGTACATTTTCCACCACCAATGTCCCTAGTATCCCTCCCCACACACCCACCCCACCCTACCTCACACTCTACCACTATGGCAGGCACTTTCCTTCTTACTCTCTCTACTTTGGGTCATTATGGTTTGCAATACAGATACTGAGAGGCCATCATGTTTGGTCCTTTGTCTACTTTCAGCACACATCTCCCTCCTGAACGATCTCTTCAACCATCATTGACTTAGTGGTCCCTTCTCTTTCCCAACTGCCTTTTCACCCAGCACTTAAGGCAGGCTTCCCATCGTGGAGCAATCCTCCAAGTCCCTGTCTCTATTGTCCCTGGGTGTTAGTCTTATACTATGTTATTTTATATTACACAAACAAATGCAGTCATTCTATGTCTAACACTCTCTTTCTAACTCATTTCACTTAGCATGATACTCTCCATGTCCATCCACTTATAGGCATATTTCATGACTTCATCTTTTCTAACAGGTGCATAGTATTCCACTATGTAGACATACCATAGTTTCTTTAACCAGTTGTCTGTTCTCTGGCACTTGGATTGTTTCCAGATTCTGGCTATTGTGAACAGTGCTACAATAATTATACAAGTGTAGATGTAATTTCTACTGTTATTGGTCATGTTTTATTCCTTTCCTCAGTTTCGTTGTACCTCACATATGAGGGAAATCATTCCGTATTTGTCTTTCTCTCTTGAATTACTTCACTCAGCAAAATAGCCTCCAGTTCCATTCTATAGATAGCAATGAACTATAGTGTTTCATCTTTTTCTTTTAGATAAATAGCATTCCATTCTTGAGAAAATAATTTGCTTTCTTGGAGTTTAAATGTATACCCAAGAGTACTCAAATGTGATGAAAGGCTGAACCTTTAACTACTAATAAACCATGATGCTTTGAAAGCTTTGATTTTGGTAAATCATAAGGTAGATCACCTGTTTTTTTCTGAAGTGATTCAAATCTGGAAGGTGGAAATATGGAGCTAAGAAGTTCTTCCAAATATCTTTAATAAAAAGATATTGCTGGGGCCAGAGCGATAGTACAGCAGGTAGGGTGTTTGCCTTGCATGCAGCTGACTTGGATTCAATCCCCGGCATCCCATATTGTCCCCCAAACACCGCCAGGAGTGATTCCTGAGTGTAGAACCTTGAGTAACCGCTGAGCATTGCTGAGTATGACCCAAAAAGCAAAAGCAAAAAAAAAAAAAAGCTATTGCTTTAATGATAACATATAACCAAAAATAAACTTTCCTAGGAAAAGTGACCATTCTGCTCAGCATATTATTTTTTAGGCAGAGATAAAAGTTCTCATCAAAAATTATTATATTAATTGATACTCTATTTACAATTCTCTTCTGCTGAGAACTGAGGCCTAAAGAGGACCCTGGTATGAGCACTGCTCTAGGATCCAAGTAGTTGTATACCTCTCTCCACCAGTGGGGATAGAAGATAGAACATTGAAACAAAGAGGAATTATTTTGGCCCTTAAGATTTTTGATGACTTTCCTGATTAGATTTTGTATTTTATTGTAATCATTATAATCTTTTTTATTTAATGCCTTTGAAATTTAAGTGTCTCTCCCATTTTTATTCCATCGCTGCAGTTTAGAAGTATATTATTCACATTCTGAACTTGCTATATGATGTATTTTACTATGATTTTAAAGAATCTCTGGGTAGGATATAATACTATAACTTTTCTCAAAGAGGGCTTTTTTTAAGAGAGGAATGTTACAAGAGGGAAATTTTGAAATAAAACACAAAAACCATTGAAAAGATTTTTTAAGAGCCCAACATTTGTTCTTTGAAAAGATTAACATGAAAGACCTCAGGCAAGACTGAATAAGAAAAAAAATGGGAAAAAGACAAATAAATACCAAATGAAACAGTGATATTTAGACACATTAGAGATTTAAATGCATTCAAAAAACAATTAGAGAAGAGAAAAACCAGATAGCATACATATGACAAGCTGCTCAAACTCATTAGTATATGAAAAATGCAAATTGAAACAACAGTAGGATGTCTCTTTAAACCGTAGATTGGCAAAATTGGAAATATGGATAACATCAGGAGCTATCAGGGTTTAAGAGCACTGGGAGTTGAGCACTGCTGTATTTAGTCCTGGATGGATGTTGCTGGTAGCTTCTGAGCACTGTCATGGTGGCCCTCACCTCTAATTCCCACACTCGGGACCCTGGGCAGCACCATATCCTCAAAGCCTACTATTAAGCCACCAGCTCAGTTAGCCAAGTGTCACTTGAAGTGGCCCCTCAAAACCCTGAGGACTCCATGAGAGGCTCCCCCCAGATCAAAAGAAACTCTGGGAATTGCAGCCTTGATTCACTGTGAGTGTGTGTAATCAAACCCAGAGAGTGAGCTAATAGTACCAAGTCAAACTAGGTTATCTATGCTTCGTGATTCAACTTTAGCCCTTCTAATTTTACATGCTGTGATAAGGTTATGGGTCGGCTTGATTTGCTATTGGTTGTTCACATAGTAGAACAAATATTATTTTCCGTGTCTTTGTCAGGGTGTTTGGGGGTGACATTAACATTTAATTTGTTTGATAGAATGAGTAAAGGACATTTTTCTCCAAACTGTGAGTGGACCACACCAGATCAGTTAATTGTTTGAATAGGTCAGTCAGTCTAGTCCTCCCCTGAGAAAGAGTGTTTTCTCCTGCCTGATAACCTTCTAACTGAAATATAAGTCTTTTTCTGCCCTTGACCTGGAATTACCTGGGTTTTAAGCCTAGTACCCTTTATTTTAGAATTACACTATCAGTATTATGGGTTACTGATTCAGAGTACTACTGGTGGTGTGTGTACCTGCCCATGCCTGCCTTCACACGTGCACACACACCTACACACACACACACACACACACACACAACCCTACACACACAGCCAATTACATTTTTCTGGGTAATATAGACTTGCAAAAGCCTTTATTAACCAGTTTATAAGAGGATATGAAAAAGAATTTTCATCCCATTTGTAGAGGTAGAAACTGAATACATAAAATTTGGTATGATCAGGGCTATACCATAGTTGAATGTTATGGAAAAGATAAAATGGAGAGTGGATATGGTGCTTAATTTTAAGAAGCTAGAAACAGAATACAATGTCATTAGTGTAAATTGAAAGTACATACCTCTAAAATAACTAAACATTTTGTTAATTGTCTATTTTCCATTGACACGGTTTGGTCTAAAGCAGAGATATACAATATATTAGAATTTTTGCCTATGAAAGACAGGGAAATGTGAAGATTATGTAGGCTAGGAATGAATGAGTAAATGAATTAAACAAATAGGAGGTTGCCTTTGAGCAGAAATGTGTGCCAACAACTAAGTTAATTGATTTGCTCAATTCTGAGCAATATGGGGGAGAGACGATCCAGCATCATATAATTTCAGATTAGAAAATTCATCTAAAAAGAAACCAAACATCTTTGGTTAGGAGATGCACAGAATTTTAGAATTGGAACTGGTCCTTCGTCCAGTTTTCCTAGTGATGCAGAATTACCTCTCAAGAGTAGGAAGGGGCCATGCAACTTGTGACAGAGTTGGTGTGAAAATCTCAGGGCTACCTGCAGGGGGGAGACTTAATCTCTGGATCACTGTGGCTGCAAGATGAGTTTTCAAAATGTGCTTGAGAAATCTGTCTCTATGGTTCTTTACTGGTTTTAAATCATGAACCTCATAAACTCTGACTCTCCTTTTCCCTGACATCCTTTCCTTCATTATGATCTCAACATAATACATAGAATTTAAAATTCTCTTAGCGATCCAATCTTCAGTGGCACAATGATAACTATAATAGAAACACTTAAATAAAGGCTCTTCCTTCAATTTCCCAACCTCATTGTAACATATGGTAAAAAGTTTCTGTAGTCTGTACATTCTTGTGAAGCACAGAATTGCCTTTCATTATTTTCTAGTAGGACTAGAAGTGTAATTAAGAACCTCATAGATTGGGGGCTGGAGAGATAGGACAGTGTGTAAGGTGCATGTCTTGCAAGTAGGTGATCTGGGCTTGATCCCCAGCACTCCATAGGGTCCGTGAGCTCCTCCAGGAGTGATCCCTGAGCATTTCCAGGTGTGGCACCCAAGTAAAAACAAACAACAACAAAAGAGAGAACCTATAAAGGATAGGATTAAGAAATCAACAATGTTGGGACTGGAGTGGTAGTGCAGCAGGTAGTGTGTTTGCCTTGCATGAGGCCTACCCTGGTTCGATTCCCAGCATCCCATATGGTCCCCGAGCACCACAGGGAGTAATTCCTGAGTTCAGAGCCAGGAGTAACTCCTGTGCATTGCCGGTGTGACCCAAAAAGCAAAAGATAAATTAATTAATTAATTAATCAATAAAAAGAAATCAAAAATGTTAAGAATTACTAAATTAAAATATAAAAGTCCAATCTTAAATTTCAAACATAATTTCCATGTATGTTTTTATTCTGAAGGTCATGATATCTAGTCAGGACCGAAACATAAACAGCAATGAAACTGGATGAATATTCAGCACAAGATGAGCAAATCTGTGATGTTATCAGTCATAGCATGTTATTATACTCCCTATCTTTGATTACCATTCACTTAAAAATTAAGAGTGATGCAGACTGGTTCTTATAAAAAAAGAGTCAACAGAAGACCAGAGAGACCATACAGGGATTAAGGTACTTACCTGGCTTGTGGCAGATCCTAACTGGATCCCTGAACAGTAGTAGAAGGGATCCCTGAAGCACCAAGTCAAAAGGATACCTTGAATACCAAGGATATGGCTCAAACACTACCCCTCAAAAAAAAAAAAAAAAGGTCAATTTAGATAAAATATTACCTAGTAACCAAAGAGCAAAATACCAGTAGTTCACACTATTAAAACACATACACTTTTCAAAAGAATTTAGTATCAGCAAATAGAAAGACTGAAAACAATGCAAAAAGCTCTGTCAGAGACCTAACAAGAACTGAAGGTTTCTGAACTACATCACTGTCTTTATAAAATTAGGATAACAGAGGATAGAACAGAAAGTACTCCCATGAACTTCACCCCAAAACCAGGAGGGAGGAAACCAGGAAATGAAGGGCTTCAACCACACTCCAGGCAAGGAAAGCATTAGGGCTATGAACATTCCATGACAGGAGTCAGAGGCACTCCTCTCTGTCACACACACACACACACACACACACACACACACACACACACATCACAATTCTATTTTATGTTTGTACATCCCTGATGGGCTGGAGCGATAGTACAGCGAGTGGGGCGTTTTCCTTGCACGCAGCCACCCCAGTTTGATTTTTCCATCCCTTTCGGAGAGCCCGGCAAGCTACCAAGAGTATCCCGCTGCATGGCAGAGCCTGGCAAGCTACCCGTGGCGTATTCGATATGCCAAAAACAGTAACAACGAGTCTCAGCATGGAGATGTTATTGGTGCCCACACGAGCAAATCAATGAATAATGGGACAACAGTGCAACAGTGCTACATCCCTGACAAACTGAGTGGTGAACAGTTTTAAAGGTGATATGTAGGGTTGAAGTGATCTCCATCTTTACTTATAAAGGGCCTCTTTTCTTTGGTAATCTGATAAATCTTACAAGTCTCTTCTTTGAATAGCCTTTAGATGCACTGTAGCACTGTCGCCCCATTGTTCAGCAATTTGCTCAACTGGGCACCAATAATGTCTCTATTGTGAAACTTGTTACAATTTTTGGCATATCTAATACACCACAGGTAGCTTGCCAGCCTTTGGATAAATGTGATGAAATAATTTAGGATTTCAAAGAAACTAATGATTCTAAAAGTAGTAATCAAAGTGTGTCTCACAGAAAAAAAATATTTTTAGTAGTGCGTACTTCTATGACTTTAGATAAACATGTTCAGTGATCATAGAAAACAAGAGTCAGGGGGTCTCTTTATCTCCCCTAACAACTACTATTCTCTTTCCTTCCTCTATAATCATAAGTTTTCTACAATCTCATTTATATGGAATCAGATTGTATTAGCTTATTGAGTTCATCTTTCTACACTCAGTACATTGAATTAGAGATCCATTAAAGTTGCTGTATATAGTACCAATTCATACATTCACACTTCTTCTCTTTGATTCTAGTGCATGGATGTACCATGATTTGTTTATGCACTCATACCTTGAAGGACATTTTGTTTTTCTAGACTTTTTATGATTCAGAAAAAAAATTCTACAAGGATTCAGATGTTGTTTTTTTTTCCTGATCATAATGTTTCAGCACTCTTGGGCAAATAAGGTTGTTAGATTAATGTGCTAATTAAATATTCTAAATTTTAGAATATTACTGAAGAAATGTAGAATTACTTAAACCCCTCAAATTCTCGGCAAATTCTTTCTTAAAAGGTAAAACTAACTTATTATTTGAACGATTTTCTGTGTCAGTCATTGAGGAAAGTGATTAATAAATCAATAACATGACTGATAATGGCTTTGTTCATTAACTTCATCAAAATCAAAAGAAAGTTTCTGAGTTTTCATTAGAAAGAACAATTATTCCTCTTGCTAATTTACCATATACATATTTACTCATTTGCCCAGTGTGACTATGTGATTGTTAATATTTTATATTGCACTTGATAGGCTATCATGAAACAATTGAATCAGGGCTCACATGCTGACTGTTCTCTTTTGAAAGTAGTTGTTTGGAACAATGGCCAGGGTGAAAGCAATATAATGTAGGGGAAGATTCCAGGCCAATATTATATTGCTTGAATTAGTTCTAGTTCTGGGCTGGAGCAATAGCACAGTGGGTAGGGCGTTTGCCTTGCACACGGCCAACCTGGGTTTGATTCCTCTGCCCCTCTCCGAGAAGCCGGCAAGCTACGGAGAGTATCTCGCCCTCACGGCAGAGCCTGGCAAGCCACCCGTGGTGTATTTGATATGCCAAAAACAATTATAACAAGTCTCACAGTGGAGATATTACTGGTGCCCACTTGAGCAAATTGATGAGCAACGGGATGACAGTGATACAGTGATACAGTGAATTAGTTCTAGATCGATTGCCAACCAGCTGCCCAGTCTGGTTTACATGGGTCTCAGTTTTAAGTTTTAAAGTAAATATGTAGGGTACATTGCTGAAAGCACAAAAATCTCAAGAGGTATTAATGCTGAGCCAGATCTTGCACCTATACAATTATATGAACATGTTCTCCTTAATTTTTTTTCTCTAAGTGTCCTAATATCCCAATTAAAATCTGGTCTGAGTGTACACATTTCACTTCCCTGTACAATAATGGACCGTGCTCTCTAGTCATTCCAGTACCAGCATTTTGTGTCCCATATTAGTGCTTAGGTCAACAAAGAACCAAAAATGTACATACAGTTATTAAATGAGTTTGGTTCATAGCCAACCTCTATAATTTAAACTAAAAATACACTTTTCCTGAAACAGGCAGGTGGATTTTCTTTGCTTGCCACTTCAGAAAAATTGTATGAATGCTGCTCAACCACCCTCTGACTTAATTATGTTCACAGTGCTTAGCCCTCTGGCTCCAGTGCTTTTCTTTGACATTTAGCCCAAGTCATGCTTATTCTAGCCCCACAAAAATATATTCACTTGTTTAGTCCAAAAAAAATTGCAAATCTGTGCACACATATATATATTGTAAAAAGAAGTTTTAGGAGCTGTAATAGGTATGATATTTATTTTCCTTGAATTAAAGAAGGATTTACAGGTATAAAATATTTTGAAGTTTTTAATTGTTATAGGGCAGCATACTTGCTTTACACGTTTAATATTAAAAAGTCTTAAATCTTAATGTTTCAAATCAGTGATGAACTTTAAAAATCTAATAATTAGTAATAACTATAATTCTTGTTTTCAGAGAAATTCTGAAATGTAAAATTACTAGGTCCAAGGGTAAATGCTTTAGATATTGCCAAAATCCCCTCCAAAGAGATCACACCCTTTTGCATCCTCACCAGAATGCCTATATCCCCATGGTCTAATTATACAACATATTGGGAAAGTGGGGAGTTTGCCATGCTTAAATATGAAAAGTAATATCTTATTACATTAACAATATAATTTTGGGTCACAGTAGTGTTCAGAATTTACCCCTAACTTTTTGCTCAGGGCTCACTTCTGGCTATGCTCAGGGGATCAGCTACGCTGGTTAGAAGTGGGGTCAGCTGCGTACAAGGCAAGCACCTTAGTCCTATAGTGTCAATCTGGCCCCTATTGTATTATTTTAAGTTATACTTATATTTAATTTATACTTAACTTTAATTTATATTTCTTACTGTACAAAAAGGTCAAACATTTTTTCATTAGTTTTATAAGTTATTTACATTTCTTTTTTTAAAAAACTTTGTTTTTATTTTCTTAAAATATATTTTTATCAAGTTACTGACCTTTTCTTTCCTATTTGGGGGGCTTGAGGGGACACACCTGGCAATGTACAGGGCTTACTCCTGCCTCTGTGCTCAGGTGTCACTCTGATGGGCTTAGAGGACCATGTGGAGTGATGGTGATGGAATCTGATTTGACCATGAGCAAGGCAAACACTTCCTACCCACTTTACGATTGCTCTCGCCCATTCTTTCCTATTTTTAAAAACTCTCTATCCTAGGAAAATTTAGATTTTGTTTCTCTCATTAGTAGTAATGTTCTTTCCCAGTGTGTAGTCTGCTGTTTTCATTTACATATTTCTTATTGCACAAAATTTTAATGTAACTAAAATGATCCAACTTTTTATAGTCTGCTTCTGGATTTTGAATGTTGTATTTAAAAGATTTCCCAACTCACACACTATTTAAAAATTTACCCATGTTTTATTATCATACTCATTGTACTTATTTCATTTTATTAATATTTCGTGATCCAGTTGAAAATCTGGTACATTTCAGTACTTCTCAAGCAACAATTACGAATTTAAATATTCATCTATTCACTGTTTCTGCTAATCAAAGTTTGTTTTTAATTAAGTAACAATTATTTCCAATGTTGCTTGTAATAGAGTTTTAGGCAAACAATGTCCCAACACCAGTGCCACCACCAGTGTCAGCTTCTCTCTACCAATGACTGCAGGCCCCCTCCCAATCCCTAAACTGCCTGCATGACAAACACGTAATTAAGTTTGGTTATTTCAGTTTGGGCCACATGTTAGATTGGCTCTGTGGTGTAGGTATATACCTTTATATGTATATACATATATATTAACACATATGACCTACGTGCCCAAGACCTCTAATGGCTGCCTCTGTTATCTCTTCTTTCCCCTTCAATTTCTTTCCTTTGCTATCTATCTAATTTCTATAACCTAGAGTCCAGGGTAACCTAAGGTAATCCTTTTGTACCTTGTATTTTCTTGTCCTGCTTCTCTATATACACCAGATAAGTGAGATTATCTATCATTTGCCTTTCTTCTGACTTACTTAATGTCATACTCTCCAGTCCCATCCAAGTTGCAGCTAATTGCATGATTTCATTACTTTTGCAACTGTATCATTTTCCATTCTGTGTGTATAGTGTATAAGAATATAGAAGGCTCATATTTAGAATATGTTAACAGAGTTACAAAAATGAAGAGAAAAATCAGTTAATCCAATGAAAAATAATACATATCTATACACATATACATCTATATCTATATCTATATATCACTGTATCACTGTCATCCCGTTGCTCGTCAATTTGCTCCAGTGGACACCAGTAATGTCTCCATTCTGAGACTTGTTGTTACTGTTTTTGGCATATCGAATATGCCACAGGTAGCTTGCCAGGCTCTGCTGTGGGGGCGAGATACTCTCACTCTCGGTAGCTTGCTGGGCTCTCTGAGTGGGATGGAGGAATCAAACCCTGGTAGCCCGGTAGGCCGTGTGCAAGGCAAATGATATATATAAAATTACTGGGTTCTATGGCAGCTCTATTACTTTTCTGAAATCTTCATACTGTTTTTCTTAGGGATTGAACCATACCACCTCACTAGATAAGAATTTCTTTGCACCATCATTCCATTAACACAATGTTTTCAGTTTTGTTTTGTTTTGATAATAGATGCCACTCTTATGGTGTAAGTTGATATCATGGTCTTAATTTGGATTCCCCTGATAATAAGTGATGATGATCACTTTTCCATGTATCTATTAGCCATCTCTCTTCTTCATAGAAGTATCAGTTGATTTCCTCTCCCACTTTTGATAGGGTTTGATCTAAGTATTTTTACAATCACATCTATTCAATTTTCATGTGCAACTAGGCCAACATATAGATTTTCTATCCAGATTCAATATTTCATTAATTTTATTATTAAGTATAATTTTACTCATTTTTCTCTTTTCTTTTTTAATTTAGGCACTGAGATATTCAATATTATTATTATTAATGTATCAGGATTGTAGGTGTATTTAAATGTTTCATGGAGGCTGAAATCCACTTATTGCTTCTTTTAAAAAAGAGTAAATGAATGGAATTAGTCTATCTGGTTTTATTATTTTCAACATATTTATAGTGTTCAAGACTGTGTAATATTGGCAGAGGGAGAGACAACTGATTAATGAAACAGGCTAGATATCCAATAAGTAGTCCTACATAAGCATAGCTAACTGATTTTTTGACAAAGAGGCAATAACAGCTCAAAGGAGAAAAATTATTTTGATAAATGGTTTTAGAGAAACTAGATACCTATTGGAAAACAAATAAACCTTAATTTAAACTTATGTCATACAAAAAATAACTCAAAGTTTATTGTGTACTTAATAGAAAATGTACCATTAAAATTCCTCTAAGAGATGGCCAGAGAAATAGTATAGCTTGCATAATTTTATTAGGTGTTTGCTTTAGCCATTCCTGTCTGACTCATATTATATCTCTGGTGCCACTTATGGTAACCCCAGTACCACCAGGAGTGGTTCCTAAACTCAAAACCAGGAGTAATTCCTGAGCATAACCTGATGTGACCCAAAAAACAAAGAAAATAAATTTCTTTTAAAAATAAACTACCAGAGAAAACCATCAGGAGCACATGACTAGATAAAGTTGTCATAGATATGGTGTCAAAAGCTTTATGATCCTGAGAGAAAACACTGGTAAATTTTTTTACCAATGTGAACAGTTTTGTTCTATAAAAAGAATATGTTAACAAGATTTTTTAAAAAAGCTACAGATTGGGAGAAAATATTTTCAAACTACATATCTCAAAAAGGGCTCATATTTAGAATATGCTAACAGTTATAAAAATGAACAGAAAAATTAGTCAATCCAATTAAAAATAGTAAAGAAGAAACATTTTTAAAGAGGCAACTAAGCACATGAAAGGATGTTCAACTTATCAAAGATTAAGGATATGCAAATTAAATACTTGATAAATTGTTCCTACCTTTAGAACAAGTGAAAAAATTAATGGCACTGAATGCTAATCAAGAAGTGTGAAAAACTGGATCTACCACCCATTGTTGGTTAGGATACAAAATGACATAATCACTCTCAAAAATAGTTTGACACTTCTGTGAAGACAGAATAGCAATTCTCAAAGATGTCCACACCCCATTCCCAGATCCTTTAAAAATGAAGCATTAGAAGTGATTAAAGTAAGTATAATGAATGGTTTTAAGAAGGGAAGATTTTCCTGGATAAGCTGGGAGGCAGGGAAGGCCCAATCTAATCAATAAAGTTCTTTGATGGAGAGATTTATTAGCCATGTTCAGAAAGAGAGAGATGGAGAACAGAAGAAAGAGTTGAAAAGATGCAACCCTGTTGTATTTTAGGACTGAGGAGTAGAGCCCAGAGCCAAAGAAAGCTATCACCCTACAGAATGGAGGGCAACTACAAGGGCACCCTGACATTAACTAGTTTAACTTGGACCTCTAGGGAAAAAACACCTGTGGTATTGAGCCAATAATTTTGAGGTTATCTGAATGGCAGTAATAGAAAGCTAATGAAGCTTCTTTTAAAAATTGAAAGATGAATTTTACTATATGATCCAGCAATTGCCGTCCTGGGAACTGATACTGTTCCCAGAGAAAAGAAAATGTAAGCCCTGCTTTTGAAGCAAACTGCACATGAAAGCTGATAGCAGCTTGTTTGTAATATTCAAACGTAGGTAACAGATTCACAAGCCTTCTGCGGGTGAACACTTAAGTGGTGTTTTATCCAAACCATAGAATACCATGAATAAAACATGGACAAGCAACTTTTATAGGCAACTTGGATGGATATCAAGACCAATGTGATAAAATAAGATGACAATGTCAAAGGGTCACAAGCAATAAGATTCTATTTATATAACACTCTTGAAATGACAATATCTTAGATAGTAGCTACCAGCACTTAAGGACCGAATTGCAGGGAAGGGGTTGGGTGTGTGTCTAAATTTATAGCAGTAGTAGATGCCTGAGAAAATAGGGCAACTCTGTGTCCTAATTGGGGTAGTGGTTAATAAACCCATACAAAAGGCAAAATTTTAAAGAATTGCACACACACACAAACAAGTACACATAAACTAGATGGAACTGGAATATAGTGTGGTTTATACTAATGTTGACTCATAATTTTAACATTATATTTTGACTTTGTACGATTTAACTGGTGGGGGGATTGGTGAAGGACTATGGGATCTCTCTGTACTAAACTTTCTTTCAATTTTCAATCTAATTATTTTAAAATAAATGCTGAAAACATAAGAGAGTGAGATTTAAGAGAACTCCCTTCAGAGAGTGAGATTTAAGAGAACTCCCTTCTTTTCTGGAACTGCAACTTCTTAAACTATTACTAAAACTCAAAGCACCAAAAGTGAAATGATACATGGATGCAATTTCTAAGACAGAAAGTTTTTCTTTTGAATACTCACAAAAAAGGAAATTAAGTAGAAGAGAATTGAAAAATTGAAAAGTATTTATAACTTGTATCACAAAGACAATATTTACTGTATTAAAAGGACTTATGAAGTTTAGAAGAAAATGAGAACTCTCTAAGAAAAATTAAGGCTATAAACATAAGTTCATAGAAAAGTCATAAATATATAATCATTTGAAAACATAATCATTTGAATAACATATAATCATGTTACATAAATCGACAATAAGTCATAAAACATTAAAATTATAATAAAATACAATTCTCCCCTAATATATTGTGAACACAAGAATTATTTGACAACATGTACTGCTATCAAAGGTGGGGGAAATCAAGTGTTCTCATATATGCCTGGTGAGAAGGCAGATTCATAAATACCTATGCAATCATTCAGAAAAGTTACATGTTGGGGCCGGAGTGATAGCATAGCGGGTAGGGCGTTTGCCTTGCATGCGGCCGACCCAGGTTCGATCCCCGGCATCCCATATGGTCCCCCAAGCACCTCTCGGAGTAATTCCTGAGTGCAAAGCCAGGAATAACCTCTGAGCATCGCTGGGTGTGACCCCCCCAAAAAAAAAGCAAAAATAAAAAAAGAAAAGTTAGATGTTAATTTAACACTTAACTCAGAAATTACCCTTCTAGGATTGATACCAAAATTAATGGGTTACAACTATTAGAGTCATAGTTAGGAATTCCTGGCAAGAATATTTGGAATTTCAAATATTTTTCATCAGTAGGGAACTGGATAAATAAACTAGTATTTAACAGTGGTATACTAGAGGCAGTCATGAAAAATAATGGAAGAATACTATCTCTAGGTATTAGTTTTAAGAATTCTGTAGAAATTTTTATTGACTCTAAATGGAAAAAAAATTACTGCTACTTAGCTAAGGAAAGTCAGAATTTCAAATAATGGCTATGTTTGTATATGATTTTTTTGTGTGTGTAATTAACTATAGTTAAGATAAAATTGGAATATTATGGAAGGGGCAAGTTTAAAAATTTGATATCTTTGGGGCTGGAGCAATAGCACAGCGGGTAGGGCGTTTGCCTTGCACGCGGCCGACCTGGGTTCAATCCCCGGCATCCCATATGGTCTCCTGAGCACCACCAGGGGTAATTCCTGAGTGCAGAGCCAGGAGGAACCCCTGAGCATCGCGGGGTGTGACCCAATAAAGTTAAAAAAAAAAACTTAAAAAAAAAATTGAATTCCCATTTGACCCAGCAATACCACTGCTGGGAATATATCCCAGAGAGGCAAAAAAGTACAATCGAAACAACATCTGCACATGTATGTTCATCACAGCACTGTTTACAATAGCCAGAATCTGGAAAAAACCCGAATGCCCCAGAACGGATGACTGGTTGAGGAAACTTTGGTACATCTATACAATGGAATACTATGCAGCTGTCAGAAAAAAGGAGGTCAAGGATTTTGTAGTTAAGTGGATGGGCATGAAAAGTTTCATGCTGAGTGAAATGAGTCAGAAAGAGAGAGACAGACATAGAAAGATTGCACTCATCTATGGTATATAGAATAACAGAGTGGGAGACTAACACCCAAGAACTGTAGAAATAAGTACCAGGAGGTTGACTCCATGGCTTCGAGGCTGGCCTCACGTTCCGGGGAAAGGTCAACTCAGAGAAGCGATCACCAACTACATTGTAGTCGAAGGCCATGTGGGGGAAGGGAGTTGCGGGCTGAATGAGGGCTAGAGACTGAGCACAGCGGCCACTGAACACCTTTATTGCAAACCACAACAGCTAATTAGAGAGAGAGAACAGAAGGGAATGCCTTGCCACAGTGGCAGGGTGGGGTGGGGGGGAGATGGGATTGGGGAGGGTGGGAGGGACACTGGGTTTACGGGTGGTGGAGAATGGGCACTGGTGAAGGGATGGGTTCCCGAACTTTGTATGAGGGAAGTATAAGCACAAAAGTGTATAAATCTGTAACTGTACCCTCACGGTGATTCTCTAATTAAAAATAAATAAATTTAAAAATTAAAAAAAAATATGCAAGTCAATAAACAATATATATAATAAACAAAAAGACAGATTAAAAAAAATTTGATATCTTTGAAAATGTTTATTTTATGAAATTGACTTTGGAGTCAAAGCCTCAAAAAATTGAGAATCAAGATAGAACCAGATGAACCAAATTATTTGTCAACTGGTAGCTAAATATTCAGATTCAAAATATCACAACTGGGATGTGAGGGCGATCTGGCTGCGACATCTGCCACCTCATTGATCGCCAGGGTTGATTCGGCTGATCTGGCTGGCTAGGCGGGTGTCCCCTTCCTCCCTCACCGCTCCATGTGCTTCCCTCCCGAAGCTGGAAGAGAACGGGCTTCCCCGAATAGAGATGGATCGGTCTTCGGTCGAGGGTATATGAGTAGCTGCACTCCCCTGCTAGAACTTCCAAACAAGCTCTCAAAATATCACAACTGGTCCTAAGATTCCAGTTATTTATTTGTGCATATCCTCATGGGATGTACTCTTTGACAAAAAATTTCAGTAAAAACAATCTCTAATTTTTTATAGTGAATGTACCATCACTGGTGGTGTTATTAATTGTTTTTGAGTCTGTTTGGCATATGTATTTAGAATTAATAAATGAGAAATGCTGTCATTTCTGTGATATGAAGTAAAAGTATTTAACATATAATTTTAGGTAGATACCTAGGTGAATGTAATAATGTGGGGCTAGAGTAAAACACTTTACAGCATGTAAAGTGCTTGTCTTGCATGCAACCGACCTGGGTCCCATGCCCGGTGTTCCACATGGTCCCCTGAGAAACAAGAGGAGTAATTTCTGAGAGCAAAGTCAGGAGTAGCCCCTGAGCATTGCTGGGTGTTACCCTAATCACTAGAAAATGTTTCTTTGAAAATACTTCAAAATAATATAACTGTAGGAAGGAACACCATAACTCACAGATCGTAGTCTTAAACTGTCATTTCTCATTACATCATCACTGTTACTGTCATCCCGTTGCTCAGTGATTTGTTTGAGCGGGTACCAGTAATGTCTCTCATTGAGAGACTTATTGTTACTGTTTTTGGCATATCCAATGTGCACAGGTAGCTTGCCAGGCTCTGCCGCGAAGGCTTGATACTCTCAGTAGCTTGCCAGGCTCTCCGAGAGGGGTGGAGGAATCGAACACGGGTTGGCTGCGTGAGAGGTGAACGCCCAACTGCTGTGCTATCGCTCCAGCCCACAAAGCAATTTTCAAAATAACTAATTCTAAGTCTGGGATAGATGTATATGGCAATCTTAGAATAACGTGCCATACTGTATAACAAAATCCCTATTGAAAACTAGTAGGATCATGTATAAACATTTAAAAAAAAAAACAGGTTTGTAGGTCAAATGTGATGCAATTAGAGCATCACTAAAGCTAATTTCTTTTAGAAATGCTTTAAATATGCACAAAATTATACCATGTAAAAATTATTCAGAAAGAAAACAAAACACCTTAGTCACCACTGAAACTTTATAGTGAGAGGAAAAATTCCTCTCCAATAATAGGTCGCAAAGAAGCAGGTAAGGCAGCTTCTCTTTAGAGAAATATTCTAAAAAAATTAGAAAGTGATGAATAAAAAAGTAATGGGAGAATTTGAATGTCATCATTTGGTGACACCTAATGAATTTATATTTCAAAGCATAGCTCATTAGCTACTGCTAAATTACAGAAAGTGACAAGAAAATGCTCCATATATCCTGTTGGAATATGCAAATCTCTGTGCAAACCAGTCTTGTCTTCATCTGAATCAATCCTGTATCTGATTAAGCCTCCAGATTCATTTTAGTAAAAATATGGAAGACAGACAATATGTCGAACAGCACAGTATATGTTAAACAACAGATGTTAAACAACAACCGTGCAACTTTAATCAGCAAATTCAGCGTTTGAGAAGCTCTACAGGACAAATGATCCAATCTTGTTCAACAAATACAATGCAATGGGGAGTGAGAAAGAAGGAAAGGAACTTAAACGGTATAATTTATTTGAATACTGACTCAAAGAACTTTCAAAAATGATACTTATGAGACATTTGAACATTTTAGTCCTACCTTTACTTCTTGACTTGTGACTTTAGTTGATTACCATACACTTGGAAATTCTTATGGGACTTCTATAAAACAAATGTTTTAAATTTGTAAATAAATAGTAAAAACAAAAATCCAGAAATACATATAAAAGGATGTTACATCTTGCATAAATACAGTTTTATCTCATGTATTCATAATATATTTAATTTAGTTTTTTGTGTTTGTGGTGCTGAGAATTGAACCCATGGCCTCTTGCTTCACACATGCAACACAAGTGCTGCTGAACTATATCCTGGTCCCAATATACAATTCTGGAGTGTGGCCAAGGAGGAGATTATCTGGCGCCAGCAGGAAGTGGCTTATGAGTGTGACCCCTGGGTCACTGTAGATTGGGGGCAGCAGGCAGAGGATCTCTGCTCCCAGGTCCCATTGAGCCCAGAGTCCAAGATCACAAAGTTCTGCATTACCTGGGTTTTGTGGGACTTCGCTCATGCATGAGGTTCAGCCAGAGCATGTTGAAAGCGGACTGGAGCGTGGCAGCCATGGGGGAGTGGAGGTCGGTTACCGGGGCTGGGTCCCTTGGGGCAGAGAGGGCTCTCACTGCCCCCCTCTGGGGCACTCTTGGTGCGGAGTCTAATTATATATTTTTATCGTTAGAAAAATAAAATAACATTATAATTAGAAAAATAAAATTACATTTTTCCATCAACATGTTTGATGAAAACTAATATTCATGTTAAAAAAAGCTTTACTAAGGGGTCAGAGAGATGGTACAGTGAGTAAGGCGCTTGCCTTGCATGAATTTGACCTGGATTCAATTTGTGGAACACAATATGGCCCTTTGAGTTCTTCCAGGAGTAGTCCTTGAGCACAAAGTCAGGAGCAAGCTCTGAGTACTCTGAGTACTGCCAAGTGTTAACCAAAACAAACAAAAAAACAATAATAAAGAATCTTATTAAAATAAAAATAGATTTTTTTAATCCGACAAGGAAATCTACAAAAATTTCATAGCCAAGTAAATCACATTTATTGGTGAAATGTAAAAGCTCTTTAAGATCTAGAGAAAAAACAGGAATACTTGATCTAGATTAGAATGACATTGGAAGCAGAAATAGATAAAATTTTAATTAGTGTCTAAAGTATGAAATAGTATAGAATAAAAATAAAGAGGAATTTGAGTTCTCAGTTTAAAATTATTTAATGAGATTTTTGTTTGTTTTTTTTCAGCAACACCCAGTTATGCTCAGGGATTACTCCTGGCTCTAAACTTGGGAATCACTCCTGGAAATACTCAAGAGAAAATATGGGATGTGGGGGATTGAACCCTGGTCGACCACATGCAAAGGAAACACCCTACCTGCAGTATTATCTTCCAACCCCATCATGAACTTTTTCATATATTCTACCTAATAGGTTGTGAGGTAAAACATTTTTCTTAGCGTTCCTATTACAATAATATGAATAACACCCCTGATAAGAGTCCAATCACCTTTGTGAGGAATAGAAGGTTTTCTTTAAACTCAGTACTACTATTCCCTGCCACATAATATCTTCCTTACTTTCATTATCTTTGTCTTAGCATCATTTAACTACTGGCAGGTTTAAAAATGGGCAGCAAGCCCTAAGCACTGCTGAATGTGGCCCCCCAAACAAAACATGTGCAATATAATTCCAGTCCTGTGTTTTTGAAAATTAAAATTCTTCCCCAGCTTAACAACCTCCTAGGGAACTTCTTATTTTAACACCAGACTCTCGCACTCTTTCTACAAATCTGCTTCACTTCTACCTCTCAGTCTGCTTTAACACACCCACCACCACTACAATACTTAGCACAGCAGGCTACAGTGATTTACTATAGGGTTCTATGTCTCTGCCCAAGATGTTTTTGAAAACAGGTGTTGTACCTCAACTATCTTTCTAATTGGGATAATATATTTGAATAAAGCAGGAAGGGAAGGAAGAAGAAACGGAGACTGGAGTAGCAGAACAACATCTTAGTTATGTCTTTATTTAGTCTTGAGCAGTGCGTATGGGATTGGAGAGAGCCCTCGAGTAGAGAATCGTCCCAGCTCCTGCTGTCACTCACTGTCTGCCAAACCCAGTAGAAAACATGCTGAGTTGTACTTTCCCACATGGACCCCTGTCACCCTCACACAGTGACATGCCCCTCCAGGGCCACTTTCCAGAATGAGAAATGGGCCTTGAAAATATTTTGGCAAACAGGCAGCGTTGAACTGTCAAATTATCCTCTGCTCTGAGGTAGCAGGGGAAGCCTGGCTTCTGTTGGCATTTGCTTCTCGTTATTCAGTTAGCTTTATTAGCGTCGTGATGCTGTGTATGTCCTGATAATGAAAATCTCAGATAGCAGAGCTTGAATGCTCACATATTTTTTTCCTGCCAAAGCCCCTAAGGTGGTTAACTATTGAACTGAACAAAAGTTCTTAGAGAATTGTTGAAACGACTCTATTTCTCTAAGAATTCTGAGGTTATTTTATGAGACAGGATATGATTCCACAACGTGTGTTTATTAATACATCAAAAAAGATTTTCTGTCTTCAAGGACTTCCAGACTGGGAATTCGTGCAGACCAGTAAAGAAAAGTGTAGTGATATAAATATAAAGCTGGAGGTCTGTGCTTCGTGTTGCCCACATAGCTCTGAAACAATGGACATGCGGTCTGACTCAGTAGGTCTGGGGTAGGTCCCAATATTCTGCATCTTTATCTCTTTCCTGATAATGGTGCTGCAAGTCAAGACATTTTTCTTTGAATAACGAAAATCTAGAAATAAGAAGGCTATCTTTCCTTTTAGGTGCTATATGAATAACGTTCTTCCCAAGGAAACTAACATTCAAGACAAATACTGAGAGATTTGAAACTATTGACAAGATGGTCTTAGGGTCATAGACATTCTTGTAAAGTAGAAAACTGAGTATGCCTGCACTCTACTGTGTTTAGATATCCAGTGATGTCTTTGGGTAGAGGTAGAACTATGAATTAATGGCAGATGATAACCTGGAGGAACATAGGAAAAAATAAAAAGTATTTGAAAATCGGTGTGTCTGATTTGAGATGGGAAAAATGGGCAATCAATGTGTCCTACTGTGCCTATAAAATAATTTTTAATAAGATGAAGGATATATCAGCCTGAAGATATGTGGATTTCTCTTCATTATATTCATTTGTGCTTATTACAATATATGTTTGTGGTTATATGTTATAGCTTAGTTGTGTAATTTATTCAACGGTACCAATTTCATTTTCCTTATTGTTTAGGTAATGTTGCTACAATAACATTTAAGTTTATAGTATTGATGTACAAAAACACTACCAAAGTGTTTTTATATCACCTCTGTGCTGATCTTCATTTCCATAAACCTTCCCCACTGTTTGTTGACTGACACTTATGGCTGTGCTGTTTATAATTACTTCACTTTACTACCAGCAATGTGTCCAAGACCATCCATTATTACTCATGTGTTACTTTTAGTCCATCTCATTGCTTTCCCCATTCTACCTATCATCTCCATCTCAGTACTCTTGATATTGTCTGTACCCTTGATTTGCTTCTCTAAATACTATAGACAAGTGAAGTAGTGTTTTTCCTTCTAGTTCTGGCTTATTTCATTCAATCTGGAGCTGCCCAATTCCATGCAAATTGCCACCAGCTGAATAATTTATTTTTTCTTCTGCCTGCTTCCATCTCATGTATATATAAAATTATATATATATAACATTTTATATTATACACAACTATATATACCATGTTACTGTTATCCCATTGCTCATCGATGTTACTAGTGCCCGCTTGAACCAATCATGGAATATATATCATAGCATTCTTATAAATTCACCTGTAATTGGACATTTAGGTTGTTACCATATTCCAGTTACTGTATTAAGTGCTGCACTGAATATATATATATTTTCAATTACTTTTTATCTTTGGGAGATGCCAAGAAAGATAGCTGGACCTTCAGATTGATAACCAGTTTTCCCAGCACTAATTGTTAAACAGACCTTCCTTGTTCCACTTTACACACCTAGTCCCTTTGTCATAAATTAACTGTTCAAACATCTGAGGTCTTACCTCTGGGATCTCTGTTGTACTCCATTGATCTGAGAGCATGAATTTGTTAAAGGGGCTGGAGAGACTGCTTAGCTGGATTAGTTTGTATGGAGACTTCATTTTGCACAACATGGCAAACTACTCCTAAGTACCATTGGGAGTGACTCCCAAGCACTAACCACATACCACCACTTGGTTGGGTCCATAGTGTAGTATATTTTCAAAAAGACTTTATCCTAAAGGGATAAATAAACAACTTAAACAACTTATTTATCCAAATAAATAAACAATGATAAATAAACAATAAACAATATAAATAAATATCCTGAATAAATAAGTAATAATAAATAAACAATAAATAAACAACTTATTTATCCTAAAAGGATAAATAAACAAGCAGAAATAAATAACTTCAAGCTTAAAAGTTAGGGCTTTTTTTGTTGGGGGAAACTCTGACACTTTCTTTTTAAAGAGAAACAAAATTCACATAATATAAATTTCACCACTTATGTCAAATTGGTTTATAGTGTTTTTAAAATTTTCAATACCATAATTGATTTTTTGTCTAGATGTTCTATTCATTATTGAAAGCAGGATGTTAAAGTAAAAAACTATTATTGAAGAACTAATTCTCCATTCAGTTCTTAGTTTTTGCTCCTCATATTTGGAAGTTCTAATTTTAGGACATGTGTTTGTGTGTGTGATGCATGTGTGTGTGATACATTTATTTAATATATTAGTTCTTCCATAGATACAGAATGCACATACATATTTTTGTTTAATTTTTTAATTGAATAACTTTGAATTACAAGGTTACAAAGTTATTCATGATTTAATATCAGGATTGCAATATTCCAGTACCAGTCCCTTCACCACTGTCCACTTTCTCCACTAATGTCCCCGGTTTTCTTCACGCCATCCAGGTTGCCTCTATTTCAGGCACTTTTTCTTTCTTCCCTTTATGCACTGTGGTTTAAAATACTGTTACCAGTTGAGTATCATGCATATTACCTCCTTTAAGCACTGAGTCCTGGTCCAGAGCTCCAGAGTAACCACTTGTAGCGGTCCCTTCCCTGTCCTATTCCACCCTCACCCCTTGTCGGTAGCAAATTTCCTAATAAGGATCCCTCTTACTCTTTGCTTCCATTGCCTTTGGGTATTAGTTATTTTCCTACTATATTTCTTTATATTCTGCATATAAGTGAGATCTTTCTGGGTCTGTCCGTCTACCTCTGAGTCTTTTCACTGAGCATGATACTATCCAGATCCAACCAAGAATCGGCAAATTGCATGATTTCAGTTTTTCTTAGGCCAAGTAGTTTCCCATTATGTATATGTACCACAGCTTCTTTACCGAGTCATCTGTTCTTGGGCACTTGAATTGCTTTCAGATTTTGGTTAGTATGAATAACGATCCAATGAACATAGGAGTGCAGATGGCTTTTCTGCATTGCGTTTTTAGGCCTCTGGGGTACATTCCCAGGAAGCTCAATGACTATATTGTCCTTCAAAAATGCTGGACCATTCAACACTCTCCCTAACAGTGAATGAGGGTTCCTTTTCCCCTGCATCTGCGTCAATACTGGTTGCTCTTGTTCTTGTTAGCAAATGCGAGTCTTGTTGGTGTGAGTTTATATTTCATTGTTGTAATTCCCTGATTAGTTACATAGAGCATTTTTATATGCTTTTGACCATTAGTATGTCTTCTTTGAGTAAGTTTCTATTAATCTATAGCCCCTATTTTTTTTTATCAGATTGGTGTTTTTAATTGGAAAGTCCTACCAGTACTTTACATATATTGGATATTAACCGTTTATCAGGTGACTAGAGCGATAGCACAGCTGGTAGGGTGTTTGCCTTGCACAAGGCTGACCAAGGTTCGATTCCTCCATCCCTCTCAGAGAACCTGGTAAGATACCAAGAGTATCTTGCCGGAATGGCAGAGCCTGGCAAGCTACCCATGGTGTATTCTATATGCCAAAAATAAACAGTAACAACAAGTCTCATAATGGAGACGTTACTGGTGCCTAATCAAGCAAATTGATGAACAATGGGATGACAGTGACAGTGATCAGATGAGCACGGGCAAATAATTTATTCAAGTCTTTGGACTGTCTTTGTATATAATGTGTTTTTATCTATGTAACAGCATCTGAAGTCTATTTTGTCTGAATCATAGTCATTCTGTCATATCATAGTCAATCATAGCCATTCCAGTTGTTATTCATTTGATATTTGCATGAATTTTACATGGAAAATCTTACCTATTCAAATATAAAATGAACAAAAATAAATAATGAGAAATTTTTTATTCTCATAATAAATCATTCTTATTTTGCCTTTATATATTACATACTTTTCATGTAAAATGATCATTACTGCCTTTACATTTCCACATATTTTCTTTTGGGTATTATTCTGGTTCCCTTATCATATTTTATGGGTATTATTAAAATATTTTTATTGTCGATAGGTATAAGATTAATATACATCCTTTTTACCAATCATGACAAAGCCAGTAACTGAAGAAAAAAAAAGTGTATAACATAGTTCAAGAGCAGCAGATATTGTAAAGTTCTCAGATCAGATTATTATATCATTATTTAATCGTGGTGAAAGAATAATCACTATGGATAAATTATAAATATATAAATAAGTATCCATAGATTTTTGTTAGCAAAAACAGTTTTAGGAATTTCAGTAACATATGTTTCTGTCTTTCCACAATCTAGTCCATAGACATTTTTATAATTTATTCTCTTACTTTCTAACCAAAAGCAGGCAATTCTAGAACTCAAATGGGTATCTAAACATCATATCCAATCTGTCACAAGGTTTGATCTGACCTTTTCACCCAATGTTCACATTAAGCCAGTCTCTACACAGTATGCTTCTTTCCCAGGAAAAAGGTTAGGGAGTATAATGATCCAAGTTCTAGTGACCTTATGAAACCTTATGTGTAATTAGGACAAGGAAGTAACAATGAATAACAATTAACTCTATTAGTAAAATTGTCTAACATTCATCTGAAGAGGTGGAGCGTCAAAGGAAAAGTAGTGCATTTAGCTAAGACTGAGTAAATATTAAATTTACTCATCTTCCAAAAATAAGTAAAAAATTGAACAAAGTACTTAATTGCTTAATATGGGCAGCTCAGGACTGTGGTATAAGTGAAAGTAGTTCAATTACTAAAGAGTATGTAATATATGAAATGAGTAGAATAGACAAATGCATTCAATCTTCAATTGAAATGCATTAAATTCAAATAGACAAATACATTCAATCTGGGTCCAATCTTCAGCACCCCATATGTACCCCTAAGCACAGTGCCAGGATCTGTGCACAGTTGGATCTGGACCAAAAACCAAAAAGAAAAAACATATATATGGCTGCCTAGATGGGTCTAACATTGGTTGCAAATCATTAGGGAAGAATTGGGAAATGTTCAACATGACTGAAGATATTCAGAGTCCAAGTAGGACATTTCTAGGGTGTGTTAATGCTCATGAATCCTTTGCTTACAGCTTAGTTAAAATGTGAAGTATGTGTGAGTGGGGTTTTTTTACTATAAATATAGGCATTAGGAATGGGGTATCATACTTTCACTTGGTGCTGCTCAGGGGACCTTATGTGGTACAGGAAATTTGAACAGTATCATAGGGTGTAAGCAGCACCTTACTGCCTATTCTATCTCTCACATTTTTAATGAGGTAGCTAATTATAGCTACAAAGGTATTGCATGTATTCTTTATAATGCCACTAATGAAAGATGTTCTAATTCTTTAAATTCTGTATCATAGATAATATTGAGCACCTCAAGATGAGGCCTCAAACAAGCAAGCAAACAACACGTATAAATATATTTTGGTTTTGATGCCAAATCCATCAGGGCTTGAGCCCTACCCTTGCCTTAGTGTTTGGCGGTTGCCCTGGCAATGCGTAAGGGGACCAGGTAGTGTTAGGGATCAAATTCAGGTCTCCTGCATGCAATTATATGTTTCATCCAGTTGTGCTAGCACTCTGCCCCTCCACCTCCTTATTTCTTTTAATTGAATTACAGTGAGATACACAGTTACGAGGTTGTTCATAGTTGGATTTCAGTTATATATATATATATAACTTATATATATAACATATATATATAACATACACACACACACACACACACACACACGAGATCTCCAAGCCAGCTCAGATCGGGACTGGGCTTCTTCTGCCCAGATCCCCCATTTTCCAGTAGCTAGGCAGTCACACCCAGAAACAGCCCCCAGCACCCTGTGATCCCATCAACAGCCAACATCCAGAGACTGCTGCACAACATCTCATAGCCTAATTCTTCCTCTTAGAGAACCTGGCAAGTTACCGAAAGTTCCCTGCCTATGTGGGAGAGACTGGCAAGCTCCCCATGGCATATTCATATGCCCAAACCATGAACAATGATGGATCTTATTCCCCTGACCCTGAAAGAGCCTCGAATGATGCATCATTTGGAAGGACGAGTAAAGAGAGGCATCTAAAATCTCATGGCTAGGACGAATGGAGACGTTACTGAGACTTCGAGAAAAATCAACAATCAATGGGACAACAATGATGATGATGATGATGAGGCAAATGCAAAGAGTTTGAACAAAGTACTTAATTGTTTAATATGGCAGCTCAGGAGTGTGATATAAGTGATAGTAGTTCAATTACTAAAGACTATGTAATATATGAAATAGGTAGAATAGACAAATGCAGAAAGTTGCAATGTAGCCCAAACCTGGAGAGGGGCAGTCTGAAAATAGGGATTGACTGCTGATTTGGGAGTGAAAAGATGCTTTAAAGTTAGATTGCTATATTGGTTGTAGAATTTTATAAATATACATGTAACACTGAACTTTATCCCCAAAATGAATGAATTACTCTGATTTATATCTCAGTAAATAATATATATTCCCATGAAGGAGAGGCATCAGGATCACTAAGGAACATGCTGTTGGCACTAGAATTTCAAATCATAGTCATGTCTTTTCTAGGAAAGTGCTTTAAGCTACTGAGCCATTTTTCCCCATGACTTTCTGAGGTGAAAAACAGGCAAAACCTGATTTTTTATGGCATGCTACCAACAACTAAATTAATTAACAAAGATGATTATAGTATTTTAAAGAGTGCATATTGATGAGGCAAAAAGTACTGAGCATTGATAAAGAAACATGAAAGGTTTAGATTGCTTTTCCAAGCAACAAAAACAGTGTGTGTGTGGGTTTGTGTGTGTGTGCATGTTTTTACTTTTGGTTAAATAAAAGTCACAAAATAAAGAATGTGTGTATACACCTATTTAAGGGTCTGGAAGGACATACATGTACAAAAATTAATACTTAATAGTGGTAAACTCTAAATAATAGAATATAATGTTTTTATTTTCTCAGTTCCATATTATTCAGTTCATTATACAATGCACATATTTATTTTATATTTAATTTTAAGATATTTTATATGTATTAACACATGCAAAGTATCAAGATTAGAATGCTAGGCCTTCCTCCATTGTGGGTCTATCCATTATGCATTCTCTTGCTTCTAGCACAACTAATTCTATTTTATTTGAGCCCTGCAAACTCATATGTTATTTGTGTTACTTTGATGCAAATTAAAATTTTATTTTGAATTCAAAGAATATTATCAATAAGTTATGTATTTACCTTTATATAAGTGCACAGAATATCATATCATCTCATATCAAATAAGTGACAAAATTATGTGAAAAAATAAGGCTGTGATATGGTGGATGGATCTTTTGTGATGGAAATATATTCATGTAGCGTATTTCAAATTATGAAATAAACATAACTAAAAACAAGAAGCATCTCTCCATATCTACTAGAGGCATAATGTTTTTCTTGAATTAATAAAGGTACCTGCTAAGTAACTAAAGGAAGTCTGAATCAGAAACCAAGAGCTAAAATTTTATTTCTATTTTTGTCATGGTAATAAATGTCTTCCCTGGTGACAGTTTTGATCCCTGGGAAACAGGTTCCCCAAGCACTGCCAATGTGACTCTGGTGGCTTTCAGCACCTCTGAGTCCAAGCATGAAGCCATCAGGACCATACCATTAACCCTAGTCCTGCTGAGAGTGATTTCTGGGCTTCTTAGCACATCTAGATGCGGCTCCTACAAAAAATAGTAATAGTAATTTTTAAAATTACATCATAATCCTAGGAATCAGCTAAACAAAGGAGGTAAAAGACTTATAAATGAAAAACCATAATTCACAAGGAAATGGAGGGAAAAAATCTGTGTTCATGGATTGGAAGGACTAACATTGCTAAACTGACCTTTCTATAATCTATGTTCTGAACCCACAATTTGGAAACGGTCCATGGCTCATTCACTCCTAAAGATATTCTGAATGTTTTCCAGCTAATCATCATTGGATGCTTCTCTGTTCCTCAGAACCATCAGAGGTTGTATGTGAAGTTAATTTGCCAGTGTGACCCACATTATTCACATCCAGCAATGATGAGGGAAGCTATGTTTGTGTTTTCACAGTTATTATTACAAGGGAGAAAAATCCTATGATATCCACCTTTTGTTCTTGTTGTTTAGAAATAGCTATAGTTCCCTTATAACCTAGTATTAAATTGCAGTGATAGTACAGTTCTCCTTTGTTAGAGGTGCTGCCAATCTTTCTCTCTACTGTCTCTCCCCTTAGTGTGATATTTCAAAAAGAGCTGAAGAGTTATGATAATCCCTGATGGTTTCTAAAAACCTTCTTGTCAGGTTCTCAATGGGTCTTCTGGGAAAGTCATTTGGCTTGCCTGAGTCTCAATTCTTACAACTATTAAACAGGACTAATAATGGTATTAATAGTGAGCCTCCCACAATAACAGTGGGAGAGTTACAGGAAAGAAGGCTGTAAACATCTAACCTATATCCTGGGACAAACTAGTCACTGAACAAACAGGTAAGCATGCCTCCTCCAAAAGGCACAGCATTTTCAGCTTTCTTTCTGTAGGTCTCTTTATTACTTATTTATGTGACCATTATTTTCCTTATTTCTCCTATTTCTTCATGAATCTCTTCAGCTTGTGAGTCAAGCTATTTCTTTTTATAGCTCATTCTGTTGAACACAATGTCTTTTCATGGATAGGGGTTCTAAAAATGATACATAACTATAAAATACAATAACTTTGATATACTTATCTCAAATCCATGAGTAAAAATATATTGATGATATAGCATCTAATAATTCTGCAACAGTAGGACTGTGTAATGTAATTTATACTTATTTTTTATCATTTAATCTAATGTTGAGAACACAGAAACAGGTACAGCTTCTTTCTCTTTTCTCAAATGAGGAAACAGATTAGTCGGTGTTAAGGATGCTTTGTAGTCATCAATTGATTTGTGGTGGAAATTGTTGCTCGGGCCAGTTCTGGTCATCCTGAATGCCCCTACCCTCTGATCCAACTAGACTGACACTCCCCTTCACCAGGGAGTGACCAGGATGCTGTCATCACTGGTCATCACTGGTGTAGTCCTGAAGAAATGGAAGGCCAATCTAAATCATGAAGAAATTTCAGAGACCCAAACTTTTTTAAAAATCTATTTGTTTTTAAATTAGTGAGTCACAGTGAGGGTACAGTTACAGATTCACACATTTTCGTGCCTGTTTTTCCCTCATGCAATATTCGAGAGCCCATCCCTCCCACAGTGTCCATTCTCCACCACCAATGAACACAGTATCCCACCCATCTCCCATTCCCATCCCCCCCACCCCACCCGTCTCTGTGGCAGGGCATTCCAATTTGTTCTTTTTAGAGACCCAAACTTGATAGCACAAATGGCAAAGTTGTAGGAACAGAGACAGGATATTCACAAACACAACCTGGAAAGAAAGGCAGATTTCCTTCTTTCCTTCCAAGAAATCCTTCTTTGGGCCTATCTACAAGCAAATAATGTACAAATGACCTCTTGTTCCAGGGTTCAAGTGTGTCACCTCTTCCTTGCTTTGTTTTATAGGAAGGATTTTGTCATGTTATGGACTAAAGCTTAATCTGGATTCTCTCTGCATGTTTTGCTTTGGGTATCAGGTACGTGTTTCACAAGGAAACCTACTCATTCATTTCATGACTCAGCTCTCTTCTCAGTTACTCTCTTGGTGGATAAAGTCAAAGTCTTACTTATGAGGAAACTGGTTTTGCCACCGCTTTTCTGCAAGGTAGCATCATGCTTTTTTCTGGAAACAAAATTTAATAGTGTGCACATCGCTAAAGCAGCAAACTATTTCAGTTCCCTTCTGTATTTTTTTTTAATGTTTTTTTCTTCTCATCATGAAACTGGGTCATAGTAAACATAACCTAGTTACAGCTAAGTAGAGACTGGTTTAAGATTGTAAAAAGAAAAAAAAAAGTAGTGCTCTAGAGGACTGGGAGAGGAGAGCCATTAAGACTTCAATATTTTGATATGGATTCAAAAGGAGGCAAAAATTGCAACTGGGGCCAGCCACCAGGAAAAGGGTGGGAAAAGAAATGACACTGGACACTGCATACACATTGTGTTACTGGCGAGTCAGAGTGTATAGACTTTGGGAATTCGTGAAGAGGACATGCTGCCAATGTAGGCAAATGGGCTTGACAAAGAAAGGTCTGGATGCTATTCTATTCAGAATGTGTCTTATTCTGTTCTCCAAACTTGTCTGTGCTATATATTATTGTTTTGTTTTGTTTGGCAGTGCTCAGAACTGACTCCTGGCTCTACCTCCTGGTAGACTTGGGGGACCACATAGGGTGCTGGGGATTGAAGCCAAGTTGGCTGTGTGCAAGGCAAATGCCCTAACTGTTGTACTATCAATCTGGCCAGTGTGATATGTAGTCTTATATCCAGTTATGTAAGGTGCTGAGAAGCTAAGCCAGGCCCTCATGCATCCAAGACAAGTGCTTTATCGCTTAGCTACATTACTGTTCTCTATTTAAAAGTTAAATTTTGAAAGACAAGGAATTAAGGAACTTTGTCCAGTGTTTTAGAGCTTCTGGTAAATCAAATTTTGAATGCAGATCTGGATGACTCAGAATTCATGCTAATATGAGAGATATATTGGAGGTTACACTTCAGTTTTATCCCCGACAGCTTAGATGGGCTCCAGCCTGGTCAGGAGGCTAATGTGCTATCCAACCCATTTTATTTGCCACATTTCACTCAAGTGAATGAAATCTCCCATGGGTAGAGGAGGCAGAAGGCTGTAACCTACAGGAGTTCTCTCGTGTGGGTAAAGGGATAGCATCTGAGGTCTTGACCTAAGATGAGACAATCTACTTGCAGCTTTTTGGAGCAGGCCACTAGCTCCACCCTTCTTTCTCTCATTGACATTTCATTGCTCTTGCAGGCTTTCTCTCTCATGCCCTGTAACATGTCTACAGTGATTTGAGAAGGTTCCTGTGCTTCCACATGTCCCTCCAAGCTGATAATTCCACAGGGCATGTTCTAAAAATAAAATGAAGCTATTCTAAAGCAGAAATCTTCATTTGCTCAGAGCTAAGCTTCTAGGAAGCCCCAGGCAGTCACAGACACATTTGCAAAGATCTGCTCTCTTTCTTATCTGTACTCAGAACCTTGGCCCTGACCTGGAACACTTATTTGCATTCTTTGACCACTGCTAGCTCTCTCCACCTCCCTTGCATTCAAGATGAAAGCAGATTTGGAGAGGGTCAAAAAGGAATGCTTTAAGCATTCTTAGAACAATGGTGGGACTGTGGAAACCACCAGAATATCATTTGGGGTAGGTACAGAAGCAAGGCTAACTGGGCTTGCGGAATCCCAGGACTATGGACAGAAATCATAGAAACGTACTCGAGGGTCACATGTAAGACATTCTGGCACCTAGAGCTATTTGAAGGTGATGTGCATGTTGCAGAGTTCTAGAAGGCCATGTATTTCTTACTAAAAGCTGGAGCCAAGCTGGAGCAGCACATAAGGTGGAACAAGGACGAAATCACCCTTAAAAACCTGGCACCAAGTGGATTGATATCTCCATGCAAGGTCTGCAGTGTCAAGAGGGCAGCCAGGCACAGTGGGGACAGGGATCTGGTAAATGACAAGCTCAGATTTCTGACAACAGATTCCAGGAGAAAAAAATTGGTCAATCCCATGATATCCAGCAGAGATTCCAGGGTGAACTGTGAGTGAGAGGGGTTGGTGGATAGCATACCACCTCAGGAATCCAACTGATGGTGTTAATCCGCTGGACTAAAGAAAAGAATGAATGAAACAGACAGAACTTTTGCCAACATGTGAAAAACCAGGACAGCTTCACAAAGTCATCGACCAGACAGTGATTTGGGTCCATGGAAGCCTCTGAGGAACCAGAACCATGTGACCTGAACGTGAGGCAGGAAATAAGAGAGTGTTGGCATTATGGAGGACACCTTTATGGGGGTGCAGCCAGAGGAGCAAAAGACTCTTACAGAAGCCTGGAATTGGTTCTGTGGCCAGTGGCTCAAGGACAATGGGAGTTGGGCGCTAGTAGGAGATGGGTGATCAAACCTTTCTTACCTTCAACTCAGGCCTCACAGTATTCCATGGCTTCAAGAAACATGGGGCTCAGTTAAAGTCATGTTAAACTTGCTGTGTTATGGCAGTCCTTGGTCAAAGGTAGAAGATCTGAAAGTTTAATCAGTGTCATAATTATCTGGAGGGCTTTGTAGTCAATTTATTTATTTTGGATCCTTGGGCCACACTTACTTGTGCTTACGGCTTACTCCTGGCTCTGTGCAATGGGGTCACTTCTGGTGGGGCTCAGGGGACCATAGGCAGTGTTGGGGATTGAATTCTTATCAGTTGTGTGCAAGTCTTACCCACTGTGCTATTTCTCTGATCCCAAATTTATAATTTTTCTTTTCTTTTTTTTTTTGGGGGGGGGAGGGAAGGCCAAACCCAGTGGTACTTGGGGGATATTCCTGACTCTGTGCTCAGGACTCTTCCCTGGAAATTCTCACAAATCATATGTAGTTCAGGGGATTCAAACCCGTGTCAGTTGCATGCAAGGGAAGCTCCCTAACCCCCTGTACTATCTCTCTGGCTATGGAAGGCTTTGTAACCCCAGATAACTGTACTTTGTCCTAAAAATGACTGATTTGGTGATTCTGGAAACCTACCTCTATATTTTAAAGATCTTTTTGAGATGCTGTGTTGCTGGTCTAAGGAACTGTCCCTCCATATGTTTCCTTCCCCATACTTCCTTAGCCAACAAATGCAGCACTTTCTTGATTACAACTACTATATCAAGAATGAGATGAGTAAGCGGTTATAAGGCAGGGTAAATGTCAGGACAGGAAAATCACTGAGGACAAGGATGTTATGAATGTGTGTGTGTGCGCGCGCGCGCGCGTGCATATCTGCACCGAGACACAATTCTGGGAAGTTTACTAGGCCATGTGATTTTGAGACTAGAAATTGATTTTATAGTCAGAAAACCCTGAATCCACTTCCTTCCTGCCTTTTGATGGTTGGTTGACCTTAGACTAGTTAATTAAGTTCTTGGATCATCAGATTCCCTATCAGCCAAATGGCCCTGAGTCTCTTAATGCTGCCATGAGCAGAGGCATGTTCCAGGCGTGGTGCCATGGAGAGAATGTCTGCCATCCTGTCTGCTCCCACAGAGCCCACAGTCTGCTAGTGGTGGTGGGATTGGAGATAAGCCTGTACAGTGCAGATGCATCAATACTATGAGCCATGACAAAGTAAAAGCAGATGACAGGGAAAGAGGAAGGATGGGATTAGAAATGGCCGTCAAAGAAACCATCCGGGAGAGGTGACATTTAAACCAAGAACTGGATAGTGCAGAGACATTTAGATGACGAAAAGACTCCTTTTTGCCACACAGACTCCCTTCTGGGGTGGATATTTGAGTAGATATGTGAGCTACAGAATACAGATGGTAAACTATTGGTTAAGTCTCCTTCTTACCAACAACTTCATTCTCCTCCTGGTCCTTCCTGTTGTTAGTAAAATTATGACAAGGACTAGAAAGCTAGAAGACAAGCACATGAGCAAGGTCCCCAAAGTTAAATGAACTTCCAATACTTTAGAATGGTCCAAGGTCAGTAGCACTGAAGCACAGAGGGTTAGCTGAGGAGGGAAGTGGGGGCTAGAACTGAGAGTGGGGTAACTAATGTTAGGACTGATACAGACCCTTGAATTGCTTTTGGGGACAAACAGGGAAAAAATTCTGGAGAGCAGAGTGACCTTCTGACATGGGTATTAGGAAGAGTCACTGTTTTCATGCTCTCTTGTGCTCACTGTGGGGTGTCAATGGAGAAATCTAAAAGCGGACTAAAAGCGAAGGGCAGTGGCCCAACTCTGAAGCAGGAGTGAATGGCCAGGGCCAGTGGTGACAGAGGGATTGAGAAGCAGTGATGAACAGGGTGCGGCTGCGAGATGAACTGGAAGGCAGAGGGTCTGGGGCAAAGAAGGACCCTGCTCTAGAGGTCGGATGGACAGCAAGAGTTTGGGGATCTACTGCAAGATGGCCAGCGGGTGACAGAGAGGCAGTGCTCCTTTCTGTCGAACAGTATATTTTCCTGCTTTACTGAGAAGCGTAGTGTGAGGACTGAGTCAGATGACAGGTATGAAAAGCACTTTGGCAATTGTAAAACATTTTTTCAAATGTGAGGTGCTATTTTTATTACCCTCAGTTTCTCTGTATAGAATGTGACCCAATAACTGGATGACGACAGTGTCTGGCTGTTATGGATACAGTGTCATCAAAGGAGACAGAAGCCCGAGTCTCACCCACCAGAGCCTCTGGATAGGGTCTCGGGAACCACCCTTCACGGCAGTGCCCTACTAGGTCTCTCAAAGAAACAAGTGATTTACTAAGCAAAGGTGTGTACATCATCAGATGTGGAAGTGGCAACAGCCTCACATGAATGATGGGTGCAAGGAAGAATTCCTCAGGGGCGCTAATGGGAGCTAGTGGCAATGACATGAAATGCACACATCCTGATTATTACGCTGCACAGACTCCTGGTTCCTGGCATACACAGACACAGCCAACAGAGATATTCCCTGCACTGTAACCAGGGCGTAAGATAAGTAATTACTCATCCCCATTGGACTTTGGGAATGCTTTAGGTCCATATCTAGGGCCAGGTTGGGCAATTTGTGCCATGGGAGTCCTTTTACTTATATCTGTTCTCTTCCTCCATTTCTCTGTTTCCCCCTTCCTCTTCTACTTCCCTTCCTCCTCTCCCTCATTTGCTTTTCCATCTTCTACTGTCACATAAGAAGCCAATCTGTGATTCCTACACAGATGCATTTGAGGCCCAGGGTGCTATGCAAAGACATTTATGGGAGCAGCTGCCAGGGTTTGTTGAGAGGGTGATAAGGGTGAGGATAGTAATTCTATGTGCCCACTTCTGTTTTCTTCTGTTGTTTGGAAGCACAGGCTGACATGTGGCTCCTTCTGCTAGTGTGTGTGTGTGTGTGTGTGTGTGTGTGTGTGTGTGTGTGTGTGTGTGTGCGCGCGCGCATATGTGTGCATGTGCGTGCTCCATGGCCCTGCAAGGCCTATTATCTTTAGACCTCAGCCAAACTTCTTGAGGACTTGTTCAGAGTACAGCAACTGCTTGCACTCCAAGTCCCTGAGGTTCCATAGAAATCTGCAAACATTGGCAAACTCATTTGCAGTGAAGGATTTTATATCAAGACTCCTCCAAGGGCTGTGGCAAAATAGCTTAATTCCAAATTGCATAAGCAGTTTGTGGGTCTGTTCTGTGATTATTCTTTCTATCTCCTCAGCAGTGATCTGACTTGACTGGTCCAGCCCAGCTCCTGGTCCTTTTTCTCACTTTCTCTTGGTTTGAAAGTTTGACTCTTCTAGAAAGTCTCATGAGTCTTAGAGAACAGACTCTTTTTCTGACTTTCTGCTTCTTAAAGCCTTTTTCCCCTTGTTTCAGAACCATAGTTGAAGTAGTCCATTCAAAGTTGTGTTATTTCTTGCAATAGGAAGCATTGTCCTTATTTGAGCTTCTGCACACAGCTGGCATTTTCATTTATTCAATAAATGTTTACTGATTAGTGATTACTGGGGATACACATAAAATAAGACAGCTTTTGCCTAGAAGACATTCACAATCAAGAGAGAGTGATAAATGTAAAAGAAAAAAAAATACAACTTATTATTTTAAGTTTTTTTTTATATATAAATAGGAGATGTTTGCATTTACTGGTATTCACCTCTGGATAAACTAGGGCAGAATGGAACATCTGCCACTATTATTTCTGGAACTTCCATGGTACTACTAATAATGACAGTATTTTCACCAAGAAATCTTACCTTGATATTATGTATTTGTGGATGGTATCTCTACAATATAACCAAGAAAACTGAGGCATGTGGCAGGTAAATGAGTTGCTCAAGGCCAGACATTGAGAAAGGGACAGAACAAGAAATGAAACCCTTGTTTATTTCACTCCCCTCTATGATACTCTTTTTTACATGTACACTTGCTACCAGTCTGAAAAATAATAGAAAATGACTTTTGAGGTCATCCCATGCAACATTGCTTCTGTTTCTATAATTGCGCCAGCCCCGGACTTGTGACATGACAAGGGAACATTCCATATTCAGAAGATCATTAAAGAAAATGACAGACAGCAGATCATCTTTATGCACGAGGAAACAACACAAATGGAAAAATCTATGAACATCATATTGATAAGATCCATAAGTCTCCTGGAAATTTGCAGCACAAACAAATTGGCCAAAATATAAATGAACAATGCCACACCAATGGGAACATGCAAACCATGTGACCATATTCACTGAAAACGATCTATTCTGTTCAGTATGAATTAATTTCCTGGTGAAACAGGAAATGTGGCTTAACTACCTACTCCTTGAGTGAAGCATTTATGAATTGGGTGTTTAGAAAAAGGAGTATCTGAATTTTGTATGGTGGAGTATAGAGAAATTAGAAAAAATGATCTATGTATGCATCCACAGTGAATAGGTCTTTTGGCCATATGCCTATAAATCTGGCAGTATTCAGAGATAGGGACTTTTTCTTTTAGTCAGTATTTTTTTCTGCGGGGGGTCTCTTGGAAGATAGGGCCACTCTGGGGAACTTGGGCATGGAATTAAACATATTAAGCATCAAGGCCCTGCCCCACTCTCTAATAAAGTGGAGAGTTCCAGTTGATCAGGGAAGTTGGGTCATCTGATCAAAGATTCCATTCTGACTTTCCCTTAGATGCCCATGTATTGGAGGATTTTTTTACACTTTTCCTCAGATAAGTATCTTCCCTGGAAGAATCTAAATACATCAGTGGAAAACAGATTCCCGTCCACCTCCCCATGCCACCTCAGGGCCTTGTGCAGCCACTGGTACGTGTGAACTGAATATAAAGCACAGTCCACTCTGTTTTTCCAGGCCCAAATCATCCTCCCTATGCATAAGCATGCCACTATTTTCCTAGAGGGCTCTTTGGACGGCTCATTCATCCTTCCTTGGATTCAGTAATTTTAGAGAGGATAAACACTAGGCTGCATTCATAAAATAGGTCTCATCTCTTTGTAAAACTGTACAGAATGATAGTGAGTTACTAATGCTCCAACAGTTACTAAGTGCTTAAGCATAAATATATACATACATGTACATATAATAAACATTTTTCATATATAACTTTATTTAGCTCTCCCATATATATATATATATATATGTAAAGGAAACACTATCATTTCCATCTTATATATGCAGAGACTTATCCAATGGGGATAAGAACCAATATCTGCAGAACAAGGGTCACCTACTTCAATGTCAGAGACCTTTGCATCTGTGGCTGGTACTATCTCACAACCCTATTTTTTAGGTCTAAAATACAAATTAGAAGTTTACTATTCTGACAAGTACTCAGTAGATAACCTACTTAATTTTAACATTAAGCAACGTTTTGTTTAGTGGTGCAAATTCCTGTTGCTATAATTAGCAAAAGCTCCTGATGTATTTGCTCATAATAGATTATGGATAAGTTGGAATACAGGTATTATTAGTGGTGGAGATAGAGATGAAGATGAGGTTTATAACATTTACAAAAATATTATTGTATAGTAATATTTTTCTTGAATGATCTCATCTAACACAATAAAAAGTGAGTGCAAGTATTATTGCAATTTGGTAGATGAGGACACTGGAACATTGAAAGAACATTCTTGCTTAAGGTCACATCATCTAGAAATGGTGGAACAGAGACTTTGCCCCATACCTGCCTAAATATTTAATCCCTTGTATGGCATCTAATTTTGCCTTTCCTTGGGGGAAGTCCAGCTTCCAATCTGGCAGGACCCCATCTACCTTAACGGCTGAAACTCTGAAAGTTCTTTTGGTTTCCTTTTAAAACATTAAGCACATCAACAGTAGAAGGACCCCTTGTGCATCCATCTCTGTTCCCTAGAATGGGAATCACTGGGTCCTCTACTGTCAGCCAGCGAATTCTCCTGCAGGAGCCAGGAAAGGGGAGAGCGGTCCCACAAGCCTCATTGTAGGAGTGTGGGCATTGCTCTATGTGGAACCCTATAGACTAGGGGTAGATTAAGGCTCCAAGATACACAAAATTCAAAATTGAAGCAATAAAGCACTTTTTTTTCCTCTAGACTAGCAATTGCCCCTTAATTAGACCATGAATAGCAATTGCACAATAAAGTCTAACAGGAATTTGTGGGTAATTAGAGTATGTCTTGGGCTGTGGGTTTTAATGGAGGAACCCAGCTAATCACTGAGTGACTTTCACCCTCTCCCGAGTGATAAAATCCTCATGAAACACCTATCAATCACACAGAAAAATTACCAAGTGTAATTTTATTTCCTGCTGGTGTGGGACTATGAGGATTGAAAACTTCTCTCTGCCCAGAACACTTCCTTTGCGTTCTTGTGAAAGAATGCAGGAGCTTTTTAAAAATAATTTATTTATTATAATTATGGGCTGGGGCAATAGCACAGCAGGTAGGGCATTTACTTGCACTCGACCGACCCGGGTTCGATTCCTCCGTCGCTCTCAGAGAGCCCAGCAAGCTACTGAGAGTATCTCACCCACACGGCAGAGCCTGGCAAGCTACCTGTGATGTATTTAATATGCCAAAAACAGTAACACCAATGGAGACATTACTGGTGCCCATTTGAGCAAATCGATGAGCAACGGTATAGGATGACATTACTTTGTCCTTTCCCCCCTTGCCTCAAGGAGCTCATCCCGGTTTTTCCAGGAGTTTAGGCTTACCCCAGTCACATTAAGGTGTTCCCGAATCTCTCCCATCCCTTTGTTTAGCTGTAATCACTTCTCTATGCTCTCTTCCCCAAAACAGTTAATCCACTTTCCCTTAATCTGACTCTGCTAATTTGTCAGGTCAGACCTTCCTAGGATACTGAACTTAAATAAGTTAATATTGCCTTTCTCCTTTCCTTATGCCTTTTGAATAATTTACTTTAAAGCAATGTCCTTTTTGTATAGACACAAGAAGACAATATTATGCTTTTGTAACTTGGGACTTAATTGGCTTCAAATATTATTCATTCCCGGGCATCTGCTTTCTCCACTTAAGCCTCAGTTGCCCTCAGTTTTTAGCAACCCAAAAGCAGGGTCCCGACGAGGGATGGGACGGATCCAGGGCAAGCGGTGAGTTATGTGCTACCCTGGCATCGAGATGGGCCTGGCCAAAGTGCCTAATTCTTATCTATAAGTTAAGAACTTGATCATGGACAAATGCTGTCATGATCCAAAAGTAAGACTAGGACCCTGCTAGGGATAGGAAAGACTGATCTGGCCTGAGCACTGTAGTCTGAGATTGAGATGGTCCCAGGAGAGCAATTCTATAAACTTTAATGCATCTCTTATTGTGTTCATACAAAATGAATAATGTTATGAATGCTTATATGTTTGCTGGATGAGAAGAGGAAAAACACACTCATGGGACTCCACCCTTGGGTGGATCCTCCTGCTGAAAGAGAATTAAGTCCTAGGAGAAGCATCCCCTGAGGGAAAGGAACTTTACCCTATTGATTGTGACCACACCTATGTGTATGCCCCAAACCCCTCATGCTGGGGGGATTTAACTGGGCTGTAAGAGTGGGTTGGGGGGCCTAGATTCACAGATCCAGAGAGAGATCGGCAGCCGGGAGAGAAGCAGAGAGAAAGAACGAAATAAACTGATCGAGCAACCAGTTTGGCCTTCTTCCTTCCGCTGCCTGCCCTTGACTGACAGCCATACACAGCGGTTCCAGAGAACCGAACGCAGGCGGTGAGACAGCCGCCCGGAGAGCCCGTGAGTGCACACCCCCGTTGGCGTGCTTTAGTTTTTCACACAACGGGAAGACAGTGATACAGTGATTATAGTTATGATAATGTGTTTACACTGGTGTTGACATATATAGACTTGCTGTACATAGTTACCTCACCAGTATCAAGTGACCATCCCCCCATCCACGGGTGCTGCTGTGCCATATCCCATCCACTTACTCCTATTCCCAATCTGTAGTTAAGAAGTACAGAAAACCATTTCTTTATGACCATTGTATAGTCTCTTTGAAGCTGAGTAATTTCTTCAAACTTTTTCTTGCAAAAAAACAGATTCAGAATTGAAATGCAAGTCTTTTATCTCTAAAGTCCAAGGCCTTTCAGCTTACTATAATTGCTCTGCATTTACTGAGTATCTACTATGTGCCGTAGCCTTCCACACATCCTGTAGTTTAATGGCTTCAATAGTTATCTAAACACATGTATAGGACTTGTAGTTAGCATCTTGAACTATAATTCTCTGGAAAACTTAGCAAAGCAGATACCAATGTTTGAATCTGGAGTTTGGCTGCACAGGAGAATAAAAATCATTGTAGCCTGAACACTGATGATGGGTCTTCTGACTTTGCCATATAAAAAGATGAGAATCAGGATTACCTTGCTGGGAGCAACTTAGGTCAGTAAAATTGATAAAAATACCCATTCTAGTCGATAAAAATACCCATTTATTGACCTGAGTTGGGTAATCCTGGGAAGACTGGAGAAAGCAGGTGAAGGCTTCATTCTTCTATGCTTCTAGAATATGGTAGGAGCAGCAAAATGAGTCCCCAAAAGGAAATTTTTGGCCGATAAAGAAACTGAAGTACCTACCCATAGGAGCAGGGGAAGGAAATTAGTTCAATATCAAATAGGGATCAGTGAATCAACAATAACAAAACAAAACTCAGACAGAGAACAAAAAGCATAGCTTTGGAATCTGGAATCATGGCTAGAAATGCTATTAGAAATTCATCCACTAATAGTGACTAGCCTGCACTAATGTGCCCATTATCTTTCATTTAGTCCAGAGCAATTTGCAAGTGATCCAGGGGAGTGTTTTCCACCTCTAAGGGTGAATCCTAAAGCTCCAGAGGATAAGACACATCAAATCTTAATCTTGCACTAACAGCATATAGTTATTGCTCAAGATATTAGTATCATCTACATATTTAAAACTATATTAAAACCAAGCAAAGAAACAGCTTCAGGTCTAGCTGAAGAAGCAAATCGTTCTTTATACTGATCATCTGTAAGAGTAATGCATAATTTCTTTTTTGGAGGAGGTCAAGGATTTCTTTGAAAAACTGTTGGAATCTCCCAGTTCTGATCCCAGAAATACACACAGGCAATTAAAAACAGACAACTTGCAGAAAGCAGAAGAGATATTTTCATAATTACCTGGGGCAATCAGTATGTAAGTTGAATACATTTAGTGACTTTGCTGTTTCTCTCTCCTGCTATAAGCATTGACAATACCTAATTCCTGTGGTGATGTAAGGCCTCTGGACTCTTGAGAGAAAAACATTGCAAGTCGTGAATCTGAGTGGCTGAGGCCAGATAGGACCCTTGTTCAGCATCCTGGTTCCCAGCAGCATCAGCAGGACAAAAGCAGTTTGTGAGTCATTTGCTCTGTTCGGCTTTGGGCCATTGGTTTCCCTTCATGTCAGTGTCCTTCCAGAAAAATGATTTAGGTCGAGCTCAAGGATAAATGCTGACTGGCTTATCCTGAGCTCTCAAGTATAAGAAAACCAGTGATGGAAAATAGAATACAAGTTTAGAATTGCTTCACTTGGTTGAGTGATACCAGTATATTGTGAACAAGAGACCAATCTGCTAACATCTTGAATCTAAGTCTTGGCTTATTCTTTTAGAGAAAAAAAGACTCAAAAAAAGATACTTCATATATTTTATAACCAAATCCCTATTTTTGCTTGCAACGCTCCCACTTACCTAACAAACAGAACTACATAACCTAGGAATTTACTTGACTTGACCTAACTTGCTTGACATTGCCCTGCATCCTCATTTTCTTTTCTCTTTAGTCCCTCATCCAGGATAGGAAGACTCTAAAGCTTTAGAAATTTTCCTACTCATTCGATTTTGTGCCAAGAGTCTCTCCTATGTAAAAACAAACTATTCCACTCGGACTCTGAGCTACTGAAGAGGGATCATTTAAACACAAGTTTACTATGGAGCAGTCCCCTGCCACTTTCCCTTTCTATGGAAGAGGAATCTGCTACCATCTGTATGTGACAAGAGCAAGTGGCTAGGGGACTGTTCGAGTCACTAGACAAGGATTTATTCCTTCTTAAGAGATTTAATAAGAAGCACATTTTATGTCTCTTATACCTCTTTGCTGTTTTTCTCTTACCTTCATTTGTCCCCAATAAAGTATATGGGTATCAACAGGCCTCTCAAATGTCATGCAACAGGGGAACTCTACTGCAGGCAGAAGAGTGACAAGAAAAGGACAAGGCACTTATTCCCTCTTCACAGCCTCAATGTTCTGATCTATGCATCTATATAGATCAGTGATTGTGGAGCAATGTACCCAGGGGCTGGTCAATCAAGTAGACCTGGGTAGAACAGCTGAACTTCAATATTCCAGCTGTGTGACCCTCGGAAAATCCTACAAAAGTCTATTTTCTCATTGAAAAGAGTTTTTATGTCTGTTAGAATTTCAGGGAGGGAGGGCATGAAATAGAATGTGAAATATTGGACTAACTGTAAGTGCCCATTGATATGAGAGTTGTAACCAGAACTATGGGCTTCCAAATATCTATATTATTTTTCCATTTCCACTATTCAAGCATCATAACATTACTATGGATCCTATAAAAATAGAAAGAGAAACATTATTTTAAGGAGGGATGAGTGCAGGAAACAGACTTGCTCTCACTGAATTCTTGGTAAAACTTAGGAGAGTGTTCCCCAGTGAAATACAGGGCATTTGGTTAAAGACGGAGTTTGCTAAAACAAGTACATATATTTCATAAGATATACTTGAATTAAAACTTATTCATTTTTAAGCTGAGCTTCAACTTTAATTGGATGTCCTATATTTCCTTTTAGAGTTCTCGCAATGTAGTTCTGCACCCAATATCACTTTAAGTTGCCCTATCTGGTTGAAAAGTGGAAGAATTCAGGGCACCAGTCAAATCTGCTTGCCCTGATTTGGATTCCAAGTCATAATGACTGTCCTGCATGGTTATTATCATGTTTTAGGCAACTTTGGAGATATATTAACACGCTTTAGGCAAGCCTTTACAAATATCTCTTTATGATATGCATATTTGCCAAAAGCAATACAATAGGAAAACAAAAAAAGAGCAGCTTAAACTAGACAAACCAGGTTTCCTTTTCATTCAGAAGCATAAATCTATAAAGGGAATTTAAATTTTTATATAAAAGTGTGGAGATAAACTTTCATGATATGTGAATATGCCAACAGCAATATAAAATCAAAATGAACCCTTTGCTAGAACCCATAGAATATTTGTTACTGCTATATCCATGCACATCAATATCCAAAGGAAATTTTAATATTTTGGTTTTATAGTATTTCTTTGTCTGAGCAAACAAGCAGTATTGGAGAGAAAAACCTTCCCAAAGGAGAGAGAACATTTTCCCAAAGAACAAGAAAGTTCAATGTGTCCTTCTGATTTGTAGCTAACCTTTTAGAAGAAGATGGTTTTTTGGATAGAATCAGAGGCAAGTAGACTCCTACAAGGATGTTCAGAGGGAAAATCAGAGTTATAGATTCGGCTCCATAATCTAGTTTTTAAAGGTATTTCCAAGTTTTCTGTTATCTTGTTAATTCCAGTTCTTATTGCAGTGACATCTTCTGCCCAAAATGATTTAAAAATAGTAACTCCAAAATGAGTCTTGACCCAACTTAGCTCTGTGATGCTTTTGTTCATTACATGTCCTGGGACCACAATCAACTGTAGCCTTGACTAGCCTGGAAAAATCAAGATGATTCATGCAAGTGGCTGATATTTGGTAGTGCTATTGGCTGTCATCTCTGTGAATCTATCAACTAGAGGTCATAGTGGCCCCTTTTCAGACTCTCTACATGGGTTAAGCTTCTCACAGTACAGCAGAGAGGCTCCACAGAGAGAACTGCTGAAACAAATGCTGTACATCTGTTCAGGATGTGGCTTTGCAAATTATACAGGGTCACTTCCACCACATTATCTTTGTCAATGCAGATCAAACATTCATATTAAAAAGCTGGACAAGACAACTAATTTCTAGATATGATAAGTGGAATAAAACAATTGCCACCATCTTTAATTATCCATACATCATTCTATGAACACATATGATTTACATTAATCTCACCTGCAAAATTCATACCCTTATGTTCCAAGAATTACAAGTCTTAATTATAGCATCAGACTTAGGCTTGAAGACTTAAAACCTTGCAATTCAATCATGTTCAAGAGTTTATGAGAGGGGCTGGAGCAATAGCACAGCAGGTAGGGCGTTTGCCTTGCACTCAGCCAACCCGGGTTCGATTCCCAGCATCCCATTAGTGAGCACAGCAAGGAGTGATTCCTGAGTGCAAAGCCAGGAGTAACCCCTGATCATCGGCCGGCCGGGTGTGACCCAAATAGCAAAAATAAATAAATAAATAAATAAATAAACTTTTTAAAAAAGAGTTTATGAAAAACTTATTCTGTTGTGTCATCCCCTGAGGAAATTCATATAGTTTGAATCTTCTTGACTTGTTAGACTATGAATTAATAATACAAATTAGAATGATAAAAGAAGCATACTAAGACCACTAAAGAAACTCTTATTCACAAAGGAAGGATGTTAAAGATATATATGCATCTCTGACTCATAGAGATACTTTCTGTTTGCTAACTGTTACAACTCTTCTCTGTGGGCAGTGGATATATACTGATTAGAACTAATGTATGTTCCCTCAGATATTAGCTTTGTTAGATATTAGCTTTCTTAAATCTGGTTCTCAGATTAAAGCCTTGCTGGGCCCTAGGCTCTATCTTCTGAATCATCTCTATTCTATTGGCTTTATTTTCTTTTTTCCTTTATTTTTCATACTTAATATTCTGGCATTTTGGGACCTTATTCCTGGAGAGACTACTTCCAAAGTTAATCCTCTTTCTAATATTATTTTTTATGTCAAGAAATTTATAACCCATGCATTGACCATTTTCTTTATCTAACTCTGATGTGCCATGTACATATTTCTCCTACCCTAACACAGCCCTGAACCAGTTTTTGTACAATGAGGGACTGACCCTGTAGCCCAAAGTCCACCTGAAATTATTAAAATTTTCTAATTCTAAATTTAAGCACTGCACCTATCTTGATTTACCTATTACTTCTCATGAAAACCCAAATACAGGTTTTCTACCATGCTGATCTCTCTTGGCCATTCAGTTTTTCATCAGATGGCCTTGGGTGGCATGTCATCTCCTACTTTAAGGGTTGTAATATATACTACTTTTTTCATTATACTCATTTCTATGTTTGCTATTTTACCATAACTGATTAAAACAACTCTGGAACATTTTAATACAATTTTTTGCTTAAAATTTTGGAATTGGAGCTACAGTACATGAATTATGGGTCTTTGCCTTGCATACAGTAGACCTCAGTTTGATCTCCAGTACTACATAAAGACCCTAGAACACAGTCAGGAGTGATGCCTTAGAATAGGGCCAGAAGTGAGCCTTGAGTTGCTGCCAAACATGACCCAAAACAAAAACAAACAAAAACCAGAATTAGTCTATGAAAAGTGGAATAGCTTTCTGGTTTTCCCCTGGCTCTACACTCAAAGGTCACTCCTGCTGGTATTCTGGGGACCAATATGATGTGCTACGGATCTAACTCATGTTGACCTCATGAAGGCAAGTAGGCTGTCTGCTGTACTATCTCTGTGAGCCCTAGAATAGCTTTCTTTCTAAAGAAGACCTGGGGTGTAAAGGTCTTTTGGAAGAATATTTACTATAATACTATGGAATAAGGATTTATTATAGAAATTAGACCTTTCTTTGTTGTAGGAGATACCTGGAAAAGTGAGGGTCTAGAAGGCAAAAGTGGAAAATCAAAGGAAAGTCACAAACTGCATCCCCCAGGAGAATGGAGCAGGTAGAAATGTTGAAACTTCTTCAAAGGAACGAGAGCGGACCATGAAGAGAATATAGGGTAGGCATCATGTCCAGAAGGCTGTTGGTTTTTGTATGACAGCTGCCTGTGCCTGCAAACAACTCCTGAGTGTGCCTGGGACCAGTATTGGTCAGTGGATTTAACATCTAGATGAAAGAGCAGAGGACCAGCTGGGAGTAATGGTATTACTTTTGCTTCTTTTATCAAAAATTTTGCATAATTGTCTTTCAGATATTCCATTTTTTATGTTTTATTTTTGTTCACCTGAGATAGGAATCCATACGGTCTGTGGTAGAATAACTTACTTAACTTATTTCCCCCTTCCCTGATTTTTTATGAACATAATTGATTCACAATACCTGAATAATTCTTACTCTTTTAACATTTTCGAGCTCTACTATTTCCCTGCGGTCTAAAAGAGGATTAGTTGAGACCATAACAAAGTTTAAATGCACACCTCTTCCTTTGAGTTAATTCTTCACTTCTGCCTCCCTTCCTTTTGCCATCCTCTAATCTATGCTTTCTTTATAGAAGTCCCATATATTCAGTATCTGTAATGCATCTAGCCTAGTTCCCGGAGCTGGACCAAGTCTTACCACATGTGGTTGAATAATGGGGTCATTTTAGTCACTCATAGATATTCCTGCCTATCAATTCAGTTATCTACAGTCGTTATTTCACATAGTATTTTAAGGCACCCAGCAGTTTCTCTATAAGAGGATGGAAGACACAGATGCTCACTAATAGGCAAAGGAGATACCGAAAAGGACACCAGGGAGTTGAAGACAAATTGCTGGAAAGCATTGAGGTTGAAAAGATACATTAAAGTCAGATTATGGGAATCCTTTAATGCTTGTCTAAGGACTTGAGCCTGCTTCTGTGCCTAATGGGAAGTCATTAAAGATTTTTGAACTGGAGAAGGCTATAGTAAGCATAGAATGTTAGAGGTTTATCAGCAGCATTGGGAAGGAATTGCTAACTGGAAATAACTAGAATTAGGTTTGTCAGTTAGGGGATGAGAAAGGTAGAGATCCAAATGAGACATTTATTTTATGACTCTTCTTGGATCTACAGCACAGGACCTCCGTACAGACCAGGGCCGACCTAACGTGTCTGAACTTTCAGGACTTCGGGTATTGAATTACTGGGGAATGAAAGTTTGTTTGTGTGTGTGTGTGTTTTTTTTTTTTTTTTGCTTTTTGGGTCACACCTGGTGATGCTCATGGATTACTCCTGGCTCTGCATTCAAGAATTACCCCTGGTGCTCAGGGGACCATATGGGATGCTGGGGAATCGAACCTGGGTCGGCTGCGTGCAAGGCAAATGTCCACCTGCAGTGCTATTGCTCCAGCCCCAGGAATGAAAGTTTTATGTAGAGTTACTGGGAGAATAATTTGTCTATCATCTTGATGGCAGCAGAGGATCAGAACTATAGGACTAGGATGCTAGGAATTTGTGTGTTAAAGGAGGCCTGCCAGATGTAGTCAGAGAACCACGTCACCTAATACATATTTTCTAGATCACATATTGTCTTGGTCTATTGTCTTGGTAATGTCCCCTCTGACAAATACACTTGCTTCCTGATCAATTGTCACTGAGATAAATATTTTCTGAAAATTATTTTCTCAGTCAATCCTATTTCTTAAAAATAATATTTTCATGTAGTTACTCACAAATATTGGTTAACCATGAGATATAGCACATGGATTATGCCGGAGATAGGAATGTGTATGTCTCTCTTATGATGGGGATAAAAGGTGCAAAATTTTCTTTTATTTCATTTTTAAAAATGAACATATTTTTTATTACTAGAAAAATAAAGTGTTTGCAAACTTATGTTAATTCCCCTATCTCTTTCACTGGTTTATAGCTCCCAGTGTAGAAATATTTTGGGACAAAGGCTACACCTAGTTTTTATTCTGTTCAAGTGTTTAGCACAAATTTAGGAAGACAATGATAGTAGTCTTAATAAGTCTTCATATGACAAGAACAGTAAATCTTTCTAATATGGAGACATCTAACATATTGAGTCATGGTACAAAAATTTTAGAAGTTATCTGGTAATAACAGAGGAAGGTGGTAACTACAGTATAAGCAGTGTGATTCAAATCAGAGATGGACATTCTAGAGAGTCTCCCTCACACTGTAAAACCAACACTGATGCAAAGGGTGTGGGCATCAAAGAAAAGATAGTCAAGTTATATAAGGCATATTTTAGAATGAGAAACAAATAAATACACTTGTTTTATTAATATGGAAAGAAAAAATAGGTTGAGGTAAAAGGGAGGCATTAGCCTATGAATATTCAAAAAACACATATACATATTTATGCCATTGTGGAGATTTTGAACTTTTTGTGTATACCATCATAAGGCAGAATTTGGTTTGATGGATAGACTAAACAAAGCCCAGTAGTTTTCATGATCAAAATAATTGCATGTACATTAGGATTTGCCCTAAATTGGGTCTATTGTTGACATAGAATTGCTTTGTTTATGTCCTCATTCAATTGGTAGACATTCTATGACCAGAACTTATCTTACATCTCTGAGTGCATGCCTAGGTCTGATTCCTAGGGAGACTTAGAAAGGTATGCACTGAACTGAATTACATGTATTGAATTGCACTGAATCACTGCTATGGTGTTGATTTGTGTCCAACATGGAAGCTTCTCATAAAAATATTCTGGAGTTTACCAGTAAGGCTTATCCACAGGTTAAGTGTGCTTAACACTTAACACTTAGATTGTCCAGGAAATGAAAAATCTTAGTATTGTTTGTTGTATTTGACTTCTTGAGGCTGGATTAACCTTCTGCTTCAGTTTCTCCATATTAAAAAAGAAAGGATTGCTAAGCCTAAATTGGAGGTATTTGGGGACAAATAAACACAGAATTCTTAGGAACACTACCTTAAGGGTTTGCAATGCTTAAGGGGATTCAACAGGAATGGACTGAAATGTCAGGGAAGAAAGGCAGAGGTGATTTGTAGGGGTTGGAAGCAAAAGCACTGAGCTGCTAAATGGACAAAGGGTTGAGGTGGGAGGGCAGGGTAGAGAACAAGTACAGAGCCAACTTGAACACACTAGAAACTAGATATTTGTGAGAAACTGAAGCTGTGCTTTAATATGATGTGAGCACAAATTTGGAGTAGTAAGGGTCTGAAGTGACAAAGTACAGTTTATAGAAATAGTTGTGGTGTCATGATGGTTACTTAGAAGGCACATTAAGCAGTTACTGATATCCTATGAGTGAATGGGCTTCTTCTCAGAGTGGTCTATTTTGTGGACCACGGAGCTTGTGATGATGTGATTTTCCCATCTTTAATCCAAATCTTCTTAGTCTTTAAAGTATGTTGTATTCATTGAACTACTACCTCGGCTTTCTGGTATGTGGTCTGCCATATGGGACACAGAACATTAGTAATAATGACAGAAATATCTTTATTTTTTTTCATTTGAAATAAACGTTTTCTCTCTTTTCTGCTCTGCCAGTTTCTTATATTTTTGTTAGCAAGAAGAATCATAGATTTGACAAATGAGAGGGTAAGTTGCCTTCAGCCTAACAACAAAGGCTGTTTTTAAAAATATTATTTCACATTTATAAATGAGCTTGAATTCTGCAAGCTTTCCTCCTTCCTAAATCTATGACATTTCAGGTGACCCTCGCCTGTGAAGAATAAACATTCCAAATTGCTCATTCTCTTTACAGTTTTCTTAAAACCAAGGCTATGTGAGAAGCATGCTTTAATAAATATGTTTTAAAGTAAAGTTCTTTTCACCTCACAGTTATCAGTACTTCACAAAACTTCACTGAAATCTGATATAAGAAAATAAGAAGATACATCTAAGACCACCAACATATAGGAGTCCAAACAGTTTAATAAGTTAATTAGAAGCCACATCCTGAATTGAGGAATAGATTTTCCTCTATTTTTAAGTAGAAAGTAAAAGATATATGATTCTTATAATCAACAATGCAAAGGAAAGGATTCTCTTGAAGAGTTGGAATTGGGGAGAGTGGGAAAATGCTAAACAAAATAACTTCAATCTATTTGCATTATAAGCAAACTCATATGTGTCCCTAATCATATTATGGAGTCAAAAGTTGGCTGGTCAGAGAGCAAAGTTTGGAATCTGGATAAAACAGAAATGATGAACTCATCTTCCAATAATTTCTGAACCATGTCAGCCTAGGATTGGAGATTGTGATACTTTTCATAAGAAAATGTTATGGCAGAAAAGATAAACTACTTCTTTTTTAAGGCAAGAAAGAATCAGTGGTGGAGTAGAATAGTTTAATGTGTACAAACAAGAGCGATAGGACTCCAAAAGGATGTTTCTGATACCTTCTCCTCCATAACCTCAGGCTCATCAAATAGGGCCCTAGATGGTCACATCCCTGTGCCCCCATCCTTTCTTGTCTAGGAGTTCTGGACTCATCAGTTTTCTTTGGAGTCAAACTGTCTCCTATAAGGCAAATCTGGCTGCCAGGAGCCTCTTAAACCAGGGTGATCCCATACAGGGTATTGTGGCCCCGCCAGGTTTGCTGCTGTTTGTCCTGTTCTTTCTTCCCTTCTCATACATTCCTTCTAATGACTAAAGAATTATGAAAAAAGAGGATCCCACAAAGCAAACTTTTATGCCCATGATATGACTATGGATATAAGTACTAATTATTAAACAACCACTACTACTTCCAGGACCTACCGAGAACACAATAACCTGGTGGCAAATACTTAAAAATTTCTCCATTGATCTTCACAATAAATATGTGAAATATAAGTTATTAAACTCAATTCTGTAACCCAAAGTCCAGAAGCAACGCATGAGGTCACACTGTTAGTCAGTAGTCATATCCAGTTTCGTAGCCCCATGCACATCATCCCTCTTGAACATGGACAATTAACTGTTTCAATCCACCATTGACTCTTTCTTGCTGATCATTCACCTGAGTGAGCCAGAAACAAAACAGGAGGCTCTTCAGTCTGATTTTCTGGGTTCAACTTCTGTGATTCTTGATGGCAAGAGTCAGAGCAGATCTCAATCTTGCCAGGCCCAGCAAAAAGCTATTCAGAGCTTCATGGTGAACATTGAATTTGGAAATACTTCAGGGTCTTCGTTATCTCTTAGGAAGACAGCTCTTCTGGGACTTTTCAGAGCTTCCCCTTGCCCTCTGATGAGGGCTAAATGACATCTTTTATAAGAGACATAATTTGCCACAAAGGATGTTCCTGATACTCTCTCTTCCATAACCTCAGGCTCATTCAAGAGGGTCTCAGGTGGTCACATACCGGCACCTAGGAAACAGTTTTAGGTGACATCATCAAAATCCTCTTTCTGGAGCCTACCCCAAAGGGTGAAACAGGATGGTCATGATGTTGGGGGTCACCAAATGAGATGGTGGTGACTGAGGGTAAGTCATTTCACTGCTTTCAGATATTCACTTAGTCGTGTTAACAACTCTGTCCTGTGGTGCACTGAGAGTCTTACAACAGGACCTACAAGGAGGAGTGGGTGAGAGGCCAGCCAGAGAGGGAATGGTTAATGAGCACAGGTGTTCTCCTCTTCTCTTCATTTCCTGTTCAGATTCAGGCCACTGCCCGGGATTGAGTTTGGGCCCAGAGGATTTGGAGGATTAACAAAAGGAGCTCTGACTCTTGCCTCCTGGGACTCTGTGCAGGTGAAAGATGCTCATTGCCTGAGGTGAGTGCCGCTCACCAAGCCCAGAGGAGGCTGTGTGAAGGATGAGCTGCAGGCTCCTCAAGAGCTGGGTCAGGGAGGTGAAAATCACACTCAGCCAGGAGCCGTCCTTCATTTTCTGCAATAAAACTGGGGAGGCGCCTCTTCAATCAGTGTCATTCTCAGGAAAAGAAGGAGCTACTATGTAGGTTCACTCTGGTTTTCCACAGAAAAAGAATTCAGGGATGAAGCCAAACACCTCAGCATCTGTCCTCCTCTCTATTCACCTCCCTGGCCTGGACCACCCATCACCTCCCCTCTTCAGCACAAAGCGCCACCCCTGGATTCAGGTGAGGCTTCCTTTCTGTCAACCCTGCTTTGACATTGCTTCTTGGAGAGAATCCATTTCTTCCCTCCGCCGGTGCTCTCAGGGGTTGCTCAGGTTCTGCCTCCTGACACACATAGGCTGCTGAGGGGCACCTGTAACCCTCCTTCACTCAACTGCCATGACAGTTGACCTTGCTTCCAAGCCATGCTACTCTCGCAGATGTCCTTCCCTTTTTCCTTTTGGCCCATTTTCAAGTATTACGGAATTATACTTGCTTTTCTTGCTTATTTTTCCAAATAGCACTTAGTTAAATTGCCCTACGGCCCTCGACCATGCTGATTTTCTTCTAGTTCATTAGAAAAGCTGCAAAAACTCTTCCTCAGCTTCTGTATCATCGCTCTTCTGGTTTAAGCTATTGTGACTCCTTCTTCCTACCTGATCTGTCTTCCCATGCCTTCCTCCTCCATCCCACGTGCCTCAGCACCTATTCTCAGAGAAGCAGCAACAGATGAGAGTGAGGAAACAAGTGAGAGCTACCCAGACCCTATTTCAGAAAAATAGCTCCTATTTCAGAAAAAAACTAGGCTTTCAGCGTCAGAGCATGCATCCCATCAAACGGAGCACACGCTCTGGCCTCACTTCTCACCCTCCTGCCTGGATCCTTGATTCTTCCTGGCTGATTCAGACATGGAACACAGGCTTCTCCTTCATAGGACCACTTTTCTCCTGGAAACTTGTATATCTTTTCTCTATTTTCTTATTCATCCTCTCACTGCCCACTCTCCCCCTCCCCCCCTGCCACTCCCCTTCTCCTCCACATACCACTCCTCCCTTTGAGGTATGTGTTTTTTTATACCCACCATTATTATAATTAGAGTTATTAAAATGTTTTAATTTTTTAGATATTAAGACACTTATTTACATATTACTAGTTGTGTTTCAAGTGTACAATGTTCCAAGACCAGTTCCTACCACCAGTGTTGACTTCCCTCCACAATGTCCCCAGGTTCTCTCCTACCCTCCAGTCTGCCTTCTGGAAAGGTACATTTTAAAATGTGATTGTTATATAGTATGGACTTGATGCTTATCGTATCATTGGCTCTGTAGTTTAGATATATACATATTCCATAGCTCTACAGTACTGATGTGTCTGGGGCCCCTGAATCTTATATCTGTTGCCTACCATCCTTCTCTTCTTCTTTCCTCCCCATTTTCTCCCCCTCCAGTTTCTTTATTTCCCTGTACTTTTTTCTGTAATATAGAGTCAAAGGCAATCTGCGTATGCCCCCTTTGATACTATGCAATTTTTCCTCCTTTAATCTTAATATACCATAGATAAATGCGACCATCTAATATTTGTCCTTCTGACTCACTTTACTGAACATGTTATCTTTCAGTTACATCTAAGTTGCAGCGAAATACATGATTTCATTAATGAGCTTATTTAATAAGCATCCTATTTTATTTTGTTAGGCTTATACTGATTCACTATACTACAGAATTTTGTCAAGCATCCCAAAAGTCTTGGGGCATCTCACTATCAAAATGATCCATTACCAATTCACCCCAACCCCTTTCCATTCAGTAACCATGAAAATTTTCCCTGAGCCTAAGAGAGAGCTTTGATTTTGGTTTTGGTTGGGTTTTTCTTTGGGGGGGGATTGAGGGGGCCAGATTACTTTGATTATTTATGCTGCACATACAAATGAGATCACTCAGCAATTGTCTTTCACTATCGTATTTTATTTTCTATTTTCTCCCAGAATGCACAATTTCGTCTTTGTTAAGAGCACAGAAGGATTCCAAAGTACACATGCTACTTATTCTACTTTCCTTAGCTAATCATCTGTCAATGGAAATTTAGATCGGCTCCTTGTTTTGGTTATTGTGAATTATTCTACATCCTTCCATTAAATTTTGAGAGTGCCACTGATGCATCACATGGATGTTTATTTATGTTATTTATTTTTCTTTTGTGGGCACACTCAGTGGTACTCAGGGGTTACCCTTGGCTCTGCACTCAGGAATTACTCATGGTGGTACATGGAAGGCTGTATCAGATGCTGGGGATTGAACCCAGGTTGACCACATATAAGGAAAGTTCCCTACTTACTATACAATTGCTCCATCCCCACAGACAAGGAAAGTTCCTATACAATTGCTCCAGTCCCAGAAAATTTGTTTATTTAACTTTAATTGACCTCAATATCAAGCACCTAATTTTAAGTTGCAATTATCACCTTACCTTCAACTCTATCTCTATTATTCTTATTCCGCTTCTTTCCTTTGCTTTTGTTTGTTCATTCATTTATTTTACTTCATAGTACACACATACTGCATGCTTTAGTTATTTGGGGTCTTTATCATTCAAACCAATTTTAAGATCCATCAGGATATGTGTTTCATCTTTATCTCAGCACCTAGCTCACTTCTGGCACATAGTGATGCTTAATAAGTGCATGTTGAATAACTGGACTTTAATAACTACAGCCAATATTTGTATCTGAGAACATATCCATCCTTCCTTTCACAGTTTGCTCCTCATGACAATGCATCTGGCACTAGACTGGCTCCACAGATGGCTAGTGGAAGAAAATAAAGGCATATTTTCAGAAGACAAATCTTTCAGACATTTTTTTCCGGTCATTATGCACATCCTATCTCTAACTATAGTTTTTGTTCCAGGGCTATACCCTGCAGTGCTTAGGGCTGACTCCTGGCTCTGTGCTTGTGGATCACCCTTGGCATGCTTTGTGGACCATCTGGGATGACCATCTTGATTGTGCCCAGGTCAGCATTATGCAAGGCAAACACCTTACTACTGTACTATCTTCCCAGATTTTCTCTTTATTTTGTAAATGTATCTCTTTCTTTGAGTGTCACTTTGTGATCAGATATCCCCCATTGAAAGGGCATTTTTCCATTTGATCATAGTAAACTAGTACAGAAATGAAGGATGACCTGTTATTATTACAAGCTGTCAAGAAACTCATTGGCTTGATCAATCCAAGAAACCTTTATTCAAAAGAAAGTGGAAAATCATTCATGTAAGTTATTTGACAGCATGTCAAAGACATAATCAGTTACTTAACTGAAATAAAGTTTTCTATCAGTTGAATTTTTTGATATAGTTCCTCCATCTAGAACTGTAAAGTACACATATATTCAGTTATTAAAATCCTTAGGAAAGAAGTCTAAAATTGTTCCATTTTCATGGCCTAAAAACCTGAGCTATTATTTGTGGGTAGGCAAATACCCAAGTATATGTGAGTTTAATAATCAAAGTTACAGTATATCTCATGTGGGCTGGGAAATTAATATTTAAGAATATTACCTTTTATATAACATATTGGTAGTTATTTTTCATAATAGTGTAAGAGATAAATTTTGTCATATTACACTGATAAACTGGAGAGATTTAACAATTCTCAAAAATCATTTGATAAGTAGTATTAGTGCTGACAACTGAACAAACTACCATCTTATTCTAAGTTCAGTCTCCTTAAAGTATTTCAAAGATTATCAATTTTCTCATTTTCTCCCCCTTTTAGATTAGCTCTGTGGTCAATCAGAGCTTGTTTGAAATGGGTAGAGGTTGGTCCAGAAGGAAAGTCATTTTAATAATCTAATTTCAAACCAGAGTGATAGTATAGCAGGTAGGGTGCTTGCTTTGCACACAGTCAACCTGGATTCTTTCACCAGTGCCACATACAGTTCCCCAATATCACCAGGAGTTATCCTTGAACATAGAGACAAGAGCAAGCCCTTAGCATCACAAGGTGTGATGTACAAATGAGCACCCCCCCCCTCCATACACCCATACACAAATCTATTTCCTTCCATTTGCTTCTCAGAGAATAACTGCTTTCCAGATTATGTGCATAAGGACTGAAGGATAAGCTATTCTTCAGTTAATATCCAACATCAACCGTTACTTATTTAATTCTCTACTAAAACTAATCCAGTTGCTAAAGAGTACCATTTACCTTTTAATGAAGAACATGCATGGATTCTTAAACTGCCCCATGGTTAACCCCAAGTATAGTCACAGCAGAATATAGAGGCCTTTAAGCTATGGCACCATGAATATATCTCTTCATTTTATATCTTTGTTTTATGTCAGCACTTTACCACCAAACTTTCACCTTGAGATGGCAAATTGATTAAAATTGGCCATATTCCTCTTCCTTAAAAAAATCCCTGAGAAACAATCAATTTCTTTACTAATATTTTTAAGAAAATCCAGGACCTCAGATTTCCTGGTTTGTCAGAGTCATGTACTCATCCTAAACTAGCACATTTAGCCTAACTTAAATATCATGGACAAAAATCCTGGAATAATATTATCTAAGGCAAATCAGGATTTTATGGTCAATATCATCACAAATGTATGGCAGACACATAAAAATAGTAGCCATCGAACATAATCACATAGAGCAATTTATATATACTTATATGATGTCAAAGTATTTCCTAAGAATTAAATGAAATGGTGTTTGAAATTGCTTGATACAATGCTCATTACTTTTTATCCTCAGGGCTGGAGTGATAGCACAGCAGGTAGGGCATTTGCCTTGCAGGAGGCCGACCCGGGTTCAATTCCCAGCATCTCATATGGTCCCCTGAGCATGGTCAGGGATAATTCCTGAGTGCAGAGCCAGGAGTGACCCCTGAGCATCGCTGGGTGTGGCCCAAGAAGCAAACAAAACAAAAGAAAAATTTTTATCCTCTAAATAGCATATTATTATCTTATATTACAATGCTTCAAGTTTTATGACTGTCTTTTTCTGCCTTCATTCTAGATTGTCCTTATGCCTCTGACTTTTAATTTAAAAGGCCAAGATATTTTCAGACAATCTGGGATTTTTTGATGGCCAAAGGGTCCATGGGAGGCTGGAACCTTTAGAAAAATTGCCACAAAGGCTGTTGGCAGCTATCATTTTTTTCAGCCGGGATTATGCATGTATGATTTGTGTAGACACAGCATGAGGCAGAGGTACACATCTCATTATCCTATTAATCCTTGAACATGTTGCTATTTGGCCATAATCTCCTTTCCCTGAAGACAAGGAGGGAGAAGGCGAGAACAACAATAACACACATAACAGATTGTGCTTTGATACACATGAAAGATCTGGAGGGAGAATAGCTTCATCTATAGAAAATACTACTCCACAAAATTTGGCCCCAGTAGCAATTAGCTAGTTGGGGAAAATCTTTGGGGGGAATTCATATTAAATAAACTGTGGAGATAAGCTTCTGGGGACAGCTTTTCCCTTCCCTTTCTTCAAATCTGTTTGGTAAATATTTCAGGATAAGTGTTTAAAGCTGACTTTGCCTCCCTGGTGGCGGGTGGGTATTGTTGTTTAAGAAAACACAGTTTATGAGCAAGTTTCTTCCTAATGCTTTTGAAAAAAAAGCCAGACAACTTCCTACTGATAGAACATGAAAATGGCACAGGAGACAAAGTCACTCTTAGAACAGGTGAGACTCTGTTAAGGACAATTTGGTCTTCTTATTTTCATTTTTGACAAGTTGTCTGAACAGAAACTTCTTATTTTTCTTCTTGTTTCAGAAGGAGTAGGCGTTTGGCAATCAACATTCACTCATTAAACCATTTGTTCTAGAGTCTAGAGATGTATCCATGATCAAAAATGACAAGGTCATGGCTGTCAAGATCTTCTCCTCTATTCGAGGAGACAGAATCAACAAATAATTAAGCAAGAAAAGTGTCAGAGAATAAACATAAGCCAAAGAGTTGAATAGGTTTGTGAGATCAAGTCTGTAGATTGCCACACCAGGCCAGAGGGTTGCAGCAGGTGAACTGATGCACTGCCAGATCCTATTTCTATGTCACTGCACACAGCCTCTGGCTGCTAGTGGAGAATTCTGGTTTAAACCTGTGACCTTTACAGAACAGTCATCCTGGACTAGTAAGTTACTGGTGAAATAGTTTGTAACAGATGATACAATAACCTGACTCTTTCCTTTAAAGAGCACTTAGTCGTGCATCCATGAGCACTGACTTATATTTCTACTACATCAACACTACAGAGAAGTTTAATTTAAGGCTAAAAACAAGCCAAGGATATCCTTATTTTTTTTCTTTCCTCTCTACACCATCACAATCACCGCGCAATAGTTTTTTCCTTGAGCATAGGCTAAATGTCACATGTTCCCAACCCCTCTCAGGTTCTGTTTTGAGAAAACCCAAGTAAAACAAGACAGGCCTTTTCTGAACAGTGAACGGAAACTAGAAGATGAATGATGAGAAATAGCCGAGAATGGAAATATCAGAGACCTTCAAGCTAGTACAGCAGATCAGGCTCTTGCATTACATACTACTGACCTGGTTCAAGCCTGAAAGTATGTGGTCCCCTGTGCCCTGCCAGGAATGGTCCCTGAGCCAGTAATAAGCCCTGAGAAACACTGCACTGGCCCATAAGACAATGAACTAAACAAAAAAGTTAATATCTCATCGAAAAGGCTTACAGAGTCAAGATAAGATCGTGGGGCTAGGAACTAGAAATGGGGAAGGTTGGAGAAAGAGGAGCTCGGACAGTCCTAAAAGCGGAGTTCAGATTTCATTAGGATAAGGATCCTGGATTAATCTGGATATAATAGGAAGCTCTTAGAATGCTTTGAGTAGTCTTAAATTCTAAATTGCCATTTGAAAGAATCCCTCTGGAAAACTGGAAATTATAATAGAAGCTGAGCTATTAATCTTTTTTCAGATGAGTTGTGGGCAAATAATTTCTCCTACCCTGTAGAGTGTCCTTTTATTCTGATCATTTTTTTTCAGTGCAGAAGCTTCTCGGTTTGATGTAGTCTCATTTGTCTGTCTATTGTTTGCTTGTGTACTGTCATTGAATCGTTGGGTACCTCCAGATTCAATGTAATTTGGTGTTATACCTATACTTTCTTCAACACAATTTATGGACTCTGATCTGATATTGAGGTTTTTAATCCACATTTAGTTGGCTTTTGTGCATGGTGTGAGAAAGGGGTCTGAGTTCACTTTTTAAACACAGGATTAGCCCATTTTTCAGACTTATTTGTTAAGTAAAATCTCTTTGCCTTGCTTCATACTCTGTTCCTTTGTACAAGATGAGCTGTCCATATACCTGAGAATTGTCTCTGTGTGCTCTTCTCAATTCCAGTGGTCTGAGAGTCTGTCTTTATTCCAGTGCAACACTGTCTTGATTACTATAGCTTATAGTATAAAGTTGGAAAAAGAGGAGCTTCCTGTATTCTATTTTCCTAAGATCATGTTGACTGTATGGAGCATTTGAACTTGCATATGATTCAGCAATTACAATTCCTGGTATCTATCTCCAGTTACTCTATTCTGAAAAGACATCTGTGCTTCTATGTTCATTGCATCACTATTTGAAGTAGACAAAATCTGGTCCAAGTACATGTGAGTTAATAAAGAAAGGCATATAAACATATTAGAATACTATTGTTCTCTACTATACAGCTGTTAGAAAAAAATACAGTCATGAAATTTGCTTATAAATGGGTGGACATGGAAAGAATCATGCTGAGTGAAATAAGTCAGAAGGAGAAGGACAGACATAGAATGACTGTAATCATTTGTGGGATTAAAAAAAAAGCACATAGTATGAGACTAACACCCAAGGAGAGTAGCACCCAAACAAGGGCCAGGATGAATGGTCCATGGTTAGAAGCCTGTCTCAAGGTAGTTGGGATAGAGAAGGAGCCATTATGACAATGATGGTTGGAAGGGATTTTTCTGGGTGGAAAATGCATTTTGAAAGTGGGTAAAGGACCAAACATGATAGCCATTTATCCATACTGCAAACCATAATACCCAAAAGGATGGAGAGAAAAAGACAAAGAAGAAAAGTACCTGCCATAGAGGTAGGCTGGGGTTGAGGGTGGCAGGAGGGACAGGGAAGACATTGGTGGTGGGAAATGTACACTGGTACATTTGTGTTGGAGTATTATATGACTGACACCCCCATCACAAAAGCTTTGCAACTGTATCTCACAGTGATTTAATGAAAATAAATAAATGAATAAATAATACAATTATTCTGCTATAAGAAAAATGTAAATTTTGTATCATCATCATCCCATTGATCATCAAATTTCTCAAATGGTCTCAGTAACGTCTTAATTTGCCCTAGCCCTGAGATTTTAGAAGCCTTTCTTTACTCATCCTTTCCAATGGTGCCACATTGGAGGCTCTTTCAGGGTCAGGCAAATGAGATCCATCATTGTTAACTGGTTTTGGCATATGAATACACCATGGGGAGTTTGTGAGGCTTTCCCATGCGGGCAGGAAACTCTTAGTAACTTGCCAGGTTCTCCCAGAGGGAGAACTAGGCTATAAGATGTCTCCTTCTGGTAGCTTGGTTTTATAGTCTCTGGATGTTGGCCATTGATGGGATTACACAGCACCAGGGGCAGTCCCTGGGTGTGACTGCCTAGCTACTGGAAAATGGGGGATTTGGGTGGAAGAGGCCCAGTCCCCATCTGAGCAGGCTTGGAGATCTCAGCCCCGGGACCCACACACCTGGGTTCCTCTGCCGGTTCCTTCATGCGTGAGGCTTATCCAAACATGTGGAGAGGGGCCTTGAGCATGGATGTGTCAGGGCTGCAGAGGTCTTCAGCTGCAGGGGTTCTGCTCAGGGCAGAGAGGGAAACTGAGGCCCACCCCCTCTGAGGGGCCCCAGTGAAGACAGCCAGGCGTGGGGGCAAGAGACTCTCTGAATCACTCTCTTCTGGAAGCTTGGTTTTTATAGTCTCTGGATGTTGGCTGTTAGTGGGATTACACAGCGCCAGGTACAGTCACTGGGTATGACTGCTTAGCTACTGGAAAATGGGGGATCTGGGTGGAAGAGGCCCAGTCCCGATCTGAGCAGGCTTGGAGATCTCAGCCCCAGGTCCCACACACCTGGCTTCCTCTGCCAGTTTCTTCATGCGTGAGACTCGTCTGAACGTGCCACAGTCATGCTCAAGGCCCCTCTCCACACGTTCAGACTAACCTCACATAGATTTTGTATAAAAATATAAAATTGTGAAATTTGCTGACATTTGGATGATTTGGAGAGTATCATGCTGAGTGAATTCAGGAAGGAGAAGAGGACAAAAAACAAATGATTTTTCTCCTGTAAAGAAAACAAAGAAACAGTCAGGAAATAACTAATGGACAAAGTCAACAGACTCTAAGAACTGGTCTGTAGAGCTGAGCTTACTGTGGCAGGAGGGCCAGAGTTGGAGGAGGGTGAGATGGCAGGGAACTGGGGTGATGGTCCTGGAGAGAAGAGGTGCAGGACACTCTGTTCAGGATTTGCTGCTGGAACCTGCATGCATAAAACTCTATTATTAACAGTACATAAATCACAGTGTGTAGAAAGACAAAACATGTAATAGACATAGAGAAACCAGGCAAGAAACTTCAAAATGACCTCGGTGTAGATCAATAATAACAATACGGTGATGTGGTAGATGTTGAAGTATACTTTCTAATTCCACCCACAGTTCCTTGAGGAGAGTATTCTTCTAGCTATTTTGGACATAAGGAAAATGACACTGATCACTTCAGTAAATACTATGAACCCACTCAGCAACTAAGTGGTAAATCTATGTCTTAAATTCGATGATTTGACTCCCAATAACTACGTCTTTCTTAGTTTCCTCATTTCTTATTTGATTTCTTTCCTCTATCATTTTCTCTTGCTGCTTCTCCCAGAAGGGAGCATAAGATGGGGCCCCCATAACCATGCATGCCACTGGACTCTGCGCCAGGCTGTTTTCACTCGGGACGCGCCAGAGGGGGATGGGTGAAAGCCCTCCCTGCCCCAAAGAACCCAGCCCTGCAGCCAACCTCCACAACCATCGCCACCATGCTCCAGGCCACTTTCCACACTCTCGGGCTGAGCTTCACCTATGAGTGAACATATTCCTAAACTGCGTGGCCAGGAAAGCCATCATAAGACACCTCATAAGACACTCCCTACTCATTTTTCACAATCACCACGCCATATTTGATTGGAAGCAAGATGGCGCCAATGCTGCCTGAAACATCACACGCTTTCGAACCCAGCTCACCACCTCGCCTTAGACAATGTGCGGCTCAGCACGTCAGGCATGAAACTATACATGAGCCCTGTGGAACTCTATGCATGATTCCTGACGGACATCGCCGGCTGTTTTGCAAGATTCTGACAGAATGGTGTTGGCAGGGCATGGAGAAACTGTGGTGGTGGCCACAGTGTAGCCACCTGCCCTGGACTGGCCGAGTCTCAGTGCCTTTGGATATAGAGCTGAGCCTTGGTGGCAGTGTGTGCAATGGCTCATCCACTGTGGGGTGCTGTCAGCCAACCACTGGGTGACTGGGGACTCAGCGCAGGTGTTCGACCTGGCACAGACTCTCTGCTATAGGGTCCTGCTCTGGCAGCTACCTGCTCAACAACCTCTGGGTGCACCCCATCAACCTCAAGGAGATCAACCTGAGGCCCCAGATGTCCCAGGTGCTGCCCAGAGACACAGGCAGGTGCGTGTTTGTCAGTGTGCAGATCATTACGACATGCCTGTCAACCAAAAGCTTACATTTGATAGACTGGGAACACCTGTAAAAGTGATTAGAGGCTGCCCCAAAAACCTCTGTCCCTCTCAGAGAGCCCAGCAATCTACTGAGAGTATCCCGCCCACAAGGCAGAGCCTGGCAAGCTACCCGTGGCATACTCGATATGCCAAAAATAGTAAAAATAAGGGTTCTCATTTCGCTGATCCTGAAAGAGCTCCAAATATGCCATCGGACTAAACTAGCATGCGACAGGGACAAATGGAGACATTACTGGCGCCCGCTTGAGCAAATAGATGAACAAGGGCATGACAGTGATACAGTGATTGTTTTCTCTGAAAAGAAATCAATTGCTTTGGCTTTCAATGTTTGTGTTTTGGGGTGTTGAAGCAGCTATACCCCTCTGGGGCTTTAAGTCCCTGATGAAGCACAGTCTTTGGGACCCCTGAAAGTCTGATTTCCATTATTCAGATACATCTGTTTGTAATTACAAGGTGCCCTTACACTTCCCCTTTTTGTCAACATAATTACTCTCAATTATATGAACACTCTGCCCTGACCAGCCCAGGGATCTGCTCCCCTGCCAACTACAGTGGTTGATTTCCAAAGTTCCTGACACTCCATTCCAAACATATGGACCTTCTCTCAGCTCCAAGCACAAGAGGGTACAGGTCCAAAACCAGTGTGAAGAGAAGCTACTTTGTTGTTTCGAACCATGATGGCAATAAAAGAGATGGTTAAATTACCTAGAGAAATATTTGGAATCAATGACTTTTTCAACCAGAGGGAAAATTTTAATGGGCACTTAATTTGCAAGTGGTACTTTTGCCATGAAAAGCCAGAGGCATCCAAAAACCCTCCTCCCAGTGTGATACAGATAGGAAAAGAGAAGCCAAATCTGTTTCTGATAATCAATTTAGAATTAGAGCAGAACAGAGATACCAAAGTTCCAGCAGTACACAACTCCGGGGGGAGGTAAATTTTAACAAGCAATGAGTAGGGCTTTTATTTCTTTTTTACATGATTGATGAAAAGTGTTGACTGAACTCCAAACTTTGAGCAAAGGCATATTTAAAAGTTTTAATAGTGCAAAAATGTGAAGTAAATAGAAATTGACTCCAGTGTGCTTTATAATACAGAATGCAAAAAGGAAAAAGATCTTTGCTTACTTTCTTAGTAGGGTATTTTAAGATGTTTTACCTCTATAATGACATTTACTCCTTATACCAGCCCTAAGGGGGTGATTATTGTTATTATTGTTCTCTAATGGAGAAATTGACTTACATAATTTAACCACTTGCCCTAAGCTATACACTTAGTAAATGGCACAGAACAGATGACCTCTGAGCCCTAGTCTCTTTGGCTTAAAAAGGTATAATATCTTTCCAAATTTCATGGTGAGAATGGAAAAATGAGTGGAGAAGGGAAAAGCTGATTAAAGAGAAAAATAATAAACAGGAAAGATACATTCTCTGAAGATAGCTGACTAAAATTTTCATGCCGATCTTAAATCGGTGTCAAGGGAATGATTGGCAATAATAATACCAGTGTGCACTTATCATAGTTTGATGATTCTATATGTACATGTGTCCTCAAAATAATTATATATAACGGTCTATCATACATCTCATAGTGCATAGTTCATTTGCTCTCAAATATACATCTTTGATCTTATTTAATATTAAAAAAACATGGAAGTTTTTTTGCAACCATATAACATGAAGCTTGCAGGTTAGATTACTGCTCCCAACAATAAGATGAAATCTAAAAATGTTCCATCTCTACTGGGAGAAGGGAACGCTTAAGCCTGTGCTCCTCAGTGAAGTGGTATTAATTGTCTGATCTGTGGAGATCACCTGAAGTTTAATGTGCACAGCTAGCAGAGCCTTTCCAAATTATCAGCAGTGACCTACTTGGCCTCTTCCTTCTCTGTCTTATATTTTTTGTCAGAATATCTTTATGCAGTCTTCCTTGTTCTAGCAGGATATACAAGCATATTGCAGGCTGACTCTGCAGATGTTCTGCCTGAGGATATGGAGCTTCTGTTTGGCTTCCTCAATGAAGTACCAGCTTCCTATTTGTAATGTCCTAAGAAATCTCTGAGAAGAATCTTGACATAGTATGGAGTCCTTAATTCTCCTCATTAATGTGGAGTCCTGCTTCTATTAAAAAACTCAAGTATAGACTGTCTCACAGGGCAAAAAGTACAGTTTCTTTAGCTTTTCTTTCCTTCTTCTTTCCTTTATTTCATTCTCTCTTTTTTTGCTTTCTTTGTTCATCTCTTTAGTTCATCCTTTGCAATTTTGCAATTTTTTTTCTTGTCCCCTAGAGCTAAAGCTGGTCTCTTATGAAGTCTCTTCTCAGTAATATACAGCCAACTACAGCAGATAGAATTGTCCTTTATACTCTGGTATGTCCTTTGAGGACTGAAAAAATGCAACTGTCAATCTTACGATGTTTCAAAGAGAGCTGCATTCAGAAAGGATAAGTGGAAATATGATCAAGTGAGCATTTTCAAGTCTCAGAAAAATGCATTTTGCTGAATTGACAAGGCTAAGAAGCCTACTTACAGAAGGCAATCCTCTAACCAAAACAGCGTGTCACTGCTCCCCTACTTTGAAGAACCTCTCCTCTGGCTAGAGAAATGACTATTTGGCTGGTTATACTATATTGGTCCCAACAGTATACCTGAACCATGGAAAAATCTGCTCCCATTTCCATGGTTCCTTTTCCTAGAGTGTACTTCTGTCCACCTGATAGAGATACAGAAAAATAGCTATAGTCATCAATTTATAACTACATCAGGAAATTTTCTAAACTCTCTTTCATATATGCTTAAATTCAACTCTGAATTAAAGATGATTAAAATCCCCACAATTACACACGTGAGAAGGAAGATTTAAGAAGAGAAAAGAAACTGCTTTTTAAAAAAAAAAATTATTAGTGAGTCACCATGAGGTAGTTACAAACGTATGAACTTTCATGTTTGCATTTCATTTACATCCCTCCACCAGTGCCCATTCTCCTCCAGAAATGTTCCCAGTATCCCTCCCACCACCCCACCCCAATCCCCACCACCCCACCCTGCCTCTGCAGCAGGGTATTCCCTTTGTTCTCTCTCCTGTTGGATGTTGTATTTTGCAATAGAGGTAAGGAACTGCTTTTTATGACCTTTCTACAAGTTGATTTGATATCGGTGTCAATATTCTTAGCAACGTTTTGTCCCTCCTAACTGCAGAATCATCTCAAAAGGGGAGTGAGGCCATTTTTCTTGAATACTTGGTATTCAAGAAAAGAACATGAGACTGTGATGCTATGTAGTGTCACTGTGTGCCAGGTACCATGGGAGGCCCTTTATAGATTCCTCATAATTTTCTATTTGCCACAACCACTCTGGCAGGTTGCATTCATTACCCTCAATCTGCATTTGTGCCAATATAGGTGTGGCACATATGCAAATATAATGTGGCATGCATGCAAATACAAATGAACTTATTCATTCTTTCAACAATGACTCACTATAGGTCTAAGAATTATTATAAGAGTAGTTATAAGAATTATTATTGCTGAAGGCAAAAGTGAGTAAATTCCATTATAGCTCGGAAGGAACTGAGCATTGGTGAGATCACCATGTGAATGGATGTGGGATTACAACTATGGCAAGTTCAGTGAGGTGCTTTTAGTATAAGTCTGTGCTTATTCTGTGGGTCAGAGAAGGCTTCACTAAAGAAGTGACAAATGAGCTTAACTGAAAGGATGTATAGGATATAGCAGAAAGGAGATGAAAGGCAGATAATTTCAATTGGTTCCTGAAGCAAATATGAAGCCTCTGAGGAAGGAGAGAGTTGGAGCCATGTAGAGCTGACAGCAAAAATGATGAGTCCTGGAAGTGACGCTAGAATCTGAGTGGGACCAAGGCTCAGCTGGCCCTTGTGAGACCACAGCAAGGAAACCAGGCCTTATTTTCTTTGTCAGTTTTTAGATATTGAGTCACTTTTCCAGAGCTATTGTAGAGGCCAAGGGAGCTGGAGAAGGAGCATAGCATAAGGTAAGCAGAGGCTGACTTAGTGGACAGGGAAGAGAAGTGATTACTGAGTTGTGTCTATTAGGAAAGGTTACTTGAATACTGGTGAAATAAAGGAATTTGTGTTCAAGAAAGGATGAAAATTATGTTTGTAATAAAGGACACACCTTCAAGGTAATCGAGAATCTAGGTGTATGGGGTAGAGGTAGAGGAGGCTTCCAATTTTATTTGATTCCTTTTATTACCGAGTATAGCAAGATCAGAAAATACCTTTGACTCTGTGAGTTTAGACTGGTCACTCTACAATTAGGACCTTTAGGAGTCTTTTGTTGGGTAGAATGGCATGTGATTTGGAACCACTGAACATGATTTCTCTTGAATCTGGTGTGTAATCACTTTCTCTTGATGCACATTTTACAATAACAGGTGCATAAAAATGTCTTTAATGTCCTATAGAACCATGCATTCTAGGTTGCCTGATCATAGTTGAGACCTTATAAGTTCATGCATCACTTGATCGGGAAGTTTATATTCCTTAATTTGATATCTAGAACCTTTCTAGTCTTTCCAGTTTCAGGATAATTTACAGAAACCAGTATGTAAAGGTCTCTGATACAGGAATCCTCAGATATCCAACTACCCAATATTCAAATGTGGATATCAGAAACTCTGGATAGTGTGACATATAGGTCCTCAGTGGTAGAATCCCATGGTTCTCTCTGAATTTTTAATTATCCTGCTGTGACATCTCCTGTGCCTTTACTGATTTATGACCTCATAAGTAAGTTGTCTGGATCTCATATAAACTATAGTCACCTGTTGCCGATTGTCTTCCACCTGTACTTCTAATGATCAATAGATGCCATCTGGATGTCCACCTGTGGTACTCTGGACACCCGATGGCAGCCATCTGCCAATTGTCTGCTCATCCTCTGCTTGAATGACCACTTTGGATACTAGAATCCATCTCATCTTCTTGCCAAGACCACTTGCTTGCCACCTGTTCTTTCTTCCTTGGTCAGCCAGCTTGCTTCTTTTGCTTCCATTTATATACTTCCTTTGGGTTATAATCTCAGAAATAATACTGCAGAACTGGAACCTTCATATTCAAGTTATTGAGATCCTTTTTGCAGGCTGAGTTTCAGTTGGCTGGTCATTTTGTACTGGGACTGGATATGTCTTGCTAACAAATTCCTTGACAATAAATTCTAAGTAGGAAATTGTAGTCTGTCATCATGAGTCCCCATTGAGATTTATTTGTCTTTGTGTGTCAGTTCTTGCTTTACTTTCTGACCCTCCACACATTTTAGCAGGGTCCTAATTTCTTGTCTAGTCATTGTCACATTATTCTTTCTAGAAGTTACCTTCCCCTTAAGAACACTAACTAGCAGGGTGTTTCTTTCCAGTAAAGGACTGCTCTGAACCACAAAACTTTCCATTTGATAGTGAATTTTTCATCCCCTGGATTCCTGTGTCCATATTATTTCTCAAGAATATTCACCATATGGCATGATACATGAACTACTACTCTTACCTTTGGGATCAATCCCAGTAGCGTTTTTTAGGACAAGTTATTTAATTTTTCTTTATTTAATTTTTATCATGTGTTTTCAATTCATAACTATGCCTACATTATAGATGGGTATTGGGGATTAAAAGGTTAAGTCATGTCAGGTGTTTGAAAAATGTTCCTGGCATACAGTGCACTTGAGCTCAATTTTATTTTTTTTTTTTGCTTTTTGGGTCACACCCAGTGATGCTCAGGGGTTACTCCTGGCTTTGTACTCAGGAATTACTGCTGGCGGTGCTTGGGGGACCATATGGGATGCCAGGGTTCGAACCCGGGTTGGCCGCATGCAAAGCAAATGCCCTACCCGCTGTGCTATCGCCCCTTGAGCTCAATTTTAGTTTATTTCCCTGTGTCTAGTGTTTCCCCCACTGTGGGTATTCTATGAATGGGAATTTGCCAAGGTAGCCTGATATTTCAAACCTACTCTCAGTCTCAAGGTAGTTGACAATTTTATCAAGATGTCTCGGTATCCTTGCTTGGTGTCTAAGCCACAGATATTTTAGAAATTAGAATGTATAAAGACATTGAACTTGAAATTATTTATTTATTGTTTTATTCATTTAAGAAATATTTATCAGACACCTTACCATATAAAGTATTAGGCTCAGTTCTCGGTCTGTCTTGTCCCTCTAGAGCCAGTAACTTGGGGTGAGAATTTTCCAAAAGTGGAATCATATAGGGAGAGATGGATACAAATATTTTACTCCAGAAGTTCTGCTTTGTAAGGTAATAGATTTCCAGAGTATAGTCTGTACATAATAATAAAGCAGAAATGCTTCCTAGTTCTGCTAATGTTAGCAGATCCATGGTTAGAATAGGAAGAATACTTTAAAACAAGAATCCTCAAACTCAACTGTGGTTTCTTGCATCCATGAGATGCTGACTCATTTCTTATTTTTCTTCCCCAAAGAATACTCACTGATCCCCACTCTGCTATACTCTGGCTCTACCTATCATAATGTTAGAATTTTCTGTGTCTTTAGACCCTGAACCCTTCAAGTCAACGTACTTATTTGTTTAAATTATCCACGTTCTTTATGAATCCAATGCTCTAGGTGGTCATTATTCTAAGAAAACACAAAAGGCAAAGTGAAAGCAGGTAATTTTCCTCTTGGAATAAAACATCAAGCTGCAGCCCAATATATATCTTGAGTCGTCTGATCAGATCTGGAAATATATCCATAATTAAAACTGCCAAAGTGAATACTAGTTCTAAAAATTGGGTTCGTTAGTAATGGAAAAACTATTTAATGTGTCAGATTATAGATAGGTTTGTTGCTTTTAAAAAAAATAAATTTGGGGGCTGGAGTGATAGTACAGCAGGTAGGGCATTTGCCGCTCACACATTGGACCCGGGTTCAATCCCCAGCATCCCATATGGTCCCCTGGCATTGTCAGGAGTAACTTCTGAGTGCAGGTCCAGGAGGAACTCCTGAGCATCACTGGGTGTGACCCAAAAATGCAAAAAAAGAAAAAGAAAAGAAAGAAATTTAAAGAAGAAAGCATAAGAGTAGAAAAGTAGCATCCCTGGAAAGAAGAAAATTCCTCTGAAGGTTCTGGTGTCCCTCTTTTTCACACTTGTTTGTTTTAAGTTGAAAATGTCCCTCAGTGGTAGGAATGCTAAAAGTAATGACTGAGAAACAAGCTTGCCCTTTGGAAAATTTTGTCATACTAACAAACTGATTGATAAATTGACTAATGAAAAGATTGATGGTGAATGGTTTAGGATGGGTGAAGGACTCTTCAGCATGGCCTGCCACCTGATCTGTGTTGGCAAGCATCCACCTGGTTCTTAAGTGGATATTAATCTAGACTGTGCCTCATAGCAGCTGAAAGACTCCGGGACATGGTGTCTGTCCTGAGCAGCCTCGTAAAGAGAGAAGTGAGTTTTCTTCTAAATGTAAAGTAACAGGCTCATTGGGGATCAAGTTCATATTTCTTCACCTCACTTGGTCTTGTTAACTCAGATGGAAAATTGGGTTAGAAGGAGATCATGTACATGGAGAATAACTGTAGCTACCCTGGGAAGTCCGTACAAGGCAGCAGAGTTTCTGAGGGAAAAGCCTAGAGCTAAGGATAACATACAGATAGGAATGTGAAAGAGGATCCATTGAAAGCAGAAGTGATGAGCACCATCAGAATATCATGCTGAAAAATCATTTCCAGTCCCACCTACTAGTTATGTCAAAGGCTCCAGTTCCTTTCAGACCTCCAATGGTGCCAGTTTATGGCTAAATGGGTTGGACTGCATTGGTGCCAAGCTTAAGGCCGAACAGATTTGGTCTCTATGAGTAGTGGGACACAGAGGGATCCTGGGGTCTTGAATAGTTGCTCACTCACTCCTCTGTCTATCAATTCAGCTCCATCTTAGAGCTTTGGTTCCCTGATTTTTGTTGGGGTGACTCTGTGTTTCTTGGGTTAAAAATGCATCTTTCCCCATGACTGGAAGTGACTGGGTTTCTCAGTTCTAGTTGCTTCCTTCCTCCCAATTTCTGCCCAAGTATTTTGCTGGCTTATATATGAGAAAAAGGACCACCCACATTGCCTTTAGGAAACAAATGCACCCTGGGGTATTTCCTAAGGTACATTTATTGAATCCCTTTCTGTGAAGATAGTGATGGAAGAGCTTGAGTTAGGTGTGTTTGCTCTCTGCACCTGCAGTCAGGCGTAGCCACTGAAATGAGAGATAAATTGATATCCACCACTCACCATAGAAAATGGAAATTTTCTGCTGGGTACCCAGAGTTGGACAGGAAACCATTGATCATCCTGAACAAACATCCTTCAATAAATCTTTATCTCTTCTGAAGATAATTGGGAAGACACTGGCTTCAGCATTTGCTGGCTTTCAGTAGTTGTTTTCCTTTCACTCTTTTGGGTATATTTGCTTTCCAAACCAAAGTACACTAGAAGGCCACATCCATCAAGACGAAGGAAACCAAACTGATTTTCCATTTCAGCTCCAATGTCTCAAGCTGGTAAATTCTTTAAATCTATTGTTTTTCTAAGGTGGTTGGAATTTCCCATTATAGGTGAGCTTGTCATGTCTGCTCATGAGCCACATATTTGCACTATTGAGTTTAGCACTCAGTTGGGATTCAGGATATCCATACACCCTACTCTTCTTTTTATTTGCTTATCCCTCCTAGCACATGGAACCCATCATAGACCCATCACTGAACCAGGAAGTAGTAATGCATTGGAGCAGACCTGGATATCATATGAATAATTAACGTGCATATTTGTAAACTTTACCCCAATAAATGTTTCCATGCAGTTCTTTCTTTCTTGTTCATGCCTACCAAGGTGTGCAAGTGATGTCAAAGAAAATTGTTTCCATAGGGCAATTTCATAACCAAACCTGTATCTTTTTAGTTCTAGAAATCAGCGGAAACACTCAAAGTCTTAAATGTGGTATTTTCGATTTTCTGAACTCTTAAGTAGTTCATACATCAAATCTTAAGACCCATATTCATTTTTTTAAAAAAAAATCTAGGTTATTATAATGTATAGCTTTTAATAAAACCTTCCAACTACAGTCATGCAAATTACAGCAGCCCTGAAAGGCCTCTGAATCAAAGCTACCACCTTACATCCAGCTGGGGTAGCTATTTGGTATTCGCACAATAACCTTTAAATAGAAGAGTGCTTTCTGGAACACACTGGGACTCTGCAAGGTGCCCACCCACATTATTAAGAGACCAGCGTCTGTGTAGCACTGTTGTGTGCAAACATAATAGAAAGTGGCAGAAGCAAATGTTGACTCTTACAGGATTTCACAAGCATCTATTGAGTTCAAAGGTCACCAATACAATGCAGATCTTTTTGTGTGATTGTACAAAATGCAAAAGATGGTGGCTTTTATGAACAGAGAAAGATGGAAGAGCTTACTGTGACGACTGATTATGAAAATAATAAATTAAGAATTATGAACCAAATACCTTTATAATGAAGAAGTCTGTATGACCCCATGTTTGCCAAATGACCAATGCCAACCTTACAGATAATAAAATAAATCGGCATCATGGGTCTCTTGATGATAATAAAACAAAAAATTACTACTGTATAGTAGTTCTAGCAAAAATGCATGGCACAGATATATCCTTAGACAAATACAATATTAATGTACGTTCTCCCTCCCCAAATCAGTTTCACTTTATAATATACAAATCTTGAAAGATAAATAGAGTAGGAAAAAATATTTTCTTTTAAAGAAGACCAAACAGCATTGTTTACTAGAGTCTGCATCAGAAAAGTTGTGTGTATATATGTGTGTGTATCTGTGTGTCTATATGTGGACACACGGATACACACAAACACACACACACATATATATATATATACATATAAATGTATGTGTGTTAGATAAAATTCTATGTAACTACCCATATAAATCATTCCCTTTATATCTCCAGTATTCACACATAGTACGTATAGATTCTAATCATATATAGTACATATATATTCTAAGAAGGACATCCTCTCACATAACCACCAGAATACTGTAAATTTTAGAAAATTTAAAACTAATAAAATAAAATAAAATAAAAATATATCTAACTGGGACCCTCTGCGCCTAAAGACTTTGATTCCAGAGATGTAACACATTCGGGCATCCAGCGCAGCATCCGATAGCAATGCACTGGGACTGCGAACTGGGCTACAACTCTGTGCTGCGGGGGGTGGATTTTTTTTCCTCCCCACCCTGTCTTCCTGCACGGAAAGCAGCGGGCTGGCAGCACCCACGTGGCAGGCGCCATCTTCTGTGACTCCAAACCCAGAGGTATTCGGTGTTTACTTTTGGGGCTCCCAGGAACTCATGGGAAGGGGGCGTAACCGGCACGCCCTCAGCCCAGATAAATCCGGAGCCGCTGAGTGCCAATCGGACCCTCTGCGCCTAAAGACTTTGAATTCAGAGACTTCTTACAGCAATGCACTGGGATTGTGAGCTGGGCTGTGTAATTTCTGGCAGAATTTTCCCTGGACTTTATACAGGAATCCAAAACCGCGCGGACGCTTAACATTTATAATTGTCAGCAATGTGAAACCGTTCCTTTTGAACAGGTCTGACCTGGGGGGGAAACTCCAAATAATAACAGTAAGTTTTTGTTGAAATTTTGAAGGTTTTTAATGTAGCAGCCACCTCTCTGGACTGTGAACTAAGCAAAAGCCCCACGCTGGCCGACGCGGCGTGGCATACACCATACTATGAGGCGCGGGAAGGGGGATGAGGGGGAAAAAGAAAAAAAAAGGGGGAAAGGAAAAAGGAAAAAAAGAGAGAGAGAGAGAGTTATGTACTTGTAGCAGTGGGGCTACATATCTCTTCATTTCCAGCAATGAAAAACTAATTATCAAATGTAGTAGGTCTGTCTCTCTTGGTTGGAAACTCCAACAACTATAGTGAGGTTTGTGTTGAATTATGGAATGTAATCAAGGTAAAGAAAAAAATGAAGTGAAATTCATTAGTTATACAGTAGGGGGTAGGGGGTGGGGGCGGGGGGTATACTGGGGTTTCTGGTGGTGGAATATGGGCACTGGTGAAGGGATGGGTGTTTGAATATTGTATAACTGACATATAAACCTGAGAACTTTGTAACTTTCCACATGGTGATTTAATAAAAAGTTTAAAAAATATATATCTAACTGCCTATATTCACATCTTGCCAATTGACCCAATAATACCTTTGAGAGCATGGGTTTGCAAACCACAGCCATCCACCATCTGTTTTCATAAGTAAAGTTTTATTGGAACAAAACCATGTCCATTTGTTTACATGTTGTCTGTGGCTACTTTTTCATTACAACCACAGAGTAGTCATTGCAACAGACACCATATGCTCCATAAAACACAAAATATTTATTATATGGCTCCAACAGAGTTTTCTGGACCATCTTTAGAGCTATTTTATTCAAATGCTGTAGTGGGCAATACTTTGCATTTTATTTTCAGGTTCTTAACATCTCCTGTAACCTGGGTTGATTCCTTTACTTTGTGTTTCTTAAACCTGACTTTTTTTTTCTTTTTCTTTTTTTCATTGCACACCCTGCAATGCACAGGGGTTACTCCTGGCTCTGCACTCAGGAATTACCCTTAGTGGTGCTCAGGGGACCCTATGGGATGCTGGGAATCGAACCCGGGTCGGCTGCGTGCAAAGCAAATGCCCTACCTCTTGTGCTATCACTCCAGTCCCAACCTTAACTTTTTTTTATAAAAGCAAATAGACCAATTTTATTTTGTAGAATTCTATTCAACATGGTTCTTTATGACATTTTCTTAATATTAGACCCAGCTTATGCACTTTTGACAGAAACACTGCTGAAATAATGCTACCCTTTTCAATGTATCATGTTAAATGTCATTACAATATAGATTTGTCCAAATATTGATGATGATGGTTTCGATCAGTTAGCTAAGATGGTACCCACAAGAAGAAAAAAATATTTATTTGTTCTCAAGTAGGTTAGTATAAAGATCCTTAACATTTATATCTGGGCTGCACATTAGTTTGTAACAGACTATCAATATTAAATTTCCATAAGGTAACAATTGTGCTGTAGTTATATAAAAGAATGACCTTATTTTTAGGAAAATTGTGCTTAAGTATCTAGGAACACTGAGCTATTACTGTTACCAAATTGTCAATAATTCAGCACACCCATATACACACACACATACACAGTTAAGATGAAGAATTTAAATTCAATCATTTCAGGAAAAGAGTACATGAGTTTCATTTGTACTATTCTTATCATCTTTGCACAGGTTCATGTTTGTTTTTTAAATGACAGGTTAAATGAACAAATAATTTATATTACTGGCCCTTCAAGACCAATGTCTTGGGCAGATGGAGGGCTGAAGGGAATACATATAGGGAGATAAAAGAGAAGTATTTTCAAAATGACAGTGAAAAAGGGATGTTCTTACAGGGAAAATCACAGGTCATTTTCACATTCCCACACATGGCATTTGCCTATATATTGGAAATAAAATTGTTTTTTATTTAATTGACAAAATTTTCAGCACAATTTTAATTTGCCCAGAGAAACTGCAACTTTCAAAACACTTATTAAAAATATGAAGAAAATGAAAATAAAGTGCAATATAGCAAAATCAGCTTAATAAAATTGAGTTTATTGATAAGTGCATAGCTTTATAGAAAAATGTGAATTATCAAAATTTATTTGAGTAAAATTAGAAGAGGAAAATAGACTATAGCTATGGTAGAAAATGATAAAATTGTCAAAGAACTTCCTGAAAATAAATGTTCAAGCCAAATCATTCTCTAAAAGAATTTTATTCCACGTTATTTTAAACTGTCAAAGTATAAGAAGGTGAACTTCTTATTTATTTAAACATATGAAACTAGTATAAAACTTATGCAAAACTTGAAAAAAATCACCAAAAGAAAACTTGCAACTTAGTTTCACCACAACTATACATTTAAATATATAATCATGAAAATATTTCAAAACTTTATAAAATATGCACTACATACTTGTGATTGATATTTCCTTAAAATTGAGCTAGGCAAAGGAATGTAAAACTGTGGAAATTTTCAATATTATTACTTTAATGGAGAAAGGACTCTAGTATAATTATCCCAAGTATTTTAGTATGAGCCACTGGGAAGACAAGAATACTCTCTCAGTTTTAAACCAATAGCCTTCATTACATTTAAGTGATGCACTAGTGATTGTACCACTGCAACCCCAAAGAGTCTCAAGTGCATTTATCATATTTAATATAGCACAGCCACTATCAAGAAGCCAAGAAAATCAAACAGATCATACATATAGGAAAATGAGAGAGGAAAAAGCAATTGACTATCTTACAAATCAGAATAACTTATTCAAAAAAATTAGAATGAAATAATATAAGGAAGCTGTTTTAAACATTATAACTAAAAGTTTGTCTTTAACACTGAAGTGTCCATTGTAAAAGAAAAGATCATTTTCCAGTATCAGATGTACTATATAATATGTCATATTAGGTAATATGCAGAATTCTTTTGAGAAAAGTCATAAATTTTTACTGAAGAAAATATTTTCTATGTGTTACATAGGAAATTTTTATATATAGATTATGAAGTAAATAGTATTACCTTCATTTTATAATAGTTATTGAGGCTCAAAATGTTTAAGTAGTTTGTCCAAAGTCATAGACTTGAACTATCGTATCTTTTATTTGAGATCATAAAATAATGTAAATATGCAGTAACCAATTAGTAGAACACAATAATAAGAAACAAAGTGAACAACAAACACATTCAACAAAGGATTTAAATAAAATATAGATTTTGTTTGGGCGATAGTTGCCAATGTCGTGGATGTCTCCCTTCTTGTACAACAGAATGGTCCTACTGGTTTTCCACTGAGATGGAACCTTGCATTCAGACAGGTAGCGTGTGAAGAGTCGAGCCAGTATATTGATGAGTACTGGAGGCAGATTCTTCAGGTGTTCAGGTCTGACCTTGTCCGGACCAGGTGCTGTACACGTCTTTACCAACGAAATGGCGTGTCAGGTTTCAGAAGGGAGAACGTTGGGAACGACATATCCATCATGAGGAATTTGGTATGTGGGCAGATGGACATGGCTGTCAAAGAGATCAGAGTATAAGTCATGAATAATCCTCTCCATTGCCTTTCTGGAAGATGTGATAGATCCATAGGGACGTTGGAGGAAAATCATCTTGGTCTTGTAGTGGGTGAAGGACAGGCGAGCATTTCGAATACTTTTCCCGGCTTCTGCTGCATTGGCCAACACTGCTGCTCTTCTCTCTTTGAGGTCTTCCTTTACCGCATCTCTGCACAGCTTTGTGAGCTCCAACGTTAGCTTGTGGTTGCCTGAGGCTTGCGCCAAACCTCGTTGATGAATCAGCTCAAAAGTTTCTGAAGACAGGCATCTGTTTGTGGCTTTCTCACTCTTGGCATTCTTCGCACAGACATGGAGGTGCTGAACCAGTCGATAGTATTCTTCGCCGATGTTGTCAAGGACGGCATCTTCCCACATTGCTGTGGTAGTGCCAAAGAGCTCCCAGATGGTGGTCATTCTGGGAGTTGCCTTCTTAGACTTAAATTTTGCAGACTTTTCTCCCTGCTCTGTGAAGTAGAATTTTGCACAAAGGAGACGGTGGTCAGATCCCGTTTGGAATTTTGGGACAAGAGCGACATCGGTCAGGCAAAACCTTCGATTGATTATGATGTGGTCCATTTCATTGTGGAACTAGACTCCCATATCCAGCATTTAGATTCAGCCTTCTGGAACTGTGAGTTACCATGGATAGTCTGTTCTACAAGAAGGGAGACATCCACGACATCATCAACTATCGCCCAACCTGCCTGCTGTCTGTCTTCTACAAGTTGTTCACTCGTGTCATCCTGAATAGAATAGGCAGAACACTAGACGAAGGACAACCATGCAAGCAAGCCGGGTTCCGAAGGGGATTCAGCACGATAGACCATACCCACACAGTGACCAAACTCATTGAAGGTTTTCGAGAGTTCAAGATGCCACTCTGTCTAACATTCATCGACTTAAAGAAGGCCTCCCTGCTAAGTGTGGTCACTCGACCTCATACCTTTTCATCCTCAGCAATGGAAAACAAGTTATCTAATGCTTCCTTTTCAGCAGGTCTGACTTTAGGGGAGAGACTCTCCAAACAATAATAGTGAGTTTTGTTGAAATATTGAATGCAATCAAAGTGTAAGTAAAGTGAAATTTATTAGTTACACAGGTGGAGGGGCTAGGGGTGTGGGGGGTTAGGGGTGTGGGGGTGCGGGGTGGAGCTATACTGGGATTCTTGGTGGTGGAATATGTGCACTGGTGAAGGGATGGGCATTCGAGCATTGTATAACTGAGATTTAAACCTGAAAACTTTGTAACTTTCCACATGGTGACTCAATAAAAAATTAAAAATAAATAAATAAATAATAATAAAATAAAATAAAATAAAGAAGGCCTTCGGTTCTGTTGAGACTGAGGCGGTCATCGAAGCCCTGGCCAAACAGTGCATTGGAACTCAGTATATCAAAATCCTCTGAGAGCTGTATTGTGGATTCACCACCAGGATCTCACCATTCTACAAGGAAGTGATCATTGATGTAAAGAGAGGAGTGCAGCAGGGTGATATCATTTCACCGAAACTCTTCAGTGCCACCCTCGAGAACATCATGCAACAACTGGAATGGGAAGGAATGGGAGTGATGATAGATGGTCGGCAATTACACCACCTCTGCTTCACTGATGACATCGTTCTCATAACACCAAACATTCACCAAGCGACACAAATGCTGGCTGATTTCAACCATGAGTGTGGAAAGGTCGGATTGCAGCTGAATCTCAATGAGACGATGTTCATGAAAAATGAACTGGTCCCTGAAGCTCCATTTGCTTTCAATGGGATGAACATCTCCAAATGCAGCAGCTATGTGTACCTGGGTCGAGAAATCAACATGAGGAATCACGTGGTGCCAGAACTGCACAGGAGGAAGAGAGCAGTGTGGGATACATTCAAGAGTGTCAAAGAAGTGGTTAAGAGAACGAAGAAACTCCGACTCCGGGCACATCTTTTCGATTCCACCGTTCTTCCTGCACTAACATATGCCTCAGAGACCTGGGCTCTACACAAACAGGATGAGAATGCTACTAGGGTATCCCAAAGAGGAATCGAAAGAGCTATGCTAGGAATATCATGTCTCACTCAAGTGAGAGAAGGAAACTGGAGTTCTGACCTCAGTCGATGGTCAAAAATTAGGGATGCTGTCTCGTTTGCCAAGGCATCAAAAATCAGATGGGCTGGTCATGTAATGCGATTCAGAGATGACTGCTGGATTAGAGCTGTTACCGACTGGATTCCACGGGATGTCAGAAGACCTCGTGGCCACCCACCAACTAGATGGTCAGATTTCTTCATCAAATCCCTGAATGAATGATTTGAGGCTTTCTGTTACTGGAGCAAGCAGATATCACTGGGCTGCGACAGGGACAAATGGAGACGTTACTGGTGCCCACTCGAGCAAATCGAAGATCAATGGATATAAGATACAAGTGATAGATTTTGTTTAGTCTTGGGGAAAATGGGGATGAAATATTGCTTATTTTCTTAACTAAGCAATTTGTATACCAATAGCAAAAGCATAATTTAAATGTTCACTCCATAATAGGTACAGAATTTCTTGACGTGTTATAAGCTAAATGAAAAGTATAACAATGAATATAATTAAATAATGGCAAATATATGTTAAATATCAGACTGGGAAAACCCTAAAAGATTATCATCAAAGCAGTTGGCAGAGGGGTTTTGGCATATTGGTAGTGGTAGTGCTAGTGGTACAGTAATTTTGTATGCTAAAAGCATAAGTGTCAGTACTTTTGTAAGCCAGGTTATCTCAATAAAAATAAAATAGCATTTTGAAAAGGGAGTTTGGACTTAAAAGTATTACAAAAATGAATGTACAAATAAAAAATATAATATAATTTTTTAAAAGAATATCATCAAAGGCAGAATCGATGAAGAAAATCTTTAATAGATTTTACTAAATCAAAATGGAAAAGTAATATAGACAGAAACTCACCATAAACCAATTATAGAAGTAAGCGGAATACTAAACAGATCATATAAGACAGGCAAAGAGTCTCTGTCTCTTTAATCTTGAAGTGAAAAAGAAAAAAGTCTTTTGCAAATTAGTTAAGTAAAAGATCAAGAAAAAATGATCAAACTAACCTATTTTTAAGTATGTATGCTAGGTAAGAACTAGAGATATGTGCCTAGGTAATTTTCTCCTCTAAAATGATAAGAAGTTAATAAACTATAAAATTTGGAAAGGGAAGATTAAATATCTTAAATAGATTGTCTGTGCTTCCGTTTTTTAAATTATGGTACACAAATGTTGTATGGCAGAAAGCAACCAGTACAAATACAGAGGCAGAGATATAATACAGGGGTTAAGGCACATGCCTTGCATGCAACTACTGCCTTCCCCTGTTAGCCAGGATTTAGCTGAGTGACCCCCAGACTTTCTGAGAACTTGTTGGGAGCCTCCACACCAAGGAATATTATATTACATATTTAATGTTGTACAGAGTCTCTTGCCCGCACACCTGGCTGTCTTCCCCGGGGGCCCCTCGGAGGGGATGGGCTCCAGCTTCCCTCCCCACCCCAAGCAGAGCACTTGGTGGCCAAAGACCACCGGAACCTAGCTACAGCCATGCTGGAGGCCCCTCTCCACACGTTTGGACAGGACTCATTCATGAAGGTACCGGCAGAGGCACCCAGGTGTGTGTAATCCCATCAACGGCCAACATCCAAAGAGAGACTTAAAAGCAAGCTCTCAGATATCTTTAGCCTTCTTCTCCCTCTGGGAGAAACTGGCAATCTTCTGAGAGTTTCCTGCCCACATGGGACAGCCACATGCAAGCTTCCCATGGTGTATTCATATGCAAAATCCAGTAACAAGCTGGATCTCATTCCCCTGACCCTGAAGAGCCCCCAACGCAACATCATTAGGAGGGCTGAGTCGAGATGGATTTCTAAGATCTCAGGGAAAGGACAAAATGAGATGCTACTGAGCCCACCCGAGAAATCGGTGATTAATGGGATTTCGTGATCGTGAATGTTGTATAAAACAGAAAGGACTGGAGTGATAACACAGCGGGTAGGGAGTTTGCTTTGCACGTAGCCGACCCAGGTTCGATTCCTCCGCCCCTCTCAGAGAGCCCGGCAAGCCACTGAGAGTATCTCGCCCGCACAGCAGAGCCTGGCAAGCTACCCAGGCATATTCAATATGCCAAAAACAGTAACAACAAGTCTCACAATGGAGACATTACTGGTTCCTGTTGGAGCAAAATTGATGAATGGGACGACAGTGCTACAGTGCTATAAAACAGAATGCATATATTAATAAAATTCCGGGATTTGGGGGCTTGACTCTCTTCCTTGATATTTTCCAGGTTTCTCCTTAGCAGGGAGACCATACTGGTTTCCTTATATGAAACTGCTGATGTCTAAGTGAGCTCCAGGATATCAATAGACTTCAGTTCCAGGCTGTATTTCAGTGCCTAAAACATTACATGACTTCAATCAGTTCTCCTCAAGTAGTGAAGACAATGGTACAGATGAATTCTTTCAAAAACAGTTACCATGTACATGTTAAGAATAAAAAGAAGATTTACCAGTGATGAAGAAACTTTATGCATATTAATGGAAAACATCAATGATTAGAGGAGGAGTGGAAGATAAGGTTTGGTCAGTGTGCTGGGGGTAGTTCAGTGGCTGTTGTCTCATGCTGAGTGGCATATCATTAACCCCAAAGATGCTTGATATAGGTGGCTGACCTCGATCCTAAAGAAGGAATTTGGGAGCTAAAGTGTGTGATGAGGATGGGGGCAGAGAGGAGAGGGCTGATATGATCAGTTCAGTTCCTCAAGCACTCACATCATCATTTTTGACATTCGGAAGTCATTCTAAGGGCTTAGTGCTACCAGTGGATTAGATGGGAGGGTCTGCCATAACAGACTCTGAGACCTACGCTTGAGACTAAAATAATCTAACAATGGGGATGGAGAAAGAACAACAGCATTCAGAAAGAGGTAGATGTAGAATCCTAACATTCAGTAATGAAAAATTATTAGTCAAGCATAATCTTGGGGGCGGGGTCAGGTATTATTCCCATAAAGCATCTCATTTTAGGGGTGGAGCGATAGTACAATGGGTAGGGCTTTTGCCTTGCATGTGGCTGACCCGGGTTTGATTCCCAGCATCCCATAGGATCCCCCGACTCCTGAGCAACACCAGGAGTAATTCCTGAGTGCAAAGCTAGGAGTGTATTGCCAGGTGTGAACCAAAAAGCAAAAAAAAAAAAAAAAAAAAAAAAAAAGCATCTCATTTTATCTGCCAGAAATTTTCTTTTTAATCCCGTTCAGTAAAAGCAATTAGAAACACTTTTAGAATGTCTTTTGGGAGTCGATGGAGAACATTCTGCTAAGCTCAGGCCTAACTCTTGATTACTGGCTTTATATTTAGGGATCACTCCTGGTAATGCTTGGATGACCATAACAGGTGCTGGGGAATGAAGCTGGGTTAGCATGCAAGGAAGGTGACTTAAGCCATAGTATCTCTTCAGTCCTCTTTTAGAGAGTCTTACCCATCAAAACTGTGGCTGACTTTCTTTACACTTTGGAGTAATAGATCTTATTGTAACAGCTTTGAACCCTATGTTCAATAACCCACTCATCCAACTTGGAAAGTGATACAATACTAAAAGTGATAATTCTATTATAGCCTAGCCTCAGAGCCTCAAAGAAAGAAAAAAAATACCTTTGGAGAAGTTGAGGCCATCTTATCATATATTTATCATGACAATATATGATATTCAATATAGACTGAACGTATATGCCTCTTTCTCTCCCTACAGTCACCATTATTTTTGACATTGTAAGCACCTATTGATGAGGAAGCTTCCATTCCTCTTGGAACCTGTTGAGTTTTAAGTCTGCCAGTCTTGGTTTCTTCTCTGCCCAGAATAAAGATTCTGATTCAAAGGGATTTTGGCCCCCAAATGAAGAACAAAAGTCAGGATGAATCAGCACTGGAACAATAAAGCACATATAGGGGAATGCTACAAAGATTAAGAATTATTTTTCTACCCAGGTATTGGTAATCGATCGTACATAATTTGTTTCAAGACAGCAACATGTGTGCCTCTTTTGAGATGAACCCAGTAATGGGTGCCTCAGCAGAAAACACTGTTTCACATCTGTATTACAGATTTCACTAGAAGATTCGATTTCCAAAACTACATTAAGATAACTTGGAGGCTGTCAAGGAACAGTAGACACAGAAAAAGATGCCAACCTCAAAAAGATGGGTACCCTGGCTAGTGGGCATGCGAAAGTAAGGTATCAGAACTCACCATGCAGAAGTTGCCACCATCATGCAGTTGGTGGTGCAACAGTACCCTTTTTTACACACTCAGTTTGGGTAAGGAAGTGTGGAAGACAGTGTCATATGTCTCCCATGGTTTTTCATACAAGAAGATGTGACCCAGTCACACAAGCAGTCCCCCTTCCCAGAAGATGCTATTATTTATATCCAGACTTATAGAGTTCTTTGCCAAGACTCCCCAGTCCTTTTCTTGAGAGGTATACATTTATGATCTGAGAAAGAGCCACTGACAATAACTGGGAGCACTGATACTGCTGATCTGAAGATGGGAGCTCAGTGCACTGCTTATCTACATTTTATTTCCTTGCCTTTGAATTTGGAGGTCATAATAAAGCGTCGCATGTCCACAGCCCAGCAAGAAGAATTAATTAAGAGGAGCCTTTTAATGTAGAAATCAGCTTACTGAGATAATGGAAAAGGCTTTGGTAAGACTTGGCTTAATTGGAATTTCAAGCAATTCGTCTCTTGTTGTACCAGGGATTTTTACTGTTATAGACAGGATGAGCAAACTGTTTAAAGAGCTTATGGGGAGAACTGGACTCTGAGGCTTTGGCGGAGATGGATTTGGCCCAGGCAATCAGGGATGCCTCAGAAAATATCAAGCAGAGTGTGTGGACTTGTTCTCTCGTTGCTGTATAGATACGTAAGGCTTATAAACCTCTACGATCCCAGAAAACACAGAAGCTAGGGTCAAGTTTCAGTACATCAAACGTGCTTCTTATTTCTTATTGCTATTATGAGATGAGGCAAAGAGGCATCAAAAATCAGAGCATAGCCTTTGAAATTTAACATGCAATATTGTGGACCAATTGTACCAACCAACATATAAATTCCAGGCTACATTGCTCCCACTTCCATAGGAGGCTATTAATTGCTAATAGAACAGATAAAATGCTGAAAACCCGGTACTCTGCCAAGTGTGAAGCATATTCTGGATAGGATACAAGTGGTGGACAAGATACTTCCTTAAATAAGTTTATAAAGGAACCTTGATGGCAGATAAAATATGTAGGCAGGGAAGAAGTATTTCCTCTTTGAATTACTGAGGATTACCTAAACTGCACAACTGGGACAAAGCCAGCTGAAATGACTACCTTTCAAGAATATGACAGAGCTCAGGAATAAAGAGAGTGGCTGTGATTTTGCACGCTGACTCAGGTGGGGAGGAGCCCTAGAAGATGGCTGAGGATTTAGTATAGTTTCCTCATCCCACTGCCTCTCAGCAGAGCTCTTTGCCTATTTTTTCCTAGGTCCAAATGCTACTTATCATAAACACCTATGCCTGCAATTCAGTGAAACCATCTGAAGGGCTGTTTGTGTAGAAATTAGCATGATTCACATCTGAATCATCAACGATTACCAATGATTAGTTGATTATGTCTTGACTTGAGCTTTCCATAAAGTGCTATATGTCACCCTGAAATATATTTCAGTACAGGCTGATTCAATTTGCTTCTTGTCTTATAGGGCCACACTGAAATTCTCTAGCAACCTTACAGATGAATTGCTTTGGGGAACACGAATCTATTCTCTTGTGATTTGTTGTATACTTTACTAGGTCAGAGAGTGCAAAGGACAATCCCTTCGTTCCAAGATAAGGATGGGCACTCTTTCAGGGATGGCAGCTTCTCCATAATAGTACTGTTTCTGCTCTTGTGATAACACAAAGGAAGGAATTGAATCCAGGGCATTGTCCTGAAGCTTTTTTTTTCAAGTAGAAGATATGACTTTGAAAATAAGCAGCCTTAAATAAGTAAGACCCAGAGGCAAGAAAGAATCCAGAAGAATATGCATTTGTTGGAATAATAACTTTCTAAAAATAGTAGCACAAAGCTTCTCCAATGCAAAAGAAAATTCCAGGATCAGCTTCGCAAAAGAGGCAGGGATTATAGCAATTTATAAGGAAAATGAACCCATATCTATTACTCTCCTCAATGCATATCGTGCCAATGTCTAATGTGAGTCTATTATTATGAAGGACTTTCATGTTTGTCCTCTAATTTTGCCTGCACAACAACTCTGAGAGGTACATATTTATATTCCCACTTATAGATTCAGGCACCCGGGCTAAAAAGGCAAATTATTTCCCCCGGTTCAGATAGCCATCAGGAGTGCAGACTTACATATGGAACATACATTTTTCCCCCTGCAGTTACTAATCTTTCTTTATCTTTAATGCTGATTTCCTTCTATTTTAAAATATTACCATATTAATTTTCTGGAAGTTTTATTCTAAAACTCCTACAAAACTTGTACTGAAATAACAGGAAGATCTCAAGGCTGCCCCACAATGGACTAGGAATTCTTAAGACAAAGAGGCCACAGTTGCCCTGAAGGTTTAGTGAACTCATATTGCTTTAAGTTCTGCAGCTTAAATTCTGGCATGGTATTGCCAGATCATTTGCATTTTTTCCTTTTTAACAGCTTTATTGAAATGTACTTTGCATAACATAATATGCAATCATTTTAAGTGGATGGTAGAATGGTTGTTAATGACTTGACTTAGTTGTACAAACATCGCCACACTCTAGTTTTGGAATATTCCCAATGCTCAGGAAAATCCTTTGTACTTATTTACTATTAGCACCAGTTCTCCTCCCCAGCCTTTAGCAACCATCAATCTATTTTGGTTCTGTTTTTGCAGGTATTGGAGATCAAACCCAAGTCTCTTGAATGCAAGGCAGTTCATCAGTAAGTCACATCCTTAGCCCTACTTTCACTTTTTCACAGATATATATTTTTTTAATTTAAATTTTATTGAATCACCATGTGGAGGGTTACATAGTTCTCAGGATTATGTCAGTTATACAGTACTCAAACACCCTTCCCTTCACCCATGCCCATATTCCATCACCAACCACCCCATTATACCTCCCGCCCCCTCCCGCCCCCCCAGTCCCCGCCCTTGTAAGTGATAAGTTTCACTTCGTTTACGCTTTATCTTGGTTACAGTCCATGTTTCAACACATAACTCACTATTGTTGCTAGGGTTTCCCCCCAAAAAAGAAAAGAGAGTCCCACTGTCAAGGAAGCATTTGATGGCTCTCCATTGCTGAGAATGTAGAGATATTAAGTCCCGCTGTTTGTTACATAACTTTTCTATTTTTTTCCCCCCTCGTCCCGCGCCCCGAGATCACGCCTGTTTAGTAATCACCACGCTGCCTGACAAAGGGAAAACCAACCCAAAAAGATGGTTCTTTCCCGTTATCAGCCGGCGTGGGGCTCTGGCTTAGTTGATAGTCTGGTAGAATGTCTGCAAGCAGTTTCTGGAACCAAAAGTAATACGCTGGTATCGGCCCCAGCTCAAGATTCCACCAACGTCCCGCTGTTCCAAGTACATAATAATTTATTCCTTTGTATCCCATTCCCACGCCACCAGGTCCATGTCAGCTTAATGGACATCATACTATGGTTAACGCCACGCTGTGTTTCTTCCCGAGAAAGAAGGATATTTCTTCTCAGCCGGCATGGGGATATGGCTTAGTTCAGTCTATAGAGATGGCTACCACTTTGGTAGCCTTCAATATTTCAGCAAAAGACTTACTATTCTTGTTAGGATTTCCCACCAAAGTCTGACCCGTTAAAAGGGAACCATTTCATATTGGTGATGATTAAATGACAATAGGTTGCGCGGCCATGGCAGCAGCCTCGCGGCTTTGAATTTCTGTATAAAGTCCAGGGAAAGTACAGCCAGAAATTACACGTCGCTACAAACTTTAACCCTATTATGGTCCCCCCAAAGTCCAACCCATTACAAAGGAACCATTTCATAGTGCTGATGATCAGATGACATTAGGCTGCCGCGGCCACGTGGTTTTGGGTTTCTATATAAAGTCCAGGGAAAATTCTGCCTAAAATTCTATTGCTACAATCTTTTACCCTTCAACAAAAAACTCAGTACTATTGTTTGGAGTTTCCACCCACGGTAGGCCCTGCTAAAAAGGAACATTTACACGTTGCTGACAATCAAGAGATATTAGGTTGCGTGACTGTTGCGCGGTTTAGGATTTCTATATGAAGTCCAGGGAAAATTCTTTTGGTAATTTCATCACTTGCTGGCAGCGCCTGGGCCAGAAGCTCTGAGCACACAGTTTGGAGGCATTTTGGGGGCGCCGCTCGTGTCCAAAGTGGTTCAGTTGCCTCTGGGGTCGATCTCGCGCGGGGCCGCAAAGGAGCGTCCCCACATGGCTCTGTGCTTAAATGTCGGCCGGCACAGGGCGGATCCGGGAGTCCCGCCCATCGGCTTTCCCGGGCTTCCTGTAGAGTCTAAAAACCGGCTATTGCCTCGCTGCGTTCAAAAAGAAAGAGTTGAGAGAGAAAAGACCGTACCCTGCCAGCAGCGCCTGGGCCAGAAGCTCCGAGCACACAGTTTGGAGGCATTTTGGGGGCGCCGCTCGTGTCCAAAGTGGTTCAGTTGCCTCCGGGGTCGATCTCGCGCGGGGCCGGAAAGGCTCACAGATATTTTTGTTGAAATAATATGGTTTACAGTTTTATATGTTTCAAGAAATGTACTTTGTGTTTGTATGTTACAAAAGTCTAGTTTGCATATTAAACTACTCTGTCTCTATAGAGTTGTCTATTCTTAAATCACTATAATATGTGGTCTACTTCGGTCTCTACTTTCATCAACTTATTGTAATATTTTTAACTTCTATCCATGTTATGTTTTAAAATGCCATTTCTTTTAATGGGCTTTCATCAATGGGATACACTACAAGTTGGTGATCTATCACTAAGAATTTGTATTTACAGTTTCCATGTGTTCCAGTAATACTGCTCTGATGACTACACTTTAGGAACCCTGATGAAGTCAGCAGTTCTCAATTTTTGATTGATGATGGGAATTTCTAGAAGGCATTTGAAGACATACTATTTTGGGACTTCATCCACAATTTTATGTAAATGGTTAGTTGGTACTCAGGAAGTGATGGTGCCCAGGAATTTCCCAGGTTATTCAAATGCATATTTGAGGTTGATAATGATGTCTAAACCATTTCCATTTAAGTATGTTATTTCTCCTTTGCTATTGAGAATAATACTTTACCAGGCATTCAGGTTGAGCCTTGAATACCATATCCCATCCTAGAACTCCTGTATCAGAGTCAGCATTTTAGCAATATCTCTAAGTGGTGTTGCTTAAGTGGTTTCTAGATTATTGGACTCATTGGGAGATTAAGAAGTGCTACTACAAGGCAGGTCCAAATGTCAAGGAATAGAAGACAGGAAAGAAAGGAAAATTCCACTTTTGAGCTTATCTGTAATGAGATCCAATGGAAGGCCAATGAGGAATAGATAGTACTTATAGAATGAATAGCTAAAATTAGGTCTTGCTTTGATTAAAGTATGGGATAACTGCTAATCTATCTCTTAGAATTTGTAGCTACAGATAAATGTAATGAACAGAGCTGGGTTAAACTTCCTACTCAAAATAGATCCCATTCTCTTTCCATGAAGTGTGTCTTGCATATATTATTGTATTTCATCTTCGTCCATCCTAATTAGGATAAGCTGGGATTCCTCCAACAATTACTTCTGTCTAGATCGCTGAATTTCACATAACCTCAATATTTTGACCAAGTTGAGTAGTGATATTTTTTGGTGGACTTACTTAGCTCTAGTCTTAATACAGTAGGTATTAGGGCACAGAAATCAACACAGTGTCTGACATAGGTAATTGGTATTGTAAATGGTACACATGCCCAAGAAACACAAATGTTGTGTGGTGATGATAATGAAAGCTGTAGAAGCAAAGAACCATATATTGAACCACATATTGAGAAATAAATATAGTAGGGGCAGGATCGATAGTACAGTGGTAAGGTGTCTGCTTCAGTTGATCCGGGTTTGATGCCTGGTATCCCATATAATTCCCGCAACACTGCCAGGAATAATTCCTGAGTGAAGAATGAGGTGTAACCCCTGAGCATCATTGGATGTGACCCATAAAGCCAAAAAAATTAAAACGTAGTAGAGGAAATAGTTCTGGAAGAGGCAATAATTGGTATAATGTTAGGTAATTAAAAATAAATAACCAGATTATGATAGTAAAATATGAGACTCTTAAAAAAGAAGAAAGAAGTGAGAAAAAGCTTAGAAACATGAAAATGCTCAAACTTAACTTTTGTTTGCTTTTGTGCCACATTCAACTGTGCTGAGTTTACGTCTGGCTCTTCACTCATGAATCACTTGGTGGAAGGCTAAGGGGTCCATATGGGGTTCTAGGAATCCAACTTTGGTCTGCTACATACAAGGCAAATGAGCTACCCACTGTACTACTGCTCTAACCCCTTAAACTTCAATTAAAAAAACATTTTTGAGATATACCGTCCCAAATTAGGTTTTAGTTTTTCTAAATTAGTTTTTTTTTCTTGCTGTAGAGAGTCAGAAAGAAGTTCAAATTAAGCTTCTAGCATGAATCCAGAAGTAAATTCAGAAAACCACTCCAACTTAGCTATTTTTTTTTACCAAGAAAGCAATACAAATATTCTTGGTTGTGGTGCTTTAAGTATGAAGACTCTGGTATATGAAGATCTGTTCAGGCTATTCCCATATTCTAACAATCCCTGAATAATTGTGATTTGGGAACACACAGGAGAAGGGTGTTGGCTAGAGTTTCTGAGAACTGGTTGATTAGAGTCTGATCTTCAGGACATACACAAGTCCAGGAGACCAGGCAAGAAGCTGCAGAATCCCATCTCTAGAATTCTGAAATTAGAGATGAGCCTCAGGTTCAAATTCCGGTCTGGAAACTCATCAACAGTATGAAAAGGGTGTGATCAAAACATCAGACATAGGGTCAAATTTGATATTGACATCCCTTTGATGCTACTGTCCCCCTTACCACTAACCACTTCCCATGATATTATCTTGAAAACCAAGCCTAGAATTCAACTGCCATTTGTCCTATTCACTTCCCTTCTATTGCCAGGTCTATTTATAGTTTGACCTTCTACTTAAAAGCCTCAGGCCTCTTCCATTGGTGACCTTAGATCATTCCATGGTCAAGTAGAGGTTTTAATCTGCTTTCTCTGTCCTTTCCTCCCTCCCTAGTTCCCTTCCTTCTTTCCTTCCTCTCCCTCCTCTTTCTAGTTACAATTCCCTGCTACAGCTGTCTGTAATATTGGAGACTTAAAAAATACTTGGAAAAAAAAAGAGAATTAACATTCAAAAGACTCTCATTTCAATCCTCAAAATAACTCTTTGAAGTGGATAATAATACAGCATCCCTGTTTTACAAGTTTAGAAACACTAATGCTTGTAATCTTGCTGAAGACCACCCAGTGGTAGAAATGATCAGCCCAAGAGTTCTCTTTGGATCAAACTGCCCATCAATGGAGCTGTTTATTGGGCCAGTGACTTTGGTAGATACTAGTGAAATGCATGGTCTCTGATGTCCCCATTGCAGTGGTGGTAGGGTCACTACCTCAGTAAAAGACAATGAGGATCTGGGGAGCTGTTCTGAGCTCATAAAATGTGACTTTGAATATGAGTGGGTATGATATTTTCCCTTGATTTGAGGTCAGTGACTTCAGGCCAGGCAACCAAAGGGTTGATCTGAGAGTGTACTCAGGTGACATTTCCATGTGTTCCACTTAGAATCTATATGATAGGGTCAATGCAGGACTCAGATTCAGAGAAAAGCACATGAATCACAGCTGCAGAACAATTCCATTTTGTTGGATACCAGCAGGCGAGTTAGCTTGAAAACAAATTACACATACAAAAGGGTTGGATGAGTCCATTGTGGACAGGCCTGCAGTCTAGTAGGTTATTTCTTGTCCTTAATTACACTGTCCTCTGGTGGGAAAATAAAGTTAATCCATTATATTCTGTGTGCAGGGCAAAGTCTCTCCCTCTCCCCCTTGATTATTTAACTTTTAATGTACTCATTTTGTTTGAATGGATGTGATTGTTATTATAAAATTGTAAATTAATATAATTAACAAAAAAAATCCTAACTGAAGTGTAGTATTACATTTACTTGGCATCTACTCCATTAATGTCTAGCATCTAAAGGCATTGTTAATCGTGTGCACAGTGTTAATTATCTCAACATGTTTAATTGCTGTTTTCTTAAATAACTAGTAGGCCATATGTAAATGATCTTTGAAGCATTAACATTTCATTTTGTGAGAAAGTAAAGCTCTATACAGATTACATGATACATTAAACCAAGCATGATTTGGGGACCATCCATACTGTAGCGGGAAAATGGGAATTCAAATAAATAATTCCTCTTAGTACCATTACCTAAAAACCCATGGCCCAAAAGGGCAAGCATAACTACACTTGGAAATGCTACAGAGTTATCAAAGAAACAGTAAATCTAATGTGTAAATTTGAAACATATGCTGCAATACTATTTCCCCATTATCATAAAGTTTGCAACTTTTTGTCAAGCTTATAAATAAAACAATAATGTCTAACATTAAGAGAACATTTGCTATGACTTCTAAGCCCTGAACACAGGCGTGGTACAGGCTTCCCTCTTTTTCAATCTTAAGAGTCCTGTGATGAGAGCAGTGTAATTACTCTGCTACTTTATAAACCAAGGCAGGAAAAAGCTAAGTAACTCACCCCAGGTAATATTCTAGTGAAGGGCTGGAGCGATAGTACAGCAGGTAGGGCGTTTGCCCTGCACGCGGCCGACCCGGGTTCAAATCCCAGCATCCCATATGGTCCCCTGAGCACTGCCAGGAGTAATTCCTGAGTGCAGAGCCAGGAGTAACCCCTGTGCATCCCCAGGTGTGACCCAAAAAGAAAAAAAAATTCTAGTGAGGAGGACATTTAGGATGACTGTCTTAACACTTATTTTCCTGCTTCTACATGAAATTGTCCAGCAGCCTTTTTTGGTGGGCATTCTTTAGAAATACTAATGAACTTAAATGCCTCCACTTGTTGAACTCAAGAGTTCAGCATATGATAGGAGTTAGAAGAGTGACTCTCTAGAAAGCCCATGAAAATATCTATAAACCTGCATCCCATCTAACATCTTGGGACTGATATATATTAATTTGTTCAAGAGATATTTTTCAGATGATCATGGTTTTTATTTTTTCCTCCAATAGTAGTAAAGCATTGTTATGAGCATAGAGGAGAGAAAATACTGCACGTATTTGCATGTGTGCATGTGTATGTGTGAGCATATGTTTTAAAGAAAAAATGAGCGGATAGAAATTGAATATATATATATATATAATACTTCATATGCATAGGTACATGAAATTAAGTAATTCTAATATATAAGTAAATATGAATAGAAAAGGAATTTTTCTCTTTTCCTTCTTCTTTAATAGATTTTAGGAATGAATTCAGTGCAACAACTATTAAGAATTACAGAAACGACATTCAAGAAGATACTCCCTAAAACAGATTACCTCATTGAGCAGTGATCAATGAATCTTTCCAATACCCAGGATATGGAAATACTCTAAGGTCCAACAACAGATGGTTGGATAAAGCAATTATGATTTATATATACCATGAAATACTATGCTGCTGTATGAAAAGATGAAATCTTGCACTTTTCTCCAAGTTGGATGGAACTAGATAGCATCAGAGGGATAAAGACAAATGTAGATATCACTTATCTGGGGTACAGAAAAGTTAATAAGTTAACTAAGCAGGATAAACCCTTGGCCTTTGATTGAAGATCTAAGAGTATTAGGAAGTGAGAAGAAGTAGTGATGGAAGGAAGCAGTGCACTGGGTGTGGCATAGGGTCAGAGGTGGATTGTCACTTAGTGGTCATGAAGGTGCAGTAGCTTTGCCATAAAAACCATAAAAATTTACACTATTATAACCATGTTACATTATGTATTACATATGGATATATATGTATACATGTGATATACATATAGTCATATAATAAACTATATGATATGACAAATTTAAGCCAAGCTCCTTACCTGCAGAGACCTTAGGAGCTCAGAAAAAATCTCACTGGAACACAAATTTTATTCTTGCTGTGTATAAAATCATTCTATGTCTTTTACAAACTTCAAAGTATAATATGGATTCCATGCCACTGGTTAACGCCTTTAAAGGAATGGTGTAGGATGACATGCAGGATGCCATATGTCAGGCAAGATGCCACACATGCCTGTAGGATCTCTGAGTGCGTTCTGGTTTTAGGTAAGACTTTCTTTTGTAAATGAATTCTACATAACATGGCTTCTGTAGTCATAATATTTATTTTATTTATATACAAAGTTTTTTACATTGCCCTTCCACTGGGTAATACTTTTAAAACTGCAAGATTCTAAAACTCTTAGAGCTGGAGAGATAGTACATTGGGTAGGATGCTTGACTTGCACATGGCAGACGTGGGTTTGATCCCAGACATCCCATATGGTACCCCAAGCACTACCAGGAGTTATTCTTGAGTGCAGAGTCAGGAATAGTCCCTGAGCACCACTGGGTATGGCCCTAAAACAAAAACAACAAAAAAGATTTCACAGTTTTATTCTATATTGCATAAAGTTATCTTCTTAACTTTATCACCACCATCATCTGCTTCCAATCTATCTGAAATAGTCTTAGTTATTATTCAGGATTTGTTTCATAAGTTGTATAATCTTTGAAGTATTTCTAATGACCTCAAATCCTGTTATCTATTTTTCTGGGCCTAATGTTTCTTAGACCATACACTTGGTTGACAGTGACTACCATAAATTATTTCCTTAGTTAACCCTAGGTCTTAGTGAAAAATCAATATAGTTTTTAAATGTAAAAATGAAGGGAAGTTAGGACAAAGGGAATACAAGGAACAAGAAAGTGGGAAAGGGAAAGAAAAATGAAGGAAAATATAATAGTGCTTAAGTTCTAGCATTTAAGTTCCAGCCATACCCATTTTCAGACAGATTGGGACCAAGAGTTAGAAACCAAACAGTCCCATTAAGTTGTCATCAGTCTGGAACATCACCGAGTGTCTTGCCCAGGGAATAAAAAGATCATTGAAAGGGAGTTTTCTTAGGATCTCTCAACAATTGTTGTAGTGTCTTAGTTTTTATTTATAAAGGCAGTATTGGGAAGGGAAGGAAGGTGGATCTTGGAGTTGGATTCAGTATTTATCATGTGAAGGATGCCCTAAGTCTATTGAGTTATTTCTCCAGCCTGAAAATTGCTATTTCTATATCATGAACTCAAGATATTGTAAAACTTCAAACTTTTCTAATCAAAACATCTTGAAGTCTCTGAAACTACTTGTTTAAAAACTGATGGTAGATCTGGGAGATAGTTCAAGTAGTAGATCACACATTTATTTAGGGTGAGCTCTCTTTAATTTGATACTAGGTACTACATAACCCCTGATCATCACAGGATACGACCTTCATGGTCCCCAAGCATTGCTGGACCCAAGCTCTGAAACTTCTACAGTAACATAGGGCTGATCATTGTTGTGAGTGGTTCCTGCAAATTGCCAGTTTTACTGTGTAGGTCAGTAATGAAAATTCTTTCCTAGTCAAATAGAGAAAGAGCAAAGGCTCCTCTTTATAGGAATTACCTTTCTGATAGAAATTTCCAGGTCCATATGCCAGAACTATACTTGGTCCCTGGCAGCCACTCCTTCAACAAGCATAAGCTCACCACAAATGTGAATGTGGACCCTTCTAATGGCTAAAGAAAGTAAGCTATCCATACTCTGCTCATGTAAGTACATCACTTCTTCAAGGGGAAGCTGAACCATTTCTCCAGGACTGCTAGCAGCCTAATAAATAGGAGAAAGTAGCAGTACCGTAATTTAAACCGGGGTGATATGACTCCAGTCTTAGAACTCTTACCCGATGCTCAACTATAGTTGGCATTCCATTAGAACTGCAAGTTGTGTAAAGAACTTTACTTCTCTACCAAGCTTCACTCTGTCCACGTATCACTCGGAAAGGACCATGGGCTCCTTGGGATCCAATGGATCCAATTCAGCTCTGCAGGTGACTACTAGTAGAAAGTCCTGGTCTGAACTTCTTAACACATAACCTTTTGTAGCAGTACAAAGTGGGATTATAGTACATGTAAAGATTTCCTGCTCTGTAGGAAAATCTCTGCACTTCTCCTCTAGGTCCTTATAATACAAGGGTTCCACCCAGCTTTTTTTCCAGGTAGAATTGAAACCCGCAAATTCCCTCTTTCCATTTTAGCTTTATTACGAAATCAGTTATATTCATATTATGTGTTTGCTTTTAAATCCAATATCCTCTTTCCAAGAATTTTAGATATATTTTCTATAGTATTGGTCTGAAGACAATATCTATACCTAATGCATTATCTCTAGTCTACCCTTGTCTGTTATGATTTTCAGCATCTTCCCCCTCTAACTAAGGTGAAACATTTACATCAGAGTTAAGTTCTTTACATGAAACTTAATTCCAGAGTACTGAAAGGCTGTTCTCTCACCCAAATATCTATAAGGAACATCTACCAGTGGCCAGTCCTCAGCTTCCTTACAACCACACAAGCCAATATATTATAGCTTTTACTTGGATAACTTTACAGGAAGAATTATCTCTGTGACCCTGTGGCCCCTTGTGATAGTTTCAATATGCCGACCAGTTTTAGAAAAAAAAAAGTGGAAAGATACAGAAACACTTAGGAGAGATTTGCTTCTGTCTTTCACCTTGATTGGATATTGTTTCTGGGTGAGAATGATTTTCTACCCAGTTGTTCCCTGGAATCACTGTCAGTGCATTAATGTGATCCCTGTGCAGCCCTGAGTGTATAATGATAACCTGGCACAGACACAATTGCGCATTGATGATTTCAGGGCTGTCTCTGCCAGTCCCATCCACTCTAGCAACTCACTGCTTTCAGGCGGCAGTGCTGTGTGGTTCCTAAATCATTTATGACCAAGGACATATCAACTGTCCTATTAGAAATTGGCTCTGGATTCTGTAAGGTCATTAAGGGCATTGTGGTATTGCTCCTTGCCCCTACTCTAGACGTAGCAAGGTATCACTGAGGTTATTCACAAATAATGCTTTTTCCCTCCCAGTTGCTTTGACATTGAGCTAGGTCTGCAGCATTAAACCAAAGGAAAATGTAGCTAAAGAGATGATAACATGCCACCTGGGAAATGAAGCAGCATCAAAAATCTAATTTCCATGAACAAATTTTCAGAGCATTTACTACTGATGGGACAATCATATTCACCTAAATTTTTAACTGAACATTTACAAACTATTATATTTTAAACCAGACTATACCTGAGAAAGTGTTTTTATTAAAAAAACTAATTAAGTGATCCAAAATTGTATCTAGTATGTGAATATTTTAAAAAGGATATAAGCCATAGAAAAAAGAGCTATGACTCTTTTTTCCCAGTGAAAATGACAAAACAAAGAGATCTTAAAGCCCTGATGGAGATTAGGATAAAACCTTAACATGTGATTTCTGTCCCAATTTTAGTTTAATCTTCTGGCTGTATTTAATTATACTGGCCCTTCTCCATCAGGTTATTATCTTCATGTCTTCTGTGAAGGGCATACACTTGGCCTTCACACTCTGATCTTTGAACCAGGCCCTCCCAGGGCCCAGTGGAGAGATCAATCACTTGGGCATCTCCTGGGACACCAGGTCAAGTGGTGAAAGTTCATTCTCCAAGAATTTGGGTCCTCGGGACCTTTGCAGCATTCATTGATTGTCAACTTGACAAAGCCAGCTGAGTTTTTCCTGTGCAATCCACAGACAGCAAAACAGCAAAAGGCAGAACAAATCATGGGAGACAGAATGAAACCTGAAGGTTTTCTAAAGAGGAAGAGTGATGGGACATCACTCTCCAGCAGGTAATGCAAATAATACCTATGCAGCCATAGGCATTGAATGAATGTGGTCTGCTTGAATAACCTCTTTGAGCCTCTGCTTGCTCATCTGCAAATGAGATAGTTGTTCTATCTTGAGCTGCTTCTGCAGGGCTCTCTTTCAGTGTCCGTGTCCCTACCTTTTCTCCCTTGAGTACATGGAGGGGCTCAGTCATTGTTAGTTCCTGACCCCTGTCACCTTTGCAATCATTCAGAAATACAGACAAAGGTCACATCACATGTTTATGTGACTGTTACATTTAATGGGAGGTCAACAAGGAGGATTCCTGAATGATTCCTTAGCTATTGTTCTGGGAAGAACAGATTCATAGTGAAAAGGTAAGAGTACATTCTATTATGCTATATCAATATGAAGATCAGAATAGAGCATGTGTTCTTGTTAAATAGTTGCATACTTTTGTCTGGCCACCTTGAGGGGAAAAAATCATTACATTGAGACACACACAAAGATATAATGACTCAAATTATGGGTTCTACATCTCATTCACACAGGAAGAAGGATGGCTGGGATGTGTATAAAGAAAATGGGATAACAGAATTTTATAAATATTTCTGTAAATATTAGTAGTTGGGATAGAAAGAGACAGACAAGGAAGTAGGAGGGGGAGAAGACTAGGAGGGAAGGAAAAAGTAGGGGAGGAAAAAAGTGAGAGATATGAAAAATTATTCAAAAGTTGTGAAATTGTTGGTTAAGGAAAATGATATACTTTTAGTATATAATGTAATATATTCCTTATTCCAACATTTCTAATTTCAATTAGATATTATTTCTTTTTTCTCTGTAGTTAAAGATCAAATCACTAAATTGTCCAAGACCATACAATTAGTTATGTAGAACTTGGATTTTTATCTCAAGTCTATCTCACTCTCATGCTGCTAGTTTTCTATAAGATTGCTTTCCTCAACTGAATTGGGTACCCTGGTTACAATGGATCTCTGTTTATCAGGCTTCTGAGTTCTAGGCATGGAATCTCTCTTTTAGAATTTACTCCTTATACCTTTCCCTCCTCCACTGTTCCCTCACACACCCCCTACAAATACACTAGCTTGTACCAATAAATGGACTCAATATTTTTCAAAACCATTTATTTTCTTTTGTTGGGATTTTGTTATTCCTTTCACTGAAGAGATGCAGTTCTTTTTTTCCTCCTCTCTCAGTGTCCCTCCTTTCCAGTGGGTTGTATAGATGGAATAATCCTCTTCTGGAGATTCTGAAACCATAGATGGCCACTGTCTTCCCCTAGTCATGTAACCTCAGGCTTTGTATGGTTTAAGGCTTTCAAATTGAGTTGTGATATCTAGGTAAAGCTTTCTAAATAGATTTTGTTTGATCATATTCTTATGCATTTATTCCTATTGGTACAGAAATTTATTGTGTCTGTAATTCTTCAGAGGGTGGTATCCCTGTCCCTCAGGAAAAGCATCAGCCATGCAGTGCTGGAAAATTCTCTTCAGCAGAGAGGAGCCGTAGACTCTCTGGTCCCTTACCCTCATGCACAGGAGGGAAGCAGGCTTATGAGAATGATTATTTCTGAGGAGTCATGGTAATATAGCTCAGATGGCTGAGTCATGTTTCTACATAAGTAGAAGACACATTTTTCTCTCTCTCTCTCTGCTTCCTCATGCAGGGATGTAAATGGCAGTAGTGTTAAGTGACAGGGGACAAAACCATTGCCCAACTGCTTATTATTTAGAAACCAAGTGCTATTTTCCAATATGGAGAAATTATAGGTTGATAATGTGATCCCCATAGAAACAAAATACAGTGGCTGATCCCTTCTGTCATTCAAATCTTAGTATCAGCAGGAACTCCCCAAGCTGAGGGTTAAAATATGATGGTTTGAAAGGGGAAATTTTAAAACATAAATATCAGGTATTTGTATTTTACTTTATGGAAATTCTTGACCATTTAGCTGTTTGGTAATTGCTATGAACAGCTGAGTAAATATATAGTGAGTGCCAAATTATTCTGTACTAAAAAAGTGGAACCATATATATTTTATACATATGTAAATATAACTTCTCCTTGTAATAACTTCTTTTGACACTGGGGTTTGCTATTCTTTCTAGCTGTGACTGGAGGGTCGGTTAGGATGTTGTGAAATGTAGAACTGCCAAATATTACCTTTAATTTCCAATTCAAAAACACTGGCCAAAGTGATAAAAAAATAAGAAACGAGAGCTCTCTTAGCACTGTTTATTTTTCCCCATTCCCCAGCCCTTTCATTCCTGAGTTGTTGAGCATCTCTACAAATAAATATTTTCATTTTCTTCCTACCTCCTCTCTGAAAACTATCTCCAGGGTTTGTCTATAGCTAGATAGTATTTATTGATGGATTCTCAGAATACTCAAAAACAGTCTCAAGGCTTTTGGATAGGCCATGTCTTCAGACTGTGAAATTATTCTATCTACCACCCTTCTTCTTTTATTTCAATTGCCTTGATACTGCAAATTTCCTCCTCACCCTTCAGAACTAATATTTGATGTGAATTTCCAGATTAGCTTCATCTGACTTCTAGAGGTCAATGCCCATAATTGGTTCTTCTGTTCTACAGTTTACCAAAACTTATCATTAGTAGTTACAAGGATTCTGAATGGTCAATGTGATCAGAGAGTCAAAACTTGGGGGCCCTGGAATGCCAAAGGAGCCGACTAGTATCCAATCAATATGCATGCCACAAGAATTGTATATGAATATCACAAAAATTGTGATATGAATCAATATGCATATCACATAAGAATTTACTACAAGGATATCAGGTTCAAGGCAACGCATAAATTGAGAAACATTCAATTAAAGAGAGCTAGACTGGACTTCTGAGCAAACTAACTTCTTTCTTCTTATCTGTGAATATCCTTATATTCCAAGTGTTCCATCATTCTTATTTTCATATTCATTTTGTTTTTCAACCAAGTTTTGCAGATAAAATATATTTTAAAAGACCTCTGTTATCTTTAAGATAATTTTCTGACATGAATATGCTTAAAACCATTAATCTCAGCTCTCCTTAGTGACCTCTTTCCTCGATGGCCCTGAGTAAGCACATCTCTTGAACTTTAACCTTTCATCATTCCAGCTTCAGTCTGAACTGCCACTCCTCTTTCTAAGCTGGACCTTAAAAAGAAGTAGTCAGAATTCTACAATGGACAACATGATGACCAAATATCATCTGGCGATCCACCTTGACTACCTATTGTGGAGACACTGTGACAGAAGACAGAGACTGAAAAGAATTATAAAGTTGTCAAGAACCTCATGGTCCTGTTGTTCGAAAGTGCCTTGCTCTCCTCTGGCTTCTTACTTGAGGACACTAGACTCATTCCAACCTTATCTACCATACGATCAAGGTGGGCCTGGACATTGAGGAAGAAGTGACAGCTGAGGAGCCCTGTACTACTGTTCCTGATGTTACTCCTCTTTAGGGTAATGAAGATGTTTCTCTCATGGAAGAAGTAGACTAGAAGTTTCTACCTGCAGTTTTGCCTCTGCACCCCTTCCCCCAGCAGTCCTGAGTGGTCAATTTTGTTCTGAAATTCAAGTATGCAAAATTTAAAAAAAATGGAGTAGTCAGGCCAAAGATTGTGCTCTGAAATTTCGGGTAGGGTGCTGAATTAAAATCCCAAGCAATAGCATAACAGATGAGGTGATAAACTGCAAAAAAGTAGTTTCATTTCTCTTCTGTGAAGTAGATACTTAACCACAGCTCAACTTAGTTGGAGCAAGAAAATGCTCATGATGATTTCAGTGGGTAAGATGGTATTCTTTTGCTTGAGTTTAGAATTCTGGGAATGAGGAGTGAGTCAAATTCTCATATTTAGTCTGTTGTCTCAATCTGTAGGTAAATGAAGACTATATCTTCTCAATGTATATGTATCTTGTATCTTGTATGTATCTTTTATCTTGTATGTATGTATCTTGCCAGGTTCATAATATTATTTCCAGGAAAGCACATCTAAAGATCAAAAACTTCAGCTGCAGTCATTTTCAAAATAATATTTTTCTTTTGGGGGATAGGTAAGGCAGCTGGCATCAGTGACTTTATAGCTACATCCAGGACTGATTGTGCATGTGAAAATATGCTTACCTTACCTTATAAGGATAGCTACCTAAAGTCTCCTGTGGGCTTTCACAGCTCATTATCACCTCGTTAGAGAGGATTGCAGGTCAAACTCTGGCACCAAAAAATCCACTGTAGATAGGTCCTTAGTGACATGATTATTTGTGTTCACCTCTTCAGAATTCAATTTACATGTTAATTACCTTTTGTGCATCTAAGCACATTTAACACATTTTACCTGTGTATGATAGTGATTCTCTTCTTTCTCTTTAAACTTCATTTTTTTAACCTTCCATCTCACTGAGAGCCTATCATAATTGGAAGTACACCTATCTCATAACTCAAGCACCCGTGCTCATTAATTCAACTTTCCCAAATGAGGAGAAAAGACAGAACCTGAACACAAGAGAGAGTTGAATTTTTTCCCACTTCCTGAGCCATCTTGCCCAGCAATATGGAAACTAGTTGTCTAACATTCAATAATGGAGTTCAAGTGACTTCTCTCATTCCAAATGTGGCTTCAAAGTATTCAAATAGTTACTAAGGGAACCATTTTAGCCTCTGTCGTGTGTTTGTGTGCAAGTGTTCTGAAGCACAAAATGCCAAACTGTGTGCATCAACCAAGGTCTGCTCCTTTGCAGATTTTACTCTATAGTTTTAATTCAAATGTAATTGACCATGACAATGCTAAGGCATTAAAATTCTTCCTTTATTGGAATTAACTACAAAACATTTCACCCATTGGAGAGATGTGCTACACAGGAAGAACTTATGCAAACATCCTGTTGAAAATTCATAAATTGGAAGAATTTTTCCTAAAGTGGAACTCAGAGGTAATGTCATGAAAGTGAGGGAAAATAGAACATGTGGGTCAGCTCTGACTCCTGTTATTCACACCATATAATTTTATGACCATTTAGTAAGATGGACTAGCCATGACAAGATGAGTTACTCTTGGCATGCTGAAGCGTCCCAGGAACCTGGGTACTGGACACTGTTTTTCCCTGAATAATCTATAGATTTCCCTACACTGGTCTACTGGGTATCTCAGTGTGGGACTTGGAAGAGATGGCATATTTGGGACTCTGTGAAATCATTTTCAGCACTTCCTCTCTACAGCAGCCTACACACCTTTCTCAGAAAAAAATAATTGAAATTTGAGTCTATATCTCTGGTTGAATAAGATATTGAATAAGAAATTTCTCACAAGACTCCAAAAGTGTAAATGGTGCTTGGGTAGTGCCAACAGCAGTGAGAGAGCCCTGATGATGTTTAATGTGGAGTCTTGAAGACTCTGGTCAGAGGAAGCAGCTACAGCAGACTATCAAGATGCTGCCAGGGATAATCCTTACCAGGAAAGAGTTCCTAATTACCAGCATGCCCCACAATCAATTTCTATTCCAAATGATGTCACCTTCATACCACCATGGGGCATGGGGTACTTCAACTTTCTATAACAGCAACTAAGTAAAATGAACTGCTTTTATGCAACATATATATATTATATATATATATGTATATAATTTTCTGCTAGAGAGAGAACTCTGTAATACCATACATGTGTCTCCTTGACTCTTGACTCTTATTTATTTTGGGTTTTGGAGTTACACTCAGTCATGCTCAGGGCTTACTCTTGTTTTTTGTGCTCAGGTTTCATTTCTGGTAGTACAGGGATAATGATGTATTGTACAGGGGATCAAACCATGACCAGCTTCATGCAAGGCAAATGCCCTATCCTCTGTATTATCTCTCCACTTCAGACTCTATCTTCTAGATAGTAATAAATATTAGACACGTAGGTGATATTTGTGCTGAATAAGAGAAGGTCACTAATATTTCTGATCATTTTGGGAAATGTGCTTTTGTCATGTTTTTCAGTAAGATTTACCTTTCTACTGCACATTTTCCAAGCAGATTAATATTGAAGGTAAATGCTTATAACCTCCATGTAACAGTAGGTCTCCTCACTTTCACACCAGGAAACAATTCCAGAGATTGGTGTTTCCAGTTGATGAGGTCATTGATAAGGGGGCTGCTGCCATGAATAAAGAGCTGAAATATTTCATTTGTAAATCCAGTCAGTTTCCTATTCAGGGTAGTCCAAAAAGATTTCAAATAGTCAATGCCTTGGAAGATGAAAGCACCGCAATTCCATACATGTGGAGAGAGAAAGTACAATTATAAGTGCTGTCCCTCAGAATACATACATGTATGACCCCCAGAATACATTTCAAAAGAGGGGAAACTTGTATCTTTGTGAAAGGTGCTGAGCACCCCCACCCCCAACCTCATCTGAGAGAGTCTATTCCCTAGTAGCATCTCCACTTGGAAAACCTCACTAATGACTATCTTAAATGCAAAGAGATCAAATTTGTAAGACTAGATTAAAATGAGTCTGGGCATATGAAAGGCATGGAGTTGGGTGGGGGAGTAAGAGAGAGGTGCTGTTTGTGAGGTAGGAGACTGATAGAGGATACCTATTATTTTGTTTTCTATTTTCTGTTTCTGTACAGCAAATGAATGTTTTACAGATTGCATTTAGAAAAGTAGAATTTATAGATTTTTTTGGAGTGTAAGATCTGCAGAAAAAGTAAGCAGAGAGCATAGGAGGGAAGTAAAGCTATGAGGTAAAAGGGACCCAACACAGGTACAAAGACTTCTGGACTCTTTTGCATGGCACTTTCCATGTATCCTGTCACCTACTACCTACAAAATCCTGGAGGTCAAGTATTCCTTTATCCTTCTGTGATGAGGGCATATTGTGATTCCAACAATTTATGCAAGTTTTAAATGAGTGAGATCCTAAACTGACTGTATTGTCCTAGTAAAAAATACAATCTATTCATTGCATTAGGAAAAGAGTAAAGGGGGAAATGCAGAGTAAGGGTAAAGAGGAAATAGAAAAGATGAGGCTCTCTGCTGAGATGTGACATGTTTGTGGGGCCGCTCTGCGGCTGATCGACCATGATCCAGAGGCCAGCTAGACTACTTTTGGTACTAGCAGCTGCTCGCAGAAATTTCTCTAGACTGTGAACTAAGCCATAGCCCCATGCTGCCCCAATAAGAGAAATGATGCAATTTCTAACATAAATCTCCCTGGACTTAGTTACTAAAATACTAAAATACAGAAATCCCAAACCATCATATCTCTTCATTCTCAGTAATGAAAAACTAATTATCAAATGCTCCCTTTTTAGCAGGGCTGTTTTTTTGGGGGAAAACTCCAACAACAATAGTGAGTTTTGTGTTGAAATATGGAATGTAATCAAGGTAAAGAGAAAGTGAAGTGAAACTTATCAGCTATGCAGGTGGGGGTGGGCGGTGGGGGATGGGAGGTATACTGGGGTTTTTGGTGGTGGAATATGTGCACTGGTGAAGGGACGGGTGTCCGAGTATTGCATACCTGAGACATAAGCCTGAAAGCTTTGTAACTTTCCACAGGGTCACTGTCACTGTCATCCTGTTGCTCATCAATTTGTTCGAGCGGGCACCAGTAATGTCTCTCATTGAGAGACATATTGTTACTGTTTTTGGCACATCCAATATACAGGGGTAGCTTGCCAGGCTCTGCCGTGCAGGCTCCATACTCTCAGTAGCTTGCCGGGCTCTCGAGATGGGTGGAGGAATCTAACATGGCTTGGCCGTGTGAAAGGTGAAAGCCCAACCGCTGTGCTATCTCTCCAGCCCTTCCACAGGGTGATTCAATAAAATAAATAAATTAGAAAAAAAACAGAAATAGAGAAGATGATATTTACTAAAATACCATTGCCATATTGATATTGCTTTTTGGAATTTTGACAACCTACTCACTGAATTACACTCTGATTTCGACTTAACCATGTCAGTTCACTTTTTCACTGATAGTTCTTTTATTATACTTAAAATTAGTAATTTTCCTCCATGTACAATATTAATATTTATATTTTTCTAAGTTGATTTGCAGGTGTCCTCTGAGACTTACTGAAGTTCATTTTTTAGTATATAATAATGAAGGAACACATGCCCCTCCTCCTTATTCAATAATAAAAGAACACATCCCCCGCCCCCTTATTCAAACATCAGGTAATAATGTTTTCTCTATTGATTTGTAATGCATTTTAAAATGGAAATTTGCTTTCAGCACTAAATTATAGTCTACTATAATGTATTTTCAAATCACTTCCTTTTATTTTATATAGATATGTAAAATTTATTATTTTTTTTTCTTTTTGGGTCACACCTGGCGATGCACAGGGGTTACTCCTGGCTCATGCACTCAGGAATCACTCCTGACGGTGCTCAGGAAACCATATGGGATGCTGGAAATCGAACCCGTGTTGGCCGCGTGCAAGGCAAATGCCCTACCTGCTGTGCTACCGCCCCAGTCCAAATTTTATTTTATATAGAATAACAAACTTTGTAAAGGAATACCTGTCATAAACAACTGGTTTTCTGTTGTTTACCTTTCCTCTCATTTTCTATCTTGCTATCACTTTTATCCCAATCTGTGCCTTTGCCTCCGCACTATGATCTTCAAAACTCTACTCCGATTTCTTGAATGATTTTTGAAACTTTTCTTTCAACAGTGAAAATTCGCAGAAAAATTCAATTTTCTGCCCCATCAATTTTATTCCTTTTTTTTAACCCCAATGACAACTTTAAACCAGTAGTATTTTTGTTGTTTGAAGAAACTTTACATATTTTATATTATTCTATTTTATCTCAGAATTTTGATTTTCTTATGTCATTTTCTTGCTTCATGATTCCACTTTATCTTATGAGAGCACAAATCAGATTTCTTAAAAATCTTATCTACTTTCACTGTAACTGTCAACGGTATGTATTTTTCTCTCTGAGTCTTCCACATCTGCTGTGCTGCAGAATTTTCTGATATGACACAATGTTACATAAAGCAAGAAATGAAACATTTGGCAGAGACTCCGACTCCCTCAGTTCTTCATTTGTAGGTTTTCGTCCCTGAAGGCTTTTGAGGAAAGATTTCAGGGAACACTTGGATGTTTGTGACTGGTGCGGCTTGGACCCTACAAGTGAAGAAGCATTCATAAGTAAAAGGTCATCCTGCTCTCCAGCCTCACAGATGCACGAGATCAAAATTCTCTCTGCCCTCATCCCAGGTCAAAACCTAAACCATCTTTATTACACTATCAAAGCCATATCTCCACACTATTTTTCATATGGACAGTTTCATTCTCTGAAGAAAGAGTCACATTCCTTACTTCGAGTTATGTAAACAACCCCAAAAGCCGACATGAATTCTCTGGAGATACAGCTGGAGTGAGCGTCTCTCTCTAGCCCATCTTCTGTTATCAGGCAGTTCCCATGGCCTAAAACACAACAGTATCCTGTCCGTGCCACCTAATTATCACTGCAGAAAAGAAAAAGATAGGCAAAAGAGAAAACATGGTTGTTTACAATACTTCTTCATTTCCTTTAAAAATCAATTATCATCACTAAAGCGATATTTGTGCTCTTTTTTCTGCACATAACCTAATAATCCTGTCTTCCCCCACATCATCTAATATACTTAACCTGGGACAACTATAATTTCTGAGACCTCCCTGACTAATGGCTCTAATTGTGAACAGTGCTGCAGAGGAAGAGTGATTTCTCAGAGGATGCAATAAACCAGAAGCAGGTGAAAAATAGGGTTGTAATTGGAGGGTAGATATATGATTTTTGCTTGTGATGATATTTGTTCCTCCCTGCACTATTCATATCTAGCACAATGTTTGCCCATCTTTAATACGCATTATAATTTCCAGGGAATGCAACGGAGCCTGATAACTGGTGAACTGAGCTTACAAACCTAGAGGTGAGATTTGGTGCAATTTGAGGTGACTACACACTGGGGAAGAGAGGTGTTGTTAGAACCTTGTACTTATGAAATCATATAATTAACAGTATTACAAATCAGACTGCCTAAAATTAAACATACTGATAACAAACAATTTGTTAATGGCCAGGTATGTAGCTTAAATGGTTCTAATGTGTAGATATGGGTGGAACTTTTCCGTTTCTCTGAAAAGTTCCCCACGCTAATGATGTTTTTGGTTTATGAACCACACTTGTAAGATAGTGAAACTTGAAAGTTGGAACTTATCATAGAACTCAGCATCAGAATTATACTAGACTTTTTATAAGAGTTTCTTCTACTGAGTGGAAATGAAATATTCTGGATACAAATAGCAGAGAACACAAGATCATTTTCTTGATCTGATCATTTTGGAACCGCTGCTATACTTGCCTATCTGAAAGTTGACTTTCTGACCCCTTTAAGTTACTATCTCTAAATCAGTATGAACATGATGGGGGGACAGATCTTATGAAAATCCATGAAATTGTTTTAGTCTGAAAACTGATTTTCTTTCCTATGTAATTAAATGTTCAATGGGCCTCTGCCCCCATTCTCATCTCCACTCAAACACAAGAACAACAGATCTGGTAACACAGTTATAACGACCATAGTTGATCCATCACCTACCCTCACTATCTGGTCTCAGCAAGGGGTTCATAATATAATCCTGTTGTATTCATTCATCCAATACTAGCACTGGGAGAATCTGTCTCAAACTGGATCCAACGAGATAAAATTTATTCTAGTAATTTTGTTTTTTTTCTTCGGGGGCAGGGGTTAGGCATTACACCTTGCGGTGCTCAGGGTTTTCTCCTGGCTCTCCTAAACTCAGGAATGACTCCTGATGGTGCTCAGGGGGACTATGTGCATACTGGGGATCAAACATGGTCTGCTGCATGCACTGCAAGTGCCTTAATGCCTGTGCTATGTCGCTAACCTTTAACTAGTAATTTTAGCAGATGGCATTTAATATACAGAATTTTAAACCAGGTATAAATATGTTAACTATGACTCATGAAGCAAGCCAGTGTAAGAAACAGCTCTCATCTTAAAATTGAAGGGGGGCAAAGAAAAAAGGTTAACATGATTTAAACTTAGAACTAGGGCCAGATACAAAAACGTATAGTCGAAATGACATCTGCACTTATATGTTCATCGCGGCACTGTTTACAATAGCCAGAAACTGGGAAAAACCCGAGTGCCCGAGAACAGATGACTTGTTAAAGAAACTTTGATACATCTACACAGTGGAATACTATGCAGCTGTTAGAAAAGATGAAGTCATGAATGTTGCATATAAGTGGATCAACATGGAAAGTATCATGCTAAGTGAAATGAATCAGAAAGAGAGACAGATATAGAAAGATTGCACTCATCTGTGAAATATAAAATAACAGAATGGGAGACTAACACCCAAGAATAGTAGAAATAAGTATCAGGAGGTTGGCTCCATGGCTTGAAAGCTGGCCTCACATGCTGGGGGAAAAGTCAGCTCAGAGAAGGGAATACCAAGTAAAGTGTGATTAAAGGGCCAGCTCGGGATGGCAGATATGTGCTTAAAGTAGTTATTGAACATGATGGCCACTCAATACCTCTATTGCAAACCACAACGCCCAAAAGGATAGAGAGAACAAAAGGGAATACCCTGGCACAGAGGTGGGAGGGGGCATGGGATTTGAGAGGTGGGAGCAATACTGGGATCATCAGTGGTAGAGAATGGGCACTAATGGAAGGGAAGGATGGATGCTCAAGCATTGTATGACTGAAATACAAGCACAACAATATGTAAATCTATAACTGTACCCTCACGGTAATTCACTAATAAAAAAATAATAAGTTAAAAAAAACCTAGGGCCAGATAAATAGTACAGGAGTTAAAGCATCTTGGCACATTTTTTTTTCTTGCATGTGACTGACCCCAAATCAATTCCCAGCACTACATGGTTCCCCCAACACCACCAAATGTCATTCCTGTGCACAGAATCAGGATGAGCACCTGATCACTGCAGGGAGATCCAGAACCTCAAGGAAAACAAAATGAACAACAACAACAACAAAAAAAAACACTTAGGAAGATTCAGACTTCCAGTGCTGGTGTGTGAGATCAAAAGAGGGGGTCCTCTACTCTTTAATGAAGAGATCTCTGGTTAATGTCAGTGCCTTGGAGTGAAAAGTAAAAAGTTTATTCTGTAGGTGTTAGGATACTTGAAAATCAGTTTCAATTGCTACTATAGAAAGATATTACCATTGTGAGGGCAATAACTTCCTGGATGACACACAAAAATAAAGCAGTTAGGAAGTCATTAAAACAAACAACCACCAATCAAGAGTACCTTGTCTGCCTTTAATACCTCCAGCTAGGGTCTCCCTCTAGTGCTCCCTCTTCAAAGATCCCCAAAAGGAGCAGTTAGTAAAAACAGAAATATAGAATATGATTTGCATAAGCCTAAATTCAACACTATAAAGCTAAAATTAGAAACATGGGATTGAAGTTGACAGAAAATAATGAATAACAATAGCTGATGTACACTGGGGAGGGGTGGTGATGGGAAATTAGTTATCCACATAAAATCAAATAAAAATGCTAATCAAATTAACTCTAACTTTTCACTAATTGATCTCAGCTTTGTATTTTAGTGAAAAAGTGGCATCTAAGTATTCAAAAACTTGTATTAAGAGAGGAGTTAGAAACGTTCTCATTTTCCATATAAAATAATAGCAAGATACCCCGCCAGGGCCGGGGCTCTGCTCCGGCCGGCTGGGTTTTCGGCCCGGGTGCCCATGTCTCTACAGAGCCGGTGGATGTGCAACGAGCGGGAACCAGAGACAGCTTTAGGAATTGGGGTTCCAGCATCTGGCAGAATTTTCCCTGGACTTTATACTGAAATCCAAAACTGCGCGGACGCTGCCGCGTCCGCACGACTTAACATTTATAATTGCCAGCAATGTGAAACGGTTCCTTTTGAACAGGTCTGACTTGGGGGGGAAACTCCAAATAATAACAGTAAGTTTTTGTTGAAATATTGAAATATTGAATGTTTTTAATGTAGCAGCCAGCTCTCTGGACTGTGAACTAAGCAAAAGCCCCATGCTGGCCGACGCGGCGTGGCGTACACCATACTATGAGGCGCTGGAAGGAGGATGAGGGGGAAAAAGGAAAAAAAAAAGGGAAAAGGAAAAATGGAAAAGAGAGAGAGAGAGAGAGAGAGAGTTATGTACTTGTAGCAGTGGGGCTACATATCTCTTCATTTCCAGCAATGAAAAACTAATTATCAAATGTAGTAGGTCTGTCTCTCTTGCTTGGAAACTCTAACAACTATAGTGAGTTTTGTGTTGAATTATGGAATGTAATCAAGGTAAAGAAAAAATGAAGTGAAATTCATTAGTTATACAGTAGGGGGGCGGGGGGGGGCGGGGGGGTATACTGGGGTTTCTGGTGGTGGAATATGGGCACTGGTGAAGGGATGGGTGTTTGAATATTGTATAACTGACATATAAACCTGCGAACTTTGTAACTTTCCACATGGTGATTTAATTAAAAGTTTAAAAAAAATAGCAAGATATATGTTTTTATGGTTCTGTGCAGCAGAAATGAAAGAAAGGCAATGAAAGAACTACAGTGATAAAATATAAGAGTCCTTTCTACTATACCTTTTTTGCCTCTCTGGGATATATTCCCTGAAGTGGTATTGCTGGGTCAAATGGGAGCTCAATTTCTAAGTTTTTGAGAATCGCTTTGTATGTTCACTGCAGCACTGTTTACAATAGCCAAAATCTGGAAAAAACTGGAGTGTCCAAAACAGATGACTGGTTAAAAAACCTTTGGTACATCTACACAATGGAATACTATGCAGCTGTTAGAAAAGATGAAGTCATGAAATTTGCAGATAAGTGGATCAACATGGAAAGTATCATGTTGAGTGAAATGAGTCCGAAAGAGAAAGACAGACATAGGAAGATCATACTCATCCGTGGAATATAAAGTAACAGAATGGGAAATGAACACTCAAAAGTAGTAGAGATAAGAACCAGGAGGTCTGCCCCACAGCTTGGCCTTGACCAAGGAAGTCTGGCCTCACATGCTGGGGGAAAAGGTAGTTGAGATAGCGAAGGGAATACCTAGTAGAGGATGTTAGGAGGATCCACTTGGGTTGAAAGATGCGAGCTGAAAGTCGACTGTAGACCAAACATGATGGCCACTTCATACCTCTATTGCAAACTACAACACCCCAAAGGAGAGAAAACAAAATGAAATGCACTGCCGCAGAGGCAGGGTGGGGTAGTGGGGGTTTGGTCAGGGTGGTTGGGGTTGGGGTGGAGTGGTAGGAAGGGATACTGGGAACACTAGTGGAGGAGAATGAGCACTTGTAGAGGGATATAAATGATCGCTGTATGACTGAAATGCAAATATGAAAGTTCATAAGTTTGTAACTGTACCTCATGATGATTCACTAATAAAAAATTTAAAAAATGTATGAGTCTTGGTTGTATTAAATAAATCATACAAGCAAGGAACTGTTAGCTGTCACATCCTTCCCCATGACAGCCATTATAAGAAACTCGAGGTAGCAAAGGTGGACAGTGTTTGGGATGACTGAAGTGTTGTACTGTCCTTTGTGGACTACTTTAATATTGTGGTTTTTGTCTTTTGTTTGGCTAGTGCCCAACGTTACTTGTTCTTTTTGATCATCCTGATTCTCTAACCTCCTGGGTGGAAATTCTCAGTAAAAATAACTTTCAATAAATAATTTCTTAGCTAAATAAGCAAAAAAAAAGAAAGAAAAAGAAAGAAGTGAAAGAAGAATCTTAGTTGCTAAGTCTCTAGGGAAAATAAATGATTTGAAGAATGACAAAACCCCTTATCACAGGTCAATCAAATGGCATGGCGACAGTTATGTCTCATTTTTAGGAGGAGGAACAACCAGAGATAGCAATCCTCAAACATCTTCATGTTTTAAGAACAAAGAAGGAGGCTAACTAAGAATGAAAATGCAAAGCCTTTGTATGCAAGAATAAGAGTTTCTCTGGTAGTAGAAATCTAGCAATTAGAAGATTTGGCCAATGTAAGGGGGTTTTGGAAGGGCCAGTGGAAGTCAAAGTAAGGTTAAATTAGCAGAATCACCAAGAAATTATGATACAAATAAAGATACTTAATTTTCCTAGTTATATGACTTAGCAATTGACCCCAACTGTAAAAGTCAGAAAGGTAATGTTGATCCATTTTAAACCTCCTCGAGAATGTAACAAAATGTTTAACAAAACAAATATATAGCTTGATGATGAACTTGAACCAAATTTTGACTATGTATTAGTTTATCAATAAATATTATGTTAACTGGAAACTGATCTTTACAAAAGAAGAAAAAGTTATCATAAAGCCATAACATACAAACATACAAAAACAAACATTATCTAGGTGTATAGTCGGGTGGGAACATAAATCGATAAACCAAAACAAAATTAACCATTTAAAAGCTTTCTTCTTCTTTACCCCTAGACATAGTGTGAAAGTTTGAGACATTTACTACAAAGTTAATCACATACTCCCGTCATACAACTTCTTCAAATCTCTACTATAATAGTGATCATGTGACTTTTCAGGAAGAAAGAGGAGAACACAATTCTCTCAGAAAATATCTTCACACAAGTGTACTCTTGTGCACAAAGGACACCCTTTGGGATATCTGGATCAATTCTAATAAGAGTTATAGTTTACTTAACATCTACTATAGGGTGTTGAGAATTTTTTTTGGAAAATGAATCATCTTTATGCTCAGAAAGGAGAGGTAATGTTGCAATACTTCCCAGTTGTTAGAGTTTACAACTGCGAAAACGATCAGTGGAAGCAGCAAAACTGGTATTCAAGGTCCAGTTGGCTTCTTAAATTCACTGTGTAAATCAATAATCAACTACTAAATAAACCACAAATTACACACACATGAACAGATACACTGATAACAAGTGTTCTGCCATTGGTAAACCAATAACCCCTCTGTACTTAAGATGATTGCAAGAAAATTTAAAAATCCAATAACAGATCTAAGAGAAAATATTTGCCACTTAAAGTTCATCTGCAGAAAGATTATTAGCATTTTGTATTATCTATGCAATTTTTCTTACAGAATTTTCAAGTATTATCTCTATATAAATTAATTAAAGTTAACCAAATGAGGACAAAGATAAGGAAACATTTTATAAGAACATGTCAAAAGCTGTTTTCCACAATTGCTCCTCTAAATCTTTGCAGTTGTCATAGAGGGTACCATTGAAATATTTTTATTCTCTTGGTGTTCCCTAGAAGTTCAAATTCATATTGTTTCTAACACCTTATATTCTTTCAACTCTTCCACACTAGCACTGACCTATGTATAACTAACTATCTGTCTCTCAGCACTCTCCTCTCCAACTCAGTGATATTTGGAGCAGTAGATGGTGAAAGCACAACAGGCAATTTCTTACCTCTCATTTAGTCTCTAAAACTTCCTGAATCCTGAACCTCCACTTTATTAAACTGTTCAGGTAAAAAACACATATGATAGGATTATAATCAAATGTACCAAATGCTTTTCAGTTCTTAACCATGTTGGTTTATCTGTAGAAGTTGACATTTCTGAAATATCTTTCCTGCCTTCATTCTTGTCATATCATATGATCCTACTTCTCAGACCTTCAACAAATTATTTTTTGCTTATCTTTTTTTTCATTTTCTCTAAGATTATTTGCATTGTCTATATCATATATATAGACATAGATATATAAAAGTAATGTAAATTTCAACCCTTTCTCAACTTTTAGCTCCTAAACCAATAAAATCTCCTTAATTCCCTCTTGAATGTTTCTATTTGAATATATCACAGATGAGTTGACAATAACATTGTCAGAGTCCATTTCATTTTCTAATCCCTCAAATTAAGTTCCTGCTTCAATCGGTTTTATTTAAGCTGTCTGAGCTGGCTGAAAACCTCAAATCAGACCACATCATTGCTCCTCTTAGTTGTTTGTTTCTGGTTATGATCATTTTCAGCTTACCCCAATGAAGGCAAATCCACCTCCATTCCCTACCTTAGGAGAGATTCACTCCTCAATTGTACTGTATAAATTGTTGATAAAGATACCTATGCCTAGTAAATTTGCTCTTTCAATGTTTCCTCTGACATATTGACAAGATTACCTTAATAAAACATAAATACTCCTATAAGACTCCTTGATACTTGGAATTTTATAGCTTTCTACTCTACTACTTCATTATTTTGCTACAAATATACATCACATAGTATAACTGTATCACTGTCATCCTGTTGTTCGTCGATTTTACTTGAGCGGGCACCAGTATCGTCTCAATTACACTCAGCCCTGAGATTTTTAGCTGCCTCTCCTTACTTGTCTAAGATTGGAGGCTCTTACAGGGTCAGGGAAATGAGACTATTGTTACTGTTTTTGGCATATTAAATATGCCATGGGTAACTTGTCAGGCTCTGCTGTGCAGGCGGGATACTCTCAATAGCTTGCCGGGCTCTCCGAGAGGTATGTGTATATCTGTATTTTGGATATGAATATGCCACAGGGAGCTTGCCAGGCTCTCCCAAGTGGGCAATAGACTTTTGGTAACTTGTAAGGTTCTCTAAGAGGGAAAACTAGGCTATTAGAACTATTAAAACACTGCTTCCGGAAGCTTGGTTTTATAGTCTCTGGATATTGGCCATTGATGGGATTACCAGGGACAGTCTCTGGTTGTGACTGCCTAACTACTGGAAAATGGGGGATCTGGGTGGAAGAGGCCCTGTCCCAATCTGAGCAGCCTTGGATATCTCAGCCCCAAGTCCCGCACACCTGGGTTCCTCTGCCAGCTCCCCTATGCATGAAGTTGTTTGAACGTGGGAAGAGTGGCCTGAATATGGTCTTTTTAACAACATCACATTTTTAATAACATCACATCTTCACATAGTATTTTTAATATATTCACTAAATACCACTTTTTCTAATTTATCATTCTCTTTCTGTAAGTTATACTGTCTATACTAGTGTTTCCAATGTAGGAAGTACCATCCATTGTGGGTGGAGGTAAGGGAACAACGTGTGTGTGTGTGTGTGTGTGTGTGTGTGTGTGTGTGTGTGTGTGTGTGTTGGGGGGATGTAATCATGGTAGCCTTCTATATAATTGGGCAGCACTTTCTGTTTGTATACTTAAAGAAGGTAGAATTCCAGAATTTCAGGGGCTGGGAGTGTGTGGGGTGGTCACTGAGTGACTTTATTTTGAAAGGCGGGCAGTAGAGAAGTATGTTTGGGAACATATAGCTTACTACTAGTTACCTACACTATGGAATTTTAGAACGTAATGTATTTCTTCTCCTATTGGTTTCTTAATTATTCTACTTGCTTGTAATCTATTTCAAATGTCACATCCTTCCATAGCTTTTTCAGACCCTCCAACAATTGTTATTGGTCACCTTTTCTCTTTGTGAATCATAATATAACACCACATTGCACGAGCATTATTGTAGTACATCATTAAGAAAGAGCTTATTTTAAACTTTAATATTTCAATTTTTGTTAGGAACTCTATCAGTGCTTCACTCTTCAATAATAATTTGTCTTTCTTTGCAAATAAAGTCTCAATTAAGAACAGAATTTCAAGTTAAAATAACTTAATAATTTATAAATTAACACTAACAACTTGGGAATAGAAGCAGCAGGCATAGTTTTTTAATTTATACCAAAGATAAGAAGTTATATCAAATATAACAGAAGTTCTTTCTAGAGATGCACTTCTATAAGATATCTTGAGGTTTTGCCCCTAAAAAAATGATACTAGTATAATACTTTGGGGTATTTCGAATAAATAAGCCAACTCCCTTATAAGAAATACCACACATAATTTTCCAGGATAATTCACACATCAAATTCTTCCCTATTCCCTTGTTTTCAGAGGTCTACATTTTATCTTGTCAGTGGAGTTCCACTCACTTCCCATACTATTCTTCAGGTGGTCACAATAGCTCCTGCTGGCTCTCTTGTAAAGCATGCATACAGTTCTCAAAAAAATACTCATTCCTCACTGAACTGTTAAAATGGACAACTAGGTTGCTTTCAAGATGTAAGCACATAACTTCAGTACTAGTAGAGCAAAGTGCCAAATTACATTGTCTACTTTTTCTTTCTCACAGGATTCATTCTTCTTTCCCATTTCTACATATCTCAAATACTCTATTGTTTCTTTCAATATCCCTATCTCCAGTCTTGAAGCGAAAGAAGTTTCCAATATCTTGTTTTTCTTTTTAAAAATTTAATTAAAATATTTAAAAATATTTTTTAAATTAGTTGCTGTGAATTACAAGGCTATTCATGTTTGGGTTTCAGGCATACACTATTACAACACCAATTCCTTCACCATGGAAAGGATTTTTTTAAGATTCTTATTTCTTAAGAGCTTTGTGGGGACTTAATCAATTATTTGAGAAGTGCATTATACTGAGGTGATTTTCTCCTAAACTTTGTTTTATTCAAGCATGGTGATTTACAAAGTTATTCATCATTGGATTTTAGACATACGCATTGCATCACTGATCCTGCCACCAATGTCAATGTCCCTCTACCAGTGTTTCCAGGTACCCTATCCTACCCCTTAACCCTAGCCTGCCATGTTGACAGTCACACTTATAAGTCTGGTTATTAAAGTTTGGGTTTCATTATTTCAATGTTCTTACCACTGTGGCTTGGACACTTAGCTCTGCCATTCCTTAATATCACAAATTTACCTCACCCCTCACTCCCTGTTGCTTCTCATTTTTTTCTCCTCATACCCCTTCTAAAGATCAAAAACAAAGAAATTAAAAAATTCCCATTAAAAATGGGGAGAGGAAATGAACAGGGACTTATCTGAGGAAGACATATGAATGGCCAAAAGGCAAATGAAAAAAAAAAAAGCTCATTATCACTAATTATTGGGGAAATGCAAACCAAGACAACAATGAAATACATCTCACACCAGTAATAATGAAACATACCCCCCAAAATCTATCATTTTTAGTGGATATAAGAAGAAAGTGGAAATAGTTTTAACTGGAGCTGAAAGAACTAAATTGACGTTAAGACCATTAATTACTGCAGACATTTTATGATGAACCTGAGCCTAACAAATTGCTTTTCAAAAATAGCAATCTCTGAAAAATTACAAACTAACTCCAAAACAACATCTAACATTAAAATTATCCAATATATGTTCTAAATTTACTTTGCATATAAAGAAAAATATGCATCAATTTGCTAACATTAGGTGATTCAGATACTAGAATTTTCAGATAAGGACATTAAAGTGACTATTATAAAGACACACACATACAAAGTAAAATATATTGATGGTCTTACTCATATGTGGCATATAAAATATGAAACTAAGGGTCTAGAGAGATAGTACAGCGGGTAAGATCTTTTCTCTGTTTGTTGCCAACTCAGATTCTGTGGTTTTTATATCTGACACTGCATGTAGTCCCCTGAGAACATCCAAGGAGTGATTTCTGAGCACAGAGCCTGGACTAAACTCTGAGCACGACCAGATGTGACCTTTCTCACCAAATGAAACAAACTAAAAAGACTGTATCTAATGACAACAACTACTTGGGCTTTAAATACAAAATTCAAATTACCATTCAGGGTTGAAGCAGAGGGGAAGGAAGAAGAGGACTAGAAGAGATACCAGGACATTGGTAGAGGGTCTTGGGAATTTTAGTGGTGGTTAAGAAGCAGTAATTTTATACACAGAAGCATGAATGTAAATGCCTTTGTAAGCATGTTATCTCAACTACAATTATACAGATGACTCATTTGTAATAAAATATGTTAGAAAAGAAATAAAACGAATGAATATATCTATTTAAATTTTGTTTAAATATGCAATACCTGAAGGAAATTTTATAATACATTTCTTTTATAATAATTTAGCAATAGACCAGATGATTTCCTCCTCCCCTCTCAGAGAGCTTAGCAAGCTACCGAGAGTATCCCACCCACACGGCAGAGCCTGGCAAGCTACCCATGGCGTATTCGATATTCCAAAAACAGTAACAACAAGTCTCACAATGGAGATGTTACTGGTGCCCGCTTAAGCAATTCGATGAGCAACAAGATGACAGTGACAGTGACAGTGACCAGATGATACAATAAAATATTGTCAATATAATTACATAATTAAAACTGAAAATAAAAACAAAAATGATTTAAATAGATTTTCAGCATTCTGAATAATTCTTTATAAATCTAGAAGAGAGGAAGAAAGGAACTGAGAAAATATTTAAAGAACTAATACCCCAAAATTTCTAAATTTATACAAAATAAACACACTCAATAGTCCAGTAAATACAAAACATGACAGACTGAAAAGAATCATACCCAGCACCCTATGAACAAATTGCTGATATAAAAGATACAATCCACTTTGAAATAAAAATATTGTATATCAAGGAAAAATAATTTTGATCACTGCAGATTTCTGAAAAGAAACTATGGTGGTCAAAATATGATGGAAGTTAATCTTAAATTATTAGAAAAAAATGATACTATAAGCATTAGTGATCTTAGTAAATCTAAACATTGGCTACCCTAATAAATGAGTATCTTTATAAATATATGAGCATCAGCTACCTTAATAAAATCAAAATCAAGACATTTATATAAAATGTTTTGGAAAATTAAGTAAAGCAGTCTCTAGACTTCTAGACTGATGTGCAGAAATGTTTAAAGTAATTTTTCCCTGGATTAAAAGAAATGGTACCAGATGAACTTCAGCTATAATAACTTCTTTAAAAATCCCTGTTGTTTCAAGAAAAACTATAATCATCTTACATTTCAATGCAAGTAGAAGTAATATATATGGTAACTATAGCACTGCACTATAGCATTGTTGTCCCATTGTTCATTGATTTGCTCAAGTGGGCACCAGTAACGTTCCCATTGTGAGACTTGTAGTTACTGTTTTTGGCATATCAAATATGCCATGAGCAGCTTGCCAGGCTCTGCCCTATGAGCAGGTACTCTCGGTAGTTTGCTGGGCTCTTCGAGAGGGATGGAAGAATCAAACTTGGGTCATCTGAGTGCAAGGCAAATGCCCTGCCTGCTGTGTTATTGCTCCAGTCCATGGTAACTATAACAAAATAAAAATTAAGGTATTAAAAAGCCTACTTGGCTGCAGAGTTTCTATATTTTACATGAAGTAAGTTTATGAACAAACTTTATATCGAACTTAAAATATCATATTTACATATTTTAATCTCAATAGCTATCAGGAGTCAGATTCAGTTTATTCTATTTTCATGTTTTTAATGCTACTCTCCCAGCTTACTAATTAGTCATTGTGTCTCATTCTGTAGCTGTCAAACACATAAATTGCTGAGTTGACAGTCAGAAGAGTTAGAAAAAGAATGATTGATAGATTACTTTTGCATAAATGCATGTAAAAAATAAAAGCAAAACAGTTTATTATTCAATAAATACTAAGCATTATTGTTACTTTATTGTTGTTATAAATGTAATTCAATTCTGTAGGTTTATTTACATGTGTATAATTTATAACATTGTGTAAATTTAATTTTTATAATATTTAAACATTTTTGATCATTGGCAAGTGTGAAATAAAAATTGAGAACACCATTTCATTTAAAATGATCAAAATTCTACCTCTTTAAAGAGTTTGTAATAAACCACTAACATATTTTTGCCAAAGTTGACGTTCACTGCTAGAAAACAAGAAAACAAATTTGCTACTCCAAATCTGAGTTTCGCTACTACAGTTAGTGCTTTTTCTTAATTGGAATGGCTAGGACTTCTAGTATAGAATTAACTAGAAATGATAAAATTAGTTATCTGTTTCATTTTTATTTTAGATTAAAAACTTAATGTTTTAAATATATACATGATTTTATTGTAGAAATTTTAGAGGTATAGTTTGCTTTTCTTATTTATGTAAAAGTATAAATAATTTGTACTTTTTTGGAAATATTTAACAAATTCATTTTCAGATAATCCTTAATATATAATGAAACATTATCTTTTAAAATGTCACTAAATTTGATTTGTTAATATTATGGTTACAGTATTTTCATGCTAATACTATTTTATAGGGTTCCAATAAAATAGTCAATCTATCAATACATAATTAAAATAATAAAAGATAATTAACTGTCTTCTTTCTCTTTCAAAAAAGCTTTTTATTCTTGCTTCTTGGGTCACCCCCAGTGATGCCCAGGGGTTACTCCTGGCTCTGCACTCAGGAATTACTCTTGGCAGTACTCGGGGGATCATATGGGATGCCAGGGACTGAACCCAGGTCATATACATGTGTAAGGCAAGTGCCCTCCCAGCTGAACTACTGCTCCAGCCTCCTCCTTCAAAATTTTTATTTTGAAATTAGTCTCTTAAAAAAAGGCTAAATTATTTCATGACTCTAATAGTGAGTAAAAGAAAAAAGACAAGGCCATATGATAAAATAATATAATCTAAAAGAAGAGCATTACAGCTCAGAGACTCAAAGGAACAACAAACTTTTTGAATGATATGGGACGTGTCAACAAATGATGACTGATATATCAAAAACAGTTTGACATCTGCAGTAAAACAGAAAAAGTTGTATCATTAGTGAAACAAGAGTAGAAAACCTGAAGTCAGTAAAGATTAAAGACAAAAATTTAACAGAATCGACAAAGAATGAATGAGATTCATAGGGTGATGCAAGAACAGAGAAATACTTCTAATGCATCTGAATTATTGCAATATAACTAAAGTCCATGTTATTAAATTTAAAAAGCAGAAAGTAGGAATTTTAGTTAAAATAACATTAAAATTTTTATATCTAATTTGCCCCTTTAACATCATCATCATCATCATCATCATCATCATCATCATCATCATCATCATCATAATCATCCTGTTGTTTGTCGAATTTCTCGAGCAGTCTCAGTAACGTCTCCCTTCGTTCTAGTCCTGACATTTTAGAAGCCTCTCTTTATTCGTCCTTCCCAAGGATGCTGAATTGGAGGCTCTTTCAGGGTCAGGGGAATGATACCCAGCATTGTTACTGGTTTTGGCCTATGAATACACCATGGAGAGTTTGCCAATCTCTCCCATGTAGGAAGGAAACTCTCAGTAGCTTGCCAGCTTCTCCCACAGGGAGAACTAGGCTATAAGATGTCGCTTCCGGGAGCTTGGTTTTAAGTCTCTGGATGTTGGCCGTTGGTGTGATTACATGACGAGGGGGGCAGTCCCTGGGCACTGCCTCACTACTGGAAAATGGGAAATCTAAGTAGAAGAGGCCCAGTCCTGACCTGAGCAGGCTTGGAGGTCTCAGCCCCGAGTCCCACGCATCTGGCTTCCTCTGCCAGTACCTTCATGCATGAGGCTTGTGTGGAGAGGGGCCTTGAGCATGGCTGTGGCTAGGCTCCGGAGGTCTTTGCTCCGGGCGGGGAGGCACGGGCAAGAGACTCTCTGCATCGCTCTTTTCCGGGAGCTTGGTTTTAACAACTTTAACTAAAATTGGGAGAAATATATCACCACTTGACACCTAGAAAACACAGCACCCAATGAAAACTCTTCAAAGACTCCACAAAATTGAATGTAAAAGTTGTAAATGAAACAAAGGCCTATGGTCTTTTGTAGAGTCTTCACTGATTAGGTGAGGGTGCAGAGCCTCTAGTCAATTAACCATCAGTTCCCAGTTTTGATAGGCAGGGCTTTAAAGTCATTTATATAACCAACTTTAGTCATTATATAACCAACTCAGTTTGCTTGTAGCTCTACCAGTGGCAACGGTAAAGAGAAAAGTAGAACTATTCTTGTAATTGCACTAAAGTTAGAAAGAGGCCCTGCTCCAAAAGGCTTGAAATGATAGATAACTTATTTCTATATATGGCAAGTAATAGGCATGACAATTCAGCACCTTAAGTTGTTACCAAAGAATAATAGTAATAATTAAACAAAATTTGAGCATGTAGAGGTGGGGACAGTCAAAGTCTTCAGGAGAACTTGCATTAGTACATTTACCTGTCATTCTGTGTTTGTGTTTGGATAACTTGAAATTCATGTACAAAAGAAAACCAAAAATCTAATATATTTCTTTTATACATCCAACCCTAGAAACCTGAGAATAGTCTCTATCCATGCTCATCTCAATCCCTAAAAATGGGATTAAATGTTTCTTCCTAAAATATGTTATGCTCAAAAGTAAAAAATAAATTTTAAATAAATACTTATGCATTTTCAAGATATAAACTTAAATAAATAATTGAAAATAAAAATGAATATTCTGCAAATGCTGTTCTTAGATGGACAAAGATTAAATCCAAAAGTGTGAAGTCAATGAACTAAGTAAATGTTGGATAGAAATTGTTTGAAACAAATAGTAGATTAAAAACTCTGCTCCGTAAAATATCAAATAGAGTTCTGCCAAAAGGATAAGATTAATGTAAGTTCAAAGATAAAATCAATGAAAACATTGTGTGTATGCACAGAATCATATATACATTCAAGGAAAGTACTATGGAAGAAATAAATAAGAAATAAATAGAGTAGAAAGAACTGTTGATGGGAAACATTCTGAATTTTAAAAAGAAAAACTGGAATCAAAACTCTTAAGTGACTCACTGTATAGTTATCTTACCTTTCTCTCAAAAGTTTCTTAAAAATTACAGAACTAACCTGATATTGGGATAAGACATGATAATTTCTAAAACATTAAGAACTTTTTGAGATCAAGGAAACTGTGACTTTATTGAAGATAATTAGCTAATGGAATAACATTGACCCCAATCTAATACAGATTAATAATCTTAAAATCTATAAATACCAAAGAGTAATTCATTGGAAAATTCATGTTGCTCAATAGAATCCTTCAAACATGAGATCCTAGGGAGTCAGAGCTTGGAGCTAGCATAGAGAGTTGACCTTGTTATTCTCAAATTAATTAAAAAATTACAAAAGTCTTGTTCCTCCAATTATGAAAGTGTTCCTGCAACCCCCTGCTTTCAGGCCTGCTGTCTGTAACTTTACCCAACAGGGAAAAACCTGCAGGTCTACAATTTACAAACAGTAGGAATACGACGATAGTTGAAGAAACTTTGCCCTTCTCCTTCGGGAGAATAGTGCTTCTACCGTTGTCCTAAGAGGCTCCTACATTACTGCTAAGGTAATAGACATTTTCTTTTATCTTCCTTTCTACCCCATATACATATTATCAGTCTTAATGCTGTGCTAGTACCTTTCACATGTGCCAAGAAATTTTTCGTGAACAATGATCACAGGTGAACATGAAAGCTCATCAATACTTGAGAGCAAGATAAAAAACCACCATAGGGTTGAATGATAAATAACTTTAAAAACCAAACACCATGGAAAGGAAAAATCAAAATTAATAGGAGAAATAATACCATCAGAATGACAGTTGCTAATTTGTAATTTGAAATATTTCAGGTATTTTGTATTCTTTCTATTTTAAAAAAATTATTGAATCACTGTGATATAGTTACAAGCTCTCATGTTTGGGTTACAATCACACAATGATAAAACACTGATCCCTTTACCAGTGCACATTCCCCACCACCAATATCCTAGGTGTATACCTTTCCCACCCTCCCCCTTGCCTCCATGGCAGACAATATTCCCCATACTCTGTCTCTACTTTGGGGCATTATGGCTTGCAACACAGACACTGAGAGGTCATCATGTTTGGCCAATTATCTACTTTCAGCACACATCTCCCATCCCGACTGATTCCTCCAGCCATCATATTTTTAGTGAGTATTTCATATTCTTTCAATAGTTTAAAGAATACCATGAAAAATAAACACATTTTGCTTTTTTCTTCACATTTAAAACATAATTAAGATTTTAAAAGAACATTAATAATACAAATGTTTGATAGCATAACTGTCATGGGAAAGGTTGATTTGGTGATTGGGGAGATAAAGCTAAATAATTATCACAATGTACACTTTGAAAAAGTCAAAGTAAAAAAAATTAAAAGCCTCACAACTGAGGATAAGGAGGTGAGCCCTACCTACAATAGCCAACATCCTTTAAATAAATAGCCAATATCTAACTTGAATTCCAAGAAGAGAAATATTTTTATGGAAGATTTTTGAAAGATTTAATGAAAGATTTTTAAGCTGAAAAATTTGTTTTATCAAAATCTTATCGAACTATTAGGGACAAACATCTTAAACATCTGTGGATAGAAACTACATATTCCTATACAATTCCTTTTTTTTTTCTTTTTGGGTCACACCCGGCGATGCTCAGAGGTTACTCCTGGCTCTGCACTCAGGAATTACCCCTGGCGGTGCTCAGGGGACCATATGGGATGCTGGGAATCCAGCCTGGGTCAGCCGCGTACAAGGCAACTGTTCTCCCGCGGTGCTATTGCTCCAGCCCCTACAATTCCTTTTTAACAAAAATGTATTCACTAACATGATCCTGCAAATGGGTAAATTAATCTTAATATAGGGAGATACGTAGTGCCAAAAATAATTAAACTTAAATCGTTGCAGGTAATAGAGCTGTGGAATTAATTTAGCTGCTAAGTATTCTCTGTCCTTGTTTCTCACCCTACCCCCTAACAAAAAAAAAAGTAAGAACTCTGAAGGAGGAGAGTCTCCTAAATTATATTTCTTGTTCTATGGGAGACAAAGATAGACTATGTTTAGCAGTCTAGTTTTGACACTGACAAGATCATCTGTGTTTAAATGGATTTGCCAAATAGTTAAGGTCTACAGTAATAGAATATATAAATGGATTAGAAAGTCTCCTCCATGAGAACAATGATAAAAAATAATCCAACACTTTTATTTCATTTTTTAAAATTGAATCACTGAGATAGAGAGTTACAAAGCTGTTCATGGTCGGGTTTCAGTCTTCCAACACCCATCCCTCCACCCATGTACATTTCCCATGTTTGGTAAAGCAATTTACCCATAGCAATTTAATGAAATAAAACTTAAAAAGAAAACATATCCTATATCTAGAAATGTTGACTATATTTTATGAAATATCAGAGAAAGTTATACTAAAGTCGTTGTTGCACCTACCTGAATTCTGACACGTTTGAGGTATCTTTGGGGCTGGAGTGATAGTACAGCGGTTAGGGCATTTGCCTTGCATGCGGCTGACCTGGGTTCAATCTCTGGCATCTCATATGGTCCCCCAAGCACCACGCTAGGAGTAATTCCTGAGTGCAGAACCAGGAGTAACCCCTGAGCTTTGCTACTCCTGAGCATCGATGGGTATGACCCGAAAAAGAAAAAAATAATAAATAAAGAGATCCTCATGGTCTGGCATCTAGGTGAAACTGAGATGTAACAGAACCAGTTACCCAAAGGGCATTTTCCAGTTATAATAAGCCCAGGTTTGGGAGCCGAAGTGATAATACAGTGGGTAGGGTACTTGCCTTGCACACAGCCAACTAGGGTTTGAGCTCTGGCACCCCACATGGTCCTCTGTGCCCAGCACGAGCGATTCCTGAATGCACAGTCAGGAGTAAGCCCTAAGTACCACTTAGTGTGGATGAAAAAAATAATCACAAATAATCACCCCAGGTCCAGGATTTACTCAACAACCAGGAATTCTGAAGGAGAGAAAGTCTTTAAGTGAATGCATCTGGGAGTGACATCTTACAAAGCTCACAGTTCTTAGAGAAGCGTACCTATTTTCAAAGACAAATAACAAGACATTTTATTGCTTTAATTTTGCTGCTGGTTAAATTAAAAATCCTTCTAAAAAGGTATAATTGTAATCTTTTTCATACATAGGTCAGAAGGACTAATGTATTTCAATGATTGAATATTAAAAATCTGGATATGACCTTATAACGACCCTTGGTCTTTCACCTCTGCTTAGCAGAAGAACCAAATTTTGCAACTTTTCATAGATAAGCACTTGATAGAAATATGTTCTACATCAAAATACGTTTAAGCAATAATCCACAGACTTGCATCACCAAGGAAGCTAACAGAAATGATTACATATTAAATGTGAAAACTTAATTTTAAAAGGATAAATAAGAATATGTAAAATATACATGAGTACTATTATGTAGAGCTTAACTATTTTTTTAGAAAGTAAGTCAACGCTAAAGATTAATAAAAATCTAGGTAATAAATTTAAAAAGATTAGGCATAACTGAATAAAGAAATAGTGAAGTAAATAGTGAAGTAATTCCAGCTGGACAAATAGTCCAGTGCGTAAAGTGCTTGTATGCACCAAATCTAGGTTCAATTCCAGTATTGCATATAGTTGCCTAAGCACTGCCAGGAATGAACCTTAAGCACAGAGCCAGGAGTAAGCCCTAAGTATAGCCAGGTTTGGCTCATCGATTTGTTCGAGTGGGCACCAGTAACGTCTTTAGTTGAGAGACTTATTGTTACTGTTTTTGGCATATCCAATACACACGGGTAGCTTGCCAGGCTCTGCCGAGAGGGGCGGAAGAATCAAACTCGGGTTGGCCTCGTGAAGGGCGAACACCCAACCGCTGTGCTATTGCTCCAGCCCTGGCCAGGTTTGGCACCAAAACAAAACAAAACAAAACCCCAAACAAACAATGCATAAAATTACACAGGAGAATCCACATAAATTAAACATGAAATGCAGGTTGATAGATAATAGTGGCCTAACATATATGCAACCAGAGTTCTGAGAAAAAGAATAGCGAGACTGAAGAAGAAATAACATCTGAGGCATTAATTTTATGATTAATGAACTACCTTCCTCTTCCAGGCCTGGAAGTAAAATAAATCCTAATAAGTAAAAACAAATAGCAAGTGTTACCTGGAGGATTAGTTAAGATGGTGCGAGCTACCATAATAAGATGTTTAATGGCTCAAATCTGACAGAAGATTTTTCCTTTCTTGATCACATAAAACCCAAGATGAGATATATTGATTTCCTGTGTCATCTATCATCTCTCCTTACATTCCTTTAACTAGATAATAACCTACTGGTCACAACAAACTGAAAAAAAGGATGGAGAATAAGAGCTATGGATCCCAGAAAACTAATAAATTCTTGAGTGTCATGTGATATACTTATTCTTTTTATTACAAAACAATCACATTATCTCTTTCTCTTGACCCACAGATAAAATGCCTAACCTGTACATTAGTTAGGTTCAAAGTTTGTATTTTCAGAAGATTTCTATTTGTACCCATCAAGTTTTCTTTAGCTCTCCACGGGCTTATGAAAAAAATAAAAGCAATAGTATCTGTTCTCTCGAGAAAACAGGTTGCGATACTCACCTTGCCAGCTGTGTACTCAAGTTCCATCCCCAGCACTTCGTAAGTTCTCTGAACAGTGTTAGGAGTGATTCTGGAGCACAAATCCAGGAGTAAGACTGAGTACTATGGAGTATGGCCCCAAACAAACAAAAAATCATATACTCTATTAATTACAGTTAAAAGGACAAAGAGGATCCCAATTAAATACTTCATATCATATCACAACTGGGTGAGAGCTCATACATTCTAGAAAATCTTGGGAGTTACTCTAAAGTGATGCAATTGCTCAATGAGAATATTTACTTCAACAATCTTCAATAAACACCAGCAAATTTTCACCTATGATCAAAAACAGTAAAATAAAAGCAAACTGGAGAATCTCACAGGTATTTAGGAAGTTGGTAAATTCAAAGGTGTATTCAGTATTCATGGGTAAATTCTGTGCAAAATAATTTTAAAAATTGGTCTTTATGATCCCATCTCCAAATAAATTACTTATTACAAATATTTTTTTAAAAAAGTATTTTTAAAAAAAAATGTTACACTGATTTTGGTTTTGGGGACCACTCCTGGCCATGCTTGGAAGCTACTTGGCAGTACTCAGGGGATCATCAACATAAAAAAGGATCAACATAAAAATTTTTTATAGAAATCATAGTCATTAAACGTGAGATAAAGCTTTGATGGGAACTAGAGAGATAATACAGGAGTTAAGGTACCTACTTGCTTTGCTTGCGGTGGCCCAGTTCTCTCCAGTACTGTATTTTATTCCCCTCCACTTTCAAAAGTATTCGATAAAACTGGCATGTTATTAATAAAATGTTCACTGACCAAAATAGACAATAAGTTTAAACACCAGGTGCCCACTTCCATGGCCTCTGCCATTTGGACTCACTTATCAGCTCTACTTTGCTGATTCATGAGTAAATCTCTGAGGAGATGTAAACCAGCTGCTAGATTAGTGGATATACTGGTCTCCTGAAAACTCTGGGGCGCCCTCGGGAGGCGGGTGCAGACTGAGTTCCCATCCTGCGGAAACAAATGCAGCTGCTCCACAATCCACAACTGTGGCTACACCAAAAATCCAATTCTACTATGTCATGACTAATCTCTACAGGGACACCAAACCCCGAAAACTCCAGGCACACTGATTTTCAGGCTGAGAATTTTAGGATCTTCTCTAGTGGGAGTGGGTGTTCTCCCCCTATCCCCTGTACGTCAAGAAGTGTTGGAAGCCATGTCATTCCCAGTGACCACCTTGTTTAACCCCTGGTCCAATTCTAGAGATCTGGAAGTTCTGGACCAGGAGGCTGCATATGTCGCTGAATGACACCTCCCAATTCCACAATACTGACATTCCAGTAGGAGCACACCAAAGTATATGTGACAGAAATGCAGACGCTGAAAGAAACTCAACAAACAGAAACAATAACACAGAAAGTTCAACTAGTGACAAACAGCTTAAAGATCAGATTTTGGGGACCAGATAAGAACTTAATCTTATCTGGTTAAGTTTAAGCTACTGAGAGTATCCCACCTGCACGGCAGAGCCTGGCAAGCTACCCGTGGAGCATTTGACATGCCAAAAACAGTAACAACAAGTCTCATAATGGAGACATTACTGGTACCCACTCGAGCAAATTGATGAACAATGGGATGACAGTGATACAGTGCTACAGTATAAATAGATTTATCACACTGTGATGAGATTGACCATTTTTCACATATTTCTTTTACTGAAGTATTTTTGATAATCCCATTAGTCATTTCATTCTAACAAGTAATACAAAAGAAATTATTGTGTGCCTCCTAAGGGGACAGATTTGGGGGGTAGTTGGGAAAATGGGAATGGAAGGTCAGTCATGGTGGAATTATTGTTGGAATATGACAGCCCATAAATACTGTTTTATAAACAACTTTGTAAACCACTGTGTTTACATTAAAAAACAATAAAGAAACTATACACACATGCTTTCAGCAATGTCCATACTATGTAGCAATGGATTGTTTAAAATAAAGTACTCTTAAAAAATTAGTAGTTACAAAAAGGGTCACAAATAATAAAATAATCAGAACTGGAGACATATGATACTAAATATATGAATGCTTAGCCTCACCTGATAGAGTATTTAAGCAAAAATTTTATGTGAATTTTAGACACTGAACTTGAAGTTTTATAAAAATAATGATAAGAAGTGCTGTAAAAGTTTCACATAATGGATTGTCATATAAAATATTGGAGTTTATGTCAATTGATTACAGCTTTTAGGAATAATTTGTAAATTTTCTACCAAAAGATAAATCAGTTGCAAAGGAACAAAAAATTTTATATGCAAAAATATTTAATGCTGGGACTGGAGATTGCTTTGCAGGAAGTAGATAGGGTGCCTGCCTTGTACATAGCCAGATTAGATTCCTAGCATCCCATATGGTACTCTGAACCCTGCCAGAAGTGATCCTTGAGCACAGAGCCATGAATAAGTCCTGAGCACCACTTGGAGTAACTCCCCCAAAACAATAACAACAACAACAATAACAATAAATATTTATTGATTCATAAACTATAATGCTCAATCTTAGAAAGCAACTAAATACTCCTAGTAGGGAAGTGATTTTTTTTTAAACAGTAACAAGTCTCACAATGGAGACATTAAAATGGACATTGATTATTAAAATAAATATGGGCTAATATCTACCAATTAGAAAGATTTTAAGTCTCAGTTTTATATTATATTTTTGAATTATTTTTGTTTGTTTTGACCATATCTGATGTTACACAGGAGTAACTTCTGGCTCTGCTCAAGAACCATCCCTGGCCATGCTTGAGACCACATAGGATGTGGGGGATTGAATCCGGGTTCGGTGCATAAAGGGCAAGCATTCTACCACTGTATTATCTCTTTGGCCCCAACAGAGTTAAATTTTAAGAAACATCTTATAGAATAATTCATATAAAATAATTTCACCTGTATAGCATAGCAGGTAGGGCATTTGCCTTGCACGGGGCCGACCCAAGTTCGATTCCTCTGTCCCTCTTGGAGAGCCCAGCAAGCTACTGAGAGTATCCCACCTGCACGGCAGAGCCTGGCAAGCTACCCGTGGTGTATTCGACATGCCAAAAACAGTAACAACAAGTCTCATAATGGAGACATTACTGGTACCCACTCGAGCAAATTGATGAACAACGGGATGACAGTGCTACAGTGCTACAATATAAATAGATTTATCACCCTTAAAAATGTGTTACTGCTATAATTTCTATGTAAAGACACCTGAAAGGGCAACCCAGTGTGTGATAGCAATAAACGTCTATTGAGGTGAACTATAGATAGAAAAAGAACGTTGTATGTTTATTTTGGTTTGACTTGGGGGTCAAACCCAATGGTGCTCAAATCTTAATCCTGCCTCTAAACTCAGGGATAACTTCTGGCAGGGCTCAGAGGAACACGCTGGGTACTGGGGATAGAACGTGGGTCACCCACATGCAAGACAAGTATACTGCACTGTACTATCCCTCCAGCCTCAGGAAAAGAATAAAAGCATTGTGTATGTTATTTTAGAGGCAGTACCACAAATTAGGGTGACAACAGTTTTCATAATTAAGTCCATAGTATTGTAGCACTGTAGCACTGTTGGCCTGTTGTTCATTGATTTTCTCAAGCGGGCACCAGTGATGTCTCCATTGTGAGACTTGTTGTTACTGTTTTTGGCATGTCGAATATGCCATGGGTAGCTTCCCAGGCTCTGCCATGCAGGTAAGATAATCTCGTTAGCTTGCCAGGCCCTCCGAGAGGGACAGAGGAATCAAACCCGGGTCAGCCGCATGCAAGCCTATGCACTGTGCTATCACTCCAGTCCATAGTGTTAAATACTATAATATAGGTCCTCAGGACCTCAGGACGTACAGGTCCTCAGGATGTAATTATTTCTTTGAAAACCATGAGAAAACCATGAAAACCATGAGAAAAACCATTAATGAAAAGTTGTAGGTGGCTAGAGATCATATTATTTATATTCTACTCTCTCACATAATCCTCTGTGCTCTCAGAAGTGCCTCCTCAATAATATCGATGAGACCTAAGCATCCACTGAAACATAAAATTGGGTTGTGGAAATCGTGGGATTCATTCACGAGCAAAAGGTTGGCTACTCTTGTCCCATGCACTCTTACAAACCAGTCATTATTAGACATTTCTAAATTGGTTAATACATGACTTTGTTTAACTCCTTTTGTCTATTTTATTTTTAAAATACAAACTTTGATCTAATAAAATTTTTTAAAATTCCAGAATCTCAATAAAAACTCGTTTGTAAATCCAAGAGCCTTAATAGAAGTGGCTAAAAAATAGGAAATTTGGAACACAGGGGGAAAATATGGTATTTTTCTCCTACTAAATTATTAAATGTTTTATGATTAAAAGCTAATGTAATATTAAAAAATTAAAAAAGAAAAATGCAACTTGGAATGAGTCATTCACCTAAATACATCTGATAAAGACAAATATACTCAAATAGAAGAAATAAAATAATTACCACAGATTTTAGTAAAAAATAGTGTTCATAAATAAGCATTAAGTTCTTATCCTTAAATAAACAGAAATGCGATAATCTTACCTAGGAGATGCCACCAAAATTGAGAAGTACATCTGATCTCTTACCTTCTCTTAAATAAAATATTCTAAAAACACAAACAAAAAGCAGAAGTTATTTATAAAATTCTGACAAGTCTACCATGTAAACATAAACATATATATGTGTTCATACCAATAAAAATAGTAGTTAATACCTTAAAATTCATAATTATAATAGACATACTTGTAGCTCTAGATAAAATAAATAACTTACAAAAAAATAGTGTGTAAACTTGGGAGGTCATATGTGATTTAAGCTTTGTTTAGTGATACTCAGGATATACATTTAATATGTACTTTCAGCCTACATACAGATTTTTAACTCCAAAAATCATTATACCCAAATGGTTCTATACCAAATTATTGACACTAGAACTTGATGACATAATGAGTCTTTTCTGTCATTTAAATGCTTCAAAACCTCAGAAAGAATTCTGTGTGCTATAAGATAAAAACTTCAAAAACATAAGAATAAATGAGTGACTAAAATATAATGTGATAATCTATATATAAATATGTATGCCAATTATATATATGCAGAAAATGGCTTTTAAAATTAGTGGAAAAAGAACACATTATTCAGTTATAAATATATGATAGTAGGAAAATTGCTGTTTATTTGGGAGTAAATGTAAATACCTAACATTACATATAGAAACTGATTTCATAGATAAAATGAATTTCATTTTAATGCTATTAAATATGGAATCTGATAGTGCTTATTTTCATATTTTATATGGGGGTAGATTATTTACTATTCAGAGCTCACCAATATTTACTAATCAGAGCTTATAAAACACCAAATCAGAGCTCACAGACTAACAAAGTTAATAAAAGTGAATCAGTTGTACACATTTTAAATAGACATATATTTTGTTGCTGTTGGTATTAGGTAACAAGGGTCAAATGTGCTATATTTCCTGGGGCTCACAAAATTCGTTGTCTTGGTGGATGACTGAACTAAGTAGCGTTAGTCATTCAGGAACGTGTGAGCTAGCCAGATATCAAACTTAGGATGCTCACATGGAAGGCAAAAGATCCACCACTAAGTGACATCTTGGAGCCCTTAATTATATGTACTTTTGCTGTTTTTTAAAAGTGAGATTTACTAATCAAAGCTGCAGGCAATGAAAATCTAGTCCTCTGAAATATAGAGTAGAGCAGGTTAGATAGAAGAATGGATCTGGTAACAAACATACAAACAGAATGGTACGAAGTGCATTCTAGACTAAAGAGTAAAGCTCACTGAGTCAACTACCACAGAAGGCAGTTATTTTTGTGTGTCAGTCTACAAAATGTAAAGACTACACAATTATATGCCTAAAAACTCAACTATCAGTAGAAATTTGTAAATAACAGTTCCTTAATTAAATTAAAAAAGAGAGAGCAAGTTGACCTTTTACTTGCTAGTCCACCATCCGAGGTGACACTCACCTCTGGCTGATATCACTGGGTCTATTTAGAACGGGAGGCAGAGCTCCAATGGGAAGAAAAATTCTTCCATCTGGGTGGATCCCAGCAGCCTCCACAGCTGAGCTGTGTCATATTAAGGGTGTAAACCACAACTTGCAGTAGATATACTCAACAAATTACAAGCTGCTCATGGTTATTGTTCATGTCATTCTATGAGGAAAGGCAGAGAAGCAACTTTTAGCTAATCCCTCACTACCTTTCCAAGGTTTCACTACAAAAACTTACCCCAGCACAACAAGAACACTAGATAACCAATGGGGAAAACATATGGGAACCCACCAAGCTCAGAATAAATACAATATCACTGAAGACATAAACAACAACAGTAAATTCTCATTGTCATTAAGGACAGTATGACCACTGTATCACTGTCATTCTATTGTTCATCAATTTGCTTGTGTGGGAGCCAGTAACGTCTCCCATTTGTCCCTGTCATGTGCTAGTGTACCCCAATGGAGTATTGGGGGCTCTTTCAGGGTCAGCGGAATGAGGACCATCATTGTTACAGTTTTTGGCATATTGAGTACGCCACAGGTAGCATGCCATGCTCTGCCTTGCAGGAGGTATACTCTCAGGCTCTCCTAGAGGGACAGAGGCTTTGGGGATGGCCTCTAATCAACTTTACGGGTGTTCCTAGTCTACTGAATGTAAGCTTTTGGTCGACTGGCTTGTTGTAATAATCTGCACACTGACAAACATGTGTCTGCCTAAGGCCAATGAATGAGCTTATATAGCTGAGCCGGAGATGGTTTGTGGGTGTGTCTACCACATACCTAACTTTTGACAGTTTAATTTCTTGTTAACTTGGCCCCAACTTGTTGGGTTCTGGCCAAAGGCACAGCAACAATTTTGGGGTATCTGGAAGTCTGAAGGCACCATCAGGCTGCTGATGCACTCGCCCCACAGGTACAGGTTGACCTGCTGGTGGCACTATACCCCCAGACGGTATGATAAGGATGTTCAATGTGTTCAAAGAAACAATAGTACAGGTAGCCAGCAAAGCGCAAGAAAGTATGAGAGTTAAAATGAAAATAACTATCATACTCAGAAATGAAAGAATAAAGAACTTGGTAGGTGATATTAAAAAAAAAGTCAATAAAATCTCTGAATAGCAGAATATCAGAAGCTGAGTTCCAAGATGACAAGGAAAACCTGCCAGGATACAGCAGAAAGTAGAAAATAGTCTGAAAAAAACTGATCACCATACTAGAGAAGTATGGGATAAATTTAAGAAGAAAAATACAAAAATCACTGGGTCCTTGAAGAACAGGAAGTCAAATATAAAGTTAAATAGTGAAAGAAATCATCAATAAGAACTTCGCAGAGCTGAAGACAAGTACCTAGATCCAAAAGGCCTGAAGAGTCCCAGTGAAATTTTACAATTAGAAATACAAAAGACATACTATTCTTAAAATGACAAAATTTAAAGATAGAGACAGAGTATTGAAAGCAACAAGAGTACAAATGGAATTTACAGAGGCCCCAGCCTGCCCTGAGACTTCTGCATCATCTGTAACCCTTTCCTGGGATCCCCCAGAGAAAGGAAGCCCCATCCAAATTCTCTCAAATTCAGGGCACACCTCAAGAAACCAGGAAACTGACAATGGCCTCTTTTCTCATCCAGGTGAATCAAGGTTGCCATCCCCCAGCCTGCCCTGTGACTTTTTTTTGCTCCACCTGTGACCTCTTCCTAGGTCTCCAGGGCAGATGAAGGCCTCCAAACTCCTTTTGAACCCAAAACTTAGGCATTTCAACAGCTTCCAAAGGTCCAGCAGTAAGTAAGTGGAGGGAAGAGAATTCTTCATTTGACCGTGACATCATTAATTTTTTCTTATTTTGGCTTTTTTGGTTACACCCAGAAAGACTCAAGGTTTACTCCTGGCTTGTCACTCAGGAATTACTCCTGACGATGCTCGGGGGACTATAAGGGATGCCAGGGATCTAACTCGGGTGGGCCACATGCAAGGCAAATGCTGTACCTGTTCTACTATTACTCCAGCTCCAGACATAGTAACATTCCGATTTATGCTCCTTTACATAATTTCTAAAAGTTAGTTCAACTATGTTTAAAATATTCCATAAACACAGTTATAGTATATTAAAACTTGTGGTCAATGATTTATAGCTAACAGAATATATAAAGCATTTATGTCTGTGAAATATGCTCCTTAGTACCAAGAAGATACAAACCAATGGCTGGAGATATTATGGCAGTTAAAATTAAGCCTAGCATGGTCTAATTCAGGTTCCCTTCCTGGCACCACAGTGTCTTCTGATTATGGCAGAGTGCAGCCCTGGAAACCCATGAGCACTGTAGAGATGCCTGCGTATTTCTAGTACCACAGGGTCAAGTAGTACCTCATCCTCAGGATTTTGCATTGAACAGCCAGACAAGCATGGTTAAGGGGAGGAAGGAAGGGAGTGCTGAATACAGGACCAAGAAAGTAACCTAAAAGCTATCTGGAGAATTGGAACATTTCCAGATTTCATAATTTCTAGAAATTAGTGCTTAGTAATTTTATTTTATTTTATTTTATTTTTACTTTTTGGGTCACATCCGGCGATGCCCAGGGATTACTCCTGGCTCTGCACTCAGGAGTTACTCCTGGTGGTGCTTGGGAGACCATATGGGATGCTGGGAATCAAACCTGGGTCGGCCGCATACAAGGCAAACAGCCTACCCAGCCCCAATTGCTCCAGCTATTGCTCCAGCTATTGCTCCAGCCCCAATGCTTAGTAATTTTAAATAAGATTTTCTTGGTATGTTTTATGTGCTGTATCTTCTCATGCCTTCTGTTGCAGCTCTGGGGGAACAAGTCAGGAGAAGCTGAATAAGAAAATGTTTTGTTCTGCCTAGTAAGATGCAATATTCGACTGGAAGTTGAAATTAAACTATGCTTTTATAGTTCTAATTTTTATAGTATTTTATTATATTCCAATTAGTTACAATTTTATCTAGGCATAGCTCATACAGACAGTATATTAAATAATCTACCAATTACATTTGTTAATTTGCCATACAGGAAAATCTGCCTTAATTGATTTTCTATCAGTGACATTTTGAGCAGTTTGTTCTCCCTAATCATTTACAAGAAAGGATAAGTGTCTAATCTTATATAAAGAGCCTTGCCACAAAGAATTGGTGCACTATCAATAATTATGTTCATAAAGTTAAACAAACCTAAGTTCTCAGCTGCATTCAACTCTCCATATTGCCAGAGAACCAGTGCTATTCTACAACATCAGTGCAGACTCCAGGCTCTTTGAGCTCATCCTAGCCTGTTTCAGCAACCCACTCTCCTGCTCTGCCTCGATCAGACACTGAAGCACTCTCTCCTGCATTTTTGAGTTTCTATAAGCCAGGTACTCTCTTTTGGCTTATACGCCCTACTTCCTTTGTGTGGCTTGTTCTTTCCCCTTCTTTTGAGGCTAATGTTTACCTACGTTTAGGTACCAGTTTAAGTGCCTGCTCTTCAGGTGCACTTGTGTTCAAAATCCTTGTTGTAAATCCTTCACAGAACCCTTATCTTTTCATCATAGTCTTTTACCTCTTATCACTAATGCATTTTAATGCCTGTTTTTGTATTTTTAACTTAATTGCAAATTCCCCTACTAATATGCATTTATCACACCAATAGAGACCATATCTTTTTGCTATATTCTCAGCAGACAGCCCATTACCTGTTGAAGAAATATATGACTCAAGTGAATGAGTAAGGAAGCATGTCAGAGAAGTCAAAGCTATTTTAAGTTGAACCTACAGCTCAGCTCCAAAGCAAAATCAGTTTTTGTATGGAAACACAGATTTACTACCTAATTGTTCTGTGTCTATGACTAATAAAGAAAAATTCACTAAGTCTCAGTGTTTTATCTTATGTAAAATAGATATATTAACCTTACATAAGGTACATTGGGAGAACTTTCAAAAAAATTTACTATGTGTGACACATAGTAAGTGTTCAAAAATATGCCAGTGCTTAAGGAATACTACTACTAAGAGTAAATGAATACATCTTGGAATATGTTCATAATATTTGCCTTAATTGTGTGAGTAAAGTCAGACATGACAGAATCAGCATCAATATCCATTGATTCATTTCTAAGGCTAACCAAGAGTAGCTCATCCCAATCCCTGCCTGGGTGATTCACATTTAGGTGAAGAAACAAGATGCCATTCCAGCCGCAGCATCACACTGCTTCTCTGAGAAGGAGAGCTGCTGGCTTCCCAATCAGAGACAAACTCTGATCCTCAATTACACTGTTTAATACAATGTATGGTGTCTCTCCTGCTGGGAGGGCTCAGCGGGATCCTATAATAATCATCTTAGCAATTTCGAGTCATTACCAACTTTAGGAGTTTGTGTCAGTATCAACTGGTCTGAATATGCATAATTACTTGACATCCAAGTAGAAACATGTAGCCCAGCACCAGGATTGGGTGTTTATACAGTCTGGTGTGGCACATGAATATCTCACATAAGAACTAAGCCTTTCCAAATAACCATTTCAGATGCAATCTGTCCATTTTATTTGCTAAACAAATTCATTTTAAAAATGTGTTAAATAAACTTAACGCATGACAGTAACATCGTATTATCATATTATAAAAGCTTTAAGTGTTCAGAGTTAAAAACTAATACTGTGCATTTCACACTTAGTTCATCAGTAAATGTTCAATTCTATCTTTGCCATATAACCAGACTTTTGTCATGATTCACACTCTGCTTTCTCCTTCCCTTAGCCTCAAGTTCTGATTAAGCATTGTTGGAAATTACTTTATACCATAAAGAGCAACTATCTCTTTAATTTTCACTTTGGGGCCACATCCAACATTGAACATGGGTTATTCTTGACTCTATGCTCATGGATCAGCCCTGGTATTATTCGGGTTATCATCTGTGGTGCTGGGGGATCAAAAATCTGTTGGCTACATGAAAGGCAAATGCTTTACCCACTGTATTATCTCTCCAGTCCCAGAAATAGAGAACTCTAGAGAAAAAAAATGTTAGTGTGAATGCTAATAGTTATATTTTATTACTACACAAATACATTTTTTATTAAAACTATGAGCAGTACATCAAGACACTACTGTGACAAAAGTGAGTTCTCGGACAATCACACAAGCGGTTCACTCAGGAAGAGATAGCTGAGGATAAAGACAACCTTCCTAGAGGTACTGTATTAATATATTATATGTGGGATTGTAGCACTGTCATCCCATTGTTTATTGATTTGCTCTAGCGGGCACCTGTAACGTCTCCATTGTGAGGCTTGTTCTTACTGTTTTAGCATATTGAATACATCATGGGTAGCTTGCCAGGCTTGGCCATGAGGGGGATTACTCTTGGTAGCTTGCCAGGCTCTCCAAGAGGGATGAAGGAATGGAACCCTGGGTTGGCTGCATGCAAGGCAAACACCCTACCCGCTGTGCTATCTCTCTAGTCTGCTGTGCTATCACTCCAGTCCTATGTGGGACTATTAAAAGGAATTTCACATTGAATACAGCTCAACATTTATAATATAAGTGACTAAAAGACATAATTTGGCCAAAACTTGGATGATGGATGTCCAGCTATGGACAATAATTGCGAACTCTCTAATCTCTGGAATCTAGACCTCACCAAAGTGAATGATAACTGCCACATATTATATGCTAGAGAAAACCATCTAACAAGTGTAGTTATACTTTCTTCACTCTCTAATTCCCAGTATTTAAAATGTTTAAGTAAATTATAACCCAAGAAGATGATGAAACTACAAGTTGGAAGACTTTTGGCAATAATCCACACATTTATCAGGAACACTAATATTTTGCTATATTAGGAGAAAGAATGTATTTTTATTAAGATATCAAAATATTTCTACTGTCTTAAGGCATAGAGATTCTGTGATTATTTCATTATAGCACTTAAAACAGCTATGTCATTTCAAAGGGGAAGAGTATAGTATTTTAATTTTTTTTATTAGTGAATCACCATGAGGGTACAGTTACAGACTTACAACTTTTCGTGCTTGTGTTTCAGTCATACAATGCTCGAGTAACCACACCCTCCACCAGTGCCCATTCTCCACCACAGATGATCCCAGTATCCTTCCCACTTCTCCCATCGCATCTCCCTGACCCCACCCCACCTGTGTGGCAGGGCATTAACTTTTGTTCTCTCTCTCCTTTTGGGTGTTGTGGTTTGCAATAGTGGTATTGAGTGGATCCATAGTCCACTTTCAGAGCACTTCTCCCATCCCCAGCGGGTCCTCGAAGAACACTTTACCTGGTGTTCCCTTCTCTATCTGAGCTGCCTTTTCCTCCAGCATGTGAGGTCAGCTTCCAAGCCATGGAGCCAACCTCCTGGTCTTTATCTCTACTACTATTGGGTGTAGTAGAGATATAGAACAGAATAGTCTCCCATTCTGTTACTTTATATTCCACAGATGAGTGTGATCTTTCTATGTCTGTCTCTCTCTTTTTGACTCATTTCACTTAGCATAATACTTTCCATGTTGATCCACTTATATGCAAAGGTCATGACTTCATCTTTTCTAACAGCAGCATAGTATTCCATTGTATAGATGTACCAAAATTTCTATAACCAGTCATCTCTTCTTGGGCACTTGTTTTTTTTCCAGATTCTGGCTATTGTAAACAGTGCTGCAATGAAAATTTGAGTGCAGATGTCATTTCAACTATACTTTTTTGCTTCTCTGGGATATATTCCCAGGAATGGTATTGCTGGGTCAAATGGGATCTCAATTTCTAGTTTTTTGAGAAGCATCCATACTGTTTTCCAAAAGAGCTGAACCAGTCAACATTCCCACCAGCAGTGTAGGAGAGTCCTTTTCTCCCCATATCCATGCCAACAGCGGTTGCTTTTGTTCTTTTGGATGTGTGCCAGTCTCTGTGGTGTCAGGTGGTATCTCATAGTTGTTTTGATCTGCATCTCTCTGATGGTTAGTGATGAAGAGAATTTTTTTCATGTGCCTTTATCCATTTGTATTTCTTCCTTGAGAAAGTTTCTGTTCATTTCATTGCCCCATTTTTTGATGGGGTTGGGAGTTTTCTTCTTGTAGATTCCAACCAGTGTTTTGTATATCATTGATATCAATTCCTTATAGATGGGTATTGGCTGAATATGCTTTCCCATTCCATAGATTATCTTTGTATTTGGTCACTGTATCTTTTGTGGTGCAAAGCTCCTTAGTTTAATATAGTCCCATTTGTTTATCTCTGTTTCCACTTGGTTGGTCAGTGGCATGTCATCTTTGAAGATACCATTAGCTTCAATCTTGTGGAGGGTTTTGCTGACCTTGTCTTCAATGTACCTTAAGGATTCTGGACTGATGTTGAGGTCTTTAATCCATTTTGATCTGATTTTTGTGCATGCAGTTAAGTGCAGGTCTAAACCAATTTTTTACATGTGGTTGTCCAGTTTTGCCAGCACCATTTGTTAAAGAAGCTTTTTTTGCTCCACTTCACATTTCTTGCTCCCTTATCAAAGATTAGATGATCATACATTTGTGGTTGTTTGTAGGGATATTCCACTCTGTTCCATTGTGCTGTAGCTCTGCCTTTGTTCCAATACTGTTTTAATTGTTGCTGCTTTGTAGTAGAGTTTGAGGTTGGGGAGGGTGATAACTCCCATCATATTTTTCCCAAGAATTGCTTTAGCTATTCGTGGTCATTTATTGTTCCATATAAATTTCAGGAATGCTTGACCCATTTCTTTAAAGAATTTCATGTGTATACTTATAGGGATCTCATTGAATCTGTATAGTGTTTTGTGGAGTATTGCCATTTTGACAATGTTAATTCTTCTTCTTATTCATGAGCAGGGAATATGTATCCATTTCCTAGTGTCCTCTTTCATTTCATGGAGTAGCATTTTGTAGTTTTCTTAGTAGAGATTCTTTATCTCCTTAGTTAGGCTGATTCCGAGGTACTTGATTTTCTGGGGCATGATTGTGAATGGAATTGTTTTTTTTTCATGTCAATTTCCTCTCTCTCATTATTTGCGCATAGGAAGGCCATGGATTTTTGGGTATTGATTTTATAGCCTGCGACTTTACTGTACAAGTCTCTTATTTCTAGGAGTTTCTTGGTAGAGATTTTAGGATTCTCTAGATATGGTATCATATCATCTGTGAATAGTGAGAGCTTGATTTCTTCCTTTCCTATCTGGATGCCCTTAATGTCTTTTTCTTGCCTAACTGCTATTGCAAGTAATTCCAGTACTATATTGAAGAGAAGTGGTGAGAGTGGGCATCCTTGTCTTATCCCTGATCTTAGAGGGAAGTCTCTTAATGTTTCTGCATTGAGGATAATTCTTGCCATGGCTTTGTGGTAGATGGCTTTTACTATCTTGAGGAAAGTTCCTTGTAATACCATTTTGCTGAGAGTTTTCATCATAAATCGGTATTGGGTATTGGATCTTGTCAAATGCTTTCTCTGCATCTATTAAAATGATCATATGGTTTTTATCTTTACTTTTGTTGATATAATGGATTATGTTGATTATTTCTGAATGTTAAACCATCCTTTCATCCCCAGGATCAATCCCACTTGGTCGTGGTGTATGATCTTTTTGATGAGTTGTTGGATTCTATTTGCTAATATTTTGTTGAGGATCTTTGCATCCGTGTTCATCAGGGATATTGGTCTATAGTTTTCTTTGTTAGTGGTGTCTTTGTTTGCTTTTGGTATTAGGGAGATATGTGCCTCATAGAAACTGTCTGGGAGAGTTCTGTTTTCTTCAATTTCCTGGAAAAGCTTGAGGTGAACTGGCAACAGGTCCTCTTTAAATGTTTGGAATAATTCGCTAGTGAATCCATCTGGGCCTGGGCTTTTGTTTTTGGGAAGATTTTTATTACGTTTCAATTTACTTGATATTAATGGGTCTATTCAGGTATTCCAAGTCTTCTTGGTTCAGTCTTGGGAGATAATAGGAATCCAGGAATTTATCCATTTCTTCTAGGTTCTCTTGTTTTGTGGCATATAGCCTACTCAAAGTAGTTTCTGATGACCTTTTGAATTTTTTTAGTTTTTATTGTGATGTCCCCTTTTCCATTTCTGATTCACTTTATTGGGGTTCTTCTTCTCTCTTTCTTAGTGACTCTTGCTAGCATCCATCTTCCTGACTATGTATGCCTTGGAGTGTTTTTGTTAGGATTTCTTTTAGCTGGCACTCTTCTGGCTCCTTGGATCTGGATCTTTAACTCTTTAACTCTGGGAACTTTTCATCGATGATTTCTTTAACTGTACTTTTTTCATTGGGGTTGCCTCCCTGTCCTTCTGGTACTCCGATGATTCTAATGCTGTTCCTCTTGGAGTCATCTCCTAGGTCTCTGATTCACCTTGAGTTATTCTGAGGTTTTTCCCCATTGTTTGTTGTTACCTGTATGATTTCTGCTGCTCATCTTCAAGTTCACTTATCCTGTGTTCAGCTGTAGACATTCTACTGTTGAGGGCACCTTCTGAGTTTTAAATTTCATCTACTGAATCCTTTATTTGTGATGTATCTTTTTGTAGCTTTGTTGTTTCTGATGTCATTTCCTCCTGTATTCTCTCACCTATCTGTTCTGCCATTTCTTTCATTTTCTTCCTTTATTTTCTGTATGTCTGTTCCATTGATTCTTTGAGTTCCTTGAACATCTTCAGCATTTCATCTTGGAATTCTTTGTTGGAGAGATTGTAATTGTGGGTACCCCCTGTTGAGGATTCAGGACTCTTTTCTTAGTCCTCTACTCCTAGTGGAGATTTGCACTATTTCTTCATATTGTGGTGGTTTTATAGAGATAAAACTTTCAAGATCACTAGCACTGTTCCTTTTTATTGCAGGAAAGAATTCTGAATAAGCTCAGTAGACAGTGGTTAACTTTCTCCCCTTCTAGAGTACGTCCTTCCTCTCAGACATTATTCTGTGACTTATGATAGGCATCTAGTGAAGCATTGGAGGAGACGTTATTTTATATTGGGCTTTGTACAGCTTCTTGTGTACAACGGTCTTTTGGTGGAGTTGGAGTAGGCCAGTGAATGATTGTCATTTTGTGTTTGAGGTGGCCAGGATGTTTTCCACAGAATTAGATAATAAAGGTTGGGATGTGAGTCGGGAGTGCTGGGAATGGGAAATATAACTGCAGACAGGCCCTACATAAGGCCATGCCCATTTTTAGGAGGCCACGCCCCCTACAGTGGAGGCCACACCCCCAGCCAATCCTGATCCACAAACCTATTTAGAAGAGCAGCAGGGAGTTGTGGAGTTGCAGGCACTGCAGTTGAAAGTCAAGGCAGATGCTCCCCTCTCCCCCCTGGCTGGTCCTGGAGACTGGCGTTGGGGAGCGCAGGGTTGGAGGAGGAGGGAGTGCAAGGGGATTCACAGACCTATTGAGAAGAGTGGCGGGGAGTTGTGCAGGCGCTGTGTATGGAAGTCAGGGCAGTATTTTTTTAGTATTTCATAAACTTTATTTTAAAAACCATAGAGTTGGTAAAACTAAAAAGTCATTAAGAGTGCTGGCTTTGTGCTTTAAGTCCAAAATATAGTCATCTAACTCATTACTGAGGTTTAGTCTAAAGGAAAATGTGGAAACAACTACTGTTCTGCACAATATGTTAAATGCATTATTCACAAGTTAAAACTGTCTTCCAGTGGGACACACACTCATGTATATTCAATATCCAAACATATATATATATATATACAATGTGTATTATTATACATTCTGATTTATGGAAGGGGGCTTAACCCTGCGCTTTAATTAATAAATTAAATAAGTATTTGGAAAAAAGTTATTTTCTTGTTCTGGAATTGCAACAACATAGCACTCTGTCCATTCTATTTGTCGATAAACTAAAGGCAATGTAATATTAAAGATCACATACAATATAGTATATAAAGCACATTTCATATATAGAGTATATGCTATATCTTGAGGCCGATTTTTTTTTTATCAAATCACTATGAAATACAATTACAAGGCTTTCATGTTTGAGTTTCAGTCATGTAATGACTGAACATCCATCCCTCCACCAGTGCACATTCTTCACCATCAATGTCCCCAGTATACCTTTCCTTTTCCAAACCTCCTCCTGCCTCTATAGCAGACAATTTTCCCCATACCCTCTCTCTCTACTTTTGGCAGTCCAGTTTTTAAACACAATATATAATAAAACCACATTTCAAATATGTAGAGTATCTGTCATGTCTTGTAGCCTAATTCTTTCTTTTTTACCATACAATTATGCTCTCAAAACCATCATTTTCTTTGAATGTGAGATTTCACTTTTACTACCATAGATAATGTTCTCAAGATATATGTATTCATGACTTTCTGATTCTAAAAGATAGAAAACATGGCCTTATTCTATTGCAAGGACACATGCCCAGGGGTTCTTATCAATATTTATCATTTTGCAGTCACTATTTAATAAGTAATTTCAGTGGGTCATTTATCACATTCTCCTAGCCTGCTAATCCTTTCTAGTTCCCACTTTCCAAACTGACTTCTCTCTGAAAGCTGTAGGCCCACAGCTATGATCGAGTCCCAAAGTTGTTATCACTCATTGTAATGAAAATCACTGATATCAATTTTTCTTCTCTCTATATATACTTCATCATTACCTATCTTCAAGATAAACAAATCAACATAATTCTAAGATTTGGTGAGAAGTTCTTTTATGTGCTGAAAAATTCAAAAAATCAGTGTCTTTTCCAGTGGGCAGGCTCAGGGTGAGTGCCACTTAGAAAAACATTGCATTCTCTTTGGGTGAACTGCTGTGTCAAGGAGCCACAACCGTAGCTGAGGGTTGTTCACCCAGGTCAGTAAAAGGCAGCATCAAAGGAATGATCTGAGATGTGAAAAAAAATCAATAATCATTCTTCAAAATAAGGCCTTTTCAAACATGGCAAATGTCACTGGCTCATGGCAACAATACTTGGGATTTATTCTCTCAAAAAGGGCACCACCACAGGGTTGGAATAAAAAGCCCTGGTATGTTATTCTTTGAAATGGCAAAATGACAGCGAAAAGCAGGCATGAGAATTCAGATAAAATAAAATGCACATAATTATAAGGGAGTGTCCTCTCCTCTATCTCCTCTTATGGGCTATACTATCGTGGTAAGCTAAAGTCAGGGAATGCATGGTGGACATGCTAGGAGGGAAAAAATACATGCTGGGTATTTTCACTCACACTCACATCCTGGTTTCAAATGAATATTAAAAGTGAGATTATTGGACTGCACTCACTTCTGGAGTATAAAATAGCATAACACGAGACTAACACCCAAGGACAGTAGATAGAAGGGTCAGGAAGTTTGCTCCATAGTTGGAAGCCTGCCTCACAAGCAGGCAGGGAGAGGACAGCCAAAATAGAGAAGGAATCACTAAGAAAATGATGGTTGGATGTACAGTTGTGCCAGCACCATTTGTTGAAGAGGCTTTCATTGCTCCACTTCACATTTCTTGTACCCTTATCAAAGATTAGATGATCATACGTTTATGGTTGTGTGTAAGATATTCCACCTTGTTCCATTGGTCTGAGGCTCTGCCTTTGTTCCAGTACCATGCTATTTTAATTGTTACTGCTTTGTAATAAAGTTTAAGGTTGGGGAGGGTGATGCCTCCCATCATCTTTTTCCCAAGCATTGTTTTATTTATCCGTGGGCATTTATTGTTCCATATAAATTTCAGGATTGCTTGATCCGATCCATTTCTTTGAAGAATTTCATGGGTATCCTTATAGGGATCGCATTAAATCTGTATAATGCTTTGGGGAGTATTGCCATTTTCACAATGTTGATTCTCCCTATCCATGAGCAGGGGATATGTTTCCATTTCCTTGTGTCCTCTTTTATTTCATGGAGTAGCATTTTATAGTTTTCTTTGTAGAGGTCCTTTACTTCTTTAGTTAAGCTGATTCTGAGGTACTTGATTTTCTTGGGCACGATTTTGAATGGGATTGCTTTTATCATGTCCCTTTCTTCTGTCTCATTGTTTGCATATAGGAAGGCCATGGATTTTTGGGTATTGGTTTTATAGCCTGTGACTTTACTGTACAAGTCTATTGTTTTTTAGAGTTTCTTAGTATAGATTTTAGGCTTCTCTGGATATAGTATCATATCGTCTGTGAACAGTGAGAGTTTGAGTTCTTCCTTTTCTATCTGGATGCCCTTCATATCTTTTTCTTGCTTAACGGCTATTGTTAGTGCTTCTAGTACTATATTGAAGAGAAGTGGTGAGAGTGGGCATCCTTGTCTTGTCCCCAATCTTAGAGGAAAGGCCCTTAGTTTTTCCCCATTGGTGATAATGCTTGCCGTAGGTTTGTGGTAGATGGCTTTGACTATCTTGAGGAAAGTTCCTCCAAAATCCATTTTGGTGAGATTTTTCATTATGAATGGATGTTGGATCTTGTCAAATGTTTTCTCTGCATCTATTGATATGATCATATGATTTTTATCTTTGTTTGTTGATATGATGGATTATATTGATTGATTTCCGAATGTTAAACCATCCTTGCATCCTCCAGATGAATCCCACTTGGTCATGGTGTATGATCTTTTTGATGAGTTTGCTAGTATTTTGTTGAGGATCTTTGCATTGGTGTTCATCAGGGATATTGGTCTATAGTTTTCTTTGTTAGTGGTGTCTTTGTTTGCTTTTGCTTTTGGTATTAGGGAATATGTGTCTCATAGAAACTGTTTGGGAAGGTTCCTGTCTTTTCAATTTCCTGGAAAAAGAATGGGCTTAGATCTCTACCTGACACCATGCACAAAAATCAGATCAAAATTGATTAAAGACCTCAACATCAGATCATAATCCATAAGGTACATTGGATACAAGGTCAGCAAAACGCTCCACAATATTGAAGCTAAAGACATCTCCAAAGATGACATGCCACTGACCAACCAAGTGGAAACCGAGATAAACAAATGGGACTATATTAAACTAAGAAGCTTTGCACCACAAAAGATACAGTGACCAAATACAAAGATAATCTATGGAATGGTAAAGAATATTCAGCCAATACCCATCTATAAGGAATTGATATCAATGATACTCATACTTCTCCCTTTTGAATTCAGATGTCTTTAATTTCTTTTTCTTGAGATTCATAATTATAACTTACTCATAACTCATATGAGGGTCTTTTCAGAGAATTCAGAAAGTTTCTTAAGTTGTATATAGACATTCCAGTGGAGTATACCACAGTCACAGATGGTTTCATTCCTGAATAACTATTCTTCTAACAGTGTTTAGACAGTTACAAAAGACACTATTGAGCCTTACCACTGACCTGACAATTATGATAATAATTCAAGAGGAGACCAGATTATATCTGAATATCCAACATTCAGATGAGTCATGTAGACTCAAAAATATGTTAAAGTCAAGAATTGACCTCTTAAGAAATTGGCAGACATATCTTTATAGCCAGCTGGTAGGTAAACTAGTTGGCTCATGCCTAGTAATAATTTTGGAGAAGTATAGATAAGACACTTTCTTTTTAATTAGGGAGAGTTCTACATGGGACTTTTGTGTGCAGTCAAAAGTCAGTGCTGGCCTGTGAAGTTTGCACTGCCCATTCCAGAGACCATCTGCCAAACCAGAGCCAAGTTTCTGGCTGAGAATTACCCATGGGCACTGTGCCCCAGACAGACCCAATCCAAAGAGCAGAAAGGCTTCGTTTTTTAGCTTTGTAGAAGTGCAGGCTTTAGGCTAATTAATAAATCATCAACGCATTTGTACTGTGAAAAATGTAATATTTATGCTCGCCAGAGTAATATTTCTGTCTTGCAGCCCCATGCTCTGTGGATGCCTGATGGAGGATGAAGTAAATACCAGCTGGTGTAGAATGAGTGGAATATAATTACTCTCTACAAAGTTAAGTGAATATTAAAACACAGAAGTCACAGTCACTGGCACCCATCCATCCCTAACTCCACTGCCCAGTAAATGACATCCTGACCTGATGTTTGGCTCTATTACTGCTTCCAGGATGGATCTCAGTAAAGAACTTGGTTGTCAGCAATGTGGAAGCAGCTGGGACGCAGGATGCTGATAAAAGCTGAATATTGAACACCTTCCAAGAGCATAGGAGAGATTTCCATGATTTTGTGTGATGCTCCAAGAAGAATGTGGTGGTTGAGTTAGAAGGATCAGTTCTAAGTCCCAACTTCCAGATTTACAAGCTATATAATATTTTTTAAATGTATCACTTTGAGGTACAGTTACAGACTTATAACTGTATAAATCACGTTTATGTTTCAGTCATACAATGACCGAGTACCCATCCCTCCACCAGTGTACAAGCTATATAATCTTAATGCATGTTGTTCACCTCTATGTATCTCATTTTACTTACCTAGAGAGCAAAGGTGGTTGCCATTTTACAATGAGAGACTATGATTCAAAAATTAATAGTCAGGGCCAAAGAGATAGTCCAACTGGTAAGGTGCTTGCCTTGCTTACAGCTGACCTAGGTCCAATCCCCAGCTCTGACTAGGGTCCCCTGAGTACACTTGGAGTGATGTCTGAGCACAAAGACAAGAGTAAGCCCTGGGCACCACTGGTGTGGCCAAAGAAATAACCAAAAACTAATTTATCCACCTCTCAAGTGTCTACTTTTTCATCCTACATGTTATTCAATGTATCACGTATGCTTTCTTCCTTCTACTCTCTCTGTTTATCTTTGACTTTGACATGGTAATAGCTTTATTCAAGTTCAGAGTTCTCACATATCCATCTATAGCTTCTTTTGACTAATCCCCTCCTCCTTCCTCTAGCTTTCTAGGTGAGATATTTTCATAAACACAGATATTCTGGTTGGTTGGTTGGTTTACTAAGAAGATCCATTTATCATACTTCCTTTAAGTTGATGTCCATTTTACATTCCATTTTCTAAGAAGAGACCTTTTATGTTTATTTGTCATTTAGTTCAGGTATTTTTGTATTCTACTTCTCTTATTCCTGCTATTATATCTAACAATATAAAATATGGTATTCTCCAGAGTATCACCCTGAGTTCGTTTTTCACTCTTTATTCTCTCTAAATGAGTAATTTTAACTGTCAACTATATAACAATTCCACAATTTATATCTTCAAGCCCAAGCTGTATACACATGCACAAACACACACACACACACACACACACACACACACACACACACACACACCCGTGTTTCTAATGCCTCCTGAATATTTATACCTGGCTGTCAAATATCTATCTCAAACTTAACCTGACCAAATTCTAATTTTCTTTCTATATTTGTCTCTGCTAATATCATTAACATCTGTTCAATTAAAATGAAGGCATCATCTGCAATGAAACTATGTTTTGTAAATTGAAAGTTTTTCATTTTTTTACCAAAACACTTTCAGGATCTCTGTTTTACTTGTTCCTAAAATTAAAATAGGCATATTATTTGGAATTATAAGCATATCTCTTTATTATTATATGCCTGTGAAGGTTAATTTTATTTGCCACTGGGTTGGCTATAGAATTTATAGATAATTTGGTGAACCAGTTTTGTGCATATTTCTGAGGGCGTGTTTTCTGAGTAAGATTGATATTTAAGTTAGTGAAATTTATTAAAGTATATCATCTTTCAGGGAGGTAGCCATCATCCAGTAAGTTAAAGCCTTCTCAGAACAGACTGACCTCCCTGGGCAAGAAGGAATTTTGTCTACCAATGACCTTCAAATATGAACTGCATAATTGGCTGTTTCTTGAGTCACCATTTTGCCAGTTAATATTGGAACTAATCCTATATCTTTAAATGATATTCATGACCTTTTTGAATATTAAAACAGAAAAAAGTCAATCATATTAGCAATCGAACAATGACAGAAAGTTTTTAGAACACTTTTACCAACACAGGCATGTGGCCCAGGTATATAAAAACTGCTATTAGTTTCCTTACAAATGCATTCTTTAATGCTTTTGCAGATTTCATGATGTTACATTCATGATGTTACTCATCTTACATTCAGATTTCATGATGATCTTTTTATTTTTCTTTTCTTAGCAGCTCCAGTTGATTTAGATATGACCTTCTCTCTGCTCCCACAACACTTTGTCCCTATATTTATTTGTGCAGTTCTCAGATTGAATGACAATTATTTACCTCTGCCTTTCTCAGTGGGTCTTACAAGCCTTGCATTCAATGGATCCCCCATCAATCTTTGTGAAATTAGTATCATTAACCACAGCTATCTTCCTCCAATTATATTGTGCTAGTATGCAGTAGGTTTTATCAGTTCTTCAAGAGGAAATCAAATATTGAACCTTCTTCAACCCTGACGTCCAAGAAGTTATCTGCCTATCAATTCCTTCTGCTTTTGGAGTGCTGTCCTAAGCTCTAGCCTATAGCACAAGAGACAGATAGCTATACCCAGGAATCAAAGATCATACAGCTAATTGAAAGTCCACAAGGAATTATGAACCACAAAAGAAACAGCTTGTATTGAGCACTGGCAGGTTATGGCTTCTAAGCATACTGAGATTCTTGCTTTTCTGGGTAACAAGTGTAGATATAACCACCCTAATATGATCCCGAAGTGTTAGAAAACCTTTAAAAGGTAGTTAAACCAGTTAGTGATTAACCCGGGTACTGTGAGAGCAAGAATGGTAATTTCTCCCTTCATGACTCTGAATTGAGTGCTAAAATAGGGAGATGAAGTGTTTGTTTCTCAATAGCTTTTTTAAGCTGAAAGGGGGAAAAAATCCCTCAAATATTGCTTTGAGTTTGTTGTTCTGATGCAAGCATCTCAGTGTGGAAGGAAAGCAAACCAGTGACAATGTTTGAGGGAATATAGAAAGGAACATCTCTGTTCCTAAAAGTTAAATTTATATCTGCCAATTATTTCTTCAACATATAATAAGACATATATCATGGAATTTAGGATGGCAATGTATTAATTCAAATTTAACTACAGCCTTTCTATGTTATCTAGGGCACTTTATTTGATCTATCTCAGTTTCCTATATGTAAGGTATTTTAATTTCTGTATGCCCAAGTGCCCATCCACAGAGATTTGTCAGTAAAATGGTTGTTGACTCTGAGTCTTCAACACCCTCATTATTATAGGCAATCACAGCCCCCCCCCACCATTCTCTGTGCTCTAAAACTTGCCAAAACACTAAAATTATATTAACCTTGCAGTAATAAAGAAAAACAGCAAGCTAATTTGGGAAGCTTCCAGTGGCAAAAATGTCTATTAAAATTTGAAAACCATATAAAAGCTATATGGCCACTATAGTCTCTTTTTGTTCTGTTTGGGAACCAGAGGTGAATATCATATTTCCAGTTTTTGGCTTTTGCTGTTTGCTTCCAGAAAAGACAATTTAAGAACTGGTTATTAGAGGCTGTCAATAAATTTCAAAAGGAAAGCAAATCTTGCTCAACTGACTGACAGCTACAAATTAATTTTGCTTTCTTCTAACAACTAACCAACCTAATGTTCATGCAGCTGACAAGCCTCATTGTGTGAACCCTCTTGGCCCAGTTCAGCATGATCAGAATGGCATCGTGTAGTGCAAATTATTTTGCCTTCACTTATCTTATTAATGGGAAGACAGGTCAGTTTGTTAGCAGATACCCAGGCAGGAGAGAATCACAGTTTAGAATTCTGCCTGTTGCCTGTTGAGAAGTACATAGCTCTGGTAGGAAACATTTATAGTAGGAATGGCCCCACATTCACAGGGGGCCACTCTTTTCTATGATATTTGTATTACATTCATTCAGAAACATTTGACCAAATATTGTGGTACGTGCTAGGGATGAAAAATAAAAATGCTACTTAGCCCCTTTTTATTAAGTTGCTACAGGCTAAGAGCAAAAACACACCTCCAAGTACCATCTGTTGTAATTATAACTGTAATAATCACGGGAGACATGAAGAAGACAGTGTTATAGGCAGGTCTAGTTGAACAAAAGAAGTGCTTCTTTCAAAATAAAGCTTTTCTGTTGACTGCTTTTTACTTTTATAAATTGAGGCATAATATATATATCAATATGATACAGAATATACATGCAGAAAAATTCATAATATAATTTAATTAATCATTTATTTATAAGTAATTCATGTAATTACCATACAGATCAATATATTAGATGGAGATATCTCTACTTTGCTCCCCTTTCTGTTAAATTGGACCCACCTCCATTCATTATGGTTGAAGTGTGTCCATATTTAAATTTCAAGTGAGTGGATTCATATATGTTCTGTTTTGACTGCTTTTGGCTCTTTATTTTTCTGTAAGAGTCATCCATGTGCAATATGAACCTATAGTTCTTTTTATGGCAGGGAATTCTTCCATTATGGATGCCCAAGTCTGAAGGATGGATACAAACTGCTCCCAGTTGGACAGTTAGGAAGAGGTAGAGAAAAGATTTAAGCATGGCACATTTGGACGGTTGTTATAGCTATATTGCAGGGACTTGAAGGCTTATGTAGGAGACATGGATGAAAAATGATTGAGTCTACACTGAGAAGGATGTGGAATGTATAGCAAGGTGTTTGAACACTATTACTTCATAGAACATTACAGCAAATCTTCAGAGATGTAATTGGATAATATCTAATTTCAGACATGTTATGTTCTTATAAACATGATGAGTGATTACAGAAAAGGAGAATCTCGCATTAAGAAACTAGAAGAGAAGGCATCTAGATGTCCAATATTTAGATTCAACAGTACAAAAGAATATTCAAAATAAGATTACCATAATTATGAAGACAGTACAAGGGTGAAGGAGAGTGGTCAAATAGTTGTAGCATATAAGGTAGAAGCAGTTGAGAAAACAAGAAATTAGCCCACTTTTAAAAATATTTTATTTATTCACTGTGAGGTATAGTTACAAGCTTTCATGTCTGAGTTACAATCAATGATCAAACACCCATCCCTCCACCAGTGCACATTTCCCACCATCAATATCCCCATTATACCCCCACCTTTCCCACCCTCCCACTGCCTCCATGGCAGACAATATTCCCCATACTTTCCCTCTCACTACTTTTGGGCATTATGGTTTGCAATGCAGATGCTGACAGGTTATCATGTTTGATCCTATATCTACTTTCGGCACACATCTCCCATCCCGACCGATTCCACCAACAATCATTTCCTTTCTTTTTTTTAATTTATTTTTTAATTAGTGAGTCACCGTGAGGGTACAGTTACAGATTTACACATTTTCGGGCTTGTGTTTCCATCATACAATGTTCGAGAGCCCATCCCTCCACCAGTGTCCATTCTCCACCACCAATGAATCCAGTATCCCTCCCACCCCCCAACCCCACCCTCCCACCCCAGCCTACCTCTGTGGTAGGGCATTCCAATTTGTTCTCTCTCTTTGGGTATTGTGCTTTGCAACAGGGGTATTGAGTGGCCATCGTGTTCAGTCTCTAGTCTACTTTCAGCACGCATCTCCCTTCCCGCACGGGATCTCCAATCACATTTTACTTGGTGTTCCCTTCTCTATCTAGGATGCCTTTCCCCCAGCATGTGAGGCCAGCTTCCAAGCTACGGAGCCAACCTCCTGGTATTATATACTACTATTCTTGGGTGTTAGTCTCCTACTCTGTTATTTTATATTCCACAGATGAGTGCAATCTTTCTATGTCTGTCCCTCTGTTTCTGGCTCATTTCGCTTAGCATGATACTATCCATGTTGATCCACTTATATGCAAAGTTCTGCATAGTATTCCATTGTATAGATGTACCAAAGTTTCTTTAACCTGTCACCTGTTCTTGGGCACTAGGGTTTTTTCCAGATTCTGGCTATTGTAAACAGTGCCACGATGAACATACAAGCGCAGATGTCATTTCAATTACTTTTTTGTTTCTCTGGGATATATTCCCAGAAGTGGTGTTGCTGGATAAAATAGAATCTCAATTTCTAATTTTTTGAGAAGTGTCCATATTGTTTTCCAAAGGGGCTGGACCATTCGGTATTCCCACCAGCAGTGTAGAAGGGTCCCTTTCTCCCCACATACCCTCCAACATCGGTTTCTTTTGTTCTTCTGGATGTGTGCCATTCTCTGTGGTATGAGGTGGTATCTCATGGTTGTTTTGACCTGCATCTCCTTGATTATTAGTGACGCAGAGCATTTTTTCATGTGCCTTTTGGCAATTCGTATCTCTTCCTTGAAAACGTTTCTGTTCATTCCTTCGGCCCATTTTCTGTTGGGATTGGATATTTTCTTCTTGTAGAGTTTAACCAGTGCCTTATATACCTTTGATATCAACCCTTTATCGTATGGGTATTGGGTGAATATCCTTTCCAATTCTGTAGATTGTCCTTGTATTCTGGTACTGTATCTTTTGCGGTGCAGAAGCTTCTTAGTTTAACCACTGCCTGCTCTACACAGCTTCAGGCTGACACCATAACAAGGGTAACCGTCCAGATGCATATTTACATTGGCTTACATGGCTGAATAGGTGTTGGCTGAACTGAACTCATGAAGTGATTCTTAGTTTAGTGAAAGTAAAGCATAAAATAAAATTAAGCATCGTTCAAAATGATTAATGCTAGCAACTTCACATGAAATAATTTAGCTCCATCAACTTAGGGAATCTATAAACCTTTACTAAAACTATCATCAACATATGGGTAGGTTCATTATTATTAATGAGGATCTGTTGAAAAAGTTCCATTAAAAAAGCTTTATGCATCAAATACTAAAACAGAGTAAATTCTTGGAGATAGTACTCTATCTCTATTCAATGGTGCAGAATTAAAATTTTACACAGGATCAGAGATGACCAGACCTCTACACTGAGGACAAAGACCTTTCAGACCATAAAAATGTTTAAGGGAAACCTAAAATTGCAGTTAGCAACCCATTTCCTGAAAGAAAGTCAAAGAGTATTTGTGGAATCAGTTAGTAACTGAGATCTCAGGCTACAGGAAAATTTGTCTTGGTCACATTTTCTAAATTCCAAGAATAATTTATTAAGTAAAATATTCATTTGAAATTCCTCGGCATCAAGCATAACCTCTTATTTGATTGGCTGATTTAAAATCAGATATAGAAAGTTCCTTTGTAAATATTCCATAAATTGTATTTTTCTAGATTATTTTAATCATTTTAAGAAGAAATAAAGGCAAATATCAATATAATGGGAATTTTAGATATTTAGTAAAGTAAAATGTACAATGGCAATGGCTTCCTCATAAAAAGTAAAACAACAACCATCTGGGTGCACATATCTGTCTTATTTTCTGTTGAGCCCTGAGGAAAGAGAATGAGTAATCAGGAACAAGAAACAAGTTGACTAAATCATCATAACTTCTATTGGAAGACCAGACATTTGCTCAGAGACTTATAGATCTCCAAAACATGGATTCCTCATAGATAAACATTTTTTTAAACAAAGCATTAAATTTCAAAAAATTAGTGCCATATATATTTATTAAATTCCAGTAAGAAGGATCTTTGAAGCTTAGAACATAGAAAAGCAGTAAGGTAAAGGACATAAATCAGGTGCTCATTTAATAAGATACTAATGACATTTTGCATTCTTGGTATATGAATAACTAGGCAAATTGCTACATAAAAAACAAAAGCCTAATTATTTATGTTTTGGGTGGTATAGAAATCACATGACCTCATCAATACATTTTATTAAGACTTTCAAATGTTTTCAATGAAAATATAAGAATATGTTAATATTTGTTAATAATTTTAATTTGAAAAAGAAAATGAACAAAGAACCTTGATCTTTGTTTGAATTGGCAAATCTTCTCCAGAACAAAGGAAATTAGAATTTTATTGGTGAATATAATGTAGAATATACAGGTGTTGCTTGATAATGATGTACACCTGAAACCTACATAATGCTACAAACTAATGTTGCTTCAATTAAATAATTAAGTTGAATAACTTTAATAAATGAGCCTTCAATGAATGAGATATTGTGAAGAAAAAATAAAACATACATAGTAAAAATACTTCTATGGGGAAACAACATAACAAACAATAGCCAACACACTTCCTTAACTAGAGCACCAATATATATGTATATGTATACATATATATGTGTGTGACAAATATAAAATGTAATATAAAATAATACCAAAGATAATTTGCATATAAATATAATACAAAATAGTATACTAATATTAAATTATAATATATAAAATAAAATTGGACTCCTTATCTATTGCTTTCCACAGTCATAAAAGACTGAAAGAAAATGCAATTATAAAAAGATTGAAAGAAAATGCATCTTAAAATACTATGGATTTGTAGGACTCAGTAAGCAAGAAAGCATTACTTTTTTCTAGTTTGTTTTGTGATTTTCAACTTTTACACCATGTCTATATACTCCAATGGTAGTGAAAGCAATAACCTACACATTTTAAAATGTTAGGATAATTTGGTGCTATGTATGAATATTTTTGGTCAAACATGGATTTATGATATACATTGTTGAATAAAATAGGAAACAGACTCAATGATTGCCATTCATAATGTTAAAATATAATGTTCAGCTAAAATGACCAATAAAAATTTTTTTTAGTCTAAAAACATACCCCATAGAAAAAATTGATCAAAATATTTCTAAAGAATGCAAGTGTTCATTCTAAAATGTAATGTCTGAGTAAATATGAAATGCACTCACTGAGTAAATATGAATGTTTTGTCCATCACTAGAAAAGTTTACATTAGCCAAATTGATTTTACTTCAATTGGAGGTGACCAAATTTTTCTGCTTTCAGACAAGTGATCATTATGGTGGCAGTGACATTGCTCTGAGAAGACCTGGCAGAAATGTTTCAGTAAGAAAGAGACATCAGTTTCCGTTGTCCAATACAGAAGAAGACAACAGAAGAAAGATTCTCAGAAAAAAAAAACAATCAATAACCACTCACTTAGAGTCATGTCAGATATAGAAGACGAGAGATCATAAAGCATTCACAGCTAAGAGCGAAAAACAAATGAGTAATGCCATTGTATTGATATAAGTTCAGTAGTCAGATCTGTACACAGAGCAGAAAGATCTTTTAAAGAAAGATTGATATATGAGTCATGGGTATTGGGGGATATAGTTATGGGAAGCTGTCTAGAAAAGGATGCAATTGTTCTGGACCTAATTTTTTCTATCAAGCATAGAAAAGAGAGGAATGTACAAAATGTGATATAGTTTCCTTTTAAAAGATGAGTTTTGTCTGAAATGAATCTGAGACTAGAGTCTCAGATTTCTAATTAAATCTCTTCCAAAGATAATCTATCACTGTCACTGTCACCCTGTTGCTCATCTATTTGCTCGAGCTCAAGTGGGCACCAGTAATGTCTCCATTGTGAGACTTGTTTCTGTTTTGGGCAGATCAAATATGCCACAGGTAGCTTGCGAGGCTCTGCCATGCGGGCGGGATACTCTAGGTAGTTTGCTGGGCTCTCCGAGAGAGGCGAAAGAATCAAACCCAGGTCAGCCACATGCAAGGCAAATACCCTACCCGCTGCACTATAACTCCACCCAAAGATAATCATGCAAAAAATATATACTACAGGGGCCGGAGCGATAGCACAGGTAGGGCGTTTGCCTTGCACGCGGCCAACCCGGGTTCGATCTCCAGTATCCCATATGGTCCCCCAAGCACCGCCAGGAGTAATTCCTGAGTGCAAAGCCAGGAGTAACCCCTGAGCATCGCTGGGTGTGACCCAAAAAGCAATATATATATATATATATATTATTTATTTATGCATACTACAATGGAGCTAAGAGGATATAGGTTTTCATGACTACACCTACTTCCTTTAGTCATGACTCCAAAATAAAGTTATTTTATTCTTGCTGTTATTTAAATTTTTGAAGAAAAGAAATGAAGCATAATACTTGTTTTAAAAAAACTGGAAGGAGCAAAATTCGAGTAAAAAACTATTGTAATAGTCCAAGTTAGAGATGATAAGATACTAAATGGAAGCTTTGACACCAAGGATTATAAAGAGATTTTAAAACTACTTTGAAAGATAGATAGTCCAGGCTTGGTTTAAAATTGACTGTGGAAAGTGACAGAGAGAAAGTAATAGATAAGGACTCCAAGGATTTAATTATAACAACCCTGTAAATGGAAATATCATTAACTCAGACATGAAATGCAAGAAAATGAGTTGGGTTTAAGAAGTAGAAAATGAATTTAGCTTTGACTATGCTGATTTGTATGTTTTTCTAGTATATGAAGGGATGCTGAAAATGAAACAGTTTTGAACTTAAAGGTGAGTTTGAAATGAAATGAATCAAGATTTGAATATAGAGTTACTAATTATAGCTCTTACAGAGATAATCAAGTAAGAATATGTACTGAGTGCTCATTGGATGACTACATATATGTATATGTGACTCTTATAATTATCCTGTGGGTGAAAATTGTGTCCAAACATGGGACTCTAAGGACAGCATGTCAGATTATGCACTTTCCTCACAGGAAACAACTCAGGTTCAATCTACGGCACTATATAACGTCCCTAAAGTACCACAAGGAGTGATTACTGAGTAACCTTTGAGCATTAATGGATATGGGCCACAACCAAGAAAAAAATACACCCCAAAATGGATGTGAGCAAGTTGAGGTAGATATATACATGTTTTTGTGTCAGTGCACAAATGGTTATCCAGTAACTTTATTCTTAACATAAGATGGAAAAGTTTGGGCCACAGCAACATTTGGTGCAATAAAGGTAGGCCAATAACAGCCGAAGGGTAAAAGTGAAGAGGATATAACATAAATCAAAGCATTATTTGTTTAAGGAGAGGTTCAAAGGTTTCAAGGGAGAGCCTCTGTCTCAGAGTGCAGTCTCAGAAGGGTAAGAGGTCAGAGGTAACTTTCTTATAAGGTGATGAGGGGAAACTCAGGACTGACAACCCAAAAATGTGATGGGAATGAAGGAACAAAAACAGAAGATGACATGTCTGGTAAATCGAGTCCAAAGACAACAACTTCACTGGCAAAAGGAGGAGCAGAGATATATGTAGTTTACAAAAGTGGAGGTCATTTTGTCTCAGATGTCTGTCTAGGCTCAGAAGAAAATACTCAAGTCTGAAAAAATGACCCTGGTTTTATCACTCAGCTTGTCTCAAAGACTTCAGGCAAACATTTTAGGTCCATTGTAAGATTACATTTTCTTGAACAAAAGACCTGAGATGCCCTGTGCCTGTATGTGCATATCAGACTGAGAAATAAATGAGGCTCCTGTGGTTGTGGATGTATTACACCTCCAGCAGTATAGGCTTTTCTTGTGCTGCAGAGCAAGCTCTCTTCAGCTTCCTACCATTTTTATCTTTGAAAGTTAGTGTTCATTGCTTCTTCAGTGAGCTCATATCCAACAAAGTCTGTCTGTACTGGATCATGAGAACATAGGAATTTGTCATATCAATGGGTGGACATGCAGAGAGACAGATTCAAGTTTTCTAAATATGAATTAATGAGAGGCCAGAGGCTGTCATAGATGGGTACAGAATTTCATGGAACTTCAATGAAGTTTGTCAGTGAACTGGGAACTTATGTGGCATTGATAGAGTTTCCCACCATCCCCTGGAATTTTATCTGGAAAATGACAGCGAGAAACTTGACTTGGAACATTAGGGAAAAGAAGACAAGTGATTTTAACATTGGGAAGTGAGTTTCTCTGTTACTCAGTTCTTTGAATCAGCCAATTCACAAAGTCATATAGTTCTATATCAAACAGCTCTGGAACCGTAGACAAAGAAATTTTGCAACTATATTTTATATTCTTATCTCTCTAAATTTCTTTTCCTTTTCTATTGACACTCTTAATAGTCAAAACTATTGTTTTGTTTTCCTCCAATAGCTTTCTGGTATTTTATCAAGAATACTACTTTCATCCTTTATTGCTTCTCTGCACAGCTTTGCGAACTTGGATGTTAGCTTGTGATTGCCTGAGGCTTCCACCAAATCACATTGGCAAATGAGCTTGAGAATTTCTGAAGACAGGCATCTTTTTGTGGCTTTCTCACTTTTGGCATTCCTCGCACAGTCATGAAGTGCTGAACCAGTCGATTGTATTCCTCATCAATATTATCAATGATGGCATCTTCCCATATTGCTGCAATAGTTCCAAAGAGCTCCCTCTCAGTTGGTGGTTGTTCTGGGAATTCTTTTCTTCAACTTTGAAGCCCTTTCTCCCCACTCCGTGAAGCAGAATTTTGCATGAAGGAGACGGTGGTCTGATCCCGTTTGGAATTTTGGGACAACAGCAACATTGGTCGGGCAAAACTGTTGATTGAATATAATATGGTTAATTTTATTGTGGAACTGTCCACCAGGAGACTCCCGTGTCCAACGTTTAGATTCAACCTTCTGGAACTGCAAGTTACCTGGATGGTTTTGGTCAACATTATGAACTAAGATAGCCGCTCACTCTATTTGTTCCATTATTGGCTGTGGGTCCCAATGTGGAGTTCTTCGGGCGACCTTCTCAGTTCTATCTTGGCATTTAAATCACTGACAATGACCTTGTAGAAGGTGTGATCTTCTTTATAGAACTTCTTCAGCTCCATGTAGAACTTCTCAATTTCTTCTCTGTCATAGTTGGATGTTGGTGCATAAGCGACAAAGATAGAAACTGCCGGCAATGACCCACATCTATTCAAACATAAGCATCATATCCAGGATGTTAGGCCTTCGAATGAATAGGAGCTTATGGCCAAGTTCATGTTGACGAGGATACCGAGACCACCGATGCCTCAACTGTCGTATATTCTGAGGAACAGTTCTTCTCCAGTGTCAAAAATGGTGTGATGTGATCGAAGCCTTCTCATTTCGGTTGGTCCAATGACGTTGTACTTGAACTACTGCTGCTTACAACATAAGGTCCTCAATAGATGCTTCTGATGCCAGAATATGTGCATTGAAAGTACAGATAGTCATTTTAGTCCTTCTTCATTTTGGAAGCCTAGTTTTTCCCTTTCAGGGTCAGAGGAATGAGGCCCATTATTGTTACTATTTTTAGTATATTGAACATGCCATGGGTAGCTTGCCAGGCTCTGCCATGTGGATGGGATACCCTTGGTAGCTTGTCAGGCTCTCTGAGTGGGACAGAGGCTTTTAGGAAGCCTCTAATAACCCTTACAGGTGTTCCCAGTTTACCAAATGCAAACTTTGGGTTGACTGGCACGTCTGCACTGTGACAAACACGCACCTGCCTGCGTCTCTGGGCAGCACCTATTGGTTCACTCTTTGCCTTTTGGTACTGTTGCCACCCTCTGCCATGATGAGGTGGTAAACCATCAGTGAACCATAAAGGATGACCTCAAAGAGAGAAGAGCAGCAGTGTTGGCTGATGTGGCAGAAGCCAGAAAATGTATTTGTGACACCACCTGTCCTTTGCCAACTACAAGACTAAGATGACTGCCCTCTGACATACGGATGGATCTATCACATCTTCCAGAAGGGCAATGGAAAGGGTTATCTACGACCTCTACTTGGATCTCTTTGATAGCCACGTCCACCTGCCCACATTCCACAGGATGGATATATCACTCCCAGCATTCTCCCTTCTGATGCCATTTCGTCAGTAAAGAAGCATACAGCACCCAGTCCAGACAAGGTCAGATCCAAACACCTGAAAAATCTGTCGCTAGTTCTCATTAATACAGTGGTTCGGCTCTTCACACACTACCTGTCTGAATGCAAGGTTCCAGCCCAGTGGAAAGCCAGCAGGACCATTCAATTGTACAAGAAAGGAGACATTCACGACATCGGAAACTATTGCCCGATCTGCCTGTTATTTGTCGTCTACAAGTTATTCACTCAAGCCATCCTGAATAGGATTGGCAGAACACTAGGCAAAGGACAACCATGAGAGCAAGCTGGATTCTGAAAAGAATTCAGCACAATCAACCATATCCACACGGTGACCAAGCTCACTGAGGTTTCTCGAGAGTTCAATATGCCACTCTGTGTAATGTTCATTGATTTAAAGAAGGCCTTTGATTCTGTTGAGACTGAGTGGTCATCGAAGCCCTAGACAAATAGGGCATTCAAACTCAGTACATCAGGATCTGACGTGAGCTGTATTACAGATTCACCACCAGAATCTAACCATTCTACAAGGAAGTGATTAGCGATGTAAAGAGAGGGGGTTGGCAAGACGATACCATTTCACCAAAACTCGTTAGTGCCACCCTAGAGAATGTCACGTGCTGACTAGAATGAGAAGGAATGGGAGTGAAGATAGACGGTCGACAACTACACCACCTCTGCTTCGCTGATGACATCATTCTAATAACACTAAACATTAGCCAAACGGCATGAATGCTGGCCGACTTTGACCATGAGTGTGGAAAGGTCGGACTGCAGCTGAATCTCACGAAGTCAATGTTTATGAGAAACTAACTAGTTCCTGACTTTCTATTTGCTCTTAATGGAATGAACATCTCCAAATGTGCAGCAGTTATGTGTACCTGGGTCAAGAACTCAACCTGATGAACAACCTGGTGCCAGAGGTGCAGGAGGAAAGAGCAGCATGGAACATCTTCAAGAACATCAGAGAAGTTGTTAAGAGGATGAAGAACCTTCAGCTCTGGGGTACATCTTTACAATTCCACCATTCTTTCTGCACTGACATATGCCTCAGAGACCAGGGCCCTATGAAAACAGGATGAGAAAGCTATTCGGGCCTCCCAAAGAAGAATCAAAAGAGCTATGTTTGGAGTATTACATTTCACTAAGTGAGAGAAGGAATCCAGAGTTCCAACCTCTGCTGATGATCGAGGATCAGGGATGCTGCCTCGTTTGTCAAGGCATCGAAAATCAGATGGGCAGGACACATAATGAGATTTGGAGATGACTACTGGACTAGAGCTGTTACCGACTGGATTCCACCCGGCGTCAAAAGAATGTCTGGCCGCCCCTTACAAGATGGTTAGACTTCTTCATCAAGACCCTGAATGAATGGTTTGATGCTCTTCATGTTCCTGGAGCAAGCAGATGCCACTGGGCTACACTAACATGCGACAGGGATGAATGGAGACGTTACTGACACCTGCTTGGGCAAATAGATTAGCAAGTGATACAAGTGATACTACTTTCATATTATCCCCAATCCTTTGCCTGATATTTATATTTTGAATTATCTTAGTTGAATTAAACTTTTTAAAACCATAATTTTTGTATTTGCTTCTGTTACTTGAATGGTAACTGAAGATAAAGGATGTGCCACTTTCCATTTTGACTCCAGGGTCCTACTGGTCAAGTCCACCTCTTATGTGCTTCTCACACAAGAGGTGGACAAGAAAATAAGTCTTAGGATCTTAGCGATGAGGTTTGTATCCCTCCTGGATTCTCTCCTAAATGATTTCTCTTGTCTGTTCTCCAGCAGAACCACAGGGAAGCCTTCTATTGTCACTCATCATATTTGGTTTGAAAAGAACAGAACCATTTTGCATAATACATGTATCTCCCCTAAATTATAAATATGCTGTGACTGCAGAATTTTCTACTGCCTCTGTCTATACCTTAGTAACAACATAAAACTGTCTTGCTAGAATCAGGAAGATAAAAGACAAATAATATATGGCAAGAGCAGAAGTCAGACTCAAATACCCATTCACCCGAAATGAATTCTATTGTTCAAAACAATACTCTATACTCAACCATATTTTGCCACAGTGCATATATTTTTCTTTTACTTACAACTTTTGCTTCCAATAATTACTCTGATTTCCTGAGATGCAGAATAATTTAAAAATCACTTTAAATTTGCCCCTATTGGGTGCCCAACCTAAATTCTAAATCATATACTTAGCCTGTTAGGTTGCTTAGAAAGGTTTTTAATTTGATTTTGGTGGCTTTATCTTCTGGAAGTCAACTTTTCAAATGTAAGTTTGATTTGTTTTCTTGAATTCTGAAGCCAAAGGTTTCATAATATCAGATTGTATTGGGGTTTAAAAAGAAAACAATCTATTTTAATATTGCTTGCCTTCAGTTGTTAGGTCAAAATAAACTAAAGCTGGAATATGTTTAGAATAAAGTATAGAGCACATGCTAATATCTGGAAAAGACAACTTTAGCTCAGATCTGCCTTGTTTAAGTACCTTCACCAAGGATCCTGACATCCACTCTTGCTCAATGCATTGATGCTGATAATATGACTGTATTTTCTAATCATACATGTTGTAAATCTCTTATCCTTGATGAGAAGTCAAACCTTAATTCTAGGGTTCCAATATTTGTTTTTATCTGATTCATGTTACAAAAATTATGGTCCCAAAATAATACCAGATACTAAGCAGGGAGTGTAATAATTCCTGCAAAATGAGGTCCTAAAGTAGGAAAAGGACCTCCTTTTCTGTATATAAAAGTTCTTTCCATTCGTTCATCTCCATCGCTACCACTGAAAAATTAACACTACACAGATCTCTGCAATAATACATCTTCCTCTTTGCAGGTCCGCTCTGCTTTCATGCCCTTTGGTTGATTTGGTCAATAGAAGAAATCATTACAGTCAAGGAAACTAAAGCTTACAGCATTAGAAAAAAATATTTTTGAAAGTCTGCACTCAATAATATCTATATAGTTTTATTTTATCATAAAGTTATGTTCTGTTCCTATGACAGAAATATATCAGTCATAAATGTCTTGACATTGATAGATTCTATATAGACTGCAATTAAAGATAAATGTCCACAGTACAAGACTTATTTATCTTATATGATAGGCAGTATGTGCTAAAATTAAATTCTTAAGTTAGGTTTAATTTGACTTAGCATCAAATTTCTTATACTTTTAATCTAATGTTTTATTTTGACATGAAATCAGATATTAGATTCCACAAAATATATAATTTTTGCCAAAACATAAAATTCTCTTTGGCTTTATGTTATACAATTTTGAGCATCTACTGAGCATGCAAATAAGGATGAGTGTATTCCTTATAAATTTACTTGAGCTATTTTAAAGTTATTTCTAGTAAGATGAAAAAGTTTACTTTTTTTATACAATGTTTACTTCCATATTCTTCTATTCTTAACCTTTGATGTTGAACATGATACATATGAAGAAACTATCAAAATGTTTTACTCTGTATCAAGTATTCTTGTGCTTACACACTGTGAGTCTTCTGAAGTGCAAACAAAATCTAGGAGGAGATTCAATGTCCAGCTCAATGTGGAAAAATGTACCACAGGTACATTGTTAAAATACAGATGTCAGGAAAAAGATATAGCTGTCTGTCAGTACCAAGATGACTCATAACGTTGAATCATAAAGTTGATAGTCATGTTTTTTCTAGTAATGGTACAAAGAAACTAAGATTGACTTTAAAGATTGAGCTCTTACATTCAAAATGTAGCTTGACATATTTGTATTATGATCTTTTTAATAGTTCAGATGGTAAAAATATAGAATTGTTATAATAGATTTTAATTACTGTATTTTGTTCATGAAAAGTCACTTTTAGAAAATTTTCCCTTTGTATGAGGGGTAGGTCTCAACAGAATGAGCCAATAAACAAATAATCAAAAGAAGTCACGGGTGATGACCCAAGCCCAAATAAGAGAAACTTACTTAATGATACATCAAAAATTATCCAACATGGAGACTTACTTATATGAATAATTCTTCATTTCATCACTGAAGAGCATTTCTTTATTGTTTCCTGTTAATAGATGTCTAACCATCGGGCTTATTCCAGCAAGAAATCAATAGACGATCTGAAAGACAAGGGAAGGAAAATCACTGTATCACTCTCATCCCATTGCTCATCGATTTGCTTGAGCAGGTAGCAGTAACGTCTCCATTATGAGATTTGTTACTGTTTTTGGCATATCGAATACACCACGGGTAGCTTGCCAGGCTCTTCTGTGAGGGTGAGATACTCTCAGTAGCTTGCCAGGCTCTCCAAGAGGGGCAGAAGAATCAAAGCTGGGTCGGCTGCATGCAAGGTAAACGCCCTACCCACTGTCTGTTGAAGGAAAATATTGAATTTTTATCCTGGATAAAGAATAAAATCTGTCTAGGAATGGAGCAAGTCACAGTTTTAAGACTCAGGAGGAGGACCGGAGTGATAGCACAGTAGGTGTGGCATTTGCCTTGCATGCTGCTGACCTGGGTTCAATCTCCGGCATCCCATATGGTCCCCCAAGCACCACCAGGAGTGATTCCTGAGTGCAGAGCCAGGAGTAACCCCTGAAATACGCTGGGTGTGACCCAAAAAGCAAAAAAAAAGTCTCAGGATGGATATTTCTGATACTATACTCTACAAACTTTTGGTATTTGATTGAAACCCTTGGGGACATACTTTGTAACTCCTGGGTATGACTGCCTATTTCTTATACTCTTACCATGACTGCTATTTCTATCAACAATATTGTTTTCCATAAAACCTTGTTGCTTGATCTCTCATGCCCTATTACTCCATCTTAGTCCAAATTATAATAAGAAAGAAAGTGAGGTGTGGTGTGGTGCCATAGAGAGGGAAGGTCAAAAATGTAGTATGCCTGTTCTTTACATTGACTGTTAAGATATTTAAAATACTATTTTAAATTAACTCTTAAAAAATTTATAATTTTATGTTCTTGCTTCAAACTATTGATTATCAATAAGAAGGTAAAGATGTTACTAGGTAGATTATAGTCTAGGTCAGGGATGGGAAGCATCTGTTTTGAAGGCTGTTATAAAGCTTGTGAAATCCTGTGGTTTTGCATTGGCATTTGATGGTATAGAGAGTTAAGCTTCTGGCTGTATGTGTGTAGCTTATCTGCATGTTCTGTGTGGCCCGTGAATTCTTTTATAAGTACATAAATGCCCCTAGGAAGAAAATAAAGTTCCCAATAATTTGGTTAAGGAATTCTCATCCCATTCTTTGAGTGTTCAGATAGTTGATCCAAATCCAAACATCTCAGCAGGGATGGATTTAGATTCCCTGTGAATATCTAATACCATTGGAAAAGCACAACAATGAAGTATAGAAATTTTCATTCCAGGAGACGAAAAAGTAGTGACCCTGGTGACTCATTCTCTATCATTTTAACTCTGTCCAGCATTTCCTCTGAGGGTAAAGAAATGAGTTCCATAAACAGGGTCTCAAATATCATGGAGCTTGTTAACTATAAGGATAATGCTGTAGAATATGTTACTGGAAAGGGTCAAGACACCATGGGAAAAAATATAAAGATATAAACACATAGACACAGAAACACACATACACACATACACACACACACATACACACACACATCAAACAAGCACACATAGGCACAAACTTCCTTTTTATCTCCTGATCATTTGCTTTGAAACATCTTATATATTTTTTTCTAGAAATAAGCCTTGTAACTATGGAAGTGGCTGTTTTTTTTTTTCAGTCCAAGAGGATATTAGATAGGGTGCTTAAAAAGTAAGTTAATGAGATTTTGATACTTCAGAACTCTTAATGCTCCCAAAAGCCATTGAAGCGACAACTGGAATCACCTGCTTGATACTCACCCCACGCCCTTAAGTACATATGAAAGTTGACCATCCCTGAAATGGTCTTAGCCATCAACAACAAGAGCCTAAGTAATGAGGGTCCCACTCCAACTTTGAAACTTACCACACAGAACACAGGTAGACAAATGGCAGCATCCATGATGAATGGCAGTCTTTCCTCCCATTAAAGCTGGGGGCTGATTCCTGCACAAAGACCTGTTTGGCCTTCCCAGGGCTGTGGTGCTGTTTCCTCAGGAACCTCTGACTCCTTTATATAGGTTCTCTTGTGTGATTTGACGCGAGATCTAGCAGGACTGCTGCAGGGCCAGAGAAATGATTGCCTGGGGAAGCCTGACTGGACAAGAGTTGAGACTCCTTGACCTAAAGTTAACCTTGTGTTTTTATCTCTCTGGCTCTGTGTACTTTCTGATAAATCTAATAAATCTCCTCTTGTTTAAGGGACAGGCAGTTAGAATTGTTAGTTCAGAGTCTGGCAAATCCTCCATAGGGAAGATCATCAGCATTTCCGTCCCAGAAGGGAGAAGACGTGGGTTAAAAGAGAAGGAAAGCTTAATCCTTAGTAGTGGGCAAGGCTCAGGGAGAGGGTCTCTGCTTTTGCCTAGAGACCCTACTGTGACCCTGGATTGGAGAGAGTCTTGAGGATATGTGTATTCTTGTATGACTACTGGTTCAAGAAAAGATTTGAAGACACCTATTACCATTCAAGAACAAACAGGTATAGTGTAGTGGATAATCATGCCTCATAGTCCTATTTCTCTTTCCTTTTTAGATTTCTGTAAGCCAGGCCAGTGCTTGCCTTTTGTTTTATTGATTTGGTAAAGGGAAAGACGAAAATTTAAAGACCACTGAGCAGGCTTAGAAACTACATTAGAAAGGGCAAAAAATCTATACGTGGCAGGAAAAATAAATAAATAAAACAGACAATAGATCCAAAGCAAGAGGAAAGGGAGATAAAGAGTCAGCCTAGGTCATGTTTACCAAGGGCTTATGGGCATTTGTAGATGTGAGAGGATAGATGGAGAGGCAAATTCAGGACCTTACAAAGGAAAGGGCAAGAGAGAGTCACCAAAAAAAAGATTCTGAGAATTTGGGATTTGGGTTGAGAGGTAATCCCTATTTAGTGCTTCTTAAAGGGCCCTCAAATAATTCAATTGCTGCTGTTTATTTGTTTATTTTTATCTCTTGGCTATACCTACTGGTGTTCAGGGATTACTCTTGGCTCTAGGCTCATAAGTTACTCCTGGCAGGGTTAACTGTGGCGCCATATGTGGTGCCAGGGAATGAACCTGGTTGGGCTCATTTTTGCATGCAGGGCAAGCACCTTGTCTCTGCTTCTATATCTCTGAATCCTCAGCTGCTTCTCAGTGCTCTATGCACGACATATAGGTTTATCTTCTGAATAAACTCTGTATTTAGGTTGTTTTTGTGTGTGGATTACTTTTGATTAGGCAAACGTGTCCTCTTGGGTTAGCAAGTGCTTGAGATCCAGCAGCTTCCTGAAAGGCTGGCTGTTCACAGACTAAGGTCTAAGGCAGCTGATGGCCTGTAATTCTGGGCCAACAACTCAGAACCCTCAAGGACAGCAACTGAAAAGTTTCAGAAAGGAGGAAACTGGGTCCATTTTTATTCCTAGATTCCTGGCATAAAAGATTTTTACTTTAAATTCTAGCTGCACTCCAGCTCTTCTCTCTGTTACATGCATTGGTGGTTTGCTACTACTCTCTCTGGCCATGTTGGGTGTTGGTGATCATTTCCTTCTCAAAATATTTGCTTATCTGGATTCGTCCTACCACTAACTCACTCCTTCCTCCCTGGATATCTCCATTTATATATTTAGTTTGTTTTCAAAGCTGTCAGATTTGTTTATCCTGCTTCTGACTAGTGTCTTCTGACCCCATAGTCCTAAAGTACCCAGCCAATGGTGACTAGAAAATTCAAATATCTGAATAATTATTTCCCTGAGCTACAAAATCATATCTCCAACTGCTTTTATTATACCTCCATTTAGATGTCTATCAAAAATCTCAAACATCACAGCACCAAAGATGAATTCCTGATTTTCCTCTTCTTCTCACTCATATTCCTCCCAAACCTCTTTCCTATATCTCAATATTTTGTCTCAGGAATTTTTCAAATTCTTTATCTCATTACTCTCAAATCCAATCAATCAAAAAGTAATGATCTATATTCAAATTATTCTCAAAATTGGCAAACTTCTTCCACCCGCTTACCTCTACCACTATCCTGATCCAAACTAGCATCAACTTTACTGAATTACCACAAAAGTTTTCACTTCACTCATTTTCCTACTTCTGCTTTGACTAGACAGCAGTCAAACTAACCTTTCAAAATGTCAGGAGTATCATAACATGTCCTCATTTAAAATTACCCCATAGCTTCCAGTCTTAAACTAAACATTACACTTGCACATACACATTGTCTAGAGCTTTCCTCTCATCTTAGCTGTATTATTTTCCATGAAACATATCAGAATATAATATTTATTGGATGTCCTTTTGTTTAAGTATCCCCTCCTTGATAACAAGCTACCTAAGAGTAGCAATTTGTCCTATTTTATCCTGTTTCCCTAAAAGTATCTGATGCATAAATGATAGCAGTCCAATTAATATCATTTAAATTCAGATAGATTCATCACCATCGTCATCATCTCGTTGATCGTCGAATTTCTTGAGCGGTATCAATAACATCTCCATTTATCCTAGCCCTGAGTTTTAGAAGCCTCTCCTTACTTGTCCTTACCAACGATGCTGCACTGGAGGCTCTTTCAGGGTCAGGAGAATGAGACCCAGCTTGTTACTTTTTTTTGGCATATTAATACACCATGGGTTCTCTGCAAGGCTCTCCCATGTGGGCAGGAAACTCCTGGTAGTTTGCCAGGTTCTCCCAGAGGAAAAGTAGGCTATAAGATATCGGGAGCTTGTTTTTAAGTCTCTGGATGCTGGCCGTGTATGGGATTACACGGGCTGGGGGCAGTCCCTGTTGTGATTGCCTAGCTACCAGGAAATGGGAAATTTGGGCGGAGCAGGCCCAGTCTGGATCGGAGCAGGCTTGGAGGTCTCAGCCCCAGGTCCCACAGATCTGGGTTCCTCTGCCAGTACCTTCATGCATGAAGCTCATCCGAACGTGTGAAGAGGGGCCTTGAGCATGGCTGTGGCTAGATTCTGGAGGTCTTCGGCCACCGGGAGCTCTGCTTGGGGCCGGGAGGGAAGCTGGAGTCCATCCCCTCCGAGGGGCCCCGGGGAAGACAAGCCAGGCACGCAGGCAAATTCAGATGGATTATCTTTCTGAAATTTAGACTTCCTTTTCATAAGATAGGGTATATCATGTAGGAATAAGAGTAGAAACTATTATATTATTCTTACCAAGCAATCACTTTTCCTTCAAGTTGAGAATTTTATTTTACTTTTCTAGTGATCTCAAATTGGCATGGTGATTTCTTATGCTAATAAAACAATATTAATAGCTGATACTATTAATAATAATCTTTAAGAAGAATCATATGGTTCCCACTACTGTTGCAAAATAAATGGTCTTCTTTATTGGTCATTTATTAGCAGATTAAGGAGATATTGGACACAGTAACACTCTATTCACTAAATAACTAGGATCTGATTGAGAAATCTGTTGCATTATAAGCCACTGAGATATGGGGCTAAATTTTTTATCACACGTAATCATATACTCTCTACTTGGCTGATAAAGATGGAGTAAAGGGATGTTTATAGGTCCGTGGACATTTCTGTGATGTTGGATTTCTGCTTTAGTAAGATATGCTTTCTTGAGTGAGAATGTTCATCTGGTTTGGAAGTCTTGAGATGACCCTGAAACTCTTCAGTCCGAAGGGAGCAGAGAGAAGGGCCACCTTAGCACCTTAGGATCAGCGATGCTGACACATATTTCAAATGTTTTATTTATAATGTTCAAACCTGCCACCAGCCCTTCATCATCCTGGGAAAAAAAACAGGAAAGACACAAATCCAACTGATGAGCTCCATGCTCTCAGCATGGTCCCAGGTGCTCTGCTGGGGATTGAGATGAGAATGGGAAATGATTCCAACATCCTCTGAGCTGCTCACGGGAAGAATGATAACTTGAGGTTTTCATCATTGTCAAGCAATGATGCCAGCCGTAGGACTCATGAGTCTATTTTGTGACTAAAGGAATATATCCACTAGACACTAAGCTGGGAAAAGAATCCCACAGGCAGCATTCCAAATCATGGATTCTGGCTCTATGTGTACAGTGTATGGTGCGTATGCACATGCACACACATATTTTTCTTTCCTGAGCCTCCTTGCAAAGGAAAATTTTTACGATTTAGAGTTGAGATTTCCACAGTTTGATTTCATAATCCTTGGGATTTCAAGGGTCTCTGGACTAGAAAGATTCTGCCCCACCTTTGCTTCGCTAGTACTAAGCAGAGGAGTAGGTCTGGAATGTGCTGCCCATATTTTCTCCCCACATTCCCTGAGGTCTGGCTGGCCTCCAACAGATGCTAGGGCAATGCTGGGCATTGAATTCCCCACACAAGGCTGCTTCTCCTTTTTTCAACAAAGGAATTTTCCATCTAGCAAAACAAAATACATTTTGTGAATTAATGAGACAAGCAGGAAGAACTTGAGCTTCCTGTGGAGGCTCTGAGAAAGGCTGAGCTGCCCATGAAATATTTAGAGGCATTTCCCAAAGTAGTGGGCAGAGATGAATTGGTAAAACAGAGGGCTATTTTCTGAAGCTTACAGAGACTGAACGCCTCCCACACACATGGTATCTAGCCTTTGCCTCCTATGCTGCTACCCTGAGTAAAACTTCTGCTTGGGACTCTCAGGGATGTGAAATCTCCTGTCTTTAAAACGGGATCATCCTTCAGTTATAATTACAGACCTGGCGATGAACCTGAGGGATTTCATCAGATTAGGACAAGAGTACAGAGCACATACTCGATTGTATTCATCATAAAAGCCTGTAAATTCTGAAAGAGAGATCCTATATATGCTCAGATCTTGGAAGATAGGCTGGTCCCTGAAGTCCAGGGATGAAACACCTTAGTCACAGAGAGCTATCTCCAGGGATAAGAATCTGTCACATTATTCTAGTAACTAAGGAGCTTACAGCCAGGTCATCTATTCGCAATCTTATTTGCTCTGCATAAAACTCACTTTGTTGCTATTCCTACCAGCAGACCTAGAGTCCCACAGAGAATTAGATTGGATTAACCTGCACTGGAGAACCACATAACCATTATCTTTGCAAACTCCAGGTTACAAATGATAGCCCAAGACAGGTGCAACACAACAGATGTCTTCAATGTCTTCAACAAAATTACACAATAATTATTAAAACCAAGGTGTACATTTAAATTCTGGTTACACAGTTCTTCCTCAACAAAGTGTGTCAGATTTTAACATTGTCTTCAGATTTAAACCTGCCAGAAATCGCTAATAGTTGGATTTCACACTAATTTGGTCTCCAGTTAACCAAGCACCTACCACTTTCTACTGCCTTAATCTCATTCCATCTCTTCGGTCGTTTGAGTCTGTGGCTTTCAGAAACTTAGTATGTCTAAACTAAAACTGAACACAACTACAAGTTTTAAAAAATTTAAAAACTCATTTAGTGATATGATGACTAAAGATATTTAAAGATATTTAGAAATATTCCAAAGGGAGAGGGACAGAAGTTATTTCTCTCATTTGAGGAATATATGTATCAGTAGTATGCAAATAATAACCAAAGACAGTAAAAAGCAAGGCCAGGAAGACCAATCGATGGTTGGTAGCTTGCCACAAGTTTGGGGAAGAGCAGTTTGGACAGAGATGGGGCCATATGACAATAATAATTGGAAATGATCACTCTGGACAAAAACTGAGTGCTGAAATGAGGTAAAGTGATTGACATACATGATTTACCTCTCAGTGCCTGTACTGTAAATAACAGTGCCTAAAATAAAAATGAAAGAGAAAAATAGAGAGACAGAAACAGAGAGACAGAGAGAGAAAAAGAGACAGAGATGTAGAAAGAGAAAGAGAAAATGAAAGTTTCTGCCATAGAAGCAGGTTTGGGAGTGGTGGAGGGAGGGACACTGGGGACGTTGGTGGCAGGAACATACACTGGTGAAGGGGTGGGTGTTGGAACATAATATGACTGAAACCCAATCATAAATAACTTTGCAACTGTATATATCATGGTTATTCAGTAAAAAGAAGGTAGAAATATGCTTCATGTAATATTTCAGCTGCTGCCCATCAGATGGGTTGAAAAAGCACACTGGGCCCTGGTAAGACTGCATCCTCCATCCTGCCCTGTGTGCAAGGCTATCATTGGCTCTGCTGTAAAATTATCCCAGTGAAGATTCTGTATATGGGGAATCTTTTTTTTTCAGGTCTCCTATTACCACATTACCAAAGGTTTCTCTGGACCTAGGTCTCATTCTCCTGCTCTGTGAGTAGTGGCCTGGCCTTTCTGGGAGTATTTGGGGGAGAAAATGGTTCATACAACATTATTTGTTGCCTGTGGGTGAATTGCTGCTTCTTCCAGAAAAGGAAGGTCACTGTTTGAGAAATGGTATTCCACAGTGAAATGTCAGTGCTCAATTGTTCCCCAGTCCAAACTTTACTCTAGACACATAGAGCAGTGGGATCTTTTGCCTCTTACAGAGAAAAATATTCACCAACTAGAACAGGCACTTAAAATATCCACATGTAACTGAACATAGCCAGTATTATCACATTTTCCTATCATTACGTGGGGGCAGGGGAGGCAGTTATCCTCTTGCTGCATGAAGCACTTTTGCTTAACAGTATAAAACACGTGATAAAATCACAGCAGGTCCTAGATTTCTTCTCAAGATCAGAGTAAGGGAAGATTCAGTGCTATCCTATGTCAGAAGTCCATAGATCTTAACATCCTTAAAAATTCTAGCCTCTTGCCTACACACATAAATAGAGAAATACCCAGCTCCACAAGAAATCACAGGAAAACTGTTCTGGATCTAGTGTATTCACTGACATGTAGAACAACTTGACAAATAATACAAACTTTAATTTTCCCCTAACTCAAAACTTAACTGAGGTGACCCGAGTGGCCACACATGTACAGCCTCTACGTTGCTGGATGACCATGATCTCAGAGGCCAGCTAAACTGCTTTTGGTACCAGCAGCTTCTTGCAGAAATGTCTCTAGACTGTGAACTAAGCCACAGCCCCATGCCGCCCAGGAGGGGAAAGATTTTTCTTTCTCCACTTTTCCTTTCAGGGGGTGGGGGTAAAGGCGTGGTGACCCCCATCTTATAAGGACCACTAAAGAGAGGTATGAGCTTGCAATGATACAATTTCTGGCATAAATCCAAAACACCATATCTCTTCATTCTCATCAATGGAGATGAGAAAATCATCAGGTCTGATTTTGGGGGGGAAACTCCAAATAATAATAGTGAGTTTTTTGTGGAAACATTGAATGCAATCAAAGTAAAAGGAAAGTAAAGTGAAAATTATCAGCTACACAGGCAGGGGGATGGAGGTGGGAGGGGAGGTATACTGGGGTTCTTGGTGGCAGAATATGTGTACTGGTGAAGGGATGGGTGTTTGACTAATGTATAACTGAGGCTTAAGTATGAATGTTTTGTGACTTTCCAAGTGGTGATTCAATAAAAAATTAAAAGAAATAAAAAAAAAACTTAACTGACCTTTAACAGTACACCATAAGTCTGATTTCACCTGGCCCCTTTCACTCATGTTTCTTTCCCCCAGATTGATCATTGACTTTATAAATTGATATGCTAAGCAGATAATTTTATCAACTATGATGTTGGCTTCCATGACACCAGGTCACTTGGGAAAGGATAACCCATGTTAGCAGTGTCTTATGAATGGCTCATGTTCTCATTCACTGATCTGTTGTAGGTTATAGGGAAAAGTTGATTCTCTCAATATGTGCCAAACCTTGTTCCCAGGAGAGTTCTCTTAGTTTTAATTGCTTCTCTCAGAAATGCCCAAGTTAGAAATTTATTTAATATTTATTAGAACAAATATTTCCAAAATGAACATAGGTATGTGTAGAATCCATGGATTATTGTAGTTAACCTTTTTTGTGTTAAGGAAGATAGTACCATCAAATAAGAAAAGGAAGGAAATAAGAGAGGAGCAGTCAGAAAGAAAAGAGGTAGAGAAAAGAGGAGGAGAGGAATGAAAAAAGGAAAAAGGAGGTTTTCTTAAGTTGACAAAATGACATGGTACCACAATGTTGACACAACAAAACACCAATATCTTTACTTGTCTAATAACAGTTAGATCTTCCTAAAAGAAACCATTTCCAAAAGCCAAACTGCATTCCTACCGGCTCCATCCACTTACCAGCAAGGCAGATCTCACTGTATACAAGCTTATTCTGAATTTAGTTTTAAAACAGACCATGGATTAGAAGTAAGTGGGGAATTCTTTCCCCCCCATCAGTGGAGTATAGTATTCACTATACTCATCAATGACTTCTGGACCCAAGGAAGGGAACACTCTTTATGCTTCTGCTACTTTCAAACCAAAATCAGAATAGAGGAGAATCAAAGATACCCATCTACCAAAAGGGTCCTCTGCCATAATGATCATTGCAGCATGCACCTGGGCTTAACCTGAACACTCAGTGTTAATGTCAGCCTTGCTCTCAATGGTTGCTTCCACTAGAAATGTGCTCACATGATACTAACTCATTAGAAGACACCTGAGCTCAGGTGTCTACCTACAAGTTACTGTATTGACTCCTTCTCCTATTGCTGTACTTATTTATCAGGGATCCAGATGAGGATAGAAGAAATAAAAGGAAAGAGATGATGGTCTCTTACTGATTCTCTAGAAATGAGTCCTTTACAATTCCTTCCTCTTTATACTCCACCCATCTTACAGTTTTGAGAGTAGATTTTGGAGCTACACCTGGAATGCCTGGGGTTGTTCCCGACTGTCTCAGTGTTGCTCCCACTGGTGTTCAGGAGACATGTAGTACCGTACCAGGGATCAAACCTGGGCCTCCTGTATGCAAATAATGCATTCAGTCCATTGGGCTATCAATTATTTCTTATCACAATTTTCACTGTACTGAGTTAATATATAGATGTACCCTCCTCTCTTTACCTATATACACTTTTCAGTCCTGGTCACCCTGAGATTCACTCACAACATCCTGCTTTGAGGAAAACTTAATCATACCAGAATATGAGTTGACTGGTTACCCAAAACTCCTTCTCCTATTGCTGTACTTATTTATCAGGGATCCAAATGAAGATAGAAGAAATAAAAGGACTCCTACTGATTCTCTAGAAATGAGTCCTTTCCAATTCATTCTTTAAGCCTTCAGGAAAACTACTGAGGATCAAACACCCATCTTATCTGGTTTACAAATGGCTATTTAAATGTATATCAGATCATGTGACTCTTCTCAAGAAGTCTTCAGCAGCTACCTGATGTACTGTGAATAAAATTAATATTGCACATGGCACACAGGCATGCCCTGGTTCTGGTTGACCTTATTTCCCTCACCCTTGCTACCTTTCTCTCTGAGCTCTAGGACACAGTATAGCCATATATCTCTGAATCCTGAAAGCCAATGCATACTTTTCTTTTCAAGACTCCCATTCCTATATATGAACTAACTCTGTGTAGGTGATTTATCACAGAGCTCTGTGCAGCCTTGTTTGTCTTACAGTAAGCTTCTCTCTCTCTCTCTCTGGCTCTCTCTCTCTCTCTCTCTCTCTCTCTCTGACTCTCCATCTGTCTCTCTCTTTCTCTTATTTTTGGCTAAATCTGGCAGTACTGCTATGGTCAGTGATAATTCCTGGTGGTGCCCAAAGATCAAAAGTGGTGTTGGGAAATAAGCCAGAGTTAGCCACAAGCAAGGTAAGTACTTTAATCCTTTTACTATCTCTCCATCACCTAGAAATCATGTTAATCATCATGATCATGTTTGCTCAAAATTCTGAAAATTCACAGTAACTCTTTTCAGTGATACCATGTTTTTGCAACTAGACTAGACATATAAGTTCATGACTTCTATGTATATCAATAAGTAAATGTTTGCTTGTTAGTACATTGCAAATTTCCCATATATACTTTTAGGACATATGAAAAATTAATGAATGAATACAATTATTGGTTGTTCCAAGAAAAACCATACCCTATGAAATTTAACTTAGCATTTACCATAAATCGATAGTAAGGTTATACTTCTCTCTTTTTTGAGGGGTTCTGTTTGGGGGGCCATACCCAGTGGTGCTCAGGGCTGACTTCTGGCTCTGAGCTCAGAGATCATTCCTGAGGCCTTGGGGGACAATAAAGGATGCTGGGAATCAAACTCACTTCACCTGTGTTGGATAAGATTGGGTTTGTCCTTTTAGCCTTGCTGTAGGGAACTTAGTTTACCTTAAAGCAATGTCCTTTCTGTATGGACACAGGAAGACAGTTAATATTATGCTTTGTAACTTGGGAGCTGATTGACTCCAATAATGTTTACTCCTGGGCATCTGCTTTCTCAACTCAGTTGTCCATAGTTCCTAGCATCTCAAAAGCAGGGTGCTGAAAAAGGACGGAATGTACCCAGGGCAAGCTGTGAGCTACCCTGGCATTGAAATGGGTCAGGCCAAAGCACCACAGTACTCAACTGTAAGTTGAGAACATGGTCATAGACAAATGCTGTCATGATCCGCAAGTAACAATGAGCTAGGACCCTGCTGGGGTTAGGAAGACTAACCTGGCCCGAGGACTGTGGTCTGGAATAAATAGTGAATGTCATCAAGAAGAACCAAACTTTAAGTGTGATATATATCTTACTGTGCTCATATAGAATGACACTGCTAGACATCACTGTATCACTGCATCACTGTCATCCCTTTGTTCATCCATTTGCTTGAGCGGGCACCAATAACATCTCCAGTGTGAGAATTATTGTTACTGTTTTTGGCATATAGAATACACCATAGTTAGCTTGCCAGGCTCTGCTCTGTGGGTAAAATACTCTCAGTAGCTTACCAGGCTCTCCGAGAGGGGTGGAGGAATCGAATCCAGGTTGGCCGTGTGCAAGACGAACACTCTACCCGCTGTACTATCCCTCCAGCTCATTGCTAGAAATATTAGAATTAAATTTACTGTAACTATTTAAGTGGATTACTAGCTGAGGAAAGGACAAAGTGACACACCCTGGATGGGACCCCACCCTTGAGCCCTTGAGCAGATCTCCTAGTAATCTGGAGTAATCTTCTTAGATGAGATTTGGTTAATCTCCTGGAGGAGTGGTTTTACCCTTCTGTGTTGATTTGTTAATGTTCAACCCACCTTTGTGTCATCACCCTATGTGATTGCAATATAAACTAAGACTGTAAGAGAACTAAAGGGAGAAGACACAGAAGCAGAGAATAGAAGAGGGAAGAAGACACAGAAACAGGGGGAAGACACAGAAGAGGGGAGAAGACACAGAAGAAGACTCCACAGAAGTGGAGAGGAGAAGACATAAAAGCAGAGCACAGTGCGAAAGAGAATCAGGGAGTCTTTGGAGCCAGAAGCAAGGGAAAGAAAGAGCACAAAGCAAGTGAGAATCAGAGTCAGAGTCAGAAGTGAGACCAAGTGGGGCTCCAGAGAGAGAAGCAGAAGGGCTCAGGAGAGAGAGATTGGAAGAAGAGAGATTCAAAGAGACCAGAGGAGAGACTACAGAGACAGAGACAGAAATAGAGAGAGACAGAAGAGAGCACAGCGGCACACACAGAATCAGAGCACAAGGAGGAGCCATCCTGATCCGGTCCATACACAGCGGTTCAAGAGCACCGAACTCTAGCATTGAGAGAGAGTCACCCCAAGAGTCCACAAACAGCACACAGCAGCACATCACCCTTCCACGCGTGCGCGTTTGTATTTTTCACAACCTGAGTGCAAATCAATGCTCTCCCTGCTGTACTATCACTCCAGCCCTCTATTTTTTATTTCAGGATACAATTTTTTAATGCATTGAGTTTGGGGATAATTCTGTTTGTTATGTGCTGTCACCTGCTCCATCTACACAAGAGTGATATCTATAAAGGGACCTGAGGCACTGATCTTTTGTTTCGAAATTGGAGTCATCAAACTGCATCTCTGGTCATAAGTCACTCAAAATTTCTTAAGATTGCCCACCCGGACTTGGGAGATTGACAACCCAGCTTTGTATCTCAACAAGGTTGCAGGGAACGGACAGGAGCCCATGCCTCATTTCTGCCACAGGATTTGCATCCCTTTATGGTGAAGTTTTCTCTGTTAGATGGATACTTACTCAGTTTTGGAGTTCCACATCATGGTGTAAAGTATCTAATTGTCCTGAGATTACCGTCACTGTATCAATGTCATCCCATTGCTCATCTATTTGCTCAAGTGGGCACCAGTAACATCTTCATTATGAGACTTGAGATTACAATGAAAAAAAAAGGGTAACTGTAAAATACTAAGGCTCGCCGAAGGGCGCGCGCACTCTCAGGCTCTCCAGGCAGCTCTCTCACTGCCCGCGTTCGGTGCCTCGGAACCGCTATGTGTGCTATGTGGGCAGGCGACGGAAGGAAGAAGGCCAAACTGGTTGCTCGATCAGGTTATTTCATTCTCTCTCTCTCTGCTTCTCTCCCGGCTCTCAGTCTCTCTCAGGATCTGTGGATCTCGCCCCCCAACTCACTCTTACAGCCTAGTTAAATCTCCACAGCATGAGGGGGTTGGGGCATACACATAGGGGTGGTCACCATCAATAGGGTTGAGGTTCCTTTCCCTTAGGGGATGCTTCTCCTAGGACTTAATTCTCTTTCAGCAGGAGGATCCACCCAAGGGCGGAGTCCCATGAATGTGTTTCTCTTCTCCTCAGCCAGCAAACATATAAGAATTCATAATATTAATCATTTTGTATAGACACAATAAGAGATGCATTAAAGCTTATGGAATTGCTCTCCTGGGGCCATCTCAATCTCAGACTACAGTGCTCAGGCCAGATCAGTCTTTCCTATCCCTAGCAGGGTCCTATTCTCATCATTACTTTTGGATAATGACAGCATTTGTCTATGATCAAGCTCTTAACTTATAGTTAAGAATTAGGCACTTTGGCCAGGCCCATCTCGATGCCAGGGTAGCACATAACTCACCGCTTGCCCTGGATCCGTCCCATCCCTCATCGGGACCCTGCTTTTGGGGTGCTAGGAACTGAGGGCAACTGAGGCTTAAGTGGAGAAAGCAGATGCCCGGGAGGGAATAATATTCGAGGCCAATTAAATTCCGAGTTACAAAAGCATAATATTGTCTTCTCGTGTCCATACAAAAAGGACATTGCTTTAAAGTAAATTATTCAAAAGGCACAAGAAGAGGAAAAAGGCAATATTAACTTATATAATATAAATTCAGTATCCTAGGAAGGTCTGACCTTACAAATTAGCAGAGTCAGATTAAGGGAAAGCCGTGGATTAACTCTTTTGGGGAAGAGAGCATGGAGAAGTGATTATAGCTAAACAAAGGGATGGGAGAGATTCGGGAACACCTTGATGGGTGTGACTGGGGTAAGCCTAAACTCCGGGGATAACCGGGACAAGCTACTTGTGGCAAGGGGGGAGAGGACAAAGTAATGTCATTCTATAGATAACTAGCAGTAGCTACTCAAGTCTTGAGAATCATTTTTCTTGTTCAGTTTTCAAAAATCTGCAGCATCAGACAACATTTGATTGCGCTTACATGACAGAATCCATGTATGAACTCTTCCCAAGTGTTTGGCCACAAGACTGTGAACAAAGAAAATAGACGGTTTTAAGTTACTAAATGTTAATGTTTTTATGTTGTGAAGTAACTAGAGTAATTCTGGGTGGAGCATAGTAGACATATTTTCCTTCATTAATTCTGTACCTTTTTTATCCTATGCTCTAAATAAAATTATGCTTCAATAAATTTCCTATTTGACATTTTCATAAATATTTCACATATGTGAGCTAAACTCTTCATAGTTGAGCTACTATTTGATATATGAAGCATGTATGGCCATAGTAAATATATGTTTATTAAAATGTGGATTTCACAATCTACTTAGGGAAACCATTCTAGGGGAAGACTGCTTCGCTTCCCAGTTGAGGAGGATTTGGACCATAGTCCTTGAAGGTTTGATAAGGTGATATAAAAACTTATATATCCCTGGGCATTATTTAATCTCAGCAACAAGAGATTTTAGGAGTTTCAACTATGCATAATAATACCAAAAAAAGGTTTCGAGGAAACACACCTCTACATCACTCTATGGCTTAAGGGTTGGTAGAGAAGGAATCCATATGCCTTCCTAATATATAAGTTCAGGTCATTGTCTGGGTTATGGCAGAATAAAATGTAAAAGATATAGGGAATAAAAGATTTTGCACATTTAATGTTCATTTGGGTACTGGAATCACATTATTGTCTTAATTCTAAGGACACAAGTAAAGAGATTAGGACTCTGAGGTAGAAAATTATGCCCTTCTGCCGCTATTAAAGATAAGTACATAATGAAATCAGAAAATTTGTCCTGAGGCATGCATAGATCACAATGAAGAACCCAAATTACACTTCCAATTAACACACAGATAAAAAATAATTCTATAAAATAAACAGAGGTAATTCAAAGTAAATGGGTTTATGTTTTAAATTCAATGCATTTTAGAAAGCCTTTTTGGTATAAAGTTTAGTACCACTGAGACTTCTGCATTCAGTGGTCTGTTTCACCTTGGGAAACTTGGAAATGTACAACAATGCCACTTAGGAAAACAACCAGCAATTGTTGATGTAAAACATATCACAAATATCTCTTTTAAATCCCAATGAAATATGTATAAAATATGCTTAAGCAAACAAACAAAAAAATCTTGAATCTGCAGGGATGATTAATAAAATATCTGGGGTTGATTCATATTCAAATATGATTCTCTGAATACTATTCATGTTGCTGGAAGTACTTTTCAGATGCAGATTCCCCTGAAAAGCTCTTGAAGAACAATTATATTAAGGACATTTTACTATCAACTAAGCAGCTGGAGTCTATTTAAAAGTATAAAACATTGACAAACTCTTTATATCAATTTCTAGAATATTTTGGAAGATATTTGGAAGAACTGAAAAAAATAGCGTGACATGCCAATTGTGACTACAGTAGTTTGGAGAGAGTTGTCTTTCATTCCTCTAAAGGTTATACTCCTCTTTACTGATCTCTCAAGAAGAGAGACTCTATGCTCATTCCCTTTGAACAATAATGTGAGGATAACTGGTGGGGCTGAGTTACAGCCAAAATTTTGTTCCTTACTTACAATAGGTAATAAGTCCTTATTAGTCCTTCAGTAATGAGCAGTGTCTGTATAAACATCAGACATGGGGAAAATATGAAGGGTGATAGAGGCACTCTAATTAAATATTTGTGTTCAAATATTGGTTAGGGAGGTACAGAAGGGATATTCTGAAAAGATAAGTTAGTGGCTCTCAAAAGGAAAGCTAAAAACTGAAAGGATCCAGTTCTGCTCCTTAGGAGCAGCTCTGCATTCTACTACCGCTATTTCACCCAGGGAGTTCATTGCTCTTCTTGACTCTTAGGTTCCACCGTAAGGTCTTTCTTTTCAATAGCTTCTCTTTGCAGTTACATAGAATTTTAGCCTTATTGCTATCTGTAGAAAGTTGTTTCTATATATTTATTTCTAGATATTTCACAATATTATCTAGTTAAATTGTAAGTGCCTTACTTACGATAACAAATTTATAAATTTTGTATGTGCCTAATATAAAATGACTGCATTAAATAAACTCACAACATCAACTAGTCTTCAGATGGATTCTTTTCCGTGCATATCAGTGTATTATACAATCAAACTGTATCACATCTTGGAAGCTCTTTAGTATCATAAAAGAAGTAGGAGAAAGAGGAAAGAGAGGAGGAGGGGAGGATTATATTTTACTTTCAACTTAGAGAGAACTTTCTACATAAACTATATTCTTGCAAACAGACTATTCCATATTTTACCTTATCTCTTCCAGTAGCATAAGTCTTTCTACAGCTAAAATAAGCTAATTGACACATTTCACATTCTTTATTACCAGAAATGCATAATTAAATTTTATTAAGCATATTTTCATCTTCTAATAAAAAACCAATCACCTTAACAAATTTCCAAGTTTCTCTATAACAATATGTCTTGCCTCTTGCTAAAACCAGCATCCCTCATTATTTTTCTAAACCTCGACTAAGAGTTCGTTCCTAACTTCCCAGCTTTCCTTACCTGGTTTTGTATAACTTTGTTTAGTCTCTTTCTATTGCATAGTCTCAGAGGCAATGCAAAATGTCTAATGTTTAAATTATGCCAGATTCTGACTTCTATATACAAGTTTCTATGAAAGTTAGTGGTTTTTCCATTGTAAATAACACAAAACCTAGTGATTTAAAAGAAACAGATAATTTTCCCCATTATTTTTAAGGCGGTTAGAACTGTGTGGACAAAGTCTAGTAGCTGACTCATTGGTATCTAAGAGAAGAATTACCATGTCTCTTATCATTCAGAAAAAGAAAATCCAGATTCAATTACAGGGCCAATGGTGGTATTTACAGAGAACATGGGTTCCAATTCACAAGTGCTTTTCCAATCACTATTTATAGCATGTATCATAACATATATTAGCCACAGAAATTCATATAGCCAAGCATGAGTTCATTGATATAGAAATGAACTTTATATCTGGGGGAAATCATTACAAAACTTAATAACAATAATAAAAGCTATAATAAAAATAAGTGTTCTTCAGCGGGTAGGGTGTTTGCCTTGCACGTGGCCGGCCTGGGTTCGAATCCCAGCATCTCATATGGTCCCCTGAGCACCGCCAGGGGTAATTCCTGAGTGCATGAGCTAGGAGTGACCCCTGTGCATTGCCGGGTGTGACCCAAAAAGCAAAAAAAAAAAAAGTGTTCTTTTGAAAGAACAAAAATTAAAAAATTGAAAAATAAACCTCTGGTGATTCAAACTGGATCAAATTCTGAAAAAATAAATTAACTTTTATTTGCTATATAAGCTTATTGATGGGATTAAAAAAAACTAAAATGGTTTTTAGCCACTAGTAAAACTTAACAAGAAAAAGATAATCAACACCATCAAAAACTGTGAAGAGATGAGGAAAAAATTCCACAGAGGACATATGAAGGAAAATAGGCACGGAAAAAATAAGTTTAGCATCACTTACATCAAGGAAATGCAAATCAAAAATACAATGAGATATCACTACATACCAATGAGATTAACAACATCAAAAAGTAAACAGGATCAATGTTGGCATAGACGTGAGGTGAAAAGAAACCCTTACTTTTTCCCAACAAATTAGTGGGAATGTTGACTGGGTCAATCTTTTTGGAAAACAGTATGAACTTATCTCAGAAAACCAGTACTTGAGCATCCATTTGACTCAGCAATTCCACTTCTTGGCATATACACCAAATGGCCCAAAAACACTGCTCAGAAAAAAAAATCATTTGTGTCCTATGTTCATTACAGCACTACTCACAATATCCAGACTCTGGAAACAACTCTGGTATCCAAGAACAGATGACTGAATTGTTTCTTTAAACAGTGACACATATAAACAATAAAATACTGCTTGACTGTAAGAAAAGATGAAATCATGCAATTTGCTGCCACATGGATGGATCAGGATGGTATCATGATGCATGAAGTTATCAGGAGAGGGACAGAAACAGAATGATCTCTATATGGGATATAAAAAAGAATAAAACATAGTAACTGAATAACAAAAGACCAAAGGCAGAAGAACCTGAGGCCTGATTCACACAACTGCAGAACTGAGTTTACCACAGGCAAGGGGGTGGGGATGGGGCGCTTGTGGGGGTACCTGAAACAATAGTGGAGGATGCTGTGACACTCTAGTGCATTGCGTGAAAATGCATGAAAGCTTACCATTAGCAGTACTTTAAATCACAGTGACTAAAATTTAAAAAAGCATTATAATCCAGAAAGTAGAGAAGTACCTAGAGGGAAAAACTAAACATTTTCTAGTGGCTGATTACTTAAAAATTAGCCTGTATTTTATAATCACTGTAACATAGTCTAGAACTTAAAGATAGAGATAAATAATATTGAGAGATAACTGGCAACTTAAAAATAAGTAAAAAATAAAATATATAGGCTAAAATCATAAACTCAACAAATAGGATGACTTGTCAACCTATTTATACTCGGTTGAAAACAATTAAAGACTGTATTATGGGGAAGAAAGCTAGATCAAAAGAATATGTAACAGTTAGTACATTAATTTCAAAATGTTGGGAAAAAATAAATAGACCAAGCGACACAGGGTAAAACTGAGAAAACTTAACGTCTGTGTGTGTTACTGTGACTCTTGAAAGAGATGAGAGAGAAATGAGGCAGGAGTCATATGTGCAGTGTTAATTGTTGAGTATCATATAAAATATATTAAGTGATAGATCAAAGAGTTATAATTTTAATATAAACATTAATAAAAATCACCCCAGGATACACGATCAAAATTTGCCAAAACAAATAATTTAAATCATCAGGATTTTTTTAAAACATTACTTTCAAGGAAATGACAAAAAGAATGATGTTGGCTGCAATACATACTCATATTCTCCAAAATATCCCAAAGGCAAGAGAAGAAATCACAGGGCCTATTTAATTAAAACTATAACAACAAAACTTAAAAATGTGTTTGTCAAGGAGGCAGGCTGGGGGTGGGAGGAAACATGAGGATACTGGTGGAGAAAAGTTGACACTAGATTGGTGTTGGAACATTATACGCCTGACTCAACTATGACTAACTATTAAATCATGGTGACTTAATATTGCATAAAAATAATTTTATATTGAGTTATAATAAAGTAAATTTATAAGATTTATAGTTTTAAAAAGCCACATTTCTAGAAAATGTATATCCATAAATACATATTTAAATATATTTAAATATTTATATAAGAATATAAAATTATATATTTAATTTACACCTTTATGAACCCATGAATTTCTGTGAAATTCTTTTTAAAAATACAAAATTTAAAAATACAGAAATTAAAGAATACTATGTAATCTATTTTTTTATGGCTTTTTTTGTCACACCTGGCGATGCACAGGGGTTACTCCTGGCTCTTCACTCAGGAATTAACTCCTGGCAGTGCTCAGAGGACCATATGGGATGCTGGGAATCGAACCCAGGTCGGTTGTGTGCAAAGCAAATGCCCTACCCACTGTGCTATCGCTCCAGCCCCCTTTTTTTGCTTTTATTTTGGGGGTGTCACAACCAGGGATGCACTGGGGTCACTCCTGGCTCTGCACTCAGGAATTACTACTGGCGGTGCTTGGGGAACCATATGCGATGCTGGAAATCGAACCCAGGTCAACCACGTACAAGGCAAATGCCCTACCTGCTGTGCTATCACTCCAGGCCCCTATGTATTCTATTATTAATATTAAATTATAATGAGTTACACCTATAATTTTTAATATAGATATTAAAAATTAATCCTTACCCCAATTTTATACCCTACATAATAATAAATTTTAATCAGATTACAGATCAAATTATGAAAGATACACATCTGTTGAGTGGAAGAGAAATTAAACTTCTGGAGGATGATATACAAAAATATTTTAATTTTTTATGGTAGCAGATATTTCTTAAGCAGAACACAAATACATTTAGAAATTAATATTATTAATAAGCACAGTATAAATTAGGTAAGCCTATGACACCAAACACTCACTTTAGAAGGACTAAGAGACTAGTGAAGAGAGAAGCCAATAGAGTTTAACTATACTTTCTTGGTTTTTGTCAATGCTTTGGAAACATGAGTTCACAAGAGAACATGACTGTAAATTCATAAGTCCAAGATTTTTCTGTTTTCTAAACTGTACTTAGAGATGATCTTGATCTTTGTTGCAATTTTCGTTTGATCCATTAGATAGTCTTGAAGATATCTTATTTTTGAGGTATGTCTGATAAAACATAGAATTAGACATGTCTGTGTTCCATTAGAAATATTTGTGATGCACAAAGTTCCTTTGTGGTAAAATAGTTACTGTGTACCACCACATGTTGGAATGACTTTCTAGAAATGTTTCTATTACCTACTATAATGATTCACCCAACGGCATAAAACAAAGGAGGCTGAGACCATGTAGTATCTTTTCTCCTTAACATTTTTTCTCTGACTTCAACATTGAGACAACCAGTCTGTTACCATTGACTTAATTTTCTATTCCAGTTTACATATGGAGCACTTTCATATCGGTTAAGCTACATCCTTGTGTTCAAGGTAAGGGAGGGTAATTTATCAACTGGAGTATAGCACTTACACCACACTTCTTTTGCCTTTTAGTCTTACAGCCTCTACTCAGATCCAATACCGCCTACATCAGATCTCCTGCCCTTTCTATTTTCTAGAGCAAGGCTGTTACATGCATTTGTAATACAGGTAAGATCTTTTCTCATAGTCCAGTTCTATTCTTGAGTCCCATTACCTATCAATAATTGTTATGTGCATACATCAAGATTCATTATTTGTGTGGGAAAGTTTGTAGGTTTCTGCATGTAAAGTGTCATAACATTAAAACATCATAAAAAGTAGTTTCATCACAGGTTTTCCTTGGACTTACCCCTGTACTATTAGTAATCACAGATCTATGATTTGCCATTTATAATTCTGTCTTTTCTATAATATCTTATAAATGATATATACAATATTCAGGTTTTCCATACTTTTATTTCATTCAGTTATAATTAATTTTAAACACTGAATATAATTCTACTGTTATGGGTATACCATAGTCTTTTTTTCCTAGTCACCTTTTGAAGACCATCTTTGTTGCCTCCTATTTGGGATGATTATCAGAAAAAATTTGCATTCAAGTTTTGGGGGAGAAGGATCTGAAATTTACTTATTTGGGAATATACCTACAAGGATAATTGCTGCATTTTATAGTAATATTATATTTAATTTAATAAGGAATTGCAAAACTGTCTTACTAAGTGGCCCCATCATTTTGTATTCCAACTATGTAAAACCATTCCTGTTGCTTCATGTCCTCTGAAGCATTTGGTTTTGTCAGCATTTTAAAATTCCAGTTGTATTATGTGTAGAGTGCTAGCTTTTGTTCTTTTAATTAAAAATTTCCTAACAACATAATAGTGAACATATTTTTAGGTGGAAAGTTATGATCTATATATCAGCTTAGATTAGGTGTCAACTCATATATTTTGCTTATATTTTAATTAGGTTATTTGCTTTCATGATGTTAAATTTGAGTTGTTTGCATAATTTAGACACAAATTCTTGGTGTTTTGTACATGAACTCCTTATCAAATCCATTTTCATATATTTTCTTTCAGTTTGCAGAGTATTTTTTCATTCTTTTCAGAGGGATTTTCATATAGTAGATAACTTTAATAAAATTAAATTCCAGGTAAGTTTTTTCAAGCATAGTATGTAAAAATGGAACTGTATGTAAAAATACTTGGTGTGAAATTCTTATTTTACTTTTAAAAGACTTGTTAATAAAATACAAAAAATACAGTAAAGATAAACACCAATCTTAAATTTGCAGTTTAAGATGCTTCAGAGTGAACACACCTACTTAGCCCCAAATAAAAATTGTAAAATTATAAAATTTATTATAACAATTATAAAACCAAATAACAACTACTTGGTGTCAAACTTGGCCTGTTATTTTGTTGCTTGCAATTTAAGAATTTCCTTTGCTGCATCACTAAATGATAGGGGATTAAAAAAAAAAGTTAATTCTATTTCACAAAGTTGATATAAAATTATATAAAATTAAAAGCCTGGTGTTGGGGGCTGGAGCAATAGCACAGCGGGTAGGGCATTTGCCTTGCATGCGGCCAACCCGGGTTTGATTCCCAGCATCTCATATGGTCCCCTGAGCACTGCCAGGAGTAATTCCTGAGTGCATGCGCCAGGAGTAACCCCTGTGCATCACCAGGTGTGACCCCCAAAACAAAAAATAAATAAATAAAAATTAAAAAATTAAAAATAAATAAAAGTCTAGTATTCCTAAATGTTCACACACAATTTAAAGTAAGTTTTCTCTGGCTTTCTGATCACAAAAGCAGAGCTGATTGGGCACAACAGAGATCCAATGGCCCACAAGTCCGTAAGTAGGGCAGCAGTCAACTAGAAGACTGGTTCTTTGTGTGCTGGTGCCTGGATCCAGCACACAAAGAATATGTGGACCACCTTGGAAGAGTAAACTATCTCCATGTCCCTAAATCCGGAAAAATTTAATCTGTTATAATATTGAATTTAAGAGTCATTAAATAATACTTACCTGTTAGAAGAGATACCAAGATCAAGAAGATGGTTTTCCAGGGAGAGTCTTATCCATTTCACTTTCAATGTGCTGACCCCAAAATTTCCAAACTGCATAATTTGTGGTAGTGGGGTACTGTATTCATGCTCTCCCCCGCTCCACAAAAGAGCCTTTAAATATTAGGATATGGTTCTTTCCCCATTTTTAGGATGAGATTACATTTTAGCAGAAGGCAAAGATTTCTTTTGGTGTGTCTGAAAGAATTTTACTATAATTTTTAAAATATAGATCTTAAAGTTAGAACATATTTTGGGGACCAGAGGACTAGCTCAACAATACTTCTGACAGAAGGCCCAGGTTTCATCATTGCACCATATGGTTCCCTGAGCAACCACCTGGAGCAATGCCACCAAAGAGAGCTAGGAGTAATCCCTAAACACTGCCAGGTGTCATCCCACCCCCACCTCCACCCAAACAGGAAATACCAAAAGCATTTACTTAGGAATTAAGCCTTCTATCATTTACTGTTTGTGTCAGTGTTATTATCACTGTATGAAATTAATAAGATTTCTTTTCCTCTAGATGCTTTTAAGATTTTCACTTTGATTGTATCAGTTCTACTATGAGAGTTCAATTGTAGGTCTCTTTGAATTCATTATTTATTTGGGGTCTTCCACTAAGTTTTGTAAAATTCTTACCCTTCACTCTTTGACTACTCATTATTCTCTTTCTCTTTCTCCCTCCTGGAACTTCAATTTCATACATTGGATTTGGAGGCATGTCCCATTTATTTCCTCTCCATTTCTCTATTTATAATTCATTCAGCCAACACACTTCTATTTTGAATTCTATTTAATTATTTTAAATACTAGTCCACTGTTACTGACTTCTTTTGCAAATAAATTTCTAGTGAACTCATCTATTGAAATTATTTAAAGCAATGATCTTCAGCTGCTGGTTTGTGGATCAGCATTGGTCCACAGATGTAGAAAGGTTAAAGAAAACAAACTTAAATAACTTTAACTTTAGTTCTAGAATTTCACTTTAAATCTTTTTAGATTTTACTCTATCAAAAATAAGTATTTCCTTAAATAAAAGAACAACTGTTTCTTAAAAGTACTTATTGGGTAACTTCAAAGGCAGGAGTCATATTATACAGCTGGTGTTTTATTACATTATGGTTATTTCTTTTCTCTTAATTTTTAGTCACATAGGCAATTTTTTTCTGTCACATTTAGTTTGTTTTATTGCTCATTTAAAAACTATATATGCTTTTGCTGATTTATATTCTTCCAGGTAGAATTTAATTTTCTTCTGGCAGACCACCTTGGGAAGACTACCTTAATTTAATCAACATTAAGATAATTTAAGGTTATATTTCAGGTTTTACAAGAACTGACCTACTTCCTTTATATTATTCCTGGGAGGAGTCATTCACAAATCTCAACTAAATATTAATATGTTACAAAAATACCTCATTCATGGCCTTAAATTCATGGTGGGGAGGAAGGGCAGGGAGAAGACACAATCAGTATGAGTGCCTATTTGGCAAGCACAAGGCCATGAGTTTGATCCTCCACTGCTGCCCAATACACTAAGTGTTTTCCCTACAGCTTCACTCTCTGGGACCCCTGGCTCCATCAGAGACTGTGTAATCACTGGTGAGCACTTCAACAAAAACAGGAACACTGTGGCCAGGATGTGTGGCACACCAGAAAACATGTGTGTGAGCAACATAGTAACTCCAGTGAGTACCTTAGCATGAGTACAAACACCATAGGTAACCCTCAATGAGAACATGCACAAGTACTGCAATAGTAAGTCCATCAAGTAAGCAAGAACATGTGATTACTAGTCACTGAAACCACAACGAAAGAAGAGGGAAATTCGTGTGTGTGTGTGTGTGTGTGTGTGTGTGTGTGTGTGTGTGTGTGTGTGTACACAGAAGACTAAACATGTATCCTGACATTATTGAAATCTCTGCTTAGGTTTTTTGTATAGTTTCAAATATCTCTCTCCTCAGCCTCTTACAAGTTGACAAATGCCTCAAGAGAAAACATCACGTAGAACGTTGAACTCTATTTTCTGTGATACTCTTTCCTCCAGAATTTTGGATACTTGCAGCCACTCAGTGCCAAAACTCATTCAAGATATGAGTACAAATAATGTGTGACCCAACACTATTAACTATCAGTCGAATATATCAGACTAGATAAAAGGAAAGGCCAGCTAGTTCTGTGGAGAGAATTTAGTATGAGACCTATTTAATATAACTTTGGAATACAGAAATTAGTTATGACAGATGCTTCATCTAGTTGGGGAGGAGAGCAGTGTGAGGAAGTGGTCTGAGAGAGGCCAGGTATATAGCCTCTCTTGTAGATGCTAAAATCAGCAGAAAGGAAAGATCACATGGCAAGTGCACTGGCGCCAAGAAGAATGGGAGAAATGTGATTGTTCCTTCACCCCATCTGTCACTCAGTTGTCAATGTGTCCTTTTGGATAAATCTAACTGGTATCTGAGAAAGGAGCCTGAGTCATGAAGGATTAATCATCCTGCCGAGCAGAGAGAGGAAGGACTTTATACACCAACATGCAAAAGGCAAATGACTACAAAAGGCCCATTGCAATCAGTTGCTACAAAACAGAATTGAAAAGATGCCCATGTCCTAATACCTTCAGAGGATGACGTTTTAAAAATAATTTTACTGACTTAAAGCTTTTTCTAAACAAGTATCTAATAATTCTCAGATAATGAAACCCCTCCCATTTAGCAGCTAATTTAGTTAATGCCCCAGACATTATAAAATAGGAGGGAATTAATTAGGATAAAATGGAACAGAATAACATATCGGAACTTGGACAGAAAGAAATTCTCCAAAATGTTTTAAAACTCAGCCATCTAGGTGAGTTATTTAAAGATGGTTTCATTTCACTGAAGAGAAAGCCGACGAGGGTAACTTCATTTAAGAATAGCAAGTCAAGACCTTTTAAAGAACAGAGAAAGACAGAAGAGATTAAATGCTCTTGGAAAAAAGTCTACAGTGATAAGTGAGATGCAAATTTTAAATATTCCCCAGCTAGTCAATAAATCCTTACAAATGGGTAAATTGTTCATCACAATTGGAACAAGCCCTTGAACTTTGATTTTCATTAGTCTGGGTACATGCTGTTTAAAGGATCTTTAAATTTAGACCATCACCTGTGTTGTGAAACATCTGACAAGAATAAACAAATTACCTCTTCATGGACTCCTCTCTGTTTCCTTCACTTTTCTCAGATATTTGATGTGAAGATAACAATGACTCCCTCTCTCCTTGCCCCCTCCCCACCTCCCAGTCCCTGCCTCACTGGGTCTTCATCAAGTGTTTTTCGGCTTAGATGAGTGTCTCTAGTTAAGAGAAGAGTTGTTGTTTTTTTTAAAAGACACAAGAGTTTAATTTATAAGAAGCCAATTTGAGTTGTTTTGATTAGCGATTCTGTAACAAAAGGCCTAAGTTTGGATCTCAGTAGGGCCTGCTGTGCTTCTCTTTATTAGCTGCTGAGGTGGTTAGGAAATGGATTCAGGGAAACTAATGACCTGGTAGGTGGAAGAAGAGTGGGTATGGAAGAGCAGAATAATGTCTTTTTAGCCAAACTTGAAATAGTTCATTTCAGGAGGTTAACTTGACAACTAATGAAAGATTTATCAGTTAGGAACCCTCTGGTTGCAAGAACAGGACAAATTCAGTCATATTCATATAGGCGACGTAGAAAACTTCTGTTTTGGGGAGCTCAAGCCTGGGCCATTGTCAAATACAGCTTGATTAGAATGGTTGACAAATCTACCTCATAGTCTTCAGGCTCAAACTAGCTGGTAGAACTCCAAACAATGTGAGGCTGCATTGGAGTTCACGCAGTAGGAAGCTCTCAGTAAGAGAGGGGAGAAGCAAAAATGTCTTTCCAATGACATCTTGCACAATCTTGGCTTTCACTGACTTTGTGCAGTAGATCCTAAGTCAATCACATAGCTTGGTAACTAGATTTTACTTCGGTTATATCCTCCAGAGAGATCCATGCTAACAAGGATTGTGAGTGGAGGAGGGAAATGGGTGTTACTGGTCAAAGGGCGAAGAAAGTGTTTAACAAAAGAAGAAGGAAGTGGTTACATTGACACATGACAAAAATTAATTTCCTCAATATAGGACATCAGGTCTACTGAGCCATGGCTTAATTTCTTCCTGAGATGAGCTTTTGTTCATTGCCCATTTCCCCAATTCTCTTTTCTTGCTACATCTGAATATATTATATAGCTTTGGAAAAATGTGCAAATGTTCCTGAAGCACCTTTTGTTCCCAGGAAAAAAAAAAAACTCTTCCATGTACTATCAGCTATCATAGCCTCACTATAAAAAGAAAATGTGTTGTATTTAGGACATGCAAATAAATATTGAATAACTATGCACACATATATCTAATAAGAAGTAAAATCTGATCAAAAGAGTTAAATATTCTTTTGAACTTCTTCCTCTTCTTTGCTAGAAACCACTACTCTGCATTTAATATTTTCTTTGCTATGCCTAAGTATGTTTATAACTCTCCATGCAACATAAAGGATTATTTTGTATAATCCTATTAAGTTCATATACTTAAATATATGCTTCTTACATTAAATAGGTATTTCTTATCTACTTAGTTGCAATTATTGCAATAATTTTGTTATGTCTGATATACACACATTTATATAGCTCCAGTTCTTTCATTTTACTGTTTTTATACTCCATTTTTGAATGATTGCATCATTTATATTGTAGTTTATATCTTAATATTAGGTGTGATGTTGTTATAAACGCTGTTCTTCACGTTTGCTAACACACAAAAATATCTCAGTGGTATATAGAAAGAAATGGAATTACCAGCTTAAGGGACTTGGGCAACTGCAACATAATTATTTAAGTTGTTCTTTAAAACAAGGAAAGCATGTTTAACAAATTGTGCTGGCAAAACTGGATAGCTACATGCAAAAAAATGGGCTTAGACCTCCACCTATCACCATGTACGAAAGTCAGATCAAAATGGATTAAAGATCTCAACATCAGACCACAAATCATAAGGTACATTGAAGACAAGGTCGGCAAAACCCTCCACAACATTGAAGCCAAAGGTATCTTCAAAGCTGACACGCCACTGGCCAAGCAGGTCAAAACAGAGATAAATAAATGGGACTATCTCAAACTAAAAAGTTTCTGCACCTCAAGAGAAACAGTGACCAAAATACAAAGACAATCTATAGAAAGGGAAAGGATATTTACGCAGTACCCATCCGATAAAGGGTTGATATCAAGGATATACAATGCACTGGTTGAACTCCACAAGAAGAAAACTGCCAACCCGATCAAAAAATGGGGTGATGAAATGAACAGAAATTTTCCCAAAGAAGAAATCCAAATGGCTCAGAGGCACATGAGAAAATGTTCAACATCACTAATCATCAGGGAGATGCAGATCAAAACAACCATGAGATATCATCTCACACCACAGAGACAGGCCCATATCCCCAAAAACAAAAACAACCGGTGTTGGCATGGATGTGGGGAGAAAGGGACTCTCCTTCACTGCTGGTGGGAATGCTGACAGGTTCAGCCCTTTTGGAAAACAATATGGACGATTCTCAAAAAGTTAGAAATTGAGCTTCCATTTGACCCAGCAATACCACTCCTGGGAATATATCCCGGAGAGGCAAAAATGTATAGTAGAGATGGCATCTGCATTTCTATGTTCATTGCAGCATTGTTTAGAATAGCCAGAATCTGGCAAAAACCAGAGTACCCCAAAACAGATGACTGGTTAAAGAAGCTCTGGTACATATACACAATGGAATACTATGTAGCTGTCAGAAAACACGAAGTCATGAAATTTGCATATAAATGGATCAATATGGAAAGTATCATGTTGAGTGAAATGAGTCAGAAAGAGACAGACATAGAAAGATTGCACTCATATGTGGAATATAATATAATTGAGAAGTGCAAGTTTGCAGTGATGCAATTTCTGGCAGATATTTCTCTGGACTTAGTTACTAAAATACTAAAATACAGAAACCCAAAACCTGAGGCCACTAGGTGCAGTCACTCGACCTCATACCTCTCCATTCTCAGCAATGGAAAACAAATTGTCAAATGCTTCCTTTTCAGCAGGTCTGACTTTAGGGGGGAGACTCTCCAAACTATAATAGTGAGTTTTGTTGAAATATTGAATGCAATCAAAGTGAAAGTAAAGTGAAATTTATCAGTTACACAGGCAAGGGGGAGCTAGGGGTGGGTGGTTGGGGGGGGCTAGGGGTGTGGGGGGACGGGGTGGAGCTATACTGTGATTCTTGGTGGTGGAATATGTGCACTGGTGAAGGGATGGGTGTTCGAGCATTGTATAACTGAGACTTAAACCTGAAAACTTTGTAACTTTCCACATGATGACTCAATAAAAAATTTAAAAAAATAATAAAAAAATAAATTGTTCTTTAAGTTCTAACAATATACTGAGAGTATCCCGCCCACATGGCAGAATCTGGCAAGCTATCTGTGGCATATTCCATATGCCAAAAACAGTAACAAGTCTCACAATGGAGACATTACTGGTGCCCGCTCAAGCAAATCGATGAGCAACAGGACAACAGTGCTGCAGTGCTACCAATATACATATTCACCAGCTAAATGTAAGTCTCCTATGGCTTATAACCTTGCCAATAATGTATCATCAGACTTTCAAATTTTAGTTAGGCTGATTAGTGTGATCTTTGTGGTGTCAAATTTCCATGATTATTAATGACATAAAGCATTTTCTTCTATCTTTACCAAAATTCAGATTCATCTATGAATTTTCTATTTTTATTTTTTGTTGAGCCCCACCCTTTTCTCTGCCCAGCTTATAAGATTTGTAGAATTTTGCATTATTACATATATTATTTCTTCAGGAGGTCAGGGACCTGTATACTTTTTAGCTATTGTTTCTCTATATTTTGAATCATGATTGTTTACATAAGCCTCCTTCAGAAATAGAAAATTAGAAAAGCATATTCTTAAAATGACCACTTAATTATTCTGACTCTTTTGGGGCCCTGTTAAGAAATATCTTCATACCATAACTTTAAGAAAAGTTTTACCTGCAAAGTTGTGAGATTCCCTGGGGCTGAAGAAAGCTTCATGGTGATGCTGTGCCAAAGAAAGCCCAGCCCATCTTTCTAAGAAGCATTTGTTATACCTGTGTATTTGTGTGTGTGTTTTATTTTATTATTTTTTTAAATTTATTAATTTTTAATTAGTGAGTCACAGTGAGGGTACAGTTACAGATTCACACATTTTCGTGCTTGTTTTTCCCTCATGCAATGTTTGAAAGCCCATCCCTCCACCAGTGTCCATTCTCCACCACCAATGAACCCAGTATCCCTCCCACCCACCTATTCCATCCCCCCACCCCACCCCACCTCTGTGGCAGGGCATTCCAATTTGTTCTCTCTTTCTCCTTTTGGGTGTTGTGGTTTGCAATAGGGGTATTGAGTGGTCATCATGTTCAGTCTCTAGTCTACTTTCAGCACACATCTCCCTTCCCGAGCAGGATCTCCAATCACATTTTACTTAGTGTTCCCTTCTCTATCTGGGATGACTTTCCCTCAGTGTGTGAGGCCAGCTTCCAAGCTATGGAGCCAACCTCCTGGTATTATATACTACTATTCTTATACCTGTGTATTTAACTCTCTTCCAAGAAAATCCCCTACAGTGTGGAGGAATTTTGTTTTGTTTTGTTTTGTTTTTGAAATATTGTTATTACCCTATAGGAAACCTTTGGATCTTCTATTACAGTTTGAATGAAGGGTTCCTACCCATTGGAAGGGCAGCTGTCAGGGGCCCACCAGTCCAGGTGCAAACACTTCCAGAACTCTGAAATATCAGGTATTATTTCCCCAATCACAAAACCTTATTCACAAACCCACGTCCAGGTTGGTGGTGGCCTGAGAGATACCCACTCTTAAGTAACTGAAAACTACCCTCATATGGCATTTTAAATTTAGGTCAAAACAAGGATTTAGATCCTGAATTTAGAACAGAATTCCTCTCTCTCATATGGTCTCACCTCCTCAAGAACAGCTTCACTTTAGCTAAGAGATTTTTCTCTCCTCAACTAAGATTTAGAATATAAGTAAACGGGGAGAGGGGGAGGAATTAGAAGGTAAAACTTTCAAAACTGAAAAATAGTACTTAGAGGAAGACCTTAGAGTACCTGCCTTTTGCAAGCACCTGATCACAATAAAATGTCTGCAGATTTCAACTTGGAGTTAAACATGCACTGATGTATCATTAGTGGCTCTACTGTTTATGAACTTGGGTGCTACATGTGGATTCAGACTACACCACAGCCAGGAGTGTGTGAGCACCACAAAAGTTGACCACTGGAAAGAATTGCAACTAAAAAGACGTGTGAGTGAGTGCCAGGGAATGCAATCTCTGGTGAGACTGTTCACAGCCTCAACACCAAGCCTTGCAAACATGACAATCATCTGTTGTATGCCTCAAATACGAGTTTGCATCCTATGAACAAGTGTACAAGCAGTGCAACTAAAGGAGTACAAACCTCAGTTCACACCATGACCAAGTGTGTGAGTGGGCACTGCAACCAGGTGTACATCTCATGGCAAAAACCACAACCAAGACCGTACAAATACCTCAGCCAGGCATATGTACCAACCCTGACCATTGCAAACAGCAGCAGCAACAAGGACAGTAAGGAGTGTGGAGTTTTTCTTTCAATTTAGAAAACATTGAGAAAAAATTCTCCCAACCAGAAAAAACTTCTGTTAAGGCCATGGCATACTTATCCTGCCAAAATTTATGAAATCACTGCATCTCAAGAACTTTCCTCCAGCATCAGCACTTAATTCAATTGGCATGGCCATTTGAGGCATTTGGGTAATGAAATAAAGAAAGAGATTGTTTGTGCTCTCAGAAACTAAGTTTGTCGTGTCACCTGATTTAAACACACCAAAATAGGGGAGAAAACTCTCTGGTATACCAATTTTTATGACTATAGAAATTAGGTTCTTTGTCAAATTGAAATAAAATCTCCACTCTCTTCCCAATTCTCTTGCCCATTACTGTCACTATAACTACTCATATCTCACAACAAGCAATCAACTCCCTTTTTTGTCTCAGTCCACTTACTGCACCAATAGTAAATATGTGCATGACCCAGGTGCTTCTGGTGTTTCCCTAATGCGCCCTTATTACACCAAAGACCAGAACACTTATATTTGCAAAACCTCCCTGGATAAGAAGACACGCAAGCTGAAATGTTTGGTATGGGGTCCAGAGAGGACTTCATTTCTATGTTGTGCCGTCTATAATTTCAGTTTCCATTCTTCCAATGACTATTATTTTAAAACATCTTTCAGCAAATTGAGCAATATAACAAAGACCTGTTTCATAACTCAAAAACTGATTTCATGAACTATAATAAATTGAGAAAATATATATTCCTCTTAAAGATCAGAAAAAAGAAATTATATTGGGGTAACTTTAGGACTGTCATAACTCACTTTTCTCTTGCTTTTCCCCCATGATATGTCCCTCCTCTTAAGTTAATGATTTTTTGAGGCTTCAACTGAAATAAGCAATAAGAGTGTTGTCATTCAAAGCTCAAAGTGAGATCCTGGGGTCTCTCAGACCTTGAAGAAAGTCTTATTTTAAAGGCTGTTATCTTTTTTCATGAAAGGAAGAAGTGAGACATCCTTTAAAATTCCCTTACCTTTCATGCTGGGAATCCAAGGCAGTACATTTTAATTCTAATTGTGCACTTTCCTTTGCTCTTCCTCAACAAACTTTAGAAAGGCAGATATTCACCTCCCCAGAGAGATTTTGTCCGTTCCTGCAGAGCTTGAGCACCATTAGTCTAACCTCTCCCGCTTCTTATAAAAAGTAACATGTACGGGTTACTGGGAAGAGCTGGTAGAAAGGGCATGCCAGCTACTCTTCTCACCAGCAACAGAGTCAATTATTTTTTATTAAAGTCTGAAAAGATATTAAGTAGATAAACCATGACCACCAAGGCCTCTGCCTGGAAAAGGAATAGTGGTCGCACTCATATTTATCTCTGTAATTGGATAAGTCCTTGATTTGCCTGAGAACACAGGTTTAGAGTCAGTGAATATAATGTCAATTTAGTGTTGAATAACAATGACGGAGGGTTTGAAGACCAGTGAGTTTCAATGGCAGGACTGAGGAAAGATCTTTGAGAAACTGATATTTTCCATGCCTGCTTAAACCTTTAACAAACAAGATTTTACATTAGAGAATATTATGCTTGATGATGAAAAATGAGTATTTGTGGCCTAAATGTAAACAATTGAGATCCGAAATAAAGTTTGCATGACAAGACCGAGATTCTGTTCTTGTGTCTGGATCGGAATTTTCTTCAACAAGTGCTGTTTTCATGAATGAAAAGAAAACTTTCGTTGATTTAGATTGACAGTCAGCAAGCTGAAGAGTCCCAAGTGTGTTTCCTTCTTTATACTATAATTTTGGGCGTTTTATCCTAGTATGGCTTTGATTTCCAGGAAGCTTAGTTTTTAAAAATCTCCATGGTCTCTGATTAAAAGAAAATTTTCCCTATTTACATAAGACTCAGTATTCTTTTAAAAACAGATATTAAAAGTTTTGCCATGGAATGATCTAGATTTCAAGATTTGACCTCATGAGTTTCTATTTTCTTTCCTTCATTTATACTACTCTCTGTCCCTAACAATCAATGGATTCAAAACTATATTGCTTGCCGTATGTCAATTTTATCCTCGGGGCTAAACTTCAAGCATATGGGGTAACACAGAATTTCAAAACAAACTCTGCAAGAACTGACTAGAAAGAAAGAGTAATAAAATAAACATGGAGATGACACAAAGTTAAAAAATCATTTAAATTCCATTTATTATTAAAATATTTAGTTATTTATTATGTAGTTATTATATACCTGATAACACCAGGAATAGGAGATATGTGGGTGAACCTTACAGAGACTCCTACCCTCATGGAACTTACATTCTGACAGCAATTTGTTGTTGTTTGGAGAATGGAGGTTTGAGGTCACACTCAGTGATGCTCAGGGTTTACTCCTGACTCTGTGCTTAGGGGTCACTCATGTTGGTTCTCAGAAGACCATATATAATACGAGGGATCAAACTGGAGTCACCTGTATGCAAAGAAATGGCACCTTACCCCCTGTTTTATCTCTATGACCCCCAACTGGGTTTTTTATTGCAGAGGTTTATATTTATATTTATTCAAGGCATTCATAATGCCTTGAATTTCAAAATCAATCCAAATTCTTCACTATGTCCATGATCTTTTCTAAGAAATTCAATCAAAATATACAGCATGAAAGTTCTGCCATTGAATTCTAATTCTAACTACCCAAGAACATCTGACGGATTTTACTCTTTTAGCCTCTCATCAAGTCCACATTACTTTTCACTGCGAACTACAGAGCTACCAGATGCTGGAGTGTCACACATCCATGCAGTATGAAAACTGTTTCTCACATCAGATACAAATTTGTAATTTTATCATCAACTAAGAGTCAGGGCCACTGGTAAGTAAAAGGATGTTTACATTCACAAGAAGCTAAAGTTGGGCGGAAGACGACTTAATTCAGTCTTGAGGAAAATGAGGAAAGCTGGACCTTAGATCCAAATCTTCCTCAATTAACTTTTGTAGTGTGCATGCATGTGCATGCATGAAAATAGGTACTACAAAATAGAGGCTGTGTACATTGACCACTATACACTGTGTATTGACATTATAGAAAATACATCAAGGATAGTCTATATCATTAAAATGACTTCTACTTTGGGAGTGAAAAAGTTCCCTTAACAATTCAGGCTACATAATCATTTTTAAGAACAAATATTCAAGATACTCTGGAAATTCAAATCCCTGGGAAGATGAGAATTGAGGGCTGGAAGATGACAAAACTAGATTTTGTACTAGAACATGTTAAAGATAAGATGATTTCAGTTCAGAGCTCAACAAAAATAAGCCATGGTACCAATAAAAAATTCCAGAGAAATTATCAAGGAAATGAGAAGTAGATAAAATAAGTAGAGAACAGGATATGTTTCCTATCATCTTAGCACAAGGTGAATTGATTATACAGGTTCTTGGCCAAGTTATATTTGGTCACATCTAATTTCTTGAAATCTCTGGGCAGACGATCTTTCTTTGCACAAATAGGATGAGAGCATAGTGAATTTTTAATTTGAGATAATGGTAATGCCAAGTAAGATTAATGAGGTATCTGCACTTTCTAGAGTTGCAACATGGCTTTCTACATCCATTTCCCAATGATTGGTAAATAAAACTTAAGATTTATGTTTTGTAGCCTACTTCCAGGTCAGGAAAGCTCTAAGATCAAGGTAATGCCATGATCAAATTCCAAAAGAGTAAACTGCAAAATACTCAGGAAGAAAAAGGACTTAATATCCCCTTGGTAGACGGTGTAAGAGCAAATATTGCATCAGGAATCATATATATACATATATGTGTTTGTGCATCATATATGTATATATATATATAAAGGCTGACAGTGCCTAATTTTGTAGCAATCAGTGCATCTATATCAAACAATAATGAACATTCATGTTGTGAAATAATAAAAAATAAACCCTAAAAATCATTTTCAAAGAAAAGTCTGGTTAAAAAATTCACAAAAGCTTCATATAAAAGAGGGTTGAAATGACTATAGGTATTGACTCTGAAGAAGGAAAAAAATTAGGACATCACAATCATTATCCCTTTAACATGAAAAGGCCAGTGGTGGCAAATAGGGTCCAGAGACAGTCAACTCTGTCAACTCAAAAATCACCTCAGACACAAATCTCATTATAAAATCTAACTCTAATAATCATAGTTGTTCTGTAATGAACTCAGTAATTGTACCAGGGAAATAAATTGTTAGATCCCTCCTATTGAAGGTATCCAAGGTGATGAATGACCTTTTGGAAAGTAAGGTAATAAAAGACAAGAGGAATGATCATAAATTAGCATCTATTCTATGCTATGACTTTTCATCTCTTATATAATTTAACTCCTGCTTCAGTGAAGTGGGCATTATTATCCTAGTTTATAGATGAGGAACCTGAGGCCCACAGAAATAAGGTTACCTGAGGGTATACAATAGAAAGTGATAAACCAGAAAAAGAAATTAAGCTCCACAATTCCTTCCAAAATATATAGAAGCAATGAAGTAAGGCCTAGTTGTCTGTAATGAACAAATGTGTAATTCTCTAAATATTGAGAGCTAATTCAGATTTAATGACATCGGTAGGCCCAGAGAACTTTGGCAATTAATTTTTTCTGTGTCTTTCTTTTTAATCTTTAAACTGAGGTTTAGAGAAGCAAAGTAACTTGATTAAGCTTCCATACTGGAACTCTATCTGAGCATAATTTCCTGTGATTCTATAGTTCAAGCTTTAGTTCAGATCACCCCATGCTAAGTGTTCTTATTAACAAACTATTCAGAATAAGGGTGGAAAACTTTGGGACATAAGATTAAGAAAAAAAGGGGGGACTATGTAGCATTGCTTAACAAATGAAAACAAGAAATCTTTAAATTCCTTGGGAAAAGATATATTTAGCATGCCCAATAGATTTTTATTTTAATATGTGAAATTATGAGACTTACTCATGAGCTGCGATTCTAAAATAAGATAGGCCCAGAATCTGTTCTCATTCCCTTACTCCTCAGAGAGTTTACCCTCTTAAAGTAAAAACCAGCCTAGATAGTACCAGCCTAGATAGTTTTCACATTCTATTACCATACACTCTTTCTCTAGTATAGTGGAAGTCCCACCCCTTTTCTCCTCCATCTCCCTAAGTCACTGATGACAACGAATGTTTTATGACTGAGTTTGAGTTTGTCTACATTGTTGCGTCAGCACTTCAGTCCATGTCAGTTAATTTCCTAGGAAGTTAGGTGCACTGTATTGACCAAAGGAGAACATGCAAAAGAGAAAAGCTGACAGTGACTAATTTTGTAGTCGTCAGTGCATCTATATCAAACAAATTTCATATTCCAAATAATGTGAAAGTTTGTGAAGAAATGGGCTATTTTCAAATGTGTTGGGCATATTTAAAAGGACAAAAAAGAGACAGTCCAGTGACTTGGGACTAGTGAGAGAAATTCTGTTACCTCTCATAGTCCCAAAAGAACAAGAAGAAAAGGCAATTTCTAGATCCAAGGTGGAAAATAATGCATAAAAAAAGCATCCTTGAGAAGAACCTGGACCCTCAGTTTAAAAATTCAGATGATAAATTTTGAAATGAAGGAACTGCAATAATTTCTGGTATGGAATTATTCTTCTACCTTCTTAATAACTTTCAGTTAGGACACCCAAATCTCTTACAGAGAAAAAAAAAGTTCACAGGGGATTTTATAAGGAGAAAATAGGTTGGAAAATAGAGTTGGGTAGGTATAAAAAGTAACCTAAAGGAACCAGAAAATCATATAAATAAACAACTATGAATAACTAGCTTATTGTAGCACTGTCCTCCCATTGTTCATCGATTTGCTTGAGCAGGCACCAGTAACGTCTCCATTGTGAGACCCGTTGTTACTGTTTATGGCATATCCAGTATGCCACAGGTAGTTTGCCAGGCTTTGCCGTGAGGGTGGGGTACTCTCGGTAGCTTGCTGGGCTTTCTGAGGGGGAAGAAGGAATCTTCAAACCTGGGTTGGCCATGTGCAAGGCAAACGCCTTACCCCTTACCCGCTGTGCTATCGCTCCAGCCCCAACTATCTTATTATGATTTAAAAACACTGTAAGACATTGGACTCTAATGTTATGAATCACAACACAAGAATATTTGTCCCTCTATTCAAATCATTTTAATGTCTTCTCCAATGACAATTGGTTTTTCTTCAATATAAAGGGTTAGTAAATATGACCAACAAAAACTTAGTAATTTAAAGAACAGTCATGATACATAGGAGCTACTAATTGTGGCCCCTTAAAATTCATATATTGAATCTCAATATGTCAATATAAAGATAGGGACTTAAAAAAGTAATTATGGTTAAATGAGGTCACAAGTGTATCACTAATCTTCCACAACAAGTGTCCTCACAAGAGGAAGGATATCAGAGAACTCTTTTTCTATGAAATCAGAAGAAAAACCATGCAAATACATAGCAAGAAGGTGGCTACCTAATAAGAGAGGGCTTACCAGAATTCAAATCAGGAACACTTTGATCTTGGATTTCCAGAATCCACAACTGATTTTTCAAAATGTGTTGTTGAAGCTCCCCAGTGAGCAACAATGGTGTGTAGAATCCCTGGACAACCATTACAGTAGGCTTCTAACATTTTTCACTTGGCTTTATATGAGTCCTTTCTGCTCCACTCTCGCTGGGGCCTGAAAGACTCTATAAGTGCATTCTTTTATTTTTTTTCTTTTTGGGTCACACCCTGAGATGCACAGGGGTTACTCCTGACTAATGCACTCAGGAATTACTCCTTGCGGTGCTCAGGGGACCATATGGGATGCTGGGATTCGAACCCGGGTCAGCCGCATGCAAGGCAAATGCCCTACCCACTGTGCTATCGTTCCAGCCCCTATAAGTGCATTCTAAATGCAGGGTTCAACCCCAAAATTCTCCCTTGAAATGTCAAGTAGTTTTGCCCCCAATACAGTTTTGTTTATCTATATCTTTGGCCATGAAACAGTAACCCTAAAATATCAATTTCTCCTAATTCTTAGTGCTATAACTATAACTAGTGGCATAACAAGTTGGGCATAAGGAAATGAATTTTGTCGCTCATAATCCAAGACTTAATAAAGTGCAGACTCTCTGTCTTGTTATTCATCACAGAAAGGCCTTTTTACTTCTGCCCATTGAAATATCATTTTATTTGAGGAATATACCCTCTAGATTTTAAAGTAGTTAATATCATAAATTTGGACTTTATTACATAATCTTATAATGGATCTACTCTCCTGTAAGATAATGTTTTGAGGATCTGTTTTCTTTATATTTAGCAACTATAAATCTCCTTCAACTTAAGATTTGGATATGATAACATCCTTATAGCCATCTTCTCTAGATATTATCATTCAATCATTGACTTAAGACATTCTGTATGACTTACTGGTTACTAACCAAAACATTTCAATTCGGTTTGATGGCCACTTACCCCAAGAGTTAGTCCTAAATAACAGCTGAGTACCTAGGATTTAACTATGCCCATTCATGGCTTGTTTTTTTTTCTCTCTGACTTCTCATTGTCCTTCTAGCAGATCTTGTGGCAGAGTCTGTATGAATTATGACAAGCTGCAAAATCTAATACTTGAGCATGCTGGCAAGTTTGATTATTTTCTCTACAATTCCAACAAATGAGTGGAATAATGGAGTTATCTATCTGCAGGATACAGTTAGGAAATGCATTTCCCTAAGAAATCAAAATGTCAGTGCAAGATAAAGCACCTAGACTTTGTTCAATTCATCAAACATTCTCTCTTATTCTTTGAATTTAGTGGAAGAAAATGTCAGTTGTGACCAGTCTCTCCTGGATCAATATTAGACTTCCTAACTCTCTGAAGAGACTTACAGAGACAAAAATGCGATGACCCAAGACTTCTCCTTCTTCATGCCCCTGGGTCTCTCTATAATAAACTGCAATGACCAATAAGTAAAGGCTCATAATATGGCCACAGGAGAGAGCTCTACCCGGATACCAAGGTCTTTCCATCTTTCAGGACTGATGAACAATGGAAAAAAAATAAGATACTGTTAATCACAACCACATGATGCTTTCTGTTAAAATGTCAATGTCAACTGAGAAGTTTTAAAACATAATTTATTTAAGGACTGCACTCACTTGTGCAGTATAGAATAACATCACATGAAGCTGACACCCAAGGACCGTAGATACAAAAGACAGGAGGATTACCCCATGGCTGGAGGATGGCATCATGAGCAGAGGGGAAAGGCAGATGGAATGGAGAAGGGATTACTAAGAAAATGATGGCTGGAGGAATCAGTCGAGATGGGACGTGCATGCTGAAAGTAGATAATGGACCTAACATAATGACCTCTCAGTGTCTGTGTTGCAAGCCATAATGCCCCAAACTAGAGAGAGAGTATAGGGAATATTGTCTGCCATAGAGGCAGGGGGAGGGTGGGAAGGGGACTATATCAGGGATATTGGTGGGGGGAAATGTGCACTGGTGGAGGGATGGGTGTTTGTTCATTGTGTGATTGTAACCCAAACATGAAAGCTTGTAACTATCTCACAGTGATTCAATATTTTTTTTTTAAAAATCCTTAACTTGAGAATTTAAATGCCATAGGGTTTTTCAAAATATGTCTGGAAAAAAATGTATATGCTTTGAAGCATTCATGCAGCATACCTTGTTGAGATACATTAGATATCATAGAAAGGGGAACATATCTGTATACCTATTGCTCAGGTTCAGGTTTGTGTTACGACAAATTCTGCTCAGTTTCTGCCAATGACTCATATTGTGATATATCCTCTCCTGTAAAGATAAAGTAAAAGATAACTTGAAGGGTTGCCTTGAGTGTAGGTCTCTGACAAAGAGTGTGAGAATAAATACCTTTCTCTTAGAAAAACAAATTTCCAGAGAAACTGCCTTCCCATACCTCCATTAACCACACTACCTGGGTAGAAATTTTCAGGAAATCAGTTTTCTTGAGAACCAGTAATCTGGGTCATTACCCAAGGCATTTTCTTTTCACAGTATTTCATTGTGTTCTTAATACTAAATTAAGGTGTCTCAAGTGTCTGGGAGAAAAAGTGAACCTAATTCAATGATATAATTCCCAGTTTTTTAAAACCTGAGCAGAAATACTATCCTGTGACTGAGAGATAGAGATGTGTTTCTGGTGGAAGTAAATGCTACACACTGTCTCAAAAGACAGCTGAGCAACCCTTGGTTACAGAGAGTAAAGAAACAGCAAGAATCTCTTTAGGATGGTGATCTTTCATTTGTAAAGAGTTTAAAGAAGGAGCACAAATGCAAGAGAAGGGATTTCTTTTCCTTGGCCTTTCATACAAATAAAATCATGACATCTGCTCATATTACTTTATTAGTGATACACTATCTATTAAAGTCCTTAGGAAGTAATTCTGCACATTAAGTGACTTTACACAGAAACACCTTATGAACACCAGAGGAGCAGAAAGATGTTAATTACTCCCAATGAGAATGGCTATGCTAGATCATCTGTTAAAAACACAGCACAATTTGCTTCTTTCTATACTCTCTCCAACATCAGTACCACAAGCTCTATATGCCATGAGTTGCAATTTTCAACCAGTCATCTCTGGTTTAGATCTTTCTAGTGAGAGGAATACATATGAGAGCTGAAGGTAGAGAAGAAACAAAAATAGTATTAATTCTGTGGCAGACACAGGCATAGTCATTGGCTTGAGAAAAACTATGCTAGGAATTTAGAGCATATTCTATTCAATCACCCCATTTGGTGCTGAAAGCACCTAATCAGTGACATTTTTAAAAAGTGTTTTGTTGCATGGTGACATCCTAGAAGTCATTAGAAGCTTTCTCGATCACTCCCCAGTCTATCTAATGGGGTTTTCTATAAGAAATAACATCATGATTGGAATTTCACAGAGCTTCCTGTTCTCCTGATAATATTCTATCTATGAAATAAATTCGTCTTTGAGATAAGTATGGACTGGCGTGGCAGAAGAAGTGGAAGTTGTGGATGGAAAAGACAGACGTAAATATTTCACCAACACTTTATGGGATTTAAAGTCAAAGTCCTACTCTTCTAGGCTACATTTTCAACAATATGACTATGGGCTATTTAAGGAAACCTGCCATTCTACCCATATGAAGATAATTGGATGAATTGGTGTGCATCTTTCTCCTTCTCTCCCTTGTTCTTTGTTCTTACTAAAAGAAATTAAGTAAAACTGATTCTAAGGAAGAATGACCATGATAAATTATCTTAAAAGCTAGCCTTTGTTCTTTCTTCCATGTTCAACTATCTAAAGAATTCTAATTTTTTATAGTCTGTCTTCTTTTGATTGTTTGCAACAATTACACTAGTTCTCTCTTTTTTATTTTTCTGGGGGTTTCCATTCTCAGAAACTATTTTAAGTTGCAGTAAACAGACATATATCATCCTAACATGTACACATGTAGCAGGTATTCAATCAACAATTTGCTGAATCTAGATTTAATGGCAGAACTTTTTGTTTTCAATCCCCCTCTTGACAATATCTCACATTTTACTGTCCTTGATGGCTGAACCAGCACATAAAACTAATGCTGCCACAAAACACTCTGTAATTCTGATTTCTATGTCACTCCTGATTAAAACTAATGGCTCTGAGCTCACCGTTTAAAGCAATTTAATCTGGATTGTTGTTAGAAACAACAGAGTGAAGTTCATTATTCCTTCTTTCCCAAAACAGAGCCATCAAATTCAAAAGAACAATGAAGTCTATTAGCTTTTTTCTTTTTCAAACTTGAACAGTCTAGGCTTTACAAAGCCCTGTCTTCTCCAGAGCATGTAGAAATGAATCCAACTGGCCCATCTCAATGGAAATTTAAAACACCATGAGATAAATTCACCTATTTTGGCCTGAAAGATAAGCCATCTGCCATGATGAGTTGTGAATCAGTTACCAAACATAATATAATATGCCAAAACATCATAACTTTAAAAAATTTCATTCTGAGGTGAATTTTATTCATTATGATATTCCACATTTGGGTGAGGGGGGTGGATGCCTCCCAAACACTGCTCAGGAGGCCCCACAACCACTCTTGATACTCAGCCAATCAGTCTGCACAGCTCAATTTGAGGGCCAAAGGATGTGGTGCTTCTCAGGCATACCATGCCGGGACTCATCAAGGTAATTTGCAGAAATCCTCAAAGCTCTCCAAGGCTAAAAGTAATGGTGGTAGGGGACCATATAGTGAGAAGACTCAAACCCAAGCCTTCAACATACAAAGCATGATCCCCATGAACCCATGCTATTCCATGACCCAACACTCCAATTTCTAATGAGTTGGTGAAAGAAGTGATTAATTGTTATTTCATAATACAATGACAGCTCTACGGAATAACTGACTAATAAGAATTAAAGTTCAGGACCAGAAAGATAGTTCAGAAAATATACTGAACTCAGGCTTTGCATGCAGGAGCCCCAGGCTTGAGCCCTGGAACTCTATAGCCTGTTGAGCACCTCTGGAACAAGTCCCACGCCCAGAGCCATGAGTAGCCCTGAGTATCACTGGGTGTTATCCAAAGCATTTTTAAAAATAAATTAAATTGGCAATAAGATTTTTTCTGTCATAATTTTCTGAAGGGGTATGTTGACAATATTCTCCATCAGGAAAACTATTTGAAAATTTTCCAGAATATTTACATGTGTATTTCAGTATAATGCACACTAGTATAATGCAATTCTATACTAGTGTGTTATAGCTAGCATGTTTATATATGTATGTTGAAGACTTCTGGAACCCAGCCACAACTATGCTCAAGGTCACTCTCCACACATTCGGACAAGCCTGACTCATGAAGGAACTGGCAGAGGAACCCAGGTGTGCGGGACCCGGGCCGAGATCTCCAAGCTGCTCCAAGGATCAAGACTGGGCCTCTTCCACCCAGATCCCCCATTTTCCAGTAGGTAAGCTGTCACACCCAGAAACTGCCCCTGGTGCCATATAATCCCATGAACAGCCAACATCCAGACACTATAAAACCAAGCCCCCGGAAGCTACATCTAATAGCCTAATTCTGGCTCTTGGAGAACTTGACAAGCTGCCAAGAGTCTATTGCCCCCTCGGGAGAGCCTGGCAAGCTCTCTGTGGCGTATTCATATCCCAAATACAGTAACATATATGCATACCTCTTGGAGAGCCTGGGAAGCTATCCAGAGTATCCCACACACATGGCAGAGCCTGGCAAGCTACCCGTGGCATATTCAACATGCCAAAAACAGTAACGATAGGTCTCATTCCCCTAACCCTGAAAAAGCCTCCAATCATTGGAAAAGACAAGTAAGGAGAGGCTGCTAACATTACAGGGCTGAGTGTAGTAGAGACGTTACTGGTGCCCACTAGAGAAAATTGACAAACAACGGGATATAGTGATGCATATATGTATAACATAAACATTATTTTTAAACACTTTTCTTAGCATGTAAACTTTGTGTTATCATTTCCTAACACCTAAAGGCAAAAATAGATAATTAGGACAAAGTCTCCTGGGTCATATTGCTTTCTAAAGATATTTAAAATAACCTCTGGATCATTTTAATTGAGGGAGAGACAGAATCTCTTCAGATCTTATTATACTGCCATTACCTTTAAGGTTGATAACAAAAAGCTCATTTTATAAATGAAAATGTTCACACTGTTCTTTTATCACTACTCACTTTTCCTTGCATTTCAAATAGTACTTTAATCTGTAATTAATCTGAAGTTTCTATACAGGAAGTTTAAAAGCCATTCATTCATCCTTTATGGCAAATCAGTTTAGTTAAAATTATGTAAGTGGTAAATCCACTTAAACCAGGTACACAGAAACACTAAAACATGACTATATGTTCAAATTGAACAAGTACAAGTCTTCCTGTCAATTTCCTCCTATTTTGAAATTCTGCTATTTCATCAGCTAAACATGGGTTGGGACTATCTAGTATGTTAAACAACTGGGGACACCAAGTCTACTCATTCCTTAAATATTAGTAAAATTCATCTTTTTAAATAAGAACTAGACACTCTAGTATTTATTTTCTAACCCATATTGAAATTATTAACCTTAAGCACCACTGAGTATGAAACATTTTGGTCAAGGACAGTGCTTTGCATCAGATAATTCATGAACCACAAAAAAAAAACAGTTTCTCTTCTCCAATTCCTCATTTGATCCCCTGTTCCATTTTTTAGAACAATGGCCATGTTTCCTCTACATTGGAAAAATATTAAAGGCAGAAAAATATGTCTATAGTACATTATTCCTTGGTACTTATCATCAAAATAAGTCTGTCCTAGGTTGTTCGGAAGACCAGGATCCAAAGGATTGCTTTGAGTTCTCTATTCATAGTGTATAATCCTTTAGTTGAGAAAAGTAAGAAAAAATGTACCTTTGGGGTCACTAGACCAGCAATTAGAAAACAAGAGCCTTAATACAAATTGGTGGGCCAGTCTTATTCTCAGAGCAGATCCAGAGTCATGGAATACATAAGCCTGAATTCTATTTCTCTGGAACATTAAGAAACTCTCACCAATTACTGTAGAGTATTTGAAGTTCCCACAGGTGAATCTTAGGAACAAGACACAAGGTACAATGCTCATGATGACACAAGCATACCGTTTCTCTTCATAAATCATTTAGACTTTCCAGCAGGTATGAGAGAGAGAGAAAGAGAGAGAGAGAGAGTGTGTGTGTGTTTCTAGCAGTTTTATCTCTGTAAAATTTCATTCAACTTTACAGAGATTTTTAGAGACACAGAGAAAAGGAAGAGAAAGTCAAAAGTGATACTTCTCTCATATGTCTTCATTACTCAGAATTGGCTATAAATGCACAAGTTTCACTAATCCATGAAAAAATGTAATGCTCTTTAAAAAAGCAAGGGGAAGGCTTGTGCACATGAACATGACATAATCAGACCGCTATTTTGGAAATAGCTCAGGCAGTGACTTTTTTTGGGTGAATGCCGAGTGGTTGAAGTCCATTCTCTTGAATCATCCTCATTTTCTGAGTTCTTTGCATCTCTCTGTTGAATTAAGTAGCCCACTTTGAAAGTGTAAGCTCTTTGGTCAGCAATTTCTGTTGTCTGTGTAGTATCTAGTTCTGAATCTATTTTCCTTCTCTAAGCCTGGAAGAATCACTCATCTCTATACCCTGGAGTTACACAGAGGCCCAAAGAAAATAAAGAGCTCAAGTTAAGTCTGACTATGTCCTGAGTTCCCAGGTCTCTGCAGACTTTGCTCCCACAGTCCTCCTTTTATTTCCAAAGGAGACTGGCTGTGTTTATTTTCCTAAAACTGTGGCATCAGCCCTCTCAGTAATAGACTCAGGAATAGGCTCGTAGAGAAAATAAGGGTTTCCATGTGTGACAAGGAGGGAAAGTGTGGTCAGGAAACATTTCAGCTCCAATGGTTTACTGTCAACTATCACAGGGTGAAAATGAGCTGAAAAATTTGAAAGAGACTGTCAGTGTTATTTCAATGATTTGGCTAGATAAAAATTCAACATCTTGTTTGTGAAAAACCCTAGCCAGATTTATATCTCCCTTAGCCATGAAAATAGTCAAGATAAGAAAAATTGGAAGGAAGACAGGTGAGAGGAGTGGAATGGGGGAGGAAGGAATGCATACATAGGGGCTGAAACCTCCAAGCCTGCTAGGATCAGGACTAGGTCTCTTCTGCCCAGATTTCCCATTTTTCAGTAGCTAGGTGGTCACACCACCCAGGGACTGCCCTCGGCACCTTTGAATCCCATCAATGGCCAACATCCAGAGACTTAAAAGCAAGCTCCCAAAAGCTACACCTTATAGCCTAGTTCTCCCTTTTGGAGAAGCTGGCAAGCTACCTAGAGTTTCCTGCCCACATGGGAGAGCCTTACAAACTCTCCATGGTGTATTCATATGCCAAAACAAGTAACAATGCTGGGTCTCATTCTCCTGACCTTGAAAAAGCCTCCAATGCGGCATCTTTGGGAAGAATGAGTAGAGAGAGGCTTCCATAATATCAGGGTTAGGACGAATGGAGACATTACTGAGACCACTCAAGAAATGCGATGATCAACGAGATGATGATGATGATAGATATATATGTGTATATATATACATACATATATAATTATATATATATATATAATTCCAGAGGGATAAAGGAAAGTATTATGGCTTATTCTATATCGATTGCCAAATCTTGTGATAAAATTTACCTATTTCTTATGAGTCCAGGTAAGTAAATATGCACACTCACCAATTTTAGATAGATAGGGTTGTGTTAATTTGCAAATAAAATGAATAAGCTAGACAGAATCTATAGGAGATTATGTCTAAGTATAGATTTCCATTTAAAATAACCCCAAAAGGTAAAATTCTATTTTCCCTACTTAGTCTTCGTAGAAAAACTCTCTCTTGTCTTGTAATAATTCAGGTAATCTACACCTGTTTAGACATTCTTTCTGTTTTCCATTGCAAACTGTATCTTGATTTACTTAATGTCATTATTCAGGAAGAGGCCAAATCTTGGGCACCTTCCCATAGGTTCTCTGTAGATTCTTCAGCTATTGTAGGGTATATTTGCAACTTTCTCTTTTTTCAATATTTATTTACCTTCCCTTTATGGTAAGATGTGCTTTTTGATATTAGGAATAAGAACAAAGTAACTGGTACTATTGAATAAAACACAAAAAGGCTCTCTTATATGTATTAGACACTTTTAAAACACACGGAGTCACACACAGACACACACATAGTTACACACACATGCCAGGAATAAGCTGCTACTCTCTCTAAATACTCCCTGAATTCCAACTACACTGAGCTCCCTGAGAGCTCACACATTCCAGTGTCTCCTGATGTTCTTGCCCAGTTCAGATCCTTTCCCATATTCTTTCCTCAAGAAAAACTCTCCGTCTATTATCATGACACTTCAGTCATGCCCTCTTGCTGCAAATTACCACCACATCTCAGGGTGCTGAGCATGGTTACCTCTGAGTCACACAGTACCCAGGGATACTATTTTACCATTGTCTAGGTACTTTATACAGTAATTACTTTTGCCCAATACCTGAAGATGATAAGCTACTAGAGGTCAATAAGCTTGTTACCTGTGTCTCCAAATCCTCTATCTATAATACTGAATAAATATTCTTTCAGTATCTGAGTGAATAGAGTCATCAGCAAGTCAGCTAGAAAGTATGGAATGGTTTTGGGTAATAGTCACCCAGAGTTCAGTGTATTCAGACACTCAGAGAAAGACTTGCTTTTGGTGACCTGACTGTTGCTAGGGTAACTTCTGACTCTCTGTTATTATTCTCTGGGTAGCAATAGGAAATGAACATAAAATCTATTTTGTGGAACAGCAAACAGCAATAGGTACCTTGAGGGTATAGTACCACAAACCCTTGATATTAATATGACATGCACACAACTATATCACTGACACAAACACCTAAACTTCCCACTTCTTTTTGAAACTCATTTCAATTCTAAATCATTCATTACAATTAATCTCCCATGTAGGTATGAATTCAAATAAGTGCTCCTAAACAGAGAAAGGCCAGTGAGGTTTAGAGCACTTCATTTAAAAAGAAATTATGTAAAATTAGCCTTTAGATAAATGACCTTCCAACAAGTATGGAAAAGCAAGGTTAGGCTGTACAAATTGTACACAGCAGTTGGTCAATACATGCTAATCTGTCTTGTCCCCAAGAGTACTTGATAATAATATCCAACACTGGCTGTCCCAAAAGGTATTGGTGCAGTTATCTACTGTTGCAGCAAAATAAGTAGCTGATAGAATCATAGGAGTTCCATAATCTTCAATATACTCTGGGTAGAGGGATGATTTTACTCTATAACCATGAACTTAGCTCAAAGAAATCCAATTATGAAAAGATATGAGAAGCAAATGTCATTCTCCATATGGTTGCTGGTTGGTTCCATCATGCATATTTACGTAGATTGAAACAAAACCTTCTTGGGAAAACAAGGACCCTGAATGTAAGAACGTTTTCTGGCAGGATTTGATGGATGTGCTACTTTGGGATGGAACCTTTCACTCACCAAGAAGTCCTGACACATGCCTGTGTGTTTTCTGAACATTTGATAGAAAGGTTACGAGAGGAAAAGGCAACTAGCATTGACTTTCAGCTGCTTGTATGAATGTCGATGGCTGCATGTGCCTTTTATCATGCAATTACCGAAACTTATAGAAACAGCAGCTCGAAGCACACTGAACTTTCACTCTGACCATTTCCACTAGCACCAACACAGAGGAATTTTCCTTCTTGGTGAGAACTCTAAATATCTGAGGTTCTTGTTTTGCAGGAGAAGGCACCCTCTTTGGACATCTCTGTGATGACATCCTGCTCAAGACAATAATAATTTTAAACAAACTAAAACCTTCCCAAGTTACTTCTACTTCTCTTTCTGCCTGTGAGGGCAAGTAGGTCATTCTGGAGAAGCTGTTTCTATGGGCCACCAATGTGCACTGTTCCAGGAGCAGTGATTCACGCGAGAGCTTATGAAAATGATTTTCTGGGAACAGAGACTGCCCCTACTTACAGGACTGCATATGAAAGTTCCCTATTTGGGGTCCAGAGCACGGACAGATGCCTGGAATATACATGGCACAGATAAATAAATGTCCCTATGCCCTCAGACATACATTGTTGCTTTCCTGTGAACCAGAATCTGGAAACAAGAGCTAGTAAATGTAATTTCCCCAGAGCAAGGTTTTCCCCCCAAACATGTCACCTCTCTATCCAAGCATTCCAAGCCCTTGGGACTTTGTCTTCAAAGTTCACTGACAGGTTTCCTTAAAGTCTTAGAGTCACATCAGTCTTAGAAAAAGTAAGTGAATGGATCAGGAATCATCACCTCTCTGGATATTATGCAAAATGTTTTGCTTTTCTGAATATATGCATTTTTTAAAATTTTATTTTATTTTTAAAAAGTTGTTCACAATAATTCATTGCATTTAATATTCCAACACTGCGAGTGTGGAAAGGTTGGACTGCAGCTGAATCTCACCAAAACAATGTTAATGAAAAACTAACTAGTCCCTGATGTTCCATTTGCTCTCAACGGAATGAACATCTTCAAATACAGCAGCTATGTGTACCTGGGTCGAGCACTCAACATGAGGAATGACTTGGCGCCAGAACTGAGCAGGAGGAAGAGAGCAGCGTGGAACACCTTCAAGAGCATTGAAAAAGTGGTTTAGAGAACAAAGAACCTCCAGCTCCAGGCACATCTTTTCGACTCCACTATTCTTTATTTTATTTTTTTTTAATTTGATTGAATCACCGTGAGATAGTTACAAGCTTTCATGTTTGGGTTACAATCTCACAATGATCAAACACCCATCCCTCCACCAGTGCACATTTCCCACCACCATTCTTCCTGCACTAACATACCTCAGAGACCTGGGCCCTATGAAAACAGGATGAGAATGCTATTCGGGTATCCCAAAGAGGAATCCAAAGAGCTATGCTAGAAGTATCACATTTCACTCAAGTGAGAGAAGAAATCCGGAGTCCTGACCTCTGTCGATGGTCAAGAATCAAGGACACTGTCTCAGTTGCCAAGGCATCAAAAATCAGATGGACCAGACATGTAATGCGATTCAGAGATGACCGCTGGACTAAAGTTATTACCGATTGTATTCCACGGGATGTCCAAAGACCGCGTGGCCGCCCACCTACAAAATGGTCAGACTTCTTTGTCAAAACCCTGAACGAAGGGTTTGAGGCTCTTCGTGTTCCTGGAGTGAGCAGATACCATTGGGCTACATTAGCATGCAACAGGTAAGAGTGGAGACGTTACTGGCGCCCGCTCGAGCAAATCGAAGATCAATGGGATGACAAGTGGTACAAGTGATACAATATTCCAACACCAATCCCACCACCATTACACCTTCCCTACCATATTACACCATTACACCTTCCCAACACCATATGTTTCCACCATAAGCTCAAAGCCTAGCCCCCGAAGCAGAATCTAAATAATTTATTTGTATTGCTTGTTATGAATATTCAACTAAAAATGATCCAGAACTGTTTCCTTAGAGGAAAATGTGTGAAGATTGTTGTATTTCACCCTGGAGCCATTAAGCCCTTATCTTGGTTACATCAGTGGTGTAAAAAGTGTGAGATCTCCTGCGACCATACCAGGAATTCTAAAATTTTTAATTTGGTGATACAGCTGAGCTTAATTAAATTAATTTTTTTAAACTGGATTTTAATTTTGGGGTCTGGAGGCATCTCTGTGGCATGTTGCTCATGTTTCTGTCTTCTGAGAGATTTATTTCTGAGTCTGCATGCATAATTTTCATGAAGAAAATTTCTAGTTTAAAAAAATCAGTTTAATTTTTTTTTTAATCAGGTTGTTAATTTTTTTAGCCTCCCAAACAGTGCTCAGATGTGGGGGCTGAGAGAAGCACCCGTAATTCTCAGTCAACCATACTATCATCCAGTCCCTCAATTTATGTTTCTGAAAACATAAAATTGTTCCCAACACTCTGGATCTAAGCATAGCTTAGTTTGCTCGGTGCCTCCCAGGATATGCCCAGGAGGCCACAGCAGCCCCTGCCAGCTAATCACAAATGGCCCAACATATGCACACAAGGATGCAGTGCTACTCAGGCCCTCTGAGACAGGGACCACCAGAGGCACCTCTATGGTGTTCAGTATCCACCAAGTCCACAGTTGGTGGTCCTGAGCAATTCTAGACTTGCACTATGTGGTGCTCAGAGGCCATGCAGTGGCAGGAATTAAACTGGGTTTGGGCACTGCCTGTGCCCCTAATCCCTGTACTAACACCTCAGTCCTAGACTTTTTTAGCTCATTGTTGCTTGGTGGTTTCCATAGTTTACTGTTGTCTCCAGGATCTGGCACTACCATAGTTAATTTAATTTTTTGGAGAGGGTATTTTTGCATTTTTAATTGTCATTCACTTGAATTCCTCCATTTCCTGTGTTGCTCTAGGCATCCCAGTTACCTCTGTATAAACAACTCCTGATCCAAATTATCATTCAGAAGAAATGTTTCATTTCTCATCCTGAGAGAGTTATTGGCAACAGAGTCTGTGTGCTTATCTCCTCTGTCCCCCCAAACACCAGACAAGACCAACAAACCTTGTTTTCTTTTTAAATAAAGCATCCTACCCTGTCATATTCCTCCTGACAAGACAGTTTTTCTTCGCCTGTTTGCATGTCCCTCATATTCTTTAAGATATTTGCTGTCAGGGAGATGATGCCCACAGCAGGGGCAACTGTGTGAGTCCATGCTTCATACAGATCCCTCTGTCACCCTGAGTGATTTACAGCAGTTCTCAGAGAACAATGAGTGTATCAATGAAAGGGCACAGCCCTTACCAACCCTTGTGATAAATGTACAGAGAATGTGTTCCTCTAATAAACTTCCACATCAAGGACACCAAAAATGTCCAACAATGACACTGCTGTATAGTTTTCAGGTTGCATAAAGACATTCAAGTGTTGATCTTTGCAATGAACCTATTAACTTGACAGGTAAGGTATGAGAGCCTCCTGTTATAGTCGCAAGAAGTGAAATTTCATTCAAGAAATGAAGGAGGTTGAGATCACAGCACAGAGTAGGTAGATACAGAAGATTAGACCCTGGAGGGTATTCTGAAAAATCAAATTCGAGTTATAGGTCAATGTGATTAGACTATGTCTCAAATTTGAGAGTAGAAAAATTCAACATAAATGTCTTGTAATCACACTTTGATAGGAAGTCTCAGTTTAGTCTCTAGGTCTCAAGGCCAACAAGGTAGACTTTCAGTTTCCTGAGTGGTGAAACCAGGTGATGATTATGTAATTCTAACATATGCCAATTTTCTATAGCATGTGCCCTTTAGGGAAGTATAGAAATACCATACTGGGAGCAGTGGGGAATGCTTACACAGGTAGAAGCAGGATAATGAAATATATGGGCATGTTAACAATAAATTAGCTTTGCGATTGGATAAATTTCCTGGTGCACATAGGTAATATTAAGGGGGATAGTATAAGCAGAGAGGTGGGATATGTTGGAGAATTCATAAAGGCAGCCATCTGGTCATAGAAATACTTGTAAAGAAATACGTGTGATCATTAAGCTATATGTGTGAAGAGATGAACAATAGAACATGGACGGTCACACAGGATCATGGAAGGAAATTGTAAGTAATCCAATTTATGACCTTTGGACAGTTCCAGGTGTGGGATACTGACCTGTGATTAAAATACATTATGTATCTTATACAGTGGCATAGTATGAGTTAAGGCACATGCATGACACGTGGTTCAAGAGCTTTGCATCCTGACTTTTGCACTGAACCCCAATGTCAGTTGCCTGTGAATCACCGTGGCCTCCTAAGTACCATCTGGGAAGTTTTTCCAAATTAAACACAGAAACAAAATTATCATAAAAAGCCAGAATTTAGAATTACTTCCCTATGCTATATCTTTCACTGTATTGTCTTGTTTAATTTTTTTTCTCCTTTCTTTGCCCTTACATGTCTCATCCAACAGAAGCACTGAGCCAGTGAGTAAGACCTAGATGGAGACAACAGTCACAACTAAGAGTAAGTAGTAAATGAAGCAATCTTCAGAGTAGAAAGCAAATGGACCATGTGGAGGGAGAACTCCATCTTCTTAGCAAATTAGTAGGATAAACTTTGGGCAATTGATTTCCAACCAAATGGGATGTTGATATAAAATTAAATAAACAACTAAATCTTGAGCATGTGTTCATGAGGAGAGGGCTGTTTAAAATTCTGATAAACTGGCTACATTCTCATAGCCTTTAATGACAAATGCAGATGCAGTTTTATCAAGCTTTCAACAAAGTAAATATTACTTTCCATCTGTCAAGAATTGACCCAAATTGTTTTACACCATGCCAAAGTATCCTAGAAAAGTGATGCTTTTGCTACCCCAGGTAGAAGGAACCCAAGAGAAAATGGAAGAACAAAAATTAAAATGTCAAAGTATTTTGATCGAAGTCTAAATATTTTCAAGGAGCTACTGAATACCTTCTAATTTTTTATTTTGTTAAAACAAGAATAGGACTCCTATTCCTTTGTCATTATTGGGAAGATTGAGTCAGCTGACATTCAAATTCTTTTTTTTCTTTTTGCTTCTTTGGGTCACACCCAGCAATGCACAGGGGTTACTCCTGACTCTGCACTCAGGAATTACTCAGGGACCATAGAGGATGCTGAGATTTGAACCTTCTAACCTGGGTTGGCCGAGTGCAAGGCAAACGCCCTACCCGCTGTGCTATCGCTCCAGCCCCTGACATTCAAATACTTAATAAACTAGATGTGACTGATTTCCTGTGGGAAGTTTCTGGTTTTCAACATCAAGGATCATGGACTGCATTACATAATGGAGAGCTTGAACACAAGTTTGATATGGACTCATAGACTTGTTATATTGCTCCCTAGTCCTATCATTCTGGACATATTAATATTACTCCCCTCTCATGTTTTGACAGGGTAATGTAATGAATACTACCTCCTCAGGATGGCAGTGAGGATGAAATGAGAATTTGAGTATTTTCAGACAAACCTATTCTCTAATTCATTGATGATATTCATGTGTTTCTTTTTCAAGGTAAAGACAAGTAGATTCCATTTCACAATATGAAGCAAGAACTTTAATGATACTAAGAGCATATATATCAATTTTACCTCAAATTCTTCTTAAGTTGCAGGAATTAGGTATTTCAGCCATCGGAAGCTCACCTTTATAATTAATTTTTATGTAGCATTGGTCCTTATGCTGTATCCTTAACTTTATTCCTCACCCATACTAATTTCAAGAAATAAATTGTTTCCTGGCTTTTCCAATTCTGTGAATTCCAATAACGACCCATGACTTCCACTAACCTCCACAGAAGTTTAAAAAAATGAAAATAAAACGTCTTTTGCCTTGCTTTCACATGCTAAGAAACTGTTAGAATTTGGACACTGTCCAGTTGCCTCATTTAGTGGTGGTAGGAACCTTTGTTTTTAACCACCCACCCCCTATTTAGTTTTGAGCATTTATTATTTACCATTATTTGATGTTCTAAAATTCAGCTTATTGCTGTTATTGCCATTATCTTGTTTCCTTTTTGATTTAAAAATTTGACATTTTACACTACATTCTGCTATTGGTATTTAAAATATTGTTCTTTTTCTTATGATGTTTCTTTTTTTGATTTGCTTTGTAACCTCTAGTGGAATATAAATTATAGTCTGAGTCAGTATTTCCAGAATTTGCATAGAAACAATTATTTATTTTTATTATTGTTTCAGTTCATTTGCTTTTTTTTAATCTGATATGCATTTTTTGTGTGTTTGTCCATGTTTTTGAATAACTGTAATACAGGGGAAAGTGCCCAGATTGAATTAGTTATTATTCAATATCAGCCTGGAAAAAAGAAATCAACTTGTAAGAATTTCATTTAGAATGGCATACTCTGGGGCTGGAGATGTGGCTCAAGATGTAAAATACACATGTATGAAGCACTAAGATTTGATCACCAGCATCATATGACATCACCAAACATAGCAGAAACAAACCACGCACTTTAAACACTTAGAAATCCTGTTCCATCCTGGTTGAGCCCCAGGATTGTGATACTGAAGATTTAATATAGGTTGGTGGAGTGGAAGGCAAGTGCCTTATCTGTTTATTATCTCCTGGCCCCATAGGATTTTTTTAATGCTATTTAGTATTTTAGTATTTTTCAGCATGTTTTCCAGTGGAATATTGGTTGCTGATCTTTTCTTTACATTTGTTCATAAATTTTATAATTTTTAAATCTATTTACTTTAAGTACATTTACTATTATTTTGTGTAATTATTGAATGTATAAATAACTATCCTTTTGTACAAAAATGTTTTTTCAAAATATATAACTATTTTTACTTTAGTTTATCAAAATTATTTTATTTTAAACATAATTCTTAAATTCTTGTCTTATTTGGTCTTATTTGAATTTTATTGTTTTATTTATATATCCCTGTTATTTTACTTTATGTATTTTGCATTTACATTATTTTGTTCATTTGCATATCAGTTAAAATATTTAAAATTTCTACAGATCTAAAGTATATTTTCTCAAAACAATTAGCTCTACTAATTCTCCCTAACAATAGTAGATCTATGTTACTTTTTCTACCTTTTAAAATAAATATTATTATAATTAATTTTGGCTTGGGGACTATACCTATCAGTACTCAGGGCTTACTCTTGGCTCTGTGCTCAGGGATAAATCCTGGCAGGTCTCTGACAATGATTTGTGGTACCAGGTATTGAACCAACGTCTGCTGCATACAAAGCAAGAACCCTACCTGCTGCATTATCTCTTCAGTGCTACTTTTAATTTTAAACCTTGGAATATTTTTACTGTTTCACTTTAGTTCGATTAATTTTTAGTATATGCACGTACATAAAATCATTTGGGATTTTTATATTTAAAAAATATAATACATATCACTGTATCACTGTCATCCCGTTGTTCGTTGATTTACTCAAGCAGGCACCAGTAACATCTCTATCATACTCAGTGACTCAGATGTCCTTCATTAACGTCTCTCTATTATAAAAATATAATACATATATATTTTTAAATATAAAAATCCCAAGTGACTACTTTTTATGAAAATATGTCAAGATAAGCAAATATGAGAATACAACATGATTTACCAGCTCACTAGCCAGATAACTCTTACTGACAATTATTAATACAGTATAAATACCTGAACACTAAAAGTATAGAGAACTAGAGAGTTAAAAATAAATGTTGCCAAACCATAAGGCACATTGAGGACAAGGTCGGCAAAACCCTCCACGATATTGAAGATAAAGGTATCTTCAAAGATAACATGCAACTCGCCAACCAAGTGGAAACAGAGATAAACAAATGGGACTACATTAAACTAAAAAGCTTCTGCACCGCAAAAGATACAGTGACCACAATACAAAGACAGTCTACAGAATGGGAAAGGATATTGACCCAATACCCATCAGATAAGGGGTTGATATCAAGGGTATATAAGGCACTGGTTGAACTCTACAAGAAGAAAACATCCAACCCCAACAGAAAATGGGCCGAAGGAATGAACAGAAACGTTTTCAAGGAAGAGATACGAATTGCCAAAAGGCACATGAAAAAATGCTCTGCGTCACTAATCATCAGGGAGATGCAGATCTAAACAACCATGAGATACCACCTCACACTACAGAGACTGGCACACATCCAAAAGAACAAAAGCAACTGCTGTTGGAGAGGATGTGGGGAGAAAGGGACCCTTCTACACTGCTGGTGGGAATGCCGACTGGTTCAGCTTCTTTGGAAAACAATATGAATGCTTTTCAAAAAATTAGAAATTGAGCTCCCATTTGGCCCAGCAATACCACTGCTGGGAATATATCCTGTAGAAGCAAAAAAGTATAGTCGAAATGACATCTGCACTTATATATTCATCGCAGCACTGTTTACAATAGTCAGAATCTGGAAAAAACTGAGTGCCCTAGAACAGATCACTGGTTAAAGAAACTTTGGTACATCTATACAATAGAATACTATGCAGCTGTTAGAAAAAGTGAAGTCATGAACTTTACATATAAGTGGATCAACATGGAAAATATCATACTAAGTTAAATGAGTCAGAGAGAGACAGACATAGAAAGATTGCATTCATCTGTGGAATATAAAATAACAGAGTAGGAGACTATCACCCAAGAATAGTAGAAATAAGTACCAGGAGGTTGACTCCATGGTTTGGAAGCTGGCCTCACATTCTGGGGAGAGGGCAACTCAGATAGAGAAGGGAACACCAAGTAAAATGTGGTTGGAGGCCATGCGGGGGAAGGGTGATGCCTGCTGAAAGTAGACTAGACACTGAATACAATGGCCACTCAACACCCCTATTGCAAACCACAACACCCAATTGGAGAGAGAGAACAAAAGGAAATACCCTTCCACAGAGCCAGGGTGGGGTGGGGGGAGATAGGATTGGGGGGTGGGAGGGATGCTGGGTTTATTTCTGGTGGAGAATGGGCACTGGTGAAGGGATGGGTTCTCGAACATTGTATGAGGGTAATACGAGCACGAAAATGTATAAATCTGCAACTGTACCCTCACGGTGACTCACTAATTAAAAAATAAATTAAAACAAACAAACAAACAAACAAATAAATAAATAAATAAATAAATAAATGTTGCCCACTGTTTATTTCCTTTCTTTTTGCATTATTGTTAGGTTCATATAAATTTATTTTTCTCTGTAAATTTAGATGAAAATGTCAGAGAGATAGTATATGAGGTAAGGCAAGCAGCTTTGCAAGCAGCTGTAACAGCTGCGACCCTGGTTCAAATCCCCACAGTACATGTCCCCACGGCCAGGGGTTGTCCCTAAGGAGAGAGCCAGAATAGGTCTGCATAACAACAGGTATGGCCCACTCCCCACAAAGTACAAACTTAGATATGAAAACAAAAGATAAATTATTTTTTGTTCAAATCCACTGTCACTTTGTCTGCCGTGGAGGCAGGGGAAGGGTGAGAAAGGGTAGGGGGCATCCTGGCGATATCGGTGGTGGGGAATGTGCACTGGTGGAGGGATAGGTGTTTATCATTGTGTGATTGTAATCCAAACATGAAAGCTTGTAACTATCTTACGGTAATGCAATAAAATAAAATTTAAAAAAATAAAAAAAATAAATAAATTCACTGTCACTGTATCACTGTCATCCCGTTGTTCATAGATTTGCTCGAGTGGGTGCCAGTAATGTCTCCATTCATCCCTGTTGAGTGCTAGTGCAGGATCAGGGGAATGAGGACCGTGGTTGTTATTGCTTTTGGCACATTGAGTATGCCACGGGTAGCTTGCCAGCCTCTGCCGCTTTGTTTAAATTAAATAGGGGGAAATGTGCTAAAGTAAACACTATAAAGCCTTGGTAAACTGCAAAATCATTTTTATTAATCAAGATACAATATTTAGTGAAATTATCCTTGTTTTAATAAATATTAAAATAAAGAAATTGAATTAATTAGTCATTTGTTGTTAGTATCTTGTTTGGGAAGTTTGACACAGTAACATTTCTCTCCTGTGAAAAATAAGAAAAGTAGAACTCCTGCATTTTCCCTCATGTCTCATGTATCAATAGTCTTACATGTAACACTTGCCTTTTTTTTTGACTGTTTGGTTTTGGGCCACTCAGCGATGCTCATGGATAAGTTACTCCTGGTGGTGCTCTGGGAACCATACGGAACGCCCAGGATTGAACCCTGTATATAAGGCAAGAGTGCTACAACTATACTATCACCCTAACACTGCAATGTCTTCTCTGGCCCTACACTCACCTCCATTTTTTTGTCCAACTTTCAGGGTTATAATAATTTGTTGCCATGTATTTTGCATAAATTATAAGTGCATTAGTTATAAATGCCATGTGAACTATCTAGGTCAAGTGTCATCCTAAAGGACATTCACAGTGAAAATAGCTGAAATTCGGAAAGACCATTTTCACTAAAGAATAATTCTTCTTGGGGAAAATTTACTTGTTTAGAATGCCATATAGTCTAAAATTGAATGCTAACTTATTTCTGATTCTGAGTCTTAATGTCACATTAACCCTTTCTGTTTGTAAGAATTACACATTTTTTTGTTATGATCAGCCCCATTTGTTCACCACATTCCAAAGGAGAATTTGATTATATTCTGTCACAGTGTAGTCTTTTAAAAGAAGTTTGATAGCACAAAATTAAAATGAACAAAACCTCATTTAATCAATACTTGTTTAATTAGCTCCCACCACACGCAAGTTCCTACTGCATCAATATTTGTTTAATTAACTCCTACTGCTTATAACATATACAATATACCTGAATGTTATTAAAACTAATAAATTATAAAAGCGCTTTTTAAAAAATTTACATATTGTTGCAAGAGATTCCAAATTTTGAAAATTAACTGGTTGAGGTTGATATTTGTCTTGGAATTCAGGGAATGCTCCTCTTAGACGGTGCAGTTTGAAAATCTGTATACTAATAAGGTATTGTTAGCAAGGAATGCTGTGATGTGGTGGAAAATTGTGAAGAAAAAATATTTTATAAATGGCAATGAGGTCATAAGTAACTCTAGTCCTCTCATGTATTTTGATTATCAAGTACTTGATTGTGACTAGTGCAATGAGGGAAAAAGAGAATGTGACATAGACTGCTGCAGCTTTGAAAATTAGTTCAGATATTCATATTCTGAATATTAAGAATCTAATGTTACTAAATTTTCAGAGTATCCTGAAAGTACTCAAAAGACAATAGAAGGCCCTAAATAAAGAAATGACCTCGAAACAAAAGTGCCCAAAAGGAAGGAGAGAGAGAACAAAGAAAAGTGCCTGCCATTGAGACAGGCTGGGGGTGTGGAGGAAGAGAAACTGGGGACATTGCTGGTGGGAAATGTACACTGGCGGAGGGATGGGTATTGGAACATTGTATTACTGAAAACCCAATCATGGACAGCTTTGAAATCATGTCTTATGGTGATTCAATAAAGAAATAAAATAATTTTTTAAGTGCAGCATTCTGCCAGAAATATAGGCTGGATTGCTGAGAGGAGGCCAGATTAGACACAGAAACTTTATTAAGTTAGGTGCAGAAATAGAGATGACGCTAGCTGGAGTTAGGTTGTAAAAGTAGAGGAAGGTCTGCAGAAAAAAAAAAATTGAGAACTGTTAAAGTACAGGGGAAATAAATGATTTGGAAACTAACCCAGAGGGATTAAGATTTTAAGACAGGTATTTGTTGCTTCAATAACTAGATGAACCAGATGAACAATTAGGCAAATGCAATGTTGGAATAATGTATGCGTGAAACCATATCATTAACAGTTTTGTAAATCATAGTTCCTCACATGAAAAGAAAAAGAAAAAAATGAGTTTGTGGGACAGCACAACAGCATGAGATGATGTAATTAAAGGGATTTCCATAGGATTTCAGTAACTGTTCTCTTTCACTACCTTCAAGCCCCTTAAGAAACAAAATACAGGGATAGAATATGAAGACTGGTGCTTAACTTCAACTATTAGTTATAAAATATCATTTCTTGAAATCATAACATATCTTAATATAGTAAATGCATGTCTTTGGATTCTTAATAAATCTGAAATTAGTAATAGATTGCTTGGGTTTTTTTATACATGTCTGTGAAGTAAAATGAGCCAGGCTATGAAAGATTTTAGTCCAGTAAAAAGTGGTTTGTGATATATTATATAGGTAGTGAAATTATTTGTATGCTGTTATGCTAGGACTTAAGAGGGGATGTCTTGGGTAACACATGACAGTACTCAGGGATTACTCCTGTCTCAGTGCTCAGGAATCACTTCGATTGAGGTTTCGGTGACATTCTGAGGTGCTCCCAGTTCAGGGATTGGGCCAGTGTTGGCCACGTGCAAGGCAAGTATCCTATCCTCTGTGCTATCTTTTTGGCTCCTAAATGCTGTCATTTTCTGCCTGTTTCTTGAAAACATGTATATTAATAAAATAAGTTTTCAATTTTAATTTTATTTATTTATTTATTTGCTTTTTGGGTCATACCTGGCAATGCACAGGGGTTACTCCTGGCTCTACACTCAGGAATCCCTCCTGGTGGTGCTCAGGGGACCATATGGGATGCTGGGAATCAAACCTGGGTCAGTTGTGTGCAAGGCAAATGCCTTACCCGCTGTGCTTTGTTTATTTAATATTCTCTAAATTGGCAGAATGGATTTTGTAGTGGATTAAAGATACAAATGAAATATTCAAGTATTAAGAAATCAACATCTTTGTGCTGAAAGTCGATAAAGGACCAAACCTTTTTGATCCTCAGTATCTATATTGCAAACCATAATGCCCAAAAGTTGAGAGAGAATAAGGGGGAAATTGTTTGCCATAGAGGCAATGGGAGGGGTGGAATGGGAAGGGAGTGATACTGAGGACCTTGGTGGTGGAAAATATGTACTGGTGGAGGAATAGGTCTTTGACTATTGTATGACTGAAACTCAAACATTAAGGCTTTGTAACTGTACTTCATGGTGACTCAGTTTAAAAAAAAATTTAAAAACATGCTGGTGTTCTTGTTTCTAATTTAAAGTATTGAGCTCTCTCTATAATGTACATATATATGGAAAAAAGTTTCTATGAGCACTTTAAAGCTTCTGTGAAAAATGGAGAGTTAGAGTTTAAAACTGTTAAATCTTTTTTTTTTTTTTTTTTGCTTTTTGGGTCACACCTGGCGATGCACAGGGGTTACTCCTGGCTCTGCACTCAGGAATTACCCCTGGTGGTGCTCAGGGGACCATATGGGATGCTGGGATTCGAACCCGGGTTGGCCACGTGCAAGGCAAACGCCCTACCCGCTGTGCTATCGCTCCAGCCCCTAAAACTGTTAAATCTTTTGTGTGGTAAAATCTTATATAATTTCATTATTGTGATTCAATTGTCCATCCTGAATTAAAATATCTATACAAGTTATGCAAATCACTGTGTCACTGTATCACTGTCATTCCGTTGTTCGTCAAGTTACCCGAACGGGCACTAGTAATGTCTCTATTCCTCCCAGCCCTGAGATTTTAGCAGCCTCTCCTTACTCGTCTTTCCCAATGATTGGAGGCTCTTTCAGGGTGAGGTGAATGAGACCTATCGTTACTGTTTTTGGCATATCAAATACGCCATGGGTAGCTTGCCAGGCTCTGCCTGTGTGGGCAGGATACTCTCAGTAGCTTGTCGGCTCTCTGAGAGATATGTTTATATATACATACATATATATATAGTAATCTGTATTATTTGTTGTCTACTGTCTGAACTCCATCAAATATGGTGTGGTAAATATGGAAAATGGGTAGGAAGTGTCTTATAATGTGTCGCCGGAAAATGGCCTGCTTGGGTAGTGGGTAGTTGCCAGGGCTGAGTCCCTTGGGTCGGGGAGGGTTCTTACCCCCCCACCTGGGGCGCCCCAAGTGAAAAAAGGCTGGCACAGTCCCTATATATTATACAAGTATACACACACACACACACACACACACACACACACATATATATATTACTTATATATGTGTGTTAAAGGCAAAAGAAAATCTACAGCATATACTGGCAATCTTTAGTTTCCATGAGTGTCAGAGCCACTCTACTGTGCTAAAAGGAAATAATCTATGGACGCATAGGTACAATGAAAGTACATTGGTATGGTTAGCTTCCAATGAAACTACATTTATAAAAATATCCAATCATCCAGTCTTGGTTTAAGGGTACCATTTTTTTACCTCCTTTTCTATAAGCAGCTACTTGCTTACTTTTCATATTCTTCAGGATTTTATTTCAGTTGCCAGGTATTATAAAACATATTTGCAAGCATACTTTGATATATGCCCAGAAAATTTCTATTCATTATGTGTTTTCATTTTCCTTTTCAAGGCACAGGATTTGAAAAAAATCAGTGGTAGACTGAAAAATATAAGCGTGCGTGCAGAAGGGTGGTGTTTGTTCTGTTCAAAGGCTCTCAGGGTGGCATTCTCTCTCTCTCTCTTTCTCTCTCTCTCTCTTGCTGCTTGCATTTGGTGCTCTCGAGCCGCTGTGTATGAACCATATCAGGATGACTCCTCCTTTGTGCCCCACTTCTGTACGTGCTGCTGTGCTCTCTTCTGTCTCTCTATCTCTGATTCTGTAGTCTCTCCTCTGTTCTCTTCCAATCTCTCTAATCTCTCTACCAATCTCTTCTGCTTCTCTCTCTGGAGCCCTTCTTCTCTCTCTGGAGCCCCTCTTGCTCTCACTTCTGACCCTGACCCCATTCATGCAAATAATATAAATTATGTGTTCTCTTATTACTTGTGTTGGTTAAAAAGTGTAAATTTAAAAGCTGATACATTCTAGCAAGGAACACTGTGACCTTCAAGTCCAGGAAGGAAAAATTACATTGTTTAAGTGATGTTTTTGGTAGAAATAGAAGTAAACTATTTAACTAATTTGATGAAATTATTCATGAGAATATAAAGAATTCAGGCCAGAAGGGCAGTACAGTGAGTAAGGCACTTGCCTTGCAAGTAGCCAGCCTGAAGTTTGATCTCCAGCATCCCATTTGGTACCCTAAATCTAATAGGAGTGATCTCTGGGTAGAGAGCCAGGAATAAGCCACAAGCACTGTTAAGTATGATCCAAAATAAGAAGAAAGAAAGAAGGAAGAAAGGAGGAGAAGTGGAGGAGGATGAGGAGGAAGAGGAGGAGGAGGAGGAGGAGGAGGAGGAGGAGGAGGAGGAGGAGGAGGAGGAGGAGGAGGAGGAGGAGGAGAAAGAAGTAGAAGCAGGAGAAGGAGAAAAAGAACTCAAACTATGTGCCACAAACTCTGCAGCAAAGGACAGTAAGGAAGGGTAGAAGTGCTTTACTTGAAGCTTTCTTTTTGTTGTTTTCATATTTTTTAAAATTAAGAACTGTGATTTACAAAGTTCTTGATAGTTGGGTTTTAGGCATATAATATTTCAACACCAATACCATCAGTGCTGTCAATTTCCCTCCACCAGTGTTCCCTCCTTACCCCGACCCCACTCAGTTTCCACCTATCATTTTGACAGGCACATTATGAAGTTTCAGTACTTGCAGCTTAGATATCATATTTTCAGCTTTGTTGAGTCTGTGTTTTGGATATACTTCTATGGCTATATGACTCACCTGTATCACCCATATAACTGAATCCCTGTTACCTGTTCACTCATTACTTCCCATTCTCTTCATCCCCCTGAATTTCTTTCCTTCTTTGTCCTCCGCTCTCTCTAAACACTGGAGTCAACCATGATCTAGGCATCCCCCTTATACTGCAGTACACTTCTTCATCCAGTATTCTATATACTGCAGATAAATGAAATCATTCTGTGTTTGTCTTTCTTCTTCTAGCTTACTTCACTCAACATGATATCTTTCAGTTCAAACCATGTTGCAGTAAATCATATGATTTCATCGTTCCTTGCATTTGTATAGTATTCCATTGTGTCTATGTGACATGTTTTCATAATTTATTCATCTATCTTGGACACCTAGGTTTATTAAATATTTTAAATATTGTACTGAATACAGCAATGAATAATTGTGTGCCTAGGTCCTTTCAGAGTGTTTTTATGTCCTGGGGGTAGATGCCTCAAAATGAAATTGCTAAGTCATATGACAGTTCAGTTCTAAGTTTACTGAGAACCCTCTATACTGTTTTCCACACAAATTGTACCAAACAACATTTTACTTGAACTTTTTTTGGTTTTTTTGCTTTTGGGTCACAACTGGTGATGCACAGAGGTTTACTCCTGACTCTGCACTGAGGAATTACTCCCGGCAGTGCTCAGGGACCATATGGGATGCTAGAATGCAAGGCAAACGCCCTACCCGTTGTGCTATCGCTCCAGCCTGTACTTGGGCTTTCTTAATAGAACATTCTATATGTGCTCTTGTTGTTATTGTTGTTGCCTACAATCTACTCTTAGGAAGTCATTGAAGCAATTTATGTCGAACTTTGATATCCCTACAGAAGCTTTTCAGGCATCAAAACTAAAGCCTACAGGACCACTTCATCTCTATCTTCCTTCTCAGGTAACTATAAATCAACTTAGAACTGACCTACATCCTGTATGTGTATATGTCTGTATGTGCATACATATCTATCTATCTATCCATCTACACACATTGTCTATCCACATGCAATATTCATCGGATAGGGGATCACACCCAAGAGAACTTAGGGAAACATGGGGTGCTGGAGAAGCAAGCCTCAACCTCTTGCATTGAAAGCATGTGGCCTGCCCATATCACAATCTCTCCAGCAACTAAACCTCTTATTTGTAAAGAATGTAGGAATGCATCTTTTTTCTTTCCATACCTAGCAAAACAAAACCACTTCCTTTTGAGATAGCAAAATATTACAATCTGTAGGGAGCCATTTTACAAGCCCGGCTCTTATCCTCTAGTCAAGTGGAGGCTCACTTGGGATTTCTGTAACAAGGTCACCACTGTTGACTTTACTGATCTTATCAGTTGGCCATTCCTCTCACTAGCCAACGCCCATGCCTGATCTGCCCAAAGCCCATGCCTGATCTGCATTTTACTATTGTTCCTATGGGGGTCCAAGCATGCATACCGCCTCCTCCCACCAAGAGGTATAAGTATTGTAACTGCTGTGAATAAACTTTCTCTCTCCTCCTCCTTCTGGCTCTGCGTCTGTTCATTCGGTTACGTTCCCTCCTTAGCCCCACGAAGAGTCCTCCCTGTGGGACAGGATGGGACCCCACATCTGGCGCCCAGCGTGGGGCACTAGGGGACCACTGAACGCCCGGTCAAGTTCACGTCGGCCGACGAATTCACGGAAAAGTGAGTGTCTCTGAGGGTCGCCTCTCTCTTGGCGCACACCCTGGTATGGGACCGGGATCGAATACAGTCTCGTGTTCTGTTCATTCGGTTACGTCCCCTCCTTAGCCCCACGAGGGGTCCTCCCTGCGGGACAGGATGGGACCCCACAACAATCATATCCCACCAAGTGCTTGTGTTTAATTATTGAATGCTTTCTTTCAAATAATAATGTCATAAGTGATAAGACCCATATTTTGTTCTTTGCTAAGGTGCGAGGAGTTAGTAGATAAAAAATAGCTCCTGTGGCCAGAGATAGTTCAGTCGACTGGAGCACATGCTCTGCATACAAGAAGCCTGAGTTCAAGCCACAAACATCTCTGGAAACCACCCTTGAGCATTGAACTCAGTGCTCAGTAGGGAGTAGGGAGTAGCCCCATGCACTATAAGGTGTGTGCCAAACAAGTTAAGTAAATAAATGTTCCTAAACTAATACAAGCATATATAGCTTTCTGAAGTAATACTATAGTGTATATATATATATATGAATATATATATATATATATAAAATCAAAAGCAACACTGGGACAGAATGATTAAAGAATTCTCATTAACATATATGCTCCAAACAAAGGAACATCAAGATAAGTACAATAAAAATAAATAACAATCCTGAGATGAATATTGATGGCAATATCATAGTAGTAGGAGATTTTAATGCCACCCACTCACTATCGAATGGATTAATCAGACAGAGAATAAATTAGGAAATGGAGGAATTAAAGGAAGAAAAGGAAGCACTGTGCATAATAGATATTTATATGGCTCTCCATCCTTCCAAATTCAGTGCACATTCTTCTCCAGTGGACACAGTTCATCTTCTAGATGAGACTGCATACTGGGACACAAAGCAAATCCACACAAAATCCAATAAAATAAATAGAAACTTTACCAAGTGTCTTCTCAGACTGACATGCTGTGATGATGAAATCAACTATGAATAGTAATCTGGCACAACTCAGACACTTGGACACTGAATAACATATGGCTGAACAATCATTGGGTCAAAATTGGAAATCAAAGAAGAAATGAAAAGATTCTTGGAGAATGGAAATATGAGCCAGTAGAACTTATGGGACAAAGTAAAAGCTATACTCAGGTAAGTTCATAAAAATACAGAATATATGTTCATCAGGAATCAAGTGCATTCAAGCAAACCTCAATTAAAGTAGAAAAGAACAAGGAGAGGCACACGTGGCCCTGAGGAGTTAGTAGATAAAAAATAGAGATTAAAAAAAGAGAAGCACCCTGACCCTAGTACTGAGTCACTGGGCTGACCAGTCAGGTGTCACTAAGACAGGCTGCTGACACATTGAGCAGCACTTGGAAAACCACTCTCTTCCCCCATCCCCACAAAAATAATTAATCCCATTTCTTCTTGTTCGGAAACTATCTTTGTACGCACTCCTCTTAATTTCTTTATGCTTAGTATTACAGCTTTATTTCTGGCATATCTTAACTGAGACATCATAAATACATCACTACGAAAGCAACCTAAGCTGAAAAATTGGCCTTATTTTAAATATGCTGATGTATGGGATTTAGAGGTCTTACCTTACCTGACAGATGGCAAAGGAAAATGGTCACAGCTGATCTTTTCCTCTACACTTCAGTGCTTTGTTAAATAAGAATAAGCCTATTTAATTAATATTGATTTAACTCTGTCTGTCCTTGAGACATATTACCCTTTGACACAGTTTTACCTTCAAAACTGCCAAAATTGCAAAACTGCAAGATGGATAATAACAAAATTCAACTCCATTTCTAAACTTAGGGTCATTGTGGTTTGTTATCACCAATTCCCAGCTATTCCAGGTAGGAAAACATGTACTGGCAAGCAATATGTCTTTACTTATGGGTTCCAGTGATTAGTTAGTTTTGTCATACATTTCTCCAATCCAAGACACCCAGAACTTTAACTAGGGCTAAGGAGTCTGGGAATATTTGTTTTAGGATTTAGATTTCTGTTAGAATATGAAAACTTAATTTTGATAGAAATAGTAGCTAACAGAGAGAGAGGAACAGACAGAACACAAATGATTTGATAGAATTCGTAGCTAACAAAGGGAAGACAAACAGCAAATGATCTTACTCATCTGCTGAATGTGACGATATGTAGGATAACAGCCTCAGTAGTTTAGGTTTATTGGGTTACTCCCGTTACAGTGCTCCTATTCCTCTTTGTTTATTTGTAGCTTCTTTCTTGGTGTTCTGTTGACTTGTAAATAATGTTTTTCTCTTCTCCTTGAGTCCTTTGCATAGTTTATTCAGAGCAAGTCCTTTTTGTATGGACACAGGAAGACTTAACAAATGTTATGCTTTTGTAACCTGGGAGTCATTTGAATCTACATGATATTTTCCTCCAGGGCATCTGTTCTCTTGACCTAAGCCTCAGCTGCCCTTACTTCCTAGCACCCGCAAAGCACGGTCCCAACGTGGGACAAGAAGGACCCAGGGCAAGCAGTGAGTTGTGTGCTACCCTGGCATCGAGATGGGCCTGGCCAAAGTGCCTAATGCTTAACTATAAGTTAAGAGCTTGATCATGGACAAATGCTGTCATGATCCAAACAGTGATACTAGATTTGGACCCTGCTAGGGTGAGGAATGATTAATCTGGCCTGAGTGCTGTGGTCTGAGCCTGTGGCAAGATGTTGCCAGGAGAGCTGCCTTGCAAGCCTCAATGTATCCCTTGCTATGTCCATACAAAAATAACTAGTACTAAGATGTTAATGAGTTCCTGGACTAAGGAAAAGAAAAAAACCTTAAGAGTGAGGAAGGGCTTTGGAGTGCCCTGCCCTCAGGAAGGGCTTTCTTATGTTGATTTGGCTACCTGGCTGGTTGTAGCCTAGAGGGCAAGGTGGGAGAGAGAAGGAGGAGGAGAGAGAGAAGCCAGAGAGAGGCAGCAGTTGAGCAGTAGATCCAGAGAGAGGCCGGAGCTGGGAGTGCGGAAGATGAGAAAGATTGAAGATTGAATAGACGGTAACTAATCAGCAACCAGCTTGGTCCTCGTTCTTCCTTCGCCTGTCCTTGACCACCGGCCGTCCCGATCCAGTCCACACACTGCGGTTCCAGAGCACCGAGCGAGGGTGGTGAGACAGAGCCGCCCGGAGAGCCCGCGAGTGCACTCGCCCCTCGGTGTTTTTTAGTTTTTTACAACGATACAAACAAAAATTTTAAAAAAATAATAGTGTGAACTAATGACAAACCCTTGGTCTTGGGTTACAAAACTCAGATTACAAGACAGTTGTGAAAGGGTGAAAAAGTGAACTAGAAGTAAATCAGGATCACAGTGCTGGTGGTGGGGTGCAGTAACTGTATATCAACGCTATAAACAATACTTGCATTTAAACAAAAATGGCTGTTGATGATATATTTCTAAGTAAATAACACAAAGAAGAGCTAATAATTTTATTCTTAACTCTTTCAGAAGAGCTAAACATTTTATTCTTAATTCTTTTAGAAGAGCTAAATGTTTTATTGTTAATTCATTCTTATTTGATCATTTGGAATAAGGGCACAAGCCACAAATCTATGCTTAACTAAGGTGAGGCGTTTTTGTTTGAAGGCTTCCTGATACAGAGCTCATGCTTTGTCTTCATCCACGTTTCAAAGAACTAAAAGTCCCTACAAGGCTAAAAGTCCTTTCAGGTAAAACCCTACAAACACAGAAAAAACTCCCACACCCTACTATTTACTCCATTTTCAGCCTCATAATGTTAGGTCAAGTATTCTACACATAAATTATCTTATCTTTGTGTCATGATGCAGATTCCAGTAGCTTTTCTAACTTTGAAATCCCCCTACCGACCACTACCAGTTAGCATGCAACAAGTAAGAAGGCCACATATCTCTTAAACTGTCCAAGGAGATGACAATCACGAGAGAGTAGAAAGCACTCTTTTCAGCCTTCACCACCCTGAGTATCAATTTACCCATGAGCACCTAACATCCCAAACTGGGCAGGAGCTTCTGCAGTACCCTTTTGGAAGAGAGTAATCCAGAGGCTCTCTTCGTGGGGTAATGCAGAATGCAAAGTTAGAAGCCTTGAAGTTAAAAATTCTGACAACAGTCTCAGAATTTTCTTCTACTTTTATTTCTCATACCTATGGGCTGCATTTGTAAGTAATAAGACAGAAAACAGTGAGAGCAATGCAACAAAGGAAGGCCATTGCTTTGTCTAGTTTAAAGGGAGATGCATGGTTACTCAGACTGGTATGATATTCTAGTAAATCTAAACTATTAAGTTTGAGAAAGAGTTAAAACAAATTCAGTGGAAAGAAGAGGATTATTCTGAGCCAATAGATGCAGCATCCAGGGCTGGTAAGGATGATAAACTCAGCTCTCCAGTAGCCTTTTCTAGAATTGCAGTTATACTCCCCTAATTATTATTGCTTTGAGAATGGGATTTTGCAGGTTGATGTCCTATTGTTTTCTTTCTGGCATGATTTTCTACTTCCCTGTTTCTTTGGATAATAAGCTACACCCCTTTTGTCTGGGTGATGACCCTATTCTCTCTCTAATCTTCCATCCAGGATGGCAACTCATTATCACACTCCCTTGTAAATTCCCACAGATATGGGTGTTTTAGGGTGTGTTGATGACAGAGAAATAATGTGAATTATGCCCTGGTCTAAAAACTTTGTCTGTGCATTAACATCTGAAAAGGCATAAAATTTTGTCCAAGAAATTCTCACTTCTAATTCTAATCTCTGTGACAGCCTGCCCAGGTTGCACTGTCCTCAAAAACACAGAAAAACGCATCTCAGAAAACTCATCTACAGACAAAGGATTACAAGGAAGAATTTAATTGAGTAACTCATATACACTGCAACATAATCCTCAATTATGATAAAATTGTGACAATTTGATGTGAAAGAATTTTCCATGAATCCCTTGGTCTAATAGCACAGACAGTACTAAAGATTTCTTACTCTCACCATACAGCTTCAATGATTTAAAAAAAAATATTTTGGGGGAAAAAATGAAATAGTAAGTGGCAATTTAACTATTAATCTCAAAAAACTGACCTTAAGCTATGTGTGCTGTTTTTTTCCAGATGTTTTATATTATTACTACAAACATAACGTGGCATATTGCTAAGTTCACATTAGAAACATTTGCTTACAAGCTGCACTAACTCCTTGCTCAATATTTCTATGAAAGAACAGAAGAAAAAAGTGGCTCATCTTGAGTCCTCCCCAAGTGAGTCAAGGAATTTTTATTGAGTTTAATGGTTGCTAATCATCCTTGTTCTAAACTACTGAAAGCACCAGGGACCACCCACTCCCTTAAAACTTTTCATTTTTCCTGAAAGGTATCAAATTTGGGGAGAAGAACAATAGCATAGTTGGTACATCATTTGCCTCACACGCAGCTTATCAGAGTTCTGTTCCTGACACCCATTATGGTCTCCCAAGTCTGCCAGGAGTGATCCCTGAGTGTGGGTACAGGAGCATGGAGACACTGCCCGGTGTGGCCCCCAAACAAACAAAAGGCAAAGAAAAGAAAACTGATTGAACAAAAATTCTTGCAAGTATAGGGAATACTGAATTCAATGTTGTCACACGGGGATTACTAGTAAAATGCTTTAGACCAGAGAAAACAAAGGCCTTGGACTTAACTCCATTCTCATTTCTCAAATTTTCCCTCTTAATTTATTATACACAAAGAAAAATGGTAAAGGATAAAAAACTGGAATCATCCCAGAATTTGCAAATATGAAATTAGAAATGAAGTCTTAGTCATAGAATAGTCAAGAATTTAGAGTTCTAGAACCTGAAGGTGGCTCTCATTTCTTCACTATTGGGCATCCTGCAAATGAGACTTGTTTTACACAAGTTGTTATGCTTTCTCCTGTATGACAAAAATAATGGTTCAGTAAGAAACATAGACCCATGGACAATTTTCACATGAGCTCAAGCATCTCCTGAGCATTTAATTATCCGTCCCTGCATTTCAGATTGATTTATGGGCCTCAGGTCCATTGTTTCCTCCCCATTAGCTGTCATTAGGCCATTATGACTCCCTGCAGTCCCTCAGCTTCCAGCTTCCAGGGAGGTGGTGCAATCTCTCCCAGCTGTGCGGAGCTGGTTTTCACTACCACTAATTTTCTGCCAAAATCTATAAGTAATGTCACATTTCATGCTGTTCCGATAAAAATATTTGCTCCTTGGCAGGACTAGTAAAGAACTTGATGGAGAAACTATACAAAGTCCCAAGGGGCCAAAAGGTGATTGAGGGACTTTGTCAAGAGAAGAATCGAGTACCTGTCTACACTGACATAGCCGATCAAAGCAAAGAAAAACAAATGAAGTAATCAGGTCATGACCCAAAGAATTCCAGACGTTAATTAATTTATTAAGCTATATATCTTGTGCACCTACCCTGTGCCAGACATTGTGTGAATAGAACTGGCACCTTTTTTTATTTTTTTGGGGGGGTCACATCTGTCCATGCACAGGGGTTACTCCTGGATCATGCACTCATAAATTACTCCTGGCAGTGCTCAGGGAACCATATGGGATGCTGGGAATCGAACTCAGGTCGGCTGCATTCAAGGCAAACACCCTACCCGCTTTGCTATCACTCTAGCCCCTAGAACTGGCACCTCTACTGTACACACCTTTACAGTCAGAGGACTAGGATCTGCTCTATGCTTCCACTTTACTGTGCTCTGTGACCTGATTAAAACTATTTAACTCCGTGAGGTTCCTGACTTCCAAACTTCTAATCTACATAATGGTGATCACATAATACAAAATATATCATTCTCACTATCACTGTCATCCCGTTGCTCATCGATTTGTTCGAGCGGGAACCAGTAACGTCTCTCACTGAGAAACTTATTGTTACTGTCTTTGGCATATCTAATACGCCACAGGTAGCTTGCCAGGCTCTACAGTGCAGGCACGATACTCTCGGTAGCTTGCCAGGCTCTCTGAGAGGGGCGGAGGAATTGAACACAGGTTGGCCACATGAAAGGCGAACACCCAACTGCTGTGCTATTGCTCCAGCAATACAAAATATATCTATTTAATAATTTTTATCAGTGTAATATAATATGCATATTAATATCCAAGTCTTAATTCATTGATAGAAATTCATGGACAAATGTGTTATAACTGGAGGCATGTAGAAAATTATTATGCATGCTATATACACGTATAGTAATATATAATGAAGAGCGATCAGAGAAAGATGGGGCTTTACAGAGACCATTTTCCTATACAAAGATACATTTATCCAGTGTATACATAACCCAAACCTAAAAAATAAGAACAATCATTCTCTTCATTGTCATATGCCCACAAATCAAATGCAAAAGTCTCCTAGCCACTAGAGAAATTCATGGAAGTACCTAGTAGAAAGGACATTTAGGACATGATCTTCAGACTCATGTTCAGTTGATACTAAAAAAAAAGTCTCTTGAAAAATCTCAACAGTTGCTCTTTATTTTCAGTTTCTGGAAAGTTTTGACTATATTTCTAGACATATTATTTCTCCTGTGCTGATGTTTTACTGAAATAATATTCCCACCCCGGGATTAATTTCCCAGTACTTCTTTGAGGCATGTGAATCAGTTTATATTACAGTTACAAAAACATCAGATAAACAAATGGCTTAGTATTCTCTATACACACGGCCCCACATCCACTCATCGAGTCAATTAGTCATTAGTCAATTAGTCATAGTGTCTCCAGGTAAAATGGGATAGCAGGGACCTAATTCCCTAATCTTCAAATAGCTGCCACGATGTAACCTGCTTATTACCCAGAATACATACTGGATAATGCCCATGTGAGTCACCAAGACTACTGCATTCCCAACCATGTTCTAAAATCATAAACATTCATAAAATGTTTACATTACTTACCAACAGTTTATGTAATGGCCAAGAAATTGTACAGCAACTTACGTAAGTGCCACATTCTCCTAAACTCCACTATGGTTGCTTAATGATCTTGGATGGTGGGTTCCTCTGAGAGCGATGCACCCAAAGGTCAATATATTTTCATGTTTAATTTTTGGTTTGTTTTTGATCCACATTCAGCTGTGCTCAGAGCCGAATCCTTGCTCTGCACTCAGCGATCACATCTGGCAGGCTCAGGGGAGCCCTATAGAGTGCTGTGGATCAAACCTTGGTTAGCTGCATACAAGGCAAGTACCTACCCACTGTACTTTCTCTCTGGCCCTTAAAGGCCAATATTTTAAGGCAATAAAACTCCTAATGAAAAGGAAAGAGAAAGGTAAAATGAGTAGACTTCCCAGAAGAAAGAATGTGGTCTTCCCAGCCATCAGCCATCAAAATTCCTTTGTGGATTCAGGAACTTTATTCTGTTTCTAAGAAATCTTAAGATTAAAGACAGATGGAGACAGGATGACAGTAAAAGTGATTAAGTCACTTGTCTTGCATTCTTGCAATCCTGGTTCAATCCCTGGTACAAGGTCCTTAAAACACTGTCAGGAGTGATCATGAGCACAGAGCCAGGAATAAGCCCTGAAAATTTCTAGATATGATTCCTAAAATAAAAGAAAAGATGAGAATAAAGAATATGAGTGAAATAATACAAGGGTTAAGGTACTTGCCTTGCATGCTGACCACTCTGGTTTAATCCTCAGCACCAATAGGTCCCCTGAGAACCTCTGGCAGCAACTCTCAGCTAAGGATAAACTGAAATTAGGATCAAGGAACAAAAAGAATGAACATAGTCAAAGGATATGCATTTCTGATACTAATATAAGCTTGAAAACAGGGACCGGAGCGATAGCACAGCAGGTAGGGCGTTTGCCTTGCACGCGGCCGACCCGGGTTCGATCCCCGGCATCCCATATGGTCCCCCAAGCACTGCCAGGAGTAATTCCTGAGTGCAAAGCCAGGAGTAACCCCTGAGCATCGCTGGGTGTAAACCAAAAAGCAAAAAAAAAAAAGCTTGAAAACAGTGATTATGTTGAATATAGTAAAAAATATCATATTGTATATTTGAAATCTCTCTCTCCCTCTGCTTCTCTCTCCACCTACCCTTCTTTTTTGCAGTGGCTAGGTATAAAACCAGCCCTCACTCGGGCAAGGAAGACATTCATGAACTATAGACAAGTTTCAGGCTTGTTCCAGACAATACCAGGCAAGTATTGTTTGGCTGAAAATTGCTAAGAGAATCAAGTATAATAAACTTATAATAAATAAACAAAAACTTTCATCACAGGATGAACTATTGCTATATAGAGTAATGGGTATTAATGCAACTTTTCAAGAGAATCATTTCAAAATATATATGTGTGTATATATATATAATTATGTTGTATATGTAAAACTAATACAAAACTGTGTGTTTATTACATATCAATTAAAATTTAAAAACTGAAGGACAAATGTGACTGAATATCAGGCTTCCCTTTGAAATTTACTATGCCTTAATCTCATCCTTACGCTCAGTTCTTATAAATGATGATCATTTCTTACCAGTTGGTGATTAGACTTTAAAACCTAAAAATTCAGATTGCTTTTGAACATTTCATGTTGGACAATGCAGTTTGCAGACTTATCACAGTTGGTTTGATTAGTGACGGTAAGTGATGTCAACACAGAATTACTTACATACTATGTTGTTCTACAACCATTGTTCCTGCCATTCTTCACTGTATTTATCTGTGCATGTACATTTTTGATAAAACTTTACTCATTTTTTGAAAAGTTATTGGTAAATGACTTGAATTTGAAGTGCTCATCATTAATCATGACTTAGCAATTATTCGTTAAGTTTGGTTAAGCACTGCATACTCACCTCTCATGCTCTCCACCTTCCCACAAGTCTCATAGATGCTATCGTGATCCTACTAATTTTCAGTCATCCTACAATTAAGTCAGCAGCACATACTAACCAAACCAATCATTCCTAGGAACCAGCAATGACATGGGGTCTCAATCAAAGCCTTATTGACTTCCTGATTTTTATCATGACAGTCTGGCATTCTGGGATATTTATAAGAACAGACTAAAATAAAACACCACATTTTATGTCCATTTTGTGTTTTTCTCCCAGAAGTAATAAGGAACAAAAGAAAAACTATTACTAGTCAAAAAGAAAACCCCATAGACAAAACTCAAAATTTTAGAGAGTCAATCGATGGCTATTTAGAGATATGACAAATGCTTTTCCAGCTTTTCGCTTGCATAAAAATTATATATGAAGCTGGTTACAAATATAGACTCCTCATCTCTACCCTCAGAATATACTCTCAAAGTCTTGGGTAGTTTTAAAATTATGCATACATCAGGAATTTCTGTTGGAGGTAGTCTGAGACCCCTACTTTGAAAAATACTGGATTATGGCTAAGATAAAATTTGCTTCATAATTTTCTCTGAATCTGAGAATTATTGGTACAAGAAAAAAATTCGTTTTTAAAAGTCACTCCATGCAATGCAGAGGATCAAAACTCAGGGCCTTTCATATGCAAGGCATGTGCTCGACCACTTGAGTTGTCTCAATAACCTAAGATCATAATTCTTATGTCCATGTCTCTTGTGGTTTTGTGGCACAGATGTTTCATTGTAAAAAATTAAAGAGAATGGAAGAATTCATATGCTTGCCTGTGCCTTGAATAGTGTGAATATATTTCTCTAGGCAATGTGTATCCCATTATAAAAAGATTCCAACTTTTTGCAATTGAATTTTTGCTATTGAATTTGATGATTATTCCCTTGGGATTAGACAAAATCTCAATAGATAGCCTTATTATTTTGCTGACAGTTACATTTAAGGAATTATTATCTATAATCCTAGATCCTGGTTTTAAAATACAGTGATATTGTAGCTTAGAAACAAAGTTTAGTGTTTAATACTCCGCTAAGTACATTACAAGACAAGAATATTAATTACTATAGTTAGTGCCACATAAATCTCTTGGGCTTATTCAAGTAAGAATTCAAAATCTTTATTTTATTAGTTCCTAGTGGCACTGCATATGTATTATAGGTAAATTGTATAGTACTATTATGTGATAATAGTACTTATTATAATGTGATAATATAATTATTAGACTCTAAGTACAGATCACACCTTATGTAAATTATTATTACATAAGATAATGTGAATTATCTTACATAACTTAGATAACATAGTATATATAAAATAGACACATATTTTTACATCTAATACATACATTTATTACATACATTACACTCTATAGCTCTATAAAACTGCATATTTCTGTTATATGCAAGATATAATTTATATAATTATTCATAACTACAAATTAGATAAGGTAATCTATAATTATACATATAAATTAATTATAGCATAAAATTATATAATTACACAATATGTAGTTACAGAAATATATGTAAAAATATCAAAATTGTATAGAACTAATATATATTAAGTAATATATGAAATATTTGGGGCTGGAGCAGTAGCACAGCGGGTAAGGCGTATGCCTTGCACGCTGGCTGACCTGGGTTCGATTCCTCCGTTCCTTTCTGAGAGCCCGGCCAGCTACTGAGAGCCTTGTCAGGTTCTTCACCTGCTTGGCAGAACCTGGCAAGCTACCCATGGTGCATTCTATATGCCAAAAACAGTAACAACAAGTCTAACAATGGAGATGTTACTGGTGCCCGCTCAAGCAAATTGATGAGCAACGGGATGACAGTGATCCAGTGATACAGTGATGAAATATTTTCTTGAGTGTGACTTATATATAAATATAAATTTTCACAATCTGAAGTCATAATTTTTATAGATATTGATAGTTTGTGTGTTATATGATTACACTAGTGTCAAATTATGTAATATTGCTATATAAATGTAATGCACCCAAACTCTACCAAAGTGCTGAAATCCTGATCACTATTTTTCTGTCACCAGTCTGATCATTATTCCTTCTCATACCTCCCTGTAGGGTCTGGTTATCAATGCTGTAATTCTACATCAAAGTTTTTTCATTATTTGATATTTTTCCCTGTTTTCGTCTCACTATATTCTACAGACGAGTGAGATCATTTGGTATTTGTCCTTCTCCCTCTGATTTACTTCACCCAGCAGGATATCCCGTAGTTCCAGTCATGCATTATTTCATCTCTTTTTAGAGCTGCATAGCATTCTATTGAATGTACTTTTGATAGGAGAGAAAATTCACGAAACTGAGTACATGGTTTCCATGCAGCAGGCGAAGGTTTGTTCTCAGTACTGCAGAATCACATCAGACAATGTTTTTATTTTTCCTTAAACTAACAAACACAATTTAGAAAACTAAAAATGATGTAGGAAAGTCCATCATATTTAACAAAGGTTTTGTTCAATATGTCCTTTACTCTTTCCTTATATTCTAAAATTACATTTAAAAGATTTCCTTAAAAAAAAAATTCCTTTATTTTTAGTAAACTTCCTTTAAAAGCCTTTCTTTTAATCGAGGGGTGTTGATATAGAAGTATTTTAGTTTACCTTATAGAATAATACTTTATTTCCTATAAAATTCTAAAATATAATTCTGCATATATCTCTGAAAATTGACTTATTTCAACAATAAAACAATAAAACCATCTTGTCAGTCTTTTCTCTTTGCAAGTCTTTGATGAGAAATCCTCAACTACTAAAACGGTGCTCCCCAGATGGGTAGTTTCTGGTTTTCTCTCCCTAATTTTAAATTTATCATATTCATTTGATGACTGGGCTACATTCTCAGCTTTTGAGGACTTATTGTTACTTTTTGGATTTTAGGTCACACATATCAGTGCTCAGGGCTTACTCGTGGGTTTGTGCTCAGGAATCAGTCTTAGTGGGGCTCAGGGATCACAGGGTATGCTGGACATTAGACCTGGGCTGGGCATTTGCAAGGCACATATCTTGTCTGCAGTATTACCTCTCTGGCACTGAGAATTTATTTTTTAATGTCAAATATAGTTTTAGGCTCTCATATTTCCATTTGTTTCTTTATTCCTTTGCAGAGATATTTTTTGGCCAAGCATGGTTGCTGTTTGAGAGAGGTGGGTGGGGAAAGCTGGTTTAAAATATTTTTCAGTAACAGAGTAGGAGACTAACACCCAAGAATAGTAGTATATAATACCAAGAGGTTGGCTCCATGGCTTGGAAGCTGGCCTCACATGCTGGGGGAAAGGCAGCCCAGATAGAGAAGGGAACACCAAGTAAAATGTGGTTGGAGATCCTGCGCGGGAAGGGAGATGCGTGCTGAAAGTAGATTAGAGACTTAACACTATGGCCACTCAATACCCCTATCGCAAAACACAACACCCAAAAGAGAGAGAGAACAAAATGGAATACCCTGCCACAGAGGCGGGGTGGGGTGGCGGGGAGACAGGATTGGGGGTTGGGAGGGATACTGGGTTCATTGGTGGTGGAGAATGGACTGTGGTGGAGGGATAGGTTCTTGAACGTTGTATGAGGGAAACACAAGCACGAAAATGGGTAAATTTGTAACTGTACCCTCACGGTGACTCACTAATTAAAAAAAATAAATTTAAAAAATATTTTTCAGGTAATTCTTCAAAATTACGCAACATGCTCATCTTAGTTTTGGAATTCTTTGATTAACTTTTTGCATTTTGTTTGAGATATCCCCATATCTTTGTATGAAAGTAATTTTTCTTAAAATGAACATTTTCATTTATATTGTATTTTATTTTATGTAATCACTGTGAAATTAGAAATGTGTTCATGATTCAAATTCAGGCATTCAATGTATCAACAACGATGCCTTCACCAGTGTCCACTTCCCTCCACCGAAACCCCTACCCCGGTCTGTCTCTTCCTCACCTGTTGCTTCTGTGAGAGCATCTTGCTTTGTGTATTTATTTATTTATTTATTTATTTATTTTTTTGCGCTGTCCTTTACAATACTGTTGCTGATTGGTCGCTGATACAGAATGCTTTACCATCGCTCAACAATACCTCCTTCTCCTGGTTGAACGCTTCCCTCCATCGTTGTCGTTGTCCCCTCACTCTCCTATTCCCCAGCCTCTCCAAGTGGTATGCTTCCAGTTTTCATGTCTTTTTTCATTTTTTAAATTATTATTATGTTCTTCATTTTATTTTATCCTTTGGCCTTAGTCCACAAAACAAAAGAAGACGTCCAGGTTCAGCAACGAACTCTGCGGCGAAGCTTTCTTCTTGTTGCTGTAGGTCTGGTTCCTCCTGTGACAGTCACCAACGACCATCAGGGTGGTCTTGACACCAGTAGACAATGGTGAGAATCCAGAGCTCTACAAGGTCTTGCCCGGTAATCCCGCAGGATACTGGGGCAAGGAAACCCCATAACTGTAATGAGCGGTGAGAGTTGAGGGTGTGCACCAAGGAACCCCATGCTTCCCCCCGGTGGACGCCGAGAAACCGCTTTAAAGAGAAGTAGAGGAAAGGTGTCAGTCCCACACCTGTTCTATCCTGACAGTGCTGTGGTGGGTGTGTGGGAGTATTTCCTTCATAACAGTTTCTCAAGGTTTGAAGTCTAGGTTCCCAATTTGGCGTCTGCTGTGTGGGGGAGGAAGGATCAACATCCCCCCACCACACACACCCACACACACACACACACCCACCCCCCACCCACCCCCCCACACACACACACTTGGTTAGATAGTGCAGCTGCTATCTATAAGTTTTCCATTTTGCTAGGCTGTATCTTTTCTGCTCTTTTGACAAGAGAAAAAGCTTTTGTTGCAGCTTATTTAGCCTGCATTTGGTGTTTCTAAGCTGCTGAGTGGCTAACTTCAAACACCCAAGACAAAAATATGTATATAGAACTTCACAGTGTGTCATTTCCTAAATCCTTAAGTCACTAGAAAGCCTTCCTTCCTCTCTACCTTTTACAATCTTATTACCCTATTTCATATTTAATATTCAAATATTTCAGTAGATTTGGTAGGCAAAATAGAATAAAAGTATGTGATCTCTATATTCCAGATTCATAAAACCTAAAATATCCTGTTAAATAAAAGTGTTACTATTTATTGGGAAATTCACTCTAATTTGCTTGGGTAGGAACGGATATTCATATTATAGCTAGATAGTGAGTTTAACAATGCCATTATGTAGCCTCTGTGGATAAATAGTTCCCAAGTGGCTAAATACTGAAAGGATTAATTTTCCATTGCAAGCTTTTCCATGGAATAAAGCTGAGCTGGTGGGTGGTGGAGGAGGTATGCTCTCTCTCTCTCTCTCTCTCTCTCTCTCTCTCTCTCTCTCTCTCTCTCCAAATTTGGATCATTGAATATTGAATTTAACTGTCTGATACTGCCCTTGACTTCTCTTCAGATGTGTTAGCGTCAATGGATCGTATCATTGAAGTTTATGTCTAGACAATGACATTTCTACCACCTTTTTCTTCATGCATACACTCACCATTATCACCCAAGATTGCACATCTCTCTACTTTTGGTGCTTTACGTCTTCAAATGCACAATTCAAACCATTTTCTTAGTTACTTGATAAATATAATTGTATGAAACTTGGTTAAAAAAATTTGTCGCGATCCTATTAAAATGAAAGTCTATTTACTATAGAGGTACAATAACCTTGCTGTCTCCTTAGAAGTTCCTGCATTTGCTTCTGACTTATCAAAGTCCTCCAAAAACTACAAGCAAGTAAGTATAGTTACATACTTATTAACTTCTGTAATCCTGGAGAAATGGCATCAAAATGTGTGACTAACACTAGAGAGTCAATAATTAGAAAGCTAGGTAGGAAGTAGAGTGGGTGAATTTGAGAGCAGGTGATTCAAAGGGAAAGAGAGGTAACAGAAAATTCTAGAATGGTGATTCAATAAACAGAGGGCTTGCGTCAATTAAATTTAAACGTCATTTCCTATCTAATTCATTTGCAAAATTTGACTTTCAACTTGATAGAGACATAAATAGTATTGGAAAAACAAATTTCAGGTCAATGTGATTTAATTGTTTATGATTTGGACTAGTCTCCCAAATGTCACTTACTGCTATGCCTTCACCTAGACCTAGTTTTAGACTTAGAGAACCTTAATAGCAGATCTCAGATAAGATTAGCACCTCCCACATATGAAGAGGCTCAGGGAGATTTCTTTTTAACAAGAGAACTTCATCAGTTAACTCATGTCTTTGTAGTTCAAAATATAAACCACAATGGGGATGTTTACTTCCAGATTCTTGTACACTAGGCCTCCACAGGGGAAAATCCCCACAGAGATTTCAGTGAAGTAAAGATTTCAGGGTAAAATTTAATAGCATTTTCAGAAAATGTTTTTAAATATTGGATATTTTGTTGGTAATATAGCTTTCACCCTTTCCTAGTTTCTAGAAAATCTTAGATTTGGTGTTGACCTAGGATCTTAACACTGCTTATGCACATAATATCTAAATCAGTCATGAGATCCTTCATCCTTCTATTACTCCTGCTTTACAACTTGCACAGAATGGCAGTATGCAATCTTCACACTCTTTCATGATGTGACATGTCATCTGAAAATGACACCCATAAAAAGTTGTGCTGATTATAATAAATGTAGTATAGGAGGTAGACAAACCTACAGTGTCATTTATTGTCTGAGAGGTTAATTCATAACTTTTTTCTATAATCAGTAGCCTTCACTTAATATTCTCTTTCATGAGATTTTTCTGACCAAAGAAAGATCACTGTCACTGTCACTGTCACTGTCACCCCATTGCTCATCGATTTGTTCGAGCAGGCACCAGTAATGTCTCTCATTGAGAGACTTATTGTGGGGGCTGGAGTGATAGTAAAGCGGGTAGGGCATTTGCCTTGCATGAGGCCGACCTGGGTTCGAAGCCCAGTTTCCCATATGGTTCCCTGAGCACCGCCAGGAGTAATTCCTGAGTGCAGAACCAGGAGTAACCCCTGTGCATCGCCGGGTGTGACCCAAAAAGCAAAAAGAAAGAGAGAGAGACTTATTGTTACTGTTTTTGGCATATCCAATATGCACGGGTAGCTTGGCAGTCTTAATACTCTTGGTAGCTTGCCGGGCTCTCCAAGAGGGGCAGACAAATCGAACACTGATCGGCCACATGAAAGGCGAACGCCCAACAGCTGTGCTATTGCTCCAGCCCAAAGAAAGATAGAACACTCAAAACCAAGTTAATGCGAAATGTTTCAGAAATTTTTCTAGCTAGATAGTCATGTCTAGAGATAGTGTTCAAATTACCATCAAGGTATTAGCCAGTCACTGATGCAGTATTTTATGATGGCATTTTCAAAAAGGATTTAAGATGTGATTGTTTTCATCAAGTAATTTATAATCCATAGTTATGGTACTGACATTGTTAGACTAAATTCAAACATGTTGCAAATAAATAGAAATAAGGCAGATATATAAAGACTACAATAAAATATAATATTTTAAAATAGTATGTTGTAGGTGATCTAATTAAATCTTGCAGAATGCAAAGCAAGGAAGAGTCATACTGATAACTAAGTAGAGAAGTTGGGCAGTATTTACACGAATAAAGTCTAGGTATGTTTGGATAGGGCATATTGTTAAGTGGTAGATTACTTGTCTTGAATGTCTACAGCTCTGGGTTATATTCTAAGCAACACACGCACACATACACAAACACACACACACAGAGAATAACTGGGAAAGCTTTCATTATTGCCTTGATCAGTGAAGCAGGAATTTCTGTGAAAGTTATCATTTGGCAAATTTGGTAAGCCTGTGAGAGCACCTTAAACTGTTAAGCAAAAACAAAAAATTGTCAATTCACTAATTAGATGTCTGTGGGTTAGGTTAAATTGTGGTTTAAATAACATAAGTAATTGGGACTGGAGTGATAGCACAGCAGGTAAAGCATTTGCCTTGTACGCAGCTGACCTGGGTGTGATTCCCAGCATCTCATATGGTCCCCTGAGCACCACCAGGAGTAATTCCTGAGGGCATGAGCCAGGAGTAACCCCTGTGCATTGCTGGGTGTGACCCAAAAAGCAAAAAAAAAAATCATAAGGATTAAACAGAGACTGATTATGGGTCATAAATATGCACAGTTCAGTGGATATCCAGGAAATATGGTTTAAGATTTGGGTATAAAAATCCCAGGTTACTTTGTCTCACCAGAAATTTGAAGCATAGCTCAAAAACGTAATGCCATTCAGAACTCCAAGTTTGACTATGTTCAGAGTTTACTCTGAAAATTAATGTCTGGAATTAAGACATATGATCTCAGGTTCCCACTATATTGAACTAGTCCTGATTTGCCAGACCATCTTGACTTGCTAAGACCAATGTCATGGTTTAAGACTCCCAAGAACTGGACCAGAGAGAAATAATAGCAGGGAAGATTCTTACCTTGCCTGTGGTGGACCAGAATTCAATCCCTGGCACCCCAAGTTCAGAGCCAGGAATAAACCCTAAGTACAGCAGGGTGTGCCCCTTCGAAAAAGACTCCCAAATCTAGGCAATTGATCATCAATAAAATAGGATCTTTAGCCATCTTTAGCCATTCCCATTAGTTAGCTGAGCATATTTTGAAGCACAATGGTAAAGACAAAAGACTTGAAGTCTGGAGTCTAGTTTCTAATCTCATCTCTCTCTATCTCTCTCTCTCCCTCTCTCTCTCTCTCTCTCTCTCTCTCTCTCTCTCTCTCTTTCTCTTTCTGTCTCTCTCTCTCCCCTTCCCCCAAGTCTAGTGCATGTATATATGTATAATTGGGTAAATCATGGCACATCTATGAATTTTAGAATTCTAATCTAGAAAATATGAATGAGTTCTCTCTCAGAATTTTCTAAACAGAGTGCAAAATCTGTCATGTAGCTTGCTATAAATACTCAAAACTAGCCACAATATTTTCTTCTGATCCACGTGACTCTTCTCCATGTGACTGAATGTTCTCCCATCAATACTAGATGATAATTTTATAAATCCTGAAATCAACCCTGACCGTGGGATTTGATTCATTTCATATTAGAGCAAAAGTGATGTTTGACTTTGAAGAAGTCTTTACAAGTTTTGTTGGTCCTCTTGAATCATTCCCCTAAGCCTATCTTATTAGGAAGCATGTGGTAGGATGTGAAACTCTATAAAGTGAGACATCTAACCAAACCATCTTGTGCCTTCCAGCACAGTAAATGCAAAAAAGTGTGGAAAATAGTGAATCATTGATTTTTTAAGCCATTATATTGGAAGTGAGGAGTGTGATTCATTATATGATAGTACATAATCTAGATGTGTTCAATAATAAAAGTGATTCTATTCTCAAATAATTTGGGTGAATATCAGCTAAATACTATAAACATGTCTAAAATTATAGAACGTCAGCATTTTTTATATGCCAGTATTGAGTTAAAACTCAAAATGTGAAACTTGTGAAAATTGTATGTCATTTCTGCCAGACTTATTTAGCCATAGAATATTGTTTTTCCCTTGTAAACTATTGAAGCACTTGCAGAACAACTTGGAAAATGCTGATGTGGTTGAAATCCAAAAGCTCTGCCAGTTGTAGTATTCTGAAAATCTTAAATAAAGCAAGCTGAGTTTTGGTATTTTTTCTTGATTACCCTGATGACACAAAAAAATGCATTCCATAGCAGGTCGCTACCAAATTTCATTATTCACTTCCACTGAAACCGGTTTTTAATCAATTAACAAAAAAGCAGTATTGGAATTATTAATGAGCAATTAAATAGAGATTAAGCAGCTATTAACCTGCAGCTTGGTGGTGGAGACTTGGTTGTCAGGTGGTGTGAGTCTGATGAATGTAGACCCAGGAGAGGCTGTCACAATGATGAAACAAGCAAAGAACAGGCTAATAGATTTATCTATTTCTTTTTGGCAGATTGTAATAGGATATGGAATTGTCCTCCTGATCTGGGAATCTATTGAAAGCTCTTCATAAAAAGAAAGCGATTTGAAAAAGAGATGTCCTCTATATCCCTCATACTCTCACGTACAAATCACACAATCAAAGTGTATATGCATAAAGCTTGTGCGTGCATATGTAAAAGAAGGAATGGGTGTCTTTCACATTCATTTTCTGTGGCCTTCTATGCATTTTTATATTTCTTACATTCTTAGCTAAGTCTAAAATCTAAGTATCAATAAAGTCTAAAAAGTCAATATATGTATTTTTGAATATATTGTGTATATATGTGTATATGTGTAAATGTACACATATATATTACATTCTCTGTTGTACATTATTGTAGTAGAGCTAGAGTGATAGCACAGTGCGTAGGGCATCTGCCTTGCACGTGGCTGACCCGGGTTGGATTCCTCGACCCCTCTCGGAGAGCCCTACAGGCTGCCGGGAGTATCTTGCCCGCACGGCAGAGCCTGGCAAGCTACCCGTGGCATATTCGATAAGCCAAAAACAGTAACAACAAGTCTCATAATGGAGATGTTACTGGGGCCGGCTTGAGCAAATTGACGAGCAATTGGATGACAGTGATACAGTAATACAGTGATACATTATTATTGTGCTTGGACATAAACACATGGGCACATATTATGTGCACATGGCAGAGACTGAAATAATATATAATTTTCTGTGCTAACAGAGTACATATTTGGTGAGAAAATACACCATAGCCAATGGGCAAAGAAAATGGCACCATAACACAGCAGTTTCATGAGATCACTTATATAATACTAGTGAGTTAAAGTTCTGCCTTTGTCTGGAAGTGAATAAACCAGTTGCCTGGGGAAGAAGGATCACATAGAAAGCAAATAGAAATAAAATAATTAGGAAGTGAAAGCCTCGGAATCAGATCAACAAATCAATCAACTCTGGATTTGTGTCTCTGATTGGCCATTGTCTCATTTGAGATAGAAAGCTGAAAAGTATAAAGAAGACTTTCCACATTTTAAATTAGACAAATTTTCTCAGCTTCCTTCAAACAATTAATATTTACCTAAAACTACTATTATTCTTTAATAAATACACAGTAAACAGACATGAACCAGTAAAGAATAGAAAAACTGGGAATCACATAAACTAATCAATTTCTGGATTCCTATCTCTGATTGGTTAATGTCTCATTTTGAGATGAAAAGTTGAAAAGTATAATAATAACTTTTCACATTTTAAATTAGAAGACAATTTTTATATCTTCCTCTAAACTTAACTAATATTTTTCTGAAACTACATTTGTCTTTAATAAATCAATTCAATTCAAACGTTTGTGCATTCATGTCACTCAATACTTTCCAAACTTTAGAATTCACAACATGTCACAGAGCTTCACTCCTAAGTATACTGCATGTACTTAGAACTAAGCACCTCATTCACATCTTATATGCCTTGTCTTATTTGATCTTCCTGACAATAGATAAAATTAACAACTCAATGTATATAAGGAGCACATGGCTTACAGAGAAATTTAGAACCTGGGGGGTTCTTACACACCTTTACAGATTCAGTATTGACATATAAGTTACTGACCCCCCAAAATGTGTTTATAATAATTTTACAACACTGGTTCTCTTAAGAGAATTCTTGAACTCCCTCCAGTCCCATCATCTCTGTCCATTTGAGTTCAAATGGTGGCATAAAAAGGCTTTATTTTTGTTCTTTGGGATTAATCACACCACATAATTCCTATTTTCTGAGAAAAATTTGAAAAATAAATATACATAAACCTAATACATATATCTGAAAAGAATAATCTCATTGGTTTAAATGGCCCCCCTCTAAACTTTACTTCCACATCCAACAAGCAGACTAAACCTTGCTCCAGGAATAATGACTAAAAAGGCCTGAGTAAAAGCAACTAGAATGTTCCAGAACTCTAGAATCTCCCACTAATGGTGTGAGTCCTCTGGTCGTTGAAAAAGATTATGATTATTAATAATAAAGAACTCCAGGTTCGAGCAATATCACAGCAGGTAGGGAGTTTGTCTTGCACGCAGCCAACCCGGGTTCAATTCCCAGCATCCCATATGGTACCCTGAGCATCATCAGGAATAATAGGAGTTGGGGCTGGAGCATACACACAGCGGGTAGGGCATTTCCCTTGCACGTGGCCCACCTGGGTTCGATTCCCACCATCCTATATGGTCCCCTGAGCATCAGCAGGAGTGATTCCTGAGTGCATGAGCCAGGAGTAACCCCTGTGCATCGCCAGGTGTGACCCAAAAAGCAAAAAAAAAAAAAAAAAAAAAACCCTCCATTTTAAGCAAAAAAATCATAGAAGCTCAGTGGGAGGAGGGGTTATTTGTTTGTTTTATTCTGTGTGAAAAATTTCCAAGGAGTCATATAAAGCAAAATAATCTCCAAGCAACATGTAACAGGTATTAACAGGTTAAAGACTACATCCTTGAGCTGATCATAAAGGCAGACAAAGAAGGCTCCAAGAGCATTATGAGGTGATAAAATAGTCACTTCTTTGAAAAGTTGGAAGTTAGCCCTTGAAATGATCTTCCTTTTGATAATATGAAGTGATGAAATAAGAGAACTAAAATGGGCATTTGACCCTGGATTCCTAGGCTGTTCTCATTAACAAATGACAATTTATAGCCAAATGTGCTGCTGGATTAATAGCATAACAGGTAGGGCATTTGCCTTGCATGTGACTGACCTGTGTTTAATTCCCCCATCCCTCTCAGAGAGCCCGGCAAGCTACCAAGAGTATCCTGCCCACATGGCAGAGCCTGGCAAGCTACCCATGGCGTATTCGATATGCCAAAAACAGTAACAATAAGTCTCACAATGAAGATATTACTGGTGCCTGCTCGAGCAAATCAATGAGCAATGGGATTACACTGATAGTGCTGCTGGATAATTTTCAAGATAGGGAAGAAAGGTACAATGTGTATCATGCATCCATTTCATGCCAATTATGTGACAGGACATCCATATAGGGAGTTACTTAATGATCTATACATGGAATTGTTAAAGAAATTATTTAATGATCATAACGGTCCAAAATGGTAGATACAGTCATCTCTATTTTAACATTGAAACCCTGAAACATTAAGATTTCCAGGACCAGCGCACAAAGGGCCACTTGCCTTGCATGCACTCTACCTAGGTTTTATCCCTGGCATCCCATATGTCCCCCCAAGCATTATCAGGAATGATCCCTGAGCACAGAGCTAGAAGTCCTGAGCACCACCACTGAGATCCAATAACAGAAGACAAAGGAGAATTACCAATGTGTTACCATTGATAAGAAACTAAACTTGACACTAACATCAACATTTATTTTTAGTAAAACAAAACAGTTTTATTAAAAGAAAGTTAGAGAAGCATGAAGAGTAAAGAAGAAAGAGTGGAGAGCAGAGAGAGGGAGAGGAAGACAGACAGACAGACAGACAGATACACAGAGACAGAGGGAAAAAAAGAGAGAGGAGTATTTACAGGAGAACACAGATTTTTCCAGAGGAGAAAAAAAGTTGCACACATCTTTTGGGAGGTTAAATACAATTAATTCCTCCAAATTGTCTAGGCCTCGATTTTTCTACATACATGATAGTAAACCTGTATGTAGTCACAGGAAAAGTCTTGGACTCTGAATTGTCCTTTAATATGATGCTTATCATGATCATTAGATTCTTCTTTTCTGAGGGGCTCCACCCTTCTCTGAATGGTGCCTCCGGCCCTCCCACTCAACCCTCCTCCACCCACAACTCCACCTAAAAAGCTCAGAATTTGCATCTCCTTGGATGTGTTTCTCATTCATTTGAAATCCTTTAGGACCCAGAAATTTATTTTCAAGTTTTATTATTTCCTGAAAGATCTTTATCAGCCCTCCCAATCTGCCTCCAACTCCCACCCCCAACCCAGATCTGTCAACCCCTTGAATCTTTAAGGGGTTCATAGGTGAACCTGTAACTTCTTCATGTTCCCAGAAGAACACATGCCCTGCCTTTGTACAGGTGTGAAATTTTATGCTAACTTAGTATTAAGTAGGGCCTAATGTGTTAAACAGCTGTCTAATCTATTTGATTTCTCTTTCAGATGACAACTCTGAAGCCCAATAAACCATTGCCTGAGCCCATTATTTTTTTTTTAAATCAATGTACATTTATCTAGTCCAGGTCATAATACTATTGTGCAAATAACTGAATTATAAAGAGGAGACTTTCCCCAAACACATAGCTGCCTACTACTTTATGATGCCCTCATTGGCCTTTAATATTAGTAGAAGGCAATATGGCACATTTGCATACACAGAATTAGTCAAATCAATATGGTAGGGATTTTTTGTTGGTGCAGGAAATGTAAAAATATCTTAATCAGAACCAGAAGACAGAGACTGAAAAAAAAAAACCCCACAAAACCTCCCCTTTGTTAGGAGGAGTTAGGGTCTTGATTCCTGCATCCATAAGGTGGGGCTATGCTTCCAAGGGTGAGCAAAGAAAGAGCTTTACAAAAGGGTACAAATGCATTGATCTAAAACACTCCTTCAAATGTAAAATATAATGATTCTTTTGTTTAGGCCACAAGCAAGATCATAAGAATAGGAGCCATGTGGGCATTGAGAATTCGAGTTCCTGCTAGTAACTAAGTCTGTTTGCAGGCATCCTCCTGCACATAAATCCTTCACTCGCGTGCTGAGAATTGTCAGGACAGGGACAAAGTAGCCAGACCTCTAGAGTCTACATTATCTTCCATCACGTATTTATAATCCTGTTTTACACAGGAGGAAATTTAGGGTTCTGAGAGATAAATAACACGGAACCAGTAAGTGACTGCACCAGGATTGCACCAAGTTTGTGTAAATCTACAGCACATTAACTTTCTCCTTACCCCTTCAAAGTCATTCAGGGAGCTGTTTAAGAGTGATAAAGCAGTAGATTCTTATTACAATGCACCTCAAATGAATTGAATTGTTATTTTCAAATATGGCACTTATTTGCATCGAAACATATAAAATTAAAGTATAACCCTGCCCTCCAGAAGCTCCTTTATCTAGTGGGGAAACTCACTAAAGTAAAAAATAAAAACCATAAAAAGGGGTAAAATAAAGATACATTGCAGAGATTTATGAGCTTGAAAGACAATAAGTTTATATTCTCCAGAGAGATATAAAAGAATATTTTGTCATGAAAGCTGATCTCTGAAGGAAGGGCAGTTTCAAGGTATGGCAATATGTAGGACCTTTCAAGCAGTGAGAACATCATGAACAATGGCAAGTTGCTGGAAGCCTGAAGGACATACTCAGGGGTAAGCAAGTATTGCAAAGTTACTGCAGCAAAGGAAAAAAGGAGACTGAAGAGGATCTGAGGTTAGAAAACTAGGTGTGAGTTTTGAAAATAATATCAACTTATAATAGAGAGAGCTACCTTTGCCTTTTCACAATAGGGAGCCCAAGAAATTCAATGAAAAAGAAACTTTAACAAGGTTGTTCTTTGATGTCCACAAAGAAAGCAATTGAGCACGTGGAGAACAGAAGCTTAGGTGCTGAGGCTTGAGTGCTCACTCTGCTGAGGGCTATAATTATGATGGACCTGCCTCCTGTCTGCACTGCTGTTCCTCCCTCTATGTGAGACACAGATCCAGAGCCCTAATGTGTACTTCTTACAGCAAAGTGGTGGTTTGGTTGACATCCAGATTAAATATTCGAGATGGAATTATTGGGAACATATCAGAATTTAAATATCTTGTTACCCACCCACCCCCCAAGAAATCTGTTTTCTGGGTTATAATGAGCAAACAACTGAAAACTCAAAGGATGTAGCTCTGACAAGACAGGAGACTGAGTTGGATGGGGAGCTATATTCTCCAATCCAGTTATCTTTATCACTTTGGCTATATCAGAATTCCCTTCTGTCTACTCAAAACACCAACACTTGCTTCATCCTAGGACTTGCTTTGCTGCAGTAGACTCCTACTAGCTGAATCCCTGTATGCAAGGCTCAGGCCATGTCAGTTTCCTTGTTGCAAAACCTAGCAGAAAAATCTGGCGCAGAGTAGGGACTCAGTGGATCCTTGCAGAATTAAATGCATCACTGAGTTAAAGTAACGAGATCTAAGGGATTTCACAAAGGGGGGCTCAAAAACAGAGGCCAGAGAGAATCAAAAGGCAAGACACAGTTTCTGATACCTTTCATCCATATGTCTTTAGAAACAGACATGTTCACCAGTTCTTCTGCACCAAGAAAAGTCCTTACTTTTGTCTTTGAATGGTACCTAAAAGGCAACACGGGTCTTGTCCAAATACCTCAGCTTTAGATTTGAGTACATTCTTCTCTTTGGTGTGAGAATGTCTTATTCCTGTAAAACACAGAGGTATAGAGTTCTGGATGAGATTATGGGAGATCTGCTATGCAGATGAAAGTTGGGATGGACATAAGTGAAAATAAGATCACTGGATTGGGGAGATAACTCAAAAGATGCACATTTTGCATAAAGAAGGCCCAGTTTAATACCCAGAACAGTGTGGTCAGCCACATTTGCAGTGGTACCTGAGTACAGTTAGGTGTGGCCCAAAAATCAAAGGAAAAAAAAAACGGGACAAGAACACACATTGTATTCTCCATCTGCCTGAGTTAATTTTTAATAAGGCAAACAATGAATGTTTGAGCTTTTTTCCTAAAATATTTTGACTAGCAATTTTGTGAGTGGGAAGGTTTTAACCAGGCTGTCTCTAAAATCGTGAGTAAAGAACACAAAGTGAAACATGCTAATTTTAAAGAAAATAAAACTACAACATGGCTAACATTAAGTAATTTGGCAAAACAGCAAAATGTGGGGGAAAGAAGGAAAACAGTTTTCTGAGTTTATCCTATTGAAATCCTATCATCTAGGGTTTTGCCCCATTTGCCAGCCTGACATGTGAAATTATATCCTGAATAAGAAGTGTTTATCTTCATCTTCATTTAAGTCAAACCAACTCTGAAGACAAAGGTTTTGAGCACTCTGAGTCCCACTCAGCCTTCCTTCCTCCCTAGCCCAACTGAAATATCAGATATTTTTTATGCAAAATGTCCTCAAGACCATAAACAGTTCTCTCTCTTCTTTTCTTTTCATCTCAGTCCCTTCCTTTTATCTCATAGCAGAAAACACAAGATAGATATAGCCTTTTCTTTACCCCACACTTGAAGGTTAGAAAAAATTAGGAGAGCTCTCTAGTTTCTGACAGCTGAAGAGAGCAAACAGTTTTAGACACTCATGGATCCTTCCTGGAGCATCAGGGGCCATGCTTAAGCTGCATGTGACTAAATACATTTCAAGCTCTTTCTAAACAAAGCAAGTTTTTTCCTGTTGTTTTTGAAGATTCCTGGTGATCTAACAATCTTCTGTCCCTAACTTTTCTATAATAAATTAATCTTGGTTTTTGTTTATTGTTTTTGCTGTCTGTTTGTTTGGGAGCCATACCCAGCAATGCTCAGGAATTACTCCTGGAAGTGACAGGGGATCCATATGGGATGCTGGAGATGGAACCCAGATCGGCCATATGCATGCAAATGCCCCACCTAATGTACTATCACTCTGGTTCCTTCTATAATAATTTAAATGCAAATTTTTGATTAATATATATGCTAACACTGTGTAACTGTAAGCAACCCACATCCCTCAAGATTATTGTTTTCATAAACTGTCTGAAAACCTAGCTAGCACCCCCAAGTGGGCAACTGCAAGTCAGCATGGTGGAACACAATAGATAGGTGACTAGGCAGCTGCACTCTCCATTCAGCAATGCCCATGAATAAGGTTATCCTAGACTACCCAATTAACGCTTTATCGATCAACTGGTGAGGACACCTAAACAAATTCAGCAGTATCAGGAAACACTAGCTCAGATCACAGAACTGCATTTTCATAGATCAATGATTAATATTTAAATACATGTTGGAGTGTTTTGCTATGCAATAATACACTAAAATTTATGGTGATCTCCAATCTTCACCTTCTGTGAAAAACAGAATTTCACTGGGATTTCAAAGAAAAAAACTTTGCCTATGTATTTTTTTCCTTTGATTATCTGTCTCTACCTGTTTAAGAGTGCTTCTCAATTTTTTAGATAAATGTGATCATTTTTAATAGTTAATCTGTCATTTTAGTTTTGAGTAATGTAATAAATAGGTCAAATTAATTTTCAGAGAGCCTTCTTGGAGGATGTGGAAATGCCACTAAGTTCTAATAGTAGGTTAGACTTGGTTAGGTAGTAAAAGGAAATTTTATCTTAGGGGGACAGAAAAATCCAAAGGAAATAACTGAACAACTCAGCAGTTACTCAGGGTTAGTTCCATTCTAGGAAATATATATATGGATCTTATGCACAAAACAGACTGGGTTGCAGGAGGCAGCTAATTAATGAATAAATACAACAGTGTCAGATGGTGATGAATAGAAGAAAAATAGAAACTGCGGGTTGGATTTCTGGGAGTTGAATAGTGAATTGCAATGCCAAATAAGTTGATCAGAGAAGTTCTCATTCAGAGAATATCTCATTTATGTCTGAAAGCATGTGAGACCAAAAGTTCTGTGGTTATAAAAGGAAATCAGAGTCCAGAAGAAACAGCAATTGCAAAGACCCCCCCCCCCCCAAGAATTCTCTGACAGATTAGATGTGTTCTATGGTACCAGAAAGAAATGAGGGTAAACCTATTGTTTCTTAATTTATCAATTCTCAGGAGAAACAATCAAGTTCAGGTGGGAGGATGAGGCATTTGGTATAGGAAAAGAAAACAAACTTTTGAAATGCCATCTGGATGTGAATATTTGGTCAATTAACCTGGAGAATGTGCTAAGAGCACAAAAGTCATGGGGTACAAATTAAGGGTATTTTGACATAAAATGCTTTTGAATACCTTAATAATAGAAGTAGGAGTTCTGACTGTGGGGTTGAGATCATAGAAGGCCTGTAAAATTCATAGAAGCCAGATTTCTGCTATGGCCCTAAGAGTGTGATTGAGAAGACAGCAGATTATAACATCAGGAGCTACATATTCAAATGCTTCAAGCAGCCACTTAGGGAATATAAATGAGTAAAGCAGGATGTAAGCAAAACAAAAGCACAAACTCTCATAAAAGCAACTGGCTTTCAGTCCAATGACTGGGAAATAGTTTGGGCGGTGATTAAAATTATGACCAGCAGAAGTCCCTGTCCCATCCAAGGAAAAAAGTCCTTGTCTATTTCTCAAGTGCTGTAGCCAAAATAAAAGCAGTTTGAGACCATCACATCTTCCAGTTTTGATTTTTCAATAGAAGGTAGACATTTTGACTCTCTAGCTTTGTATTAATTTGGCATGAAATTTTATTTAAACACACACAAACGTATTCTGTGGATAAAACAGACGGCAACAGAGGAAGACAGGAATCAACAGCAGTTATTATGAACCTCCTGTAGAAATGTTGATTGCTCAGATTTTCTGGGAGATCTGATAAGGATTTTTACCTACAGCAAGCAGCTTTCTCTATATTCATAAGAATACTCAGAAGGTTGCAGAATAAGAAGAGTCCTCTGCCAATGACAAAGGGAGTTGGTGCACAAACACTTCCTGGTTTCTTGGGTAAGATCAAGCTGAGGCACATTTCACACCATCTCCCAGAGGTCCCCAGCCAGATTGAGCCTCAATTGCTACAGAACTAACTTGCTCATTAGCACACCCAACATAAGCTTTCCTCCCTTTCTTATTTCCTCACTTCCGAACTGGTATTTCCAGGCATGGATACTTCATCCTGATCCCAGTCTCTCCTGGGCAAAGCTTCATACACTCTGCCTTATTGAGTGGCAGCCCTGTTATTAGGATGAGTACCGACATTTGCAAGACCCTCTGCTGGGGCTGGATTCTTAAGCAAGCGGGGACTCTGACAAAGAGGCTGCATTTTGCCCTTTCCAAGCCCGGTTTTATTGACAAATGCATAAAACTCTGCTTGAAACAAAATGTTTTTGAGCACTGTCGTAAACAAGCTAATCCACAGACAAAGCACTCCCTCTGCTTCCTCTCTCTTCAACCTGGCACAATTTGTTGAGGATCCTTGGTTGACCTTTTAATTGTATTTCAGTGGAGGATGGAGAGAAAAAATAAAAATAAAAGCCATGCATCTGCATTCATACAAACAGCTACAGCTTAGGGCAAAGTCTATGATAAAAAAAAAAAAAGGACAGAGTGCTCTATCAGCTGCCTAGATAAACCAGTGACATTTAGAGATCAGCAGAAGCCTTACCTCTGCTCCCCACAGCACAGAGCTTTTAGGGCATCCTTTGGCTGGACTAATTGGGGGCTGCTTGCATCAGATCGGACAATTTAAGCTGGAAGAAAAGAAAATAAGGAGAGAAGAATGTAGACAAGCACTGCACTCAGTGAGCCTTTCTCTAGGTTTCGGGGCACTGAGGTTGGCTCCATACAGCCTTGAATTTCTCTTTCAGCCTTGCATTTCTCTCTAATACTTTTCCCGAGGCTTAAGTGGTGATAGCTTTTTTAACACTATTATCAGGTACAATCAAAATAAAGCTAGACTATAGAGTGCAAAATAAAGCTTCCAGAGGCTACAGAGGACAAGGAATGGATGTGTTTGTTTCCTGTTGTGTCATCAGTGTCTAGGACAAGCTCCAAACACACTAGGCATCATTCTGCTGCATAGATAAGGAAAAGAAGGACAGAAGGAGCAAATCATAAAGAAATAAACTTCCAATATAAAAAACAAACAGACTGGCGATTAATGGATTTAAACAAAAAATAACACACACGGCCTAGTTTCAGCTACATGAATCATGGCAATGTTTAATACAGAAAAAGGTTCAGACAAAATGTTTTCAATCTGACAGGGATAGCATTGTACTGTATTTCCCCTTCTCCCCCATTCTGCTTCAACGGTTGTAAACAGGTTCTCAGCATTTGAAAAAATCATTTTCTATTTGCTAAATTGTTAAGCCATACTTGCTTCTGATTTGTTGGCTCAGAGATGACTGGAAGCCTTTCTCATGCAGTTTTAACACCTGTGAAAGCAGTTATAATAATAACACCCACCTTAAGAGGATTAAGTGAATTATTTCAGGATAATACATCAAACGTCAGGTAGTGCCTGGTAAACACTTAAAACAGTAGTGCAGTTATCTGACTTCTGAGCAACAGTAGAATGAATGAGATGACATGAACCCTTTTCTGCTCTAAGTCTTATCAAATTATTCTTTACACCCTCTCCCCCCACCAAATGCCACCTCTCAACAATAGGTGTGACTAAAACTGGTGAAAATAACTTCACACATTTCATGGTTACAATTCTCCACATAAAAAATAATACTAGTAAGTTATCTCTCCTTCACTCACTGTTGTTATTCCATCACGCCCCACCTGCTCTTGTTTCAGAAGCAAACTAATAGTGAGACCAAGAGAAAAGCCAGGCCTTGCAGCCTACCTCCTCTGCAGTCCCACTATGAGACAGACAGGAAGAACAAGTGAGCTGGGGACCTTCTCTTGTGGTACTGAGATAAAGCAGCTATATGCAATGTCATTTCAAATCATGTCCTTCAATCCTGGGAAGTTCAGAGGGCAGCCTCAAACTATAGGCTGGGCTGGGTGGGAAGGTATTTCTCTGACAAGAAAATACATATACAAATAGTTACACAACCCCAAATCTCCGTAATATCAATGTTTGGGGATATATATCCTTCCACCACTGAGCAACAGGTGTATGTAAGACCTCCCCAGAGTTAAAGGTGAAGTTGTGTTCTCTGTTTGTTTGGTCTTATTAAATAATCACCGAATCCTAAAAACCCTGAGCAAGCCAGCAAACTTAACCCAAATCAACAAAGCACACTGTCAGAAACAAACAGGGGATAGACACTTCACTTCTGTCTTTGGGGACATATGAATGGATGGGAAATGAAGATATAAAATGAAAGAACTGTGTGGTTGTGTAACTAAACCTTCATGCATTCTCCTGATTACCTGATCAGCTGTGCTCTAATTGGGAGTTGTGGGAAGCTTTGCTGATAGCCCAAACCAATTGATTTTTGTCAAAAACAATCCTGTCTGTGTCATGTTCCATAAAATCTGGACTTTACTTTTCTTCCAGAGAGAAAGGAGAGAAAAATAATGCCAAAGAGAACATAAGATAGAGATAGAGATGAAAAGAGACAGAAAATAAAAACTTGGTTAGGTGTTTTCACTAGGCAACTTACTAAAATCATTATTTAGGGATTCAAGTTTTTAAAATTTAAATAAAAACAACCCCCCCCCCAAAGAAATCTTTACTAAAACTGATTCCACAGGGAAGTCTAGGCATTAGTCTTAAAGACTACAGGAGAACAGAGTGTAGCTACCCATGATAAACTTTGGTAGAAAGAAGCCAGGCATTTAAGTGAAATGTGGTACTCTCTCCTAATTCTGGAGCGTGGAAGTGTGAGTTAGGTATATTGCCAGAGATAGTGCACACACCTCTGTGTCTATCTTTCTCCATCTTTTAAAGACTCCGGTTTCATTAAGTTATGACTCACATCAATTATTTATTTATTTATTTATTTTTGCTTTTTGGGTCACACCCAGAGATGCTCAGGGGTCACTCCTGGCTCTGTGCTCAGGAATTATTCCTGGGGATGCTTGGGGGACCATATGGGATGCCAGTGATTGAACCCAGGTCAGCTGCATGCAAGGCAAAAGCCTCCTGCTATGCTATCGCTCTGGCCCCCAGATCAATGATTTAATCTTAACTTGATGATCAGCAATAATCTTACTTCCAAACAAGGTCGTACTCTTAGGTACTAGAAGGAAAGGGCTTTGCGACATGTCTCCAGTGGACACAATTCACCTTATAACAAGCTCTATGTCTCCATTTCTAATTATGGTTTAGTTTTGGTTGGTTTGGCGTTGAGCGCATACCAGGTTGCACTCAGGTTTTCCTCCTAGCTCTGTGCTCAGGGACCATTCCTGGAAGTGCTGCTAGGGAATGAACTCATGTCAGCACATGCACCTAAGAGCTTGACCTGCTGTACTGTCTCTCTGGTCCCCTTTCTTAATTTTTAACGCAAACAGCTTTCTCAATCTCTACGGGAAAAAAAAAAAAACACCTGCATTCTGCCTTTGGCAAATGAACTTAAACGTGTGGTCTGTTTTCAGTATGGATAAGGGTAAAAGTGACAGTTCATTAGCTCTGAGTTTTAGTCTCTAGGTATTTTACTGTTTGCAAAGTACTGAGAATATAGTTATACAATATTTTATAGCAAGAGTAGGCAAAAATTGGCTGCAGACATTTTTTAAATTATTAACTTAAGCCAAGAGTAGCTTCAAAAATTACTGACCCTGTTATTTGATTTTTAGGTAATATAATAATATAACATCAAAATCATTTAACTTTAGTTAGAAATTTTAGATTTAACTATGCTTATGGTTATTTTATTAATAAGTTATTAAGTTATTAAGCAAGTAGAAAATATGAAATTATACACATATTTCATACTGCATAAAGACTATGTATATAATTAAACAATATAATTTCAACTATATAAAAATGGAAAATTTAAACAGTATGACTTATGGAAAACAGAGTAAATTTTTTGCAATTTTAAAATTTTATGGGGTCAGGAAGATAGTACAGTGGGTAGAACTCTGGCCTTGCATGTAGCCAACTGGTGTGTGATGCCCAAGCTCCACCAGTAGTAATCCCTTAACAATCAGGTATGGACCCCCCAATTAATTAATACAATTAAGAATATAAATATTTATCCAGCTTTTCCATTTGTGGGAATTTATCCTATGGATAAACCACTAAGATATAGAAGAATCTTCCTAGTGCTAGATGTCACTGGAATATTGGTGATGTTAGTTTCAGTGATTTATATATACAAGAGTTGTAAAGCCTTTTTTTATAATTGTTTATTTTCTATATTTTTATATTTTATACTTATATATACAAGAATTGTATATTTATAAATACAAGAGTTGTAAAGTTGTAAAGAGTTGTAGCCCTTGAAATTCTACAGTGTTAGTAAAAAGTAATCAAGCAATTGAAAGAAACTTTCTATAGACTATAGACCGAACATGATGGCCACTTAATACCTTACTGCAAACCACAACACCCCAAAGGGGGGAGAGAGAGAAATAGAGAGAGCACAAGGGAATGCCCTGCCACAAATGCGGGTTGGGGTGGGGGAGGATGGGGTGGAGGTTGGGGGAGGAATGCTGGGGCTATAGGTAGTGGAAAATGGGCACTGGTGGAGGGATGGGCACTCGACCACTGTATAACTGAAATGCAAGCACGAAAGTTTGTAAGTCTGTAACTGTACTTCACAGTCATGCACTAATACATTTTTTTTTAAATAAACTTTCTGCTTCTTGATAAATAAATATATACATAAATATATATAATATACTCATTCCTATGTTCTCAATGCTACTTTTCACAAGAGCCACAAGATGGAAACAATCTACCTCTCAATTGATGAGTTGATATAAGAGGTAAAACACTCAGATACAAAAAGAAAAGGAGAACATTTCCACTTATGATAACCTGGACAAACCAAGGTATTATTATAAGTGAAATAAGTTTGATGAGAAAGACAAATTCCATATGATTTTACTCACATGTGGAATATAAGGATACAAAATAAGTGAATAAACCAAACAAAATACAAAAAAACTCAGAATATAAGAACAAAAATGGGGCTTACCAGAGGGGATGACAGACAGAAGGCAGCTAAATCAGGTCATGAAGTCAAGTAAATGGAGGTGGGGAAAACTGGACTTCTGATAAAAATCAGAAAGTCATATAGATGAAATCTACACATTGTAATGTACAAATGTTACTTTAATAATTTTAGTCCAATTGTTTATCATATAATTACTTTGTTGTTCACCAAGTGTAATCTACACTATAGAATTTAAATCTTTACAATATTATATTCCATATTATTTTGTGACATAGCTAAAACATTTGCTAATTATTTCTTAAAGAACCCAGAAATTTATTTAATAAGTGAAACTATGGACCAAATTATAAAATCATAATAAGAATTTTGATAGGGAGCAAAGAGGTATGTGTTTGTGATGGATATTAATTTTGAATGATTAGAAGAGGTTAAGTTTTTCATTTTCTTCTAAGCAAAACTCTTGCTATTTGGGAACTCTACATGTTTATTTTTTTTAAATAAGTCTTTAACTTTTCCTTCTCATATGAAAGATTATAGGCAATAAATTTTCAAATAACAGAAATTGGTGGTGTAATGAAAAATTATACTATAACTTGGTCTTTTAAAGTAACTGGTATTTAACTTTATTACAACACACCTATGTAAATTAAAGCTTTATTTCTCAATTATGACTATATAAGTTTTTCCTTTGGTAATGGTAGTGCTAGTGAACAATTACCACTTATTTCTACATGGGCAATCATGTCTCTGAAGTCATTATGCCATATGCTTTCTAATTCAAAAAAGAAAAGGGTTATATTTTTTTAGTAGTCAGGAGCAGGGAATCATTATGGGAGACAGAAAATGAATTATCTTAGTCATAACTTTCTAAAATTATATTAGAAAATAAGTCATTTTCATTTTCTGGGACATATATGTACTAATTCAGCAAGAATTTAGTAGTATCACACATTGTTCTAAATTGTAAAGACCAGCAGGAAAGAAAATAGGGTTCTAGTCCCTACGAAGCTTAATTTTTTTAGCTTTAAAAGCTGACTGCCTTTTTGAAGGATAAAAACTTTAGGGAAATTCTTATTCTAATACTTTTGGACTTGTTTTCCCATTTGAAAGCAGTGGGAAAAAAATAGCCATAAAATCCTTTAGAAATCATTTTAAAGCTGTTTTTCTAAGTATAGGTGACCATTTATTTTAAACAAAAATTTTTCTCAAGCTTTATTAAAACCAGATTTCTAGGTCCCACAAGTTAGCTAACTTAGAAACTCAGGACAGTAGATACCAGATATTCCTACTAACAATAAGCTCATCAGTGCATAAGATATGAATTTTCAACTATAAAACTTGGAAAGCAATCTGCTAAAGTAGGCTGAATCTCAATTGATAAATTGTAGATTGATTCAAATGAATTTTTTAAATATTAACATTTTAAATAAATACCCCTTTAAGTTTAGTAAAGAAAAAATATTCAGGGATTATAAGAAATTTTCAAAATAACACTGAAGGAAAAGCAATAGTACAGATAAAACAGTAAAATATTCCTCAATGGGAAGCTATTTTTTTTTAAAAAAGCAATGATCTGCTGATTAATTAGCACCTTTAATATACTTTCAAAACAATTTAAGAAAACAGTTTTGAATTCCTTTCTTGTATGCTTCGAATTCCTAGTTCAAGTGTATATTCTGCATCCTTTAAGTTTCTGCCTAGAATGGGTATAATTCTAGGACAGTCATCAAACTTACAAAATCAGTCCCATTGGTTTTCTTATATCTCAGCATTTCAATGATTGTACCAATTGCAGCATTCCTCCAGGTTATTCCGGACTCTACACTCAGGGATCACTCCTGGAGAACCTTTGTGATACCAACGATTGAATTAAACCCAGATGGGCAGCATGAAAGGCAAGCGCCCCACCAGCTGTACAACTGCTCTGACCTATTACTTTTTTCTTATGCTGTTCACTGTGGCTCTGCATGTTGCCTTTATCGAAGGATACTGCAGCCAGAGTGCCCTAATCTGGAACAACTCTATTTGATGCAGATGGGAAAGGGAAGATGGGAGCGGGGGGAGGGGATCACATTTGTCTTGGAAAGCTATGGTTCATATGTCACACATGGCACTGTTCACTACCCAGAGCAAATCAATACCCCCATCTGATGTCAAGAGGGGTGAAGTAAAATCACATTGTGGCAAGTTTCATCTAGAAGGGGACCCCAGAGAATGAGAAATATACATAAATATTTGGCAGGAACATAATACCATTGATTTATAGTTCTCAGATTCATGGTTTTGTTTCCTAGTTTTGTTTGCTATAGCAATTGTCATTGCTTAACAATGACATTACATTTTAATTTAATGATCTCTTTTCTATCTTGTTGTATATATACGTGTATATATATATTTTTTCTTTTTAATATGAAGCACTGCTCTGGTGCCAAGTAAGCTCATTCACTGCCCATGATCAGAGGCTCATAAATCGAAGAAGAGACCAATAAATTGCAAAGATTCCTCCCTACTGATCACACAAGCTGAATCGCCTGGGGCACCCTGGAGGTGGGGTGGGGCAACTCAGCCCAGTACCTGCCCAAACAGAGCCCAAGCAGCTGAAAACTTCACACTCAAAAATCGCCACCATGCTCCCTGTAGGACTCCACTGATCACGACAAGCCTCACCCAGAATTAATTCACTGAAAAACTCAGGTGAGTTTTGTGACTAAAACCTCTGGGTTTTCAGGGAATCGGGGATGGGGTGACTTCTCCAATCTCCCTGTCTTCTGAAATCCCTAGCAGTCACACACATGCCCCAAAGTCGCCACCCAGTTAAAAATTTAACTTCATATGCATCACCCTGTTTAACATTTTTGGACTTTCTAGAATGCACAGCTGCATGCTCAGCCTTGAGACATCTCAAACTCCACAACACTGATAAACCAAGGGAAGCACATCAGATTGAATGGTATATAATGATGAAGGCAACCAATCTTGGTTAACAAAATATAAACACAGGAAACTTAACCTATAATAGTTTAGTAATCTCTTATACAATGATAATGGTTACATGAAGAGACACAACAATTTTCACTAACTTTCTTCTAAGAAAACCATATTTTTATCATTCTGTTAGCAAAATTGATAATAATAAATATAAAATAAAATTTTGAGGGTCTGTTATGAGGGCAGGCTTAAGAGGTGGTTGGGTAAATTGGAAATTATGGTGGAAGGGAGGTATAATGGTGGTAGGATTGGTGTTGGACTATTGAATGTCTGTAACAAATCATTATGAACAACTTTGTAAACCACAGTGTTTATATAAAGTGTAAAGGAAAATAAAAATTTAAAAGATATAAATAAATTTTAAGCCCTGTGGTTTACAATGTTTATGATAGGGTTTCATGCCTACTGTGTTCCAACACCACACTTTCCGCCAGGGTATAGAAGTTTTGTTTTCTTGTGTGCTTTTGATACTCTGAATTATAAAACTTGCTAATGATATATTATTATTTCTATTTTCCTGGAGATCACTATTGTGGCCATTTGGATTATTCATTACATATACTTATAGTTGTTGTGATCTACCAATAGCTACACTAGATTCACTCAGGGCACATCTAATTCATGGTTTAAATGATTTACTCTGTAGCTCATATCAGTAAAGATGTGGTAAGGCAGAAAAGAAATATTTTTCTTCTCTCCTCAGTCTTTCTTCATACTCAGATCTTTGTCATGTATCCAATTTGTTGCTAGATTTATTGCTTATTATTGGTCTAAGTGTCATACTTTTTTTGATTAACTATAGGATATATTATTTAACACCAATAGTGTCATTTCCGCAGGATGCTGATAAATTAAGTACAAGCCATGCTACACAATAGATATCATCTTAAACATTTTAAAAATGAATATTTATGGAACCAGAGATATAGAACAGGGGTTAAGGAGCTTGCCTTGCACATGGCTGACCTTGGTTTGATACCTGGAACCACATATAGTATGACATGACCCACCAGGAATGGTCCCTGAGCACAGAGCAGGATCAAATCCTGTGTTTTATCGGGTGTGTCCCCCTTAAAAACACCAAAACAAAAAAAGAACATTTATTTCCAAGAATAAACAATGACAGTAAAACTTTTAATGTAAAATCAAAAAAGAAAGAAAAATTTTCAAGTAATATGTAAAATTAGTTTTGTTAGTTGATAAGGACAATAAAATGTGTAAAGTAAAACAAGTCTGATAAGCTAGAGTAAAATAAAACAAATACATTTAGAGGCAATAATAAAATAAGTATGTCCTCAGTTGTAAAAACAATTATTCTATGCTACTTGGAATATTTAATAACTTTGGAAAAGGCAGAAAGTATTTCAATTTGTTTTACTAGACCAGCATACGCTGATAATAACATTTGTCAAACAAAACACTAAAGAACAATCTACAGACCAATCTTTCCAATAAATATAGAGACACATGAAATGATTAAAATTATAGGCTTAAAAATTAAATAGAGCTATACTTAAATTGTTGACTTCATATAAAGAAATCTCTTTTGTGACTTGGCCATTTAATCATTCTAAATCCTTTTTCTAAAACGGGACTATAAAACCTACCTTAAGAATAAACCTGAATGTTTTACACTTATGTATTTTTCCAGTTTTAAAAAATGACGCCTCAGACTTAAAAATCAAAATAGAAAAACTGAGGCTGAGACATGATACCAATCAATTATGAAATTCTGATCTCATTCAGCTATCATTGAGAATGCTTGTTAGTATGCTGCTGAGGATGGTGGTAGTGGTGGTGGTAGAACTGCTATAGCCTATGTGCTGGAAGATATTTTAAAGAAAGTTCAAAGGCATATGGTAACTATGATGGGTCTCATTCTCCTGACCCTGAAAGAGCCTCTAATGCAGTACCGTTGAAAAGGATATGTAAAGAGAGGCTGCTAAAATCTCAGGGCTAGGACGAATGGAGATGTTACTGGGCCCGCTTGAGCAAATCAGCCATCAACAGGATAATAGTGATAGTGATAGAATACAAAAGGAGGACAACATTAAAAATATAGTTACTGCTTTCATTTATAGGCCTGAGACCACACCTAACTGGGTTCTCAAGGATGGCTCTTGGCCATGCTTGTGGAATCTTGTAGTGCTGGGAAATCAAACTCAGGTCTTTAGCAAAGAAAGCATGCACTCCAGCCCTCTCACTATCTTTTGTGTCCAGGATATACTAGCCACATCACATGTAAAAGGGGTAAAATGCACGAATACTTCAATTACTTCTTGGAAAGCATTTAATAAATTGCATCAGTCATTTCAAATTAAAAATTCTATTAAAATTAACAATGGTGTTGTCCATAGCTTGAAGCAGTCCTATTAACATCAAGAAGAAAGGAAATCATCTAGCATCATTGTAATTTTTTTTCTAGACCTTCTGGGCAGTGACAAAAAATGCAATAATGCAACATCAGGGTCAAATTACCAAATTATGTGGTTCCTCACCTAAGAAAATTCAAAAGGAAAAAAAAACAGATGAGATGTGTTAAAATGGATAAGATATTATATCTAGGACATATTTTAAAAATTTACAGTTATATGGGTAAAAGACTTGTAAAATTCCACAAGTAGAAAAATAATATTGAGCTAAAAACCTATTAATGAAACACTAGATAAACACTCTCGTATCATGGAATACAGACTTACATTGTAAATAGTAGAGCATGGGATGATTACACAGGGATCAGAGGGCACGTGTTGCATATTTGGGAATGCAGATGAATCCCCAGCACTGCATGTCACCACTCCCACCTCAACATAACCAGGTGCATCCTTGAAGGCCCTCCAGGCACTGCATAGGTGGCCCTGGTGGTCCCAGCCCTGTCCTAGGAGCTCCACATCATGGGTCTCTCACAATGAACATTCAGCTGCACTGGCTGTGTATGAGCTAAACCCAGAGCCTACATGAGAACCCCCACCCTTATTAGCACTGTAGCACTGTCATCCCATTGTTCATCGATTTGCTGGAGCAGGCACCAGTAAGGTCTCCATTGTGAGACTTGTTACTGTTTTTGGCATATTGAATATGACACAGGGAGCTTGCCAGTGTCTGTGGTGCGGGCGGGATACTCTCGGTAGCTTGCTGGGCTCTCCGAGAGGGGAGGAATTGAACCCGGATTGACTGTGAGTTCAATTCCTCCATCCCGTCCCTCTTATTTAATGAATAAAATGAAACAAAGAATGGCGCAGATCTAATTTTATGAAATAAATAAAATAGCAAAATGCAATTTGCTTTCTCAGAATTTCAAATGTTTTTTCAATAATCATTTATATATTACATTTGAATAAGAAAATCAGAAATCTGCTATGGCTATTTATTCTACTTTTGATATATTATCCTGCATGCCATATAATTGAAATGATCCCATCATCAAAAGGTGAATTCGCTTACTATGAGGATAATTATTATTTTTTTTTTTGGTTTTTGGGTCACACCCAGCGATGCACAGGGGTTACTCTTGGCTCTTCACTCAGGAATTACCCCTGGCGGTGCTCAGGGGACCATATGGGATGCTGGGATTAGAACCCGGGTCGGCCGCGTGCAAGGCAAACACCCTACCCGCTGTGCTATATCGCTCCAGCCCCGAGGATAATTTTTTTTGTATCTACTAAACATCTTTAAAATGTCTTTGTTTAAAGGTAATTTTCACCTCTATGAAGTCCTCCTGGTTTCTGAACCAATTGAAAATGTGGGAAAATGCACATACAGAGATGTTCCCTATTGAATGGAAAACTTAGAAATGCTGAGAACAATTCACCTGCATTGAGTTCTTCCCCCATGAGGTGCTGTGGTAAGTAGGACAGCCCCTGTGCAGTCTATGTGCCCTGATGTATGACTGTGCGCTCCTGTCTCCTACAAAGGTAAAAGCTTGTCCTTACATCATCACTAGCCCTTAAGTGTGAGAATATTGGGTACAATGAGTTTTACCTGACAGGCTGGGCATCAAGTTGCATGCATTAAAAGGGAAAGAAAGTGCGGAGAGAACAGTGGCTGCATGGTCACTGCTAGTAGAATGGGAAGAGATCGGTGGTCTGGTGGGGTGTTCTGTATTCACTTATCGTTTGTCTTAATGAGCAGTAATTCCAAAATAGGTCCTGGAGGTGAATCAAAAGATTAAATGATCTCTTCCCTCCTTTGCTTTTATTGTTCAGGTTATATTATATCCAGTCTGGAAGCATGGACAATTACTTTCTAAGGAAAAATGGAATCATCATCCACTGCTGATGGGAAGATCTACTGGCTCAAATCTCTTTGGAAATCAATATGGACACATCAGACTATCTAAGAATTCAGTTTTCATGCAATCTAGCAATTCCACCTCTTGGGATCAAACCAAAGGGCCCCAAAATACTGTTCCAACAAGATATTTATGTTCCTATGTTTATCTGAAGCACTATTCACAAGTGTCAAGATCTGGAGAGAAGTACCCAAGAACGAATGACAGGATTTTTAAAAAAAACATATAAAAGGTAAATAAACACAACGGAATACTACTCAGCTGTACATAAGGATTAAATCATGCAATTTGCTGCAAGTGGATGGAACTAAAGGGTACTATGCTGAGTAAAGCTAGTCAGATGGCGAAACAGATATAGAATGATATCCCTCCTATCTAATACGAAGAAGCATAGCAAAGGAACAGCAAATAGTCAAAGGCATCATAACTGAAGAGCTAGTCTATAGAGCTCAGCTTGCCTGGAAGGGGGTGAGGAGAATAAAGTCAAGGGCTTGGAGGGCACTGGTGGAAGGAAGAGGGCATTCTGGTGGTGGGTGTGGTGTGGGAAAAAATACATATATTTAATGATCATTAGTAGTATTATGAATCATGATATATCAATAAAAATTGGAGGGAATAAAGATCACTTGTATCTCTTGTCATCCCGTTGACCCTCGATTTGCTCGAATGGGTGTCAGTAACATCTCCATTTGTCCCTGTTGCATGCTAGTGTATGCTCACTCCAGGAACAGGAAGACGCTTAAATCGTTCATTCAGGGTTTTGGCGAAGAAGTCTGACCATCATGTTGGTGGACGGCCACACGGTCTTTTGATGTCCTGTGGAATCCAATTGGTAATAGCTCTAGTTCAGCGGTCATATCTGAATTGCATTACATGTCTGGCCCATCTGATTTCTGATGCCTTGGCAAACAAGACAGCGTCCCTGATTCTTGACCGTCGATGGAAGTCAGAACTCCAGATTCTTCCTCTCACTTGAGTGAAACATGATACTCCTTGCATAGCTCTTTCCTCAGGGAATAAAGATATCTATACAAATTTCTTCTGCACAGACCAAAAATACTGGAATTTAATTGCCAAGTATTTACAAAATATTTTTCTTATTAACATGCAAGTATATCAATTATTCCAAAGGGTGAGAGGGACCTCTGTGGAATGAAATTAAAGACAATGAAGAGCAGAAGGTAGGATGGTATCAGTGAGTGATTTTTGCCTTAAAACATTAATTCACTACACAACCAATATTTAAGTTAATCTTCATTAGATACCCTAGATAGATAGTATATAGTGTTATTTGTTTATCAACTATATCTTAAAAGTGCAAGGTTTAGTTTCTTTTATAGTCCCAGGAAAATAAAGCTTAAAAGTTCAGGCCCTTGTCTAGAACCACACCATCTATAATCATAGGTCCAATATTTCAATTCAGACTGTCAACTCTCAAAGACCATCAATTTAATCTCTATGCCATATTGAAAGAACATCAAGTTCCAAAAATAGGTTACTAAAAATATAGGTTATAAATAAACCTCAAAAATTATTATATCTCTTCTAGCCATTACAGGTAATTGCTTAGAAGATGATTTAATTTCATCTTCAGGCTATGTCACAATAGATAAAATTAAAAATTAGATCAATAATTTTTAAAAATTAATGAGAACATGTCTGCATTGAAAAATGACTGGAAATGATGTGAATGGCTAAGACTGGTGGGACTATGGATAACTTTTACTTAATTTTTTCTGTACCTTTCAATATCTATAACACACATTAATATTTGTGCCACCAGAAAGAACTGCCCACAGGTGCTTCAGCACTACTATAAAATTGTCAGTATAAGGTTAAATAAGGACTTAGACCTTTCAGTTCAGAGCACGCATTTTCAAATTCCAAGTAACTGAGCTTCCAGAAGAACATTAGGATTATTTTAGGGGAAATTTTGAAGACATCTTAGAAATGCCCGTCTTGCAGATGAGGAAACAGAGAAGAACTGAAGAAAGTCAGAATCACTGACTCAATAAATCATCACCCTCTTAACAGAATTGAAAATGGACACTAATTCCTTAAAAGGTTTTCTAACTCTTGACCTCCAAAGGCAAAAAGAAAAAAAAAAATCAATGCCTTATAAAACTGTGATCTTTAGCCTCTTTCCTGAGTGTAGAATTAAACTGGTATAGAAGAAATGGATGTTTCGTAGCATTTGCTTTTTTTTTTTTTAGAGCTACAGATAAAACACCAAATGCCCTTTTTTCCCCCTCCTCAATGCCACGATGACTAGTTTTTATTTAGCTGAAAAGAAAAAAACTTCTTGAAGGATATTTTCTTTTTGGTGTGTATGTGCATGGTGTGTGTGTGTGTGTGTGTGTGTGTGTGCGCGCGCGCGCGCGCGCGCGTGCGCACTCTTTCTGGTTATGAAGGTAGTATATAACAATTGCATAAAATGAACATTTGGAAATGCAGAAGAATGCTGAAAATTATATAAAAAAGTCTTAGTCCTGTATTCTAATATCACTGTGAAACACTGATAGTACTGATTTGACATTTTAAGATTCTTCCTTCTCTTTCCCTCCCCTCTTTTCACTTCTCTTCCAAGTCCTTTAAGCCAGTACATTTTTAATTTTTTAATTTTTTTATACTACTGCAAAAGAAGCAGTCTCCTAACACACCAGCCCAATTCTGGCCCCTCAGACTATTCCAGGGTATATTCAGGCAAAATTGTATAGAAACAAAGGAGATTTTAACTGTTGAAAAGCATTTACTGCCTGCCCACAACTTAGATCTCTAGAGTAGGAACTTAAAACTCTTTGATGTCTAACTTAGCACATGATTTTCTTTGACCTTGAGATGTTTTCACTTGTGATGATAACAGAAGTCTGAGATGTGTTTGCACAGGGAAGCTTGTCCTTTAGCCCTTGTGCTGTTCCACAAGAGAGAAGTTTCACTCGGGCAGCTGCTGTTCCTTTTGCCTGGGGTCCTGTTTACATCGGAGATAGCAGAGAGAACTTTGTGCACCTGAAATAAAAAGTGAAGGCTCCTGGCATATCTTCACCTGGCAGAAATAATAAATATTTGGCGCTCTAAGTCACTGTATCCAGGTATCACACATAGGAAGGAAACCTGGGCAGAGCACAGAGAAGAGGGGAAACAGGGTTCATAATGCTGTGTTCCTTTACATAATGAAGAAATTTTCCTTCCTTAAAATCTTAATCTCATTTCATTTTTGATTGCCTGGTGCTCACTCGGTTCAGTAAACTTGTAATCCCTACCAGGTTGAACTGGTAGTGATTCCTACTAGGTAGGAATATTCTTATCCTACCAGTCAGATTGGGAATACTGAGGTACTGTGGTGGCCCATGGAAGCTTAATTCCTTATGATAGTAACATCTTTTATCCTGACTTTCCTCGGGTCATTTATTCCTTCTATGAGACAGTTGATAATGCATCTTCATCTTTTTACTTCTCTTTGATTTATTGCTGTCTCTTTGTGTCCATTTGAAGAAGTGAACCTGAACCTCAACAGGCATGACTGATGTGGAGGAAAAACGGTGCTAGAATTTGTGAGGTTTGAAGGAAAGTAGTCCTGTGAGTGTGCACAGTGGAAGGAAAGTAGGCAGATTCCTTGTACCTATGGAAAGAATTCGAAACTCAGATGGCCTAGACTGTGGGAATGCCTGCAGAAGGTCTGGGTGCTGGCAGACTCTCAGCCTCCAGGAGCAAGCGCAAACATCTACTAGCTGGTGTTATTTGTGTTTATGTTCGTTTTTGTTTAACCTTTCCACACTGACTACCCTTTTCTTTGGCTTATCGTACCTTTTAACTAATCACTTCCCCTCCCCTACCCAATTTATTATCTATAATCCTGGCAGGATGTGGAGCACAATGAAGGCACTGGAGCAGGAAAAACTCGACCTTGCAAAACGGCCCTGAAGAGAAAAACCTCACAAAGGGGACTAACTGGACAGAGATCGCAAAGCAGGGTACCTGCATCTTGTGTCTGCCTTGAGCCTCACTTGACCCCCTCATCACCTATGCCTAAAATGCAGAAGCTGTCACATATAGCTTAATCGAGTCATCCTAACTGCAGCATATAGCCTTGAGGGGGATTGGACTGGGGGGAAAGGGAGGCAAAGCAGAGAGAAAAAGGTGGCAGGTCATGAGTGTTAAGCTCTAATGTGATTGGACCCCCTGTAGGCCAAGACTCTCTACAGAAATGTGTGTATTTGGCAATAAAGTGAGCTTTGATCAACTGCTCCCAGAGGGGTTTCTTGGTGTGCTCGTCCTCCTTGGCTTCATGACCAGGCATTTGCCCAGGCCCAATGTGCAACATGTCCAGGCATGTTAGGAATAACTGTTCCCCAACAGCAGGACAGAACCAACATTGAAGCTTCTAGCCAAGTATTATGCATGTGTCTCAAACATGGGTGGAGGGACTTGCCACAAAAGACTCTTGATTCTTAACAGTGACCCAAACAGAAAAGTTATGAGATGAATCATTTTGAGATACTGAGAATTGACTCCGCAAATTACCATTTTACAGATTCTAGAGCTACATAGGCCTTACTCTAAAAGACTATTGCAACATTTACCTTCAGTTCAGCATATTCCAGTTAATACTTTGCCTTACATAGTTAATTTTTCAGTTTCTGGTGTTTCCCATCAAAGAAACTTCATTTGCACAGATTTGCAAGTGGCCCATGTTGATACTTGAGCTGAAATACCTTTATTAAATTTTGCTTTCTTTTAAAAATTTGTACCATAAAAATTTATACTGTTTTTATGGAATATGGTGTAGTAGTATGGCAAACATCTTGAATAATTCATAAGAAGTGAAACTAAAATCTGAAATTCCACCACACATCATGAGTGCATTGCCCTTAGATTGCCCTGACCACCACTTAAATATTTTTCATCATCCTGATAAGTGTAATTTGACATAAATGGGACTGTACTGTATGTGCTATTTACTTGGCAAATAACATCTTAAAACAGTCTTTCTTATTTGCCTTCATTTATCTCTTTGTCTCTCCATTTCCTCTCATCACTGCCAATATAATACAACTGCTATCTTTTCATAGCTTTCCCTGTATTTAGATAATCATATATAGAGATATTGCATACAAAAGTGCATATAGATATTTTTCTGTTCTTTTAGATAAATAGGATGATATAATTGCATTTTGTTTTATTCACTTCATCCTTCATAGTTGAAATCTATCTAAGTTGACTTATTTCCAGTCAGTGATCATTCAATTTTGCTGACAAACTAACAATTATTCAACCATTTCCATGCAGATAGTCCTTTTTCCCTCAGTTGTTATCTGGCCACTAGAGTAATGAAACAACAAACATTGCTATGAAAATAACCTATTATTTTCCACTATTTATAAAGTTATTTTTCTATTTGAGAAAAGTGATAACATTTACTCTTGCTGATATGATTGTATTCATAGGTAACCCAAGAGAGTTTTATGAAAACAAGAGGCTTTAGTAAAAAATCATGAAATGCATAGTGCAATTGTTAAGGTAATTAGGTAAATCAAAAGTGTCTTTCAGTGGTACACATAAGTAAAAGAGAAATAATCAATTTACAGTAGCAACTCAATTAAACAGAGTTGAAGGAAAAATTTGATCATAAAAATTATATATACTATACAAAATTATTAAATCTTGAAGGACGCAAAAGTATGTATATCCTATATGTAAGATTTAATATAAAAGCATCATTTCCAAAAATCTATTTTACGAAAAGTATAAATATATTTGATTAGATTCCAGGTGAAATTTCAATTTCATGTTGACTGTTCTTTTCACACAAAATAAAATGATCTTTGAGAAAACACAAAAAAGAAAAAACAATTTGGAATAAGTAAAGACTCTAAAAGAAACCATGCTCTGAAAACCTGAACCATTATGCACATAACAGAATACATACTTGTTCCTAATCCTTTTGCTAAGTTCAGCTAAGAATCAGACAGTAAATAAAAAGCAAACAAAAGTTGGGAAAGGGTAGCCAGATGGATTTAAAACTTCAGGATTAATATAGCACAGTGGTAAGTTCTCTGGGTTTTCTTCAGGAATACATACCCCAGACTTGGAACTGAAGGAACCAGGATTTCAGAAATTGTAATGAATACCAATTGAAATAATTTTACCAACAGAAGTCATGTCTTTGTATTTTTCAAATAAAAATAGGAATAGAATTTTTATATGACCCAGAGATACCACTTCTTCACATGTTATCTCTAAAATATAAAACACATTAATTCTAAAGGATGTTGCATGAACTTTCATGCGGTCGGAGGCGCTGAGACAAGGAACGAGGAAGAAATGTATTTCATGGAGGGTCTAGGTTCTCTCTGACTCTTAGATAAAAGTATAGAGCCTCGTGATCTCCTTTTATTGATCATGGTACCTCTAAAAGGCACAATACAGTGACATCACCAAAGGCATCAAAAGAAGTTACAGGAAGAACATTGAGGCAGTCTAAAATGGATTATTTCCTTGCATCTGCAGGCCAGTGATCTTGGCCTCCGGAAAGAAGATACAAAACAAAGACTGAAACCTTTCTTGGGCTAAAAGCACTTGGATTTACATCCCACAGACAAGGCTGGGCTGCCACATGAAATCAACATGTCAATTACAAACTAGGCAGCACCTGAAATCTACATCCCAGAAACTAGGCTGGGCCAGAGCCCAGAATCTACAAATGTCAAAGATCAGGCCTAGCTAGCACCTGAGACCTGGATGTCAAAGACCAGCCAAGGCTTCTGTGAGAAAAGGAAAACTGCCCCATTCAATATACTGAAATTATTTTCTAAAGGCAGCTTGAAGGGGGAAAATGTTCCTGTCTGTAGGACAGTCTACGTGGGCTCGCCCTGATAGCTCAGAGCTCAGCCCATCCCCAACAAAAGGATATATTCATATATATGATAATTGATGTATTTAGTCCAATAGGCAAAATATGGGAAAAAGAAAACAAACACCCAACTACAGATGAATGAATCAAAATGTGGTGTATATACACATCATGGAATATGAAGAGGCTCTAAAAGATAACAGTCATGCAATTTTCAACAACATCGATGGAACTAAAAGATAACATGATGAGTGAAGTCAGTCAGAGAAAAAGATAATGTATCGTAGTACATGTATTGAATTTCAAAAAATATACTGAAATTTCAAAAATTTCAAGTCTTTAATTTGCCTTTACGCTATTCATTTTCTTATCTCTAAAGTCAACATTTATCTTCTCATCTCTTTTTTTCTCTTTCTACTTCTATATTTCTCTCTCTCTCTCTCTCTCTCTCTCTGTCTTTGTGTGTGTGTGTGTGTGTGTGTGTGTGTGTGTGTGTGTGTAAGTTCATTTCCTACCACAGTACTGTCAGAGATACTAAATACAGGAAAGTTTAATTAAGATGAAGTCTCATAATATCAAAAATAACCAAGTCTCAATCAAATTAACTTTTCATATGAAGAACCTGGGAAATCCCAAGCTGAATAAAATATACAATTATTAAAATGTCAGAGAAAATAAGATTATCTTACAAAAAATATAAATCAGCCATCATAGGAAAGGAGAAATAGCTCATGGGTCTGCATGTGCTTTACATGCAGGAGGTGGCAGTTTTGTTTCCTGGAACTGCAGGGTCCACTAGTACCAACAGAAACAACCCCCCTCGCCAGAGCTGGGAGTAGCCCCTGAGTACCACCAGTTATGGCCCCAAATACATGAGCAGCAACAAACTGGCCATAATAAAAGTGTTTCAGAAAGCTACTATAAATCCAGTTTTAAAAAGATGATGAAAACTGAAAATATGGACTAAGAAACATAAGATACAAGGATTCACTACACTGAGCACTGTCACTGCCATCCAGTTGTTCATGGATTTGCTCGAGCAGGTACCAGTAATGTCTCCATCGGGAGACTTTGTTGTTACTGTTTTTGGCATATCAAATACACCACAGGTAGCTTGCCAGGATCTGCCGTGAGGGCGGGATACTCTCGGTAGCTTGCGGGACGGAGGAATCGAACCCGGGTCAGCCACGTGCAAGGTAAATGCCCTACCCACTGAGCTATCACTCCAGCCCACCAAACCAAATAAGGATTCACAAAGTGGGAAATTCAGAACAGGAAAATGCTAAATTGAAATTAAAAGGAAAAACATAAATTGATAAGCTTAAACAAAAGACTGGGGAGATCAGAAGAAATAATTAATGGGCTGCAATAGAAGATATAATAATTGAATTTACCCAGTGTAAAGAACAGCAAGGAATAAGAATTTTACAAAAAAAAAAAAAAACAGAACCACAAATACCCAAGGGACTATAACAAAAAAGTAACAATTACTTTACATCTTAAAATGAAAAAGAAAAAATGTCATGGACTATTCAGAAAAAAAATTAATGATCTAAAGTTTTTCCTCGATTTGCTCAAGCGAAAGTTTTTCCTAAATTTAATAAAAGGTACAAAATAGTTTGTGTGCTGCTGGGCTGCATTCAGCTATGCCAACACACCTCTCCTCTTGAGATGTGTACCTTGGGCTTCCTCCACCTTTGGAACTGTCCTTGCTCTCTCTTGAATATGTTCCTTACCTTACCTCCCTTTATTTTCCAGTAAACTTGTTGCATACTTAGGGGTGGAGGGGAAGCATAAGGCATAAACCTTCAGACTTAGGAAGAAGAGAAAACCCCAAATGGGATAAACCCAACTCCCACAGCAATACATCAAAGTGAAACTTTCAAAACAGGAGGGGGAGGGATGCAAATACAGCAGGAGATATGTACCATACTTATAAGAGAGAATCTACCCAAACCCCAGCAGACTTCTTCTTATCAACAATGCTGTAGGCTGAGAAAAAAAAAATGGAGTAGCAGAAATAAAATAGTGAACCAGAATCCTAATCAAACACCCACTGAAAATAACTTTCTGTTTGTTTTTGTTGTTATTTTGGTTTGGGGTCACATCCGGAGATGCTCAAGAGTTTTCGGCCTCTGCACTCAGGAAATATTCCTGAAATATTCCTGACAGTTCCCAGCGGACCATAAAGGATTTCAGGGATCAAACCCACGTCAGCCATGGGCAAGGCAAATGCCCTCTCCACTGTACTATTGCTCCAGTCCCTGAAAATAACTTTCTGGAATGAAGATAGAATTTATATTCACAGATGAGAAAAAAATGATGCAACAATGGAAAATGGAATTTTTTAAGAAGAAAGAAAATGATAAAAGAAAAGTGGAATTGGGGTAAGTGAAGAAATTAAAATATAGGAAGCCCAAAATTTCAAGGTATATATTAAGCTTTCTTTCACACTTGTGTCTTCTAAATTGTATGTGATAGCTTATTATATTTTCTGATTTCATTCCAAGTTGATGAAACATTTAAGACAGTTATAATGGGGAGGATAAAAAGACACAAGAGGAAATGAAGTTTTAGACTGCATTCAAATGGATGGAATTAACAAATACTTATTTGCCACTTAAAACAATGAAGGCAGAAACTCAAAAAATGTAATAAACGAAAATGGAATGTTAAAATGTATTATTAAGGCATAGTAAATCTGAAAAAAATGTTCACCAACCATAATAAATAAGAAAACAAATTAAAATTATAATGAGATGTCACTGACCAATATTAGGGCAGCTAAAAAAATTACTAGTTGACAACAGCAAATTCTGGTGAGGATAGGGACACACGTGCCCACTTTATAGCAGTTCTGAAATAGTTTGGCAGTTTTAAAAAAAAGATGTGAGTGCTATATTATTTAACAACTTCACTCCTGAAATTTATCCCAGAGAAATAAAAACTTGCATTCCCAGGAAAGTCTGTCCATGAGGGTTTGTGTGCTCTGTCTTTTTCATAGTCAATACCTGGAGACAAGTGTAGTCTGTAGTAACAGTTACAGCCATGCACTAAAAAAGAAATGAAGTATTGGAAAATGCAAAAACCTGGATGCCATGGTAGGAAACTTTCCAAATTTTTCTTTTAAAAATCTGCAAGGATGACACACCAAATTATTCTGCTTAAATCATTCTTGTAATGACAAGATTATAGAAATAAGAAAATAATAGTGGTGTTCGCAGGTCAAGGAGGATGATATGTACAAGGGTGGGCAATGGTGTGGCTGTGAAAACACAAGGCAGGGGGGCCCTTGAGGTGGTGATCTGTCCTGTATCTTGATGGTTTGAAAGTCAGTATCTGGGTTGCTACACCATATTTCAGTTCTGTCAGATGTTACAAATGGGAGATGTGGAGGGAACAAAGTGAAGGAAGAAATATAGGGGATATCTTTATAGTACTTCTTGCAACTACTTGTAAATCTATCATTACCTTAAAAATACACATTTTTCCATTTAGATCTGCAGTACAGCATGGTTCCCTAAGCATCACCAAATGCAACCTTCCCACCCCAGTTCCTGGAAGCAGTCTTGAAAACCACCAGATGTAGCCTCCCATCAAAAATCAAATGCCATAAAAGGCATTTTTTTCTGTGTATTTCCTTGCTTTCAGGGGTTGGCAATGTTGGATGAAAGCTGGTGGCCCCAGGAGCTTGAGTATAGAAGAAGGCTGAAGGTTTCAACAATGGCTTAATGTTTTCCTTGGAGAGCACATGATTCATTTGCTGATTGAAATGACATGATTTTACAAAACTTCACGCAGCTGAATCCCTTCCATTCCATCAATATGTGGTTCTTATTTACGCCGGGGGCAATCACTGATGTCCTGTAGCTTTTGAGGTCATTATGATTAGAGGTAGGGCAACAACTAAATAAATTATGCATTTGCCATCGTTAGGGTCTTTGCTTCTGCATTTCCATTTCCCTGAGCTGCAAAAACCTAACTGTCCAAATCCTCTTCATCAGTTAGTGTGAAAATCAAATGCTGCCTTCGTCAGAAAGCTATCCTGCAGAGCAGCCTCTACTCCAGAAAACCAGTGAATCTATTTATTTATTTTTGCATTTCATTCTTTTTCATTATTATTATTATTGTTGTTGTTGTTGAATCACTGTGGGATACAGTTACAAAGCTTTTATGATTGAGTTTCAGTCATACAGTGATCAAATACCACACGGACAAATTTAAACCTTGCCTCCTGTTTTTAAGCAATTCGCTCTTCTTCTTTTTATTTAATTAATTTGCTTTTATTTCAATTTTATCTTCAGTACTCACATCAGACACTTGTTTCAAAAATAATTAAGATAATATTTGTAAAGAGTTTATCAAGAGCATGGTACATGATCTACCAACAAATATTGACCACATAAATAGTACATGATATAGCAACAAATATTGACTCCAAATTAACATTGCTGCTATTATTACTCATAGCAATAGCATCATCTTTTTGTTAATCTCTACTTATTTCTTGTCCCACAGTAGTTATTCTATTTGAACATTCATTATATTTTATCTTAAGCGATTTTGATTTTAAATTGTCTTTTTTCCCATACAGACTTCAAGACTGACTTGAAGTCTTGTCTTTCCCTAAATAATATCATATTTAGCTTAATAATGATAAAAATATTGATGACAATGTTATAACTGACATTTTAGGAAGATATATTTTAAAATTATAACGAAATAATCCATTTTATTTTCCAGATCACTACTCTGAATATAATCTAGTCTTTCTAAGGTGAGATCAAGGTCATATTTAACTGTTCACTGAAGATTAGGGGGTGGAATTAGAGAGACAATAACAAAATTGTATTTTCTGAAAGAAACATCAAGTTTCATAGAAGTGCTTTCCTTAAAGGATCATGGTGTGAATGGTGTACAATATCCTCATTGTCCCCCATATTTTCCTGCAGAAGTGAGTAGAGTCTTCCAGAGACAAAATACGCAGCGGGGCTCCACTCTGGGAGAGGTCTAAAGCAGGATTTGTCCTCAGTTTATCCATGAATCTAGCACTTAGGACACCTAATTGAAAGACAAATAGAAACAGTGGATGGAGGATCTTGCACAGAGGCAAAGGTAGGAATCTCTTTCAACCTTCATTTGGCTTATCCAATCACAGGTTTGGTGGAATTTGACTTGCTCTTTTGGTGAAGAGAGCTCTCTTAAAGGCTTTGCACTTCCAGCCTGTTCATGAAGAATCTAACTCAGCCAAAAACATGCTAAGTCCAAAAGGCATCTGGGCAAGTGGGCCTCTTGACGTTAGACATGGGTGCTTTGCTCATCTCTTTCCGCCATGGTGCTTCTGCTTCACACCACCTCAGTGGCTTCACGTGGTTAGGAAGGAAAGGCAGCTCAAGTGGGAGGCTTTCAGAGCAGAGATGCACGGCATCATCACTGTGCTGTATAAAACTAAGGCTCGCTGAGGGCCGCCAGCACTCTTGGGCTCTCCGAGCAGCTCTGTCTCACCGCCCACGTTCAGTGCCCCAGAACCGCTGTGTGTGCTGTCGGTCAAGGGCAGGCGACGGAAGGAAGAAGCCAGACTGGTTGCTCGATCAGTTTATTTCATTCTCTCTCTCCACTTCTCTCCCGCTCTCGGTCTCTCTCAGGATCTGTGGATCTGGCTCTTGTGGATCCGGCCCCCATGGATCTGGCCCCCATGGATCTCGCCCCCCAACCCACTCTTCCAGCCTAGTTAAATCTCCACAGCATGCAGGGGGTTGGGGTGTACACCTAGGTGTGGTCACCATCAATAGAGTAAGGTTCCTTTCCCTCAGGGGATGCTTCTCCTAGGACTTAATTCTCTTTCAGCAGGAGGATCCACCCAAGGGTGGAGTCCCATGAGTGTGTTTCTCTTCTCCTCAGCCAGCAAACATATAAGAATTCATAATATTAATCATTTTGTATGGACACAATAAGAGATGCATTAAAGCTTATGGAATTGCTCTCTTGGGGCCATCTCAATCTCAGACTACAGTGCTCAGGCCAGATCAGTCTTTCCTATCCCTAGCAGGGTCCTAGTCTCGTCATTACTTTTGGATCATGACAGTATTTGTCTATGATCAAGCTCTTAACTTATAGTTAAGAATTAGGCACTTTGGCCAGGCCCATCTCGATGCCAGGGTAGCACATAACTCACCGCTTGCCCTGGATCCTTCCCGTCCCTCGTCGGGACCCTGCTTTTGGGGTGCTAGGAACTGAGGGCAACTGAGGCTTAAGTGGAGAAAGCAGATACCTGGGAGGGAATAATATTCGAGGCCAATTAATTCCCAAGTTATAAAAACATAATATTGTCTTCTTGTGTCTATACAAAACAGACATAGCTTTAAAGTAAATTATTCAAAAGGCACAAGAAGAGGAGAAAGGCAATATTAACTTATATAATATAAATTCAGTATCCTAGGAAGATCTGACCTTACAAATTAGCAGAGTCAGATTAAGGGAAATCCATGGATTAACTCTTTTGGGGAAGAGAGCATGGAGAAGTTATTATAGCTAAACAAAGGATGGGAGAGATTCGGGAACACCTTGATGGGTGTGCCTGGGGTAAGCCTAAACTCCGGGGAAAACCAGGACAAGCTACTTGTGGCAAGGAGGGAAAGGACAAAGTAATGTCATCCTACACTGTGCCAGGCAGATAATGTAGAATCAGAGCAGGCTGGAGTTGATTTTGGGAGGACTATGTAAAGAACAATCAACATCATCCTAGACCCTTGCATCATTCTCTTTCCTACATCCTAGCCTAATTTTTGATGGCTTGGGAATCAGCTTTTCAGCTCTGTAAAACTGTAGGTCCTCCTCCAGTTGATCAGATTGGAAGCTTCAGAAAATTTATTTCTCCTGCTGGAGGTCTCTATTTCTTCTTAGGACATATCAATGGTACATATCTCACTATCTTCATAGCGTTTATGGTGGCTGGTCCCCAAAGAAGTTCATCAAAAAGTTATACCTCGGGGCTGGAGCGATAGCACAGCAGGTAGGGCATTTGCCTTGCTCGAGGCCGACCCAGGTTCGATCCCCAGCATCCCATATGGTCCCCTGAGCACTGCCAAGGGTAATTCCTGAGTGCAGAGTCAGGAATAACACTTGAGCATCTCTGGGTGTGACCCAAAAAGAAAAAAAAAAAGTTAAACCTCAAGGTCAGCTTGTCTCTTATGGTCCTCACTACTAGACCCTGGGCTGTTCACCTGACACTAGAAAGCAGTCCCTAGGCACAAGAGTAATAGTATAGCTGGCAGGGTGCTTGTCTTGCATGTGGTAGACCTGATGGGTTCTGAGTCCCTTTAGCAGTGATCCCTGAGCACTGAGCTAGGCATAAGCCCTGAGTATAGCCACATGTGGCCCCCAAACACAACACAAACAAACAGAAAAGAAAGTAGTACTCTAAGGCTGTATATTTCCGGCAGCTAAAGCAATAGATAGTATAGCAGTATGCTGCTTGCATGACTGACCTGGATTCAACACCGGCACAGATATTGTCCCCCGAGTTCACAGGAGTGATAATCCCTGAGTGAGAGAGCAGAGCCAAGAGTAAGCCCTGAGCATCACCAGGTGTCCAAACCAAACCAAATCCAAACAAAACTGTATGATTTCCAAAACTTAATTTTATCTTATCTGCATTTCCCAGACTCCTTGGAACATTTGCTCTGAAATCCACTGCAATGTTTAGAGACGCCCAAATATATGCAAGTATTCTGGCCAGTAGCTCAGCTGAAGTCCCTGAGAACAGTCAGCATCAGCTTTCCACCCTCTGGGTAAGCTCTCAGAATGCTTGCCTCACCTGAGCTTTCAGATTTCAGACTCGGCCACTGTGGGATCATGACATGCAGCCTGAAAAGAACCGCCAAACTGAGTGACGGAAGCATGCAGAACTATGACAGATCATAATAAATATGCGTTTCAGCTAATCGTGTTTTGAAATGATTTGTTACCCTAGAGGGCTAGGACAAGCCTTATTAACGGCTGTGAGAAATGGCGAAATTCAACATCTTCATTTTTCCCTCCCAAGTACCTAATGTTGCTGTCTCCAAAGATGAGTGGTCAGAATCTCAACAAACAATGTTTAGCAAATCAACCAGTTAAATCCTTGCTGCATAACAAGGTACACTAATGATTCTGCAGGAAATTGAGGGTCTGCCTTTATTTCTCCATACATGAACCCATTCACATAGCAGAGTCTGATCCTTTCAACTTGTGCTTCCTGGTATCAAAGTCTACATTTTGTTCTTCCCACTGAAAGGAAAAGAAGGCTCAATCCAAAATGGCTTACACAACCTAAGTAGTGCATCAATTCACGTCATTTTAAAAGGGCAGACTTAAATGTTTCAGACCCGGGGAAGAAGTTGGTACTGGACTACAAGTTGTCACCTTTGCTTCCTCTTGATCTGTTTTTCATTTTTCCCAGTGGACTCTCAGGCCCTATAGACTTCTCCTGTCTTCAACAGTACAAGTTTAACAAAACAATGAAAGTTGCCTCTCTAAGTGCTAGTCCTATCATTTCCTAACTAGGGTACCTTTAGAAGATAAAATTTCATTCTGTTTGGGGCTGGAGAGATAGCTCAAAAAGCTGAAGCACTCTTTGTATGCTGGAGGTCTGGATTCCATCCATAGCACTGCATGGTCTGCTGGGCACATCTTGAGAGTGATTCCTGAGCACTGAAATGGGAGTAGTCACTGAGCATTGCTGGGTGTCATCTAAAAAAATGAAAAAAACAAAAATAAAGCTCTGAATTTAGTTTCTTTATCTATAAAAATAGGGACAAATAGGGACAGTGTTGGATCCCATCCCCTAGAGAAGTATCATGTAAAGGCTATATATAAAGTAATTAAAACTATAGCATCATTAAAAGTTCTACAAGTATTACTGTTGTTGGTAGTAGTAGTAGTTACAGCAAAAGTGATAGTGGTAGCAGAAGGATCAAGCATGAATGTAATAGTAATATTCTCTTCCGTCATTTACGTATCGCAGAGAAGAGGTATGTTACAGTCGCCCATTAGGCTCCATGACTTCCACTGGGTTCCTACACACAATACAGGGTCCTAATGGTGTATGGATTAGCGAAAGGTGTTCAGTCATGTGTGGAGTTGTAGTGGAGTCAGTCCTACAAGATGGGGGGAAAAGAGATCTGCCAGGGAGAGAAACAGAGACAATGAATTTTGCAGGGATGGGGCAGAAAGTACAACAGGAATCCCTTGTAAAAGAAACACAATGCATAGTCTTATCACTATTGCAGGTGACTTAGGTGAAGTGAGGAGTGAGGAAGGGAGCTTTGAAATAAACAGTGCTTCCATCTCTCTGCTCCACCCACTTCAGCCACAGAGGGAAGGCTGCTAGGAGCACCTGAGTAGGTGCTCTATAGATGCTGCTGTGAGTATGGTAAAGTCCGGATGAACATCTCCGAATGCAGCAGCTATGTGTATGTACCTGGGTAGAGAACTTAACCTGAGGAAAAATTTGGTGCCAGAACTGTGCAGGAGGAAGAGAGCAGGTGAAACGCCTTCAAGAGCATCGAAGAAGTGGTTAAGAGAACGAAGAACCTCCAGCTCCGGGCACATATTTTTGACTCCACCATTCTTCCTGCACTAACATAAACTTCAGATACCTGGGCCCTATGAAAACAGGATGAGAACACTATTCAGGTATCCCAAAGAGGAATCGAAAGAGTAATGCTTGGAGTATCACATTTCACTCAAGTGAGAGAAGGAATCTGGAGTTCCCACCGGAAAATAGAATATAGACTGAACACGATGCCTATTTAATACCTCTGTAGCAAACCACAACACCCAAAAAGAGAGAGCGAACAAATGGGAATGCCCTGTCACAGAGGCAGGGTGGGGTGAAGGGGACAGGGTGGGGGTGGTGGGAGGGATACTGGGACCATTGGTGGTAGAAAATGGGCACTGGTGGAGGGATGGGTAACTGATTATTGTATGACTGAAACATAAGCCTGAAAACCTGTAAGTCTGTAACTTCGTCTCACAGTGATTCACAAATAAAATAAATAAATAAATAAATAAATTGTTAAAAAATAAATAAATAAATAAGAAATTTTAAAAAATAAAAAAGAATCAGGGATGCTGTCTCCTTTGCCAAGGCATCAAAAATCAGATGGGCCGGACATGTAATGCTATTTAGAGACAACGGCTGAACTAGAGCTGTTACCGACTGGATTCCACTGGATGTCAAAAGACTGCCTGGCCATCCACCTGTGAGATGGTGAGATTTCTTCGTCAAAACCCTAAAGGCTCTTTGTGTTCCTGGAGCGAGCAGATACCACTGGGCTACACTAGCATGCAACAGGGATGATTGGAGACATTATTGGCACCTGCTCGAGCAAATCGAAGATCAACGGGATGACAAGTGATACCAGTGATACAAGTGATGCTTAGAGAAATGGGGTGGTGGTAGAGGGGGAAAGACAAAGATATGTTCAAAAGAGAACATAGGCTTCTCCTAAGAGGAGAACTTTGAGAGAACACATCTCAGGTAGAAGTGTGACCAATCTCCAGGGTGATGAATGAAGTCACAGGCCTTTAGGTTGGTCTTATAATAGGAATTATTCTAAGCTGCCCCTGCCTGGATAAAAGTCTGCTGCTAGGGTACTGTCAAGGGGGAAGCTTGAGATTCCTGATGGCTGTTTATATCACTGTTTCACTGTTATCCCATTGCTCATCGATTTGCCCGAGCAGGCACAAGTCACATCTCCATTGTGAGACTTGTTGTTACTGTTTTGGCATATCCAATATGCCACGGGGAGCTTGCCAGGCTCTGCCATGCGGGCAGGATACTCTCAGTAGCTTGCCCAGCTCTCTGAGAGGGTATGCCTTAGATATAATCTAACCTTTAGATTCTCTTGAAGCTTCTCTTTCTTTCTGAGGGGGTCCAACCTTAGTGGGTGAGGCCTTAGTTTCTGCATATGAGTAGTGGCTCATTTTTTCCATCTCCAAAAAGGTTTGTGTTTGCATTTCAAAGGTATATGATCCTCATTAAGGCTATATGAAGACTAGCTAATTTATTCTAAGTTTTACTACCCCACCAAAAATCCTCTTATTACCAGAGCCCCCCACAGTTTATCTGCCTGTAACACCACCGTATTGCTAAGCCCACTTTGGGGATGTCTATGCATTTCCCCCTTGGCAAAGAAACGCATGAAAAAATTACTTGATTTATTATTTATTTATATTGAATCATGGTGAGATACACAATGATAAGGTTCTTTATGGTTGAATTTCAGTCAATCCATGTTTGAAAACAGTGATTTAAAACAAAAGACTTTCCTGAGTGTGGTGTGTGGGAAGGGACCATGCATTCCTTGCTCTCTGCTAGAACTGCACGTGGCCCTTAAGCTGTATGGAAGGAACGTGTCTAAATGTTAAATTCTTCAAGTACTAGACCTCAAATCTTTTCAACCCCAGGAAGTCATATTTTTACAGGATCCAGCAGGATTTGTATATTTTGGAGCAAAACTCATCATTTATGCAATCCGTAACCCCCATAGCCACCCCCCACTAAAATATTAGGACAAAATGTTACACTACAAATGATTCGTGTTGTTTCATGCTCTCAACAAAGCATTTGTCTCTCTTGTACATAATTAATTGTTAATTGAAAGTATGATGAATTATAGCTGCCTATAATTAATTTAGAAAGACTTCTCTGAAATATGACTCTGAGTATTTCCCCAGACCTATTTCTATTTAAGAAAGCTGTAGCAGCACTGGATCTTGTGCAAATTCTTCCATGGCCGGCTGTGCTTTAAACATGACAGATTGGTGAGGTGTGTCTGGGTGGGGGGAGAGGCGTGGATGATAGCAGAATAAAAGGATGGACTCATGGGGGACAGCATCTGGTACCTCAATACTCTATTTCTCCCAATAGCAAAATGAGTGGCTCCTCATTTCTCAAGTATGAAACCATATATTGTGCTGCTGTGCAGGCCCTGGAAAGAAATAGAGAACTCTCCCAGAAGTCTTCTACTGGATGAAAAGGTGTTTCATGGAAGTAGGATCATAGATAATGATTTTTTTTTTTTTAGTAATCATTATGACCCTGGAAGACAATTCAGTCTCAAAGTAGAAGTAATCTGGGACAGGGGAGGGGACGTGTACCTTTATGTGAATAGACAGAAAAACGTCAGAACAAATGTCCCGACAACAAATTCTCCTGATTTTGGAACTGACTCTGAGGTATGGTGTATGCCACAAAGCACCCTCTTGGAAGGAAAATGTATTTAGGCACCTAGAAGAGCACTATCATATTCTGCTCACCAGTGTCTAGACTATCTCTAATTGCAAAGAGTCAGCTAGTCCCTCTAGTAGGCTATTATATCTTCTGAGCCTTCAAACATAAAACTATGCTGAGAATCAAGGAAAGAATCATTTTTCATCAGAGTTCATCAATAGCAGTATAATTAAAATTTCCTTTGATTTTTCAAGCTATCAATAATGTTTTCTTCCCATGTTGCCTTCATGCTGATTAGGTCCTTAATTTATGAAGGATCAGTTATGAAACTCACATTCTACTCCCATGCTTAAGTTAGTTGTCCCCCATTTCCCATCCATCTCTGAGCACTTTGTAATTCTGTTTTCTTTAAAATAGTCACCACCATCATTTCAGACTCCATCATATCAGCTCTCCTGGAATGATTTTATTCTTTCTCTGACTTAGTAAAGAGACTCTCCACTTAGTCACCACAAAAAAAAAAAGTTTGATCTACCTAAATGTTTAAATTTCTAGGTCTGATGAAAAGATACGGATTTACCTTTAAATCAGAGGGCTTGGAAGTAAACAAGTGGTGTCTCTAGCTTTGTGGGAGTATAGAGATCCCTGCCCTTCTAGACCCCATATTTCTAGATGATTCCTGAGACACTGATAGGTACACAGAGAACACATAAGGTGATGAGCATAGGGTGACGGTATTCAAAAAAGTCTGGATTGTGATAAAGGAACCAGATAACACTGGTATACAACAACGCTGGGAGTCCTTGGCTCTTTCTAATTTGGGGCTTTGTTTAATCATTGTTATTACTATTGTCCTAAGAAAAGAAATTCACAATTATCATGATCAGAGCTTACATGAAACCTTATTGGATTATGACATTTCTACCACACATAAGAAAGAAACAAGAAAATGTATGAGTGAGAAAAGACTGAGGCAGGTGGCTTTAAATAAAAACGATTAACAGCCTTAAATAAATACTTGTATACTGTATTCTAGTATACAGTAGCAGCTAGCAGCAGCTCCAAAGGCAGCCTCTTCCAACTCTCACTAGAATACAGATGAGATCATGGAGAACCATGAAGATACTACACTATAAATGGAACCATATATACTGCTTGCTAGGCAGAAACAAATTGGAACATAATCTCTATGTAGGTAAAGATGATTGTGGAAATACTATCTAGGAACAACACACTTTGATATTATAAAAGAGAGACCATGTTAAAAACAGTAGAAAGAAAACTAGAGTCCTCAACATTTGTTGGTTGAGTGGGAGATATGAACACAAGCAAAAACAGAAAAAAATCAACTCTCTCCACAAAATATGGTGCTCAGTAAAATAGACAGAACACTGATTTAATTTTCCTTCACTGGGGCACTATAACATAAAGATAAAAGATGCAAATTGCAATAAATATTGAAGAGAAACCGGTATGCAGTGTATTCTGGGAAAGGTAGTGCCTGCATCTGAAGTATTGCAAATAAGGGCCAGAATTCAAAGAACACTATAATCAAAGCTATTTGAAATTACAGTCTTCACTTCCTCAATGTGCAATGCACTAGGAATTTGAGAAAGAAAATTCCATTCACAAGAGAAAAAAACATGAGAAAGTACTGACATGTGCATCTCACTCTCATTAAAGCCATAGCTATAAAATACCTGGGGAATCAAAGATGCACTCAGAAAGTAAAAGACAATGTGGTTGTGTCATATTTCCCAGGATACTCTGTCACCTATCTTCAGTCAGGAGCTCCTCGTGGGCTTAGAATAGTTATTACTTGTGAGAGCCACCACACTGCCCTGCAATGAATGTCTCATAGACCATCTCCTTACTGGCCTGGTGAAATCTATGGAATTTGTGTCTAACCCTTTTCCTCTACAGAATGAAGACTGGGAACACTGTGGGAAATGACATGGCTATCATGTCAAAGACTACCTCTGGCTGAAAGTTCTATTGGTGTATAAATGAGAGCTGATATGCCACACTTCACCCAACACGAATATTCAATCATAATTCCTAGACTGATAAAACAAAGTCTTGGTGTTTGGGGGGGTTGCACCCACTATGCTTAGTGCTTACTGACTCTGCACTCAGGAATCATTCCTGGTGGGCTGGAAGACAATATAGGGTGCTGGGGATTGAATACTGATTCAACCCTGACCCAATACTGGAATCAGTTGGAGAACTATAAAAAAAATTCTCGGGTCAATTAAATTATAATCTCTGCAGTCAGAATCTAGATACCAGAGATTTTATAAAGTTCCTACTCTCAATGGTCTTTGAGAAAATACTCTCCTATCATTACTCTCTCAAAGTTTGCCTCTTCTGATGCTGAGACTTGCTATTCTGCCCTTTCTTATGTCCACTTTCACTTAACAGCATGCCCCTAAGATTGTTTTTGAATGTTGAGCTGTAAATTGCTACTCAACTTGTATGTTTTATTATTCTATCTAATATTATTCTATTCTATTATTACTCCATGATATTGCTCCACATTATTATATCATGTTGTTTATATAGGTTAACACAATGTATCTTTCTTTATGTGCCCTTATGAAGTTATTCATAAAGTAAGGCACAAATGAAAATAGAGAGAGGAGAGAGAGAGCGAGCAAGAGACCAAGTGAACAAATGAGCAGGAGAGAGCGAGACAGACTTCTTTTTTGTTTTGTCTCAATTTTCTTGGGAGAGCAACCAAACTGAGAGTGACTAGAATCTGTGAAAGGAAAGAAACTCAGGCAATCTGAGAAAATTGGAGATATGACAAAATTAATTATGGTTGTGTAGGTTGTAATTTACCAATCTGTCAAAAATTCCATAAAGAACAATTTAAACTGTATTTAGCAAGACCTGTAACTACAAACTAAAAAGTTTGTTTTTCCCCCTTGTCTTCTTAATATCTTAATCTGAAACATGCTACATTTCATTTACAGTGTTTCCCCCACCCCCCAGGAACATTCAAGTTACTTATAATAAAATCATCAAGTCTCAGATTTATTTTCAGTTTTTTTTTCTTATAGCTACAGAAATACAGATAACAGAATCATTCCCCTACCTCCCACCACTCTCAATTCCATCTAGATGTCCACATCGCAAACCTGTAACCTATGAATATGTCCCATTCATAATAAATAGGACGTTGAGGATGTGATTAAGGTAAGGCTCTTAAGATATATCTGTGCAGGCAGGAAAAACTAATCTCAAAAACCCTATCCTTGAAGTGGAAGATGAATAAGGAATGGGAGGCAAGGGGTTGCAATGTGAGAAAGCACACCACAGAGAGAAGGACATGTTCTTCCAAAACTGAAGGCAGCTCAAGACCAGCAATAAAAAAAAAGAATTCAGTGTTTTGCTATGGACCCTACAATGCTAATTCTCCCAACAATCCAAATCCTTACCTAGACTGTCCAGAAACTAACTCACCACCTCTATTTGAGGTCAGTAGGACTGTAGACCACATCCCAAAGGACAGAATGATAAAGATGCTAAGTTTGTATCATATCAGCTGTTAAATCAAGGATAATTTGTTACAACAGCAATAGAACCTGAGAGAAGGCTAATGGGTTGCAAATTTATAGAAGCTCTCACTAGAATGTCAGCAATTGATATATCAAAGCTAAAGTTGAATTCAATAGATTTCTCTTTTACAGTTACTTATCCCATTTTTTTCTGCTGACTCTTAAAGAACAGAGTAATTTCATTGTATAATTACTATATAGAAATTAAAATTATTTAGACAATAAATCCTATATGTTCACATTGCAAAATAATTTTATACCTTCTTTTTATTATTTTTATAGTATTTAAAAATAAAATAAATGCTAGCCAAACCATTGTGCTGATCATGCATGTTACAAAACACAGACCAGAAGATCATGCTCTATGTCCTTAACTTACATAGGAAAGCATATGAATTATTTCCCAGTAAAATAACAAAATATAAAACAAAAACAATTTTTGGCTCTTACTAAATTAAAAGTAATAATAACCAAATGTTGTATTTTTGGGTAAGACAATTCTATATTTATATTCATTCTTATTTGTCTTCACTGAAACACCCTAGTCAGTGCATTTAGAGGGTTTGTGCACCAAAAATGATTTTTGCCACTAAGACAGTTTGTACCTATACACTTGCAATATATTTATTTTACAAGGAGTTAGGTGCTCTACAAAGTACTTATACATATCATCTTATTTAATCTTTCTATCATAAAAGAAATCCAGGATTATTATTCTACTACAAAGGAACTGAAAGGCTCAGCCGGACTCACTTGCTTTCTAAAAGCCACACTGAGAATGAGATAGGCCATTTTCTAAAGTGGTTAAGAGTGAAAGTAATGGTGTCTTAGATTTTAAAACACAAAGAAAAAAAAAAGACAACAACTAAAGCCTCTTTTCTTGTAGGATATTTTATTTAATTCTAGTAAGTACCACAAAAGACAAATTGTGCACAATGTGGTCTCCATTGTTTGTTATTGGTCCACTGAGTGCATCCTCCAGGCTCTCTCCACATGGCAGCCATCAGAGCATGATTCAACTAGTCAGCCACTAGTTAAAATCACTTACTGCTTTCCAAGATTGTAAGAATAAAATTTGAGTTCCTTATTGTAAACTATAGGGCCTTGCAAGATCTGATCTCTACGTAACGTTCTCACATCACTTCTACCTCTTTCTTATTTATCACACACCATTTTCCAGCCCCACTGACCTTCATGCTGCTCTAGAACACAGTTTGTTCTTGTCTCTAGATATTCTAGTAGCCTTTCTCTTTGCCTGGCATTCTCTTCTTTACAATTATAAGTATTATCCTACAAAGTTCATTGGCCACCTGCCAAGGTGGCAGCCTGGGAATGAAGGTGGACCATGAAAGGGAATGTGGGAACCCTGGCGAAGGGAAGAAGACACTGTGCTGGAACACGGACAGTGGTGCTGGAATATAGTATGGTCTAAAACCAGCCATTAATAACTTTGAAAAATCACGGGGCTTTAATAAAAAATTTAAAAATAAATACATGAAGGACAAAATCATATCAAGCATCTTTTATGACCACAATTTTATGAAATCAAACATGCAAGAAAACTGGGGGAAAAAACCCTCACACTTATTTTTACATAACAGCATGTGATTCCCATGGAAATTTAAAAAAATCAAAGGACAAATAAAGTTATCTGGAAACCAACAAAAACAAATAGCTGAGTTATTAGATCTTATTAAGCATCATTATAAGGAAGCTTGTAGAAACACAGGCCCACAACAACAAATAATAAAATATTCAAAAAACTTAACCTCATATATAAAGAAACATTTTTATTTTTATTTAATTTTTTTCTTTTTGGGTCACACCCGGCAATGCACAGGGGTTATTCCTGGCTCATACACTCAGGAATTACTCCTGGCGGTGCTCAGGGCACTATATGGGATGCTGGGAATCAAACCCGGGTTGGCCGCGTGCAAGGCAAACACCCTACCCACTGTGCTATTGCTTCAGCCCAAAAAAAACATTTTTAAAGTAGTGATAACATAACAAAAGTAGTGACAATGAGTAGAGAGAGGTTTCTAAAATCTCAGGGCTAGGACGAGTGGAGATGTTACTGAGACCGCTTGAGAAATTCGACGATCAACGGGATGATGATGATGATGATGATGACAACATAAAACAATGATCCATTACTTGTCAGTTGTTCCTATAAATCCACACAATTAATAAGGTTCAGCTTTAAATAATACAAAATATTCTGATCTATAAAATTACCAGATGTCAGTTATTAAGTTGCAATTCAGAAGTGCTACCTTCAGACTTCTCCCAATAGATCATTGATACATTCTTTGGGCAAATATATTTTAGTATTTTAATACTAAAATCAAGCATCTTATACATATAATGGACCATGAAATCCATGGTGATTTTATTGAGAAGAATCAAAAATCCTAGCTCTTATGAAAGACATTGTTTTAATAAATTAGCAGGTATTAATAAAAGTTAACAAATGCATAGTTTATATAAATATAATGCATAGTTTAAATATTATACACCTAACACTTGTGTGGATAGCCTATATCAGAAAGGCCAGAAATAATACATTTGCAGTTGGTGAGAATATAAAATGGTTCATCCTATACATAAAAGAGTATGGAAAACTGCTTTAAAAATATTAAAGATAGGAGCCTGAGAGGTATCCAATTATTAGGACTTTAGCCTTGCATGTGGCTGACGCAACATTGGGGATGGTCTCCCAAGTTCTGCCAGAAGTGATCCCTGAGCCCAGAGTAAGGAGCAAGCCCTGAACTCCCTTTCAACCCATTTTTTTTTTTTTAAATAGAACTACAATATTATCTGGTAATTTCACTCCTGGGATCTATCTAAATATTGTAGACACACTGATTCAAAATGTAGACCTGTGTTCAATGTAGAAATAGCCAAGATATGTAAACAACCCAAGTTCCCAAAGATAGTCAAGTAATAGAGAAGTTGTGACATATATTCTTGATGGAATTCCGCTCAGCAATAGAACAGATAAAATTCTGCTATTTGTGACAATGTGGATGGAACTAAATAGGGTTATTCTAATCAAAATAATTTATAAGAAAAAAGATAATATCTCATAGCCTCATTCATATGCGGTTATATAAAGAAACAAAGCAAGAATACCCCAAAGTCCATTGCTTTCCTATATGCAAATAATGAGAGAGCAGAAAGTGACTTGAAAAAAAGCAATCCCATTCACAATCATGCTTCAGAAAATAAAGTACCTTGGGATCAGTTTAACTAAGGAGGCAAAGGACCTCTACAAAGAAAATTATAAAACTCAACTACACAAAATAAAAGAGGACACGAGGAAATGGAAACATATCCCCTGCTCATGGATTGGGAGAATTAACATTGTCAAAATGGCAATACTCCCCAAAGCATTATACAGATTGAATGCAATCCCTATAAGGTTACCCATGACATTCTTCAAAGAAGTGGATCAAACACTACTGAAATTCAAAAGGAACAACAAACCACCACGAATAGCTTAAGCAACTCTTGGGAAAAAGAAGATAGGAGACATCACCTTCCTCAACCTTAAACTCTGCTACAAAGCGGTTATAATTAAAACACCATGGTACTGAAACAAAAATAGAGCTGCAGACCAATGGAACAGGATGGAATATCCTTACACACACCCTCAAATATATGATCACCTAATCTTTGATAAGGGAGCAAGAAATGTGAAGTGGAGCAAGGAAAGCCTCTTTAACAAATGGTGCAGGCAAAACTGGACAGCTACATGCAAAAAAATGGGCTCAGACCTCTACCTAACACCATGCACAATGGTCACATCAAAATGGATTAAGGACCTCATCATCAGACCAGAGTCCATAAGGTGTTGGGGCTGGACTGAGCTATCAGGGCGAGCCCATGTAGAATGTACCGTACTATGGGCAGGAACATAGGGACCCATGAAAATGGGTGAGATTTCTCCTGTGTTCTGACTGGTTTGGATGAAGCTGAACATTTTCCCCCTTCAAGCTGCCTTCAGAAAATAATTTCAGTATATTGAAAGGGGCAGTTTTCTTTTTCTCAGAGAAGCCTGGCTGGTCTTTGACATGCAGATCTCAGGTGCTAGCCAGGCCTGACCTTTGACATTGTAGATTCCCAGCTCTGTCCCAGCCTAGTCTTTGGGATCTAGATTTCAGGTGCCAACTAGTGCTTGTAGCCCAAGAAAGGTTTTGGTTTTGTTTTTGTATCTTCTTTCCAGAGGCCCAAATTACTGGCCTGCAGATGCAAGGAAACAACAGCATATTCTACATTGCTTCCATGTTCTTCCTGTAAGTTCATCTGATGCCTTTGGTGACTGGTGACTTCAATGTATTTCACCCTTTTTTTTTTTTTTTGGTTTTTGGGTCACACCTGGCGATGCACAGGGGCTACTCCTGGCTCTGCACTCAGGAATTACTCCTGGCGGTGCTCAGGGGACCATATGGGATTCTGGGATTTGAACCCGGGTCGGTCGCGTGCAAGGCAAACGCCCTACCCACTGTGCTATCGCTCCAGCCCCGTATTTCACCCTTTAGAGGTACCATGATTAATAAAAGGAGATCACTGGGCTCTCTTCCTTTGTCTCAGAGTCAGAGAGAACCTAGACCCTCCATGACATATGTTTCTTTTGCGTTCCTTGTCTCAGCGCCTCCGACTGCACGAATATACACACAACAATAAGATACATTGAAAACGTGGTCAGCAAAACCCTCTACGACATCAAGGCTAAAGATATCTTTAAAGAGGACATTCCACTGGCCAACCAAGTGGAAACAGAGGTAAATAAATGGGACTACCTCAAACTGAAAGCTTCTGTACCTCAAAAAGACACAGTGAACAGAATTCAATGACAATCAACAGAATGGGAAAGGATATTCACCCAATATCCATCTGATAAGGGGTTGTTATCAAGAATTTACAAGGCATGGTCAAACTTTACAAAAAGAAGACATCAAACCCCATCAGAAAATGGGGCAATGAAATGAACAAAAACTTTCTCAAAGAAGAAATCCGAATGGCCAAAAGGCACATAAAAAATGCTCTTCATTACTAATCATCAGGGAGATGCAGATCAAAACAACAATGGGATATCACCTCACACCACAAAGACTGGCCCACATCCAAAAGACCAAAAGCAACCAGTGTTGGCATGGATGTGAGGAGAAAGGTACTCTCCTTCACTGCTGGTGGGAATACCGGATGATTCAGCTGTTTTGGAAAACAATATGAACGATTCTCAAAAGATTAGAAATTGAGCTCCAATTTGACCCAGCAATACCACTTCTGGGAATATATCCTGGAGATGCAAAAAAGTATAGTAGAAATAAAACCTGCACTTGTTTTTTCATTGCAGCACTGTTTACAATAGCTGGAATCTGGCTATTACTTGGGTTTTATCCTCCAAGTGCCTGAGAACAGATGACTGGTTAAAGAAACTCTGGTATATCTATACAATGGAATACTATGCAGCTGTTAGAAAAGATGAAGTCATGAAATTTGCATATAGATGGATCAACATGGAAACGATCATGTTAAGTGAAATGAGTCAGAGAGGGACCAACATAGAAACATTGCAGTCATTTGTGGAATATAAACTAACAGAATGGGAGACTAACACCTAAGATTATTAAAAAGATAAGTACTGGGAGGATTACTCAACAGCTTAGATGCTGGCCTCACATACTTGGGGGAAAGGTAGTTCAGTTAGAGAAGGGATCACCAAGTAAATGGTGCTAGAAGGATTCATTCGGGATAGGAGACACACCCTGAAAAGACTATAGACTGAACATGATGCCCACTTAATACCTCTATTGAAAACCACAACACCCAAAAGGAAAGAGAGATAAAAAGGGAATGCCCTGCCATAGAGGTGGAGTGGGGGGAGGGGGAAGGGGTGGAGATGGTGGGAGGGATGCTGGGACCATTGTTGGTAGAAAATGGGCACTGGTGAAGGGATGGATACTTGACTATTATATGACTGAAATGCAGGCATGGAAGTTTGTAAGTCTGTAACTGTACCTCACGGTGATTCACTCATAATTTTTTTTTTAAAAAGAAACAGAGCAAGAAATAGGCAAAGAGAAACCAATAATTGGGCAGGAGAACTGAATTTATCAAAAATGGAAGGAGAGGACTGGAAGGGTGGAGTGTGCCCACTCAACTGTTGTGCAAATATATTAAGATGCTGGTGGTGGGCAAGATATGGTACATACATTCTTAAGAAACAGGAAGTTGTACCTCGAAACTATATAGAGTATTATAAGTCAACATTACCTCAATTAAAGTTAGTAAATAAAAATAAACAATGGAACTACATCAAATTACAAAGCATCTACACAGCCAAACTTTCACAGAAACAAGATGGAAACCTTTATATATATGCTCAATATATATATAAAGAACTCAGACAGCTTAAACAGAAAACAACCCAATTGGAAAAAAATAACTGGTCCAAGGGCTGAAGAGATAGCTAAATAGATCAAAGGCATGCTTTGCACGCAGGAGGCCCGTGATGAATCCCCGATACTGGAGTATCATGAGGAGTAGCTTAAGGACACCACTAAGTGTGGTTCAAATACAAACTAAATGAAAACTGGTGAAATATATGAATTAACATGTTTCCATAGAAGGCATACAGATGGTCCAAAGACATCAAAATATGTTCAAGCTTACTTATAAGCAAAAATGCAAATCAAAATCACAATGAGCTATCACCTTACATCTGTGAGAGTGGCCTATTTCAAAAACCCTGGAAATGACAACTGCTGGCAAAAATGTGAAGCAAAATAAACTCTTTTAAACAAAGCAAGGTAACAGACAAAACCAATCCAGAGCTAACTTTTTATTCAGACCTCAGAAATGAAGTTGCCAGAAGGGGACAGTACAGGAAATAACAAGGTATAGGAAGGAATCAAAAGTCAGTCACAAATCACAAAATCCCATTAATCGTCAATTTCTAGAGCGGGCTCAAACCTTCCAATCATCCTTTCCCTGAGATCTTAGAAGTCTCTCTCGATTCAGCCCTCCCAATGATGTCGCACTGGAGGCTATTTCAGGGTCAGGGGAATGAGATCCAGCTTGTTACTGGATTTAGCATATGAATACACCATGGGAAGCTTGCAAGGCTGTCCCATGTGGGCAGGAAAATCTCAGAAGCTTGCCAGTTTCTCCCAGAGGGAGAAGTAGGCTACAAGATATCACGCAGCCGCAAAGCGGCCGTGACCTTCTGGGAGCTTGCTTTTAAGTCTCTGGATGTTGGCCGTTGATGGGATTACACACACCTGGGTTCCTCTGCCAGTACCTTCCTGCATGAGGCCTGTCCGAAAGTGTGGAGAGGGGCCTCAAGCATGGCTGTAGCTAGGTTCCGGTGGTCTTCGGCCGCCGGGAGCTCTGCTCGAGGTGGGAAGGGAAGCTGGATCCCATCCCCTCCGAGGGGCCCCAGGGAAGACAGCCAGGCGTGCGGGCAAGAGACTCTCAGAGAGTCAAAATTTAGTAGTGATGGCTAATGATACTTCAGTGATGGATGTGCTGTGAAAGTTTACTTTGGAAGAGGTAGAAAAGCACTCTAAAACAAACAGACTGATGTATACTACTGTTGACTCTACTAAGAAAGTAGAGAGAGAAAAGAAAACTTTTATATTGTTGTGAATGTAAACTGTTGTAACAATCTATAGAAAACAATGTGGAGATTCTTAAAAAATTAAAAAATAGAAATTCTATATGATCCATCAATACCACTCCCAGTTTTTACACAAAGCTCAAAAGAACAATAACTAGGGGGTGGAAGTATAGCAGGTAAGGTACTTTCCTTGAACATGGCCAACCTGGGTTTTATCCCCATCATACCATATGGCACTGTACTGCACTGCACTGTCAACCCATTGTTCATCGATTTGCTCAAGCAGGCACCAGTAATGTCTCCATTGTGAGACTTGTTGTTACTGTTTTTGGCATATCAAATATGCCACAGATAGCTTGCCAGGCCCTGATGTGCGGCAGGATACTCTCAGTAGCTTGCCCGGCTCTCTGAGAGGGCAGAGGAATCAAACGCCCTACCCGCTATGCTATCGCTCCAGTATATCTGTAAAAATATATTTCCTGCTGAGATTGGTTGCCCTCCACTTTAAACCCCACCAAATATGGTGTGCTACTCTTGGTTTAATAGTGGTATAAAGTATGAGCACTACCAGGAGTCATTTCAGAATACATAGCCAGGAGTAAACCCTGGCCCCAAAACAACAAAGAAAAGCAATAAAATAGGGAAAATCTGCACTCATAAAAGCCTTAATCACAACAGCACATGCATGTAATAAAGCCAAATATCAATCTACAGATGATTGGATAAAGAAATTGTGAGAGATACTCAAAGAAACTACTCGGCTATCACAAATACAAAGCTGTAACTTTTGTGACAACTGTCTATAGATTGGGGTGATTATGCTAAGCAAGCAAGTCAAAATGTGAAAGACAATAACCAGATGGTTTCACTCATATGTAGAATATAAATAACCAAAGACAACAAACTGGCAAGAAAACAACAAGAATAACTCAGATTTTCTGAAAAGATCAGGCCTTTATGAACACAGTTAATGCAAACTTCCTTCTCAGAATTTTCAGCTTCTGGAAAACAACAAATTCAAAAGCTTGGCCTACGAATGCACACTGCCCTAAGGATATAATCAAGATTTGACTAAAAAAAAACTGTTTAGTCAAATTTGAAATTATTAGGCAATCAAGATTAATTTAATCTCTCCTCTAAGATGAAAAAATGAAAAATTGAGTCCTTAAAATTTCTACAAAGAGCTGCAGAGAGAAGAGCAAATGGACCAATCAATTAGGTAATTATAGCAGTTTCTGTGTCCACTAAACTTAATTGATGGATGCTTTAAATTGAGTTGATGAAAACTTTAGCGCTGTAATCTGAGCTTTCCCAGTACAATATGCAGGTGTTTGCCTTCTTTGATACAAGGGTAATATTATATGACTGCATAAAACATGTAATGTTCTGTTTCCAGAACCAAGAGTTATTTCTGCCAAGTACTAAGATCGTGCTAATTGATACACTGTGGTTTTTGGCTAGCTAGTATCTTATTTCCATAATGTCAGTTGGTGGTTTAGTACATTTTATTTTTTATGGTTTGCTTGCACTGTTCACTCAGGGTGCAGAGCCAATTCATCCACTAGAGCATTCAGCATAAATTGTTGGCCACAGAGCAGTGGTATTGCAAGTTCTGAGTAAATTTCAAACAGAAAGTTGCCAATTATTTTGTGGTATTAGTTTGCATCATATTCTTTTTAAAAAAAAATGTGTCTATGTTGGGCCAGAAAAATAGTACAGGGAGTAGGGCATTGATCTGGGTTTGATCCCTGGCATTACATATGCTCCTCTGAGCCCGGCTAGGAGTGAAGAACACAGAGTACAGTCGGGCGTAAGCCCCCAAAACTGCTGAGTGTGCCCCCACTAACAACAACAACAGCAACCAAAGTGTGTGTGAGACAGAGAAAGGAGAGAAAGCAAAAGAACCTAGTTATTCTTTCTGCTGCTCTTTCTGTTTGGAAACAATAAACAGTAATACAGCTGAATTCAACCTGCAAGTAAATTCTGAAGCAGCATTCCTTAGCAAAGGAACAGGGGAAGGTGCTGCAGTCTGAATAAGAAATTTGAGTCTTTAGAAAGTCAAGTAGCTTAGCTATTTGTCACCACTGTGGGTAACAGGTTGGGCAATATTCTAGAAATGTGGGTTTCTGTGACATATTGATTTGTTCACTTTAGTATGCTACATCTCACAAATATTTTTGTTCCCAGAATTTCATTGTCTGTGATCAGGTATAAACCGGACATCAGTTTAGTCAGTGCACATTTATAATCTTATAGGCATGGCTTTTATTCTATAGAATCCGCAAATGAAACACTAGGCCATTTCTTTCTGAGGCACACACATGTAATAAATCCAAATATTCAAAATTTAGAATTGGAACATTCAAACCAGAAGCATTCTAAGTTAAAATTTTAAAATGCAATCCTGAAAAAAAGAGATTAACAAAATTTATGAAAAAAATGTTTTCTCAAAAATTAGTACTTATCAGCAAGGTAATTAAATTCTGGCTGTTCAAGTATATCTATATTATCTATCTGATTTGGAGGGAAAAATCATATCAAAAGAAGCTAACATTTTTGGTTACATTGAATACTATTTGCAATGTGTTCATTTTTTTTGTCTTTTGTATTATAACCTTCGCTTGTCCAACAGTTTAGAAAATAAATCTTCATTACATCTCCTGAAGATAAGATACCCATCTGTCAGTTCATTACAGTGGTTGCAGAGAAAACATTTGGAAAGGATGATTTACAAAAAAAGTAATTCTTGGCTAGAGGGAACTCCCCAACTGCAGAGAAACAGAATGGATAGCATCTTGGAAATACACAGAAGTTGGAAGGAACTCAGAACCCTTCCAGAAAGGAAACCAACCTAGAAAAGCTTTCTTATACTCAGAATGGTATTCCAAAGACAACACATTCTTGAGAAAAGTGTACAGTTGCCAAGTATGGAGAAAAAATAATTTAGATGTAGCACTCTAGCACTGTCATAGAACTGTCGTCCCATTGTTCAGCGATTTGCTCGAGCGGGCACCAGTAACATCTCCATTGTGAGACTTGTTGTTACAGTTTTTGGCCTATTGAAATGCCATGGATAGCTTGCCAGGCTCTGCCGTGCAGGCGGGATACTCTCAGAAGCTTGCTGGACTCTCTGAGAGGGACGGAGGAATTGAGCCCAGGTCGGCAGCATGCAAGGTAAATGCCCTACTCGCTGTGCTATCACTTCAGTCCATGTTTAAGTTTAGTCCAGTCTAAGTTTAGATGTAGGCAAAAAATTCAAAGTGTATTGCCAATGATCTCAGTGAGTTTATGGCAACAACTAAAGAATGGACTATGTGGATATTGGGAAACACCATTCAGATTTAGAGAAGAAATCAAAGTTATTTTCCAGAATTCATGTTGTCATAGAAACAGAGGAATGCATGTCAGAATAAGAGAAAAACATTCTAATAGTTGCATTTTTGTCTCACTGACACCAGTCTCTCTTTTGAAAATAGTGTCTAATATATGCTATATTATAATTGTAACATACAAATAGTTCCTAATTATATATATTCCATAGATACATTTGGTTGGGTTGTCTTACTTATGACCAAGTATAGCATGTGTCCCTAATTCTTACAATTATAACTTCCATGTCCCCTAAGCATAAGTGATGCAAAGGTGATGTATAAAGTCAAGGTCAGAAATTACCATGGAAAGATGGTAGGACTGTAGCACTGCACTATCATCCCATTGTTTATCCATTTGCTCGAGCCGGCATCAGTAATGTCTCCATTGTGACACTTACTGTTACTGTTTTTGGCATATCAAATACACCATGAGTAACTTGCGAAGCTCTGCCGTGCAGGGGTACACTCTCGGTAGCTTGCTGGGCTCTCCGAGAAGGATGGAGGAACCCTTGTTGGCCACATGTAAGGCAAACTCCCTACGAGCTATGCTATTGCTTCAGTCCAAGACATAATCTGAAGACAAAATACTTAAAAAGCTTAACAAATGCATATGAATACAGGGAGAGCTGTTACTATCTGTTATTGATAAGAGTATATAAATAGAAACTTCCCAGGATCTTTCATTTATTATAGGGAAGAGGGGGTTGCTAAAATGCCAGTACAGCAATAATTTGCTATATATCAATAAAGTCTAGATACAATGCTTGAATCATTGCACTTTTTGTGGTGATCTTGTTTTATGGCATTTTTGAACTTTGAGATCTCATATCCTGGAGTACCTTTTGTTCTGGGAAGTTTTCCTATCTGTGTTCCCATTTTTGAGGGCCCTGGGTAACTCCCTATGGTCATCAAAAAGATTCCCAAGCCCCATATCTGACTAAAATTCCTTATGCTAGTAAGAGTACACTGAAAGTATAATATGGCATAAAATCTGAAAATCAGCTACATGAAAACCAACTTAAATACCAGCTTAAAATACCAGTCCTGCTGTGACTCTGCCCAAGCTACAGTGAAACTTCGATGGTCTCACTATTTTGTGTTTCTGACCCTAAGCTTGTGAGGAAAAGTATACTTTATGTTAAATAATCAACTATTAGTGGGAAAGCATTTTCACTGCACTACAGAGGTATAGACAATTGCTATAACCACATAGACAATCTAAGCCTTCTTTACAAAATATGCTTTTCTGAATTTCTTGTATGAACAGCAATATACCAATATTCCTAAGAGATGATACATGGAAGTAGGACAGATTGATAATTTTCAGTGAGGTAATGAATGTTAATCAGACCTGGTTCTGCTAGGGATAAGCCAACTGATCATGTACTGCCTTGATGACGAGTCCCCACCTGAAAATTCCCTAGAGGATATTTTCCCTGTGTAACAGATGGTTACCTCTGAGTGAAGATATGCTTAACCATAATTAAAACATTTATTTACTTCACCCACACTCCAAGTAACTGGAAATATTCTGTTTTACCTTAATCTTCTCAATGTAGAAAAAAGAATTACACATAATATAGCTACTGATTTTGTGCAAATTCCAACTTAGTATATCATTATGAGTATCCAATTTGCTACTGTACAATAACCTACACTGAAGTTTAGTGGCATAACACAGTAATTATTTTATTATACTCTAAAGATCCTATGAAAGATTCTATGCCTTTAACAGGAAATTGCCTTGGCAGGACACTGCTGCCTTGTTTTTGCTTCACAATATCTGGGGACCCAGAGTGAAGGCTTGGATGGCAGAAGCTGAATCAAATGGACGAACTTGTATCATCTGGAGATTTCTACACTCCTATATCTAGAAGTTGTATCAAATCAAAGACCTGTCTGTGATCTCTCATCACAGAAACCTAAGAGTAGCTGAAATTACTACATGATGATTCACTCAAGGCTCCAAAAGTGAATGTTATAGTAAATGAGACATAAGTTGCATGGTCTTTCTGACTCACTGTCAAAAAAATCACAAAGACAGCTTTCTGTCTTAAACTCTTGGTTGAAATACTCCACCCAAATATAAGGACATCATTTTAAAATGTTTTTAATGTTTTTTAATTATTTTTATAAATTTGTTCATGATGATTTGTTATATTCAATATTCCAACACCAATCCTACCACCATTTCATCCACCCACCACCATATTTCTAATTTTCCTGACTACAACTCAAGTCAGCCACAACTACAGGCCCTAAATAATTTATTTTATACTTCTTGTTATGAATAATTCACTAAAAATGATCCTAAAAGTTTTATTACAAGAAAGTGTGTGAAGACTGTTATATCTCACGATGGAGTCACTAAGCCCTTGTATAAAAGGCTAACATGTTGTTACATGTTAAGCCTTGTGTGTTAATATTTTCTTAATGGAGATGGTTGCCTTCCACTTTATAACCCATCCAATGTGGTGTGATACTCCTGGTATATCAGTGGTGTAGAGTTTGAGATGTTGTGTGGATGTGTGCATTTACGGATGTGTGCTCCAGGAATTCTAAAATTTTGAATGGAGTGATACATCTATAGCTAAATTTTTAACTGAATGGAGACTTTGCAGATAAGGATATCATCCTTAATTATCCTTAATGGCCACTTCCTATAGAAAGATGGCAAAAAAAAAAGGTACCTATGACGGCCTGTTTTAGAAGTACCACTCTCATATATCTCTTCAAAGATAACTACAAGTAAAGCTAGCCATTTTTTTCTTAGTTGCAATCTTTTTACTGTAATACTTGTATTTTACCACCTCTGGACTAACTACGGATCCAGTATTTGGTAGGTTAGTCAGTACAAAAAACCGTTTGGAATCCATAGTCTTAGGCAGTTTAATTAAATTTATTGAACACTGAAAATACAGCTATCGGCACTGAGACATCTCAAACCCAGATATAAAACTTTATTTTCACAAATTATATGAGGCTATATCTTCAGGCTGTATTCAGGTCAGTTGGAGAAAGAAAGGATCCCTTAATAAAGAATTTCAGAAAAACCATAAAACCAGTATGTTTCTTATCCTGCCCCAATCATAGACTCAAGACTGTCCAAGAACCCAACTAAGACTTAAAACCAGCATAAGAACATGCTTTGCATAAGTGAGACCTATGTTTGATCCTGTTCGATGCATGACACCTTTTTCCTCTCCTCAACACTGTGGGGTATAAACAAGAAAATGAGAGAAAGAGACAGAGAGAAACACATAGAGGGTAAGAGAGAAAGAGAGCAGCCTGAGGGTTCAACTTAAAGTGGACCCAGGACCCAACCCAAATCCAGTAGCTGAATCTCATTAAGAAACTATTCAATAGGAACAAAGGCCTTGAAAAACAATAGACCTTAAAATCCTTTTTCCTTGACAATGCCTTACAAGCTGAACCCTGTCTGACATAGAGAAGCTTCAGGTCATGGTGGCCTTGAAAACGCACATATTTAACTTTCTGGGATGTCCCTGGGAGTCTGTGTCCTTCTTTAGGCCATGGATTTCTTTTTTTTTTTAATTGAATCACCATGTGCAAAGTTACAAAGCTTATGTCTCAGTTATACAATATTCAAACACCCATCCCTTCACAAGTGCCCATACTCCACCACCAAAAACCCCAGTATACCTTCCGCCCCCACCCCCCACCCCCAACTACATAACGGATGAATTTCACTTCATTTTCTCTTTACCTTGATTGCATTCCATAATTCAACACAAAACTCGCTATTGTTGTTGGAATTTCCTCCCAAGAATGACCGCCCTACTGCCAAAGAAGCATTTGATAATTAGTTTTCCATTGCTGAGAATGAGGAGATATGTAGCCCCACTGCTCCAAGTACATAACTCTTTTTTTCCCTTTTTCCTTTTCCTTTTTTTCCCCCCTCATCCCCTTTCCGTGCCACGTTTCTCCCCGAAAATGGGAAACAACCGGGAAAGAAGAATATTTCCTCTTCTTGGTCAGCGTGGGGCTATTGCTTACTTCACAGTCCAGAGAAATGGCTGCTACTTTGATTACCTTCACTATTTCAACAAAAAACTCACTGTTATTATTTGGAGTTTTTCCCCCAAGTCAGACGTGTTAAAAAGGAACTGTTTCGCCCTCCCCTCCAGACTGCCGGCCGAGTGGCCGGCACGCCGACCCCAAGTGCCGCTGCCGTCCTGTCTTCCGGCAAAGGTCTGTGAGGCTCCCTCGACCCGCCCTTCCGGACCCAGCCTGCTCCGCGGCCCTGAGCACCCCGGGCTTCCCTCCCCTCCGGACTGCCGGCCAAGTGGCCGGCACGCCACCCCCAGCACGTTGACCGCTGTCGGGTTGTGGGAAAGGGGCGTGGCCTAACTACCAGGGGCGTGGCCTAAGAAAAGTGGGCGTGACCTCATTGCCGGTCGGCCAAAGCTCACGCGGCAGCAAGTAGTTTCCTCAACATCCTATCCAAGACTAACATCCTAGCTATTCGCAAGCAGTAGGACAATAAAACACAAGACTTCACATAAGAACTGAAGGAAACATCTCAGTAGGAGACCAGGTTCTACAACCGGCAAGTAAAAAGCCAACCACTATTAACTGAGCCTGTCCACAATCCTTTTTCGCAACAAAAGGAAACAGGGACACTCATCATCAAGGACCCTCTTTCATATCACCACAAACAACATGAAGAAACAGCGAAAATCCCCATTGCAACCAGAGGACGATCAAAGGAGTCCAGAAACCTCAATGGGCGCTTCCTACAAACTTGACCTCTCTGAGAAAGAATTCAGACTTGAAATCCTCAACATGTTCAATGAACTCAATGCAAAGATGGACAACTTCAAGGAAGACCTGGCGGAAACAATACAACAGACAGCCGACAAAATACGGGAAGAAATGAGAGCAGAAATAAAAAACCTTCAAAAAGAAATGAAGGATTCAGTACATGAAATCAAAAACTCTATGGCTGCCCTCAACAATAGGATGACTGCAGCCGAAGACAGAATCAGTATGCTTGAAGATGAGCTGCAAGAGGCCTACAGGCAACATCAAACCATGGCAAGAGACCTCAAAATAGCCCTAGCCAGAATCAGAGTCCTAGGGGATGAATTCAAGAGGAACAACATTAGAATCATTGGACTACCAGAACCACAGGGAACCAACACCAATGAAAAAGACACAGTCAAACAAATCATTGCGGAAAACTTCCCACAGCTGGACAATGCAGGCATCCAGATTCAAGGCGCCCGAAGAGTGCCAGCTAAAAGAGATCCTAACAGAAAAACCCCAAGACATATCATAGTTACAATGATGGACATCTTCCAGAGAGACACAATACTCCAAGCAGCAAGGTCCAAGAAGGAAATCGCATACAAAGGAGCACCCCTTAGGCTCACAGCAGATCTATCAGAGGAAACCCTCCAAGCTCGAAGGCAATGGTGGGATATAGTGAAAAAACTCAATGAAATCAACGCTTCACCAAGAATACTTTATCCGGCTAAACTCTCATTCAAACTAGAAGGAATCATACACTACTTTGGGGATAAACAACAGCTCAGGAACTTCATAGACTCAAAACCAAACCTAAAAGAAGCACTAAAGGGGCTATTGTAAGACAAGAACAACCCCTACAAGCACAACAAACCCTTGCACAAAGACGGCACAAAATCCCATAACAATAATCTCCCTTAATGTCAATGGTCTGAATTCACCAATTAAGAGACACAGACTGGCAAAATGGATTCAGAGACTCAACCCAACATTCTGTTGCCTGCAAGAAACACATCTGAATAGCCAGAACAAACACAGACTCAAAGTCAAAGGATGGAAAACAATCCTGCAAGCAAACAACTCCCTCAAGAAAGCCGGGGTGGCTTTACTAGTATCGGACAACATAGACTTCAGGTTGAAAAAGATTAGAAGGGATAGTGAAGACCACTTTTTATTAATCAAGGGATGTGTACATCAGGAAGAAATCACACTCCTAAATGTCTACGCACCCAATGAGGGACCAGCTAAATACCTACAACAGCTGCTAAGAGACCTCGAGAAGGACATCTCGAGCAACACAATAGTAGTTGGAGACTTCAACACCGCACTGTCTCCTCTGGACAGATCTAGAAGATTAAAACTCACCAATGAAATACTGGCTTTGAAGGAAGAAATAGAAGAGAGAGGGCTAATAGATCTATACAGGGCTTTATATCCCCAAAAAAAGGAATACACATTCTTTTCCAGTGCACATGGAACATTTTCCAGAATAGACCATGCGCTGGGCCACACAACATACCTCAACAGAATCAACAAGATAGACATTGTACCAGCTATCTTTTCAGACCATGATGCACTGAAGATAAAACTTAACTGTGGACAGATGCAGAAAACCAAATCAAACACCTGGAAATTAAATAGCTCGATATTGAACAATGAGTGGGTCAGGAAGGAAATCAAGGAAGAAATCAAAAGGTACCTAGAAACAAATGAGAATGAAGACACGAGCTACCAGAACCTGTGGGACGCAGCTAAAGCCGTTTTAAGGGGAAAATTTATAGCTCTGCAAGCATATCTCAGGAAGGAAGAAAGGGCCCACATAAATAACTTGACTTCACAGCTCAAGACCTTAGAAAAGGACCAACAAAAGGAGCCAAAACCAGGCAGAAGGAAAGAGATAATAAAACTTAGAGCAGAAATTAATGACATGGAAACCCAAAAGACAATCCGGAAGATCAATGAAACCAAGAGCTGGTTCTTCGAGAAAATAAACAAGATTGATAAACCACTAGCAAGACTCACAAAGAAAGAGAGAGAGAGAACCCTTATAAGCCGAATCAGAAATGAAAAGGGGGACATCACGACAGAAACCAATGAAATTCAAAAGATAATCAGAGACTACTTTGAAAATCTCTATGCCACGAAACAAGAGAATCTAGAAGAAATGGATAAATTCCTCGACTCCTATAATCTCCCAAGGCTGAACCAAGAAGACCTGGAGTACCTGAATAGTCCAATTAACATCAAGGAAATTGAAATGGTAATAAAAAGTCTCCCCAAAAACAAAAGCCCAGGTCCAGACGGATTCACTAGTGAGTTCTTCCAAACATTTAAAGAGGACCTTTTGCCAGTCCTTCTCAAGCTCTTCCAGGAAATTGAAGAAACAGAAACCCTCCCTAACAGTTTCTATGAGGCTCATATCTCCCTAATACCAAAAGCAAACAAAGACACCACAAAAAAAAGAGAACTACAGGCCTATATCCCTGATGAACACAGATGCAAAAATTCTCAACAAAATATTAGCAAATAGAATTCAACAACTCATCAAAAAGATCATACACCACGACCAAGTGGGATTCATCCCGGGGATGCAAGGATGGTTTAACATCCGGAAATCAATCAACATAATCCACCATATCAACAAAAGAAAAGATAAAAATCACATAATCATATCAATAGATGCAGAGAAAGCATTTGACAAGATCCAGCATCCGTTTAAAATGAAAACTCTCGCCAAAATGGGTATAGAAGGGACCTTCCTCAATATAGTCAAAGCCATTTATCACAAGCCTATGGCAAGCATTGTCCTCAATGGGGAAAAACTAAGAGCCTTCCCTCTGAGAACAGGGACGAGACAAGGATGCCCACTCTCTCCACTTCTGTTCAATATAGTACTGGAAGTACTTGCAATAGCGATTAGGCAAGAAAAAGACATTAAGGGCATTCAGGTAGGAAAGGAAGAAATCAAGCTCTCACTATTCGCAGATGATATGATACCATACTTAGAGAACCCTAAAACCTCTACCAAGAAACTCCTAGAAACAATAGACTCGTACAGTAAAGTTGCAGGCTATAGAATCAATACCCAAAAGTCCATGGCTTTCCTATATGCAAATAATGAGACAGAAGAAAGTGACCTGAAAAAAGCAATCCCATTCACAATTGCGCCTCAAAAAATCAAATACCTCGGAATCAGCTTAACAAAGGAGGTAAAGGACTTGTATAATGAAAACTATAAAACACTACTTCAGGAAATAAAAGAGGACACGAGGAAATGGAAAGACATCCCCTGCTCATGGATTGGAAGAATTAATATTGTCAAAATGGCAATTCTCCCCAAAGCATTGTACAAATTCAATGCGATCCCTATAGGGATACCCTTGACATTCTTCAAAGAAATGGAGCAAGCGCTCCTGAAATTCATATGGAACAATAAGCCCCCACGAATAGCTAAAGCAATCCTTGGGAAAAAGAAAATGGGAGGAATCAACCTCCCCAACTTCCAACTCTACTACAAAGCGGTAGTCATTAAAACAGCATGGTACTGGAACAAAGGCAGAGCGGCAGACCAATGGAACAGGGTTGAATACTCTGACATACACCCCCAAATATATGATCATCTAATCTTTGATAAGGGAGCAAGAAATGTGAAGTGGAGCAAGGAAAGCATGTTTAACAAATTGTGCTGGCAAAACTGGACGGCTACATGCAAAAAAATGGGTTTAGACCTCCATCTATCACCATGTACAAAAATCAGATCAAACTGGATTAAAGACCTCAACATCAGACCAGAATCCCTAAGGTACATTGAAGATAAGGTCGGCAAAACCCTCCACGACATTGAAGCCAAAGGTATCTTCAAAGCTGACACGCCACTGGCTAAGCTAGTGAAAACAAAGATAAATAAATGGGACTATCTCAAACTAAGAAGCTTCTGCAACTCAAAAGAAACAGTGACCAAAATACAAAGACAGTCTACAGAATGGGAAAGGATATTTATGCAGTACCCATCCAATAAAGGGTTGATAACAAGGATATACAATGCACTGGTTGAACTCCACAAGAAGAAAACTGCCAACCCGATCAAAAAATGGGCTGATGAAATGAACAGAAACTTTTCCAAAGAAGAAATCCGAATGGCTAAGAGGCACATGAGAAAATGTTCAACATCACTAATCATCAGGGAGATGCAGATCAAAACAACAATGAGATATCATCTCACACCACAGAGACTGGCCCACATCCCCAAAAACAAAAACAACCAGTGTTGGCGTGGATGTGGGGAGAAAGGGACTCTCCTTCACTGCTGGTGGGAATGCCGATTGGTTCAGCCCTTTTGGAAAACAATATGGACGATTCTCAAAAAGTTAGAAATTGAGCTCCCATTTGACCCAGCAATACCACTCCTGGGAATATATCCCGGAGAGGCAAAAAGGTATAGTAGAGATGACATCTGCATTTCCATGTTCATTGCCGCTCTGTTCACAATAGCCACAATATGGAAAAAACCAGAGTGCCCGAAAACAGATGATTGGCTAAAGAAACTCTGGTATATTTACACAATGGAATACTATGTAGCTGTCAGGAAACATGAAGTCATGAAATTTGCATACAAGTGGATCAACATGGAAAGTATCATGTTGAGTGAAATGAGTCAGAAAGAAAGAGACAGACATAGAAAGATTGCACTCATATGTGGAGTATAATGTAACTGAGAAGTACAAGTTGACAACGATGCAACTTCTGGCAGATATCTCTCTGGACTTAGTTACTAAAATACTAAATTACAGAAACCCAAAACTGAGAGGCCGCTAAGTGTGGTCACTCGACCTCATATTTCTTCATCCTCAGCAATGGAAAACAAATTATCTAATCTTCCTTTTCAGCAGGTCTGACTTTAGGGGAGAGACTCTCCAAACAATAATAGTGAGTTTTGTTGAAATATTGTATGCAATCAAAGTGAAAGTAAAGTGAAATTTATTAGTTACACAGGCGGGGGGGGGCTTAGGGTGGGGGGGCTAGGGGAGTGGGGGGGTTTGGGGTGTGAGGGGGCGGGGTGGAGCTATACTGGGATTCTTGGTGGTGGAATATGAGCACTGGTGAAGGGATGGGTATTCGAGCATTGTATAACTGAGATTTAAACTTGAAAACTTTGTAACTTTGTAACTTTCCACAATAAAAAAAAATAGTTAACCTGCATGCAAAAAAAAAAAAAAAGGAACTGTTTCACATTGCTGACAATTAAGAGATGTTAAGTCACGTGGATGCTTTTGGATTTCTGTATAAAGTCCTGGGAAAATTCTGCCAGAAATTGCATAGCGCAGCTCACAGTCCCAGTGCATTGCTGTAAGAAGCTGCGCTGGATGCCCAAATGTGTTAGGTCTCTGGAACCAAAGTCTTTTAGGTGCAGAGGATCCGTTTCACTCTCAGCAGCTCCAGATTTATCTGGGCCGAGGGCGTGCCGGTTACACCCACTTCCCATGATTCCCTAGGAGCCCCAAGTGTAAAAACCGTATACCTCTGGGTTAGGAGTCTTAGAAGATGGCTCCTGCCATGTGGATGTTGCTGCTGCTGCCATTTTTCGCACAGAAAGACAGGGTGGAGAGGAAAGATCCATCCCAGGGTTAAGCACGGAGTTGTAGCCTAGCTCACAGTCCCAGTGCATTGCTGTAAGAAGCTGTGCTGGATGAATAAATGTGTTAGGTCTCTGGAATCAAAGTCTTTGGGTGCAGAGGGTCCATTTCACTCTTGGCCATGGATTTCTTTTACTTTTTATTTTTTGGCTTTTCAATTCTTTCTTTCTCTCTTTATCTCTCTCTAAAGAATCCCACATTCAACAGAACATCCTGACCCCATGTCAGGCTGTCTTCACCAGGGTAACTCTGAAGGGGTAGGGTTGAGTTTCCCTCCCCACCCCAGCAGAAACCCAACAAGTGAAAACCTCCAGAACCCAACCGCACAGCCATGCTTAAGGCCACTCTCCACAGGCTCTGACAAGCCTCTCCTATGGGGGAACCTGCAGAAAATCCCAGGTATGCGGGACCCGAGACTGAGATCTCCAAGCTTGCTTGGAACAGGACTGGGTCTCCTTACCCCAGCTCCCCAGTTTTCCAGTAGCTTGGCAGTCACAATCATAAACTGCCTTTGATGTCATATAATCTCATCAATGGCCAAGATCCAGAGATCATGAAATAAGTTTCCCAGAAGAGAGTGACACAGATCAACCTGGAGCACTCGATTGCATTTGTGGCCACACAACCAGTCTAGCCCAAAAGTAGCACACATTTGTTTGGGTTTAACATATGTGTTTGTAATCTATTATACAAGGACTTAAATGGCTCCAGGATGAAATACAACAATGTTCACACACTTTCCTCTTAGGGTGGTGGGGAGGTGCATGGTGGTAGGATTGGTGTTTGAATATTATCTGTAATACCTACTGTGAACAACTTTATAAAACTAAATTTAAATTTAAAAAAGAATCCCACATTCTCCTTGAATTAGTATCCTCCCTCAAATTGTCTTCTTTAGGAAGTCTTTCATGTATCAAAAACAGTCTAAACCTAAGTAGTAATGGAAATTGACTTTCCTCTTCCTGAAAATTTAGACCATAACCTCATCTCAAGCTGAACACCATGACCCACCCCCATCCTACAAAAGAAACAAAGAAAGGAAGGAAGGAAGGAAGGAAGGAAGGAAGGAAGGAAGGAAGGAAGGAAGGAAGGAAGGAAGGAAGGAAGGAAGGAAGGAAGGAAGGAAGGAAGGAAGGAAGGAAGGAAGGAAGGAAAGAAGGAAGGAAGGAAGGAAGGAAGGAAGGAAGGAAGGAAGGAAGGAAGGAAGGAAGGAAGGAAGGAAGGAAGGAAGGAAGGAAGGAAGGAAGGAAGGAAGGAAGGAAGGAAGGAAGGAAGGAAGGAAGAAAAAGCACCCTTGTGTGGTAAGGACCAGTTCCCCACCACTGACCAAGAAAGTTTTAGCATAGCTTGATGGCTGCCTTCACATGGTGGGCATGGTGGGATGGTGGGTAGAGCCTGTGTTGGCACCACACTGGAATTCATGCAAATTTAAATTTCTGCCAGTCCCAAAATGCATTGGGACTTGCCTCACCTACAATGCTATTATTTTTAAAAGCTTCTTCTGAGAGTCCATGCTGACATACCCCAAATGGTACTTATCCCAAACATGGAGCAGGGTCATCAGTTCATCATCAGATGAGATGTATGGAATAATAGTGATCTAAAAGAAGCAAGCCTTAGCACTGAGAGACATTAGTCCTGGTCTAAGTTGTGGTCTCTGTGTGTGTGGGGGGGGGGTGGGTGGATGAGGAGAGAGTTGAGGTGCTATAAACTGGTAATCTAAAGAAATCAACCAAAAGTTCTATTTAAAAAACCTTGATGCATCTGGGTATTCTTGCCAAGGGGATTACTCATATTTAGAATATTTAGATATATCTTCCACATCTTCCAGCAACTGCACATTAGATATTTAAATGAACAGTAAACTTAAATGAACCCCACACACTAAATAAAAGAATGGGCAAGAATCCCAGTACTTACTATAGCTCTGCTTATGTCACAATGGAAGGAATAAATGTGGTCTAAAATAAAAGAGGCTGTGAATTATAACTGCAAGATATACTCATAGACAACAAAATGTGGAATGTTAATGACTGTCCATAGGGAAGAAGGGTTGAGCATAAAGACAAAAGCAGTTCAAAATATCTGCTGACTTCAGACTTGTCCTTATTAATGTATATTCATAATGTTATAATCCCAAGTCTAATTTAATACCCCCTCTCAGACTTGTCAGTACTGAATTTTGAATGACCACCTTTTGATTTTTCCTGTGCTTCAAAATCCAGTTATTTACAGATCACAATAATGAATACTGACTACATATTTGAACAAAATTTAAATATTCCCCAGGTTTTACAGCAACAAATTACAACTGAACCCCAAACCTCTAAAATTTGAGAGAGAGCACAACAAATAGCTTTATCTGAACATGCTCTTTGAGTTGCTACAGTTAATGACCACATTGATACTATTTTCTTCCCATCTTTCCTTATTTTCCCATTTTAGACATGCTCTAAAAGGTGTCTGTGGAAGGCTACATAGCACCAGAATTGGATAAATAAGACAAGACACAACAAGTCTCAGTGGGAGATGCTCAGGACACTCTAGGAAACTGGTTGTAGAGTTAGTCATGATGAAGGGGGGATAAAAAAATGAAAAGCTAAAATGGAACATCTCTTTATCAAAACATCCTTTTCTTCCAGAATGAAAAGCCTTGCCTCAAAGAACATTTCTGATAAACTGTCAGAAATACTCTCTGTAAGATTCAGAAAATGAGGTCTGTATTTGTTTCTACAGTAACCTCAGCTTGACATGAGGAACCTTATACTACAATAATCAGCAGACACTAACAAGACATTGCCCATGTAATAGAAGGCAGTGGGAAAGAAAGAAAGGTATGTTAGAGCTACAGAGACATTAGAAACACAACTCTTGGTCCCTGACCCAGAAATGCACATTTCCTGGCACTTGGTATATACAGAATTTCTCTTTATTGAATGACTGATTTATCTTCATCGTCTCAGTACTAATACATTCATGTATCTCTTGTAGCACACAGCCTTTCCCACTAGATTCTTGGTACCCCCTGCTTCCCTCCACAGAAAAAGGCATGTCACAGTCTCACCCCATTCATGCTACGTGCACCTAAACAGAACAGTTAATAAGAAGCAAGAGTTCGGTGAATTCTCTCTGACTTAACTGCCAGCATAGTCTATGAATCAATTTGACTCATCTGCTCTCTGTGCTGACACTATCTGGATATCACTTTTACCATTGGAAATACTCCCTTCATACTCTTGAACCAGTCACCTCTGTTCAACCTGTTACCCTGCGGAGGCCACATATTCAGACACAGTCTTCATCGTGTGCATCAGCCCTGGGTTCTCTGTTCTAGGAGTCTAGATCCTTCACATCAGAGAACTTCATCCAGCGTGGGCACAATCTCCCCTCTTAAAAACCAGCTCCACTCTGAACCTGACTATAGATGTACCATTGTTACCAAGCAAAGGTGTTAGTTCCAATTCAAGCTAAGGTATTTTTTTCTCATTTCTCTGAGTTTAATTCATTCATCATCTGCACTCCCCACCCCCTCTACCAAACCAAACTGAATCCCCTATTATCATGCACAAAAAGATGATTTTTTTTACTTCTTTCTATAGAGAATAGAGCCCAAGAACATCCTTTCATGTGTAACCCCACCCTTGAGGGGCTTACACAGCCGAGCAAGTGGGGATTTTCCCAGCCCACACGTGCATGAGAGTTTTTTACACCCTATAAATCAGACAAATTTTAAACAGTGGTCCTCAAATTATAAAGTGCATCAGAATTACTTGGAGACAGTATTAAAACACAAATGATTGGCTCTCTATCCCAGAATTAAAGATTCAACAGATATTTAAAAGTCTAAGTTCTAGAGAGGGGAAAGCAAGTTTAAGAACCCTCTGAGAAAGTATACATATACCCTAAAATTCATCTGGTTCAGAAGTGCCCTTCATGTTTCACTTGGCATGTGGTATAGGAACTGGGTAGGGGAATTGGTATGAAGACCCCCTTTTGGCATCCAGAGTCTCTTCAATGTCTTGGGAACCCTATCATTGGTATAACGTCCTTGACTATCTTCAGTGCTCAACGCAGAAACCAGCTCAAGAGCTTCATACAAGGCAAGGGGATTATCATTGCAGTGAAATGCATTGCTTATTTCCGTTTCACTCATCTTTGAGTTGAATCTGAGACCAGTGTTTTGTGTGGATCACTGCTGTGCTTTTCATAGCATGCAGAATTCTTCTTAATGTCGGAGATTTTCCAGGCTCAGTCTTTGCTTTGTCTAAGATAAAAAAAGGATGTCTTGTAGATGATCATGAACTTTATAATTCAGATGCAGATTCTTCTCACATACAAACTCTGTTTCATGATACAAAAATGGGACTTCTTTATACCCAGTCATAGCTTGTTTTTAAACATTCTTATGCTTTTCATGACTCAGAACCCCAGTTGAATGCAGAAGGAGGTGTCTTTTATAGTCAACATGACAATAAATTTGATGATCAAGAAATAGCTATAGTGAAAACAAGGTTATTGGTTTTCCAAGTACAGAAAATAATATTGTCTTTTGAATTGTATTGCTAAAGAGCTAAAGACTTTACATGTAGAAAAGATAAGATATAGGACAATACTGAAAATCTAGGTGTGAAAAAAAAGTTAGGGGTTATAAATGGACATATCAACCGACCTCTGTTATACATTCTTAAAGTACTATTCATTATTTACACTGTTGCACTGTTGTCCCGTTGTTCATTGATTTGCTCAAGAAGCACCAGTAACATCTCCACTGTGAGACTTCTTGTTACTGTTTTTGGCATATAGAATATGCCACAGGTAGCTTGCCAGGCTCTGCTGTGCAGGCAGTATACTCTCAGTAGCTTGTCAGGCTCTCCGAGAGGGATGAAGCAATCGAACCTGGGTTGGCTGCGTGCAACGCAAATGCCCTACCCACTGTGCTATTGCTCCAGTCCACTATTTATTATTATTACTGTTATTATTATTATTATTATTAGTTTTAGGGTCATGCCTGATGGTTTCCTGGACTCCTGTCTCTGTTCTCAGGAATCATTCATAGCAGTAATGAGGAGACATATATTATATATTGCCATGGATCAAACACAGGTTGGCCACAAGCAAGGCAAATGCCCTGACCACTGTACTATCTCTTTGGCCCCGCTTAGAGTATTATAAATTAAAATAGCTTATGCATATTTAATCCTTTAAAATACATTATGAGATGACTCCAGTTTAGTTTGATGCATTTTTACTAAGAATCTGAAAGGTATTGAACCAGGTGCTAATGACACACTGATGAAAGCAGCTGTTCTCAGGCCTCAAGCTGTTCATTGTCTGATTACTAAGCTACAGACCACACTACTCTAGGTGCAAAACTCCAGGCTGACAATAGAATAACTATGAAGAGCACGATCTTCAGATTTAGAAAGATGAAGCATAGGCACAGGCTATGTGTTTATGTATAGGTCACAGGTTATAAGACTGATTTACATCTTGTTAATAATCATCAATTTCCCCCTTAAAGATAGAGTTAATGATTTCTCATATCAGATTTTTAAAGATTAGACACCTGGAACAGACTAATTATAAGCACACAAGTTAAAAACATAATAAAAAATTCTTAAGAACCAAAACTCAGAATCAGTCAGTTACAGTAGTAAATTCTACCAAACTTGTAAAGGTAGAATCAATAAATCTATCAACTTGTTCCACAAATTAGAAAATGGGAAATATTGCTAAACACATTTAACAAATCAAAATTATCCATATTTCAAAATTTAAAAAGAAAATTACCTTACATATACATCATCATCATCATCATCATCATCCCGTTGATCCTCGAATTTCTCGAGCAGTCTCAATAATGTCTCCATTAGTTCTAGCCCTTCTAGAGTTTTAGAAGCCTCTCTTTACTAGTCCTTCCCAACAGTGCCACATTGGAGGCTCTTTCAGGGTCAGGGGAATGAGACCCATCATTGTTACTGGTTTTGGCATATGAATAGACATGGGGAGTTTTCGAGGCTCTCCCATGTGGGCAGGAAATTCTCAGTAGCTTGCCAGGTTCTCCAAGAGGGAGAACTAGGCTATAAGATGTGTGTATATATATATATATATACATACACACATATATATGTATATATACACGTATTATATATGTGCATATATACATATACACATTATATTACATATATGTGTATATAAGCAATATATGCATATTTATGCATATTATGTGTGTATATACAAAATGGTTCTTTTTATCAAAGGTTATACCTGGCAGTGCTTGGTAGGGAAGTGTTGGATTACTTCATGCCAAGCTCAACCCTTGTTTTGGACAGTGCTCTGGCCACTGGTGCTGAGGAATCAGCAGGAACATACATACTGGTGCTGTGGGCTACTAAGTCTACACTTAGCAGCACCTGAGGATCCATGCAGTAGAGAGAACAAACTCACAGTCTTGCACATGCAAGGCATGTTATCTAGGACTTGATCTATTTCCTTAGTCCCCAAACATGGATGCAAAAATGCTCAAGGATTTTTTTGTGAATTAAAATAAATAATGCATTATGTGAATGCATCATGACCAAGTGTAGTTTGTTTTAGGGATGCAAGGATGATTCAACATATGCTATATTAATTAATGTAATAAAACACATAAAGTACAAAAGGATTAAAATCATGACATCATATCAAGAATTGACAAAAAAATCATTTGTCAAAACACCTATTTAAGATGAAAATTCTCAGAAAATTATGCAAAGAGGGACTGGAGAGGGAGTACAGAGGGTAGGCAGCTGGCCTTGCATTCACTCAACCCGGGTTCAATCCCTGGCACCTCATATGGTTCTGTGAGCTTGACCAGGAGTGATGCCTGAACACCGAGTCAGGAGTAAACTCTGAACACTGCTGAGTGTGACCCGAAAACAAATGAAACAATGTAAATAGATGAAAACTCAAAATAATAAAGGCCACATACACACTCTGTCCAGAGTTAGCATATTAACATATTAAACAGTGAAAACTACAATATTTCCCCTTATATTGGGGACAAGACAGAGATGTGCACTTTCACTACTACTATTTAACTTAGTTTTAGAAATCATTCAAGAATAATAATAAACAACCCAGTAAAAGAAATGGGCAATATATTTGAAACATTATTCCAAGGAACATATACACTTGAAAAATAGTGACAAATAGGCACTTAAAAAATCAATTTTACATATTATCAAAACCACAGCAAAATCACCCACACCTGTGAGAATAGACTTAAACAAACAAACAAACAAACAAACACCTGGAAATAACAAGTGTCAGCGAGAAAACAGAGAACACTGAAATATCATACAATGTTAGTGGGAACATAAATGGTACAGCCTCAGTAGCCAAGGATAATGGAAATTTTTTAGAAAAATCAAAGAAACAACATGTGACCCAACAATACAATCCCAGATACTTATTCAAAAAATACAAAAATACTAATTACAAAAGGTCAGTGCACCCTTTAGTTTTTAGCTACATCATTCGTGATAGCTAAGACACAACCTAAATGCTCATGGATATAACTTAAGTGCCCATCTTAATATATTGAGTAGATTAAGAAGGTATGTTGTACTGATTATTAGGAGACCACGAAACTAATGAAAATATGAAATATTGCCTTTTGCCACACAAACAGAAATTGAGGTAATTATATCAAGAAAAATAAATCAGAAAGTAAAAGACAATTACCAGATGGTTTTTCTCATGTGTGGAATATAAATAGTCAATGCAAATAAACTAACATGTCACAAGAAAAATAACACTTAAGACTATGAAAAAATGTGATGGCTATCTGAGGGAAGAAAAAGAAGTTAAAATAATAGGGGTAAAGGGTCAATTTGATTATCAGAATTTTATGGAGGCTGTGATGAGGTTTATACACATATAGAAGTTTGAAGCTATAATCTCCAAATTTATATATTTCAAAACAATTAAAATCAATAAATTTTTGAAGAATTAAAAAAATATTTTTTACAGAACTAAACAATACAAATACACCCAATAAAATAAAAGAAAAAGAGGCATTTCTTTCTTGGCTCCTGTCCACAATGCTGCATGCCTAAAACTGTTATCCATAATATGGAAACTAGAACCTTCAAGCTATATTCCATATGTACCTGTATTCTGAAGTCTTAATTGGGTGAAATAATAAAGGACTTGAGTGTTTCCTTATTATATCACTCTACAGAGTTGGAATCATTCTGATCTGTTCCTGGAGTATTATTTTGATACATGCATCCCAATTTCAACTATCTTGACCTAAGTCTGTCTTATCCATCTCTCCTATCTGAAATCCCATTTGTTTAATCCTTGGTCACCTTAGTTCTATGGATCTGCTGACACACAGTCTCTTTAACTTTCCCTACCTTTTTAGAGGAATCTTACATATATGGGCCTGGTAATGTGGTTTATTTTATTCCTTTTGTTGGTGTCAGGAATCAAACCCAGAGCCTCACAAATGAATGACAATTTTTTTTTTCTGAGCCACATGCCCCTCTGTAAAAAGTTCTAATTTTCATAATCCAATTGGAACTGTAGCAGTGTAGCACTGTCATCCCATTATTCATAGATTTGCTCAAGCTGGCACCAGTAATGTCTCTATTGTGAGACTTGTTGTTACTGTTTTTGGCATATTGAATACACCATGAGTAGCTTGCCAGGCTCTGCCGTGCAGGCGGAATACTCTCGATAGCTTGCCAGGCTCTCCGAGAGAGACAGAGGAATGGAACCTAGGTTGGCTGTGTGCAAGGCAAACACCCTACCTTCTGTGGTATCACTCCAATTGGAGCTATCTTTCTCTATTGGAAACAACTGCTTTCTTCAACTTCAGAATGAAATGAGTCTGAAGTCAGATAAAGAAGTGATAAATTAGATGATGAGATTAATGAATTCTTGATCAGTGGTTTTTGCTAAAATTATACAGCTTTGATTGTTAGCCTCAAGTAGTAACCCAAAGAGCATAATACCCTCACAAAGAACATGTATGTATGACTGATCCTCCCAAAGTTATCCTGAAGTTAAAATAGGGCCTATCTTGCATACTATGCATTTTAAGCTTTTTACAAAAAAACTTTAATAGCATTAGGTACACAGACCTTTCAAGATGAGCGCCATCCTAAGAATATGACTTTAGGAAAAAAGATTAAGTTAAATCAAAAGAGCTGCTTAAAGAAGCAAGAACCAACCTCCCTGGATCTGGAGTATGTCTCACACACAAAAAAAAATGTAGAGTCCTCAGAGGAGAGTGAGGGTGGGCTGGAAAAATCATTCCTTAACCAAGGACAACTATTTTTGTTCCCCTCAAAAATCTCTGTAGTGAGCTCTATCAGATTTATGGAGATTCAAATATCATGGATCAAGGGTAAGAGTTAGAAATTCATCAAACCATTAGCTGAATAAGATGTTGGATAATTATGAGGTGGAACTAGTTGGAAAGAGAATCTGTAGGGAAAATATTGCTCTAGTAATGACACAGTCAACAGAATTTGTTCATTAATGCACCTATTTTCATAGAGATAAGCCCATGAAAGAGTCATGATTTTGGCCTGAGGATCTTGAAGAACAGAATTTTGAGGCTCATGGGGTTGGGGAACTCCTCAGAAGGGACTGTACAATGCTGGTCATCAAACGCACAACTCCCACATGCAAAGTATTAGCTCCAAAAATACATTTTATTTTTTTGAGCTGAGGAAGTGTAAAGTACAACCAGCTAAGAAAAAAATGATGAATACGTTTTGGAAATATTAATTTGAGTTACATGTTGTATATTCAGAAATATAAAACATGCAAGCAGTGGTTGGATATAGTATTCAAATCTGAAGTTCAGAAAATGGGTCAGAATCAAAGACAAGAATACATGAATTTTCCGATTAGAGAGCATTTTGAGACAGAATAAAATAAGATGCAGTATAGTAATAAGTAGCAAGACAATCTAAAAGAAAACTTTCCTCTACCTGTAATTCTCTGGCATTAATGTGTGAGTTTTTTTACAACAAGAAGTCATTCAATTATTTTGCAGATATCAACTGAGTGTCCTACAATATGATACATTTCTGACAATGATTATCCAATGTTAGCACAGACCCCACAAGTTTAGTACTCAGTATCCAAGACTGTCTCTCCTTGCATGATGAACAGCTAATTTCTGATGCTTATTGTATCTATCCAATGTGGCAATTAATTGAAAACTCCCATAACAAGGGTTTTAGAAGGTTTAGAAGATTATTGGATTCAGAATCTCTGTATCACGTGGACAGAATCTAAGTGTCTATTACCCGACTCGTGTCCCAGGATCCAGTTTTCCCAGGTGTGGTAACATATGATCAGATGATCATTAAATGTTCCTGGGTTTAGTGTTAAATGATATTGTCATGGCCTTTGTATCAGGTGGGGCTAATTACCAGCTCTGCTTTAGGAAATGTATAGAGAAAATAGTATATGCCACTTCTAGGTAAGTCTCCTAAATATTCTGTGCCATAATCTGTATTTTTCCTCTTTCTTCTTCCAAGTACAGACGGGGAGGGTCCCTAGCAGATGTCAGAATTAGCATAATGACACATTTCTGTATTCCAGGAACTTTCCCAGAACTTTCATTGTTCAAAAATGTCTAGTTTAGGGGGCTGCGTGTTTTTCCTATTCTGACTAATACACTAGGTTTCACACCTTCAGCCTAGATACCATATTCTTTCATGAATTTCCAGAAAGGAAATTGGCATAGAGTAAGTCTCTTAGTCCTAAGCTCCTTTTTAAAATTAATTTCAAGCCACTGTGATTTACAAAGCAATTTATAGTTGAGATTTATACTATGTTCCAGTACCAGTCCCATCACCAACGTCAACTTTCCTCCCATCAGTGTCCCCAGATTTCTCCCACCACCCTAGCCTTTTCTTCAACAGGCACATTTTTAATTGGATTACTGAGGTTTGGATCCCCTGCTTTCATTGTTATTGACACTGCAGAGTGGATATATATAGCTATGCCATTTCTCACCGCAGTCCCTACTGCTTTTAGCCTTCTAATATGTGTCCAGAGACAATAACAGACCTAGACAACTAAAATAGAGCAACATAAACCTCTTTTCTCCAGGGTTCTGATGGCAATGGGGAGAAGTACCCACCTCAGTATCATTCAGGGGACTTAACACTTGTTCATAAATACACTAGAAACAAAAACTGCTTTTGTCAGGGCTTGTATGTGAGGTTAAAGACTTCGAATCTGACATTGAATTAAACGGGTAGCCATTGGAATTTTTCACAATAAAATTGATTATATGAGAGAGCTTTAAAGATATATCAAGGTTGCTGTGTTGAGAACATTAAGAAGAACAAAGAAGGGAGGTCAGGAGAGAAACCACTGAATAACTCACTGAGATTTTAATAGGGACTTTGTCCAGGAGTTAGCAGTGAAGAGGCGGAGAGATCTGATTTTCTATGTAATTCACCTCAACTTCTTACTGCCTTTTCTATCTTCATTTCATAATCAGTCCGAATGTTATAACCTCAGAGTGTTCCCAAATCACTACATTTGGAATAGTTTTCTCATGCTCTTTCATTGTCCATTTTATCTTGTTTCTTTTACCGTGCCGTCTTATGCACTTGAATTATATATGCTTGTGTGGACATCCTATTTGTCTGTATCTCCAGATGAAATGTACTCTTCACGGGTATAGACAGTGCTCTAATCCATAGTTAACATTCATATTTTATGAAGTAAGAAAATGGATTTATCTAATCACTCTTGTAAGGATCACAAACTTTTTGCCCTATACAACAAATTATAATATAAGACCTTTCTTTGCAGGATGTTAATTGTGATGTGGGTTCTTCTCAGTGGTACCAAGAAACAGTCAGCTGGTCTGAGGTATGAACCCATATTAGCTATGTACCTCACCACAGGACACTGGCATCTCAAACTTGTATATATTTTTTTCCTCATCCATCCTGCTTAAAAATATTTATTAAGATTTTCTGTTTCTCTCTATAAGCTGCGATGTTCAAGATTAGAAGCAACATTGCAGTACTTTTATGTAGTTCCTTTCATCTCAGAAATTATATGCTACAGAAAATTAGCAGAAACCATCCTTATCTTACAAAAATGGAACTGAGCATTCCAGATATAAGTAATTTCATTGAAGAGTCCTCCCAATTTATAAAGGATATGACTCTGGTTTGGACTGGAGTGATAGCACAGCAGTAGGGTGTTTGCCTTGCATGCGGCCGACCTGGGTTTGATTCCTCTGTTCCTCACAGAGAGCCCGGCAAGCTACCGAGAGGCTGGCAAGCTACTCATGGCATATTTGATATGCCAAAAACAGAACAACTAGTCTCACAATGGAGACATTACTGGTGCCCGCTTGAGCAAATGAATGAGCAAAGGGACGACAGTGCTACAGACAGTGCACCGCATGACTCTGGTACTCAGTATTTCCAAGGCCAGTGGCCTCACATAAAGCAATAGCTTTATCTGGAGCCACGAAGAGACATCCTGGGAAAAGACAGGCATGGGGATGCTCATTGCTCATGACCGGAAAACCAACAGCTGAGTTTCCTTTATCTGGCAGTCTTGTTCATAGGCATCACCTCATTAGCCTCAGTAGAAAACATCCTTTTCTGGGAATAGTGATGCTGCATGGACTGATAAGCTGAGAGCTATACAAATGTCATTAAAAGGGAGGAGCTGGAGTAGAAAAGACTGCTTTGGGGAGGCTAATTTTACTGTGAATAATGGTGAGACAATTTGATCTATTAAGATCCTTGAAATCGACAATCTAGTTCATTAACAATTAACCTGGCTCAGGATATCTGTCTCCCCTTCCTAAATTTCCCCCATTTGCTCCTCTTCCTGCAAACTGTGCCTCATTGCAGGCTACTATATCTTAGGTAGGAATAACTGATGAATGCTCCTAAATACAAGGTACTGAGATCTATTCCTTGATTTTCCTTAGTCCTTACATGTCAGTACCTTGCATCTCTCCTTGCTCATTAAACAAAGTTTTACATTTATTAAACAGTACTACCCCACCTCCCCTTCCTGTTCTTACTACAATTCTCGTTTCAAAGCTGGGGATGGGGGCAGGATGAAACTTCTGATGCTGGTGGAAATATGTATCTGCTTGATTGTGGTTGCACGGATATGAGCTTACATTTATATTCATCAATTTGTTAAATTAAATCTGAGGAATTTTTTGTATTTCATTTATACTGAAATCAATCTGTTCTTAAAAAGACATTATAACCACACATTTAAAAAATTAAAATAAAAAATTAAAGACTGTTACTTTGACTGACAGGGAGCGGGTCTTGTGAGAGATCCACGTGACTCCCCACGTGCAGAGCTGCAGACACTGGCAATGTGCAGATGAGCACATGGTTCCTGGTGCTGCTGCTGCTGCAGCTGAGAGCATCCAGCTTGTCATCTCACCCTCCTGGGGTTTCCCAAACGACCTCATTCCAGGTGTGCTTGATTTTCTGCATCAGAGTCAAAGCCAAAGGCAGTGTTTAAAAGGAATTCATTTTGTTATGGCATTGCTATATTTTTTTAATTAAAAAGGGCAATATTGGATTAAAGAAAATGTGTTTATAAGCCACTCCCAATCCAACCACTCTAACAAAACAATTTTTCTCTTCCTTCCTTTCAGGTGTATTTTTTTTTTTCAGTTACCATGAATGCAGCACTTTAAGTTCTTTATTTTACTGAACATTACTTCGTAACCTTAGTTTTCAGCTCACGGAGCCATCCAAATGCCAGATTTATGATTTTATAAAATGATATCATTCAGGGAAATATAATGTTTAAACAATTATCTTAATCTCTGGTATTTAAGTGAATACCCTTTAAAACATTTTTGCTATCATTATAGTTTATATAACAGGGTACTTGTAACATGCCAGGCATTTTCTAAGTGCTCCTCATTCGTCAACTCATTTGATCCTCACAAAAGCTCAGCAACTTGGGCTGCAGCAATATTATCCCCAAGAGGAAACTTAGACATAGGGAAGTCATCTCAGTACCCAAGGTCAGCAAGGAGTTGAATGGGAATGCTCATTCATGAGCTCAGTAGGCAGTAACTGCCACATCCCTCTCTCCACTACAACAAACTTATCTGTGCCAACATGGAGCTTTATCCTGGTGAACATTTCCTTAGAATAAATCCAAAGAGTAACAAATTATTAGGTTAATTAATATAAATGCTTTTATGGTTCATGCTATTTCCACAATGTGGTTCAAAACAGTTCTTTCCACCTCAGACTTCACCACTAATAATCATGCCAGTAGAACCAGTGTACACTGGCCAATTGAAAGTTCTATTATAAATTTTCATTTTGCTTATTCAAGAGCTGCAAGATTTCTACATGACTTTTATATTAGAAAATTTTTGAATATTAAAAATCAAGTGAAGGGGCTGAAGCAATAGCACAGCAGGTAGGGTGTTTGCCTTGCAATACAGCCAACCCTGGTTCCATTCCCAGCATCCCATATGGTCCCCCAAGCACCACCAGGTGTAATTTCTGAGTGCAGAGCCAGGAGTAAACCCTGGACATTGCTGGGTGCTACCCAAAAAAAAGAGAGGGATAGACATAGAGGGACTGCACTCATTTGTATAGTATAAAATTACATCACATAAGGCTGACACCCAAGAACAGTTGATACAAGGGCCAGGGGGATTGCCCCATAGCTGGAAGACTGATTCTTGAACAGAGGGGAGAAGGCAGATGGAATAGAGAAGGGATCACTAAGAAAACGATGGCTGGAGGAACGAGTTGGGATGTGAGATGCATGCTGAAAGTAGATAATGGTGCTCAGGGCCTACTGTGGGCTGCCCCTATCAGTGTTCAAGGACCATGTGGTGCCTGAGAGGGAACCTAGGATTTCAAGTACACCAACCCTTCCAACTAGCAATCTGGTCCCTCTAATTTGGCTTTATATTGGTAGATCAAGGATGAAAACAAATGTTTCCCACAATGCAGTGATACCCACTGGATCGTAGTGTAAAATCTTGGTCATCAGAATCACCACGGACAGCTTTCCAGGCTCTGCTGTGCAGGCAGGATACTCTAGGTAGCTTGCCAGGCTCTCCAAGAGGGATGGAGGAATCGAACCTGGGTTGGCTGCATGCAAGATAAATGTCCTACCTGTTGTGCTAAGACACTTATATGTAAATAAACTGTCTCTCCTTCTTCTCATTTTCTGAATGCATTTAATGAGCTATAATTTATGTTACCTTTTAAAATGTGTTTTCTATTAAGGAAAGGTTGCTTGACAAGAGTGTGAATGTTTTTATGCTTTAGAGGTACTACACCATGCCCACCAATCAATATTACAATATCCCTCCACAATAGTTCATTGTATCACTTTAGGATTCCTGCCAAACCTCTCCTGCTTGATAACCTCAATTCAAATTTCAGGACTTGTTTTCACTGGACACTGTCTCCTTGCTTTATTTTTTTATACACCATTCATGAGTGATATCACCCAGTGTTTCCTTCTGCCTTATTTTATTTGCCATGACCCCCTCCAGTTTAATGCATATTGTAGCAGAACCTACCCAAAGAAAAGTGGATTTTACATAGTCAAGATAGGTCAAAATCTCTACTAGAAAATATTAGAGATAATATCATAATCCTATGGTAGTTGAGGGGAAGAAAATAAAATTAAGTCCTTAAAGCCACCAGTGTATACCTACCTATCTTATTTTCTATTATTGTGAATATATATTTTTTTTCACTTCACATCTGATGGTGGATGAATGAAAAACATTCAATTCTCCTGCTCTATCTGTGCCACTTATCTATGTTTTTAAGGTGTAATAGCCATTGAATCGATTGCTTTATACTTTTTCAGTACTCATGCCACCATTGAATAAGCATTTTAATTTATTCTGATATTGTTGTATCTTCTTTGTTCGTGTTTTATTCCAAGAATTTTTGAAATAAGGCTGGAGGGTAGTACTGCATGTAGTGTGCTTGTCTTGCACATTGCCAACTTCGGTTGGATCCCCAGAACTTCAGTCCCCTGAGCCCCATCAGGGATGATTCCTGAGTGCAGAGCTAGGAGTAAACTCCTGAGCACAGCCAGGTGTGGTACCAAAACGAGAGAGAGAGGACGGGGTCGGGGTGGGGTGCAGGGGAGAGGTCTGGACTCTTAGTCATTTATTCTGCATCATATAAAGATTGTGGTCTGGTGTTCTACAACTTAACAACTTAATCTCCCCAAAGTTATCTGTACCCTGTGCCCTCTTCAGCTAGCAGCAGCCTTTATTGCTTTGTTTATATACACACACACGCATATACATTCATACATATATATATATATATATAAATATATATACATGCATCTAGTAAAAGCAGTTAAGAGGCATTTGACTTTTAAAAGCTCAGGGTTTGAAGATTTAGGCATCAAAAATCAGATGGGCTGGTCATGTAATGCGATTCAGAGACGACCGCTGGACAAAAGCTGTTACAGACTGGATTCCACGGGAGGTCAGAAGACCTCGTGGCCGCCCACCAACTAGATGGTCAGATTTCTTCGTCAAATCTCTGAATGAATAATTTGAGGCTCTTCCTGTTCCTGGAGTAAGCAGATATCACTGGGCTGCACTAGCACGCGACAAGGACAAATGGAGACATTACTGGCGCCCGCTCCAGCAAATCGAAGATCAATGGGACAAGTGATACAAGTGATACAAGGGTTTGAAGACTTTAGTTTCCAGTGTTTATACCATAAACAAAATTATTGGCTCATTAGTAGAGAAAAGATTTTCATCTTCAAACTGAATTGATATTCTTCAACTGAGTAAATAGATAAAAGTCCATTCTTTTATCTAAAAAGAAGCAAGCCTGACCCCAAAATGGTTGAACGAGCTTTGGAGAATGGAGTAACAGAAAGTTAAGTTTAGGCAGTAAACATCTAAAAAATTTCCTGAGTCTAGACTTTTCCTAAAGCAATTTAGATGAAGGATCAATGAAGCCTTAAGTTTCACTGACTTAATTGAACCAATCCTTCTCCCAGAGTGCAGAACCTGAGTCCTGTTTGGTACCATTTCACCTGCCCCGCTGCCCCCGGTACCCTTCTGAAGCCTCTGCTGCTGTGAAGGAAAAATCTGTCCTTGTTATAGGATTGTGCACAGGGGAGAGAAGAAAATGATCCCAGATATTAAGGCCTCCAATTCTTGGAGACAGAAAGTAAGAAGCCTTGTTTTGGAGACCTGAGGTTAGTAACGTGTCACATGCGCAAAAAGGGGGCTTTCTAGGGTTTGGTCATCCCCAGCTCTTCCTGGCATCTGGAAGGAAAAAGAGGTCTCATTTTCCATAAAAGATTCCCTGAATATGATTTTCTATAGTAGATTATACAGCATTCAGATCCTCTGACATTTGTAAACTCTCCTGAAGCAAAATTTAACATAGTAAGTAATTTTACTAGAATTATAATGTCTTGGATCGTGTATGTCTTAGAAATATAATGTCTTGGACATTCCACTTGTTTTCCATTTTTTCACAGAAATCCAGGAAGTATTTTACCTACCAGGAACAGAACCATAAGAGAGGGAGGCACACAGGACTGAAAACTAAAACGCAGTCTCCAGTGAGGGCCCTTTGGACCAAGAACACCATGTTCTGGGGTCCTCACAGTCTCCTTTCCAGTGTACAACACAGACAGTATTCAGTTGAGAAGTCCGTGGTTCTGGAATTCCAGAGAATGGGAGGACAGATGATGCCTCCTAATGAGCCACAGAGGAAAGGGAGGTAAACAGAAGATGAGTCTGAGACTTCCTAAGACCACCTCTTCCTCACAGGGCAACACTTGGGAGCAACCACCCAGGGTCCTCTCATCAGCTGCTGTATTCTCATCACTCATCTGTTTCCCATTGCACATGATTTGCTGCTATTGCCATGGAAATTCTCTCCTCTCCTCTACATATTTCTTGATTTGCACGTCCTTGTGTGGGTTCAGCATCGATTGCAATCTCTGAGCAGTCTCTTCACTTTGATAACCATCTTTTCCAGCTGAGTGTGGGGTGCATACCTGTAAGTTGCTGCTGCTACCATTGTGGTCATCTCCCAGTCTTAGATATTTCAATTTTAACAATTCTAGTGACCTAATACTGAGGTCTAAAAAGAGGTGAACAAGCAGGGCCTCTCTGTGTGGTCTGTGGGGTGCCTGGGAACAGCTGCATCCATGGGAAAATCATTAGATCTATACCCCATCACTTGCAGGTAAACAGAGGCAGGGAAAAACTGAGCGCAGGGTCTCCCTGTGCAAGTGGGACACAGCCCTTCACTGCAACTACACTCACACCAGGCCCCAAACCAGTATCCTTCACTGACAGGCTTTCAGGGGCTGCAGTGGGTGAAGGAATAAATAGTGAACAACTTGATTATCTCTGATCCATGGCGCTCACAGAGGGCTAGAATGGTTTCTGGGCTCCCTGGAACTTAGAGCGGCCTCTGGGTCTGAGCTCAGGGTTTGCCTGTGGTTTGGGATTTGTTCTGTTTTCATTGTTAGCCGAATCTCCAACAATCCCCATGCCCCGGGTGGCTACTATTGATTTAGGCTGACCGTGAAACAACAGACTAAGGCAGCAGGGTGAATACAGTGCAGAGGCATACTAATGCCACGGCTCGGATATTTCTGTTGTAAGCAATAGAGTTCTGCATGCAGAGCTGGCGGGCTCCCGGTGAAGTAACTGGATGACAATGAGATGATTCACCTGTAAGATTTAGGACGTTTATGAGCCCACTCCATCACTGAAATTACTTTACTCTTATCAAGGCATAATTACAAGAGTTTCAGGTGTCTCAAAGGGTAGCCCCAGCACTCGTTCCTCTCTTTTCACTTCTAGGATCCTCCTTGCATTTTTTCCCCCAGAATTATATTTTCATCAACATACGCAGAACTTTCCCCCAAATTTTATCAGTGAAGAAAGAGTCAGTGCCCTCCCTATGAAGCAGCAGCAAAATGCCTCTTCTTTCAGGACTTTGCTGTGTAATCCCTATAGCCTATAACACTTCCTACTCTCATCCGGCTGAGTTCTTGGAGCTGGGCTACAAGCTAAGGTCAGTATCTCCAGGGATGGTGAGGACACCACCCGTTCTGTGCAGAGAGGCTCTTCTGGGTCAATGCCTGCATCAAAACCATTCAACACAAGAGGGCCATTGTTATAAGGCGCAAACACCTTTCTGCTCGGAACTACCCCAGGGAAAATTAAGGATTGTTTATCTTGGCATTTCCAGACTCTGAAACTAGAGGTGGTATTTGTTCAATCAAAACATTGCTAAATGTCAAAATATGAATTTCCAAAACCTGATATTGGTCAGTTGCCTAATTCTCTCGGAAATGAAAATATTCTAAATTAGCTATTCTAATTGCCCAGGCTGTGACATATTTAGCACTTGAGATAGAGTCAAATTGAAATAGGACATCAAAGAAACTAAATGTGGGAACACTGTGAAGTGACACCGTAGCCTGAAGCCAGGAAATGACACACCCTCGTCCTCCTGAGAGTGCTTTTCACACAGAATGGGGATGACTATTTTTAAGTTATTTCAAAACAACAGAGCTATACCTGCCCTCATTGAAAAACAAGACACTACAGAACATCATTATCATTGATAAGACAGTCTAATGGAATATTTTTCAAACTTTTTGATCACAAAAATGACATTTTTCTTTCATAGAGTACACACCCTTATTACTACTCATGATGCACCCTGAGACATTTTCTGGCCCATGCTATTCTCTTCTATTTCATTTTTTAACAGAATAGTGGTGGTGAATCCAAATAAAGTTTGTACTTGAGCTGCACCAATTCAATTTCCTGGTTTTGATGATGTGCTGTCATTATATAAGATATTATCTTTTGAGGAAGCTGGATGAAAAGTACACAAGAGGTACTTGTACTATTCTGGTCATATAGTGTTTTAAAAGGACTTAATATTTAGGTATTGTGAATCCTAAAGTGGCTTCATAATTAGTAATGAATCCCATAATGTACTTCTATGCATTGGTCCTACAGAATGATTTTATCTTTTTTCCCTACTTTACTTAAATACCATGGTTTACAAAATTGTTCATGGTGACTTGTTGTAGGCACTCAATATTCCAACACTAATCCCACCATTCCCTCCACCATTGTCTCCATTTTTCCAGTCATTCCTCAAGCTTGCCCTGGTAGCCGACCCACATTAATTAATTTTACACCATTTACTACCATTAAATAGCGAATGCAATTATCAAAAAATACTTCAAAAAATTAAAAAAAAACTTCAGTAAAACTAAACTTGTAAAAACTGTATCTCACGATGGGGACATTAGGTCCTTGTCTGAGGATTTATTAAGCTGTTTTTGCAAGTTAAGCTGTCTGTGCTAATGTTCTTGTTAGCTGAGATCAGTTGGCTTCTACCTGACATTCCCATCCAGTCTGGTGTGCTACTACGGGGATGTTACTATGGCAGAGTTTGGAGATGTCAGGTGGCAGTCCAGCCAGAGGCATGGTGGCAGCTGTTGTGGTATCAGGGTGGCTGCCCCTGGGCTTTGGTAGAGTAGGAACTTGGCCCGCTTCTTCCAGTGGTTTAGAGGTCTCAGCCAGGACGGGGAATCGGAGAAAAAAATTTTTTTTTGCTTTTTGAGTCACAACCAGCATTGCACAGGAGTTATTCCTGACTCTGCACTCAGGAATTACTCCTGGCGGTGCACAGGGGACCATATGGGATGCTGGGAATCAAACTCAGGTCGGTCATGTGCAAGGCAAACACCCTACCTGCTGTGCTATCGCTCTAGCCCCGGGTATCTGAGAAATTTTTGCAGCTAGTTAATGTCTTTCAAGATTTAACTATGAGTCTCTGATTTAATTATGAGTCTCCATAGATGAGCTTACATGGCCACCGTGCAATGTGGGTGAGGCTCCTAGGGCTTCCAGAATTACAGGGAGGTGGGAGCAGGCTGTCCACCCAGACTCGAGAAGGTCTGAAGATAGTGATTTTATCTTTATAGAAGAAATTAATTCTTCTACTCTAATCAGCTTTCTAAAATTTCACACAAGCAGTAAAAAAACAAAGAATCTTAAGTACCCTGTAGCACTGTATCACTGTCATCCCATTGTTCATCGATTTGCTCGAACGGGTACCAGTAACATCTCCATTGTGAAGCTTGTTGTTACTGTTTTTGGCATATTGAATATGCCATGGATAGTTTGCCAGGCTCTGCTGTTCGGGCAAGATACTCTCAGTAGCTTGCCGGGCTCTCCGAGAAGGATGGAGGAATCCAACCAGGTCGGCCGCGTGCACGGCAAATGCCCTAACTGCTGTGCTATTGCTCCAGAAAAACAAATGTGGAAAATTATATAGAAAAGTTATAAAACAATTTTTAAGCTCTTGAGATTAAAAATTTTGGTACTTACTACATAATTTAATTAATGAATGAATTTAATTTTATTCTAATAATAAAATTAACTCATACTGAGGTAAACCAGATGAAATGATTCAAAGTTCACCAGGGTAAATAAAGCAAAGCTGAAGCCTAATGAAGTCTTTTGAAAGAAAAGTAATGACTAAAACTTCAAACTTTAAAATTTGGGATATATACATCAGCATATTGGCAAAGTTTCAGAATGCCACAACTGATTGAGGCCACATGTGTAGATGGCACTCTACAGTTAATTCCTCATGGGTATCTATTAGGAAAAAATTATCATAAATGTCTAGAAACAAACATAGGGAAAAACTCATAGGAACCAATACTTTAAATACTAAATTAATTTTGGATTAAAATATAAAATAAAACATAACCGATTTTATTGAAATATTTTGCTTTGAGAGGATGTCTTTAAGTTTTAGATTAATGAAATATGTATATCAAAGTAATCAAAACTTCCTAGAAATTTAGAAGTTTTGCATTTAAGCCTAATTCTATGCTAATAGTGCCTCTTAGACCTGCAATTTAAGAGTTAATTGAGAATAAAATTTGTGATGAATAGCAGAGATTAATAATCCTAGCAAATAAACTTGTTATACGTTAGTTAAGTAATAACATTAAAACTCAAAAAAAGTTAGGTGGGCAAAATATATGAACAGAAAAATCTCGGGAAGGTAGTGCAGCAGAGATAGCAAAATGAAGCCATGGTGGCAATTCGCCTTTAAAATGCATACACCTGAGGTCTCGGTGGTAGGACAGTGGGTAGGGTGCTCATAAGCACGTGACCAACTCAGGGCAATCCCTGGCATCTCATAAGATTCTCCAAGCACTGCCAGGAGAAATTTCTGAGCACAAAGCCAGGAGTAACCTCTGAGCACCATTAGTATGGTCCCCAAACAAACAAAAAGTAAAGAAAATCTAAGAAAATGTTACATTTAAGACCTTTAAAATGTATCACAGAAAAAATATACAAATTAAAATGATAGAGCACGGCTCTTCTGACTGCAAGTTCCTTTCTTCATTTTTAATGCCATCATATTTTTACAATTTCTCATTCTCCATGTTCCAGCACATTTGTTTCTTCTCTGATTTAATTCCCAATACTTACCATTTTTCTTTTTTTGTGGTGATGATGATGGTTATAGTGATGGTGGGGACAGGTGGGGCAGGGAGCAGGAAGTGAGACACAAACACCAGTGCTCAGGGCTTACTCCTGGCTCTGTGCTCAGAGATCACTCATGGAAATGTTCCGAGAGGACCATTCAGGTCAGCCACGTGCAGGGCAAGCCCCGACCCGCTGTACTACCACTCCAGGCCCAATACTTAACACTCAAATTGCCATAAGGATATTCTACTTAGTAAATACCATGGCTTTTTTCTTCCATGTCATCCTTCTTTCTGTACTACACTCCCCACTAATCTGTTTAACTCTTCCTAAATCCTCATATAGACCATTTTCTCTATGACAACTCCTCTTCCAAATCCCCATATAGACCATTTTTCCTATGATGACACTGCTTTATCTCTATCATGATACTGACCACCGCCCCTCAAAACTTTGCCCATTCTCCTGTCTCCATCTTGCTCCCTATCAGATTCTATAGACTGCTATTCTCCTTAGAAACTGAACTAACATACTCATCGTTATTTTCATCCATCAAGTCACTGGGGAAAACTGTAATCACTGATAAACGCAATTATCACATTATACCTGCACCTAATCAACAGATCCTATAACAATAACCAACCACAGCACAACTGTCTGATCTGATGGCCCAATTATGTTTTTATGTCTAACTTGGAAAATATCGTCTTGCTATTCCACAAATATACAACGTGTTTCTCTACCTGTTTCATTCTGTCTCTGTCTCTATCAGGTTTTACTGAGATGATTTATACTAGCACATGATAAAATTTTCCTGAATCTTCTAATATCAATTTTATGTTTGTCTTCACATGGACCTGTATCCATTCCTCCAGCCCTTCTGACATGATGGATAAACGCTCTCCCCCTTAATTCAAAGTCAATTACTGTATCAATTCTAGGGCTCCACCCTCTCTTGTCATATTCAGAACTCACTTCACCAGTTATTTCTACATTCATGATTACTTATCCATCCTTTATAGCTTCTCCTTTGCTATGTAATAATTAAACTCTATAAAGCTTTAAAATTTTATTCTAGTCTCATATCTTCTCACTCAATATTTTTTGCTAAGGAATTTCATCAACTTCCAATATCTACATACCATTCGTGTACTAATATATACCCACCATTTATGGGATAACATGGTTAAGTTACTCCACCACCTTTTATTGGGTTATAACAATATATATATACTCAACTGACTACTTAAATTTTCTGTTTGGATTTCTCAGATCAAACTTAGCACCTTCAAACCTTAAACCTAAATATCCCTTTAATTTTACTTCTCTCCTTGTGTTCCCATTTTTCATAGTTATCTGCCTCACTGCCCTTAACAGAACTCTGAAAAAAAAAACACATGCTTATTTTTCTCTCATTTCTCAGAAAGACAATCAACTATCACTCTACTCTATAAGCAATGCATGCTCCCCTTCCTCTCCACTCATTCTCTCATCTCCTTCCTTCACGCACTTTAATCATTCTTATGCACCAGATGAAGTATTACTTTCTTAGAGAAGATTTCCTGGTCCTCTACCACTATGTTGGTTTGCTTCTTTCTTAATCTTTCATAGAAGCATCTTATTCTGTATTGCATGTGTCACAATCACAATTAAATGTTTGCATTATGACTTTTTGCTTGTTTATATATGCCTCAAAGAATAAATTTTACGAGAACAAAGACTGTATATGTGACTTCTACAATTTATCTCCATGTCTAGTAGAGCCAGCCCAACACACATTAAATTATGTGTTGCAAAAATCAGTATGTGTTCACCTATTAAACTCAAAAATCATTTTTAAAAAGAATTCCAAATATTGTCAAGGGTTCAGTAAAATATGCCCACTTGTACAGTGCTCTTGGGAAAATAATTTGGCATAACCCTATTAGAAAATAATTTTATGTGATGTATTCCAAGTGTTACCTCTGAACAAGTAATACAACTACCCCCCCTCCAAATAAGCTTAAGTACATGCAGAAAAGCTTACACAGATGTTTCTCATCTCATTATTTGTAATGCTGAAAAATTATGAGCAATATAAATATCCAATAGCTAAGTAAATTAAGGCTTAGCATCTAATTAGAATATTATTTCACTATTTTTTAATTATGTGTACAAAGAATTTGCAGTGACTTTAGGCAATGTTTATTTTTTAATGTTTTTGAATAAGTACTATAACAAAATTATATGGACAGAATGAACTCAACACTGTAAGTGGCATACATAGAATAAAATTAAATTATAAGAAAATAATAGCATTTGTTATAATAATGATAATAATGTTAATAACTAGAAAGTGAGTATTTACTCTGTGCCAAATATTGTTACATTTTACATATACCGATGAAGTCTATGCTCACAATTACTCTATTATTTCAATTTGACTGTACTTAGTCTCAGTATTAATATTACTAAACTAAATTTCCAAAAGTTTAAGTAGTCTAGTAACATTCTATTTAAGACTCTAAACACTTATGAAAATGTGCCCAAATAATAATCCTATAATTCCTTGCTGATGATTATTTATGATTCCTTCTATACTTCCCCCTTTTCTATAATGAGCATACATAACTCTGATAAACATAAAATAAAAGTTTCATCCAAAAAATCATGTTGTACATTATTTACACTTATCAAACTCCCATTAATTATAGGAATAATAAAAGGTTCTTATTTAGGACCATATTTATGCCAAGACAATCCTGGAAACAGAAGTGTGAATTATTTTTTTAGAAGTGTGAATTGCTAAAGCATAAATATTTTAGGAATCTACTGTATTACATTCCAGTGACTATTAACACAAGCAGTAAACCATAAACTCTAGGGCCAGAGAGATAATACAGATAGTAAGACACTTGCCTTGTATGTGGCTGACCACAATTCAATCCGAGGCACCACGTATGGTCCCCTTGGCATCACTAGGTGTGATCCCCGAGCACAAAACCAGGAGTGAGCCCCAAGTAAAGCTAAGTGTGGCAAAACAAAAGCAAAACCCAAAACCACGAGATTTATGCTGCAATTTCTTTTCAAGTGAAAAACAGCTCCTGCATCATGTAGTCATTTTTGTCTGAAGACTATAGTGATAAGGTAAAAGATTTTTCTATCAAGTTTTTCTCATGGAAGTATAGACTTAAAAAATGGCACTTGATTAATAAAGTCTTATGTTTTTTAAATACATAGATTTTATTATGCATATATGCATATTTGTATAGATTATGCACATATATAGGGAGCCTTCTAGAGCAGTTCTCAGGCCAACAGGTCACTCCTGGCAAGAGGTCCAGGCGTCACTCCTAGCTAAGAAGCTAAGAGGCCCCGGGGTCACTCCAGGCTAAGAAGTCAGCCAGGCAGTCAGCTGAATGTGACAGTCTAAAAGTGCAATGCTATTTCAAGTTGTACAGTGTCTGTGCCACAGGGCCAGCCATGCCACGGTTACATCTCCCAGTGGTGCTCGAAGGCAATGTGGTGTTGGGGATTGAACTGGGGTCAGACATGTAGTATCTCCCTGCCCCTTGAGTATATGGAAATTTAAAATACACCATACACCATATCTCCTAAAGCCAGTATTCCCTATTAGCAGGAAAACAGAGAAACATTCAGGATTCTTAATGGTTGCTCTTGAAGTCAACTTGTATACAACAGGCAAGTGACCTTCTTTACACAAGGACTGATTGTCCATACAGCTGATCTGTTTAGAAGAAACCTGCTTCCATCATGAATGAAAATTTTAAGAATAAAATATATCTATTCTCTCATAATGAGACTTAAGTCCATGGAAAAAGAAGATTTACTATAGTTGTACATGTGCAAATCTCCAGTGTGTACGTGTGTATATGTCTGTGTCTGTGTGTGCATGTATTTTGTCTATGTGTAATATATCCCAGAAGACCGGTAGGATACTCATTGTGTGGAAACCTCTCATTAGAAATATTGATGCCTGAAGGTTGTAATTATCAGAAAATGCTGGGCTATACTGACGTAGGTAGGTATGTAGGTAAGAGAATGATTTCTGCAAACTGACTGCTCTTCAGCTTTTCACTCACCCAGCTTCTCCTAGACTTATAGTCAAGACCAAGAGAGAAAAGGCTTATTTATTTATTTATTTATTATTAATTTATTCATTCATGGTTTTGGGATCACGCAAAATGGTGCTCAGGACTTTTTCTCATCTCTGTATTCAGGAATCACTCCCATGGGTCTTGGGGACAATTAGTGTTGCTGAGGATTGAGCTTGGGTTAAATATGTGTAAGGCAAATGTCTTATCTACATTCTCAAACCCCTCAAAAGGCAGATTTCAAACTGAGCAAAAATCATTTTTCACAAAGTGCATTCACTGGGGCCAGAGAGATAGTACAGGGGTTGATATGCTTGCCTTACAACCCAATGATCTCTATTCAAATTCACAATATTACACATGGTCCCCTGGGCTGGAGCAATAGCACAGCAGTTGGGCGTTTGCCTTTCACGCGGCCGACCCCGAGTTCGATTCCTCCGCCCCTCTCGGAGAGCCCCGCAATCTACTGAGAGTATGGAGCTTGTGAGGAAGAGCCTGACAAGCTACCTGTGTGTATTGGATATGCCAACAACAGTAACAATAAGTCTCTCAATGAGAGACGTTACTGGTGCCCACTCGAACAAATCGATAAGCAACGGGATAACAGTGACAATGACACATGGTCCCCAGTCATTACCAGGGATTTCTCCTGAGCACAGAGCTAGGAATAACCTTTCAGTATTCTTGGGTTTGGTTCAAAAAGAAATCAAACAAAAAGTGCATTATTGAAGCTCCTTAAAATACTGGGGAAAGAGGCAAACTGTACTTAATTTACTTCACAAAGGGGTTAAATATATTTGTCTCAATTAATGCAGATGATGGTTGAGAACAAAACTAAGAGTGAGTCGAGTCACCAGTACATGGGGGCACCCAAAATATCACCAAATAAATTTTTCTGGAGTTAAGATAGCCATTTGAGGAAAAAAAAAAAACATGAAAGAAAAAAAACTATAGCTATACCGAGAAACAAAAATTTCAAGTATGCAAGTAGATATCTTCTAATCTAATAGGATAAAATTTTGAGAGAGAGGGGTCTTAGGTAAAAGTTCTCATTATTTTTCTGATAGAAACTAGTTAAAAATAAAAGCAGCTTAGTTATTATTAGTACATGATTTCCATGACTTGTGGACTAGACAGTGCATTTCATAGAATGATGAGAACCAAAATAGCTCCATGAAAACCTAGACCAAAGAAATTAGTACAAAGGGGTAAGAAGAGGAAATAACAGAAGTGTCAATCATATATTCACAAATAAGACACTTGATGAAAGGTATATACTTAAATAAAATGTTAAAATAAATAATTTAAATCACTTTATCATTGTCATCCCTTTGCTCATCGATTTGCTCAAGCTGGCACCGCTAACGTCTCCATAGTGAGACTTCTTGTTACTGTTTGGCATATCGAATATGCCACGGATGGCTTGCTAGGCTCTGTTGTGCAGGCGAGGTACTCTAGGTAGCTTGCTGGGCTCTCTGAGAGGGATGGACAAATTGAACCCAGGTCAGCCACGTGCAAGGCAAATGCCCTACCCTCTGTGCTATCGCGTCTGCCTACAGATCAGAAGAAATAATTTAAAAACAAGAAAAATTTCCCTACCTCACTAAACCTTTAGGAAAGAAATAGGTAAGATAAAAATCATGTCACAATAGCTTGAGAAACATCACCTTTCCCAAGACAATTTCAAATGTTATGCATGCATCCCTTCCCCAGGTGGTAAGATAATTCTCAGAAGCAAATTCAAGAAAGACAGAGAACTGCTGGGCTTTTCACTCTTGCTCCAGATTTTAATTTTCTACAACTGTCATGGAAGAGATTTGTGAAGGATGCTCCAAATGTTTATTCTCACTGACATACCAAGTAGGTTCATATCGAAGACCCACCTTGCTTGATACTCAAAGTCTTTCTGAGCTTCTCAGGCTGTGTACATGGTACCAACTACTAATTCAAAGAATTTATGTTGGAATATGTATAAATACAAACTCTCATATAATTCTTGTGCTAATTTTTATCTTTACTCTGTTCAACATATGTCTTTTATTATTTTTTAATTTTTTTATATTTTTTTCTTTTTTGGGTCACACCTGATGATGCACAGGGGTTACTTCTGGCTCTGCACTCAGGAATTACCCCTGGAGGTGCTCAGGAGACCATATGGGATGCTGGGAATCTAACCCGGGTTGGCCGTGTGCTAGGCAAAAATCCTACCTGCTGTGCTATTGCTCTGGCCCCTCAATATATGTATTTTTAAAAAGAGTTCCTATTATAAACTTTTGCAAGTGTCAATATATTCAATGTTATATATTTTGATCATTTTCTCCCTAAACTCCATTACAACTTCACCTTTTTCTGAATGCCTCATTAATAGAATCATACAGTGATTTCTACCAATCAAGATACATTGAATGTCTATTCATGCTTTTGCATACTTCGATAGTCCACTCCTTTTTATTACTTCTTATTGATACTCCATTCTGGCTTTAGTCCACAAGTATCTAAATTCTGCTTCCAATCCATGCCTTTACCACCACAAATAAAAGTACTTTCAGCATTCTATTTTCTTCACTCTAGGGATTGTGATGCTATGGCAACCTTAATTTCGTGTGGCTATACTTCACCACCTCTGCTGGGAACATAAATAACTGTGGGAGGAGTGACTCTGAGCATCAGTGATCAAAGGTAATAACTAAGTACTGCACTCCAATGCTCTATACCTCTCACAGACACAGAATCTTTTACTTCTATTTCAGAGGGAAAAATACTGGTTAAAACTGGCTAGTTTTTTTTTTTTCCACCTGACTTTTACTACAAAAAGTGTTTTCAATTCCTCTTACTTATGGAATAACTAAAAAACCTAAACTAACATTTAATAATTAAGAGAGATTAAGAATGCGATATCCCAAGTTCCTGGTTAATTAAACAGGGAAATTGAACTTGTGAGATACAGACTAACCTCCAGTAACATCCACAAGCCAATATGAATATCCTCTGTACTCTATCTTTGTAGCATCTATAGACATTTGTTGAACAACTCTACTTATAGCTCTACTTTTCCATGAAGTTTTCTCTGTCTGTAAATGTCCATGGTTTCAACTCTAGCCTGTTGTATTCATCTTAGAGTGATGATTCTTATCACTGGATGACTGATTTATTTTCTGTTTCTCAATTCCCAATGTTTGCATGTAGTAGATACCATGTGAATCACCTGTCCTATGCCCATATGATCAATAGACATGGATATAAGAAGTTAAATTTAGAATACATAGCTGTTGATTAGGACCAGCCCACAACCAAAAGGAACTTATTGTGGTCTTTTTGGAGAATTTTGGAATGTAAATTAAGATTAGAAGCTGGAAGTTGATACTGAATGACATTAAGGGAAATAAAGCACACTAAACTAGAAGTAATTTTTAGTACATATAACATAATTCATTAGTAATCCTAACAAAATAGTAATAACTACCATTCTAGAGAAAAATCAAATACAGTAAATGACATATAAAATTTCATAATATATTGCTTATGTAGCACTGTAGCACTGTCATCTTGTTGTTCATCGATCTGCTTGAGCGGGCATCAGTAACGTCTCCATTTTGAGACTTGTTATTGTTTTTTGCAATCAAATATGCCATGGGTAGCTTGCCAGGCTCTGCTGTGTGGGCGGGATATTCTCGGTAGCTTGCCGGCTTCTCCGAGGGGGACGGAGGAATCGACTGACAAATATTAATGCATAACTTCAGTTTTATGAATAAACTTAAAAATTTAGCTGTATATGTATGACCCTAGAATAAATGTAAAATATAACCCTTTCCATATTTTATAGTTAAAAAAGGGTAAAACTACCCTCCTAAAAAGTTATAAAGATTCTGTTCAATAGAAATGTCCACTGGATTCTCCTTTCTCAGAATCCTGGTTGCTTAGCAGTCATTTTGTGTGAAAATAATTAGGTTTGCTTTGATTCTATTGTGAACCAAATAACCATACCTAATAAGCTCTAAGTAGAGTGTCCAGTTCAGGGCCTATCTCTGATCCAAGCGTCTCCTGCAGTATGGTAATACCACATAGTATGTAGGGTTCCTAACCTAACAAGTCAGACAGGTAATCTAATCAGGATGGACAGAACAGGCTGTCAGAACCTCATTTAAACTACTTTTTATCAAAGGGAAGGATTACTTAAAGTATAGAAGTAACTAAAATTTAGAAGAAGAACACCAATCTCTACTGGAAGATGTAAGCCTGGGACATGCCTCCACTTTCTCTAGGAATCTGTCCTTAAATTGGTTTTACACTAGAATTTTCTTTGTATTTTGTATGGGGGGAATTCCTCATAATTGATATCAACTAGGATTGCTATTAGATAAAAAATCTTCCATTACTGAAAATAGCCTAAAATTTAGAGGTTCTATTCTTAGATCTTTTCCAGGCATATTAAACTGAATAATTGTCATAATTAAGTGGTTCAGTGAACTGGTTATTTAGGTTATTTCAAAAGAATGCCCTGTAATTGGAAGCACAGAATTTTTATATATAAACTATAAAATATATTTTGTATAATATATATGTAAATATGAAGCCAGTTAAGAGTAAAAGATAATAAACAAAAAAGTTAAAGGACAAAAAAGTTAAAGTCTAGAAACATCCCAGTCTCTGGATGAGTAATAATGGAAACCATGTATACCCCTCCACTTCCCACAATTACTGATGCAATATCTAGAGGGTTTCTCAATCTTCAAGGATAAGGATTGTCATTATTTTGGTATGAAATGACATTTCATACCAAAACCTGTTATCACCTGGAGTCACTTTTTATATGTAACACTGCATTTCTATATCATTATTCAGGTTGTCTCAAATTCTTTAAGGTCTACAGGATATACTTTGTAAACAAACTATGAAGACCAAAGAAAGAAGTTTTATAATATAAAATGTTATTTTCATGGGAGATTCTAGATTCCCCCTAAGACTATCCTAAAGACTTAATAAGAAAGCATAAGTCAAGTTATATCACTGACACTGCAGACCAAAAATACCATGAATTTATAGTGGTTAACTGTCCAATAAATTTCTAGCAAGATATAGATGCAAAAAATTAGGGAATTTCAGCAAAGCAAGACATGGATGGAAAAAAAAATAATAAGCTCCATGTAATATGTTGGGCAGCTACAGAATTCACTATACAAACACGGAACTTGAGCTCCTAAAGAAACTTCTTGTGGGCACATATGTCAAAGCCAGAGTGTTGACTTTATCTCCAAACCACTCATACACATAAATAGACAATACCTCACCAAGGACCGTTCCTCGGTTCTTATTGATTATCTTGCAGTGTCCCTTAACCAAAAAGATCAGGTAATTCTGGCTCACTGACAGAGTCTTCCTGGGGGAAAATAGCTTTTCTCTCTGCCTGTCTTGATTGGGCCCCAGGTTGCTGAAGCTGTTTATAATGATTCCCAGTTAGAACCATTAGTGAGTGATGAGGTGTTTAATTTACATTGTGAATTGGGGAGCTCACTGAATAAACTGAGTAGTATTTACAAGGTTGTTTCCCAGCCTATAGCACCTACTGGCCCTGCTTAGTTCCCATGCCCATCCTACCCTATCTCCAGAGAACCTGTTTCCATGGAAACAGATGGGTAGGGTTCTGAAAAGTAAAATTTAGTTTTGACTAACTCTGCAGGATGAAGTCCCCCAATGCTTAAAGAGGCAAGCTGAGAAACACAATTTTCTGGGAGCTGCTTCTAACTTAGGTGACTCGCATTGGGGTACAGTGTAATCAGAGGCAGGAGTTCTAAATTAAAGAGGTGACAAACTTAATTTAATAGTGATGTGCCTATCTTTTTGAGAAAGGTTCAGCATGGGCTCCTCCAGTTTTAATTTAGTTGGAAATAATTTAGACATTTAGGCCTTGGAACCTCATATTAAGGTAAGGCCTCCACTACATCTCCTCTTCTTGCACTCAAAATGCCCAGGCTGGGTCTGCAGTCTTAACACGTGCCGATCATTTAGCAGAGGGCACAATCCCAGTGGTGGCCCTACTGCCTCATTCCCCTACCCCACTGTTCATGTCTTTATTCTCATATTTCACTAACCTCAAGAAATTTTCCTGTCCAACAAAGATAGAGAGTGTTGAATTTGTATAGCCTAGGTCTACAACACTCCTCTTCCATATACTTACTGATTGGGAGAGAAAAGATAGTACAATGGTAAGTTGATAATTGAAAGGGGCTCAGTTTGAGCTAGGGTATTTAGATTCTAGCAGAAACCTGTTGAGGGGGCTCTATTCAGTCCCTTACTCTCTAGTCACAACTTGACTCCTGTTCCATAACACCCATGATCCCACAAACCTAGCTCTTGCAGTGAACTGGAATGGCTTGGATGTCACTATCTGCTTCTTTGGACTTCGGGAACTTCCTTAAACTTTACCAGTGAACAGCCTTACAAGTGGAGCAACATCCTGACCCCACCAAACCCTATTCTGATGCACCAAATACGACTTCCCTTCAAAGTCTCTAGATCCCAGCCTCAAAGTCAATGTCTCTTAGAGAGGACACTTGTGAGTTCTAGTAGGTGTCCACTCTGAGTCTTGAGTCTATAGGTTCTGGGTCCTATCACATCTCCTCCTGAAGCAGGAGTCTCCTCCAGAAGGCTGGAGGAAAGAAGTTTGTTTCATAAGTGTCTGAGCAGCTTATGTGAGAGGCATAGGCATGACCCAAACTTACAACTCACTCTTCTCCCAGGGAGTTCTGGAGTCTATTTACTTCTCTCCTTCTCATCTATGTTTCTTTAGTCTGTTCTCTTCTCTTTAATTCAGCCTCTAATTTTCTTGTTTTTGTCCCTCCATCCATATTTAGCTCTCTCTTTATCATATTTTCCCATGCTGTACCTATCCCTTTCAGTCTCCTTCTCTTTGGCTTTGTAGTTTTCTGACTCCCTCTATCTCTCTCATCTACTCCTCAGATAAAACAATGGGGGCTTTTCTGCAATAAAGTTGCCCTCCCACCAGTCTTATAACCTGAACAAGAACTGAGTCATCTCTGATGAGCAGTTTTTGCTGTAGGGTAACACAAATCATCCTGGGCGCAGTGAAGTCAGTGTCCCAGGGGCTCAGCAGACAACACAACACAGGGGATGCTCTAGGCAGTCCTAAGAGAGGCTGACCCTGGAAGTCCCGGGTGATGACAGCCTTTTCTAAGGAGGAATCTGTGAAACTGCAAACTCCCCACCATCTACACCATATTACCCCACCACATTCCATCTGATAGCACTCCTTGCAAATGCGGTCACACACACACACACACACACACACACACATCATTTTTCTTGTAGTCCATCATACTGAGAGGAATAGTTTAGCTCCCTGCAAGCAAAGGCTAGAGCTGTTTATGATCTCACTCTCCAGTGGCTCCAAGAAGCGCTGTGAATTTGGAAGTGGCCCTGTAATTATCCATGTGGGACCACCTGCACAGAAGGCCCTGAGCATGACTCTTAGCTGTTCTTCCAAAATGTAAATCAAATTCAGCCTTCTTTTCCCTCTAGGAAATGGCTTTCGGTTAGCCCTAACCTCTACGAGTCTCATCTAGATGCAGTAACTGGGAGTGGTTCCTCTACAGCACTGGCGACAGTACTTCCCTGATACTATGCTCAGTCTGAGGTCAGCATTGCCCAAACCTTGCCTGGCTTTCCAAAAGGAACATGGATATCTATGGCTATATTGGAGAAGAAAGGGACAAAATTAGAGATTCTAAGCATTTTCACTCACATGTGAAAATCCTTCTGGTAATGACTGAGCCAAGTCCATGTAAACAAGTGTTCTTTCAAGTCCCACTTGTCACCCCCTGTCCTCAGGTGGCATTTACTCAAAGTCCTTATGTGACTGTGGACATGTGTGCATGTATTTATAAGTATGCATTTCTCTGTTTTTGTGAGTAGGGTGTTTGGGCATGTGTTCACATGTGGGGGTGTTTTTAAATAGGATTTCTAGGATTCAATTAGATAAAGGACATTGTAAAGCACTCAGCATAGGGTTCAGAATAATTTGTTCCCTCCCTCCTTCATTCTCTTTGATCTCTTCTATAGATGTTAGGAAAGGGTTGCTTTATAAAATCTTTTTCTGTCTTATAATTGTTGCCATTATCTAAATTACCAGAATGGGTTGAAATAAAGAGTATTTTTACTTCCCTGTTTTCCAACACTGAAGGAGACCAGCAGAATGGAAATAATTGGAGAGTAGAAAAATTATTTCTCATTCAGTAAGATAGCTGTATCCACTCAAACCTTTTTTCTTTTTTTTAAGTTGCTATACAAAAATGTTGTTTTATAGGATTTTATGTAGAAGGGAAATAATAGAAAAGTTCTATAGAAATCATTGACAAGCTTATTTTGTTTGTTCCAACAGGCAGGCAGTTTTCCCGTCAGATACCATAGGGAATGAGTGCTTTGAACATATTCCCTTGAATACTGTGAGCAATTTTCAATAGCAATTATTTAAAATATTTATAGGAAAAATAGGAGAATTTTAAAGTATACAGGTGAGTATAATAATGACTATTTTCTGGAGGCGAGGCTTATACCAGACAGATCCTTCAAAACAATGGAATGGCCTGCATTAATGCCGTAAAGGGGATCTGTATACAAATGTTCCAAGAATGTCTACATAATACTAAAACAATGAGGGTATTTCCAGCTTGCTTGTTTGTCTTCTTTATATACATTACCTTTGGGTCAGTTTAGTGGCAAGGGGAGGCTTGTCATATCTATAAAACACAACCTGAATTTGAAAATGAAATATAAATAAAAACCATAAATCAGACTTGTGGATTCACCCACATTTTTAATACATGCTCCAAAATAGAATTGGTTTCTACAGACATAGGTGTCGATTTATATTAAATATGTAGCATGTTACATTTATGTTGAGTATGCAACATTAACCGAAGAGGAAACAAAGCAGAGTCATTAACTTGCTCAAAGTAAAAGAATACACAGTGGTGTTGGGGGTAAAATGCAGCATCCTCTAGTCCAGATTCTAAGCTATAAGTCACACTTGCATACTTGGATGAGCCCTCACCGAACAAGGGAAAGAGCAGATAATCCTGTAGTCTGGCCACACATCTAATGTTTCAGAGAGAGTCTCTTATGCATCATATTCCCAGGGAGGAACATCTCAGTTTATTGCTTAAACAATTTCCAGGAACCCTCAGTCTCCTCCCGCTCATTTTCCCATCCCATCCCCCTGTGCTCCTGAGTTCTTTTTCAACTTCTGAATACAGGTCAAGAAGGTCATTTGGAGAAGGCTAGAGTGGAATCTAGGAATTTTCACTAATCACTCAGAATTCTGTGTGAGAGAGCTAGTGACTTCAGGCCAGCTTGGAGGGAAACAGCTGCAAAGATAAGAAAGAAGTCGTGCTTTGCAGAGACTCAGAGATTTGAGAACATAATATATCTATCTTTTGAATATAGATTCCAATGCCTTTATTTCATCTTGGAATTACAATAGGATATTTGTGCTGAGAAACTGTTAAATTCAATCCCAGGAGACTAGTTTCACTTTTATGACTAGGAGGTTAAAGGTGAGACTCAGAGGTCAAGTGGACTGACAGTGGGATTCCAGCAGATAGACATCACAGGCAGCTGCAGAGCAGGTTGGTGGAGAGTGAGAGAAAACAAAGGAAAACCTAGTTTAGACACATGATAGAGCAGATAGACAGCCTCAAGGCCACCATGAGGTGTTCATTTTACGTGCCAATTTGACTGGAACATGGGATGCCCAAACAGCTGCTTAAGCATGATCTCTGAGTGTCTGTGAGACGTGCATGTGGATCGGTGAACTGATTCTCTCCCCACCGTCAGTGGGCAGCATCCAACCTATTGAGGACCTGCTGAGAACAAAAGACTAAAGAAGGTACATTTTCATCTCTGTCTGACATCTTGAGCTGCAACACTAATCATTCCTCACCGCAGCATTCCTCAAGGTTCTCAGGTCCTCAGATTTAGAATGGACCCTGAAGTATCAGCTGCATAACTCTCAACACTTCGAGCCACAACACCAGATTTCCTGGTTCTTCGTCTAGCACATGGTAGATCATGGAAATTTTCAGCCTCATGGATCATGTGTGCCAGTTCACTACAATAAATTTGATTCACTGAAGTTAATCTTCTACTGGTTTTGTTGCTATAGAGAACCTTGACTAACACAGCTACACTTGTTGCTTGGGCACTCCATTGGAGTATGTAAGAGACTAATTCACACAGGCTTAAGCAAAAAAAAAAGTGGAAGAAGAACTTGTTAGAGGCTCTAAGTGCTTTGTCAAGCTGAATTTTAAGAACAAAACCAACAATATTTATTTCTTTTTAGGTTTTTTAAGTTTATTTATTTATTAGTGAATCACAGTGAGGGTACAGTTACAGATTAACATATTTTTGTGCTTGTGTTTCGGCTATACAATGTTCAAGTACCCATCCCTTCACCAGTGCCCATTCTCCATCACAGATGATCCTAGTACCCCTCCCACCCCCCATCCCATCACCCCCACCCCATCTCTGTGGTAAGGCATTCTCTTTTGTTCTTTCTCTCCTTTTGGGTTTTGTGGGTTGTAGTAGAGGTATTTGGTGGCCATCATGTTCAATATATAGTCTACTTTCAGCATGCATCTCATCCCAAGTGGGTCCTCCAACCACACTTTACTTGGTGTTCCCTTCTTTATCTGAGCTGCCCTTCCCCCAGCATGTGAGACTGGTTTCCAAGCTGTGGAGCAAACCTCCTAGTACTTATTTCTACTATTCTTGGGTGTTAGTCTCCCATTCTGCTTATTTTATATTCCACAGATGAGTGCAATCTTTCTATGACTGTCTCTCTCTTTCGGACTCATTTCACTTAGCATGAATTTTCCATGTTGATCATATGCATGACTTCATCTTTTCTAACAGCTGCATAGTATTCCATTGTGTAGATGTACCAAAGTTTCTTTAACCAGTCATCTGTTCAGTTTTTTTCCAAATTCTGGCTATTGTAAATAGTGCTGCAAAGAACATAAAAGTATACAGATGTTATTTTAATTATACGTCTTTGCCTCTCTGGGATATATTCCCAGAAGTTGTATTGCTAGGTCAAATGGGAGTTCAGTTTCTAATTTTTTGTCCATACTGTTTTCCAAAAGGGCTGAACCAATCAGCATTCCCACCAGCAGTGTAGGAGGGTTCCCTTTCTCCCCACATCCATGCCAACACTGGTTGCCTTTGTTCTTTTGGATGTGTGCCACTCTCTGTGGTGTGAAGTGGTATCTCATAGTTGATTTGATCGGCATCTCCCTGTTGATTAGTGATGAAGAGCATTTTTTCATGTGCCTTTTGGCCATTTGTATTTCTTCCTTGAGAAAGTTTCTGTTCATTTCTTCGCCCCATTTTCTGATGGGGTTGGATGTTTTCTTCTTGTAGAGTTCAACCAGCACCTTATATATCCTTGATATCAACCCCTTATCATATGGGTATTGGGTGAATATCCTTTCCCATTCTGTAGATTGTCTTTGTATTCTGGTCACTGTATCTTTTGTGGTGCAGAAGCTTCTTAGTTCAATATAGTCCTATTTGTTTTTCTCTGTTTCTACTTGGTTGATCAGTTGCATGTCATCTTTGAAGATACCTTTAGCTTCAATATCGTGGAGGGTTACATGAGGAAATGTAAACATATCCCCTGCTCATGGATAGGGAGAATCAACATTGTCAAAATTGCAATACTCCCCAAAGATTCTATGTGATCATTATAAGGATAACCATGACATTCTTCAAAGAAATGGATCAAGCAATTCTAACATTCATATGGTACAACAAACACCCACCAATAGCTAAAGCAATTATCAGGAAAAAAGACAATGGGAGGCATCACCCTCCCCAAACTTAAACTCTACTACAAAGCGGTAACAAAGAAAACAGCATGGTACTGGAACCAAGGCAGAACCTCAGACCAATGGAACAGGGTGGAATATCCCTACACACAACCCCAAATGTATGATCATCTAATCTTTGATAAGGGAGCAAAAAATGTGAAGTGGAGCAAGGAAAGCCTCTTTAACAAATGGTGCTGGCATAATTGGACAACCACATGCAAAAGAATGGGCTTAGACCTCAACCTAACACCATGCGCATAAGTCAGATCAAAATGGATTAAAGACCTCAACATCAGACCACAATCCATAAGGTATATTGAAGACAAAAGGTCGGCAAAACCCACAATATTTAGAGAGACATAAACCTCGACTACTGGGCTCCAAATGTAGAACCAGTAATGCCACCAAGATTCCTTTTTCTATCCATACTCTAACAATGTTCCCCAGAGACCCAGAATGGAGCTTTAGAAAGCTTCTTGCAGGAAGTGGCTACTAATGAGAATCTTTGGTCCAATATAATATATATATATATATTTGTATATATATTTATGCTATGTCTAATATCATCCTTTTTTGTGGGAAATCTTAAACTATGCAGTCTTTGTTCTTACACTCTGAACTTTTTCTAATTCATACCACCATCCATTTAGCAACATCATCATTCTACTCCTTCATTTTTCATCATCTTCAGAGAAGTTATTCTCTATTGAGCACTTACGTGGCAGATACAGTATTAAGCACACTATACATGCCACATATAATCTAGATAACTGTGTAAGAACATTTTAATGTAAGGGGTGGCACAGTTTGATCCATACCTGATGTACTTAGGGGCTATTTATAATTCTGTGCTTGGAGGAAATTTTGTGCAGTGACTCAAGAGACCAGGAACTACCAGGTATCAAATCAGAACCTCTTGCAAGCAAAGCATGCTCTCAGCCTTTTGAGCAAAATTTCCACCTTCATTTCACCTAATGAAGGCAAGCAATCTGAAAGGTTAAGTAACTTCCTTGAGAATTAACATCTGTTGCATGTCTGAGTTCTATCTCATAGCTATAGAATCCTTTCTATTAAAAAAATCTCAAGAACTCAGGGGCTGGAACAATAGTGCAGCGGGTAGGGCTATTGCCTTGCACATGGACAATCAGGGTTCAATCCCTGGCATCCCATATATAGTTTTCTGTGCACTACCAAAAGTGATTCCTGAGTGCAGCACCAGGAGTAACCCCTGAGCATTGCCAGGTGTGACCCCCAAAAAAACAAAACTCTAAAATGCATTAAAGAAAGAAATTGGTCACCAGTAGCAGGTCATCCACAATCGTTCAACTCTACAATAGTTTCTTCATTTCAGATTCAAAGATATTGCTAAGTATCAGATGGAGCTCTTTTCTTAAAATATTACCTGGTTTGGGGGCTGGAGCGATAGCACAGCGGGTAGGGCATTTGCCTTGCACGCGGCGGACCCAGGTTCAATTCCCTGCATCCCATATGATCCCCAAAGCACCGCCAGGAGTAATTCCTTAGTGCAGAGCTAGGAGTAACCCCTGAGCATCGCTGGGTGTGACCCAAAAAGCAAAAATAAAATAAAATAAAATAAAAATATTACCTGGATACTGGTGCTGGAGCAATAGCACAGCGGTTGGGAGTTCGCCTTTCACGTGGCCGACCTGTGCTTGATTCCTCCGCCCCTCTCGAAGAGCCTGGCAAGCTACAGAGAGTATTGAGCCCACACTGCAGAGCCTGGCAAGCTACCCGAGCGTATTGGATATCCCAAAAACAGTAACAATAAGTCTCTCAATGAGAGTCGTTACTGGTGCCCGCTTGAATACATCGATGAGCAACGGGATGACAATGACAGTGACAGTGACCTGAATACTAGAAAACTTTAGAAAATCACATTCTGTTGAATATCTATGTTCTTTTCAATGGGATGTCTACACATACTTATCCCTTAACTTACCTATACCTTTATTCATTCAACTAATGTAATTGGAGTGCCTGTTTTGTGTCTGACAGTGTTCCAGATCTTAAAATGTAGGTATAAACAATATAGACAAAGCATAATATCTAGTGAAGGAATATAATGTGTAAACAGATCGATATGTAATATAAACACAAGAGGGAATAATTGGTAGGAACTGGAAAAAAAAACCCGATGAGAACACTATTTCAGATACTGCTGTCCATGACAACTCTCTCAAGAGGGGACGTTTAAGCAGAAGCCTAAATGAAGAGAGCAATTAAGCTATGGAAATATCTAAAAGAATCTCATCCAGGAAGAGAAAAAAAAAGGCCAAAGGCCCGTAGCAACAGAATCTTTGGTGTTTAAGGAACACTGAGGAGGCCAAAACTGTTAAAGATAAGATGAAATCAAGGCAAGCACCATCCCATTTCAAGAAGGGTGGCTAAGCCCCAATATGGCCATACTATTATGCAAGAAGCATACATCTCTGATTTTAGATTCTTCTTGAATAAGTTTCTTGTTTCTAAATGAAACAGAACATATGCCTCAATAAAAATTCTCAAGAATGCAAATTCTATAGAGATGACCTCAATGCAGAATTTCATCACTGCTATGGAGAGTTGATGGGGAGAGGATAGTGCTGGCTTCATTGGGAACTGGATTTGACCAAACTCCAACTATGACATAGCTCCTTGGCTGAGTGCCTGTTACCAGGAGGCCAACAGATTTTCCCGTTAGCAGGTTCCCCCTCTCCTCTGACTGACTGAGACTGGGAAGAGAAGTGTATCCTATTAAAGGCCAGAAGCCAGAACTTTCTCCGATTCCTTAACATATGAAACTCTCCCAGTTTCACCTTCTTCAACCTATTGGCAGAACTGAGAAACTTTTTGAGTTCCTCTAAAGAATCCACTCACACAAAAGGGATTTGTAAACTAGATGGATGTGGGGCTGGAGCGATAGTACAGCAGGAAGGGCATTTGCCTTACACGTGGTCAACCCGGGTTCGATTCCCAGCATCCCATATGGTCCCCCAAGCACCACCAGGAGTAATTCCTGAGTGCATGAGCCAGGAATAACCCCTGTGCATCACATGGTGTGACCCCAAAACAAACAAAGAAACAAACAAACAAACAAAAACCTAAAACCCAACTAGATGGATGTGCTGAGGCTAACTTGAAGGTGAGAAACAAGAGATAGTTTAGAGAGAAGAGGCCAGGCATTCTGGTGAGCAACTCGGCCGGAGAAATGCTCCAGACCCGAAATCGGGCTAGCAACACCAGGGAGCCGGCCGGAGGAGGTGCAGCCTGCATACCTTCTCCAGATGGAGCCCTGGCGACACTGAGCAGCAACTAACATGGCTCCGGCTTGCGGGACTGAGACACATATGAGCTGTGCGGCCGCTAATGCGGCCACGCGACCTTTTCTAAAATCTGAAAACATACAATCTTTTAATGGAAAACCAATTATCAAATGCTTTCTTAGTAGGGCTGTCTTTCTTGGGGGGAAACTCCAACAACAATATTGAGTTTTCTTTTGCAATATGGAACGTAATCAAGGTAAAGAGAAAATGAAGTGAAATTCATCAGTTATACAGTTGGGGGTGGGGGTCGGGGTTGGGGAGTATACTGGGGATTTTGGTGGTGGAATATGGGCACTGGTGAATGGATGGTGTTTTAATATTGTATAACTGAGACATAAACCTGAAAACTTTGTAACTTTCCACATGGTGATAAAATAAAAATTAAAAAATAAAAAATAAATAAAGACTAAAATAAGTTCTAAAAAAAATAAAAATAGATAGTTTAAATTATAGCCCCTGTGGGGCTGGAGCAATAGCACAGCGGTAGGGCATTTGCCTTTCACGTGGCCGACCCGTATTCAATTCCTCCGCCCCTCTCGGAGAGCCCAGCAAGCTACCGAGAGTATCACGCCTGCACAAGAGAGCCTGGCAAGCTACCCGTGGCGCATTGGATATGCCAAAAAACAGTAACAAATAAGTCTCACAGTGAGAGACATTACTGGTGCCCACTCGAACAAATCAATGAGCAATGGGATGACAGTGACAGTGATATAGCCCCGGTAGGAAAAAAAAGTTTCCAAAGTCCCTGGACATTTCTGTTTTCCCAGGTTTCTGCTTCTTTTAACCTTCGTCTCACAAGCCTGCAGCAAGCACTCTATGTTAGTCTCTCATTCCCAGACCACAGGTACTTTCTCAATTCTATGTTTGCTTTTTATATACCAGTCTGGAAACTGTCTTTGAAAAAAGTTCATTTTTTTGAGACATTTTAGATTCATAGCAAAATTGAGAGGTAAGTACAGAAGTTGCCCATAAACTTTTAACATACGTATATGGGTAGCCTCTCATTATTATTAACACCCCCACTAAAGGAATATGTATATTTATTGCAATTAATAGGCCTGCATGGACTCATTACAATAACTCAAAGTACAGTTTTTATTAGGAATAGCTTTTGCTGTTGTTCTATAAATGGTAAATTCTTGCTCTAATTTCTAAATGTGTCTCTATTCTATATGTTTGAACAAATATATAGTTGCATGTGTGACAACTATAGTATTATAAAGAATAGTTTCACTACCCTAAAAGATGCTTCTGTATTTTTATCCCAATTAATCTATTTATCTATTTATCCCAATCCCTGTTAGCATTGATTGTCTCACTATCTCTGTCATTTTGTGGCTTTCACACAGTTACATAGTAGAAATCATGTAAAATCAACTGTTTTTACACTTGGTAAGTTACTTTGGAACTTACATTGAAAGTTTCTTCCACTCCTTTTCATAGTTTGATAGCTCATTTTCTTTAACATTGTCTGATTCTACCAATTTGATCTACCTATTCACCTATTATGGACAACTTGGTTGCTTTTAAGTTTGGACTTTTATTAATAAAGATAGTATAAATGTAGAGATTTTTGTGTGAGAGTAAATTTTCAGTTGCTTGGAGTAAATATCCAGACACATAATTGCTAAATCATATGCTAAAAGTATGTTTCATTTTGAAGGGAAAAAAGACTGCAGAACTATGTTCCAAAGTCACTGTACTATTTTGCCTTTTCATCAACAATAAATGAGAGCTCTTTTTACTCCAGACCCATACCAAGGTTTGGTATTGTCTATGTGCTAGATTTTGACTGTTCTAATAGGAATATGGTAGTACCTTAATGCTATTGTACTTTGTGCCTTGCTGTTGAGATAGGTGTGAGTATCTTCACCTATCTTCATTTGTCATCACTCTATCACTGTTGTGAGGCAACCATACTTTTAAAGCAACTTCACAATCTTTTTGAAGAGTTGTTTCCACACCCAATCTATAGACCAACCTTATTTTGTTATAATCAAAGACAATTTTATGGTATTTTCTATGTTTTCTAAGTTCATATATTTATTTATTTTCTAAGTTCATATATTTATTTCAACAAACATTCTGAACAGAATCACTTTTCCCAATCCTAACCATTGTCTCTTTTAGACTGTCTTAACTTCTGACAATTGTTAAGGTTGTTTACAACATAATAAACATATTGAACACTGGCTATGTGCTAGAAGCTCTGCTTAGCACTTTATTACTTGCGCATATTGTGATCTTGTAATCAGAACATCAAAACATAGCTCCCTGTCCATCATTCACAGGGACAAAAAGGTTTGTTGGCTTAGGAAGATGATCTTCGCTAGTTCATAACTCCTGGAATCTATGCAAGTTCCTCATCATTTTTTGAGTCATATTCTTTTTTAATTATAGAGCAGAAGTATGTAATGTTCTCAAACAATCATCTTATTGACATTTTATTCTGAAGCTCAACTTCATTCACCATGACACATGCTGGTTATGAAATATCCAACCAAATAGAGTTGTAATGAAGTATGGCTGGGGAAACATTAAACTGGAATCTGAACTAATGCCAGCTAAGAGACCCCACCTCTACTTTATTGTTAGTATTATGTTTAATAAACAATCATTCATGTTACTAGGAAAGGGAAACAATCAGAGGCACAGCAGGAGAGCCATAAAAGAAATGCTTTAAACCTTGAATAAAAACATGTTTGTTCAAGCCCAGAACTGTTTTTTTTCCCATTTCTTTCAAATGCAGAGAATTGTTGAACACCTCCAAGTGTCATATTGAGAGACACGCAATGTCTACAGAGTTCAGAAAGAGGTAGAGGTCTGCCTCCCCTGCTCTCAGCCGAGTTAAATACAAAAGAAAAGAAATTTATTTGGCTATAAAGAAAGCAGATGGTGAATCTGTCCTACAGGCTAGCCACTTGGTGCATTGAACTGACAGCAATACTTAGAAATACTCTGATCCCCCATAAGGCAATAAGTATAATCCATTCGGAAGTTTAGTGATTTGATTAGTCTTATGCAGGAGTACCTAAAAAAACATAGATGTCACCCCAACTGAAATAAGGTAGAAATGGGACTGTGCATCAAAGCAAAGCATAACCAAGGGTAATCTAGTATGTAAATTACTGAGATAACTGAAAGAGATTGTGGAAGGGAAAAATCCATCTATGATGAATTTAGATAGATAAGGTTCCACATGAGATGTAGTAATGTATTGATGTTCCTGAGATTGCTCTATGTGTTAGTCTAAGAGCAGCCTCAAGTTGAATCACCAAATGTACTTGGGCTAGGAAGATAGTTCAAAGTGTTCATGCACATGCTTTACGTGTGAAAATCGCCCCTTATCTCGAGTCACATTATCCCCAGAGCGCCACCTGAAGTGATCCCACGTATCCAGTGGGAGAGAGCCCCAATTTCTGACAGGTGTGACCCAAATCAAAACTAAGCAAGAATTCTTTCATGTGCTAATATTTTGAGAACACTGGGTAAATTTATTAGGAGTAGACGACAAAGAGATAGCTCTTAATGCTGAATGCATGGTTTGTATGAAAGAGAGCAGGGTTTGATTTCCAGCACCTCATGGTCCCCTGTACCATGCACTACCAGGAATGATACCCAAGCACAACACTGGGAGAACCCTCTGAGCATGACCTGGTGAGACCCAACCCTTTACTCCCTAAACAGAAAGAAGTGGGCAATTAGAAAGAAGTTTGTCCCAAGCAAACACAGGGTACTCTCTTTACCCCATTCTACAAGGGGTGGAATATTTGATTCAAGAGTTGGGTTGTAGGTGGTCTTGTCCTAGAACCTTAATCCCTTTAAGTAGAGTTGAGCTTCCATCCCTTTGCTACAGTTTACATGGTCAGTTTGGAGCTGCCAAGTTGCTCTTAGGCTGTTACAAGCAAGGAAATAAGTTCCTGACCCAAACATGAGGGGAACTAAGACTGTCAGTTCCATTATTATTTATTAATTTTATTGTGGATGAAGTACCTGGAGCTACCTGCTTTGCTGATAACACGGGAACTTGGGGCATTTGTTTCTTCACTTGTTTTTTCAATTGCATCACCATGATACAGTTACAAAGCTTTCATATTCAAGATTCAGCCATAGAATGGAGGAACACCCATTTCTCCACCAGTGCACATTTTCTACCACCAGTGTCTCCAGTATATCAACTTCCCCCATCCCACTCCTCACCCTGCCTTTATGGCAGGCAATTTCCCCAATGCTCTCTCTCTCTGCTTTTGGGTATTATATTTTGCTCGAATTTTCCCACCCCCATTCAAGCCTGTCTTCCAGGGGCAGATGCTAGATCATTTATTCTCCATTGCTCATTTTGAATATGTTGGGTGCTGTGGCTGCATACTTCTGGAATCCTAGGTTGTAGATGGTTGGGTTCTAGAGACATTTCTGTAAGGCACTAATGCATTTTGGAATTCAATTGGGTGTCTCTGAACCAAAGCTGTTGGTATGCTAAGATGGCACCCAAAGGCACATTGTGGTGTGACAGCCAAGCCAACAAGCGGGCAGGGGTCTGGGGAGGGGCAGCCTGGCACTTCTGTCACCATGCAGCATGGAGACTCAATCCTGGAACCTACTTACCTGGACCTTACTCATAGAAGCTCTTTGTTGCCGGGATTCCATCTGGAGTAGTCAGGGAGACTGCACGCACTCCATCTAGGGTGCCCCAGTGAAACTGGCTCAGTATGGGGCCCAGAGACTTCTCCAGTTCTGTGGTGTCTTCTGCTGTGTCTCTGGCTTCTGATCTCTTTCAAGATTTATTTATGGGTCTCTGAATGATGGCTAGTAATAGAGTTCACAGGGTGGTGCTGGAATTGATTCATGGGGGTGACTACCAGTGTTTCCAAGTGTATTGGGAAGTGGCCCACCCCAACTTTAAGAAAGCCTGGAGATTTCAATCACAAGACCCACATACCCGAATTTTCAGCAGATTATATCTTGGTGAGGTCCATCCTGAGATGGTGAAGTCAGGCTGGGGGTATGGCAGCAATTTTGGATTGTGGAAGCAAGCGGCTGCTGGGGGCTCTCCTTAGGCAGGCATAGGCCAATCTGCCCCCCTCTTATTTAGCCCAGTCTGTTCAGCCATGCACGGGTCTGAGATTAACTATGGTTTTTGGTCTTTTTTGAGATTTATCTATGGGTCTCTGAGATAAGGCCAGTAAACGAGCTTGTATAGCTGAGCTGGAGGTGGTTTGTGGGCATGGCTCTCACATACCTAACTTTTGATCATTTCATTTCTTGGTAAACTTGGTCCCAAGTTGTTGGGGTCCATCCAAAGGCACAGTGGCAATTTTGGGGTGTCAGGTAGCCTGAAGGTTGCTGATACACTCACCCCACAGATATAGGTTGACCTGTTGCAGTATTACACCCCCATGGGACACTTTTGCAACTAGCCTTTCTGTGGATTGGTATGTTTTTCTGGAGATAAAAGAACTTAGACCTTCTCCATGCCTGCTTGGTGACTTTTATCTAGACAATATTTCTCTATCTATATGGACATTTTCTGTCCCAAGTAGGAGAATGGGCCTAGGTCATGAGTAATCTTTGGTCAGTAGAGAAATGGCTCTCTTCTGGGGGTCAGGGACAATTTGGCAGAATTCAACAGACACACCACCAATGTGTAACTTCACACTTTCTCAGTCTTATGCAGAAGGGCACTGCAGCAATCAGGGTTCCAGTTATAAAGCAGAGCATCCACAAAAAAGACAATCCAAAGAAATCTGGCACAGTATAAGAAAATTGCAACAAATGGTAATACTGTTCCCACCCTGAGGTTGAAAAGACAAGGCAAAAAGGCAATCATGAGACCCAAGACTACAGGTGGGGTTTGGGGTGCTGGAGGGGTAGTTGTGTTGAAGACACCTCCTAGAAAGGACTGTGATCTACCAACTAGGGACAGAGCCAGTACTGGAACATTTTATAGGGAGCTGGAAAAATCACCTTCCTTTTTTTTTTTTCTTTTTGGGTCACATATGGCAATGCACAGGGGTTATTCCTGGCTCTGCACTCAGGAATCACCCCTGGCACTCCTCAGAGGACCATATGGGATGCTGGGAATCAAACCTGGGTCGGCCGCGTGCAAGGCAAACACCCTACCCGCTGAACTATCACTCCAGCCCCAAGTCACCTTCCCTTTTGATATCTAAGTTTCTCTCTCTGATCACTTGTTGAGGCCCTTCATTGTTCTATTTAAGCCAAAAGCTTATGGGAAGGAGCACTTTTGTATAATCCCTACAGATCAGCATTTCACAAAGAAAGCTGGAGAAAAAAATTAGATGAACAAGTAGAAGGTGTTAACTTCAGAGTAATAAAAAAATTAAAAGTCTGGAACATGCTTTAAAGTTAGCACAAGCCATGGCTGGAGTGATAGTACAGCACGTAGGGCATTTGCCTTGCACATTGATGACCTGGGTTCAATCTCCAGCATCCCATATAGTGCCCAAAGCACCACCAGGAGTAATTCCTGAGTGCAGAGCCATGAGTAAACCCTGAGCATCACCGGGTGTGATCCAAAAGGCCAAAATAAATAATTAAATAGTTATCAAAACCTTTATTTATTTGTTTACTTATAGCCATACCTGGAGCAGCTAGAGGCCACTCCGAGTTTGGTGACCATGAGGTATTGAACCCCAGGCATCCTGTATGCAAAGCCTACTCCACCTCTAGCAAAACCATGACCAAAGATGAATATATCAGGAAATGAATACTTCCATGTCTTGGGAAGAAAATTTTAAAGCACATTCTAGACAGAGGGTCTCCAAAAGGATTGAACCCTAACTAGCCACAAAGTAAAAAACTCAATAATACCTTAAACTGCCTCCACTTCTTCCCACTTTATTCCTCCCAGCTCCCTACTGCTGTTCCTGGGATCGAGTCCCCAAATACCCAAATACACTCAGTCCATGTAAGCTATAGATTTACACTCTATGTTTGAGGAATCTCATGCTAAAATTTAAGAGGGTATTTATAGCCAGGGCATTAAGTAAATAAACTCTGGAGATTATAATAATGAGACCTAATTGGGCGTAGAGTTCTCTCATACTAGGAAGAGAGATGTAGGTGGAAAAATGTCCACATCCATCACACACAAAATATGGTTCTCATTTTCATCTCTGGTGAAGTTGGTTAGAGCAAATGAGTCTCACAAATGAGTGCTCAGAGAAGACCTTAGGATATTCTAAGAGCTCCACTGTCCTAGGATTTCTGTACCCTCCTAAGGTAAGTATCAAGCTTCTAGTCCTCCATGCTTTTATATCTGCTCAACATTCACATTTGCCTAGTTCTAGAAAATACTGCTTGCTTCTAGAATATAATGAGCCCCAAGTCCCAGAGAACTTCCCTACCAGATTCTCCACTCTGTGAATCTCATCAGTTGCCAGCACTGCAGGATTGCACACTTTCTCTGTATGAGGCTGTGGAAAGCAGAACTAGCTGTGAAAAAAGGCTTGAAGCATTATTGGGCCTCTCTAAAGCTTCTTCCTGCTTTCTCACTGTCCACAGAATGTTCAGTCTCTAAAAGAGACTGAACATTGCAATCTACATGAAAGGTAAACACATACATAAACTTTTCCAGAGGGCACACTCAGTGGCAAGGGTTGGACAAAATCCTTTGTGAGACTTATTATATCTAAACCCTATAGCAACACAGTGGTGTAAAAACCACTATTCCTATTTTACAAAGATGACAGTGAAATTCAGAGAACTTATATATGGTTTGATGAAGTAGTGAAGCAACTACTGTAATATTCAGACATGTGTTGGAGCTGGAGAAAAGTGCCACAGGTAGGGTGTTTGCCTTGCCCACAACCGACCCAGGTTTAATCTCTAGCACTCCTTATAGTCCTCTGAACACCTCCAGGGAATAATTCCTGAATGCAGAGCCAAAAGTTGCCAGCACTGCAGGATGGCATACTTTCTCAGTGTGAACCCGGGGAAAGCAGAAAGAACTGTGAAAAAGTCTCAACACATTAATTTGTGGCCTCCCTAAAGCTTTTCCCTGCTTCCCCACTGTCCACAGAATGACCCTTATCAATCATCTCTGGGTGTGCATCCCCTCACCCCCCAAAAAAAATCAGAAAGAAAAAAAGAAAAGCATGTGTCTGTCTAGTTGACTCCAGAAATTGTCTCCCCATGTTTGGAGAGGATATAGAAGTACTTTTCAATGTGACTACATATGTCCCAACCAACTAATGAAGGATACTACTCAACAGTATCTACTACTATAAAGAGATAAAAGAGGAGAAAGAAAAAATAAGAACAGAAAGAAAGAAAGAAAGATAGAAAGAAAGAAAGAAAGAAAGAAAGAAAGAAAGAAAGAAAGAAAGAAAGAAAGAAAGAAAGAAAGAAAGAAAGGGAGA